>NC_044402.1:55882113-57211742 GCF_006542625.1 Nomascus leucogenys
CTTGGATTATTTCCAGGTTTTTTGCTGTTAAACATGTTTCAGCAATAAATGGCCTTGTTCATAAGTCACTTCGTATTTTGCCAGCATAATTTTTTTTTCTTATTCTTTCTTTTCTTACAAGAAAACCAAAGAAGCTGGCTGGGTGCAGTGGCTCATGCCTGTAATCCCAGCACTTTAAGAGGCCTAGATGGGTGGATCGCCCGAGGTCAGGAGCTTGAAACCAGCATGGCCAACATGGAGAAACCCCATCTTTACTAAAAATACTAAATTAGCCAGGCATGGTGGCACATGCCTGTAGTACCAGCTCCTTGGGAGACTGAGGCAGGAGAATTGCTTGAACCTGTGAGGCAGAGCTTGCAGTGAGCTGAAATTGCACCATTGCTCTCCAGCCTGGGCAACAAGAGTGAAACTCCGTCTCAAAAAAAAAAAAAAAAAAAAAACGAAAACCAAAGAAGCCAAGCCAGCATAATTTAGAAAACACTTTATTGAAATATAATTCACATACCATAACATTCATCCATGTGAAGTATATACAATTCAGTGGTTTTTACTGTATTCACTGGGATGTACAACCATGACCACAATCAATTTTAGAACATTTTCATCACCCAAGAGAAACCCCATACATATTAGCAGTCACTCCTCATTTTTTCCTGCCTTAGCCCTAGGCAACCACTCATCTACTGTCTATGTCTATTCTGAACATTTATATAAATGAAATCATATACTGTGTGGTCTTTTGTGGTTGACCTCTCTCACTTAGCATAATGTTTTCAAGGTTTAGGCATGTTCAGGCATAACCTTAAAAAGGAATAAAGTACTGTTATATACTACAACATGGCTATTTTAGGTAAATGTATAGTCATTTGTGTCTGGCTACTTTAGCTTAACATTATGTTTGTGAGAGACATCCGTTTTGTTACATGTATTTGTAGTTGATTCTTCCTCATTACTGTATACCATTCCATTACCTGAATATGCCATAATCCATTCTGTTGTAGATGCTTCTAGTTTCTGGTTCTTTTTTTTTTTTTTTTTTTTTTTTTGAGATAGAGCCTTGCTCTGTTGCCCAGATTGGAGTGCAGTGGTGCGATCTCAGCTCACTGCAACCTCTGCCTCCCAGGTTCAAGCGAATCTCACACCTCAGCCTTTGGAGTAGTTGGGAGTACAGGTGCGTGCCACTGCCACCATACCCAGCTACTTTTTCTTTTTTTCGAGACAGAGTCTCACTATGTCACCCAAGCTGGAGTGCAGTGGTGCGATCTCGGCTCATTGCACCCTCCACCTCCCAGGTTCAAGCGATTCTTCTGCCTCAGCCTCCCAAGTGCTGGAACTATAGGCGTCTGCCACCACGCCTTGCTAATTTTGTGTGTGTGTGTGTGTGTGTGTGTGTGTGTGTGTGTGTGTGTGTGTGTGTGTTTTTAGTAGAGACTGGGTTTCACTGTGTTGGCCAGACTGGTCTTGAACTCTTGACCTCGTGATTTGCCTGACTCAGCCTCCCAAAGTGATAGGATTACAGGCATGAGCTACCGCACCTGGCCTCCCCTGGCTAATTTTTGTATTTTTAGCAAGACAGGGTTTTGCCATGTTAGCCAGGCTGGTCTCATCCTGGTCTCAGGTGATCCACTCGCCTCAGCCTCCCAAAATGCTGGGATTACAGGCTTGTAGAACTCTTCTCTATGATGACTTTGGTGGTCAATCATGACTCCATGTATTTGCCAAAACCCACAGAGCCGGCCAGGCACGGTGGCTCATGCCTGTAATCCCAGCACTTTGGGAGGCCGAGGCGGGCAGATCACGAGGTCAGGAGTTTGAGACCAGCCTGGCCAACATGGTGAAACCCCATCTCTACTTAAAAAAAATACAAAAATTAGCTGGGCGTGGTGGCGCGTGCCTGTAATCCCAGCTATTCCAGAGGCTGAGGCAGGAGAATTGCTTGAACCTGGGAGACAGATGTTGTAGTGAGCCGAGATCACACCACTGCACCCCAGCCTAGGTGACAGAGCAAGACTGTGTCTCGGGGGAAAAAAAAAACAAAACCCACAAAGCCATTCACCACAAAGAATGCATTTTCCTGCATATAAGCTAAAAATATGTAGTAAAAGAGAATAGTGCTGCTGTGAACCTTCTTGTGTATATATCTTGTGAACATATGTACACATTTCTATTTTATATACCTAGCAGTAAAATTGCTGGGTTATGGGTTCTCTTTTTGTAAATATTGCTAGATAGTTATTCATAGTGATTGTACCAGTTTTCCCTCTAGCATTGCTCCATATCTGGTATTGTCTATCTTTTCATTTTAATCATCCTGGTGGGTGTGTAGTTGTATCACATTATGGTTTAATTTATATTTTTCTGATGATTGGTTTATTGGAATTTTGGATATTGTCTTTCATAAAGCACTTGTGTAAGTGTTTTGCTTATTTATCTTTGAGTTGTCTTTTTCTTATTAATTTGTAGAAGTTCTTTATATATTCTGAAAACAAGTACTTGGTTAGATACATGTACTGCAGATATCTTCTACTCTGTACAGAATACTAAGATACTGATCACTCTTAAAATTTTTTTTTTTTTTTTTTTTGAGACGGAGTTTCTCTTTTGTCACTCAGGCTAGAGTGCAGTGGTACGATCTCAGCTCACTGCAACCTCCACCTCCTGGGTTCAAGTGATTCTCCTGCCTCAGCCTCCCGAGTAGCTGGGATTACAGGCGCCTGCCACCATGCCCAGCTAATTTTTGTATTTTTAGTAGAGATGGGGTTTCACCATGTTGGCCAGGCTGGTCTCGAACTCCTGACCTCAGGTGATCCACCCGCCTCGGCCTCCCAAAGTGCTGGGATTATAGGCACGAACCACTGCACTCGGCCCACTCTTAATTTTTTTTATTATTGAACAGAAATTATTAATTCTGATGTAGTCCAGTATATCTTTTTTTTTTCCACTTTATGGTTAGCAGTTTTTGTATCGTGTTTAAGTTCTTTTTCTATCCTAAGGCAGGAAGAGAGTCTCCTATATTTTCTTCTAAAAGCTTTATTGTTTGGCTTTTAACATTTAAATCTCTAGTCCATCTTGGAACTGATTTTTTTTGTTGTTGTCTGATGAAGGTAGGCATCAATATTAATTTTTCTCTGTATGGATATCTGCAAACTGACCATGCACCATTTATTGAAAAAACTATTTTTCCCCCTGCACTGTCACCTTTGTCATAAATCTAGTGACTCTCAGCATGGTTTTGATTTATGAGTGAGGTTGAGGATCATTTTTTCTTTTCTTTTGAGACGGAGCCTCGACCTGTCACCAGGCTGGAGTGCAGTGGCATGATCTCGGCTCACTGCAACCTCTGCCTCCCGGGTTCAAGCAATTCTCCTGCCTCAGACTACCGAGTACCTGGGACTACAGGTGTGCACCACCACGCCTAGCTAATTTTTGTATTTTTAGTAGAGATGGGGTTTCACCATGTTGGCCAGGATGGTCTCGATCTCTTGACCTCGTGATCCACCCACCTCCATCTCCCAAAGTGCTGGGATTACAGGCGTGAGCCACTGCACCCGGCCTTTTTTCTTTTTGTTTTTGTTTTTTGAGACAGGGTCTCACTCTGTCACTCAGGTTGGAGTGCAGTGTCACGATCACAGCTTATTGCAGCCTAGACCTCCTCAGGCTCAGGTGATCCTCCTGCCTCAGCCTCCCAAGTTGCTGGAACCAAAGCCATGCACCACTGTATCTGGCTAATTTTTTCTATTTTTTGTAGTGACCAGGTCTCACTATGTTGCTGGGCTGAGCTCAAACTCCTAGGCTCAAGTAATGTGCCTACTTTAGCCTCCCAAAGTGTTAGGATTATAGGCGTGAGCCACTGTGCCAAGCGTTTTTTCTTTTCTTCTTTTTCCTTTTTTTTTTTTTTTTTCTGAGACAAGATCTCACTCTGTCACCCTGGCTTGAGTACAGTGGCGCAATCTTGGCTCACTGCAGCCTCAATCTCCTGGGCTCAAGCGATCCTCCTATCTCAGCCTCTCAAGTAGCTGGGACTACAGGCATGCACCACCACGACCTGGCTAATTTTTAAATTTGTTTGTACGGAGTTTTTGTAGAGAGGGCATCTCCCTTTGTTGCCCAGGCTGATCTCAAACTCCTGGGCTCAAGTGATCCTCCACCTTGGCCTCCTAAAGTGCTGGTATTACAGGTGTGAGTCACTGTGCCCAACCTCTTTATGTTTAATATCTATTTGCATTTATTTCTTCTGTGACCTGTCCATACTTGGTCCCACTTTTATCAGGCTCTTGCTGTTTTTTCTCTGGTTTTTGAAATTCTTTATACATTAGGAATATTAGTTCTTGGTGACATAAATTCCAAATATATATTTTTTTTCAGTTTGAATTTTCAGACCTCCTTTTATCTCTTGTAATGAGCAGTGATTTCACCTACATGTCAAGAATTGCTGTTTTCTTCACATCTAGAGGGACTTTGTGTCCTTCATTCCTCTCCTTTTGCCATTTCTGTCCTCTCACTGTGGAAGTATAGCTAATTCTTTGGGAAGCACAGTTGATCCTTGCCTAGCACAAGTTTGAGCTGCATGGGTCCATGCATATGCGGATTTTTTTCAACCAAATGCAGATCAAAATATTGCAGGGTGCCACCCACACGGATAGTCGACTTTTCATATATGCAGGTCCCTCAGGGTTGACTGTGGGATTTGAGCAGATTTTGGTATACGAGATGGTACTGGGGGGTCCTGGAACCAGTACTTTCACATACCAAGGGATGACTGTATTTGACGGAGTCAAGGTGGGATTGATTTTGAACCTCTTATTCACCTGGCTGTACTACTTTTCTTTCCACTACCTTTGCAGAGTATGCTCCATGATTTTTTTTTTTTTTTTTTTTTTTTTTTTTTTTTTTTTGAGACCAGGTCTTGCTGTTGTGTCTTTGAAGATTTTATAGAAACCCTATGTCTCTTTTCTGTAGTTATACTTCCCCTCACAGACAGTGTCTAAATATTTAGATAGTTTGTGGTCTATAAAAAGATTTATCAATTTATTCTTTCTAACAGGAGGGAGATTGTTTCAAGGTCAACTCTTCCTCTTTTATTCCATTCTTTAAAAACAATTTCTCGTTAAAGAAAGTGCTGTCCAGGCGTGGTGGCTGACGCCTGTAATCCCAGCACTTTGGGAGGCTGAGGCAGGCAGATCACCAGGCCAAGAGATTGAGACCATCCTGGCCAACATGGTGAAACCCCGTCTCTACTAAAAATACAAAAATTAGCTGGGTGTGGTGGCGCATGGCTCCCAGCTACTCGGGAGGCTGAGGCAGGAGAATACCTTGAACCCAGGAGGTAGAGATTGCAGGTGGCCGAGATCGCGCCACTGTACTCTAGCCTGGTGACAGAGTGAGACTCCATCTCAAAAAAAAAAAAAGTACTGCAGCCAAGCACAGTGGCTCATACCTGTGATCCCAGCTATTTCAGAGGCTGAGATGAGAGGATCACGTGAGGCCAGGCGTTCAAGGCTGCAGTGAGCTGTGATCATGCCACTGTACTCTAGCTTGGGTAACAGAGCAAGACCCTGTCTCAAAAAAAAAAAAAAAAGACTACTGTATTACCATTATAAAATAATTTAAACATCTAGTATAAAGACTGCGCAGAAAGTCTCCCATGATTCTGATTGTTGGTCTACCTCATTTGTTGTAGTGAATATGGCTTTGCTGAAAAGGTGGTGGAAGGGATGTTCATCATCGTCAATTCTATCACCATCAAGATTCACTCCAAGGCCTTCCACGCTGCTTTTGAATTGTGGCAGCTCCAGGGCTATAGTGTCAACCCCAACTGGCAGCAGAGTGACCTTCGCCTTACCCGCATCACTGACCCCCGCCGAGGAGAGGTGACAGCCCCATCATTGTGAAGGGAAAGAATGGGGGAAGATTCAAAGTCGGGCTAATTCTTAAAGGATATTATTCCCATTTTGTGGATTTCCTCAAATGTTCCCCATTCCTGGGAACCCAGAGGCCTTTCTGTCCAGTGTTACTGCTACATCCTTTCCTCAGTTATGGATCCTGATTCACTGCTTTTTCTTGGCGGGATCCCAACTGAGAGTGCTGGGAGTCTCTGCCTTGCCAGTCTTTTTTCCTTGGACTCCTTGCTTCTTGGTTAATTTCATTCACAGGATTAAGGGATTTTACTTTCTCTCCTTCCAGGTTTTAACATTTAAGGAAATAACTTGGCAAACACTCCGAATTGAGGCAGATGCTACAGACAATGGTGATCAGGACCCAGTCACCACTCCATTGAGGCTTATTACAAACCAAGGCAGGATCCAAATAGCCCTCAAAAGAAGAGTAAGTGTGTTCTCTGGCCTCATGAAAACTTCCATCTCTTATTCTATGAGACAGCCTGGATTTGGTATTCCCTCATTGTTTGGAATGTTATTGGCCCTGGAATGACAGTTGAAGGGGGAAGGCCTATAATTCAGTGTTGCCCAACATCCTCTGGTAATAGAATGTTTCCACCTTCCTATTTTCTTAGTTTTGGAAACTGCAATTTTTACCCATATGTAGGGACACTGACATAGGCACCTGGCAGTTGACTATTGCTGCTTTTTTTTAATTAATTAAGGAAACTTTAGTAGTTTTGTAAGAAATTGTCTCTCCAAGCTGCTTGATACTTTCACATATTGGAGATTGAAAAGCCGCTTCTGAAACTGATTGGGCAACAGTCACTTTGAAAGTTGGAATGGGCCGGGCGCGGTGGCTCACGCTTGTAATCCCAGCACTTTGGGAGGCCGAGGCGGGCGGATCACGAGGTCAGCAGATCGAGACCACAGTGAAACCCCATCTCTACTAAAAATACAAAAAATTAGCCGGGCGTGGTGGCGGGCGCCTGTAGTCCCAGCTACCCGGAGAGGCTGAGGCAGGAGAATGGTGTGAACCCCGGAGGCGGAGCTTGCAGTGAGCCAAGATTGTACCACTGCACTCCAGCCTGGGCGACAGAGCGAGACTCCGTCTCAAAAAAAAAAAAAAGAAAGTTGGAATGATACCAGGTGATAAACCTCATGTTGTCTGTGGCTTCCTCAGACCAAAGATTGCAATGTGATATCGTCCAAGCTGATGTTCCTGTTGGATGACCTGCTCTGGGTGCTAACTGACTCACAGCTCAAGGCTATGATGAAGTATGCAGAGTCACTGAGTGAAGCCATGGAGAAGTCAGCCCAGCAAAGAAAGAGCCTGGCCCCTGAACCTGTACAGGTTAGAGATAAAACAGACACCCTTGGTGGGGCTAGGTTCTCAGTAGGCCAGACCTAACTCATACTAATGTAGGTGGAATCTAGACTTTATTTGGGAAGTTTGTTTTACTTCTGGGTATTTATAGGCTTTGCCTGCACCTCTGATTTTTTATTTATTCTGTTCATTGGGTACCTCCAGTGTATTAAGTATACAGTGCTGGCCACTGGAGAAGAAAAATGGAATACACCTCTTGTTCCTGTCCTTGGGGCTCTCACTGTCTTGAAAGCTGGACCATAAATGAGTTATTACAGTACGGTGTGATACATGCTGTAATAGAATAAACGATATGCCATGAGAGCACAAAGAAGAGGCATCTCGCTACACAGGCTGAAAGAGAGCATTTAGGGAGGACGTCCTAGAGGAAATGTTTTAGCATCAGTCCACTAAGACCTGGTGGGCAAGAGCTGGGAGGGCAATTCAGAACTATGAACTATATTCCAACAGTTATTAGACTAATTATAAGTAGGCTTTTGGAGTTTAGGTTATATAATTGAAACAGACCTAAGTGAGCTACTAGGCCAACAGTTATGAGAGGGAAGGAACATCTTGCTAAACTGTGGTTTTCTTCAGGCTGGACGAAAGCTTAAAGAAAGCCTACAAAGGATCTTTTCAGGGTCTGGACTTCCTGTTTCTCTCTCTGTCACATGTAGATCACTCCACCAGCTCCCAGTGCCCAGCAGTCCTGGGCCCAGGCATTTGGTGGCAGCCAGGGCAACAGCAACAGCAGCAGCAGCCGCCTCAGCCAGTACTTTGAGAAATTTGATGTGAAAGAGTCCTCCTACCATCTGCTCATCTCCCGCCTGGACCTGCACATTTGTGATGATAGCCAGTCCCGAGAGCCAGGTACCCCATGAGGCCTGAGCCTGGGCTGGGTGGTCCACGTCACTGTCTAGCGCTGGGCAGAGCCTGGGGATGAAGGCTGTTTTCAAAAGACATTGTGGAGTACTTTGGTTGGCTTCCCTTAATCACAGGCATTCCTTGGGCCTCAGCCCTCCTGTGGTAGCCCTGTTTGTTTGAGGCAGTGCTGTTCACCCTTTAGGGTACAGTAGAACCACATGTCATACTTAATAAAATACAGATGTTGGGCCTCTCCCCAAATACTTCTAAATTATTAGAGTCTTCAGTGGTAGAGTTCAAGCAGTGTAAACTTTTTTTTCCCCTCACCAAAGTTCCTTAGGCAATCCTGATGCTTATCAGAGGTTGAAAACGACTAGGGTGAGATTTTAGGAAAGTAAATTCAACTATAGGAAACCTCAGAATTTTTAGATTTGGGGTCAGTTTAAATATTTATTGTGTGTAAATGTTCTCTTCCCAAGCAAGGTTATGTTGTAATCTCGACATACTTAGGACAACTGGCATTATATATGTGTTTATTCAGAATGAAAAAAATGGACTCATTGCTTTCCTTTATGAGCCCTGGGGAAACTACTTAACCTTTGCTTAACCTGTTTGAGTTTCCACATTCGTGAAATTGAGTTAAATGATGTCTCACTCATTTACCTCAAAAGTTGTTGTCAGGCTCAAATGAGCCAATAGGCTGAATTTGGAGGACCTTGATTATAGGCTAATATTAAGTTGTATTACCCCGCTGCTTGTTTCTTCAAAACTATCTTTATGTTTCCTTTAAACTCTCCTTTGCCATCAGCTCTTGGTTTTTGATGCTTATATATGGTATTAAATAGATTTTTCTCTTGCTGGCTTATCTTCTCTGAAGGCTTTGTTTACCTCATAATAAGATCTAGATTCACTGGCCAGGCACAGTGGCTCATACCTGTAATCTCAATACTTTGGGAGGCTGAGGTGAGAGGATTGCTTGAGCTTAGGAGTTTGAGACCAGCCTGGGCAACATGGCGAAACGTGTCTCTACAAAAAATTTAAAAATTAGCCAGAGATCAGCTGCAGTGGGCTCACGCCTATAGTCCTATCACTTTGGGAGGCTGAGGTGGGGAGGATCGCTTAAGCCCGGGAGTTTGAGTCCAGCCTGGGCAATATAGTGAGACTCCATCTCTTAAAAAAAATTAGCCAGGTGTGGTGGTGTGTCCGTGTAGTTCTGGCTACTCAGGAGGCTAAGGTGGGAGAATTGCTTGAGCCCAGGAGCTCGAGGTTGCAGTGAGCCATGATTTGTGCCACTACACTCCAGCCTGGGTGACACAGTGAGACCCTGTTTCAAAAAAAGAAATAATCTTGAAGTGATTTAAACCCTCCTCTGCTCTCATTCTGAAAGGAAAGAAAGGAGCAATGACAGTGCAAAGATTGTTTTTGCCACCACAGGAAATAATTTGCCACTCACTCATTTTGGAAGTTTGTTACTAAAACAAGTATTATTTTGTTTAGTTATTGCTTCCAAGTGTTACCTAAAGGCTTTGGGTATTTTTTGGTTTGATTGTTTGTTTAGATTTTGTTTTTAATCCTTTCAGAAGTCCTAATTAAGAGTACACGATTCAGAGTTTCATCCTGTCGCTTGATGAGGGATATTTAGTACTGTTCTCTTCAAGTGCCAGAGTTCTGTAATCCATACTAAGATGTGAGTGACTGTAGCTTCACCATTCATTTATTAAACTGTATTGATCTTTTTGGTGGAATTTAAGGAAGTTTTAGATGAGACATTTTATTTTATTTTTACAATGCAATTATTTATTTTACAAGGAGATTCTGTACATCAGGGAGGCATCTTGAAGTACAATATACCAGGCTTTCATTTCTTCTTTACATTATGATTGTGAGTTTCCATATAAGTTGGTACTTACATGGAAAGGGAACACAAAATCCATTTTTATATACATAAAACAAACACCCAAAGAGACTTGACCCCCAAAATGTCTTGTTTCACTTGAAAAGAACATGAATGAGATGAAAGATGAACCAGATTACTTGGTGACACACAGAAGGCAAACAAGTAGCTCAGGAAATCAAATCCTGTTTCAAGCTTGGCACGTTAAGGGTAAGAAAGGTAGTGAAAGAAGGGTTTGAAAATATCTCAAGCCACAAAAAATGCTGGCAGAAGACAGTCTCCAAACCAGTAAGACAGAATGGTTAGAAGAAGTCAAGTTAGAGTTATTGTGTGGCTACCTTATATCTAGACCTCTAATAGACTGAGTGGAATTGTCACCTGTTTTCCCTCAGTTATCCCAAGTGTTAGTAAACTTCAAGGAGGCTGGGCACGATGACTTACACCTGCAATCTCAGAACTTTGGGAGGCCAAGATGGGCAGATTCCTTGAGCCCAGGTGTTCAAGACCATCCTGGGCAACATCACAAAACCTCATCTCTAAAAAACCACAAAAATCAGCTGGGCGTGGTGGCACATGCCCATAGTCCCAGCTACTCAGACTGAAGTGGGAGGATCGCTTGAACCCTGGAGGCAGAGGTTGCTCTGAGCCAAGATTGTGCCACTGCATTCCAGCACGGGCGGAAGAGCGAGACACCATCTCCAAAAACCAAAACCAAACAAAAAACTTCAAGGAAGGCCGGGCATGGTGGCTCATGCCTGTAATCCCAGCACTTTGGGAGGCCAAGGCGGGCGGATCACCTGAGGTCAGGAGTTTGAGACCAGCTTGACCAACATGGAGAAACCCCTTCTCTACTAAAAATACAAAATTAGCTGGGTGTGGTGGCACATGCCTGTAATCCCAGTTACTCGGGAGGCTGAGGCAGGAGAATTGCTTGAACCCAGGAGGTGGAGGTTGCAGTGAGCCAAGATCACATCATCGCACTCCAGTCTGGGGCACAAGAGCGAGACTTTGTCTCAAAAAATACATATATATATATAAAATAAAAATAAATACATATTATTACAATTAATTTCACTTTTTATTTTTATTTTTTTGAGATGGAGTCTTGCTCTGTTGCCCAGGCTGGAGTGCAGTGGCACAATCTTGGCTCACTGCAAGCTCCGCCTCCCGGGTTCACTCCATTCGCCTGCCTCAGCCTCCTGAGTAGCTGGGACTACAGGCGCCCGCCATCACACCCAGCTAATTTTTTTGTATTTTTAGTAGAGACGCAGTTTCACCGTACGAACCAGGATAGTCTCGATCCCCTGACCTCGTGATCCGCCCGCCTTGGCCTCCCAAAGTGCTGGGATTATAGGCATGAGCCACCACGCCCGGCTAATTTCACTTTTTAAATACTACTTTCATATAGCTACTGGGAAAATTTAAAATTTCTTGTGTAATTATATTTTTGTTGTCGTTGTTGCTTTTGTTTGTTTTGTTTTGTTTTACAATAGGGGCTCACTACATTCCCTAGGCTGGTCTCTTAACTCCTGGGCTCAAATGATCTTCTCGCCTAAGCCTCTTGGATAGCTGGGACTATAGGCACATGCCAGCAAGTCCAGCTCACATTATTTTCATTTTAATTTTACTATTTTTTTTGATTCTCACACCTCATCCTCCCGAGCAGTTGGGATTACAGGCGCCCACCGCCACGCCTGGCTGATTTTTTGTATTTTCAGTAGAGATGGGGTTTCACTATATTGGCCAGGCTGGTCTTGAACTCCTGACCTCAAGTGATCCGCCCACTTCAGCCTCCCAAAGTGTTGGGATTACAGGCGTGAGCCACCGTGCCCAGCCCCAGTCTATATTTCTAGTAGATATCATTACTGTAGAATTATCTGTCCAATATGGTATTAAATTGCCACATGCAGCTATCTAAATTAAAATGAAAATTACAATTAAAAGTTCATTTTCATTTTCATTAAAATTAAAATTAGTTCTTTATTTGCTGTAGCCACATTTCAATTGCTTAGTGTAGTCTATAAGCCATAGAACACCTCCATCATCACAGAAAGTTCTTTGGACAGTGCTGTTCTAGAGACCACTTGAAGGCCACACCTGCTGCTTTTTTAAAATTAAGGGGTATGATAGCCTGGGTGTTGGAGCTGCTGACTAACATGCTCACCTATCCCTGGGTATTAGAGGTGAAATGATCGGAAACTGGATGGGTCATTGGGGTCAGCACTGTCTTGAGGTGGGACAGCACTGTCTTTTAAAATCAAACCGGATGGCAAAGATAGAAATAAGGCTTCCCCCAGAAAATAAAAGAAAAAAATCAAACTGGAGCTCACATTTCAGGCTTCTGAGAGAAGATTGGTGATTGATGGAGAAGAGAGTACCACCTGCTTTTTAACTGTTTTCTCTTAGGGTAAAGCCTGTTAGCCAAAAACTTTCCTTATTTCTCTTTTTTAAGGGCAGGCTATTCTCTTCCCACTAGTTCACTAGAGAATTTTAGTCATTTATATACACTATTTACCATTTATATCTCATATATGATTATGTGTTTACAATTAGATATGTTGATAATTGTTAATTATATTTTATTCCAATTCTACACCCTACTATAATAAGCTCATTTCATGTAGTTTATTGTTCTTTTAGCTCTAAGCAACTCCAGCAGAGGAAGCATGATTGTGGAACCTTCTTCCTCCAGTAGCCTAGGTCATGCATTTTCAGCTGAGATAATATCACCCCAAACAGGGGAAAATTGGCTCTTTTCTTTTAAGCTGTATTGAGATACAATCTCACACCATACAATTCATCCATTTACAATATATAACTCAGTGTTTTTTGATATATTCATAGGGTTGTATAACCATTTCAATAATCTAATTTTAGAACATTTTTGTTTCCCCTAAAAGAAACCCTGTATCCATTTGCTGTCACTCCCCATTTGGAATCCCTAAGCAACCACTAATCTATTTTTGATATTTGCCTATTCTGGAAATTAAAAATTGGTTTCAGGGGTGCAGTGGGGCTCTTAGATATAACAATCATCTGTGGCCTTCTAAAGCTTAACCCAGCCAGGCACGGTAGCTCATACCTGTAATCTCAGCACTTTGGGAGGCCGAGATGGAAGATTGCTTGAGCCCAGGAGTTCTATTTTTTTTTTTTTTTAATTAAAAAGTAAAAATAACCTGACTGAAAAATTTTATTCCTTAGTGCTTAATTTATCTCACTGAGCAGCATTGACAGTGAGTTCATGGAAGATACACAACATGTGTGGAAGATCAGTGTTACAAACTATGACAAGTAGATGGCTGTGGTCAGAGGACTTTCTCTCGATCCGTTGCTCCATCTCAAAGTTACATGGTGAGAGGTGGCCTGCAACTGCCTGTTGCCTGCCATTGGCTGCTTTGCTAGTGTTACTTATGTTTGATCCACAGTACTTTTGTGATTTGAACTTTGAGTATTAAATGAAAATAGTTTATTTTAAAATTTTATTTATTTATTTTTGTGAAACAGGGTCTTATTCTGTTGCCCAGTCTGGAGTTTCATGGCATGATCATAGTTCACTGAGGCCTCAACTTCCCAGACTCAAATGATCCTTCCACCTCAGCCTCCCAAGTAGCTGGGACTACAGGCATGTGTCACTACACCTGGCTAATTTTTGTATTTGTTGTAGAGATGAGGTCTCGCTATGTTACCAGGGCTGGTCTTGAACTCCTGAGCTCAAGCGATCCTTCTGCCTCGGCCTCCCAAAATGTTGGGATTATGGGTGTGAGCCACTGTGCCTGGCCTATGTTATTTTTATTTTTTTTTGCCCACATGTCTATATACAATTCAGAAAATAGTTTATGTTTTATTATTTAATTCTGTAAAAGTTATTCAATTCATTAAGTTAATCAAGTGCTAAAAAAATGTTGACACTATCTGAATAAGTAATAGTTTAAAAGTTATTTTCATTTTTCTTTTTAATTTTTATGGGTGATAGATTATATGTTTATGGGATACATGAGATATTTTCATGCAGGCATACGATACATAATAATCACATCAGGGTAAATCGGTTATCACCTCAAGCATTTATCATTTATTTGTGTTACAAACATTCTAATTTTACTCTTTTAGTTATTTTTAAATGTACAATAAATTATTGTTGACTTAGGTTGCTTCCAAATCTTGGCTATTATGAATAGTGCTGCAGTAGACATGAGAGTGCAAATATCTCTGGGGCATACTGATTTCATTTCCTTTGGATAAATATCCAGTAGTGGGATTGCTGGATCATATGGTAGTTCTATCTTTAGTTTTTTGAGGAACTTCCATACTGTTCCCCATAGTAGTTATACTAATTTACATTCCCACCAACAGTGTCCAGGGGTTCCCTTTTCTCTACATCTTTGCCACCATTCATTTTTCCTGTCTTTTGGATAAAAGCCATTTTTACTGGGGTAAGATGACATCTCATTGTAGTTTTATTTTGTTTTTGTTTTTTTGTTTTTTTTTTTTTTGAGATGGAGTCTCGCTCTGTTGCCCAGGCTGGAGTGCAGTGGCGCGATCTCTGCTCACCTCAAGCTCCACCTCCCAGGTTCACGCCATTCTCCTGCCTCAGCCTCCTGAGTAGCTGGGACTACAGGCGCCCACCACCACGCCTGGCTAATTTTTTTTTTGGATTTTTAGTAGAGACAGGGTTTCACGGTGTTAGCCAGGATGATCTTGATCTCCTGACCTTGTGATCCACCCACTTTGGCCTCCCAAAGTGCTGGGATTACAGGCGTGAGCCACCACACCCAGCCTGGTTTGTTTTTGAAACAGAGCCTTGCTGTGTTGCCCAGGCTGGAGTGCAGTGGCAAGACATCAGTTTACTGCAACCTCTGCCCCTAGGGTTCAAGCAATTCTCATGTCTCACCCTCCCAAGTGGCTGGAATTACAGGCACTCGTGACCATGACAGACTAATTTTTGTATTTTTAGTAAAGACAGGATTTCACCATGATGGCTAGGCTGGTCTCAAACTCCTGGTTTCAAATATCTGTCTGCCTCAGCTTCCCAAAGTGCTAGGATTACAAGCATGAGCCACTGTACCCAGCCTCATTGTAGTTTCGATTTTCATTTCTCTAATGATCCATTATATTGAGCACTTTTTCATATGCCTGTTTGCCATTTGTATGTCTTCTTTTGATAAATGTCTATTCAGGTCTTTTGCCCATTTTTAATTGGATTATTAGATTTTTTTTCCTGTTAAGTTCCTTATTTATTCTGGTTATTAATCCCTTGCCAGATGAATAGTTTGCAAATGTTTTCTCCCATTTTGTGGGTTGTCTCTTCACTTTGTTGATTGCTTCTTTTTCTGTGCAGAGGCTTTTTAACTTAATGTTATACTATTTGTCCATTTTTGCCATGGTTGCTTGTACTTTGGGAGCATTACTCAAGAAATCTTTGCCCAGACCAATGTTGTGGAGAGTTTCCCCAGTGTTTTCTTGTAGTAGTTTCATAGTTTGAGGTCTTAGATTTAAGTCTTTAATCCATTTTGATTTGATTTTCGTATATGGCAAGAGATAGGGGTCTAGTTTCATTCTTCTACATGTGGATATCCAGTTTTCCTAGAACCATTTATTGAAAAGACCATCCTTTCCCCAATGTGTGTTCTTAGTACCTTTGTCAGTAATGAGTTCGCTGTAGATGTAGATGTATGGATTTGTTTCTGAGTTCTTTATTTTGTTCCATTGGTCTATATGTCTGTTTTTATGCCATGCTGTTTTGGTTATAGCACCATAGTATAATTTGAAGTCAGGTAGCATGATTCCTCCAGTTTTGTTTTCTTTGCTCAGCTGGCTTTGGCTATTCTGTTTTTTTGTTTGTTTTGTGGTTCCATATACATTTTAGGATTATTTCCCATTTCTGCGAAGAATATCATTGGTATCTATTTTTGTTTTGAGACAGGGTCTTGCTCTGTTGCCCAGGCTGAATTGCAGTGGTACAGTCATGGCTCACTGCAGCCTCAACCTCCTGGGCTCAAGTGATCCTTCCACTTCAGCCTTCTGAATAGCTGGGACTATAAGTGCACACCACCATGTCCGGCTAATTTTTAAATTTTTTATAGAAATGAAGTCTCCCTATGTCACCTAGTCTGGAGTCATTGGTATTTTGAATAGGGATTGCATTGAATCTGTAGGTTGCTGGGGTGGTATAGACAATATTGATTATCTAATCCATGAACATGGAATATCTTTCCATTTTTTGGTGTCCACTTCGATTTCTTTCCCCTACCTTCCCCTCCTTCCTTCTTTCTTTGCTTCCATTTTTTTTGAGACAGAGCCTTGCTCTGTCACCCAGGTTGGAGTGCAGTGGTGCAATCTCAGCTCACTGCATCCTCCACTTCCCAGGTTCAGGCGATTCTCCTGCCTCAGCCTCTGGAGTAGCCGAGAATACAGACACCCACCACCACGCCTGGCTAATTTTTGCATTTTTAGTAGAGATGGGTTTTCACCATGTTGGCCAGGCTGGTCTCGAATTCTTGACCTCAAGTGATCCACCTGCCTTGGCCTCCCAAAGTACTGGGATTACAGGCATGAGTCCAGCCCTCCTCCGTTCCTTGCGTCAGTGTTTTATAGTTTTTGTTATAGAGATCTTTCACTTCTCTAGTTAAGTTTATTCCTATAAACTTAGGAATTGTAAATGGGGTTACTCTCTTGATTTCTTTTTCAGATTGTTTGCTGTTGGCATATTGAAATGCTACTGATTTTTGTGTATTGATTTTATATCCTGCAACTTTACTGAATTTGTTTATTGGTTCTAATAGTTTTTTGGTGGAGTCTTTAGATTTTTTCAAATATAAGAGATCATATCATCTGCAAACAAGGATAATTTGACTTCTTCCTTTCCAATTTGGACACTCTTTATTCTTTCTGTTGTCTGATTGCTCTAGCTAGGACTCCAGTACTATGTTGAATAATAGTGGTGAAAGTGGGCATCCTTATCTTGTTCCAAATATTAGAGGAAAGGCTTTCAGTTTTCCCCCATTGAGTATGATAATAGGTACAGGTCTGTTGTATATACGTTTTACTATGTTGAGTTATGTTCCTTCCATACAGTTTTTTGAAGGTTTTTGTCATGAGGGATGTTGAATTTTATCAAGTGCTTTTTCAGTATCAGGTAAAATGATCATATATTTTTGTTCTTCATTCTGTGATATGTTGTATCTTATAGATTGATTTGCGTATTTGGATCATCCTTGAATCCCTGGGATACATCCCTGTTGGTCAGGATGAATGGTCTTTTTAATGTGTGGTTGAATTCCATTTGCTAGTATTTTTTTGAGGATTTTTGCATTAGTGTTCATCAGGAAGATCGGCCTGTAGTTTTGTTTTCTTTTTCTTTTTTTTTTCCAAGAACACTTTCATGTAGGAAGTTTTCTTTTTGATGTGTCTTTGTCTGATTTTGTTATCAGGGCATACTGGCTTCATAGAATGATTTTGGAAGTATTCCTCCTCTATTTTTTGGAATAGTTTGAATAGGATAGGTATTAGTTCTTCTTTAAATGTTTGGTAAAATTCAGCAGTGAAGCTATTGGGTCCTGGGCTTTTCTTTGCTGGGAGACTTTATTATACCTTTGATCTAATTACTTGTTATTATCTATTCGGGTTTTGGAATTCTTCATGGTTTGATCTTGGTAGGCTGTATATAGCTAAGCATTTATCCTTTTCTTCTAGGTTTTCCAATTTATTGCTCATGGTAGTTTCTACTGATTTTTTGAATTTCTGCAGGATTGGTTGTAGTGTCTCCTTTTTCATCTCTGATTTTATTTATTTGGGTCTTCTCTGTTTTTTCTTAGTCTGGGGAAAAGTTTGTCAATTTTGTTTATCTTTTCAAAAAAACTTTTCATTTTGTTGATCTTTTCTATTGTTTTTGTTTCAATTTCATTTATTTCTGCTTGATCTTTAGTATTTTTTATTATTTATTTTCTTCTATTAATTTTGGATTTGGTTTGTCCTTGCTTTTCTAGTTCTTTAAGATGTACCATGAGGTTATTTACTTGAAATTTTTCTACTTTTCTTTTTTTCCTCTTTCTTTCTTTTTTTTTTTTTTTAAGAGAGCCTCACTCTGTCACCCAGGCTGGATGCAGTGGTGTAATCTCGGCTCACTGCATCCTCTGCCTCTTGGGCTCAGATGATCCTCCAACCTCAGCCTCCCAAGTAGCTGAGACTACAGGCATGCACTACCATGCCAGGCTAATTTTTTTTTTTTTTTTTTTGTAGAGATGAGGTTTTGCCATGTTGCCCAGGCCTGTCTTGAACTCCTGGACTCAAGGGATCTGCCTGCCTTGGCCTCCCAAAATGCTAGAATTATAGGCTTGAGCCCGGGAGATAGAGGCTGCAGTGAGCTGTGATTGCACCAGTGCACTCCAGCCCAGGCAACAGAGCAAGACCCTGTCTCAAAAAATATAAATAAATAAATAAAATCAGGGCCAGGTGTGGTCACTCATGGCTGTAATCCCAACACTTTGGGAGGCTGAGTGGGGCAGATTACTTGAGGTCAGGAGATCAAGACCAGCCTGGCTAACATGGCGAAATCCTGTTTCTACTAAAAATACAAGAATTAGCTTGGCATGGTGGCAGGCACCTGTAATCCCAGCTACTTGGGAGTCTGAGGCAGGAGAATCACTTGAACCCGGGAGGTGGAGGTTGCAGTGAGCCAAGATTGCACCATTGCACTCCAGCCTGGGTGACAGAGTGAGACTCGGTCTCAAAAAAAAAAAAAAAAAAAAAAAAAATTATATATATATATACACACACACACACACACACATATATATATACACACATATATGTATATATGTGTGTATATATATACACACACATTTTATATATACATATATACATATATGTACATATATATGTACATATATGTACATATATAAAATACATATATATTATATATAAATATAAAATATATATACATATATGTGTGTATATATACACACATATATACACACACATATATGTGTGTGTGTGTGTGTATATATATATATATATATATCTCCCATCTCTTTTTTTAGTTTTAATTTGCATGGAATACCTTTTTCCATACCTTTATTTTTCAGTCTATTTGTGTCTTTGTAGGTGAAGTGTGTTTCTTGTAGAGAACAGATCATTGGGTTTTGTTTTTTAATGCATTCAGCCATTCTATGTCTTTTGATTGGAGTGCTTAGTCTATTTACATTCAACATTGTTATTGATAAGTAAAGACTTGTTCCTGTCATTTAATTTGTTTTCTGGCCTTCTTTTCCTTCTGACTTTCTTTCCTGTCTTCCTTTCTGTGAAGGCGATTTCCTCTAGTGCTACATTTTAATTTCTTGCTTTTAATTTTTTTTTTGGTGCATCTGTGGTATATTTTTTCTTTTTTTTTTTTTTTTGTTCTTAGAGACAAAGTCTTGCTCTGTCACCCAGGCTGGAGTGCAGTGGCGTGATCTCAGCTCACTGCAACCTCCGCCTCCTGGGTTCAAGCAATTCTTGTGCCTCAGCCTCCTGGGCTGGGATTACAGGCGTGCACCACTGCACCTGGCTAATTTTTGTATTTTCAGTAGAGGCGGAGTTTCGCCATGTTGGCCAGGCTGGTCTCAAACTCCTGGCATCAAGTGATCCACCTGTCTTGGCCTTCCAAAGGACTATGGGCATGCACCACCACAACTGGCTAATTACAGGCATGAGCCACTGCGCCCAGCCAGTTTTTTTTTTATTTGAAATTGCCATGAGGCTTACAAATAACATCTTATACTCCATTATTTTGAACTGATGACAACTTAACACTGATTACAAAAACAAACCAACTAACAAACAAGCAAAGAGGAAATTAACAAAAACTCGAATTTCATCTCCCTAGTTTTTAACTTTTTGTTGTTTTTCTGTATATTTTATTACACTATGTCTTGAAAAGTTGTTGTAGTTATTTTTGATAGGTTCATCTTTTAGTCTTTCTATTCAAGATATGAGTAGTTCATACACCGTAATCACAGGGTTATAATATTCTGTGTTTGTAATTATTATTTCCAGTGAGTTTTATACCATCAGATGATTTCTTATTGCTCGTTAACGTCCTTTTCTTTCAGATTGAAGAACTCCCTTTAGCATTTCTTATAGGACACATCTGGTGTTGATGAAATCTGGTTTGTTTGGGAAAGTATTTCTCCTTCATGTTTGAAGCATATTTTTACGGATATACTATTCTAGGATAAAAATTTTCTCCTGGTCCTGCGCGGTGCCTCATGCCTTTAATCCCAGCACTTTGAGAGGCTGACACAGGCGGATCACCTGAGTCTGGGAATTCGAGACCAGCCTGACCAATACGGAGAAACCCTGTCTCTACTAAAAGAAATACAAAATTAGCCGGGCATGGTGGTGCATTCCTGTAATCCCAGCTCCTCAGGAGGCTGAGGCAGGAGAATCGCTTGAACCTGGGAGGCAGAGGTTGTGGTGAGCCGAGATCGTGCCACTGCACTCCAGCCTGGGCGACAAGAGCAAAACTCTGTCTCAAAAAAAAAAAAAGTTTTTTTCCTTCATTACTTTAAATATGTCATGCCTCTCTCTCCTAGCAGACTGAGAAGTCTGCTGGCAGACATATTGAAGCTCCTTTGAATGTTATTTCTTTTCTCTTGCAGCTTTTAGGATCCCTTCTCTATCCTTGACTTTTGGGAGTTTGTTTATTAAATGCCTTGAGATAGTCTTCTCTGGATTAAATTTGCTTGTATTCTATAATCCTCTTGTACTTTGATATTGGTATCTTCTCTAGGTTTGGAAAATTCTCTGTTATTATCCCTTTCAGTGAACTTTCTACCCCAGTGTCTCTTTCTACCTCCTCCTTAAGGCCAATAATTCTTAGATTTGCCCTTTTGAGGCTATTTTCTGGATCTTGTAGGTATGCTTCATTCTTTTTTATTCTTTTTTCTCATCTCTCTCCTGATTATGCTTTTTCAAATAGCCTGTCTTCAAGCTCACCAATTCTTTCTCATACTGGATCAATTCTGCTGTTGAGACTCTGATGCAGTCTTCAGGGTGTCAGCTGATTTTTTCAGCTCCAGAATCTCTGCTTAATTTTTTTAAGAGATGGGTTCTCACTCTGTTGCCCAGGCTGGAGTACAGTGGCATAATCATAGCTCACTGCAGCCTCAAAGTCCTGGGCTCAAGTAGTCATCTCACTTTGGCCTTCCGAGTGGCTAGGACTACAGGCTTGCACCACCACAACTGGCTAATATTTTTATTTTTTTTGTAAAGACAGGGTCTCACTGTGTTGTTCAGGGTGGTCTTGAACTTCTGACCTCCCATCTCACTTTGCTTTGGAAGCAAAGTGTTGGGATTATAGGCAAGAGCCACTGCGCCCAGCCTCTGCTTGATTTTTAGAAATTATTTTAATGTTTTTGTTAAAATATTAGGATAGGATTCCTAATTTTTTCTCTGTGTTATCTTGAATTTCATTGAGCTCCCTCAAAACAGCTATTTTGAATTCTCTGTTACTCCAGGTTTGGTCACTGGTGCCTTATTTAGTTCATTTGGTGAGGTCATGCTTTCCTGGATGGTCTTGGTGCTTGTGGAGGTTCGTTAATGTCTGGGCATTAAAGAGTTAGATATTTATTGTAGTCTTCACAGTCTGGAGTTGTGCGCACCCGTTCTTGTGAAGGCTTCCCAAAGTATTCAAAAGGAATTGAGTGTTGTGATCTAAATTTTTGGCCACTGCAGCTGTATCTGCATCAAGGGACTTCCCAAGCCCAGTAATGCTGTGACTCAGAGGTATTGCCTTGGTGGTCTTGGATAAGATCAAGAATTCCCTGTATTACCAGGCAGAGCCTCTTGTTCTCTTCTCTTACTCTCCCCCATACAGCGGTGTCTCTCCATGCTAAGCTGCCTGGAACGAGGGGAAGGGTGACACAAGCACACTGTGGCCACCACCACTGGTATTGTTCTGGGTTAGATGTGAAGCCAGGACTACACTGGGTCTCTCCTAAGGCCCATGGTGACCACTGCCTGGCTGCTGCTGATATTCACTCAAGGTCTTCAGTCAGCAGGTGGCAAATCTAGCCAGGCTTGTGTGCTTCCCTTCAGGGCGGTGAGCTTCCCCTAGCTCAGGGTGGATCCAAGAATGCCATCCAGGAGCCAAGGCCTGGAGTTGGGAACCTTAGGAATCTACGTAGTGCTCTATTCTACTGTGGCTGAGCTGGCACCCAAGCCACAAGACAAAGTCCTTCCCACTCTTTCCCTTCCTTTCCTTATACAGAAGGAATTTCTCTCCAGGACCACCACTGCCCCAGGCCCACAGCAAATACTGCCTGGCTACTGCCAATGTTTACTCAAGGCCCAAGAGCTCTTCAGTCAGCTTGTGGTGAATGCTGTCAGGTCTGCGTCTCTCCTTTCAGGGCAGTGGGCCCCTCTCTGGCCCAGGGCAGGTCCAGAGATGTTGTCTAGGAGCTAAGGCCTGGAATCGGGGACCCCAGGAGCCTGCTTTGTACACTACCCCACTATGGCTGAGCAGGTACCCAGCTGCAAGACAAAGTCCCCTTTTCTCTTCTGTCTTCTTTCCTCAAGCAAGAGGAGTCTCTCCCCGTGGCCACCACAGGTAAGAGTGCACCGGGTCACACCTGAAGCCAGCACAGCCCTGGGTCTCAACCAAGGCCCACGGCAAATACTGTGTAGGTGCTGCTCATGTCTATTCAAGGCCCAAGGGCCCTTTAGTCAGCAGGCGGTGAATCCTTCCAGGACTGGGTCCATCCCTTCAAGGCAATGGGTTCCATTCTGACCCAGGATCTGTTGTATCTAGAAATGTCATCCGGGAGCTAGAGGCCTAGAATGGGGGCCTCAGGACTCTGCCTGGTGCCCTGTTCTATGAGAGTTGAGCTGGTATCCAAATTGCAAAACAAAGTCCTCTGTATTTGCCCCTCTCCTCTCCTCTCCTCAAGTGCAAGGAAGCAGTCTCTCCCAGAGCTGCAAACTGTGCTGCATGGGGTTGTGGGAGGGGTGATGCAAGCATTCTTTTGGCTATCCCAGCTGGTATCTCACTAGGTCACTTGCACCCCAAGTCCATCGGCTCTGATCCCAGCATAGCACCAGTAGTTGCTCAGGAATGAACAATCCTTGTGGCTTTTCAAATTTCTTTTTTTTTTTTTTTTTGAGACGGAGTCTCGCTCTGTTGCCCAGGCTGGAGTGCAGTGGCGCAATCTCGGCTCACTGCAAGCCCCGCCTGCCGGGTTCATGCCATTCTCCTGCCTCAGCCTCTCCCAGTAGCTGGGACTACAGGTGCCCGCCACCACGCCCGGCTAATTTTTTGTATTTTTAGTAGAGACGGGGTTTCACCGTGGTCTCGATCTCCTGACCTCGTGATCCGCCCGCCTCGGCCTCCCAAAGTGCTGGGATTACAAGCGTGAGCCACCACGCCCGGCCTTCAAATTTCTTAAGGATCCTAGAGCACTTTAGCATGCAGTGATGGGCTAGCCAGAACTCAGGTAATAACCTCTAATAACCTCCGGGATGGATGATTCCTCTCTGACTAGGGCTGGTCTAAATGCTGTATGGGTACTGGCAGAATTCTGCCCTGTGTTGGCTTTCCGCTGTGACAGCACTGAGTTCCAATGCAAAGTCCCATATTACTAGGATGTCTCTCCCCCAAGCACACGGATTCTGTCTGTGCCGTGAGGCCACTGCCAGGAGGCTGGGGGTGGGGTGGTGTCAGCAATTCAAGACTGTCTTTTCTACCTTCTTTGGTGCATCTTTACTTAATATAATGTTAAAACTGGGTACTGTGATCACTCATCTGATTTTTGGTTCTTATGAAGATGATTTCCTGTGTGGATAGTTGTTTTTCATTTGCTTTTTGCAACAAGGTCTTGCTCCATTGCCAAGCAGGCTGGAGTGCAGTTGCGCGATCACGGCTCACTGCAGCAAACTCTCAGGCTCAGGGGATCCTCCTGCCTCAGCCTCCTGACTGAGGCTAGGACTCCCGTCTGGGACTACAGGCATGCGCCACCATACTCAGCTGTTTTTTTTATTTTTTTGTGGCAGGGGGAGTAGTTTTGCCCTGTTGCCCAGGTCCACCTCAGCCTTCCAAAATGCTGAGATTACAGGAATGAGCCACCATGCCCAGCCTGGATAGTTGTTCAATTTGATGTTCTTGCTAGGGGAATAATCACTGAAGGGGGTGTGTTTGGCCATTTTGCTCTACCTCCTCCTCTAAAAGTTCTTTTCTTTTTTCTGTTTTTTGAGACAGTCTTGCTCTGTCACCTAGGCTGGAGTGCAATGGCACCATCTCAGCCCACTGCAATCTCTGCCTCCCGAGTTCAAGGGATTCTCCTACCTCAGCCTCCTGAATAGCTGGGATTGCAGGTGTATGCCACCACGTCCAGCTAATTTTTGTATTTTTAGTAGAGACGAGGTTTCACCATGTTGGCCAGGCTGAGTCTCGAACTCCTGACCTCAAGTGATCCACCCACCTTGGCCTCCCAAAGTGCTGGGATTACAGGCGCGAACCACGGTGCCTGGCCAGTTATTTTCTCATATCAAGCAAAAGTTAAAGGTTATGTTCACTAAAAATAATTTTAAGAAATTAAAATTTTTGGCCAGGCACGGTGGCTTATGCTTGTAATCCCTGCACTTTGGGAGGCCAAGGCGGCTGGATCATGAGCTCAGGAGTTCGAGACCAGCCTGACCAACATGGTGAAACCCCGTCTCTACTAAAAATACAAAAATTAGCCGGGCATGGTGGTGCACGCCTGTAATCCCAGCTACTCAGGAGGCTGAGGCAGGAGAATCGCTTGAACCCAGGAAGCAGAGGTTGCAGTGAGCAGAGATAGCACCACTGCACTCCAGCCTGGGCAACAGAGTGAGACTCTGTCTCAAAAAAAAAATATTAAAAATTTTTAATTGTTTTTCATTTGCTGAAAAAAAATTAGAATATTTAAAATTTTGATTATATTGCTATTATATATTTATATAAGTTGATCATTTGCATATTTAATTTGAGACATTATAAATATATACATAAATAAAACTAAAAGTTAGCAAATATTGTTGTGAAGTTAAATATTGATATCTTTTTTAAATGTTAATTTAACTTTTAACTTAAAAATTATTTAGTGTTTCTTAACCCAGTAATGAATAAAAAGAGCGTGCTTTATATATATTCTTTTTAAAATGTTAAAGCACATATATACATATATTACATTAACATAATATGTTTGTGGTATTAAAATTTCATGGAGAGAGGGCAGTTAGGAAAAAAATATCTTAAAAGCCTACTTGGGGTGATTATGAAGAGTTGAGAAACAGAAACATTGTGTAGGGGTCTCTCTTGGTAGGAGAATTTGGTATGGCAAAATGTTGATTGGATGGAAATGACCCTACTGGTTGAAGGTATGCCGGCTTACACCTAGAGGATTCCATGGTATTTCCCTTCACTCATTTCTGTGGTGTTTTCTCTTATATTTTTGAGCATCTACTACTTACAAGGCTCTATGCTAGATATACTAGTAGGAGACAGGCTGGAAGTTGATTAGGGTGACCCAGACAATACACACATGTAGAAGAAATAGTTTCTACTTTTACAGTTCTTTAGTCTAATTGGAAAGAGATGATAGAAACATGGAAAGTTCATTCATTTAGTAAGAATTAAATGTAAATTCAAGGTAAACATAATGTAATATTTGGCTTATTGCTAAAAATTTCAGTTTACCTATAATATTCTATGTGTTTATTTTATAATGTCCTGTTTGTGTAGTGTTTTTAGCATTCTGTGGTACTTTGTATGTATAGTATATAATCATTGTCTAATATCACAGCTTTAGCTCTGAGGCCAGGATATGAAAGGGAATAATATAGGTTATTGTTTTGGGGGAATCTGGCTTCTGCCTCTTCATGTGTTGTGTTGAGGGAAAATAATACTAGGATTGGGGAAACAGTCAAGGCAAGAGTGTGTCTGGGAAACCTAGGACTGTAATTTCTGAATCCCAAGTTCGGCAATCTCTTTTGCCTTTCTGGAAATCTGGCAACCATTTACAGAGACAATGGAATACACTTTCTTTTGGGTCTTTTAGAGCATGTCCATTGGCTATTGTAACTCAAAAGAGGGCCTCAGCCTTGCAAATCACCTCACATCATGGCCTTTTGGCTGCACCGTGTTATTAGCTGGGCTTTGAAGCTGGTCGTTAAGAGGACTTCTGCATGCTTTAGGTGGTGTTTTGGCTTCTTTGTTCCTTCCACTGCCATTCACCTGTATTTTTATTTTATAGGTGTCTCTGCAAACAGACTCATGGGTGGTGCCATGCAGCTTACCTTCCGCAAGATGGCGTTTGACTATTACCCTTTCCACTGGGCAGGTTAGGAAGACTCTGAATGGGGCCAGTTCTCGCTTAGCCCAAAATATTGAGGGCAGATTCCTGAATTCATCCCTGACTGCTTAACAGGAGGTTGCCAGAGATTGCAGTGCATGCTCAGAGGGGTGTTGGAAATATCTCTCTTCAAGAGGGCATCTGGAAACTTGCAAGTTCCACTATTGATGATTCTTTATCAGTAATGAGAGGAAGTGAGTAGGGGAGATATCTAGTGCCTGAGATATTGCTTTTGATTCTACTCTCAGCCCCTCACTTCCACTAGTGTTAGAGCCTCTCCAGTAGTCTATAGTCAAATATGGCAGCAGTCAACAGCTTGCCTTTAGGGAGCCTTTGGGAAAAATCACATATGGAATCCAGAAGAATGTGCAACCTATCATTGGATAATTTTTCCTTATCCTAGAGATTTCTGCACTGTGGGCAGGGAATCAGATTCTGAACTATGACTATACTGACAGAAAGGAAAAATTAAAACATTCATCATGATCTTGGGCTAAAATCTTTTCACTTCTTCGTTGCACAGGTGATAGCTGCAAACATTGGGTACGCCACTGTGAGGCCATGGAGACCCGAGGCCAGTGGGCCCAGAAGCTGGTGATGGAATTTCAGAGCAAAATGGAGAAGTGGCATGAAGAGACGGGTCTGAAACCACCGTGGCACCTTGGAGTAGACTCTCCCTTTCGGAGAAAAGCAGGTGGGTTATGAGGAACTGGAAGACTCCAGTTGCTTAGCCTCTTGCCATTTATCTTTGAATAACAGTGGAGATAAATCAAGAACTAGCTAATTATCCTAACTGTATGTAATGGAGAGACATCAGTGACTTTTTCCTTTACAGAAACCTCTTTGACCCCAGGGATAGCCACAGTGTTGATGTCATCATCTCTATTCAGTAGACTGTTGCCTTGGTCTTAAGAATAATATCATTTTTGAGTTCATCCAGGAGCTAGACAGTGTTAAGCTCTCTTTCCTACGTATAACATTAATGATCTTAGGATTTTTGCTTTCCTTATTCTATTAATAATGAGGGTTGAATGTATCTGATTCTTTTTCTCACCTTGTTTTTATTTAGATTCTCTTTCCAGTCCTCGAAAGAACCCTCTTGAGAGAAGCCCGTCTCAGGGCAGACAGGCTGCCTTTCGGCCTCCAGCATGGAACCGCTTACGCTCTAGCTGCTTGGTGGTACGGGTGGATGACCTGGACATCCACCAGGTGAGGACATGCAGAAACATGATTGGAAAGAGGTGGAGCAGTTTACTTGGAAGGCAACTGGAACAGTATGAACAAAGTTTTGGAAGTTGGGGACTATTTACTTTACTTCTGGGAAGATTAATAGTTTGGTCTGTTTCTTTCTGAACGTGGCTGGTGAGATCAGGACTTGAGAATTCCCCCAGTTTTACTGTGAATGCTCTGCCTTGAACCTCCCGCTGAAAAAACTAACTCGCGTATAGTGTGAGGCAGGTGTGAGAACGCCTGGAGTATGTGTGAAAGACACTGTGTTCCCTGTGACAGACTTCAGAGGGATGTAGAGGCTTTCTGCTTCCTAAGCAGAAATGGAGGGCTGCTCTAAGTTTGATTGTTGATACTAATAATAAGTTGTGATTGTTTAGGTTTCCACCGCTGGACAGCCAAGTAAAAAGCCATCTACACTCCTTTCCTGCAGTCGGAAACTTCACAACCTCCCTACCCAGGTCTCTGCCATTCATATTGAGTTCACAGAGTATTACTTCCCAGATAATCAGGAGCTTCCAGGTAAGTATCTAGGCTGGCTGTTTTTCTGTCTAGCTCATGCTTTTCCCGTTTGTCAGCCTTGGGGCCACTACTTATATTTTTATTTGTTGTTAGGAGTTTTCAGTGTTTGAGTTAATTTAGCACACTTTTGTTAAACACTCTGCCCTGTATAAATGTGTACCTTTGCTCTGTTCGTAATATAGTTAATATTAGGTAGTAAGAGCCTAGCTATTGCTTTTTACAGGATGTTTCTTTTCTTCCCTCTGCTTTCCAGTTCCTTGTCCTAATCTCTACATTCAGTTAAATGGTCTGACATTTACTATGGATCCTGTCAGTTTGCTCTGGGGAAACCTCTTTTGCCTGGATTTATACCGCAGCTTGGAGCAGTTCAAAGCTATCTACAAGCTGGAAGATTCAAGTCAGAAAGATGAACACTTGGACATCCGACTAGATGCATTCTGGTTGAAGGTGAGGGGAGAGTGTGACTTTTATCCCCTGTTGGTAGCCACAGCTGCATTTTTCCAATGGATGTAATCCATGGTTTTGCTCTGTCCATTTTGTGGAAGTAAGAAAATAGTTTCACAGCCCAAATGATCTTTTACATGTGTATTAATAGTGGGATGCTGAGATACTCAGATGACCATTCTGAATTGTGTTTCATTTTCTCTGTGAAGGTGAGCTTTCCACTGGAAAAGAGAGAGCGGGCAGAGTTGCATCGTCCCCAGGCCCTTGTCTTCTCTGCGTCAGGCATGATTGCCACCAATACACGTCATGCCCCACATTGTAGTTGTTCACACCTCCAGAGTCTCTTCCGGGGTTTTGCTGCTGCTGAGTTCTTTCATTCCAATTATGATCACTTTCCTAAGGTTCCAGGTGGCTTTAGCCTTCTGCACATGCTTTTTTTGCATCATGCCTTTCAGATGGATTCCTGCCTGCCTCAGCCTAATACCCTCCCTCCCCAGAGACCTAAGGCTTCCCAGGATCTGTGGTCTGTCCACTTTACCCAGATCTCCTTGGACTTTGAGGGAACAGAAAACTTCAAAGGCCATACCTTGAATTTTGTAGCCCCCTTCCCCCTGTCCATTTGGGCCTGCCTACCCCTCCGCTGGCAGCAAGCCCAGGCACGGAAGCTCCTTTTGGCCTCAGAGGGGAGGCTGAAACCATCAGCCAGTTTTGGAAGTCCTGTCCAGTCTGAGGCTCTTGCCCCTGACTCTATGTCCCATCAGCGGTCAAAGACTGAACATGATTTGAAAAGCTTATCAGGACTTACAGAAGTCATGGAAATTCTGAAAGAAGGCAGTAGTGGTATGGACAACAAAGGGCCTCTGACAGAGCTGGAGGATGTAGCAGATGTTCATATACTTGTACATTCCCCGGCCCATGTCCGCGTGAGGCTTGACCACTACCAGTACTTGGCTCTGCTTCGCCTGAAGGAGGTGCTGCAGAGGCTTCAGGAGCAGCTGACTAAGGATACAGAGTCAATGACTGGGTCTCCCCTGCAGGACCAGACAGCTTGCATTGGAGTTCTCTTTCCCAGTGCTGAGGTGGCTCTGCTTATGCATCCTGCCCCCGGTGCTGTCGATGCTGACTCTGCAGGCTCAGATAGCACTAGCCTCGTAGATTCAGAGCTATCTCCTTCAGAGGATCGGGAACTGAAGTCTGATGCCTCATCAGACCAGGGCCCAGCAAGCCCTGAGAAGGTCTTGGAGGAAAGTAGCATTGAAAATCAGGATGTATCCCAGGAGAGGCCACGTAGCAATGGAGAACCGCAGGACTCAGGTCCACTTGCCCAGCAGCTGGCAGGGAAGGGCCATGAGGCAGTAGAGTCCCTACAGACCAAGAAACTGAGCAGAACCCAAGCCTCCAGCTCACCAGCTGCATTGAAGCCCCCAGCTGGCAGTGAAACTGCTGTGAATGGACAGGGTGAGCTCATCCCCTTGAAGAACATTGAGGGAGAATTGTCAAGTGCTATTCACATGACCAAGGATGCCACCAAGGAGGCTCTACATGCCACCATGGACCTCACCAAGGAAGCTGTGTCCCTGACTAAGGATGCCTTCAGTTTGGGCAGAGATCGAATGACCTCCACCATGCACAAGATGTTGTCCTTGCCCCCAGCCAAGTAAGTGGTTCTGTACCTCTTTCACTCATCCCATCTCCTTCTCCTACTTCTGATCATTGGATTTAAGCCTCTTACTGTGTGCATTTCTAGATTGGGAAGTACCATATAGTCCAGGAGAATGCATAGAATGGCCTATTTAATGGGCAGTTTTCAAGCCTATATTTATTGCTTCTTAGAATCAGATTATCTCCTTTTTCACTGATTCACTATTTTTTCCCCTCAAGACGGGCCTTACTGTGTTAGCCAGGCTGGTCTTGAACTGCTGGGCTCCGCAATCTTCCTGCCTTGGCTACCTAAGTAGCTGGGTTTATAGACACCTGCCGCTATACCCAGCTTGCTTCACTATTATTGATACAAATATGCTATATCAGAATAATAATAATGGCATATATATAATATTATTTTCAGTGGGCTTTCATGTAATTTTTTTGTTTGATTTGATCCCCACAGCAGCCTGGTAAGGTGGCCTCAGACATTTGTATCCCCAGTTTATAGCTGGGAAAACTGAGGCTTTAGAGAGGATGAGCTCATAGATGTCTTATATCTTGTAAATAGAAAAGCTGTGGCTTTGGACTTGTCTTTTCTGATATCTTATCAGTGTCTGTCAGAGTAAAAGAGAAGGAAGAATTTCCATCCATTCAACAAATATCTTGTGAGCCCTTTCTGTGTGCTGGGCTCTGTGTTAAGTGCCAGAGATAGAGTAGGGAGTAAACAGGAAAACACAGAAATGCACAGTGAGACGAGTGGAAAAGTATGGATTTTCCCATGGGTGCCTCATGGTTTTAGGAAAGACAGAGTCTAAGGGAAGTCTTTCCTGGAACACTTTGTGGTTTAGAGACCATGGTATGAAAACAGTGCATTTAGAGCTTTTGTCTAAGTGAATTATCTTAAGTGGGTCTCTAATGCCTGTGGGTGAGCTAGTACCTGCTGGGACAGACAGCAAGGAGGAAGGAGAGGAAAACTTCAAGGGTTGAGTTGTATAATAATACTAGCCAACATTTACTGAGTGCCTTCTTTGCCTGACAAGACACAGTCCTAAGTATTTATAATATTGGTCCACTGGATTTTTATAATAGCCCTATAAGGCAAGTATTAATATCACTGCCCATCTCACAGATGAGGAAACTGAGGCTCAGAGAGATAAGAAACTTGCACAAGATCACACAACTTGTGAATGGTGGGGCAAGGATTAAAAGCCTGGACTCCTAATCACCCAATGTGCTGCCTTTTCTAAATGGAGACAAGTAAGGGAGATGGAAAAAGAGCAGAGGTGAAAAAGAGAAAAGAAAGGTGTGTGAAATGAGCCCTTTTAAAACATCAACAGTGACTTCCTAACTGCCCAAGCCCGTGGCCTTTCCTCAGTCCCCCTTCTTCTGGACTCCTCTGTGGTAGTTAACATTGCTGATCAGTTCATTCTGAGTATTTGTAACCCCACCCAGTTACTCTCACTTCTCTGAAGGAGTCTTTTTCCTTGGCTGCTCTCTTCTTCCTTTTATCCTATAGGTGTAAATACTCCACAGGGCTAGGCTGTCCATATTCTGATCACTTTTGTCATAATTTTAATTTTTAATTTTTTTTTTGAGACAGGTCTCATTCTGTTGCCCAGTGGCACGATCTCTGCTCACTGCAGCCTCGACCTCCCAGGTTCAAGTGATCCTCCTGCCTCAGCCTCCTGAGTAGCTGGGACCACAGGCATGCACCACCACGCCCAGCTAATTTTTGTATTTTTGGTAGAGATGGGGTTTTGCCATGTTGCCCAGGCTAGTCTCAAACTCTTGGGCTCAAGCGATTCACCCACCTTGGCCTCCCAAAATGCTGGGATTACAGGTGTGAGCCACTGCACCTGGCCTATAATTTTAATTTTTTAAATTATAAAAATGGTTTGTGTTTATCGTGTTGACAATGTAGGAAATAAGAGAGTAAAGAAGAAAATATAAAAATCACTTGTAACAATCCACAGATAACCACTGTTTACATTTGGGTGTATTTTCTTCCAATCTTTGTATGTCTGCATTCATGTGTACACTTGTGGATGGTTATGCGTATAATGTCCACAAATACAGTTTTTACAACAATAGGATTATATTATTTCTACAATGTTACATGCTGCTTTATTCACTCAATGTTTTATTGTGATATTTTCCCATTCATTAGGCATATGAATACATGATTTTTATTTATTTTTATTTTTGGAGATGTGGTTTCACCATGTTGTACAGGCTGGTCTTGAACTCTTGGGCGCAAGTGACTCTCCCACCTTGGCTTCCCAAAGCACTAGGGTTATAAGCATAAGCCACTTCCCGAACTGGCTGAATACATGATTTTTAATTGCTCCATTATATTCTAGTAAATTGATATATCATAATTTATTGATCCATTCCTCTATCTGGGGAGTCATTTAGTCTGTTTCCCATTTTTCTCAGGTAGAACCAATGCTGTATGAAATGTCCTTATTTTTGTGAACATTAATCTTTGGAATATTTTACATATCTAAATCTTTCTTTAGAATAAAAACCAAAAAGTGGCTGGGCGCGGTGGCTCACACTTGTAATCCCAGCACTTTGGGAGGCCAAGGCAGGTGGATCACAAGGCCAGGAGATCGAGACCATCCTGGCTAACACAGTGAAACCCCGTCTCTACTAAAAATACAAACAATTAGCTGGGTGTGGTGGCACGTGCCTGTAGTCCAGCTACTCGGGAGGCTGAGGCAGGAGAATGGCTTGAACCCGGGAGGCGGAGCTTGCAGTGAGCCAAGATCACGCCACTGCACTCCAGCCTGGGTGATAGAGCGAGACTGTCTCAAAAAAAATAAATAAATAATAAAATAAAATAAAATAAAAACCAAAAAGTGAAATTATTAGGTCAAATGCTACAGACGTTTTTAAAGTTGTTGATGCATTTGCCAAACTTTCGGGTTTGTAACAGTCTGTGCTTTTTAATAGTTTCTCTCTCAGAATCCCCTGGAGGGTTTGTTAAAACATAGTGGCTGGGCACAGTGGCTTACACCTGTAATCCCAGCACTTTGGAAGGCTGAGGCAGGCGGATCACGAGGTCAGGAGATGGAGACCATGCTGGCTAACATGGTGAAACCCTGTCTCTACTAAAAATACAAAAAATTAGCTGAGTGTGGTGGCATGCACCTGTAGTCCCAGCTACTCTGGAGGCTGAGGCAGGAGAATTGCTTGAACCCAGGAGGCGGAGGTTGCCGTGAGCCGAGATCATGCCACTGTACTCCAGCCTGGGCGATAGAGTGAGACTCCATCTCAAAAAAAAAAAAAACAACCAAAAACATAGTTTGCTGAGCCCTATTTCTCATTCATGGAATGAGATGGGGCCTGATAATTTGCTTTTTTTTTTTTGAGACAGAGTCTCACTTTGTCGCCCAGGCTGGAGTGCAGTGGTGCAATCTCGGCTCACTGTAACTTCCACCTCCTGGGTTCAAGCAGTTCTCCTGCCTCAGCCTCCCGAGTATCTGGGACTACAGGTGTGCACCACCACGGCCAGCTAATTTTTGTATTTTCAGTAGAGATGGGGTTTCACCATGTTGGCCAGGATGGTCTCAATCTCTTGACCTCAGGTGATCTGCCTGCTTTGGCCTCCCAAAGTGCTGGGATTACAGGCGTGAGCCACCTCACCGGGCCCAAGAATTTGCATTTCTAACACATTCCCCATTGATTCTGATGCTCCTGCCAGGACCACACTTTGAGAACACTGCTCTAGGGAATCTCACATCAGTTTTCCCTGTCTATTCCCACATGAAGACATTTTAGTGTATAAAAAGTATGGTTGATTTCTATATTGGTATTTTATTTTATTTTATGAGACATCCATTACTCACTGAAAGTCTTTTCCTCTCCAGCTTGTTTGAAAAAGTCAGGCCAAACGTCCTAAAACATAGGTATGATCTTGTTATTTCCCTACTCCAAAACCTTCACGCTTTTCCCTCATACCCCCTGAATTTAGTTTGAACTTCTTAAGTGTGGCATAATCAATTATTATGATACAGCCATATAGCAATTTATAGTTTTCAAAGCATTTTAATAAATACTTTTTTATTCAAGGTTTTCTATAAAGTGAAAAATCACTTAGTGTGAAGTTAGGAGACTTAAGTCTTTTGTTTTTGAGACAGAGTCTCACCGTATCACCCACGCTGGAGTGCAGTGGTGTGATCTCAGCTCACTGCTGCCTTAACCTCCCAGGCTCAGGTGATCCTCTCATCTCAGCCCCCAGTAGCTAGGACTACAGGCGCGCACCATCATGCCTGGCCAATCTTTGTATTTTTTGTTGAGACCAGGTTTTGCCATGTTGCCCTGGCTGGTCTCTACCTCCTGGATTCAAGCCATCTGCTTGCCTTGGCCTCCCAAAGTGCTGGGAATATAGGCATGAGTCACTGCGCCCGGCCTGAGTTTTTCTTAATTCTACCTTTAACTGTGACCTTGGGAGTTTCTTCATCTGTAAAATGGGAGAGTGGTATTTAAAGTTCCTTAAAGATTTCTTTTCACTGTGTTAATGCCTTTTTAACTTTATCTTCCATTGCTCTCCCTGACAAAACCTATGCTTCAGCTGGGCAGAACTATTATTCTTACCAGTCTCTTTTTGTTTCTGGCTCTATGCCTTTGTTTATGCCATTTCTTGCCTATAGAATACCCTCTTCTCACTTTCACAGTCCTTCAAGGACCACCTCAAATGTTATCTCTTACCACAAAGCCACTCTAGATCCTCTTCTCCTTGTCCTTTTTCCTCTTTGATGTTGTCTAGAACTGGGGATGTCTTACTCATCAGTTTATCCATCTCCCACTCCTGCCTAGTGCCTAGTATGGTGCCTTACATACAGAAGCAACTAAATACTTATGGAATGAATGCAGGTGGCTTCAGGTGCCATTCATCAACACCAGAGCAGTAGGTAGCTGGTCTCTTCTGAGTCTGGGATGACCTTGAATAACCTTGACATTTAATGTTGATATGAGAGTGCTGTCTATGCAGTTAGCGATGTTGGAATAAAAAGATTCAGAAAGGCCAGTGATTGAAAAATGACTTGATCTCTTTACAGCCAGTAATAGGTAATGACAAAGTTGTATGTTCCCAATATTGGGAACTTTATCCAGTTGTCTGAGCTGAAAGGGATGGGTATTGTAAGTGGATGGGAACAAACATGTCTCCAAAGCCACATTTGTGGTTTTTGTTTTTTTTTTTAAACAGGGAGCCCATGGCCAAGACAGATGAGGGGGTGGCAGCCCCAGTGAGTGGAGGTGCTGCACGACTCCGATTTTTCTCCATGAAGAGGACAGTATCTCAACAGTCATTTGATGGTGTCTCATTGGATAGCAGTGGCCCTGAAGACCGGATTTCAGTGGACAGTGATGGCAGTGATAGCTTTGTGATGCTCTTGGAGTCTGGTATGTGGGAGCAGAGCCAGGCAAAGTTGCAGAAGTCCAGAAAGGGTTCTCTCTGCTGCCTGTATCAGACTGGCAGGGCTAAAGAGGAGCTGAGAGATGATAATATAGACATTTTCTTAACCAAGACAAAAAAAGAGAGAAAGAGAAATTTTAGTGGACTTGTGGGTTTAGTTTTAATTCCACGTTTCTAGGTTATTGGTTAATTGACTATATCACAGAAAGAGATTCAAACTAAAGGAGAGGGCACTAGTCTTACAGCCTTATAGCTAAGTCAGGATTAGTTTCATGGTTGGTATCAGTGGTGTGAGTGTGCTTATAGTCTTTTTCTTTTTTTTGGCCTGTGTTGTCACTGGAAAATAGGAGCTTTTTATCTGTTAATAAAATGAGAAACTTTTAGGAATTACCTCTGTAAGTTATACTGGTTCTTTCAGTTTATTGAAATAGAAACTTAGGAAATCATCCCTTAAGAGTATCTAGGCTGGGCACGGTGGCTCATGCCTGTAATCCCAGCACTTTGGGAGGCCAAGGCGGGTGGATCACTTGAGGTCAGGAGTTGGAGACTAGCCTGGCCAACATGGTAAAACCCCGTCTCTACTAAAAATAGAAAAATTAGCTGGGCTTAGCAGCAGGTGCTTGTAATCTCAACTACTCGGGAGGCTGAGGCAGGAGAATTGCTTGAACCGGGGAGGTAGAGGATGCAGTGAGCTGAGATTGTGCCACTGCACTTCAGCCTGGGCGACAGCGAGACTTGGTCTCAAAAAAAAGAGAGAATGTCCTATTTATTCATTTATTTATTTTATATTGACAAATTATAATTGTATTTATGTGGTATTAATACTAAGTGATCCTGTGATATATATACACACACACATACAGTGTGGGATTTTTGAGCCAAACTAATTAACATCTCCGTCACCTCAGATACTTACCATTTATTTCTCCTGTTTAACTGAAACATTATACTTTCACTAACATTTCCTCCTATCCCCTCCCATTTCCCTTTTCAGCCTCTGTTAAGCACCATCCTGCTCTCTGCTTTTATGAGTACAGTTGTTTTACATTCCATGTATAAGTGAGCACATGCTATTTTTGTCTTTCAGTGCCTGGCTTATCTCCTTTAGCATATTGTCTGTCCTCCAGATTCATCTACGTTATCACAAATGACAGGATTTCCCCCTCATAAGGCTGAATAGTATTCCATTGTGTGTTTGTACCACATTTTCTTTGTCCGTTCATTGGTTGATGAACACATAAGTTAATCCCATAACTTGGCTATTGTGAATAATGTAGTAAACACAGGAGTAGAGATAGTTCTTTGATACACTTTTTTTCATATTTCTTGGACATATACCCAGAAGTGGATATGATAACTCTATTTTTAGCTTCGAGGACCCTTCATACTGTTTTCCATAATGCCCATATTAATTTACATTTCCACCAACAGCTAGGGTTTCCTTTTCTCTACATCCTTGCCAACACTTGTTATCTTTAATCTTTTTGAGAATAGCCATTCTGACAGGAGTGAGTTAATATTTCACTGTGGTTTTAATTTAAGAGAATGCACTGTTTCTTAAGCTGGGTGGCGTGTACCATGTTTGTTTTGTTATTATTTTTAACTTTTTATGGAAGATTTCATGTCTATGTACAAAAGTAGACAGAATCAAATAATGAACCCTCATACACCCATTACCTAGCTTTGAAATTAAGAACTCATGGCAGGCCCAGTGCAGTGGCTCATGCCTGTAATCCCAGCATTTTGGGAGGCCGAGGTGGGCGGATCACTTAAGGTGAAACCTAATTCTCAAATTTAAATTAAAGTTCTGAAAAATCTCCTGGGGTTCTTATATATTCACCTTAGACAGCAATTAAACTTGTGAGTGGATTTCTGCCTTGGGAAGCAGAAATCTCTAAAAGGAAAGAAATTCTCTAAAAGGAAAGAGAAGGCCGGCATGGTGCCTCACGCATGTAATCCCAGCACTTTGGGAGGCCCAGATGGGCAGATCAGGAGTTTGAGACCAGCCTGGCCAACATGGTGAAACTCTGTCTCTACTAAAAATACAAAAATTAGCCAGGGATGGTGGCGTGCGCCTGTAATCCCAGCTACTCAGAAGGCTGAGGTGGGAGAATTGCTTGAACCCAGGAGGTGGAGGTTGTAGTGAGCCGAGATCGCGCCATTGCACTCCCCTGGGCGACAGAGCGAGACTATTCCATCTCAAAAAAAAGAAAAAAAAAAAAGAACTCATGACTATTTTTGTTTCATAAACACTACTGCCCACTTTCCTTCATCTCATATTATTTTGAAGCAAATCCCAAATGTGTCCTTTTGCCCATAAATATTTTGTTATGCATTGCTAGAAAATACAGACTTAAATTTTTTTTAATTGTGGTAAAATACATATGAAATTTGCCATCCTAACCGTTTTTAAGTGGATAGTTCAGTGACATTAAGTACATTCTGATTGTTGTACAATCATTACTACTGTCTATCTCCAGGATGTTTTTCTTCTTGCGAAACAGAAACTCTGTACTCATTAAACAGTAACTCCTCATTTTCCCTCCCCTCAGTCCCTGACAACCATGATTCTACTTTCTTTTTATAAATTTGACTACTTTAGGTACCTCATATAGGTAGAATCATGCAGTATTTGTCCTTTTATCACTGGCTTATTCCACTTGGTATATCCTCAAGATTCTTCTATTTTGTAGCATGTGTCAGAATTTCCTTCCTTTTTAAGGCTGAATAGTGTTCCGTTGTATTTATATACCACATTGCTTATCCTTGCATCCATGGAAGGACACTTGGGTTGCTTCTGTTTACAGACTTTTAAAAATGGGATCAAATGTCATTACACTTTAAAAAATTAACAGTAATTCCTTAAATTCATCAAATATCTAGTTAGTCCTCAAATTTCTAGTTGTCTCATGAATGCCATAAATATTTTATTTTTACAGTTGTCATTGTTTGTAGAGATTGGATTTGAACAGAATATTTTGACCTTTGAACTCATTTGTCCTCTTTTTCATGCAGAGTCTGGTCCAGAATCTGTTCCACCAGGATCTCTTTCAAATGTCTCAGATAATGCTGGTGTTCAAGGGAGCCCTCTTGTGAATAATTATGGCCACGGGTCACCAGCAGCCAACAGTTCAGTTTCACCCAGTGGAGAAGACCTCATCTTTCACCCGGTCAGCAGCTCTACTTTCTTCTCTGCAGAGGGTAGGCTCTGGGCAGAGAGCTTGGGAGTTAAAACTAAGAGGATCTCCTTTGATAGGTCTCAGTTCTGGTCCTGAAGGTGAATGAGGTGTCTTTTGGGATTGAGGTACGTGGTGAGGACCTGACTGTGGCCCTGCAGGCAGAGGAACTGACCCTCCAGCAGCTGGGCACCGTGGGACTCTGGCAGTTCCTGCGGGGACAGTGCCCAGGTAAGGATGGTAGTCATTCCACGACAGACCGTGGGACTTGTCTAGGACAGCCATAGATTAACTTGTACTTGTCACTGTGCTCTAAGGGCAGCCACTCTACTAGTGGCAAGTTCTCTCCAGCAGCCATTAGGGGGAGGAAAAACTCCATTGAAGCCTTTTTTGCAAGGAGCCTCTTAGAGCTCTTTCTGGGGCTTTGCATTCACTGTGCTAGTCTCCAACTTCACTTCCAGGTACTCCTGGAGCTTATACATGAGGACAGTGTCCTCTTCATTTGTGTGTCTCTTAACATAAAACTATCTGATCAGGGAACTTCTGTCATTCAGATTCAGTCCTTTGATGTGAATTTTCATTTATAAAAGATGACAGGAAAAATCTGGGCTTATGTTACATACTTCATTTAAAAATTATTGGCTGGGTGCGGGGCTCATGCCTATAATCCCAGCACTTTGGGAGGCTGAGGTGGGTGGATCACCTGAGGTCAGGAGTTCGAGACCAGCCTGGCCAACATGGTAAAACGCTGTCTCTACTAAAATATAAAAATTAGCTGGGCGTGGTGGTGGATGCCTGTAATCCAGCTACTTGGGAGGCTGAGGCAGGAGAATTGCTTGAACCCGGGAGGTGGAGGTTGCAGTGAGCTGAGATCGTGCCATTGCACTCCAACCTGGGTGACAAGAGTGAAACTCTGTCTCAAAAAAATATATATTTTTAGGCTGATCATGGTGGCTCATGCCCGTAATCCCAGCATGCTGGGAAGCTGAGGCAGGAAACCAGCCTGAGCAACATAGCAAGACCTCAACTCTACAAAAAATACAGGCCAGGTGTGGTGGCTCACGCCTGTAATCCTAGCACTTTGGGAGGCCAAGGCGGGTGGATCACTTGAGGTCAGGAATTTGAAACCACCCTGGCCAACATGGTGAAACCCCGTCTCTACTAAAATACAAAAAAATTAGCTGGGCATGGTGGCACGCACCTGTAATCCCAGCTACTTGGGAGGCTGAGGCAGAAGAATTGCTTGAACCGGGGAGGCGGAGGTTGCAGTGAGCCGAGATTGTGCCCCTGCACTCCAGCCTGGGTGACAGAGCGAGACTCTGTTTAAAAAAAAAAAAAAAAAATTAGCTCGGTGTGGCGGTGCATGCCTATAGTTCTAGCTGCCTGGTAGGCTGAGGTGAGTGGATCATGTGAGTCTAGGAGTTTGAGACTACAGTGAGCTATAATTGCACCACTGCACTCCAGCCTGGGCAACAGAGCGAGACCCTGTCTCTTAAAAAAAATTAAAATATTGAGTAGATACTGAAGAATACTTATAAAATATATGTAAGGCATAAAATAATAATACAATGAACCCATGTACCCACCACCTAGTTTGTTTTATTGTTTTTTAATTTTTTTTGAGACACAGTCTTGCTCTGTTGCCCAGGCTGGAGTGCAGTGGCACGAATTCGAGGCACTGCAACCTTCGCCTCCTTCAAGCAATTCTCCTGGCTCAGCCTCCCGAGTAGCTGGGAATACGGGCACGCACCACCACGCCCAGCTTATTTTTGTATTTTTAGTAGAGATGGGGTTTCACCATGTTGACCAGGCTGGTCTCAAACTCCTGGCCTCAAGCGATCTGTCTACCTCAGCCTCCCAAAGTGCTGGAATTACAGGCCTGAGCCACCATGCCTGGCCCCACCACCTAGGTTAATTAATACAACAGTACCATTACCATTTAAGTCTCTGGGAGTCCCTCTCCTGAACCTCTTCTGTCCCTCACCTGTCATAGGTAATCACTATCCTGAATTTGTATTCATTGTTATCTTGCTTTACTTTATAATTTGTACACGTGTTTATACTAATGTATTATTTAACTTTTTTCACATTTTTCTAAATGGAATAATAGATTATACTATTTTTGTGATTTGCTTTTCAAGTAACATGATATTCTTTTTTTTTGCCCTTGGTTCAACATTTTTATTAATTTTTTGCACACAAAACAAACATTTTCTAAAAATACATACAAACAAAAAGATGCATATCAAACATATTAGGAAGGTTGCACATGGGAAGACTGGGAATAGAAATGGGGGGTGGGAATGAAATAAATAGAAAGGGACTTTGTATGGATCAATGATAATAACTCAATCCTCTATGTCTTTGACAAAGAAGAAGGAGAAGGAAGAGGAAGAAAAAGAAAGTGGGATAAAGGATCAGAAAGGGAGGAAAATAGAAAAAATTAGAGTATGACTCCAGGGTAGACCTGTTTTGTTGTTGCTGGGTTGGTTGGTTGGTTTGTCTGTTGTATTTTTCATATGTTTTGCCATGTTGGCCAGGCTGGTCTCGAACTCCTAGCCTCCAGTGATCAACCCGCCTCAGCCTCCCAGAGTGCTGGGACTACAGGCGTGAGCCACCACGTCCAGCCCCCACATTGCATCTGGCCTCCGTGGTAGACCTCCCAGACGGGGCGGCTGGGCAGAGGCGCTCCCCACATCCCAGATGGGGCGGCCGGGCAGCGGCGCTCCTCACATCTCAGACGATGGGCGGCCGGACAGAGACGCTCCTCACTTCCTAGACGGCGGCGGCCGGGCAGAGGCGCTCCTCACCTCCCAGACGGGGCGGCGGGGCAGAGGCGCTCCTCACATCCCAGGCGGGGCAGAGGCGCTCCTCACATCCCAGACGATGGGCGGCCAGGCAGAGATGCTCCCCACCTCCCAGACGGGGCAGTGGCCGGGCAGAGGCTGCAATCCTAGCACCCTGGGAGGCCAAGGCAGGCGGCTGGGAGGCGGAGGCTGCAGCGAGCCAAGACCACGCCACCGCACTCCAGCAGGGGCAACACCGAGCACTGAGTGAGCGAGACTCTGTCTGCAGTCCCAGCACTTCAGGAGGCCGAGTCGGGCAGACCACTGGAGGTCAGGAGCTGGAGACCAGCCTGGCCAACATGGCGAAACCCCACCTCCACATGATATTCTTTAAATTCATCTAGGTTGTTGAGTTAGCTATAATTCGTTCATTTTTCATGACTATATAATGTTATTGTATACATACACCACTTTTTTTTTTTTTTTTTTTGAGACAGAGTCTTGCTGGGTTGCCCAGGCTGGAGTGCAGTGGTTGCAATCTCAGCCCACTGCAACCTCCGCCTCCCGGGTTCAAGTGATTCTCGTGCCCCAGCCTCCTCAGTAGCCAGGACTACAAGGCGCCTGCCACCACGCCTGACTAATTTTTTTGTATTTTTAGACAGGGTTTCACCATGTTGCTCAGGATGGTCTTGAACTCCTGAACTCAAGTGATCCACCCGCCTCAGCCTCCCAAAGTCTTAGGATTACAGGCATGAGCCACTGTGCACGGCACTTTTTGCTTTTTGAAAACAGCTTTATTGAAGTATAATTTGCATAACATAAAACTCATTTTAAGTGTACAATTTTATAATTGTGTAACCATCACCACAACCCAATTTTAGAACATTTCCATCACCCCCAAAATATCCCTGTACCCATTATCCTATTTACTTCTTTATTCTATTCTGGACAGACATTTGGGTTGTTTCTAGTTTTTGTTTGTTTGTTTTTCCAATTTCAAATAGGGTTGCTGTGAACATCCTTGTACATGTCTCTTAGAATATATGTTTGAGAGTTTCCCTGGGGTTGTATTTCTGACAGTATAATTTCTAGATCATTAGGGTAGGCACAACTTCACCTTTACTAGATAATACCAAATTGTTATGCAAAATGTTTGTACCAATTTGCAGTTCCATAAATGTGTAAGTTGTTCCACAGGATCCTTGGCTACACCTGAGATTGTTCTGTTTGGAGTTTTGGAGAGATTAGCATAGATCCTGCTTTGCTTTATGAGTGACAGATGAGAAAACCAAGACTTCGAGAAAGGAGGAGACATTCAAATTTAGTAGAGTTTGGGAGTCCTATGTTTTAAGAGCTTTTCCTTGGCCATTAGCCCACTGTCTCACATTCATAACAAGGCCAGTCCTTAATCTCTCTTCCCTCTTGCAAGGCATTATAGCAAAGTATCTAAGCCCATGGACTTGGCAATCAGACTGCCTGGGTTCAGATCCTCTCCTTGCTACTTACTAATTATGTAATTTTGGGCAAGTTATTCTCTGTGACTTAGTTCAGTCAGATGAGAATGATGATATTCCTTTGACATAGGGTTATTATGAATATTGGTATATAAAGTGCTTAGAAGACTCCCTGGCCGCTAATTAGTTGTCTTCCTTGTCTTTCTTCACAAAGGTACATGCTTTCAGGAATCCTCAACTTTGAAGACTGGCCACATCAGGCCAGCTGTGGGTCTTCGCTTTGAGGTGGGGCCTGGAGCAGCTGTTCATTCCCCCATGTCCTCACAAAATGGCTTCCTACATTTATTGCTTCATGGCTGTGACCTCGAACTGCTCACTTCGGTGCTCAGTGGCCTGGGACCCTTCTTGGAGGATGAGGAGATCCCGGTGGTAGTCCCCATGCAGATTGAGCTTCTGAACTCCAGCATCACCCTAAAGGTGTGAGGAACCTTTGGTTTTTGCCAGTGTAAGGGTACATTGGTTTTTGCCCTGGACTTTGTCAAGCAAGGAAGCAGTGACACCTGTTAACCTCTTCCCTTTTCACTGTAAAATATGGTGAGGATCAAGTGAGGAATATTAATGCGTATTTGCATTCTCTGTCAGTGTTGTAGTGGTATATAAATGTGTGTTACTGTCAGAAAAGCCAGGGTTCAGGTGAGGAGACCTTGTCTGTAACCCTAACCCTGTCTTTGGCATGCAGCATTACCATGTGCAAGCCATCAGGTTATCTGATTCTCAGTTTCACCATCTCTAGATGGGAGAATCTGCTATGCCTCTTATACCTTCCAAGAATGTATGGACAAACGGACATAAAGCTGCTTCAAGCTGAATGATGGAGCGTGGGTTGTGTTAAATTGCTCTGAGCTGGTGGGGGGCATCATGTGGTTTCTCTCTTTCCTGCAGGATGATATCCCCCCCATCTATCCAACATCTCCAGGCCCCATCCCCATCACTCTGGCCATGGAACATGTTGTGCTGAAGAGGAGTGATGATGGTGTGTTCCACATAGGCGGTGAGTCAGGCTTGTCAGCCTGTTGGTTTCTCTGCCTTTTCTCCTAAAAGTGAATAGGTGACACCTAGGAACTGTTTGGGAGTTGGTAGCAGTTTGTCACTTAGAACCTTTACTTGTTTTCTCTAGCTGCTGCTCAGGACAAACCATCAGCTGAAGTACTTAAAAGTGAGAAGAAACAGCCCCCAAAAGAACGGGTGTTTTTGGTGCCCACAGGAGAGGTTTTTGAACAGCAGGTGAGGACCTAACAGAACAGTACCTGCCCATAACCCTTGGGGGCTATACTCGCGAAACTGGTAAAACCCGGGGCTGGGGGCCAAAAGGTTGCATGTGCTGCCTGCATGTGGGTGTTTTGGGTTCCTGTCACCTAGCAGCGGCTTCTAGAAGTGCTGACTAGAGGATAAATGTCAGGAGCTGGAGATGAATGGTTGCTGAGGACATACTGCACCTGCCAATGAACTATGAAGACGGAATCAAGGTCTTAGAAAAGATATAGTTATCTTAATCATTGACCTAACTTGTGGATTTTTCTCCTTGAACTCTTCCTCCCTGTTCCCTTTACTGGCTGTTGTTGCAAGATGGTATTACCATATTTAACTGTTAACTACTTATTGTTCCTCAGGTGAAAGAACTGCCTATCCTACAAAAAGAACTTATAGAAACTAAACAAGCATTGGCCAATGCCAACCAGGATAAAGAAAAACTTCTTCAGGAGATTAGGAAATATAACCCCTTCTTTGAGCTCTGAAACCAGTGGCTCAGCCATCTGTGCCAAGGAGAGAGGCTATCACCAGCAATAGCACCACCTAGGACAGAGGGCACTGTCCAGTGCTGAATAAGTCACTACGGATGCCAGAGGGACTGGGGAGCACTCACTTCACTTGTGTGGGTGTGCTTTCCACTAGCTGTTCTTACCTGGACTGAGGACAAGGGCAAAGCATGACTGTATCCCAGGAAACTGGGGCTTGCCCTGTGTGTGGCACAAGCATCATGTCTTGCCTGTATAAAGCCTTTTGGCCCTCTGTGTAGTAGGTGGAATCTTCTCAACACTGTAGGGCCATTTCACCTCATGGTTTCATGGCAGGGACATTTGCTTCCTTCACAAGCCTGTGTGAACAAGCAACAGTACCCACTTCCTTGGTCACCCACAGAGCCACCAAAGATTCCATGTCCCAGAGCTTTCCATAGCAGACCTGAAAAGTCCATGACTTGAGCTTTGGCCATGGTAGTGGAGTGGAACAGGAAATAGCCCAGCAGAGGAGTGTGGGGGAAGGGGGCAGGAGAGGCACAAGAATAAGGGAGACCTGGACTCTGCCTTTTTGGGAAAAGGAACCAAGATCATAGCAATTTGGCTGATAACACAATCAGATTTTTCCAGGTTAAGCTTCCTTTCTGTTATACTTTCATCATTGTGGTGCTGTGGTAGAAAGTAAACAACAGTAGTGGCTCAGTCATTTAATCTTTCCCCTCTATAATATAACTTCCTTGAAATTTAAATCTAGAAAAAATTTCTGACTCTGAGCTAGGTTGGTGGCATGATAGGCCAGGGGTCAGTGGGGGAGCTTGCTTCTGAGCCCGCTGTTGTCCTCCTGGAGTCCTGCTAGTCTTTCCCAGCTGTGCTGAGTGGCTCTTCTGTCTCCCTGGGGTCCCTGGCACATCTGCTTTCCCAGCTCTGTGACCTTACTAGTTCTCTCCTCAGCACTCGGTGGTTTGGGAGCTGAAAATGTGTTTTAAACTTTTACATAAACAACTCAACCTGTTGCCTCTCACTTCCCTCCATCACTGTGGCTTTTAAAAATCATGTATTTTGACTCAAGTAAAAAAAACACAAAAATCCCTCATCCCAGCTAGGTTTTGCCCCCTGCCCTAGAAAAGAGCTATTTCCCCCTTTCTTTCCTTTGAATTCTTCTCCAACACTATCCCTTCATTCATACTGCCCTGTGATACGCTTGAAGCTGTGTTGATTGGACAGACGTTCATCTGCTAACTTACCTTTACTTGGCAAGATGGTAAAATAGTAATTTAGTGATGTTACTAAAGTCTCGACCATTCACCTTTCCATACTGAAGGAAAGGTGAAAAGGTTTCTTCTATGGGAACTTATGCTTGACTTGCATACTCTAGTTTGATGAGGTTAAAAAGAAACGTGTAATTGCAGTGGTGTTTACAACTAATTGATCACAACCAATCATAGATTTCTTTGTTCCTTCTCCACTCTCAACACTTCATTTGACTAGAAAAAAAAATGTATTCACCAAGGAACAGGACCCAATTTGTTCAGACTTTTGTTAAGTTTCTTTACTAAGGCAATTTTTGAAACACCAGTTACTGTGGGATGGTGGGAATTTTTCATGCTTCAGAAATAGAGACTTAGGAAAAAAGAAACATCTTTCTGGAGAAAATGCTAATGGGAAGTTACCTAAGGCTTGATGCTTGGTTCAACCTTATTTAAAATTTTTATAAATGACCTGAAAGTAGGATTTTACAGTGAAATAAAATGTCACTACTTCCAGGCAGTGAAAGGTAGACTAGAAGAGGTTTAAAAAACACAAAACCGGTCGGGCACAGCGGCTCACGCCTGTAATCCCAGCACTTTGGGAGGCCGAGGCGGTGAGATCATGAGTTTAGGAGATCGAGACTATCCTGGCCAACATGGTGAAACTCTGTCTCCACTAAAAATACAAAAATGAGCTGGGTGTGGTGGCGGGTGCCTGTAGTTCCAGCTACTCGGGAGGCTGAAGCAGGAGAATCGCTTGAACCCGGGAGGCAGAGGTTGCAGTGAGCCGAGATCACGCCATTGCACTCCAGCCTGGCAACAGAGTGAGACTCCGTCTCAAAACAAACACACAAAACCACAGAAGGGTTACAATAAGCAGGGCTGAGAATACTCAGAAAACTGACAGGTGAGGTTCAACATAATATAAGGAAATGTACTTATGGAAGAATTATCAACTGATATGCCTGAACACTGTTAGAACTCAGGAAAGAAACAAGTATTGCTGAGGGGGAGGAGAGATCAACGTGCTGCTGTGGCCAAAAGCCTAACTGCCCTTTGGGCATCATCAGGAAGGGCTTTTGGAGATAATAGAGAACAGCACCTTTTACAAAACCATGGATATGTCTTGATCGGATTATCTGTGTTTCTAGTGACCTTATTTACAAGATATATGATAAAGGGAGGAAAGGTCCAGAGAACAGCCAAAATTATCAGGGGATGGAGGTATATCCATATGAGGACACATCTTTAAAATATAGACTATCCTGCAAAGATGAAAGCAGAGGGGAGTTAGATCAAATATCCAGTCAAAAGCAAGGACCTGGTCCTGTACTACTAGCTCTAGGGCTCTATCTCATAGTCTTAGTAAAGAAAGCACTTCTCATAGCAAATCAGAAATGTAAGGAGCTCATTGTCTTTAAGAAGGGATGCCACCAGAAACTATACATGGGTGCAGGTTTATGAGGAATCCTTGCATGACGGCCTTCTACAAGGAATTATAGAAAAGTAGGGCTGCTTGGTAATATACAACTGAGAGAGTAACTGTGTCCCTCGACAAACTACTCCTTAGTGCCTCTTTCAAAGGCAGAATGTTGATCTGAATGGATCACTGGTCTTAAGTATGGCATCTCTAATGTTCTTGAAGGGGGAGGAAGGAGATCTGGTAGCTGGAAAATATAATTATTCCACCTTAGGCTCACCTGAATTGGTTTAAAATCATACTCTGATTCTCTTCTCATCCCTTCCTCCCCTCACCCACCATATACTTCTGGCATCCCTCCATGCAAAGAAACTGTCGAATAGGCATTTCTTGGTATACCTTTACCTACACTTGTGCTTGTGGGGTGGGAGTAAAAACCTATCCAGTAAGTACCAAGGCTAACCTTCTAATGGCTGGAGCTCAGTTAGGTCTCTGGGCTCTCTAAAGGAGTCCAGAGCTCTTGTCCATGGGACAAATGGAGCCTTAGAATTTCTGGCTTTCCTTATGTGGCAGCTTTGGCCTTTGTGTCTTAAAATTCTCCCTCAGGAAATGTGATAGGGGATATTATCCCATGAGATTTTAGTAGAAATCAGCTTGCCTAATTTCATATTCCTGTTCATAATGAAGAAATGTGAAGTGGTGGTAGTCCTCAGGATTAAGTGTAAAGGAATATATGCAGGAAAAAGTAGCAGTGTCAGCCCTTTTGGACTGCTTATGATTTCTACCTTAGAGCTACAAGACTTGGAACAAGAAATAACAATACCTCAAGAAAATGTCTGGAGAGATAGCACCACTGTCCCTCAAAGACTTCAACCACTGCACATTACCAATTCAGCTGTGAAGCATTTACAACTGTATTATCTGTGATTGTCTACATTTCCTGTTTACATGCATGTGCTGGGGTTATGCTTTAGTGTGTATGGACTAGAGTTTAAATCCTGTCTTTAACTGGGCTGCAAGGATGGCTATCAATCCCAAATTCTGTTTTCAACTCACTGGAATAATTAATCTAGTTTTCCTGATATAAAACAGGTGGGTTGTATTCACATGATGGCTGCTCTTTACCATGTATTTCATCTGACCCTCATTTTGCCATGGACCTCAACCTTTATGTCCGCTTTTTATGGTTCTGAAAGGAATGGCTCCCGTGTATGCAATATACAAGGGATAAACACCACCCCTCACATACCCCTGTAACTTAAAAGCTTCCATTTAACTCACTTAGATTACTTTCCCCTTAGTGGTAAATGGGTTGGGGGATGGGTGGTAGTGGAAAGAAGGTAGTTTGAAATATTGCCATAGTAATATGGGAACTTTTTATTCCAAACCTTTACCCTAGCTTTTTTTTCTCTCTTAATATTTGCCTAAACTTCTAAAATCAGTTATAGTAAAATCATAAAACTATGGAAACAACTGAACTTTGGTACACAAGTTAGTTCGAAGACATCTTGTTATCTGAGAACAGTAAAAGGTGTGTCATTGCCTCATGATTTATCGTAGTCATTACTAAGGGTTTCAGAGAGAATCTGGTGTGAAGCGCTATCCTTTCAGAGACTAAGGCCTTTACCTAGTCGCTTCCCTACCTTCTGTCAGAATAGGAATATTCCCATGCACCTCTGGGTAGGTATAGGTAGTAGCTATTGAATGGGGATTATTTTCCCCATGGCACAAGGGGAAACACTCTTGGATAACCTTTAACAATGAGGCTTTGCTAAGTGGCCAGACTTGGGATTTGATCTTCCTCACTTGTTATTAAGTTTAAGCCTTATTCAGTATCTCTAATTGCAATAGATATAGTTCCTGTGACTTCTAAAAAAATTCCTGGTAGAGCTGAGAAAGTATCTTTTTTGTCAGTGTATTAATTTTTGGTCAAGATTTAGCCTGAGTCTTAAAGCATTTATTCGTGGAATGCCCCACTGAAGTGTCTTCTCCGTTGGCTAAGTACATGTTTAAGGCCATGGGTTTTAATGTGAGATACTTTTAGTATCTAATTCTGTTTCCCCCACTGAGGGTGCTAAACAGAATTAGAATCTTTACTAAGACATGCTCAGGAAAGCTTCACAAGAGAACAGCTTCAAAATCTTTCTCCCTATGACACTGAATGGTAGTGAGGAAAGAATTCTTGGGGATGCCAATTACATACAGTAGCCTTATTACTGCTAATCACTGTCAATAAAAGGTCACTTCATTCACCTCTATTTGAGGAAAACAATGAGAATGTATCTGATGAACTAGAATCCTTGTCAGTATTGGGGAAATTTTAATGTTGCAATATCTAGTCAAACTTTGAGTGTACTGGTTCTGTGAACCACCTGAAAAAAAAATTAAATGTATTAAACCATAATGATTGTTGTATATCTGTTGATAAGAATCTGAAATATATGGGCTTTTATATTGTTTATTTTCATCTCAGTCTTGGGGGGAAAATTATTACACTTTTTAACAGTGCTTGAAGTACTCTTTTATGAGATAAAATTTTAATGGTTCTACTAGAAAAAGAGCTCAAATTTTCACAAAATAGCCAAAACCAGTTGTATTGGAACACCAAAAAAGAATGATCAACTTCCCATTCCAACCAGCTAGATAGAAAATGAATACACCTAGGGCAAGTTGGAAAACAGTTTAATGATCACTCACCAAAATCCACAGGAGAATCTTAAATGTTTACAAGCACCAATTATTCCGCTATTCTTGCCATCACAGCATCCTTCATGGTAGAGTATCACAAGTCAAAGTTTCTGGTTGTTTCATCTACTTAAAACCAGATGTAAGAAACAACCTAAGTCTTAGCAACTTCAGGCTTCAATGTGAAACCATTAAAGCCCTCGGCACTTTAGGAGGCTGAGGCAGGAGGATTGCTTGAAGCCAGGAGTTCACGACCAGCCTGGGCAACAAAGCAAGACCCCATCTCCATAAAAAAAATAAGTTAGCTCGGCACAGTAGTGTGTGCCTGTAGTCCTAGCTACTTAGGAGACTGAGGCGGAAGGGTCACTTAAGCCCAGGAGTTCAAGGCTGCAGTCATGCCGCTGCACTCCAGCCTAGGTGATAGAGCAAGACCCAATCTCAAACCAAACCAAACCAAACCAAAACAAAACTCTCTTGGAAAGGTTTTCTCTCTGAAAGAGTTTCCCTGTCCAGAAGATGCTTACGGCCCACACATCTTCTTCCAACTGGTCAAGACAGTTAAATAATTCAAAATGCCCCAAGAGGTCCCAAAATTTAGTCAAGGCAAGTATCAATCAGGCTACATACTTTCTAGGTGTGACAAATATCAGAGTTTTGAGAAAGACATTAAAATCATCATGGAATCCTTGGAGGCCTGAGATACTAAAGCACCAATGCAGACAGTCTTCTAGGAAGTCTGGAACCAATACTTCTTCCATCAGTAATATAGGCCTTTCTAGACTTTGGTCTAGAAGAAGATGATTTTTTTGTGCTTTGAGTTAGGGATCTGTCCTTTTGACTTTAACCTTCTAACGGCTTCCCTCATATGTTTGGGTTGTAGTGGCGGCATTTCTCCCCACTTCTCACACACATCCAGTGCTAAACAGAGGGTAAGGAGAAAGTCTGATTATCACACAATAATTTACTAATTACATAATCCTTTTGAGTCCTGTAATTCTCGTTAACTTTTCTTAAGCTTGCTAAGGAAATAAACCAAGACATTTTTCCTTTTTAAGAGAATATTAGTTTTAGTATAACATCTCATAACAGGCTTTATCATAGACAACAGTTTAAAATATATTTCCTATAGGCCATATGCTGTGGCTCATGCCTATAATCCCAGCAGTTAGGGAGGCCAAGGTGGGAGGATTGCTTGAGCCTAGGAGTTCGAGACCAACCTGGGCAACATGGCAAAACCTTGTCTCTACAAGAACCAAAAAATTAGCCAGGGGTGGTGGTGCGCACTTGTGGTCTCAGCTACTCAGGCTGAGGCAGGAGAATCACCCGAGCCCAGGAGCTCACTGTTGCAGTGAGCTGTGATCGCATGATCAAGGCACTCCAGCCTGGGTGACAGAGTGAGACCCTGTCTCAAATAACTACATAAAAATAAAATTAAAAATTAGCCAGGTGTGGTAGTGTGTGCCTACAGTCCCAGCTACTTGGGAGGCTGAGGCAGGAGGACCCTTTGAGCCCAGGAGTTTGAGGTTGTAGTGAGCTATGATCACACCACTGTTACCATCTCATTTTGTACACCATCTTAATTTGTGATTTGTAAAAGGAAAAATAAAAAATATTAAAAAAAAAAATAAAGATCACACACTGCACTCCAGCCTGGGCGACAGAGCAAGACCCTGTCTAAAAAAATAATAATAATTTAAAAGTATATATCTCCTGCTTAAAAATATATATATATATATATTTCACCAGCTAGAGTAGCAATGGGAAACAGCCAGGCTTTTTACTCAATAAAGGGGGCAGGCAGTTCCCAGGGATCACAACATTAGGGACAACTCACCATCCCACACAGGTCACCCCTGTGATTGCTTTTCTTGTATCTTTTCTTTTGGCAGCAGAAATGAGCAAAGTCCACTGCAGAAAATACAAAGTCTACTTCTGTCACCCTGGGCTGAGGAAAGGAATCAGGGAGGGGATTTCCCAGATGGTTCCTTGCCATCTGTTATTGAAACTTGCAAGGAATAATGGTCATGTTCTCCTAAATACAGAACTCCCCACTTGGTCAACTTCAAGTGCAAATGAGAACTCCCACAGGTGCTTTAATAAGCTCCTGTGTATAGATATTCTTAAAAATAAGACCACCACAGGTACAATCCAGTATTTGTAACCAACACTACTCACCTTCTTCTACCACCTCCCCGACGAAAACCTTGGAAATACCAGACATAGCAATAACAACATTCTGAGACACAGAGGTGCCAGTGATGGACTGGATCAGCTTGAAAGAAGGACAAAGACTCTGTGATTACAATAGTCAAAGATTGGCTTTGGAACACAGTACCAAGTAATTCACAGAAAAAGGTAAGATAACTGAAGTGCATTCTTTTTTTTCCCACCTAAATAATCCACTGACTTGTCTAACACCTCACTTCAAATGCCAATGGACATGGCTCTTGAGTTCAGTTCTAAAACATGATGGAGATGAAGTGTGGTAGTCCATCCTTACCCTTTTGATGGCTGCCTTAGGGAAAGCTGAGCGGCGATACATTTCATAACGGTTCAGCTGCTCCTCAGAAAAAGAAGAAACCAGGATTCTAAACAAAGATCCAGGTAACTAAGTTAACTTACATGAATGAATACACAAGATATTATTAAGTCAATAAAAGTCTCAGACAATTAAAAAATGAATTCTTAAGGGGTCAATGGCATTAGGCTTGGTGCCTTAAGGAATGAAGATAAAACACTTCTACTCCAAAGGAATTTGAGAAAACATAAAATAAAAACTTCTTTTCTTACCTGTTAACAAAAAGAATAACACTGGGTCACTGTATCATACTACACAGACTGTTTTCAGCATTAGACACTATCTCCATAAGTCTACCTTACTGAATTTCACACTGATGGTAAAAATTTAATATACAAATTTATAATCAAACCAGTAGTTTTCAACATTAACAGATTTAGGGGAAATATCTGCAAAATATGTGGAAACAGTTAATACTCCTAATGTATAATTCTTTCAAGTGAATAAAGGGGCCATATCAATTTTTGAAAATGAACAAAGTATATGAACAGGAAATTTACCAAAATACCAATGGTCAATCAACATGGGGGAAACAACCTTCATTATTAACTAAGAAAATATTATTTTCATAGATAACATTTTTAATAAATCAGACCACTATTAAAAAAGAATGGTATTAGAATATGGGACACAAACTCACACATGCTGGCAGAGTGAACTGGAACACCTTTTTGGAGAGAAATTTGGAAATACATATGAAAAGCCTTTGAAAATGTTCATACTATTTGAATTAGCAATTACACCTCTAGGAGTTTATCTTAGAAAGTAATGGACAAGTATGCAAAGATATGTCCAAAGATCCTCATTATAATGTCAAAAGTAAAAATACCCAACCAGAACCACTATAGGGATTGGTTAAATTATAGTTCAACAACATAATGGGATACAATGTAGCCATTAAAAATGATGATTTATGAGCATATTTACTGACATGAAAATATTTAGCTATACATATCAAACATCTAAAAAAAACTTTGAAAAGGTACATACTCAAACATTATACCCAATTATATAGTTAGAGTGAACTCTGTGTGGTGAGTTTATGGGTAATTTTTTTCTGTATTTCTGTATTCTCTGAATTATTTGCAATGAGCCCATACTACTGTTACAATCAGAACATGTAATAAAGCTATTTCTATTTTTAAGAAAACTATGACCTAGATGTTTAATTAGTGACATGGAAAACATTCACCATATCTAATGTGAAAAATAGGCTACAAAACAGTGTTTGACATTTGTGAAAAAAAAATTTATAGATATATATGTATAGAAACTATCTTGAAACTTTTAATATAAGCAAGATATATCTCTGTGGTAAGGTGATTATTTTTCCTTCTTATCTATTTTTTTTTTTGAGACAGCATCTGGCTCTGTCGCCCAGGCTAGAGTGCAGTGGCGCAGTCTTGGCTCACTGCAACCTCTGCCTCCTGGGTTCAAGTGATTCTTCTACCTCAGTCTCCCGAGTAGCTGGGACTACAGGCACCCACCACGACGCCCGGCTAATTTTTTGTAATTTTAGTAGAGACGGGGTTTCACCATGTTGGCCAGGCTGGTCCCGAACTCCTGACCTCAAGTGATCCGCCAGCCTCAGCCTCCCAAAGTGCTGGGATTACAGGCGTGAGTCACTGATCCCGGCCTTCTTTTCATTTATTTATATTTTCTATGCTGTAACATAATTGTTTGAAAATATTGTTTTTGGCCGGGCACGGTGGCTCACACCTGTAATCCCAGCATTTTGGGAGGCCAAGGTGGGCGGATCATGAAGTCAGGAGTTCGAGACCCACCTGGCCAACATGGCAAAACCCTGTATCTACTAAAAATACAAAAATAAGCCGGGCATGGTGGCGGGAGCCTGTAGTCCCAGCTACCTGGGAGGCTGAGGCAGGAGAATCGCTTGAAACCAGAAGGCAGAGGTTGCAGTGAGCAGAGATCGCACCACTGCACTCCAGCCTGAGCAACGAGAGTGAAACTCCGTCTCAAAAAAAAAAAAAAAAAAAAAAAAATAGAGTCCGGGCGCAGTGGCTCATGCCTGTAATCCTAGCTCTTTGGGAGGCCGAGGTGGGCAGATCACCTGAGGTCGAGTTCAAGACCAGCCTGGCCAGCATAGTGAAACCCTGTCTCTACTAAAAATACAAAAATTAGCTGGGCATGGCGGTGCATGTCTGTAGTCCCAGCTACTTGGGAGGCTGAGGCATGAGAATCGTTTGAACTCAGGAGGCGGAGGCTGCAGTGAGCCGAGATCACACCATTGCACTCCAGCCTGGGTGAAACAGTGAGACTCTATCTCAAAAAAAAAATTAAAAAATTAAAAAAATAACATAACATAATATAACATTAGAGAAAGGGTTTCACTATGTTGCCCAGGCTGGTCTCAAACTTGGGCCTCAAGAAATCCTCCCACCTTGGCCTTCTGAAGTGTTGGGATTACAGGCGTGAGCCACCATGCCCGCCATAATGTATTAATTGTTTTATTTTCTTTTGAGCTTATAAAAGAAAATTTAAACACCAAGAAAAATTTATTAAATTTGTGTGGTCAAGTGACAGCCTCGAAATGGGGAATGATAAGAAAGTGACTTACTGCATCTTCTGAATCTCATCTTCATCTACTTTCTGCTTTTTCTCTTTCTTTTCTTTGGTATCTATTTTCAGTTTTTTGGCTGCAGGAGTAAGTAATGATGAGTCTTCCCTTTCAACTGTTGTTAAATCTGAGACATCCTGACTCTTGAGCTGGGAAGATGAAAGAAACTCTATTATATATTTGGCCTACTTTCCAGGCTTGGGCAAAGTAAGAAGACATCATCCTTATTACAAAACAACAAATCCATTTACTGAGTAGTTTTTCAGTTCTAGGCACTGACTGTACCATCAAGGATAAGATACAGTATCTCTCCTAAGGGAAGATTATGGCTCAGCCATGGAAAGGAAACCTGCTAAATAATCTAGTTTTCCAGTTTGGCTATGAGCACAGCTCCAGTATCTGTTTACAAGGGTAATGAAATGCCAAGGATCATGAAAACCACTCTCCCCCTGGGCCCACTTTTCTGACCTTATTCTTTAGAGGGGATGTCAGCAAAGTCCCCTCCATCCAGCCAGCTCTTCTGCTTCCAGATCTATAGATCTCTTTACTGCTGATAATTCCATATAGAAAGAATATTAAAAAGGAGGCCCCTTCTCATCAAAACAGTGTTTATTTCAATTTGGGACTTTCAAGTGAGCTTCTCACATGTAGTGCTCTTTTGTTCTTATTCTTCAATCCTACTGTTTCATGCAAATGTTTATTTCACATTACTAGTCTTTTTGAAGATAGGTTTGTCTCTTATTATTTATATCTCCCCCCATCAGCATTTAACACAATTTTACTTATGCTGGATGTTTAATAAATGGCTGTTTAAACCCCATTTAAAAGTAGGCAAAGACACTTCTCAAAAGAAGACATACCTGTGGCCAAAAATCATGAAAAAAAGCTCAGCATCACTGATTAGAGAAATGCAAATCAAAACCATAATAAGATACCATCTCATATCAGTCAGAATGGCTATTATTCAAAAGTCAAAAAATAACAGATACTGGCAAGGTTGTGGAGGCAAAGGAAAGCTTTTAAACTCTTGGTTGGAGTATAAATCAGTTCACCATTGAGGAAGGCAGTGTGACAATTCCTTAAAGACCTAAAGACAGAATTACCATTTGACCCAGCAATCCCATTACTGGGTATACACCCAAAGGAATATAAATTGTTCTATTATAAAGACACATCCACACTTATGTTCACTGCAGTGCTATTCACAATAGCAAAGACATGGAATCAACCTAAATGCCCATCAATGATAGACTGGATAAAGAAAACGTATTTTCCAGTATACACCATGAAATACTATACAGCCATAAAAAAGGAGATCATGTCCTTTGCAGGGACATGGATGGAGCTGGAGACCATTATCTATAGCAAACTAATGTGGGAACAGAAAACCAAATACTGCATGTTCTCACTAATAAGTGGGAACTAAATGATGACAACACACGGACACATAGAGGGGAACACACACTGGGGTATATGGAAGGGTGAAGGGTGGCAGGAGGGAAAGGATAAGGAAAAATAACTAATGGATACTAGGCTTAATACCTGGGTGATGAAATAATCTATACAGCAAACCCCTATGACACACATTTACTTATGTAACAAAACCTGCACATCCTGCACATGTACCCCTGAACTTAAAAAACTGGCTGTTTAATAATAAAAATCAAATCCAAACTTCACCCCCTCTGACTTAATGTAGAATCTTAAGTATACTATAAAACTCATTAATGAGATTTAACTTGTCCCTAAAGAGGAATTCAAATTTAAACTCATAAAGGAATAGGTGGGATGAAGGTAGTCTATCTTTGACAATCTTTTCAATTTCTTTTTAGTTACTGATTTATACAAATTTTCTAACTTCTTTGTGCTTCAAGTTTGGTGGTTTGTATTTTCCTTTAAAAAAATCACCTATTTTTGTCAGATTTTCACATTTATTTGGCCTAAACTTGAACATTAAATGTCTTTATAACTTTAAAGATCTCCATATTAGTGCCTATAACCTTTCATATTTTGTAATGTTATACATTTACATTTTAAATAATCAGGTTTTAATTTTATCATTTATGTTTTTTAGTGTGCTAATTCATTAGTGTCTACTTCTATCCTTATTAACTCCTTGTTCCTACATTCTTCTGATTTATTTTGTTCTTTATCTGTTTGTTCCCGCCCCCGACTCGCTCTGTTGCCCAGGCTGGATCATAGCTCACTGAAGCCTCAAGTGATCCTCTTGTGTCAGCCTGCTGGGTAGCTAGATCTGCAGGCGTGACCCACTCCACTAGGCCCTTTTTCTGGTTTCTTGAGTTAGGTGCTTATTTGCAATATCTTCTGGTTGTTAATAAAAATATGTAAGGCTACATATTTTTCTTTAAATAAAGCTTTGGCCAATCCCATATAATTTGATAAAGTGTTCTATTAATTTCTTTAGTCTGAAGGCTATGTAAAAAATAGTTTAAAATTTCCAGGGAGTTAGTTCTTTTTTGGTGGGGGAGAAGCTTTTTGTAGTTAATTTCAAGTTTAATGCATTGCATTAACAAGATGTGGCCTGTTATGATTTCTACTTTTAAGAATTCATATTTTTCTTTGTGGTCTGGTACATGATCAATTTTTAAAAGTGTTTCAGAAACAACATAATTTTATCCTCTGTTCGGTGCAAATTTAGATATGTAGTGAGCTCTCTGTGTACTAAGCTAATTATTCAAATCTTTGCTGTCCTTGACACCTGTTTTAAAGTTTCCTTCTTGGCCAGGCATGGTGGCTCCCAACTGTAATCTTAGCACTTTGGGAGGCTGAGGCGGGAGGATTGCTTGAGCCCAACGAGTTGGAGACTAGACTGGGCAACATAATGAGACCTTGTCTCTACCAAAACAATATTTAAAAAACCTTTAGCTGGCCGGGTGCGGTGGCTCATGCCTATAATCCCAGCACTTTGGGAGGCCGAGGCAGATGGATCATGAGGTCAGGAGTTCAAGACCAGCCTGGGCAACTTGTGAAACTTGTGAAATCTCAGCTCTACTAAAAATACAAAAATTAGCTGGGCGCGGTGGCACGTGCCTGTAATCCCAGCTACTGGGGAGGCTGAGGCAGGAGAATCGCTTGAGCCTGAGAGGCAGAGGTTGCAGTGAGCCGAGATTGCGCCATTGCACTCCAGCCTGGGCAACAGAGCGAGACTCCGTCTCAAAAACGAAACAAAACAAAACAAAAACTTTAGCTGAGCGTGGTGCAGCATGCCTGCAGTCCCAGTTACTGGGGAGGCTGGGATAAGAGGATTGCTTGAGCCCAGGAGGCAGAGACTGTGCCACTGCACTCCAGGCTGGGTGACAGAGTGAGATCTTGTCTCAACAAACAAACAAAAACTGCCTTAAAGGAGCTCGCAGTGAGCCAAGATCACGCCACTGCACACTGCAGCCTCGGCGACAGAGTGAGACTGGGTCTCAAAAAAAAAAAAAAACCTGCCTTAAAATACTTTTGTCAAATGTTCTCTTTTCCTTTTTCTTTCTTTCTTTTTTTTTTTTCGAGACGGAGTCTCTGGTACCCAAGCTGGAGTGCAGTGGTGCGATCTCGGCTCACTGCAACCTCCGCCTCTCAGGTTCAAGCGATTCTTGTGCCTCAGCCTCCTAAGTAGCCAGGATTACAGGCGCCCACCACCATGCCCAGCTAATTTTTGTATTTTTAGTAGAGACGGGGTTTCGCCATGTTGGCCAGGCTGGTCTCAAACTCCTGACCTCAGGCGATCCACCCACCTCCGCTTCCCAAAGCGCTGGGATTACAGGCGTGAGCCACTACGCCCAGCCAAATTTTCTTTTTTCTAAACTTGATGCTCAGAAAGCCTATTTCCATCTAATCTACTGTTCACCCACGATCTCTCTCTCTTTTTTTTTTGTTTGAGACGGAGTCTCGCTCTGTCGCCCAGGCTGGAGTGCAGTGGCGCGATCTCGGCTCACTGCAAGCTCCGCCTCCCGGGTTCACGCCATTCTCCTGCCTCAGCCTCTCCGAGTAGCTGGGACTACAGGCGCCCGCCACCACGCCCGGCTAATTTTTTTGTATTTTTATTAGAGACAGGGTTTCACCGTGGTCTCGATCTCCTGACCTCGTGATCCGCCCGCCTCGGCCTCCCAAAGTGCTGGGATTACAAGCGTGGCCAGCGCGCCCGGCCCACCCACGATCTCTTAAATCCCTTCTAGCTCTAAGACCCCAAGATTCTACTTCTAGAAGTGTAATCCTGAGAACGATGAGTTTCTGGTCCTGACCGATGCTCAGCTAGGCAACACTGCTGAACTCTCTGTAGTATAAAAACACCAGACCCAATTGATGGGTCCCTGATCACCGGGTGCGGTGGCTCAAGCCTGTAATCCTGGCACTTCGAGAGGCCGAGGCGGGCGGATCACGAGGTCAGGAGTTCCAGACCAGCCTGGCCAACATGGTAAAACCCCGTCTCTACTAAAAATACAAAAATTAGCTGGGCATGGTGGTGTGCGCCTGTAATCCCAGCTACTCGGGAGGCTGAAGCAGGAGAATCGCGTGAACCCGGGAGGTGGAGGTTGCAGTGGGCCAGAGATCGCCCCATTGTACTCCAGCCCGGGCGACTCTTTTATAGAGTTACAGGTTAAGTTGAACACGATTGTTGTCTTAACATCTAAGAGGAACCATATTGCGGTGAAAGGGGTGCTACGAATCCTGGGTTTTAGCTCTTGCACTACGTCTCAGTGTGACATTGGATCCCAATTTCCTCACCACCAAAGCCAACGGGCTACTAAAACTCCCTTAGAAGTAGCTTTAATCCCTAAAGACAAGACTAAAAATATTTACACAGTGCTTGAGCCTCTGGAACCGAACCAGCACTGGAGTTTTGTTTGGTCGTCCCTTCTCTTCCCCCTCAAGATTAACGATCTGGAGGGAATTCTGGTGAGTTCGAGTTCTCGTAACTTGGGAGGGACTAACCAGAAGCCCGGCGAGCAGCCAGTAACACAATCTCTGGGTATTCCTTCAGCCTTATCAATACATCTCTTCCTACCTCGCCTTCCTCCGCTGCAGCTTCTTTCAAGTCCGCATCTGCGTCTCCGTCAGTTTCCTCTGGGATTCCATCCGTGTCGGTAGCCCCCGGGTCCCCGGGCGCAGCGGCCGTCTCATCCGACTCCCCTGTCTCTCCACCTTTGTCGGAGGGCGACTCGTGGGCATCGTCCATCACGGATAGGATTGGAAGGGAGAAGAGATCGCGGAAACGTCTGAGGCAGAAGCTCGGAACCCCGAGCTGCACATGCCAGGATCTTACTTCCTGTCGTCGCGCAGCGATGACATCACCCCTACCTCTCTCCTGAGGGGTCATTTTGAGGCGCGCGTAGAGAACTAGAGGACTCATTTTAACTTTGGTTTGGCGACAGTGGGAAGCGGGAAAATTGGACGTAGAGTTCAGACTATGGATCCTCCTCGCTGGGAAACCAGCACTTGTGAAGGAGCGCAGTTTTGTTTACTAAATAACTTTTTCCTTTTCGCCTGTCTAAAAATGCAATGTCAGTTAATCCCTTCGTTAACCCCTCAGAGTAAAGTTGGGGGACTGGGAGAAAACTCAGTTCCGTTGTATGGCGGTGTCGTGGAATGGGGCTACCCGGGATTGGTAAACTTTCAGGCAAGGACTCAACCTTGTATATTTCAACTGGCCCGAAACCGCGGGCCTGTGTGTACATAGAATTGCTAGCATTTCCCCTCCATTCCGCAAGCACCTTAACAACGAAAAGTCATATAGCTTGAGCAGAATTTATCCAATTCATTTATTCATCCACAACTATTGACTACGTACTTCGATTTAGAAACAGTGCTAGTACTGGGGAACAAAACACACACAGTTTCTACCCAGTTAAATGATTTTTTTCAGTTCGCCAGTACTCAAGATTCAGGTTTGTTTCTACAAGTCTGACACTTTTCTATCAGTTTGGTTAATCTCATCAAAACTAGGAGGAAAGCCTAAAGAGAGGAAGGTGTCTCCTTTGAACATTTTACTTTAATGAACTAGTTCATGTACTGGGAGGATGAAGTGGTGAGGATATTTCTATTTTAAAATTTTCTTCTCTTCCCTCATTGAGATACGAGGGGGAGGGCGTTTTATTCACCTTGGTATGACTAGGTCCCCGCACCTATTACATATTTAATTTATGCGTGCTGAAAGAATGGACTTGGAAATGTAGGTGCGCGTTACCATATTTATCTCTTTGTTTCTATGCTGCCTGGACGAATTACCGTATTTCCTGTCCCAGGAGCTCCCAAAACCTTTGGGGAAGCAGCGCACTTCGGGAGGCGCGTACAGGTGGGCCTGTTTGTCCCTTTCCACTTGTATAATGGGGGCCCACAAGGCGCTGTCCCCATGCCCCGAGAGGCCTGTCTCGGCACAGCAAAGTCCACCTGCGCTGGTCCGCGGAGCCCCGCCCAGCTAGGTGAGCTAGGGGGCGGGGCGCGGGGGCGCGGTGACGCGTGACGCCGGATCCCGGAAGTGACGCGCTCGTGGGGAAAAGGCAGGGAGGGGGTGGTGTCCCCAGCCGGTTTGGGGGGTGCGTTGCCCGGAGACGGAAAGTTTGGGAGCCTGAGCAGGCTCATCTGCAGCCCCGGGGAGGGGGTCCAGCGGGTGGCGGCCCTGGGGATGGGGAAGGAGCAGGAGCTGCTGGAGGCGGCCCGCACCGGGCACCTCCCGGCGGTGGAGAAGCTGCTGTCCGGGAAGCGGCTCTCCTCAGGCTTTGGGGGCGGCGGCGGCGGCGGCGGCGGCGGCTCTGGGGGCGGCGGCGGCGGCGGCAGCGGCGGCGGCGGCGGCGGCGGCCTCGGCTCTTCCAGCCATCCCCTCTCCAGTCTGCTCAGGTGGGTACGCGTCGGGGCCGGGCCGCTGCCTGCAGACCCCTTCTCCCCGACCCGTCTCTTGGGTCCCCAGAGAGATCGGGGGTCCTGAGACTCGGGCGGGGTGGGCTTGTGGCGTGCCCGGGGCGAGACAGGCGGCCCGCGGGCCAGGGTACCGGAGGGCGCGCGGGTCCGAGTCCACGCTGCTCCGGGCTCGCCTGGTCTCCCCTTCTGACCCGGCTGTGAAGAATGGTGGGAGTGCCCAGGTGGCAGCCTCCGCCGCATGGCACAGCCGGGGTTCACCCTTGCTCGCTACAGGGTGCCAGCTGAAGTAGCTCACAAAAGCCAATTAAGAGCAAATATGTATATCATATATATATATATATGATCTCCCTCACCTGCAGAAACTCCTACGCCTTGTAGAATCTCGAGGCTCCTCTGGAGGAAATTCTATTGATTTTCTTCTCTTAGGAACTTGGAACCTTCCACCAGGCTACACAGGACGTCGCTTTTTTTTTTTTTTCGGAGACGGAGACTTGTTCTATCACCCAGGCTGGAGTGCAGTGGCGCGATCTCGGCTCACTGCAACCTCCGCCTCCCGGGTTCAAGCGATTCTCCTGCCTCTGCCTCCCGAGTAGCTGGGATTAGGCGCCCGCCACGACACCCGGCTAATTTTTGTATTTTTAGTAGAGACAGGGTTTCACCATGTTGGCCAGGCTGGTCTCGAACTCTTGACCTCAGGAACCGCCCGCCTCGGCCTCCCAAAGTACTGGGATTACAGGCGTGAGCCACCGCGCCTGGCCCCTCGCTTTTGTTTATATTAAAATTGCCTCTGGATATATCATTTTCAAGATGTTCGTCTTTGAGCCTCTCTTGTGCTTGAAGTTCAAATTGTAGTTCCTTGTAGTGAACCTCATTGGATTAGTCTAAGTGGCATATGCAGGATTCATCCGGGGGCTTATTCATCTAGAAATAAAGGCAGAGACTTATTTAGGAAACCGAGGGATGCTGTAAACTTTTCCAAGGTCTATTGTTAAACGCTTCAATCTGGAGCTGTAAGGACCGAGGGGAAAACATCAGTTTTGTGTGGCTTCGAAGGGGGATTGGAGGTGCTTTGTTAGTGTGAGTTAAATGTGTTGGTTCAGCAGCGCTTTCATAGCCTGATTTCTTTTTCCTTCCTTGTTCTTTTGAGGTTTTTAAGAAGTGGAAGTTCATTTAGAAATGGCTTCGTTAGCTTTTGTTCCCCATTACTTTCTGTAACTTCAGTTTGAGTGAGCTTGGACCATATAAGCCTAAGGCGCTAATAAATTGTTATTAATAGATATTAAGCACTGAGTACCAACCCAGGTCTTTACAGGAAGATTTTAAAAAGCAGTATAAGTAGGTACTTAAGATTTGTTGAAGAAATAAAAGTATCAGTTGGAGGACAATAAATTTCTAAATAAATGGATGGCGGATGGTATTACTCGGTGTAATTGCTAGCAGCTCAGATAACAGAGACATCATTTAGGGATGGAGTGGAAGTCAGGGCCTCCAAAAGGAGGGAGACTTAAGCTGGCCTTGAAGGATGTGAGGATTTGGGTAAGTGAGTTATGATGGGCATGTTTCGGGTGGGTACCGCATGATCAGAGGCACAGAAATGAGAACGGAAACTTATTTGGTGTTCCTTAGGCAACAGAAGAACTTCCTGCCTGGACCCTTGAGAGGCTGGGCATAATAAAGGTAAATAATAATGGATGGGTATACTTCCATACATCATGTTTATATTCTCAGTCCCTAGATCAGTGCCTGACAACTTACAGGTGTTCAATAAATGTACAGTGAATGCATGAATTGGGTTTTGGATCTTACCTGGATTTGCCACTCTGCAGTTCTGATGCCTGAGAGGTGACAAGACTGTACAGGTTTGGAGATGCCTCTGTCTTTAATGAGTTGATGACATAGCAGTTGGAGATTTTCCAGAGACATCTTAACCCTCAGCATATCCTGCTAAAGTGAGAAGTTTCTCATATCTCCCACCCTCAAGTACAGGTCAAATTATTCTTTTTTTTTGGAGACGGAGTCTCGCTCTGTCCACAGTCTGGAGTGCAGTGACACTATCTCAGCTCACTGCAACCTTCGCCTTCCTGGGTTTGAGCGTTTCTCCTGCCTCAGCCTCCCAAGTAGCTGGGACTACAGGCAAGCGCCACCACGCCCAGCTAATTTTTGTATTTTTTGTAGAGATGGAGTTTCACCGTGTTAGCCAGGCTGATCTCAATTTCTTGACCTCGTGATCCGCCATCCTCAGCCTCCCAAAGTGCTGGGATTACAGGTGTGAACCACCGTGCCCGGCCTCAGGTCAAGTTATTCTTAACACGCTCACTCGGAGACTGTTGAAACTCTGCTGAGGATTTAACTGCCATATAGTTAATACAGTTAAGCAAGACTAGGAAACCTGTTGAGCACAATGCTTCTACTTTCAGCCTCTTGTTGATGTGTCCTGTCTCTGCCATAAAGTGTGTTAACTCTCTGTTGCCTAGAGTTAGAGAGCTGGCTCACCTTGACTTGCTTCTGTGTCTTTTGTAGAGAGGGTAAATGCCTAAGAGCTTCCCAGCCTCTCCTTCCTGTGACTCCTAGGGGCAGGGAGGATCTGGAGGCACTAGTTACACTAATTAGAGGTGACTCTGGTTAAAGCTAGTAAAAGATTTCTGAGCAAATGAGACCATGCCTAGGTCAGTATGTCCTGGCTTTTTAGATGTGGACATAGTGCAGGGTAGGTTACTTCTATTCCCAACCCTCTCTCCCCTCTAGACCCTGGATTATTTAATGAGAGCTGTGGAATCATAGCTTCAGATTTGGCCTTTGTATTAGCGGCCATATTCTACCCCTACTTGTACTGCCAACTGTAACTTGCCTTTGTCCAGGTGTCTGAGTGATGAAGTAAAGCTGGCAGGAATAGGAGCTTACAGTTGCAGTGGAATAACTGTTCCAGACCACACGTGTTTGGGTATTCAGCTGTTTGTGTTCCCCCATCCCGTCTTCCACAAAGGCTTTGTGTTTATTCTTAAGCTACAAAATGCCCTCTTCTCTTACCCATCCCTTTTCCTCTACACAGCTTGGGCTTAGGATTTTAACTTCTTAAAGCCCTTCCTGATGACCCTAATACATACAGATCTCTCAAGCTTCCATGTCTTTGGAGCACATCATCTGTAGTATACTTTGCTTGCCTAGCTTTCACAGTTGATCGCCTTGGCCTGTCAGTATAATGTTTACATCTAGCAACCCTCACCAATTGATACTATACCTGAGAATCAGAAAGTCAGCAAAGAAGATTTCTACTAGAAAAACATGTTGTTATAAACTTTGTGTTCTTCTAGCCTTCCTTATTTACTGGATATTTATTCAGAGACAGTATAGCATTACATTTAAGACCACTTGCTCTTGTGTCAGACTTCCTGGATTCACATTCCACTGCCACCACTGACTAGCTGCTTGACATTATTCAAGTTAACCACTTTGATACTCAATTTCTGCATCTGTAAAATGGGGATAATACGATCTGCCTTATAGATATCATCTTAGATAATGTGTGTAAGGGACTTACCATAATTCCTGGCATATTCTAAGTCCTCAATCTTAGTCATCCTCAGTTCAGCACATACAGTTTTGCCGTGTTGCACCTGTTCTGTGCAAAGTACCATACCGACACATTATTTATTTTTATTTTTGTAGAGATGGTGTCCCACTATGTTGCCCAGGCTAGTCTCGAACCCCTGGGCTCAAACGATCTTCCTGCCTCAGCCTCCCAAAGTGCTGGGATTATAGGTGTGAGCCACAGTGCCCTGCCTGACACATTTTAAATGGTGTTTTTTCATGCTTGGGGATCTGTTTTCCAAGCATGGCAGATTAGAAAGAGTAAGTAAGGGAGAGGAATCATTCATATACCCAATGTTTACCGATGATGTACTTTGTGCCAGGCCAAGTGATTGCTAGATGCACTGCACAATATGTCTGAGACCTGGGACATTGTAGGTGGTCTATTAGAATTAGCCCGTCTCTTCATACATGTTCTGTTCCCTTACAGAGTTTATAGTAGTATGATACATCTGTGTGACAGGTCAACAAAAAGGAGACAGAGAAAGCATACAAATTTAGCATAATTTATCCCACCTCCCGGCTGTTTGAATCTATTAACATAGGTGTATATAGCCCTATATACCTATGTAAGCCCCAAGCATCAGTTTACTCTATCTTTGTGCTATGAGTTATGTTTATTATGACTGTTAGCCATCAGATAAAGATTAAATTATGCTCAATATAGCTTGTTAGTGAAAGAAGAAAAAAATATAGTTTTCTATCCAAAATGTTTTAAATATAATTTTTGTTACTTAAAAGGATAAGCAATAGATTATCTAGAAAGCACAGTTATCCAAAATGTCTAGGCTTACAGAGGCTCTGGATTGCATGGATTATACTTTATATAATACTCATTTTCTAATTGTTTAATGGATGCATGCCTTCGGTCTATACCTTGGGAGCTTGGGATAGGCATTCTATCAAACTTCTTAACTTAGAATATTTTTTAGCTCTGGGCACGTAGCAGGCACTCAAATTCTCATGTAACAAGAGAGTTTGCTATGTTTAGAGTTATAGTGAAATACTGATTTCCAAGAAAGAAACTCTTGTATAAGAATATAAGATTTGGTTAAAAGTAAATTCTGTCAACTAAAAGGCCAAAAAGATCTGAGAAAAGGAAATGTTAAAACCAATCATGACCGGGCACAGTGGCTCACCTTTGTAATCCCAGCACTTTGGGAGGCTGAGGCGGCTGGATCACTTGAGCCCAGGAGTTTGAAACCAGCCTGGGCAACATGCTGAAACCCCATCTCTATGAAAAATACAAACATTAGCCGGGCGTGATGGTGTGCGCCTGTAGTCCTAGCTACTCGGGAGGCTGATGTGGGAGGATTGCTTGAGTCTGGGAGGTTGAGGCTGCAGTGAGCCAAGATTGTTCCACTGCATTCCAGCCTGGGTGACAGAGCCAGACCACGTCCTCCCACCACCCCCCCAAAAAAAGGAAGAAAAAAGAAAACCAGCCACAGTAGCTTCAAACTGTAAATTGAGTTATGAACTAAATACTGATGTATATGAATGGAAAAGTAAAGTGAAATGTACTTCTTAGGGTTCAGAAGCACAGAGAAACTAAACCAAAGATCACAGTTGAGGAGATTATGTCATGGTTTAGGAATATTTTATGCTTAATTTCTCAAGCATGAGAAGGGTGAATAAGAAAAGAGGATGCCAAGGAGACTTGCTGGAGAATCTGAAAATTTATAGAGAGTAGGAATGAATGTGGCTGTAAACTAATTTTTATGCTGCCAATTTGTTTGGGGAAAAAAAGAAAAAGAAAAAACTATTCCAAAACAGATATGAATTTCCCAAGATGTGAAAATGTTCTGAAATAAGGAATGAAACATGAAAAATTTTGAAAAATGGACCTCATTTGGAGGATAATAACAGATTCTCCCAAATGTCAGAAAATATGACAAGTAATTCATTGTTTTAAAGAAAGCTTCCTAATATTTATTTAAGGACTTTGGGTTTTTTTTTTTTTTTTTTTTTTTTTTTTTTTTTTTGAGACGGAGTCTTGCTCTGTCCCCCAGGCTGGAGTGCAGTGGCGCGATCTTGGCTCACTGCAAGCTCCGCCTCCCGGGGTTCACGCCATTCTCCTGCCTCAGCCTCCCGAGTAGGGACTACAGGCGCCCGCCAACACGTCCGGCTAATTTTTTGTATTTTTAGTAGAGACGGGGTTTCACCCTGTTAGCCAGGATGGTCTCGATCTCCTGACCTCGTGATCCGCCCGCCTCGGCCTCCCAAAGTGCTGGGATTACAGGCTTGAGCCACCGCGCCCGGCCTCAAAATGTTGTAAACCTGAGTGTTTCCCCGCGGCTTCGAACTGGGGATCTTTCGCGTGTTAGGCGAACGTGATAACCACTACACTACGGAAACATCCTCTTTTTTTTTCAATTAAAAAAAAATTTTAAGAGACAGGAGTCTTGCTAATTTTGTCCAGGCTGACCTTAAACTCCTGGGCTCAATTGATCCTCCTGCCTCATCCTCCTAAGCTATTGGGACTGTAGGCACGTGCCACCATGCCAGGCTAGACTTCTTCCTCTTATTACTGTTATTATTTTTTAAACAGTGATTAGCATAACCATTCTATTGAAATGGTCCTTTATTCATTCCCAGAATGGATCTGAAGCTTGGAGATTATAATGGCATGACAGCCTTTTCTCATGCTGACCTTTTTACTTTTGCCCACTACTGTGCCAGATTTCTTTTGAAAGTGCCTATTTTAAGCAAAATGATTTTAACATCTTAAGGAAGAGGGCAACACTGACCATGTAAGGATTGTAGAATGGAAGGGCCTGGAAACAGACCTTGTGGATTTGGATTTGTCTGATCTAAGTCCCTGCTCTTCTAAGAGAATGCAAAAACAAGATAAAATGCAACTATCCACTAGCATAGCAGTTTTCTGGGTCTTCCACTAAACTATCTTAATTAATTAAAAATAGTTTTTCAAGAATGTCTTTCTTTTTTTTTTTTTTTTTTTTTTCCTGAGCCAGAGTCTCTCTCTGTCACCCAGGCTGGAGTGCAATGGCACGATCTCGGCTCATTGCAACCTCCACCTCCCGGGTTCAAGCGATTCTCCTGTCTCAGCCTCCCGAGTAGCTGGGATTACAGGCGCACATATTTTAGTAGGGACGGGATTTCACCATATTGCCCAGGCTGCTCTCGAACTCCTGAGCTCAGGCAATCTACCCTCCTCAGCCTCCCAAAGTGCTAGGATTACAGGTGTTAGCCACCGTGCCCGGCCTTTTTTTTTTTTTTTTTCCAGAGACAGTGTCTCACTCCTTTATCCTGACTGGAGTACAGTGGTGGAATCTCAGCTCACCGCACCCTCTGCCTCCCAGGTTCAAGCAATTCTTGTGCCTCAGCCTCCTGAGTAGCTGTGATTACAGGCATGCACCACTGCACCTGGCTAATATTTGCATTTTAGTAGAGACGGGGGTTTCACTATGTTGGCCAAGCTAGTCTCGAACTCCTGACTTCAAGTGATCTGCCTGCCTCAGCCTCCCAAATTGCTGGAATTACTACAGGTGTGAGCCCCCACGCCCAGCCAAGAATGTTTTAAAATACTCCCTTTAAGTGTGATTTTGTTGGGATGGCAGCCCTGTTCCTGCATTTTGGAATTGCTCTACTTACATTTTTGCTTTCCCTAAAGCAGAGTGTGGTTCCCCTGTTAAAAAACAAAAGGAAAAAAAAAAAGGTAACATGCCTGGAAATGACTTTTGTGGTAGTTACTTTATATGTAAAAATCTAGAAGGTGCCTAATCTTAAACTGCGTAAGGCATTCACTTAGAATTAAAGATAATTTACCCAGCCTGGGCAACATGGCAAGACCTCGTTTCTACAAAAAAAATAAAAAAATTAGGCCAGGTGCAGTGGCTCACGCCTGTAATCCCAGCACTTTGGGAGGCTGAGGTGGGTGGATCACCTGAGGTCAGGAGTTCGAGACCAGCCTGGCCAATATGGTAAAACCCCATCTCTGTTAAAAATACAAAATTAGCTGGGTGTGGTGGCCTGCGTCTGTAATCCCAGCTACTTAGGAGGCTGAGGCAGGAGAATTGCTTGAACCTGGGAGGCGGAGGTTGCAGTGAGCTGAGATCGTGCTATTGCACTCCAGCCTGGGCAAAAAAGAGTGAAACTCCATCTCAAAAAAAATAAAAATAAAAAATTAGCTGAGTGTGATGGCATGCACCTGTGGTCCCAGCTACTTGGGAGGTAGAGACGCAAAGGTGGGAGAATTGCTAGAGCCCAGAAGGTGGAAGGTTGAGGCTGCAGTGAAAAGAAAATTTACTACAAAGTTTAAGATTTAAAGTCAGTGGTCTCCTTTTTCCTGCATCCTCCAATTGAAATTCAGTTTTTACTCTCTTAGTTGCAAAAATTAGAGACAAGAAACAATGAAACAAGCTTGTGATCTGAAGAATTTGACTTGTATCTAGTAGCTTCAGCATGTTCACGGGTCATAGGAGGTTATGGTCCCAGTGAAAGTTACATTCTTGGCCAGAAAAATCCCTTCAGGAGGTTCTTTTTCCCACAGCGGATTGTTCACCCAAAACAGCTGTGAATTTTGGTTTGCAAAAGGAAGTCCAGGCTATTTCTGCCCTAGTCTTTCATAGGGAAAGTAAATTACTGGGTTTTTAGCCCAGAAACACTAAGGAAACCCCAGAAGTAGACAGTGGAGAGTTTGTTCTTAGAAAAATCAGGCTCTCCTGTGGGTAGGAACTTGGTCTGTTTTTTGGAGAGCTCTCAGAAAATATTTCCCACACTGATTTCCAAAGGATTATTGGGAGATTTTCTGTGGTAGAGAAAATTATATCGTATAATATGTTACATTCATAGAACATCTTCACATAACTTTGGTGTGGTTAGAGTTAATGGTAGTAATACTAGAAATTATATGGTATGGCTTCATATTTATCCTTTCTCAGTAATTTGTAGATCAAGTTTGTTTAGTTTACAAATCAAAAAAGAGTTTTTAAAACAAGTCAGTTGTTTCTGCTTTGAAACAAGATAGTTGTATCTGTTTGTGATATTATTACCACTGATCCAGGAAGCAGAACTGCCTCCTGGCCTACTTAAGTGGTGAGGACATACTATGGCGGCTAAGGATCAGGCTCTGACCCAACTCTGCCTTGTGACTTAGGCAAATTAAGTCACTTTTCTGCACCTCTGTGTCTTCATATGTGTAATGGGCCTGGGATGGTACCTATCTTCTAAAGCAGCATTAAATGAGCTAAAGGATGTAAGGCATATAATGCCTGGCACATGGCAAGGGCTTGGTAACCCTCAGCTGCTAGAATCATCTAATGGGAGCCAGATGCTTGCCACCCTTGATGAATCAGAGTGAGGACCCTGTTAAGGACATATCTTTCATTGATGTTGCCATTTTAACATTTATAATAATTCATAGCAGAAGCTCCCAACCTTTTAAACTATGAAGAGTCCCATAGTTTTAAAAAGCCTGAAAATTGGCAATGGTGGCAAAGTTACAAAGCAATCCAGGTCCACAATCCTTTGTTTGAAACCTTGGGGCCAGATATGTTTTCAGGGTGCTGACTCAATATTGTATATTGAGTCCCTAGTGGGATTGTGGCAGCACCCTGGAAACATTATATTTCTACAGCAAAACCTGTAAATATTGACTAAATGGGATAAATATGAAGCAGCTTCATATCAGTGTAGGTCAGGTTTTGCAGCTAAATGACTTTGCTGCTAACTTATGAAAATATATTTTCAGAGCTTTTTGGATTTCTGAATTGTTGATAAGGGACTGTAAACCTCTGCCTTTATGGTAGAAAAATTGCAAGACAAAGAAATGCACTAAGAAGAAAATAAGGTCAGTTATAATTCTACCATCTACAGAAATTAACTTGAAATTTTGGTGTACAATCTTGTTTTTTTCTGTGCAAACTTTTTTTTTTAACAGAAGTGACATTATTTTGTACATACTTTGTCTCATGTTTTCACTAACTGTATTGTGAAAACACTTTCCTATATTTTCTGTCCTCCTCAACCTCATTTTAAATGGATGTGATATCCGTGGTATATATGAATTGTAATTAATTTAACCCCTTTCCTGACATGAAACATGAGTTTGTTTTTCGTTTTCTGCTATTAGAACAGCTCTGTGATGAACATGCATGTGGATAAGTTTGTGTGTACATTCTGCTTATAACATTTGATATATTCAATAGAATGGTAGGTGTAGTTTCAACATTCAGCCATTGCAGAAATCAGCAGCTGAGTATTCAAATTACACCTCAAAATCAACAACAAGAAACATACATGTTGTTGAATTTGAGGACTCATAGTAATTCTGAGGCCCCTTACATCTCCTGGGTCCTTCTGACTGGGAAGTAATATACTGATTTATGGTTGCTAAATACTACTTATATTCAGAAAGTAACCTTTGTGCAAGCCCAGGACTTTTTAATGGTTAACTTAGGGCTTTACTTGTTCTTTTTCATAGACCAAATGTTTAGAAGAGGGCCATTAGTAATACAAATGCATGGAGCAATATGCTCCAAGCAGAATAAAATAAAAACAGCTTTATGGTCCGGCATGGTGGCTAATACCTATAATCCCAGCACTTTGGGAGGCTGAGGTCAGAGGATCACTTGAGCCTAGGAGTTTGAGAGCAGCCTGGGCAACATAGTGAGACCCAGTTTCTATTTAAAAAAAAAAAGTAATTAAAAAACAAAAAAAATAGCTGTTGTTTTGTAGAGATGAGGTCTTGCTATGTTGCCCAGTCTGGATGCAAATTTATTTTTTCTTTTAAATTATAGTTGAGACCTATTTACAAAAAGACTGATGGCCAGAAAAGATTACAAAACAAATCAGTTCAGGGCTGTTTACCTGAGTGTCTGAAAGGTTCTTAGACTTTCTGATATGGTTTTTAGATCTTTAACTCTTTGCTGTGCCTGGGGAGGAGCCCCAGTCCTGGCTTTGCTCATAACTATCCACATCATGCTCACCACTCTTCCTGTGATCCAGCCTGATGGAGTCTGTGCATTGACTTTTGTCCTCAATGGGGCCAGCTGCCTGATTCTTGCTTCTTCAGGTTGCCCTGCAGCCATAATCAAACTTCATTGCAAAGTCCAGCCCATACTGTAGTATTTGAAGTCAGTAACTCAGTAGCTCAGAAGCATTGCTACTGACATATTGTGGGTGAGTGTGTATGTGTGTATTTGGGATGGGTGGGATGGTTTCACTTCTTGAGCACTTAATACTTTGCTCTGTCTGTGCCAAGGGCTTTACATACATGTATTTGCCGAGTTTACCTTCACAACATGCCTGCAAGATAATTATTGTTATCTCCATTTTACAGATGAAGAAGCAAAAGTTAAGAGAGAGGTTAAAGTGACTAGCCCAGGGCCACACAGAGGAGTGCAGAGCCTGGCATCTCTGTGATTCCAAAACTTTTGCTTATAAAGCACTGCATTTGGCCACTTGGAGAATCAGTCTCTTTGGATGAGACTTGGAGAATCAGTCTCTTTGGATGAGACTTAAGTGACCACTTACTATATGCTTAGGTAAAATTTTGCTGAAAAGATTAATTAGGGATTTCTTTAAGTTTAATAGTTGCTTTTATACCACTTACTTCATGCTATACCCTTCTAAGCACTTTACAAATATTAACTCATTTTGTCCTCATAACAACTCTCTCTTTTTTTTTAATAACAAAAACAGGGATGGGGTCTCACTATGTTTCCCAGGTTGGTCTCAAATTCTGGAGCTCAAGCGATCCTCCTGCTTCAGCCTCCCAAAGTGTTATAATTACAAGCGTTAGCCACCACACCTGGCCATAACAACTGTTTGAGGAAGACACTAGTAGTATTGCCATTTTACTGGTGAGGAAACCGAAGCACAGAGAGATGAAGTAGCTTGCCAAGGTGCAGTAAGCTAGTAAAAGTTAGAGCTTAGTTTTGAACCCAGGCAGGCAGGCCCCAGAGTCTTTGCTCTTGGTTATTGTGCAACTGGGACTTCTTCCTTTTACCCAAGAATGTAACACAAAGTCCTTTGGAAAGACTTTGACTACATACAGTGAGGTAGGCTCATTTAAAAAAAAAAAAAATTGGCAAATTCCCTGCAATACAGGAAAGTTAGATAAGGAGAATGCCTTTACGTCTTTGCCAAATAATATAGTAGTTTAGAGAATGTGGGGGACTTCCCTACAGCTCTCACATTGCTTTTTCAGACTTCTAGAAAATTCTCACCTCATGTAGGTGCATGTGTTTATGAATTTTACCTGTGAGAAAATTTAAGCGGTCCCCGTGCCCCCCGCAACTAGTTCAAAATGATAAAAATTAGTTTTGGACCCATAAGCTACATAAACTGCTAGATGCGCTACCAGGGCCAAAGTTTGTACAAGGGAAGTGAATCTAAACAATTGGCGTGAAACCAAAAGCCTGTGTATTTGAAGTTATTTCCAACTCTGTTTTTTTTTTTTAAACAATTGGCTCCCTCATTAGTGATTAACAACCAAAATTTGCATTCTCAAATAATAATTAGTTGGCCCATAAAATGATGTTCAGACAGTATTATCTGGCTGGTTCAAATGATTGTTGATGCTATCTTGAAGCCTAGGATTATGGGATGGGAAATGTTACTTTCCATAATCCTTGGTACTTTAATCTTCACAATCCTTCAATACAGGTATTAGTGCCCTTTTTACTGATGATTTTATACTGGTTAAATGACTGGCCTAGAACTGGGCTGAGGTGGGGTTTTTTTTTTGTTGTTGTTGTTGTTTTTTGTTTGTTTTCTGAGATGAGGTCTCACCCTGTCACTCAGGCTGGAGCACAGTGATGCAATCACAGCTCATTGTAACTTCAGCCTCCTGGGCTCAAGCAATCTTCCCACCTTAGTCTACTGAGTAGCTGGGACTACAGGCTCATGACACCATGCCCGGTTAATTTTTGTATTTTTTGTAGAGACGGAGTCTTGCCATGTTTCCCAGGCTGGTCTTGAATTCCTGGGCTTAAGAGATCTGCCCACCTTGGCGTTCCAAAGTGTTGGGATTACAGGCGTAAGCCATCATGCCCAGACAGGACTGAGGTGTTCTGTTTGTGAGGCCTTTAAGGGTCCTATTTTATGCAGAATCATGGCTACCAAAAAGACGTCTGTGGAAGTATAAGGTGGAAAGTATAAGGAGAAGGTAGTATTCTAGCTAAGTAGCTCTGAAAATACCTATGGGTCCTATATACCTAACAGTAATAGAATAGGCCTATTACTTTTTACCTACAAATGAAAATACTTTAGATGTTGAAATTGGCAGAGATTCCACATTTGTTACTTTTTAATCTATTTCTATCTCCATAATTGTGTGTTTAAGACTCAGCTGGAGAATAGTTTTCTTGCTAGTCACTCATCAGCAGTCTCTCTTGCCATCTTTAGCAGACCCAGAGCAGAGTTTCAAAAGACTTTTCAAATAAATGATCCCGGGCTTAGTGCTTCATTTTAAGGTTTAAATTTTTCTTTTTTATTTCTTTTATTTTTTCTTTTTGAGACGGAGTTTCACTCTTGTTGCCCAGGCTGGAGTGCAATGCGTGATCTCGGCTCTCCGCAATCTCCACCTGCCGGGTTCAAATGATTCTCCTGCCTCAGCTTCCTGAGTAGCTGGGATTACAGGCATGCGCCACCATGCCCGGCTAATTTTGTATTTTTAGTAGAAACGGGGTTTCTCCGTGTTGGTCAGGCTAGTCTGGAACTCCTGACCTCAGATGATCCGCCCGCCTCGGCCTCCCAAAGTGCTGGGATTATAGGCGTGAGCCACCGCGCCTGGCCTAAGTTTTTCTTTTTAAAAGAAGGAGTGTATAAAAAATCAGGTCCAGTACTTTTACTAGATATGTTTTGTCGACCAAATTGATAGAGCTGTCTTTTTAAAAGATGTCTTTTTCCAGGCCAGGTACGGTGGCTGTAATCCCAGCTACTCTGGAGGCTGAGGCAGGAGAATCGCTTGAACCCGGGAGGCGGAGGTTGCAGTGAGCCGAGATCGCGCCGTTGTACTCCACCCCGGGCGACAGAGCAAGACTCTGTCTCAAAAAAAAAAAAAAAAAAAGATGCCTTTTCCTTATCCATTATGATCTGTTAGACTTGTTATTGTCTTCAGTTACCAACCATCATTTCCGGTTACCTTTCTCTTTAACATATGTTCTTTTGTAAAATTTATAGTTCATTTACAGAGAAAACTGATGAAAATAGCAGTCCAGGTACCTTAGCATCTTCTCATTCAATTGGCAGATATCTATGAAGACCTGATACTTTTGGGTGACATTTCACAGTCACTTAAAAATATCCGTGTTTGCTGAGAGGAATGCATTATACCAAATTATAAGTTTGGTATAATGCTGCTAGTACTAGCAGAATGATATAAAGAAGCTAAACCCAAGTTTTTTTGGGTGTATGTGTGGGGCGTTCCCACTGTAATCCATAAAACTCATTTCCAGTAACTTCTGTCTTCTGTGTTTTTTATCCTAATATTGGTACTTTCAAATTGGCTTGTTGTGGGGTTTGATTGTCATTCTACTGTACCAATTTGCCCATAAACCTCTGTATCTCTTTAACAGGCAAATCATCATGTAGAAAAACTTTTTTTTTTTTTCCAAGAGAGGATCTCACTCTGTTGCCCAGGCTGGAGTGCAGTGGTGGGATCATAGCTCAAGCTATCCTCCAACCTCACTCAGTCTTTTGAGTAGCTGGGACTACAGGCATGCACCACCAAGTTTGCCTAATTTTTTTTTTTTTTTTTTTTTAATTGAGACAGAGTCTTGCTCTGTTGCCAGGCTGGAGTGCAATGGCGTGATCTTGGCTCACAGGGGCCTCCACCTCCCGGGTTCAAGCGATTCCCCTACCTCAGCCTCCTGAGTAGCTGGGACTACAGGCACATGGCATCATGCCCGGCTAATTTTTTTTTTTTTTTTGTATTTTAGTAGAGGCAGGGTTTCACCATGTTGGCCAGGATGGTCTCGATCTCCTGACCTTGTGAGCCACCCGCCTCAGCCTTCCAAAGTCTAGGATTACAGGCATGAGCCACCGTGCCCAGCCCATCTACTTAATTTTTAAATTTTTTATAGAGATGGGGCTTGCTTTGTTGCCCAGGTTGGAATGCAATGGCACAATATTAGCTCATTGTAGCCTTGAACTCTTGGCCTCAAGCAATCTTCCTGCCTTGGCCTCCCAGGGTGCTGGGATTACAGCACTGGCTGAAAAACATTTTCTGATGGATTGAATCAGCTGTGAGTTTGGGCCACAAATCTGGGTCTTTTAAAAAAATATGAATACAGTCGTCCCTCAGTCTCTATGGGGGATTGATTCTAGGACCCCTCGAAGATACCAAAATTCCAGCTCCAGTCCCTTATATAAAATGGCGTAGTATTTGTGTATAACCTGTGCGCATTCTCTCGTATACTTTAAATCACCTCCAGTTTAATTATAATACCTAAATACAGTATAAACACTATGTAAACAGTTATTAAAACGTATTTTTTAGGGAATAATGAGACAAAAAGCCTGTACATGTTTAATATAGATGCAGCCATCCATTTTTTTTCTGAATATTTTTTTTTCCATGGTTGGTTGAATTCACAGATCTAGAACCCATCAATATCGAGGGCTAACTGTATGACGTAATAACCTAATAACCACCAGGATTGCCTTTCCTATAATTAAAAAAAAAATTGTTGGCTGGGCGTGGTGACTCACGCCTGTAGTCCCAGCACTTTGGGAGGCTGAGGCTGACAGATCACGAGGTCAAGAGATTGAGACCATCCTGGCCAACATGGTGAAACCCCGTCTCTACTAAAAATACAAAAATTAGCTGGGTGTGGTGGCACATGCCTGCAGTCCCAGCTACTTGGGAGGCTGAGGTAGGAGAATTGCTTGAACCTGGGAGGCGGAGGTTACAGTGAGCTGATATCTCGCCACTGCACTCCAGCCTGGTGACAGAGTGAGACTCCATATCAAAAAAAAAAAAGGCCGGGCGCGGTGGCTCAAGCCTGTAATCCCAGCACTTTGGGAGGCCGAGGCGGGCGGATCACAAGGTCAGGAGATCGAGACCATCCTGGCTAACATGGTGAAACCCCGTCTCTACTAAAAATACAAAAAATTAGCCGGGCCTGATGGCGGGCACCTGTAGTCCCAGCTACGCGGGAGGCTGAGGCAGGAGAATGGCGTGAACCCAGGAGGCGGAGCTTGCAGTGAGCCGAGATCGTGCCACTGCACTCCAGCCTGGGCGACAGAGCAAGACTCCGTCTCAAAAAAAAAAAAGTTTTGCACTTCCTATTGCTCAAGGTGACATCTGATTCTGATTTTCTTTTCTTTTCTTTTTCTATTTCTTTTCTTTTTTTTTCTTTCAACAGTCTTGCTCTGTCACCCAAGCTGGATTGGAGTGGCACGAGCGTGGCTCACTGCAACCTTCACTTCTCAGGTTCAAGCGATTCTTCTGCCTCCGCCTCCTGAGTAGCTGGGATTACAGGTGTGTGCCACCACGCTCAGCTAATTTTTGTATTTTTAGTAGAGACAGGGTTTCGCTATGTTGGCCAGGCTGGTCTTGAGTGATCTGCCTGCTTCAGCCTCCCAAAGTTCTGGGATTATAGGTGTGAGCCAGTGTACCCAGTCAACGTCTGATTTTCTATTGGTGATGACATAATGAGGTTATTGGAGTCATCACATGATGAATCTGGCTGGCATTAGGTTTCCTCATTACCAGGAACTGGGCCTTGTGAGATTTTGACCCTTACCACATCATGCTCACCACTCTTCCTCTGATCCAGCCTGATGGAGTCTGTGCATTGACTTTTGTCCTCAGTGGGGCCAGCCGCCTGATTCTTGCTTTTTCAGGTTGCCCTGCAGCCGTGATCAAACTTCAATGCAAAGTCCAGCCCATACTGTAGTATTTGAAGTCAGTAACTCCATAGCTCATAGGTATTGCTACTGACAGTATTGTGGGTGAGTGTGTATGTGTGTATTTGGGATGGGTGGGATGGTTTCACTTCTTGAGCACTTAATACTTTGCTCTGTCTGTGCCAAGGGCTTTACATACATGTATTTGCTGAGTTTACTTTCACAACATGCCTGCAAGATAATTATTGTTATTTCCATTTTACAGATGAAGAAGCAAAAGTTAAGAGAGCTTAATTAACTGCTTTTTGTCATTGTTTTGCTTGTGATTAACATTGTTTTCACCTCTTTGATTGGTCTTTGGTTTCATGTGGCCGTCAGAGTTTGAGTAGAGCAAAATCTTGTCTCTCCCTCTTTCATTGATTTTTATTTTAGCCTTTAGTTTGATGTGTAACTACCTGAAAGAAATCCTTAAGTTTGAGTTAAGCTTTGAGTCTGTTGTTGTAGGATTTTAGCTTGGTTAAGGTCTGTCTAGATCCCTGGGGAGTGGAAAGTATCCATTTCTCTTAGTTTTATCCTCTAGTCTCTGTGCTTGAACTCTGAAGGGAAGAGGACATGGCTAGACAGAAAAAACTGTACGCAGGAAACGTTGTCTCCAGGAACTTTTCTCTCTTAGAGTGCACATTGGCTCTGGGGAAGGGCCTGAGTGAGCAGTGCCTCTCGGGGATCTTCCACCTAGTCCCACCTCAACCACCATCTAGCCGTATGATCTTGGGAATATTTTTTACTCTTCCTATAGCTCAGTTTTCTTACCATTAAAAAATGGCTGGCAGGGGGCAGTGTTTTTAGCGTTTCCTGGCAGAGGGTCCAAGGAAAGGTGCATCAGCGTGTCTTAAAGCATCTGCAGAGTTGAAAGGAACGACTGCTTACTGTCTTCTTACTGTGTGCCCGGAACTGTGCAAGGCCTTTTTCGTGCCTGGTCCGGAAGGTCAAGAAGAGAAGGAGGTCTCTCTTCTCCCTTCATCCATGGGAGTGTGTGAGTGGGAGGTTGCTCTCTCCGCGCGTGAAACTTTCATCAGCAAATACTAATTAGTGCCTAATTACTATATGTTGTGCATACCACTGTAGCAGATAACTTAGGAACACAAAACTTGACAACTCCCTTAAGAAATTGGCTTGGTTATCTGTGAGTTTTCACTATCAATGACCGAATAAATAAGTGGGGGAGAACAGATAGGTTTTTCTTACAGAAGAATTCCAATTATAAATGTAGGAATAATGAGGGGAATAGAAAATCACCATTAGCATACCATAGTAATAATTGCTGCAGGCAAGATCTATCAGTGAAGAATGAAATGGTGGGTGAAAGTTGAAGGAGAAACAATATTTGTATGGCTTCAAAGTATCTTCCCCAAAATATTTATTAATTCCTATGGCGGTTTCAACCGATGTCCACTTGTTCTTTGGTAGTCCTCTCTCTAGGAGATGGAATTTAATTCTCTTCCTTTTTTGAGTGTGGGCTAGACTCAGAAACTGGCTTCCAAATAATAGAATATGGACAGAGAACAGTGGTAACTTTATAGTGGGAAAATCTGGTAGCCACTGCCTTTACCGAGTAATGAAGGTTAACATCACCAGTGATAAGTCATGCTGATGTCACATATCCCCAGATGTGACGTGATGAAAGGACACTTTACCTCTTGTGTTCCTTCCCCAAATCCAAACCTCAGTCTAATCATGAGAAAACAGAAACACAAATTGAAGAACACTCTACAAAATACTGAGCAGTACTCTTTAAAATTGTCAAGGCTGAGAAAGACAAGGAAAGACTGAGGAACTATCACAGACTAGAGACTCAAGAGCCAAGACCATTCAGTGCAGTGTAGGGTCCTGGAACAAAGGACATGAATGTAAAAACTAGGGAAGTATCAACAAAGTCTGTAGTTTAGTTAAGAGTATTGTACCGGTGTTAATTTCTTAAGTTTTGATCAGTGATTTCTTAAGTTTTGATCAATGTACAGTCATCCCTGGGTACATGTGGGGTATTGGTTCGAGGACCCCCATCTATAACAAAATCTTTGTATACTCAAGTCCTGAGGTCAGCTCTGAGAAACCCAAGTATGTGAAAAGTCAGACCTCCACACATATAGGTTTTGAATCCCACAAATGCTATATTTTTTATCTGCGTTTGGTTGGAAAAAATCTGCATGTAAGTGGACCCAAGCAGTTCCAACCTGCATTGTTTAAGGATCAGCTTTACTATGGTTCTGTAAAACGTTGACATAAGGGGAAGCTGGGTGAAAGGGGTACGGGGCTCTGTGCTATCTTTGCAACTTTTCTGTAAGCCTAATATTATTTCAAAATAAAAAGTAAACAAGCAAAGGGCCTATTTGATAGAGGCTCTGAAGTCAAGCTGCCTGGTTTCATATCTTGCCTCTGCCACCTACCAGTTGGGAGGTATAGATAGCTTTCTGAATTGCTTTGCCTTAGTTCCTTCATCTATAATAATAGAATTTCTCATATAAAGTTGTGTAATGATTAAATGAGGTAATGCATGTGAAGTACTTAGAATAGTGGCATGCCGGGCATGGTGGCTCACACCTGTAATCCCAGCACTTTGGGAGGCTGAGTTGGGAGGATTGCTTGAGCCCAGAAGTACAAGATTCACCTGGGCAACACAGCAAGACCCTATTTTAAAAGGAAAAAAAAGAACAGTGGCTGGAACGTAGGAATGACAGCTGCTAATATTAATATTTATACAGAGGAAGTCCAGCCTCCTTTTAGTTACTCAGCCATTGAGCCAGGGATGTAAATAGTGCTGGAGGAGTTTGGAGGAAGAGGCTATGGTAATGGAGTAGGGTGGTCTGGAGACCCCTCTCCTAGACTACTTATACCCCTAGGAAGTGGGGCCCTGCCTTTCAAGAAAGCCAAAGATTCAGATAGCTGATAGAAGATTGGTGTGGAGGAGGGCAGGGAACAGCTAGAGGCAGAGGTAGAGAAGCTTAAAATAAGAAAGACCTGTTTGCCCAGCAGTGAGTAAGTGGCTATCCAGCAGGAGTCAGCAGATGTGAGGTTGGTAAGATTGGCTGGTACTGGATCGTCATGGGATTGGATGCTGGCTTGATAGAGTCTAAGACCTTGTGTCCAGGCCACTTTATCTCTAGGTGCTTTATTTCTAAGCCTGAGAGAGAGACAATTCAAACAATAAAAAAAATTGTTTCAGTTTCAACAGGATTGTGGTTGTACTTTGAGTATTTGTTGGTTGAGAAAATATGTTGTGACAGAATGATTATGAACTCCGTAACTCTCTGAAATAAACTTGTGTTTTATTAAATATACTAGCTTCTCTGTACCTTAGAGACATCATAATATATTATTCTGAGACATTTATTCTGCCTACTGCTGGTGCTTGGTGTACGAATGCATTTGCTGACCCTTTACAATAACAACATGGCCCCAGGGCAGAGTCACCATTTTAAGTATGCACACATGCTTTTTGACTTCCAAGCCTCGTCTTTTGGGTTGTCTTCTGTCACAGGGGAGTGTGTTTCTTTTATTAGTAAAGAAAAGAAAAATTATTGTACCACTAGAAATATGGCTAAAAATTATTGAAGTATCATTTACATACAGTTAAGCACTTGGATATTAAGTGTACAGACCAGTGTATTCTTACCTACATATACATCTGTTATCATCGTGAAGATAGCATTCCAATGCCCCAGAAGTCTCCTTGGTGTCACCTGCTAGCCAAAAATGCCCTCCTTGAGGTTATCACTGTTCTGACCTTGATCACCGTAAATTTTTGCCTGGGGATATGTTTCTTTTTCTCCACTGTACACCCGTGTTCATGCAGAACAGTGGAGTGGGAGCAGGGCAGGGTCTGTATGTGCCAAATACTACACTAGACACATTCCCAGACTTAAATAAATTCTCCCGTAAAACACAGACCTGGGCTTATATAACTTGTCTAAACTCAATCCCGTGTCATTGATGCCAAAGTCAGTGTTTTTTCCATTGCGCCATGCTCTATGTCTTCAACTGACATTTGCCATAATAATTATCATTATCATTAATGAAAAGTCATCTTACGCTTGCCAGTAGTTTATATGATCAAAGAACATCAGTTAACACCCAGTTCTCATTTCTAAGTGTGTTTAAATGGTCAAGAGCTTTTAACATAACTCTCTTAGGAAGCAGAAGGAATTGAGTTAATTTAGAACCAAAAGATAATGGCAGTTTCTTCATTTAATGAGTGCCTTGTTTGTGCAAGATCACGTGCTGGCCAACACAGTTATAGAGAGAAAAGAAGTCTCAATCCCAGCTTTGTGATCTTCTGATGGGGGAGATAGAGAATAGTGTGATGAGTGCTATGAAACAGAGGGATGCTGGAGCATCAGAGAGGAAACAAGGGGCAGGGCTGGGGAAATGTTCCTCCCTGAAGGGGTGAGGTCTGGGTGGAGTATTAGAGCTAAAAGGAGTTGTACAGACAAAGAAGGGGAAAAGTGAGAGTTATTTTAAGCTGGAGTGCATGTACAGTGTGGTGGCTCAGTGTGTGCGAAGAATGGGTGTCTGGAAGCCTGGTGCATTGAGACAACTGCAGGTAACTGCCTGGTATGTAGGAGGGAGAGGGGTTCTGTGGAGTAGGAAGAGATGAGCTGCGGTAGTAACAGAGGTGAGATGCCCATGTAAAGGAGTTGGATTTTACGTTGACAGTAGTTATGGACTTGCAATTTAGGAAGATCACTTCAGATTTTTGGAAGATGGATCAAAGGAGTTGAGATTAACTAGGAGTGCAAAATGATTAGGGCCTGAAGGAAGGTAGTATCAGTGAGTATGAAGAGGAAGCTAAGTTTGAAATATTCAGGAGGAATGAACAGGACTTGGTGACTGTTGATTTGCAGTTGAGTGGGTGATCTCTCCTATGACTTTGCATCTAAATAGGATATTACTGGCGGGGTGTAGTGGCTCATGCCCTGTAATCCCAGCACTTTGAGAGGCTGAGGCAAGAGGATTGCTCGAGCTCAGGAGTTTAAGGCCACCCTAGGCAACACAGGGAGACCCTGTCTCTACAAAAAATTTAAAAATTAGCCAGATGTGATGGTGCCTGTAGTCCCAGCTACTCAGGAGACTGTGGTGGGAGGATCACTTGAGCCTGGGAGGTCGAGGCTGCAGTGAGCTGTGATCACACTACTACTACACTCCAGCCTGGGCAACATAGCTAGACTCTGCCTCATAAAAGAATGAATGGGCTGGGTGTGGTGGCTCATGTCTATAATCCCAGCACTTTGGGAGGCTGAGGTGGGCAGATCACCTGAGGTCAGGAGTTCGAGACCAGCCTGGCCAACATGGTGAAACCTCGTCTCTACTAAAAATACAAAAAATTACCCGGGCATGGTGGTGGGTGCCTTTAGTCCAGCTATGCAGGTGGCTGAGACAGGAGAATCACTTGAATTCAGGAGGCAGAGGCTGCAGTGAGCCGAGATTGCACCACTGCACTCCAGCCTGGGTGACAGAGTGAAACTCCATCTCAAAAAGAAAAAAAAGAAAAAGAAAAAGAAAAAAGAAAGAAAGAATGAATGAATGAATGAATAGGATATTACAACATAAAATGAGAGAGTGGGGTTTTGTGGAAGGACTGGAGTTTTGTAAGGGATAGGGATAACTGAAATGAAACACTTTTTTCACCGTCTAGTAGAAGGGTAGTATTCATTTTAGAACAGCCCCATTACTTATTTTGGTGTGCACAGGAGTTTGTAGATGGAGACCTAGAGTGGTGTGGTAACTATTTTTTTAAGCAGGCAGGTGAATCAATCTTTTGGTTTAATCTTTGTTTATCATGGTGAAAGCTAAGTCTCCAGATGGTTGTTTTTGTTTCCACAGCAAAGACCTGTGAACCTCTGAACTGAGTGGGAATTAGTGATATGGAAAGAAGAAAAGACAGGCCCTTCCTACTCCTTTCAGGATTTATGTAGTTATTTATTTACTGACATGTGTGCAGAAAGCCAAATCGGTACTTTTTGTGAAATGGAATATAGTTTAGATTCAAAGGATTTTATCAAGCTTAAAGCCAACCCTGTTTTTGCTTTGGCCTGTGTTCTGCTGTAGTAATCTCCTTCCTTGTGCGCAGGATAACAGTGGGGGGATCCTTAAACTGGCAGGGGTATTATTTAGCCACCCAGGGCTGCGTCAATCACACTGAGAGTCCTGGTTCTTGGCTATGAGAATGTCTCCTCATGAGGCTCAAGGACTGTGTACATAGAATTGAAAACTTCTAGAAAAGGCAAAACAAATTCTCCAGGCTTTGTGATTGGCATTGTCTGGAGTCCTCACCCTGAACGGTCATTAAGAAACCCAAATTATACCCTTTATGCTGAAAGGAAGCTTTTCTCTCCAGCTAGCCAAAATTTAGTCGTCTGCTTATGCCAACTCCTGATTTCCTGTTACTATAAATCCTTGACAGTTTAGAATGAAGGACGGTGGTGTGTAGGGCAGAGAATCCTTATTCAAATGAATAGGAGAGCAATGGCAGTGTACCCGTAGGGTCATATATAATAAAACTACAAGATAGGTTTCTTGCCCTTGAAATCTCATTATAATAGTGCTGTGAGCCACCAAGAGTTTCCGCCATTCTAGTTTTCAGGTTGTGCTCAGGAACCATTAATACTTTCGCAATAACACAAGTTCTTGTTCATCCAGGGATGTTTATTTCAGTGTTAAATTGTAAGTAAATAAGCATGCTACAATTTATGAAAGCTGAGTATGTGACCTCTGTTCAGTGTCGGGATGAAATCAAACGCTCATAATCTGACACCTTGAATGCTTTGCGTGATCATTGTTGTACTGCATGATTGTTAGGTAAACAGTTTACGTAAGTAACTATAATTAGTTTTAATTTTTACATGGCCAAATCAAATGTTCACAGTTTCTTGTTTATTTATTTGTTGGTTCTCCAGCATCTGTAATTAGCATCACTGTCAGCATTTTTCATTGATACCTGTGTAGACTGTGTCCTCATCACTTGCTGGTTACCTTGTGTTAAAAAACCAAGTCTAGGTTTTCTCCCTAGCAGCCCTTTAGAAGGGATGGTTGGTCCTCGGCTCTATTCTCTCTCACTATCCAACCTCAACCTCAGTGGGGTCTTCAGGGAGTAGGAGCTCCAGACCCTGGGACTGTGTGGCCTGCCCAGAGGTGGAACAGCACACTGTTGGGATGAGAGAGAGGCCCCTTCGCCTCTGAGAAGGAATGAACAACAGATTTTATTTTAGAGTACTATATAGATTGAAATAACTGAACATTTCTCACCTAACAGATAGTAAGGATTTTAATAGACATTTATTTGCAGAATTAGTTTTCTACCACAAAGTCGATTTGGGGTTAGGAAAAGGGGTGCACTAGTAGGGATACTTTGATACGGTGGTTAGATGGTCATTGAAAAGAAAATGATACATTTTGGATGGATTGAGAAGCAAAATTGATTTTGGATGACATTTTTGACCGGCTTTTGTGTATTTGTGTGGCATGCAGCAATGGATGGCTGTGTTTGGTGGTTAGATGCAGAACATTTATTGTGGTTCTGCTGGCTGTTTGTGTATTGCCTGTTTTTATTGTGGTTAACCTGACCCACCATTTGGTTCCTTAAGGTTGAGTTTCCTTTCCTGTACTTTATGAACGTTGTCACCTTGTTCAAAAGGGAACTTTATCCTTTCTTTTCAAACGTTTACTGAGTTTCTGGTCTGTGTTAGGCCCTGTGTTAGGAGCCAGGTACAGAAAGATGATCAAATATCTTGACTTTAAATAATACCTTTCACATTTACCTCTTTAATCTCAGGTAGCCCTAACAACCCTGTAAAATTGAAAAAGGCTCTTCATGTACCCCCAGTATAAATAAGTAGTCACAGAGAAATGAACAGACTTCAGGTTACGCATTGTAATAGTGACTGAGCTGAAGCCTTAGTGTTTTGACCCCACCCCTACCCATTCACCAGTTAGGAGAGTCTAAATAAAGTAGAGTTGTTTGTTTGTTTGTGACAGGTTTTTGCTGTGTTGCCTAGGTTGGAGTACAGTGGCCTGATCATAGCTCTCTGCAGCCTTGACTTCCCAGGCTCAAGCAATCCTCCGGCCTCAGCATCCCGAGTAGCTAGGACCACAGGCATGTGCCACTATGCCCAGCTAATTATTTTAGCTTTTGTAGAGACAACAGGGTTTCAAACACATGAGCTCAAGTGATTCTCCCGCCTTGGCCTCTCAAAGTGCTAAGATTACAGGCATGAGTTACCATGCCTGGCCTAAACAAAATAGTTTGTTGTTGGTTTTTTTGTTTGTTTGCTTGTTTTTTGAGACAGAGTTTTGCTCTGTTGCCCAGGCTGGAGTACAGTGGTACAATCTTGGCTCATAACCTCCGCCTCCCTGGTTTAAGTGTTTCCCATCCCTCAGCCTCCCAAGAACTGGGACTATAGGCGTGCACCACCACACCCAGCTAATTTTTGTATTTTTAGTAGAGATGGGGTTTCACCATGTTGGCCACACTGGAAGTGATCTGCCCACCTCAGCCTCACAAAGTGCTGGGATTACAGGTGTAAGTCACTGTGCCCAGCCAATAAAGTAGTTTTTTTTTGAGACGGAGTCTCGCTCTGTTGCCCAGGCTGGAGTGCGGTGGCATGATCTTGGCTCACTGCAAGCTCCGCCTCTCAGGCTCATGTCATTCTCCCACCTCAGCCTCCCGAGTAGCTGGGATTACAGGTGCCCGCCACCATGCCCAGCTAATTTTGTTTTTGTATTTTTAGTAGAGACTGGGTTTCACCATGTTAGCCAGGATGGTCTCGATCTCCTGACCTCGTGATCCGCCTGCCTTGGCCTCCCAAAGTGCTGGGATTACAGGTGTTAGCCACTGCACCCGGCCAATAGTTTTTGAATCTAAAATTGATCAATCAGGAAGCATGACATCTACGGTGTGAGCCACCTTACCCAGCCAATAGTTTTTGAATCTAAAATTGATCAATCAGGAAGCATGACATCTACCCAAAGAAATTTACGTAGACATCTACCCAAAGAAATTTATGTAGACATTTAAAAAATTCATACAAATGATTCTTACACTGGGCTATTTTATTTTTTAAAAATCATTAAAAACATTAGAATTTAAACAATATTAATTAAGGACTCATCATTTGCCCAATAAAAATAATCATCACTTATTAAATCACCCTAATGAACGATTTAGTCATCATAATTTGATTTAGTGTTTTCAGGACGACATTGTTCAATGTATTTTTTAATTGGTTTGGAAGGTAGTGAGCAAGATATTTCTAAGGGCGAAAAGGAAACAGTTTTGAAAATTCTTAGCTAATACTGAGTTGGCCAGGATGGGAGAAACAGAGTTAAAGGAATGTGTTAGCCCCTTTTCTTGTGCACCTAGAAATCCTCCAGGGCCTAGTAACCATTTTAGGTTTATTTTATTAAAAAACAGGCCTTTGGGCTTCCTGTGTTATTGACTCTTCAGTTTCTGCAGAACTTAGAAGGAAAATTTCCCCCAAGTAAAGTGAGAAGAGCATTAACATTGTACCATGGATGCCTAAAATGGTATTTATTAGTCACAGGCCTGTTCAAAGGCTCTGAGTATGGGAGCAGGGGCAGCAGTAAAATTGTTTCTTCCTGGTGGTCTTATAAGAGCTTCTGGGAGCAGCAGTCAGAGGGCAGAGCTGACCTGCTGTGCTTAAGAGAGCATGGACTTTGAGGCCTTGCCAAACTGAGGTGATTGTTCGACCTTGGGCAAATTATTTAATGTATCTGATTTCTTTCAGCTATAAAATGGGGTTATAGTTTATTCTAAAATGGAATTTTGCCTATCATATATATAGAAGACCGTTCTGTTTGAAGTAGGAAGTATTAGCTAGCTCATCACTTGTATTTATTTCCAGGGTCTATCTACCTGATGAGAATATAAATCCCATCAGGGCTAAGGCCATGTCTGTTTGTTTTTCTCACTATGTCTCCTTGCCCCTATGTCAGTGCCATGAGCTTGGTAGGTACTCAGATATCTGGCGAGTGAAGGAGTCCCTGTAATTAGTACTGCAGCTGTCGGGAAAAAGTGTAGACTTGCCGCCTATAAGCACAGGTCTGTATTTGTCAACATCTTAGAGCTTTAGGCCTATGTAGGTTTTTTGTTGTTGTTTTGTTTTTTAAGAGACAGGGTCTTGCTCTGACACCTAGGCTAGTGAGCCTCCTGCCCCAGCCTCCCAAGTAGCTAGGACTACAGGTGAGTACCACCGCACTCGACTAATTTTTAAATTTTTTCTAGAGATGGGGTCTCACTGTGCTGCCCAGGCTGGTCTTAAATTCCTGGGCTCAAGCAATCCTCCTGCATCAGCCTCCCAAAGGGCAGGGATTACAGGCATGCTGTATCTTTGTTTTTTTTTCTTTTGGTTAGCAAGTAACAGTTTGGGTTTTCATATTTCCAAGATGTCTAGAGGATTTCTTTCTTCTACTTCAGCTTGATTGATGAAAATGTCATAATGAAGTGAAAGAAAAGGCTTGCTGTGCTTTCATTTTGAGGTGGACCTCCATGTTCTTGAAGCCTTGTTCTCTGAGCCACTCTGTTTAATTTGGGGTTCAATCCTAGTTTAAGGCAGAGCTGGTACTCTTTGTTCCCGTCTTCTCAGAGAAAGTATTTGGTTTCAGGTCAGAGCTGTTTTCCTTTTAGCCACCTAAAAGCCTCTGAAGAATTTGGAGGTAAAGAGGCTTCACGTCTGGATCTTTTTTTTTTTTTTTTTTTTTTTTGGAGATGGAGTCTTGCTCTGTCGCCCAGGCTGGAGTGCAGTGGTGCAGTCTTGGCTCACTGCAACCTCCACCTCCCGGGTGCAAGCAATTCTCCTGTCTCAGCCTCCCGAGTAGCTGAGACTACAGGCGCATGCCACCAGGCCTGGCTAATTTTTATATTTTTAGTAGAGACGGGCTTCACCATATTGGTCAGGGTGGTCTCGAACTCTTTCCCTCAGGTGATCCACCTGCCTCGGCCTCCTAAAGTGCTGGGATTACAGGCGTGAGCCACTGCGCCCAGCCCATGTCTGCATCTTTCTTATTAACACACTGAGGAAAGTCTGGACATGGAGATTTATGGAGGATGAGACCAAGTCTCAACCACAGTATACTTTTCAACAAATATTGCTAATTGGAGTTAAAGTGTTCGTTAATGTGAAAATAAAATTACTTTGGATTGAGACTGCTGCTGGAGACTGCTGTAGAAGAAAAATTAGACAAAATGCTCTCTATAAAGCCTCTATTTTAAGAAGAATGATTCAGAGAGGAACATAGGTCCAAGAAATTTTCATCAACAAATGAAAACTGAACTGCCAGGTTTGCCAGATGTCTCATTTTAAGGAAATTTTTCCTCATTTGGTCTCTTATAAAAGTCTTCCTTTTGCCTTTGAAATATGCCCTGTCCCTATGTAACTTAAAAATAAAATTTTCAGAGTGTTCAAAGTTCCATCTGTGTAGGATTTGTAATTCTGTGTAATTCAGCTGGGAATTGTATTGCATAAAAATGAAGGCAAAAAATAACCACATTGTTGGACTACAGAGTTTTGGGAAATTTCCTTAATTTATTTAGTATAGTCCATCGTGGTCTGTCACTCAGCATTTGTTGAGTGCCTGCTGTGAACAAACACCACTACTTGTTCTTCAAGGCGGCAGCAATGTGCCTTAATGTGGTTGTCCTCATTAATGTTCTACCCTGTGGTCGTCCTACCTTACGTGGTATAATAGAGTAGAATGGCTGATATTTAAGGGAGGGCCTCTCCCCTTTATTTAGACACACAAGTCCTGGGCATCTCTCTTTTGGGGACAACATAAAACACCCCTGCCTACTCCTTTATTTGATCCACCACTAATCCTATCCCAGCATCCTGTGTAGACCTCCATGGGGCCTACATACTCTGTCAGGGGAAGAGCCAGGAGAGAAGGAAGAAGGCTTTGAAGAGCTAGCCCCAGCAGCCTGCTGACAGTTTTCCTTCTCTCCCCACTGTGGAAGGATTGACTACCAGTGGAGAGGTGGCAGCAGGCTCTTGGCTAAGTGGAGAGGCTCTCTCTTCCTGTGTAGTTTGTGGAGAGGCAGATTTGACTCAAGGTACAGTTAGAGAAGTCAGCGGTGCTTTCTTTTGGGACTTTCCATGTTGATGACCTCTTCTCTCTAAGTCAACCCAAGCTCTGCTGCCCCACAGTGTTCCAAATTACTTGTCAAAATTCCTATAACCACTGTGTAGCTAGATTGAACTCGATGTTATAAAACCAGTTTTTGTAAGATAATCTGTATTAAAGTGCAATTGAAATGGCACTCGGTTAAACTAACCTGAAATCTGATGATGTGCTATGGGAAAAGAGCTGTTTGAATAGAGGTTCTTTGCTTCCTTCCAGCTGGGTGGACAGGAAAGGACATCCTGTCCCTACAGAACTGACTGCCACTGCTCCATATGTCCTCCATGCTCACTGGCCTCTTCTCCGGACCTAAGACCCAAAGGCCTATGGCCCAGATGGGTCTCACCTCTCCAAGCGTGGCTGCCCAGCTTAGGGAATTAAAGATGTTTCTGTTCTGGCCAAGGAGGAGCTGAGAGTGGGGGCTGATAAGCAGCTTCCAGAACTCTGGGATTGTACAATCCCTGGAGAGAGGAAGAGACTGTCTCTTGTTACCAGCTGCCCTCCTTTCACCTGGTAGTACACACACAGCCTCTTCCTAAAGAGCCTTACTCAACCCCCCTCACTTTTTCTGTCTCAGGCTCACTCCAGAAATGTGTTTTCTGTTCCTTGTTCTACCCTCTCTGCCGTGTTCCTAGGACCAGCCCCTGCTAGTTCCTTCTAGAAACTGACTTTACCCATCATTGAAACCAAAGCCTTAAGATTCTATGGGTGTGGAACACCTTCTGGTTGAAAACTAAAGGCTGTAGAATTCCATGCAGATGTGGATTGTTGATTCCATTTTGAAGGCAGGTGTGATGTGGGAGAAGTGGTGTGTGTAGTGGTTCGGACGGAGTATGGTTTCTGGAGCCAGTTGGCCTAGGTTCAAATGCCAGCTCTCCACTTAGTGGTAAGTTATTTAAACTTCCTGTGCTGCAGTTTTCTCACTTCCAAAATGGGGGTGGTAATAGTATCTGCATATACAGTCATCATGAGGGTCAAAGGAAATAATACAAATGAAGATGTTCCAAACAACACCTGGCATGCGTTCCAAACAGCACATGGTATGTGCTTATTAAATGCTAGCTTTATGACTGTTCTACGAGTGAAGCTACGGGGCTGATAAAATGGCTGCCACCAAGCTCATCCCCAATGCATCTCTGTGCATTCTATGTAGAAAATCACGATGAAGAAAAGAAGGCAGCAAAAGGTATCTCAGGATCGGTTCCATCAGAAGTTATGACATTGAGCATATTGTCTCAAGATCTCCTTAAGGATGGCTACCAAATCTGTTTCCTGAATTGTATGGTCTCATTAAAAGTATTCTGTTGCCTTCTGATCTGTTGAAGCAAAAAGCTGACCACACACATGAAATTTTTTTTTTACAGAACACCATGTGGCTGTAGCATATTGACTGTGACTTTGGTTACTGTTACATTTTGAGCTTTCTATACACTTTATTTTTTTAATTTAATTTTTTATTGAGACAGGATCTCGCTCTGTCACCTAGGCTGGAGTGCAGTGGCGCCATCTTGGCTCACTGCAACCCCCGCCTCCCGGGTTCAAGCGATTCTCCCACCTCAGCCTCCCAAGTAGCTGGGATTACAGGCGCCCACCACAATGCCTGGCTAATTTTTGTATTTTTAGTAGGGACACGGTTTCACTATGTTGGCCAGGCTGGTCTCAAACTTCTGACCTCAGGTGATCCACCTGCCTCGGCCTCCCAAAGTGCTGGGATCACAGGCATGAGCGCTGCTCCCAGACTTATATACACTTTAAAACACTTGATCGTGAAAAAGTTTTAGTTATTGTTGGTAAACCATAATGTTTGTAGTTCAAAAAGTTGGAAATCAGTTCCTTGTGAAGTTTCCCCCAGGAAATTGTTGTTTCTAACAGAAAATTAAATGCTGACCTGGAGCACCTTTTCAGGCTCATGGCTTGCCTTGAGTCCAAACTTACTGTGTCTTTGAGACTTTTGCAGTCTGGCTCACTTCTCTTCCCACACTGCTTTGCACTAGATGCTTCAATATTAATTCAACAAATATTAAGTGCCTTCTCTGTACTGGCAGCGATGCCATTTGCAATTCCCTTGAACCAGGGCCCTACTCTGTCTTGCATCTAGACCTCTACACATGGCTCTTTGCCTACAAAACTTCCCATGCTTCAATCTTTAACAGCTTTTGGCCTCATTTTAGAAAATGCAGTTGGTGGTGGTGAAGTGCCTAGACTGTGGAGGCTGTGTGGGTTCCAATCCCAGCTCTGCTACTTGCTAGCAAGTTTCTTAACCTCTTCGGTTCATCTTTAAAATGGTGGTAATGATAGTAGCTGTCTTACAGTGTTCTGAGAATTAAATGAGGTAATCCACAGTGCACTTAGTATATTCTTAGCACATAGTAGCTTCTTGGCAACTGTCAGTTAGCTGCTATTATCATTTTTATGTGTCACATCCTGCAGGAAGTCTTCCCGATTCTGCTTGAGGGGGCCCTTCCTAAGTACTCCCAGAGGGCCTGTTCTAGAACTCCTGTCATTGCATTTATTATGCTATATTGTAATTTCCTGTTTGCTTATTTCTACCCACTTCTAGATGGCAAGCTCCTTGAAAGTAGGTAAGGTCTGTTTGTCAGCCACAGCCATATCCGCTTGAAGATGTTAGGGTAGGTTTTTTTGTTGTTGTTAGTTTTTGTTTTTTAAGAGTTCCTAATTAAATTGCTATTGATTTATTGATGAATGGGTCTGCCTGCCTGTTTTGTCATGAGTAAGGAGGTTTAAAATTGTTTTTCCCCATCTCCTCATTAGAGTAGTTTTTTTTGTTGTTTTTCTTTCTTTATTTTTTAGAGACAAGGTCTTGCTATGTTGCCCAGGCTGGAGTGTGCAATGGTGCAATCATAGCTCACTGCAGCCTCGAACTTTTGGGCTCAAGCATTCCTCCTGCCCCAGCCTCTTGAGTAGCTGGGACTATAGATGTGCACCACCAGGCCCGGCTAATTTTTAAATTTTTTGTAGAGATGGGGGTCTTGCTGTGTTGCCCAGGCTGGTCTCAAACTCCTGGCTTCAAGAAATCCTCCTGCCTTGACCTTCCAAAGCACTGGGATTATAGGTGTGAGATTACACCTGGATAGACTCAGCCTTCATTAAGGCAGTTTTTAAAAATGCACCAAGGTGTTTGGAATGAAGAATGCTATTCATTAAGCCTACTTTGTATGAGGCATTAAGTAGGCTTTTTAGATACATTCTTATGGAATTTACCTCCTAACTCCTGTGAGTTGGGGGCTAATATACCCATTTAAGAATTATGTAAAGTTCCTAAGGAATGCCTAGTGATATTTTAAAAAAAGAAAAGAAAAATAAAAGAATGATGTAAAGTGCTCAGAGTCATTTGGCTCTAACCTGGTTCTGTTTGGCTTCATGGCACATAATATTTTCACTCACCGCCTTGCTGAGCACTTGGCTGACTGGTTCCCTGCCCAAAGCTGCTGTCCCAGGGCCTTACTACCCCTTCTCTAGGGAGCTGCACAATTAAACTTCAAAAATGATCATTAAAGGGATTTGTTCTTTTTTTTCTTTTTTTATTAATTTTTTTCTTTTTTTGCACACAAAACAATAAACATTTTCTAAAAATACATACAAACAAAAAGATGCATATCAAACATATTAGGAAGGTTGCACATGGGAAGACCGGGAATAGAAATGGGGGGTGGGAATGAAAGAAAATAAATGAGAGAGGGACTTTGTATGGATCAATGATAATAACTCAATCCTCTATGTCTTTGACAAAGAAGAAGAAGAAGGAAGAGGAAGAAAAAGAAAGTGGGATAAAGGATCAGAAAGGGAGGAAAATAGAAAAAATTAGAGTATGACTCCAGGGTAGACCTGTTTTGTTGTTGCTGGGTTGGTTGGTTGGTTTGTTGTATTTTTCATATGTTTCACCATGTTGGCCAAGCTGGTCTCAAACCCCTAGCCTCAAGTGATCAACCCGCCTCGGCCTCCCAGAGTGCTGGGACTACAGGCGTGAGCCACCACGTCCAGCCCCCACACTGCGTCTGGCCTCCGTGGTAGACCTCCCAGACGGGGCGGCCGGGCAGAGGCGCTCCCCACATCCCAGACGGGGCAGCCGGGCAGAGGCGCTCCCCACATCCCAGACGGGGCGGCCGGGCAGAGGCGCTCCTCACTTCCCAGACGGGGCGCCCGGGCAGAGGCGCTCCTCACTTCCCAGACGGGGCGGCCGGGCAGAGGCGCTCCTCACTTCCCAGACGGGGCGGCCGGACAGAGGCGCTCCTCACTTCCCATAGGATGGGCGGCCGGGCAGAGGGCGCTCCTCACTTCCCAGACGGGACGGCCGGGCAGAGGCACTTCTCACATCCCAGACGATGGGCGGCCGGGCAGAGGCGCTCCTCACTTCCCAGACGGGGCAGCCGGGCAGAGACGCTCCTCACTTCCCAGACGATGGGCGGCCGGGCAGAGGCGCTCCTCACTTCCCAGACGATGGGCGGCCGGGCAGAGTCGCTCCTCACTTCCTAGACGGGACGGCCAGGCAGAGGCGCTCCTCACATCCCAGACAATGGCCGGCCAGCCAGAGGCGCTCCTCACATCCCAGACGATGGGCGGCCGGGCAGAAGCGCTCTTCACATCCCAGACAATGGGCGGCCGGGCAGAAGCGCTCTTCACATCCCAGACGGGGCGGCCGGGCAGAGACGCTCCTCACTTCCCAGATGGGGCAGCGGCCGGGCAGAGGCGCTCCTCACTTACCAGATGGGGCGGCCGGGCAGAGGCGCTCCTCACTTCCCAGACGGGGCAGCGGCCAGGCAGAGGCGCTCCTCACTTCCTAGACGGGGTGGCGGCCGGGCAGAGGCACACCTCACTTCCCAGACGATGGGCGGCCGGGCAGAGGCACACCTCACTTCCCAGACGATGGGCGGCCGGGCAGAGGCGCTCCTCACATCCCAGACGGCGCCGCCGGGCAGAGGCGCTCCTCACTTCCCAGACGGGGCGGCGGGGCAGAGGCGCTCCTCACTTCCCAGACGGGGCAGCCGGGCAGAGGTGCCCCTCACCTCCCAGACGATGGGCGGCCGGGCAGAGGTGCTCCTCACTTCCCAGATGGGGCGGCTGGGCAGAGGCGCTCCTCACATCCCAGACGATGGGCGGCCAGGCAGAGACGCTCCTCACTTCCTAGACGGGGCGGCGGTTGGGTAGAGGCGCTCCTCACCTCCCAGACGGGGCGGCCGGGCAGAGGCGCTCCTCACATCCCAGACGGTGGGCGGCCAGGCAGAGACGCTCCCCACCTCCCAGACGGGGCGGCGGCCCGGCAGAGGCTGCAATCCTAGCACCCTGGGAGGCCAAGGCAGGCGGCTGGGAGACAGAGGCCGCGGCAAGCTGAGATCACGCCACCGCACTCCAGCCGGGGCAACACCGAGCACCGAGTGAGCGAGACTCCGTCTGCAGTCCCAGCACCTCAGAAGGCCGAGGCGGGTAGACCACTCGAGGCCAGGAGTTGGAGACCAGCCTGGCCAACATGGCGAAACCCCGCCTCCACCAAAAATACCAAAACCAGCCAGGCGTGGTGGTGCGTGCCCGCAATCCCAGCCACCCGGCAGGCCGAGGCAGGAGAATCACGGGAGCCCGAGGCAGGGAGTCTACAGCGAGCCGAGACCATGCCGCTTCACTCCAGCCTGGGCAACAGAGGGAGACCGTGCGAAAGAAAGGAAAGGAAAGAAAGAGAGAAAGAGAGAGAGAAAAGAGAGAGAGAGAGAAAGAAGGAAAGAAGGAAAGCGGGATTCATTCTTTCTGCTGGGGAGGTACTGAGTTGGCTATGGTTTTATATTGTGCAGTTGCAATACTTGAATAGCGCAAAACGATGAGACTATCATGCAGGCAGGTAAGGATTATGGACAAACACAATAAGCATTGGAACTCTAGGGAGAAGAGAGCTGCATTTTTATAGCTTCATTTCTTCATTTGTCCAAAAGTTAAAAATAGAATTAATTATGCCCCATAGGCCACCTGGATTTCTGATTGATACAGGAAACTTACACAACATATCTAAAGGATAGCCTATGTCAAGACTTTATCAAAATATGCCTTTGGGTCAAATCATAGTCTCCTCTGAACACGTTTTCGTTTTGTTTTTTATTTTTATTAAGCCTCTTAGTGGATGAACATGGTTTTTTAAGCAACAAAATACATGGGCTTAGAAACTAGGGTTTATTGTCCCCGTAGAAAGCCTTTAGAATAGTAGGATAAGCTGATAAAGCAATATAATGTCTACTTTCTATTCTAAGAATCACTAGAGTTCCAGCCTTTTTATAATATCACTACATTTTAATTTTTTATTTGCATATTTAGAAAACAATAACTTGGAAATGACACAGTCTCAGATGATTAGCATCCACCTGCTGAGCTATTTCTAGTGCAATGGGCCTGGTGGACCTACATGGTACCAAAGGAGTCTTCACCCTATCTGGTTTGTCGTTAGTCTCTCACCCAAGCTGAGGGGCACAAGGACTGCTCAGAGGAGCTTCCAAATGTAGCAGCTGATGAAGACTTTGGGTCTCACTTTGTCATCCAGGCTGGAGTGCAATGGCATAATCGTAGCTTACTGCAGCCTTGAACTCCTGGGCTTAAGTGATCCTCCCACCTCGGCCTTCTGAGTAGCTGGGACTGAGGTGCACACTGCCATGCCCAGCTAACTAAAAAAAATTTTTTTTAGAGACAGGTCTCGCTGTGTTGCCCAGGCTGGTCTTGAACTCCTGGCCTCAAGCAGTTTTCCTGCCTCAGCCTCTCAAAGTACTGGGACTACAGGTGTGAGCCACTGCTTCTGGCCAGGACATCTTAATTGACTTCCTTTTTTTTTTTTTTTTTTTTAAATGCACTTTTTTTTTCTTCTCTTTTCTTTTCTTTTTTTTTTTTTTTGAGATAGGGTCTCCCTGTGTTGGGCTGAAACTCTTGGGCTCAAGTGATCCTCCCACCTCAGACTCCTGAGTGGCTGGGATGACGTACTTTTTTGACCAAGACTCTGAATATAAAAGTAAGAAGAACACAGTTGCAACTAAAGTTTCTTGTTCACTTATTATATTTTAAGCACTATGTTGATGCTTTACATGTACCCCATGTAAAGCCATATGCATTGGCACTGTTATTCCCATTTAACAGATGAGGAAACTAAGGCAAGAGAGGCTGCGTAATATGTCTGAGGTCATAGAGCTATTGAGTGGATGAGTCAGGATTCATTCTGGCACCAGAGTTCACATTCCAAGTACCACGTTGTATTGTCAGGGCTGGAGATTTTGTAAACCTACCAATTCAAGCTATTGTTTTCACACATTGTTTTGGTCACAGACGTTGCCTTCCCACCTCAATGAGCACACCTGGCTTTGCATTTTAAGCAATTTTGCAGAGGTCATATCTGTCTTTGCAGGATGAAGACTTTCCTCCACACAACATAAAAGCCCTTATAGCTCTGTGATTCATCCTGACAGACGATGAGATAGGTTCTGCTGTGAAGGTGACTGTGTCCCTGTGAGCAAACTTGTGCAGAGAAAGAGGGCACAGAGGACTGAATGTGGGCGTTTCTTTATTTTATTTTATTTTGTGACGGAGTCTCACTCTGTCGCCAGGCTGGAGTGCAGTGGCGCAATCTCAGCTTATTGTAACCTCCACCTCCTGGGTTCAAGTGATTCTCCTGTCTCAGCCTCCTGAGTAGCTGGGACTATAGGCGTGCACCACCACGCCTGGCTAATTTTTTGTATTTTAGTAGAGACGGGGTTTCACCTGTTGGCCAGGATGGTCTTGATCTGCTGACCTTGTGATCCACCCCCCCTTGGCCTTCCAAAGTGCTGGGATTACAGGCGTGAGCCACTGTGCCCAGCCTCCAGGCCATTTCTTTAGCCCAGGGGCAAAGGTAGGAGCCATAGAAGGCACCACAGCAAAAACCAGTAGGAGCTGAAGAAGACGTCTAGAAAGACTACGTTATGTGGTGAGAGGAAAGGCTGGCCAACCATATTGACGGCTTCAGAGATCAAGGAGAACAAAAACAGAATTTGGATTTTGTGATTGAATACATTGCTGGCCTTTGAGATTATGTTCCATTAAGGTGGGGAAAAGCCAGTGTTGCCTTGAGGGGCTTTGCAGTGAAGCCACGGGTAGGGAGTCTACTATCAAATATAGAACACTGACTTCAGAAGTTTGTATTCCAAGGTCAGGAATAATTGAAATAAGGTGGTAGGTTGAGGGGCCTTGAGGCCAGTGAAGCCTTTTTCGTCTTTGGGAGCCCTGTTCTGACCATGTCTGAAGTCAATGGAAGAACCTGATAGAAAGGGAGAAATCGAAGATTTCTGGAATAATGTTAGTAGTTATCACATACTGAATGCTTACTGTGTGCCAGGTACTGGCAGAAGAGCATTTACTATTCTATCTTATTCAGTCTGCACAGCAACCCTGGGAAGTAGGTAGCCAGACCCCCTTTTACAGATGAGGAAACAGAGGCTTAGAGTTTAAACAACTTGCCAAGACTACTATTAAATTGTATAGTTTTAAACTCAGGTCTATCAAGCTCTATCATAGATATGATTGAGTGAGCAAGTTATGGGGGAGATGGAGCCTGAGAAGAGAGGTGCTTTCTTCCTATGAGACCAGAGGAAATGACTCCCGAATTCAGATGGAGAGAGGAAGACGGACCAACTCTTTGACCCTTTTCTAAGTGCATGTATTATGCCCAATATCTGGCTCATTGCTCAGGACCGCTCCCCATGGCCCCTCACTGCTGCATACTCAAAGAGCCAGCAAACTGTTTGCAGAATGTCTACACTTTTTTCTGATGGCCAAGTCTTCTTACAGAGGCAGGGGCTTCAGAAATCTAGAGGAGGTTTCAAAAAAATTAGCTATATGGACAGTGGATACACTGGGAATGTTGGCTTGGCCCCATGGCCTCCCAGGATCTATTGCACTTGGCATAGAATAGAGGGGGCTTTTTCGTGTGTGTGTGTGTGTGTATTTTTCTTTTCCCCTGTATTTGTGGGTGTTAATATGAACCATCCAGCCAGGTCTGTGATGGCTGAGAGATGTGTGTGTGTGTGTGTGTGTGTGTGTATTTTTCTTTTCCCCTGTATTTTTGGGTGTTAATATGAACCATCCAGCCAGGTCTGTGATGGCTGAGAGAAGTTGGTCAGGGTCTGGTTTTTAAATACATTTTCCTTTAGCTTTTCTTTCAGCTATCTTCAGGTTTCTTGTTATTATGCATGTATAGGTTCCAGAGACCTGAATGTTATAGCCCTCAGTTGTCATTACAGTCCTCATAAAACAGTTGAAGATTTGTATACATTCTGTACTCCAAAAGCCTCTGCAGTGGTGAGCATAGCTAGCTGCCTTCCAAAAAGCTTCTACAAAGGCATTTTCCTGTTTTTCTCAGCCTTTAACCCTATCTAAAGGAGACATTCTTTGGGGTAACTGGTTTAGTTTAAGTTTCTCATTTCCCTGCAGCACTACTGTTTCTGTAGGTGGTTTGGCAACCATTGGCACAGGGGCTTTTGAATTTCCAAATGGATGGCTCCTGCCATTTCAAGAAAATCTGTCTGAAATGACAAAGGAGGTGGAGGAAGAGACAAAATGACTGGAGAAACAAAGGCAGAGGAATCTGTTCGTATATTTATTCATTGTTTACAAATTAGAACAAGCATCGGAATATTCAAGATTCCTGATTTCAGGAGTCCTTTTTGAATTTTTTTTGAGACAGGGTCTTGCTCTGCCACCCAGGCTGGAGTGCAGTACGCAATCTTGGCTCACTGTAACCTCAAACTCCCTGGGCTTGAGTGATCCACTCGCCTCAGCCTCCCAGAGTGCTGGGATTATAGGCGTGAGCCACCACGCCTGGCCGATTTCAGGAGTCTCAATTGCCTCTACTATCACTTTTTTTCCCCTGCCTAATTATATAGATCTTTTGCCTCTTTATTGTTGAAGACTAATTTTTTAAAACAGGTAACTCAGCAGTTACTGTAATATTTATTTCTACTGGGCTTTTCAAGTGTTCTTATATTTCTTCCTTGAATTAATTTACAAGGAGACTTAATTCACCTTACTGGTCTGTATTAGCCGTAGTTTCATATTATCATCTTGTTTTTCTCAGGTTTGACTATCTTAGTAGGCTTTTTCTTTCTTTCCTATCCTCTGTAAATGATTAATTAAAAATCTTTTTGTTTTGGGCATTCTATAAATGCTCTTTTAGTAGAGTTTTCTCCCTTAAGTAGGGTCATTCCTCTCCACAGTCTCTGCCCATAGAATGGCTTTCCTCAAGTCCTATGTGGCAGATGACATCAAGGGTGAGGGGATGGAGAGTCTGGTTGGGCCCTGGCTCTGAGCAGCAAATGAGCATGTCACTGGGCCTTGGGGCAAAGGCCTTCAACGCTCTGTATGTGAGAGGAGCATAAACTGTTGGACCCGGGGTAACTGAGTAGCTGACTTAGGACCTTTCTAGAGAAATAGCTGAGAAAGCCTGAAAGAGGCTTAAATGACAAGACATGGAGGAAGAGCCTCCTTGCCAGGAATTGGAGAATCTAGTTCAGGGAAACTTTGTCCATAGAACCCTAAGAATGGTGTATGGGGTATGAGGGAAAAATAGTTTTAGCCTGATACTGGGTGCAGAGAGGGATACTCTCTGGGATTCAGACCCAAAGGAGCTTTCTTTTCGTTATTTTGGAGCAGTGATTCTCAACCAGGGCAATTTTGGCACCTTCCCCATCCCCTTCTCACCCCAGGACATTGGCAATGTCCGGAGGTGTTTTTGCCTGTCATACTTAGTGGGGTGCTACTGGCATCTAGTGAATAGAGACCAGGGATGCTGTAAATTTCATACAGCATACAAAGGCAGCCTCCCATGACCAAGAATTATCTGACTAAAAATGTCAGTAGGCCAAGGTTGAGAAACTCTCCTTTAGAGAGTCTTGAGGAATTTTCATCAGGAATGGAATTTGAGTTAGGAAGTAAAACTAGAGGAGGCTGTAAAAGGCTCAGGTCTTATATGTGTTAACCTGTCCTAGGCCAATGTGAAGTAAAATTATAACTAGGACTGGATTTGTGTAGTTCCCTCTCTGGTATGGTTTGTATTTTCTGATGATGACAAATTATGGTAAAGAAGCTTTGACATTCCCAGCTATGGGTGTGCCACCGTGCAGAGGACACAGGTAAAGGTTGCTCATATGTGAGAAGAGCAGGGCATGCTGGGGTCTTGGACTTTCAGGGGCAAACCTCCATTCTCTGGGTGGCAGCAGCATGGGAAATTTTCCTGTGGCAGCTGAGAAACTGTGAGGGCCAGCTGAGAAACTGTGAGGGCCACCTGAGGCTTCCCTGGACCATTCATGCCTGTGATGGGATGTGTTTAAGGGAGAAAGAGAATCCTTCAGATTCTCTTATTCATAGAGTTCCCAAAATGGAAACTTTTGTATTTGGTGACCCCTTCTGACTTGTCATGCAGCTAATTCGAATATCTTAAAACAAGAATTTCTCATTGTAGAATCCTTGACCCCTGGGCTGTGGACTTTGAGGTGCAAAGTGTGCAGACAAAGACAGACAAAGTGTGTTCTGTCTCTGTGCTTGAGGTAGATTTTTATATTGGAACACTTACATTAGGTAGATGTTATTTAAAAGGTGCAATGGCTCATCGCAGCCTTGTTACACTGGTGCCCCTCACTCTTCCAGGAGGAGAAAAGCTCTTTTTTCATCTGCTGCTGAGCACCAGAGCCAGTCCCTGATTGGGGGCTTGAGCTTGCTTCCTGTCATCAGTTACGGAATATTAGATAGTGTGCAACTTTGGGGCTTGGCTGTGGGGAATATAAGTGACTCAGTAGCATGGATTCTGGTACTGAGTCACTTACAATTATGGTGCAGTATGAAGTAGTTTATAATTATATAGTGGTTAGATGTGTGGCTCTGGCACCAGGTTGAATTCTGGCTCCAGGATTTCCTGCTGTGTGACCTTGGGCCAGTTAACCTGTCTGTGCCTCAGTTTGTCCATTTGTGAAATGAGAATAATTCCATCAGATAGTTGTAAGGATTAAATAATTGTAGAACACTTTGAATGGTACCTGGTATATACAGAGTACTAAATCATATTATGTAAAATGGTGTGGTGCAGAGTATAAGTGCTGGAGGAATTCAGAAATGGAGAAGGTAAGTTGAGGGATGTGTGGTCAGGAGAGGCTTTCTTGGTAGGGCTTGAAATGGGTTGAAGATTTGAGTCAGGCTCTAAGAGAACAATAGTAGATGGTGTTCCAGACAAGGGGACAATGTGCACAAGGACACAGAAGAAATTGTTATGTCCTAGACTCTATAAGGAAACTGACTAGGGTAATGGGAAATTAGATTGAGTATGTGATTTTGGGGATGGGAGATGAGGGATGTTGATAAATGGGCACTAAAGATTAGTTTTTATACAGGGGCACCAGATGCTCACTTGGGCCACTAGGGATTTCTGAGCTGTGAAATGACCAAAGGAACTGGAAGTTCAAGCAGATGAGTCAAGTGTGGATTTTCAGGGTGGGCTGAAGTGAGGAGCAGTGGCACGAGTTGGAAAGCCAGCCAGGAAGCCGTTCTGATAGTTCACCTCATTGGAGCTGGACTAAGTGACAGCCTTGGGCATAAAGAGGCAGGTGTAAGTCTTGGTATTGTTTTGAAACAGTACTGTAATGTACAGGATTTGATGACTGATGGAGGTGCAAGGGAGACAAGTGCAAGGTGACCTGAGCCTCTAATCCTGCCTGAATGGCTGTGTAAAAAACTGGTCAGAGGGAGGAGAGTGGGCAGGAGGAGCTGGTTAAGGGAAGGTTTAGTGTAAACAGTAGAGCAGTTCCTCACCCACCCCTTACAACCAAGAGGAGCCCATTTTCCAAACTGAGATGGCTTCTTTTGGGCTGCAGTTTGAATCCAGGAGCAGTAGGCAAGGCTGGCGTTTTCCCCATTCATTCACAGGGTATCCAGCTCCACATGGTCCACTTGATGCAGACCCCACATGCGGTACTGGCTTCTTAGTGGCTACTGTTCAACCTTACTGCCAGCTCCCTCTGATCCTCTTGAGCCAAAGGCTTGTCAGAGTATCCAGTGGGACTTGGGCTTCAAACCTGTCTTCCATTCATAAGGAAACCTGTAAATCTTGATGGAGATTGGGAATATTGTCTTCCCATCTCTGTATACATGAACCACAGACTTCTGCTATTTCCAATCTCTGCATAGCCCTCCTGCTTAGAAGACACAGCACAGTGGAAGAAGAGAGCAGCCTTTTAGAGCCCCAGGCCTCACAGGATCCTCTGAAAGGACTCAGAGCTTCATGCTCAGAATCACTCTGTCAGGAGCACTCTGTCACGGGAGGCTGTAACTTTAGGATAAGAAAGAGCCCTGGTTTCCCCCAGGCCAAGGCTTTATCCCAGACTCCCAAGTAAAAGCATTATCACAGCAGGGCGGATTGAGGTAAGGACCTTATCCATGTTTGCTTTGTCTCAATTATTTTTAGAGCAGTCTTTTTTTTTTCTTTTTTGCTCACTGCTTTGTGTCCCACACTGTTCTAATACTTTTCATTTAATCTCTGATTTTCACAACCCACCCCTATGAGGAGGTAGAGTGTTACTCTATTTTGCAGATGAGGAAATTGAGGCACAGCACAGTTAAGTTTGCCCAGAGTTGCACATCTGGTTATTGGCGTGGCTGGGATTTGAATCCTGGCAGGGGATTCTGGGGTCTCTGCTCACTCATTGTTTCACCCGTCTCCCTTCAGTTAGCCAGAGCTGCCATTTTCAGGGTGGCATTTTCTTTTTCCTCTTGAGTTCTAATGAAGAAGTTGTTTTAGGAAAGTCACATGGTAACATAAAAGGGAGCAGGTGCTTTTTTGAGTCCCATGGGCCTGGTTTGAACACTGGCTGTGCCCACTTACTAGCTATGCACCTTTGGGCAAGTCTGTTCACCTCTTTAAGCCTCAGTTTCTTAGAAATCTCAGAAATCTGTGTACTGAAGATATTATGGAAAAGTGAGCAAGTATATGTTTAGTGGCTGTGAGATTTGGGGTTAGTTACTTAACCTCTTCTATAAAGTGAAGATGCTAATGGATACCTTCATAAAGGCTTTACCATAAAGCACTTAGAATGAGATCTGGAATGGAGTAAGTAAGGAATGAGTACTGTTGGTACTAGCAGGATTTCAATACTTTTTTTGTGTGTGGTGGTAGTAATGGTTTCATTTGGTCCTTTTTGGTTACATTTTATGTACTTTTGACTCTTATAAGCACAAGTACCTTGCATGGTAGGAGTCAATAAGATTATAATAGACGGATGAATAAATGTATTCCACCCATGTTTGATTTCCCTGTTTAGCAGTATCTGCCTGGAAAAGCTCCCATTATTCTCGAGCGTATTTGCAGATATGCTAGGTGGGGAACTTGGCTTGCCTTCCGTTCACCTGTGCCGTTCACGTGTCCCTAGTTTGGCATACAGATATCTATTCTAGTGGTGCAGTTTTGTTTTTCATCAATGTCATTTGGAATACTTAGCAATCTGCCACTTTGCTTAGATTTTTTGGTTCTTATTTCTTTATCCGTTTGAAATATTCTACCTGTCTTTTTATTGTAAAGACCATCCTGATTAACCATGACTTTTAAATTATGAAGATTCATAATCACACTGCTAAAAAGTGCCTTTTCCATTAGGTCTTTCATTCTTTCTTTCCTTTCTTTCCTTCCTGTTCGTTCGTTCTTTCTTTCTCTTTCTCTTCCTCCCCTTCCCCTCCCCCTTCCTCTTTTCCTTCCTTCCTTCCTTCTCTCTTTCTTTCTTTACTTTCCCTCTCTCTCTCTCTCTCTCTTTCTCTTTCTCTCTCTTTCTGTCTCTTTCTCCCTGTTTCTTTGTTTTGCTTTGTTGCCTCCTATCCTTCCTTGCATAGGCCTTACTTTCTATCCTACTTATTTCCCCTATAGTCCTGGCTTATTCTCCACATTCCTGCTCTATGACATCTGAAATTCATGAATGGGATTTTTCTTTTTAGTTATCTTTCATCAATAGCTGTTACCTTTTCCCCTTGGAAGACCATTTTACTAAATAAAAGGTTCTGGTCTTCTTCCTGTTATGCCAATGGGTAGTTTCCAGCACAGGAAGTTGGTTTTCATATCTAATGTGATCATTTCCCAGTGATTCTGAACTCTCTCCAAGTCTATTGGAATATTCATCATCTTGTTTTTAATATTGACCTTTACTCTTTTCTCATTACGTTACTGTGAGGGGACTTAGAGGTAGTAGGTACATCTCTCCTGGGCTATGTTTGGAGGCTCAACAACATAAGTAGCTGAAGCACAGAAAGATGGAATAAGGAAAGGAAGCTTCAGTAGGAAGGAAAGTGAACGGATTATCTATGTGGTGGTGCCAGCCCAGGCTGTGGAGCCTTAGCAGAACAGGGTTCAGACTCGGCCCTGTTGTACATTCCCTGTGTGTGTGACCTGGGCAAGCTGTTTTATTCTTCCAAATCCCAGGTTGCGTTTTGTGTAAAAAAGGGATGCTAATGTTTACCACATAGAGTTGCATTAGGGTTGAGCGAGATGTCCTCTGGTGGGCTCTGATTTGTCTTTCCTCTTTCCTTTATCTTTTCTCTCTGTTCTGCTTGTTTCTGACAAAGCCATTTTCTCTGTTTTTGTACAGTTCCTCTCATGGAAATTATTTATACTTTTGTAAACTTGGGAATGTTATATCTCCTAAAAAGTATCAACTTGCCTCATTTCTGTTACCACAGCCACTGATATCGCTGGGGCCCCTTCCTCACTTGTAAGCTGCTCATCAGAAATGACACTTCTTCCTTGTTACTTTGGTTGAGGAAAGAGTTTTATGCTTATCTCACATAAAGGCTTTTTTTTTTTTTTTTTTTTTTTTTTTTCCGAGACGTAGTGTCACTCTTGTTGCCCAGGCTGGAGTGCAATGCAAGATCTCGGGTCACTACAACCTCCACCCCCCCGGGTTCAAGCGATTCTCCCGCCTCAGCCTCCTGACTAGCTGGGATTACAGGCATGCACCACCATGCCTGGCTAATATTTTTGTGTTTTTAGTTGGGACTGTGTTTCTTCATGTTGGTCAGGCTGGTCTTGAACTCCCGACCTCAGGTGATCCGCCCGCCTCAGCCTCCCAAGACTGTTTTCTTTCTTTTTGTTTTTTTTTTTTTTGAGAACATGTTTCACTCTGTCACCCAGGCTGGAGTACAGTGGTGCAACTTCAGCTCACTGCAACCTTCGCCTGCCAGGCTCAAGCAATTCTCCTGCCTCAGCCTCCTGAGTAGCTGGGATTATAGGCACTCGCCACCACACCTGGCTAATTTTTGTATTTTTTAGTAGAGATGGGGTTTCACTGTGTTGGCCAGGCTGATCTCGAACTCCTGACCTCAGGTGATCCACCCACCTTGACCTCCCAAAGTGCTGGGATTACAGGAGTGAGCCACCACCCCAAGCCTAAGGCTGTTTTCAATATTGAACCTTTTATGCCTTCTTAGCTTTGAGAGTTCTCAGAAGCAAGTTTTATTTTTGCATAGAGGACCCCTACCCTCTCCCCTTCTGCTTTTTTTACTCCCTACAAATGGCATTACTTCATGGAGCCACAATTTTACGTGGTTTTTAAATCTTCAAAAAGCTGGGAGACTCAAAATGGTTAGAGGAGGGAAATTGCTGTACTTTTTCTTCCAACCAGTCTAGGGCAAGGAAGGAAGCCCAATTTGTGAAGCACTCTTTCCTTCATGGAGGATACCCCCTATAATCTAGGTGCAAGTCTGGGAAAATTCATGCTCAGATGAACATATAGGTTGGCTCATTAAATAACACCCCTTTCTGTGAAGGACACTTCCGGAGAGCTAAAGGGCAGGAAAGTTGGTGAGTAAGAAGTACAAAATAGTGGATTAATAAATGCGTGATTATTCCTTTCAGTATTCAGAATTTAATGAGCATATATTACAGATACAAATCTGTATCTTAAAATACAGATTTTAAGATAGTTGATAGCCTCTAGAGAAGGGATGGGGTGGACTGTTAGGGGCTGAGACCAATGGCCAATGGCCAGTTGGATGGCCTTGAGGTGGTTCTGACAAATTTTAAGGTACAGAGATTGGAGGACCTGGCACAGGAGTAAGCCTGACTTCAGTTTGAGCCTCAAATCTGCCTTGGACAGAGTAATTTTTCTCTTTTAAGCATATTGGGTTTTTTTTGTTTTGTTTTGTTTTTGTTTTTTTGTTTTAAGACAGAGTCTGGCTCTGTTGCCCAGGCTGGAGTACAGTGGCACGCGTCTTGGCTCACTGCAACCTCCGCCTCCCGGGTTCAAGCAATTCTCCTGCCGCAGCCTGCTGAGTAACTGGGATTACAGGCACCCACCACTGCCCCTGGCTATTTATATTTTTAATAGAGATAGGGTTTCACCATGTTGGCCAGGCTGGTCTTGAACTCCTCAGGTGATCCGCCTGAGGATCTGGAGTGCAGTGGTGTAATCTTGACTCACTGCAACCTCCGCCTCCCAAATTCAAGAGATTCTCCTGCCTCAGGCTCCTGAGTAGCTGGGATTACAAGTGTGCACCACCACATCTGGCTAATTTTTGTATTTTTAGCAGAGATGAGGTTTCACCATGTTGGCCAGGCTGGTCTCAAACTCCTGACCTCAAGTGATCTATCCGCCTCAACCTCCCAAAATGCTGAGATTACAGGCATGAGCCACCATGCCCAGCAGTACTTCTTTTTTATTACCAAATAATATTCCACTGTATGAGTATACCATATGTTGTTCATCCATTCATCAGTTAATAGAAATTTATGTTGTTTCCATGTTTTGGTTTTTGTGAATGATGCTACTTTGAACATCCATATACAAAGTTTTGTGTAGACATATGCTTTCATTTCTCTTGGAGTGAATTGCTGAGTTATATGATAACTCTCTGTTTAACTTTTTGAGGACCTGCTATATTGTTTTTCAAAGCGGCTGTATCATTTTACAATCCCACCAGAAATGTATGAGTGTTCCAATTTCTCCATATCCTCACTGACATTTGTTATTGTCCATTTTATTTTATACTAGTGGGTATAAAGTGATTTTTGATTTGTCTTTCCCTCATGACTATTACTATTGAAAATCTTTCTGTGTGCTTATTAGCCATTTGTGTATCTTCTTTGGAAAGATGATTTTTCAAATCATTTGGACATATTTGAATTGGGTTACTTGCCTTTTTATTGTTGAGTTGTATGAGTAGTTCCTCTTCGGAAGTTTTATTTGGCAGTCTGGAATTTAAATGTATGTCCATGATCATTCTGTCACTACTTTTGTGGACTAAATGTCTTTGGTGAAATAGATTTTTTTTGACACCTGCTATTAGTAATGGAAGCATAGAAAGATTTTAAATGCATAGAATGATGGAGAAAAGGCTGTTTTGATTTGTTTTGTTTGGCTTTGTTTTTGAGATGGAGTTTCACTCTTCTTGCCCAGGCTGGAGTGCAATGGCACGATCTCGGCTCACCGCAACCACTGCCTCCCGGGTTCAAGCGATTCTCCTGCCTCAGCCTCCCGAGTACCTGGGGTTACAGGCATGTGCCACTACGCCTGGCTAATTTTGTATTTTTAGTAGAGACAGGGTTTCTCCATGTTGGTCAGGCTGGTCGCGAACTCCCAACCTTAGGTGATCCACCTGCCTCAGCCTCCCAAAGGGAAAAGGCTGTTTTTAAATACATTTATACATGGAAAAACTGTAACAGTGTTTTGGAAGCAACTGCCCTTCCTTGACTTCCTTGGATAGGATACCAGTGTTCTAGTTTCTTCCAACCCTTTTGTTGCTTTGACTGACATCTTCCAAAAGAATTGTGAGGGCTAATGCCTTTGAAAAAATACTAACAAATTAGATGGAATTAAGGCAATTAAACATTATTTTTATTTGAGAGTCTTGAGGTTTTCTTTGAATATGGCAATCAATAGCTGATATTTTAGGGCTGCTGTTCCAGAAATTGTGGACCTAAACCAAGATACCATGGTGCTAGGAGGACTGAATTGGAGAAAGGAGAAGAATGGAAGAACCAACAAGATAACTGTACACGTTGGAGAATTAAAAGCTTTGTTTTTTCTCTTATACTCCATACAAATTAAAGCATTTTCCAGAGAGGTGATATGGAAGGAAGCCCTCAATTTAGTTCCCCAGTCACTTCATTTTTATTTATTTTTTTATTTTTTCATTTTTTTTGGAGACAGAGTCTTGCTTTGTCACCCAGGCTGAAGTGCAGTGGCCCAGTCTCGGCTCACTGCAAGCTCCGCCTCCCGGGTTCACACCATTCTCCTGCATCAGCCTCTGGAGTAGCTGGGACTACAGGCACCCACTACCACGCCTGGCTAATTTTTTTGTATTTTTAGTAGAGATGGGGTTTCACCATGTTAGCCAGGATGGTCTCTATCTCCTGACCTTGTGATCCGCCCGCCTCAGCATCCCAAAGTGCTGGGATTACAGGCGTGAGCCACCACGCCCAGCCAATCCCAGGTACTTTATAACACTAGGTGAAATTGGTTTTTTAGTCACTGAAGTCTTTTGAGCTTGCCAAGAGCTTGGTTAGCTTTAAATCATTTTGGCATTACTCTAGGACCCTGTCTGGTTATTATCAATTTTCTCATTTGAAGTTACATATCATTCAGGGGTCATGCTTACATCCGTTTCCCTGGAACCTCATGCAAAAAAAGAAAATCCTTGCTTCATAGTAAGTGTTGGAAAGTGGGCGTCGTGACAAGTTGGCTCTGACCCAGCTTCCCTTGCTCTTACATATGTGAAACCTGTTTCTTTTGGCTAAGGCCAAGAACCTGTCGACATCTCAGCTAAAACAATCTAGTCTTATTCCCCTCTCTTTTCACCTCCCACCCCACCCCCAGCCTATTTTTCTCCTTTTCCTTCCCATTTTATTTTATAAGGCTGTTGTGGGTCACTTTTTCTAGTTATTTCAAACATTGGATTGTTCAGGTGTCTTCTTTCATTTGTTTTTATTTTCCTTCTTAGAACAGTGGCCATGTGAAGCCATTCATATTTACTCTAATGTAAGAATATCATTTTGAGTTTTGTCTGTTGGACATGCTAAGGAGATTTAACTCTGTTTTCATTCTTCTGGACAGTGATAGGCTGGTTCCCTCTTGTTTTTTAAAGACAGGTTCTTGATGTGTCGCTTAGGCTGGAGGGCAGTGGTGTGATCATAGTTCACTGGAACCTCCAACACCTGGGCTTAAGCCATCCTCCCACCTTAGCCTCCTCAGTAGCTGAGACTACAGGCATGCGTTGCCACACCTAGCTAATTTTTAAAATTTTTGTAGAGATGGGGTCTCGCCATGTTTCCCAGACTGGTCTCAAACTCCTGGGCTCAAGCATTCCTTCCACCTCAGTCTCCCAAAGTGCTGGGATTACAGGCGTGAGCCACTTGGCCTGGCTGGTTTACATTTTTTAATGCCTGTCTTCAGAGTCAAAATTGGGATTGCCCTGGTGTTAGTTTGCATTAAAAATTGCTGATATGAGATTCATGCAGAGCTGGGACTTGCTGATATTGTTGGACTTTGTCATCTGTACTTGAAATATGAGAAAGGGAACTGCTTAAAATATCTGGGCTCTCTTTCCGGTAGCTTTAGTTGTTTCCCATCTTTAAACCAAATGCCGAAGGCATAACATTTAAATTAATATATTGCTAAAGGCCCAGTGGATAAAATACACAACAGCTTTATAATATTAAAAGCTTCATTGGTACTTAACATGTTCAGCTGCCAGTTGCATAAGGAGAACCTTGAAAGAAAGAAGGTACAAATTACTTATTTACAATACTCTGTCCTGGTGAAGTGGTGGTGAGATGTCCCTAGTTGCTGGTAAGGGAATTTCAGGAACTTGTTTTAGAGAGCAGAGAACCCCCTGATCTGTAGTGTGCATTGAAAGAGTACACATTATGCCAACCAGCTCTTACCTTCGGTGGAGAAATTCAGGCCAGGGCAGCAGCAGAAGTAGAAAGACCTCCACTGTCACTGAGGTAGAGACTCTGGAGGGCGCAAGATGCTGACTGTGCCTGTCCTCACAGTGGAGGGAGGCCTTTGGAGGGCCTCTTTTGCCTTTGTAGTAGGTGGGAACACTCAGGTCTGTGACTGTCAAGTGGAAGCTGGTGAAGGTCCTCCAACTGTTGATGGCTCAGGATATAGTACTGAGGTCATTATCTTTAGATTTTCTATATTCCTTCCAGGCTGAGGGGAACATGTCCAGTCTTCTTTCAACAGTTCATTTGCTTCTATTGCCAGGCCTTTTATGAGAATGTTCTAGTGCTTAGAATATGTTTCCTTCCTTAATGGTCAAAGTGCTACCATATTTTTAAACAAACCCTGGGTTTCTAATTCCTACAAGAAGCCTCTAATACATGATAATGGGGGTGATAGCTCCTGAGGATATTCAGTTCCCTCACTTTTCATTCACTCCATCTCCAACATGTACAGGATGAATGGCCCGTTTGCTAATAATTCATGTGAAATATATTCCCCATGACACCTAGATAAGCAAATTTATTGGGAGCTAAAATTATATAAGAAACTACTTTTATTTCAAAAATAAAGCTTAAGACTGATATGTAGCTTCATCTATTCAGCAAACATTTGATCCAGTATCTACTATGCTGGATACCTAGCAGATACAAAGATGAATCTCATGTGGGTAGACCTTGATCTCAAGAGGCTTAGAGTCTAGAAAGACACATACATGTTACATACATATGTGTACATTCCTATACATACATACATATTACATCATTTTTACTCTATTAAACAGGTAAAATGCAAGGGGAATTCAGAGGAGAGAAGATAGTCCTTTTGGATGTGTAGTGCTGAAAGGCAGAGTGACATTATGGCTTTGGGCTCTGGAGTCAGAATGCTTGGATTCTGGCGGGGCACAGTGGCACAACCCTGTAATCCCAGTGCTTTGGGAGGCAGGGGCAGGTGGATCACTTGAGCTCAGGAGTTTGAGACCAGCCTGTGCAACATTGCGAGACCCCATCTTAAAAATATATGTATATTTTTTTTTAAAAAAAAGAATGGCTAGATTCAAATCCTGTTTTAGAATTTATTATCTTAGGGCCCTTGTATGATTATTTTACTTCTCTAAGACTGTTTCCTCATCTGGTAAATGGGGATAATAAGTACCTACTTCACATGGTAATTGTGAGGCTTAAACAATGTAATGTAGGTAAGGCCCTTAGCAGAGCACCGGACACATAATGGGCCTTGTTACTGTGGAAGGAAGATCAGACATGCTATTGTGGAGGCTGCGGCCTTTGAAGGAGGAGGAGAATTGAGGCATGGGACAGTGGGGAGAAAGATGAGGAAGGCAGAAGAAACTGCTGGTTTGGAGAATGGCTAAATTTTGCTGAATCAATGGGGTATAAAGGAGAGATAAAGATAGTAAGATCAGAAAAAAGAAGTTGTGGCTGGTTCACACAAGGCATGAAATCCTTCATTGGGTGGTTTTGACCTCATCTCAAGATTGAAGGATGCCACTGAAGGTTTTAGAGTGGGCAAGTAATGATCAGACTCTGGCATTAGGAGAATTAATCTACAGTGTCTATAGTGGAAAAACTTATTAGGACAAAGTCAGTTACCTCATAGCCTTTACTGCTCCCTAACTTGGTCCGATTTATATCATGGACACTTTCTTTTGTCATTGAATTTCCTAGCATATGATTTTAAATGATGTTTCCACATCTTCTCCCACCCCACCCTACACCTCCCTCTGTAGTGACCTTTCTTCCACTTAGGGCACCTATTGACCTGTTCTTTTCTCCTTCCTTCCATCTAAGCTGGGAAGGGTCTGATATGTCATTTATTCATAATTAAATAAAATGCAGCCAAAGCAAATGCATTACCTCTCATCCACTTTAAAGCACATTATAAGCCATTTATTTTTAATTGCAGTTTAAAAGGCTTTTCTTTAGAAGAATTTCAGGCATCAAGCAAATTGGGAACAATCCTTTTATGCCTATTCAACTGGCCCTAAAAAATCAATCTTATTTAGGCTTTTTTGGAATAAGAGAGCAGGAGGAGTCTCCAATATCCTCCTCAAAGACAGCTGTCCTCTCCTTTGAGGAATGGAGTGAAATTGCTCTGTGGAAAAGGCCGTGTCATTGCCCCTGCCCTGACACAAATCAGCCTGTTCCTTGTGTACATACACTTCTGCCCCTCAGTGGATAAATGTGTGTGTGTGTCACGTGCCACTAGTGGCCATGGCTGTGTGCCATGCACATAAGCGAACACACTCATTCTTCCATCCCTCCCCCAAGAAGTCTATTTTGGTCAAATTTGAACTTTTACTTTTTACTACTTAAGTTTTATTTGTTTTCTGATTTCTGGGATACCCAGAAATGGTCCCCACATTGCTTTTGTTTGTTTGTCTTCTCCTCTCTGAGTTTGAAAGAGTCTTATAAAACAAGTATTTCTGGGCCGGGCACGGTGGCTCATGCCTGTAATCCCAGCACTTTGGGAGCCCAAGGCAGGTGGATCATGAAGTCAGGAGTTCAAGACCAGCCTGGCCAACATGGTGAAACCCCATCTCTACAAAAAATACAAAAATTTGCCGGGCGTGGTGGCGCACGCCTGTAATCCCACCTACGTGGTTGGCTGAGGCAGGAGAATTGCTTGAACCTGGGAGGTGGAGGTTACAGTGAGCTGAGATCTCACCACTGTACTCCAGGCTGGGCGACAGAGCGAGACTCCATCTCGGAAAAACAAACAAACAAAACCAAGTATTTCTTTGAAACTCATGTCATAAGTAGTTGCAAAATTGGAGTATTACTTGACTGTCCTAATAATTATGAATTTTCTAAAAATATTTGATTTTAGATTACATAAGGCTTAGAGCACTGATTTTAGGCTCTTTTGGAGGTAGCATTCAAGGAGTATAAGGCAGCCAATTAAAGAATACCTTCTTTATTGCCTCTGTTCTAGGAGCCCTTCCCTACAGGGCCAGGCCCTTTACCTCACAGGTTGGAGCAGATCAGAATGCACACCTCCTGTGGACAGGGCAATGGAACCCCTCCAGCAGCCTCACTGGAGTGATTTCACAAGTCTTCTCAATAAATTTACTTAATTTGATCCTGTGCATTTCATCAGGTTTGTGGAGTTTGCCTGCAGATCTTGTTGATTCAGTGGGCATCTTAGTTGTGGCGTGCATTCAGTAAATATTTTCATTGTGAACGAGTGCAGTTTGTTTTAGCAATATTATAATATACACTGTGGTGAAGCAATTAGTTGCCTTCTGCTATTTGCTTTCATGTAATCAGAAATAGGAAGTATTTGGGGCCAGGCACAGTGGCTTATGCCTGTAATCTCAGCACTTTGGGAGGCTGAGGTGGTTGGATTGCTTGAGCCCAGGAGTTCCAGGTTACAATGAGCTATGATCGTGCCACTGCACTCCAGCCTAGATGACAGAGTGAGATCCTGTCTCTTTTAAAAAAAAAAAAAAAAAAAAAAAAAGGTTTGGGGATATGCTAAGTACACTTAATGCTTTTCATTTACAGCATTCCCCTGGTATTTGTTAATGGCTGTTCTGCTTAGAAATAGCTGCAAAGTAGATGATGGTGCAAAAAATCAGCCATAGTGGCTTGAAGATTTCAGGAATATTTTCTACTTCTGTGGCTTTTTCACATCCTGCTCATCTAAGAAATATGGTTGCTGCTCCCAGCCATTGTGGGCAGTGGCTTTGGGGGAAGCACTGTAGTGTGAGCACAATGAATTTCGGTCATCTTGGTCCTGGTTAGATGGCCTATAATGCTCTCATTTCCAGAGTTGGTTTCTCAGAGACTGTTCACTTGTCTTTCAGGCCAAGAATAGTTGCAAGATAAGCAGTGGATTTAAAAACAGAGTGTATTTTGCACTGTCTGATGGGTACATTGTGTCTCCGAAGTTGAGATTCCACATAGTAAGCCTTGGAAAACAACTGCTGGTAAATTCGGAAGATAAAGAAAAGATTAATTATACATTCCTTATCTTGCAGAGCACTTTGTGTTGACTGATGTAGTTCACTGACCTGAAGATGGAACCAGGAAACCTGGAATGTGATGTTTTACATTGTTTCTGTTGAAAAATGTACTTAACCAATGTGCAGAGTGTTCAGGGCAATATACTTGGAATGACCTTTGTCCTTGAGGCACTTGTGGGAATCTGCTTGTGACACACCTAACAAGGATGAGAATTTGAAGGAAAAACAGAAATGAGAGATGATTTAATTTTCATCAGTCCATATACTGGAGAAATATTTTTTCTAATGATTCTTAGTAAGATAATTTTTTCTATATGTTGGATATAAAATTAAGTGAACCAAGATTAGTAGTGCTATTGAGTCTAACTGTTCTAAGACAAAAGTATTATTTAAAAATTATTAAAATATTGGCTCACACTTATAATCCCAGCACTTTGGGAGGCCGAGGCCGATGGATCACCTGAGGTCAGGAGTTCGAGACCAGCCTAGCCAACATGATGAAACCCCATCTCTACTAAAAATACAAAAATTAGCTGGGTGTGGTGGCGGGCGCCTGTAATCTCAGCTACTTGGGAGGCTGAGGCAGGAGAATCGCTTGAACTCAGGAGGCGGAGGTTGCAGTGAGCTGAGATCATGCCATTGCACTCCAGCCTGGGCAACGAGGATGAAACTCTGTCTCAAAAAAAAAATTAAAATTAAAATAATATATCCTCATGATAACAAAGTCAAACAATGGCAACATCTATAGTATCTCTACCTCTAAAAACAAATTTTTTTTTGAGATGGAGTCCTGCTCTGTCGCCCAGGCTGGAGTGCAGTGGTGCCATCTTGGCTCGCTGCAACTCCGCCTCCCGGGTTCAAGTGATTCTCCTGCCTCAGCCTCCTCAGTAGCTGGGATCACAGGCGTGCACCACCACACCTGGCTAATTTTTGTATTTTTAGTAGAGACAGGGTTTCACCATGTTGGTCGGGCTGGTCTTGAACTCCTGACCTTGTGATCCGCCTGCCTTGGCCTCCCAAAGTGTTGGGATTACAGGCATCAGCCACCGTGCCAGCCTAACAGTTTTATGTATATGTTTTTTAGATTTTTTCCATGCTTCTACAAATATATTCCATTTTTATTTTGATGATGATACATAATCCACAACTTGGTTTTTTCCATTATTTTTTTTCCTCTGCTGTGTCTCTAACACTTAATATATTATTATTATTATTTTTATTTTTTATAGAGATAGGATTTAGCTATGTTGCCCGGGCTGGTCTTGAACGCCTAGGCTCAAGCGATCCTCCCACCTCGGCCTCACAAAGTATTGGGATTACAGGCATGAGCCACTGGGCCCACCCAAACTGAATACATTTTGACATTAATTGAGTTTTTATAATGAATTAATGTTGAATCAGCAATTTAAAAAAATCTAATGAAAGGAACATATAGCTTTTCTTCTTTATTCTATTAATGGGAACATTGGATTCTCTGATGCTCAACACTCCTGACAGTCCTTGGGGATAACTTTCGTCATTCCTTAAAATTGACAGCCGTTCATTCTTTAAAGACATTTCAGGGATGTCACAAAGCAGCAGAATATATGTATGACCTGGGCTAGGAAACCTGAGAGGGACATGGTCTAACTTGTGCTGGCAATGTGACTGACAATGTGCGATGTACCGTTCAGAGCCAGAGGAAATGATACTGAGATCCAGCACCTCTAGGAGCTGTTCTCTATGTCGTTGTGGTTGTTAGAGGTGATGCTATTAATTAGAGGTTAATAATATCATTAGCCTACAAAGTATTAGATTCGAAGTAACATTGTCCTAGTTGTAATCTTGAGGATTATGCATACTGAGGGGTTTAAAATGCTTTGACTGTCTTCAGTTTTGGGGGTTTATGATGTTTCATTTGCTTTCATAGTTTTTTGAGGATAGCTTAATAATCGGATGAAGTTTCTCATACGATTCCTGAATTAAACTACTTGTTTCTTTTGAGCGCTAGGCCAAACCTTGGCCATCTCTTATTTCTTTCGAGGAAGTGAACATTTTCTCTACTTTACCAGCTCTCTCTAGAACAACTGGTGAACTTGGCAGTGTATGACAGAGGAATTGGAGATTTGCTGCGAACAGCCATCACAAGTAGCCAGGGCTTCAGTACTCACTTGAGTTTAAGGTCTAGGTTTGAGGTTAGTAGCTTAAATGATGTGACTTACTGGCTTCTAGGAGCTAAGATGGAGTTCCACTGTTTAAGTTTCATACTCCAAATCTGAAGAGTGAGTGAGTTGGTGGATGATCACTAACAATTTCTTTGAGCTCTGTGAGATTTTGATTTTGTATGAATGCACCCACTTCTCTTAGACTGGTCCCTTAATTGAGAACTGGGGTCTTGCAGACAGGGGATGTAAAGTTAGGATCTTGATTTGTATGTAAATTGTGCTGACCTTGTTGATTCATGTCTTTTTTCATTCTGATGCTGATTTTTTTTTTCCTCCTGTGTTTGGGATTGTGTATTGTACACTTTCTTCTGTCATTGGTATTTACTCTTAGGGAGTGTGGGATTTTTTAAATAGACTTGGTTTTTTTAGAGTTATATTTGTTGATGTTGTTGTTTCTTTTCTTTTCCCCCTCCCCTCCCCTCTCCTTCTTTTCTTTTCTTTTTTCTCTTTTCTTTTCTCTTTCCTTTCGTTTTCTTTCCCTTCCCTTCCCTTTCCCTTCCCTTCCTTTTCCCCTTCCTTTTCCTTTCCCCTTTCCCCTTTCCATTTCCTTTTCCTTTCCTTTCCTTTCTCTCCCTCTGTCGGCCAGGCTGGAGTGTAGTAGTACAGTCAAAGCTCACTATAACCTTTAACTCCTGGGCTCAGGGCCTACTCCCACCTCGGCCTCCCAAGTAGCTAGGAATACAGGTGTGCATCACCATGCCTAGCTAATTTTGATATGCGGTCTTGCTCCTTTGCCCAGGCTAGTCTTGAACTCTTGGGCTCAAGTGATCATCCTGCCTTGACCTCCCAAAGTGCTGGGATTACAGGTGTGAGCCACTGCATCCGGCCTACAGCAGTTTTAGGTTTATAGAAAAATTGCTCAAAAAGTACAGAGAGTTCCTGGATACTTCTTCTCTCTCCCACTCACACAGTTTCCCCTATTATTATTAACACCTTGCCTGTGTGATACTAACATCTTTAATGTGTGGTACATTTGTTATAATTGATGAGCCAATATTGATATGTTATTAACTAACGTTCATTAGGGCTCACTCTGTGTGTTATATAGTTCTATGGATTTTGACAAATGTGTAATGTCATATATCTACCATTATAGTATTAAATATCATACAAAGTAATTTCACTGCCCAAAGAATGCCCTGTGCTCCATCTATTCACCTGTCTTCCCTCCCCATTGAACCCATGGCAGGCACTGATCTTTTTACCATCTCTATAGTTTTGCTTTTACTGAAATATCTAGTTGGAATCATACAGTATGGAGCCTTTCCATCCTGGCTTCTTTCACCTAACAATATGCATTTAAGATTTCTTGAAGTCTTTTTATAGCTTTGATACTTTATTTCTTTTTATCCCTGGATAATAAGCCCATTGTATGAAGGACATTTTGGTTGCTTCCAAGTTTTGGCAGTTATGAATAGAGCTGCTATAAACATTTGTGTGCAAGTTTTGGTGTAGACATAAGCTCATTTGGGTAAATACCCAGGAGCACAATTACTGAATCATATGGTAAGCGTATATTTAGCTTTGTAAGAAACTGCCAAACTGTCTTTTAAAGTGGACATATAGGCCAGGTGCAGTGGCTCACGCCTGTAATCCCAGCACTTTGGGAGGCCAAGACGGGCAGATCATGAGGTCAGGAGATCGAGACCATCCTGGCTAACACGGTGAAACCCCGTCTCTACTAAAAATACAAAAACAAAATTAGCCGGGCGTGGTGGTGAGTGCCTGTAGTCCCAGCTACTCAGGAGGCCGAGGCAGGAGAATGGCATGAACCTGGGAGGCAGAGCTTGCAGTGAGCTGAGATCACGCCACTGCACTCCAGCCTGGGCGACAGAGCGAGACGCTGTCTCAAAAAAAAAAAAGTGGACATATTATTATGTACTCCCACCCGGCAATGAATGAGAGGTCCTGTTGCTCCATATCCTCACTGTCATTTGGTGTTATGTTTTGGATTTTAGCCATTCAAATAGATATTTAGTGATATCTTATTGTAGTTTTAACTTGCATTTCCCTAAATGACATTTGAATTCGATATTGAGTGAGTGTCTTTTCATATGCTTATTTGCCACCTGTTCATCTTCTTTGGTGAGGTGTCTGTTCAGATCTTTTAAATTAGGTTGTTTTCTTATTGTTGAGTTTTATGAATTGTTGGTATACAGTTTTTACTCAGTATCCATGGGGGACTGGTTCCAGGACTCTCCTGCATATACCAAAATCTGTGCATACCCAGGTTTCTCAGTCAGCCCCACAAAATCCGCACATATGAAATGATGGCCCTCTGAATATGCAGGTTTTCCATCTGCAAATACGGTTTCATTGAAAAAAAATCTGCGTGAAAGTGAACTCATACAGCTCAAACCTGTGTTGTTCAAGGGTCAGCTGTATTTTGGATATATATCCTTTATCAGATATGTATTTTACAAAGATTTTCTCCCAGTCTGTGGCTTGTCTTTTCATTCTCTTAACTGTTTTTCACAGAGCAGAAGTTTTTAATTTTAGTAAGTCCAGCTTATCAGTGTTTTCATGGATCATGACAGTTGGTGTTGTACCTAAACAGTCATCATCAATCTCAAGTTCACCTAGGTTTTCTCCTGTATTATCTTCTAGAAGTTTTATAATTTTGCATTTTACATTAAGATCTATGATCTATTTTATTTTATTTTATTATTTGAAACAGAGTCTTACTCTGTCACCCAGGTTGGAATGCAGTTGGGAGAACACAGCTTACTGCAGCCTTGACCTCCCAGGCTCAAGTGATTCTTCTGCCTCAGCCTCCCAAGTAGCTGGGACTACAGGCATGCACCACCACACCTGGCTAATTTTTAAAAATATTTTGTAGAAATGGAGTCTCCCACTGTTGCCCAGGCTGGTCTCAAACTCCTGGGCTCAAGCAGTCTTCTTGCCTTGGCTGCCCACAGTGCTGGGATTACAGGTGTGAGCCACCGCACCTGACCTTGATTTATTTTAAGTGAATTTTTATGAAAGGTATAAGGTCTGTGTCTAGATTCACTTTTTTGCATGTGATTTCCAGTTGTTCCAGTACCAATTGTTGCAAAGACCATCTTACCTCCACTGAATTGGCCTTTGCTCCTTTGTCAAAGATCAGTTGACTATATTTGTGTGGGTTGCTTTCTGGGCTCTCTATTCTGTTCCACTAATTTATTTGTTCACCCATACACACTGTCTTCATCACTATAGCTTTATACTGGCATACCTCATCTTTTATTGTGCATTGTAGACACTGAGTTTATTTTTACAAAGTGAAAGTTGTGGCAACTGTGCACTGATTATTAATTATTGATTTAATTTCTTTAATATATATAGACCTATTCAGATAATCTGTTCTTCCTTGGATGAAATTTGGTGGGATTGGCTTTCAGTGAATTGGTTCATTTCATATAGGTTGTCAAATTCGTGAGCATATATTTGGCTGTAATATTTCTTCATTATCCTTTTAATATCTATGGGATCTGTAGTGATGTCTTCTCTTTTTCTTTTTGATATTAGTAATTTGTGTCTTCTCTCTGTCTCCTCCTCTCTTTATTTTTATTTTTATTTTTATTTATTTATTTATTTTTTTGAGACAGAGTCTCACTCTGTCCCCCAGGCTGGAGTGCAGTGGCACGATCTCGGCTCACTGTAACCTCCACCTCCCAGGTTCAAGCAGTTCTCCTGCCTTAGCCTCCTGAGTAGCTGGGACTACAGGCGTGCGCCACCACACCCAGCTAATTTTTATATTTTTAGTAGAGGTAGGGTTTCACTGTGTTGGCTGGGGTGGTCTTGAACTCCTGACCTCAGGTTATCCACCTGCCTTGGCCTCCCAAAGTGCTGGAATTACAGGCATGAGCCACCGTGCCCGGCCTCTCTCTCTTTTTACAAAATTTTGGGGCTGGGCACAATGGCTTATACCTGTAATCCCAGCACTTTGGGAGGCCGAGGTGGGCAGATCACTTGAGGCTAGGAGTTCAAGACCAGCCCGGCCAATATGGTGAAACCCTGTCTCTACTAAAAGTATAAATATTAGCCAGACATGGTGGTGTGTGCCTTTAGTCCCAGCTACTCGGGAGGCTGAGGCGGGAGAATTGCTTGAACCCAGGAGGCGGAGGTTGCAGTGAGCCAAGATTGTGCCACTGCGTTCCATTCTGCGACAGAGTGAAACTCTGTCTTAAAAAAAAAAAATTGGGTTAGTCTGGCTAGATGTTTATCAATTTCATTGATTTTTTAAAGAGGACCAGCTTGGAAGTGGGGTTTTCATTCATGTTATAGTTTATAACCATAATGTCTTGGCTTTGAGTCAGTAACTAAATTCTCACCAGTAATTGCTGTACCTGCATATGCACAAAGGTGTAAGTATTAGGAGCTAATACAGAAATATCATTACAACTTTTTAGAGTCCATAGACTTTCTAAGGCTTTCATTATCAACAGAATAGTTATATGAACCAACAGTTAGTTAAATCTAGCAGACCATCAATTGAGGTAGGTGGTGAATAGGAAAGACTAGTATCGATTTAGCAGTCAGGCAGAAAGTGTTTGCATGCTGGCTTCTCATGCTAACTCTGTGTTCTTGCACAAGTGACTTCACCTTTCTGAGCATGTTAAAATTTGTAAAATGCAAATTCTTATTTTACTATTTGGTATGAAAAGTAGACTTAATATATATTAAATATTAGTTGTCTAGTATGATACTTAATACATAGTATAGTAGACTTTTTTTTGTTTTTTTTTTGAGATGGAGTCTCACTCTGTCATCCAGGCTGGAGTGCAGTGGCGCGATCTCAGCTCACTACAACCTCCACCTCCCAGGTTCAAGTGATTCTCCTGTCTCAGCCTCTCGAGTAGCTTGGGACTACAGGTGCCCGCCACCATGCCTGACTAATTTTTGTATTTTTAGTAGAGATGTGGTTTCACTATGTTGGGCAGGCTGGTCTCGAACTCCTGACCTCAAGTGATCTGCCTGTCTTGGCCTTCCGAAGTGCTGGGATTACAGGCGTGAGCCACCATGCCCAGCCTATACGTAGTAGACTCTCTGTTGCGTCTCTTGTGCTTCTGAAATAGAATATCTATTAGACTCATTAAAGAATCTCTGAATTTTTTCATCCACCAGGCCATTAGGAGGTGATAGGACTTTCCTCTTGTTCTGTGATATATGAAGCTGTATTTCTTCCCGTATAGAATTTTGATTGTTGCAAATGGCTGCCTCTTGTAAATTTAAAATCTGGAAAACAAAAAGCTGTTTTATGGGAAAGCCCTCTAGTTCGAGAACTGGTTGCCTTTATGCCCTCAGGGTCAAGTCTCTTACTCCTCAGTTGGGAGACGTTACACATAGCATCGCATTCCCTTTTAGCCAGGTGTTTTTCTAGGTTCTTAGTCATCTCAAGTGAGTACTTATTTTTAGAACTACTCTAAGGACAGGGTATCGGGTGCCTTTTGAGAAAACTAGAAAAAGAATTTGGCAAATATAGCAAATTTGGGAGGTTGATTAAATACAGATCTCAGTAGAGGTCCTGAGACAGGCTCTGGGATTAAACTAAATTTAAACATATTACAATGAGAGACAAAGAAAGTGAGAAAAACCTGGACTTAGTTAAAATCGAAGTTTTTTTTTTCTTTTATGCTTTTAAGTTCTAGGGTACATGTGCACAATGTGCAGGTTTGTTACATATGTATACATGTGCCATGTTGGTTTGCTGCACCCATTAACTCATCATTTAGGTGTTGTTTTTTTTTAATGTTCCAAAGTAATGTGCTTTGTTCAGCCATTTTCAGTAACAGAAGTTGCAACTAAGTGGCCACAGCGCTTATTACTAAATTATGGAGAAACAACTGTTTAAAAATTAGTTTAAGCAGAAAAGCTTTAAGGCAGCAAAATTTGATCTGTATAACCTATAAGTATATATTTTCAGAAATAAAATGTTTCCTTCAAGGACTGAATATAACTTTTAGAAAAGAAATAATCTGCTTGGGGAAGCCACTTTGGCTACGTAGAACTAAAGCAGAGAGGAGGTGGCCAGTAAAAGGATTCTGAGAAGAGGGTAGCTCCTCGTATCCTGGCTCTCTTGATTCAAAGTAAATAATGGCATTTGAGTAAGAAGTCTTTGCCATGAACTAAGTGCCAGGCAGGCCTGAGCTTAGCCCCAGTTGAGGGGTTACTTGCTGTTCATCAGTCCCCTCAAAGTGCTCTAGCTTCCTTTGCAAAAACCCTGTAAACATAACCTCACCCCCATTCCTTTCATCTAACCTCAAGCATACCAAAAACCATTCCTCACACCCAGATTTAGAGACTTACCCAATAGGAAAATGATTCTGAGCTGTGACAAGTAAACAAAACAACTGTTTTGTTTATCAGTCCGCTAGATTGAATGTTCAGGGCTCTTGGTAGGTCACTTCATAAAGAGAAGTAAGGGAAGAAAAGCAGGGAAGATGATCAGAGAAGAGGTGAGGACAAGTGTCATCCGAGGAAGTCAAGAGGATTCATCCCGGGCATGGTGTAGTGACAAGAACATTTCACTGGGAGACAGGAGGCGTCGGTTCCAGTCTGGCTCAGCCATTTACTGTCCTTTCTCCTGACTGTGTCGGTTTCCTCATCCGTAAAGGTTTTGGACAAGATGGTTTTAGGCGTGGGGTTAGTGAGATGAATAAGACAAGAATGTTTCTGATAAAGGAAACAAGCTTGTTGTAAACAAATAAAATGTAGTATTGTAAATGTTTTAAGTAGGAGTCTGTAAAGAAGAGCTGTGGATATAGTTAACTCAGTGGGGCTTTGAAGAATGCTTGAGATTTCACAAAGATTAAGATGGGGGAAAGCAGAGAGAACAGCATGTACCAAGAGACGGATGGTGCATAGCTGACCCCCAAGGTATGTATAAGAGTGGGGAGGGTGATGGAGCCAGACGGGTACCTGGGGTTAGATGTAGAGGTCCTTACTGCACGTCAGGCTAAGAAGTTTTTCCCATTGGTAAGAGAGAGCTCCAAAGCTCTTAAGTAGAAGGAAAACCTGATTAGTTAGCAGTTAAAAAGTAGAATAGTCACAGCATCATAGAGAATGTTTTTTGGTTTTTTTCCATGGAAGAAGAGACTTTAGGCAGTCAAGATCATTTTCGAGGTTATTTCAAGAGTAAGGCAGTGACTTTGGAAATAGGAAGGGACAAATTTATGAGCTGTTCTAGGATATAAAATAAATATCTGGGATTTAGTGACCCTCAAATTGACCCATTCACTTCCCCTAACCTCAGCCATGTCTGGGTTAGGTAGGAATGCATAACTGTTAGGTACAATTCGTACAATGTCTTCTAAAGTCCACTAGCCTTTGAAATCACTGAGCCATTTGGTTCCTTCCCCTGGGGATGGGTACTGAAGTTGTGTGAGCAAGCTTGTTCTTAGCCTCTTTAATTGAAGAGCTCCATTCAGAAGCAGTGGGGAGTAATTGATGTTCATCCTATAGAGGCTGAAAAAATCAAGGACCACAGGAAGCTTTTTATAAAGGAGGCCAAACCCAGAAATAAATTTTCTCCAGAACTCCTTCTTAAAAGGATTCTTAAATCTCATAACCAGAACCCTTTCTCTCTCTCGACTAGATCTGGCTTCACTTTTAAAAAGTGTTTGTGTGTATGTTGTTAAAGAAAAAATTACTTCTGACACTTCTTAAAATGGTTCAGTCCTTGAACCCAGGAGCTTGAGGTTACAGTGAGCTATGATTATGCTACTGCACCCTAACCTGGGTGACAGTGAGACCCTGTCTCTTAAAATAACAAACAAAAAAAGGTAAGGAAGACGTTTTTCTCTTTTTTTTTTTTTTTTTGAGACAGAGCCTTGCTCTGTCGCCCAGGCTGGAGCACAGTGGTGCAATCTCGGCTTACTGGAACCTCCGTCTCCCTGGTTCAAGTGATTCGCCTGCCTCAGCCTCCCTCAGGTAGCTGGGATTACAGGCACCCGCCACCATGCCCAGCTAATTTTTATATTTTTAGTAGAGACGGGGTTTCACCATGTTGGCCAGGCTGGTCTTGAATTCCTGACCTCAGGTGATCTGCCCGCCTCAGCTTCCCAAAGTGTTGGGATTAAAGGTGTGAGCCACTGCGCCCGGCCAGGAAGACGTTTTTCAAGACTATTACAATAAGAGAGGGAGAGATCCGGCTTAACTCCAAATATGACAAGGGCAAGTGGGGATTGATAGCCAAGGAGCAAGGTGAAGGGGTCAGTGGGTGGAAAGCGACTTAAAGGAACCATCAAGGCTAGGGGGATTCTGGCTAAACTGACCTGACAGGATTCTTGCTGAAGGCAGGCCAAAGACTTAGACATCAACAGTGGAGGATGAGGAACTTGATCAGATAGCAAGGATGGGGGTGGGTGGTGGATGAGGCTGGTTGCGGGGACTCAAACTTACTTAGCAGGATTCTTGCTAAAACCGGGCTGGGCAGGTGAAAGATAGAAGGTGAGGTGGCATGGAGGCAAGGTCAGGCCCTAGAGGGCTTTGAGGAGCCTGACTGAAGTTTGGTCAAGCAGAGTCTTTGCCAGTGTGTGTTTTATTACAAAAGTAATATATGCTTCACCTCCAGAACTAATTTGTCTTCAAAGCTTGGTATGTAGCTTTCCATATGTTAGTATAAGCTTAGAAAAATACCCTGTTCCTACAGAAATGAGATCATACTGTACATATTGTTATGCAGCTGCATTTTCCACGTCGTAGATCTTCAGTATTTTTCATGTTAGGACACATACACTGGTCTCAGTCTTTAGAATGCCTTGCCTCGTTTTATAGATTATTTACGAAAATTGTAAACTGGAAGTAATTTATATTTTATATTTTAAATTATTTATGTTCATTACTTTAAATTATATTATAAATTATATTTATATTTTAAATTCCAGTTTATAACTTTTTTACATACATAATCCCATTTGTTCCATAAAATGATCCTCTAAGGGTGGGGATAGGGCAGGTAATATTTCCATTTTACATAAAGGTTACATGATTTATTAGAGACTTTGCAGCTAATATGTGTCAAGTCCAGGATTCACACGTGTCAGTTGCATGTGTGAAAACAATTTTAGATCTTTGACATTCAGCTTACATATAAACCACATGTGGAATACTGTTTTTGTCTGTGGTGCTTTGGGACTTTTAGGAAATATATGTGGTGTATATAGGACCTAGACTCTGATAATAAATTTCATTTGAGATGTTTATCCCTTTTAAGTGTATTATTAATTTCTATATTGAAAATTCTTGTCATTTTAATGTCCCCAAAACAACAAAATAATCATCTTAAATATTAAGATTAAATGAATTCAGTCAGTTTGTAGCAATACTTTCAATACTTACCTTAAGTAACAGACCTCGTCAGCTAATTGGATTTCTGGAAATGTTAATGGAAGTCTCTCAGTTAACTACCTCTACTCCTGTCCCTCTGGGACTCATTTCCTCCTAGAACATCACGCCTCTCTTTCTCAATATTCTTTATTGGTTTCCTGGGACCCTGGAGAGAAAGAAAAGGTAAGACAGGATGAATCCTCATCCTGAGGCGGGGCGGAAATGAAAGAATATGAGCTGTGGAGAATTCACCTTATTCAGGAATGAGAAAAACAGCAAGGAAAAAAGCCATTTCTCAAGAAGCTATATATGGCATGGTGGTGAAGATTTTGAGTTAAACCCAATGTCACCCTTTCTAGCTCTGCGACCCTGGGTAAGTTATTTCCGTCCATACTTGTCAATTTCCTAGGGTTTCCTTATAGAGTTCTTATGAGAAGTAAATAGTGGGTTATCTAATCCACTTAACGTATACTTGGCCCATAGTAAACATTTAATCAATGTTAGCTATTATTTCTAAGCTTTTCAGATGCAGAGTTCCAAGAAAGGAGTCTGAAAGTCTGGATCCAGTAAAATGACCATATAATGTATTGTTCAGGCCAGGATGTTGTTAATAATTGTGGGACAACAGATATAAGCCAGTATTTATGATTTCCCTAATGGGGGAGGCATCTGTGCCCCCAAAACTCTTGACTGATTAAGGCAACTTTCCTTCCTACCTCAGCCCAATTAAGCTAAGCCTCTGTCTGGACTTTGACAAGCCAGGGAGCAAATCATTCTTAAAAACTCTTTGACAGATAGACAAATACACACTCACTCACTCACTAAATCACAAAAGAAACTTTGCTTTTTCTTTCTAGGTGACATGTCTTAAAGTAATATGAGTCTATACAAATTTTACTAAATATTTGTGCAGTATTGTTTACCCAAGAAATAACTTCAGAGAAGATATTTAAGTTCTTTTTTTTTTTTTTTTCCCAAGATGGAATCTCACTCTGTCGCCCAGGCTGGAGTACAGTGGCACCATCTCAGCTTATTGTAACCTCCACCTCCTGGGTTCAAGTGATTCTCCTGCCTCAGCCTCCTGAGTAGCTGGGATTACAGACTCATACCACCACACCCAGCTAACTTTTATATTTTTAGTAGAGATGGGGTTTCTCCATGTTGGCCAGGCTGGTCTCGAACTCCTGACCTCAGGTGATCCACCCATCCCGGGGATTACAGGCGTGAGCCACCATGGCCCAGCCTAAGTTCTTAGAAGTAGTTTCCGCCATTTAAAAACAATAATTTTGACACATTTTAAATAGTTAGGTCTCCTCATGCCTTTAGGTGTAGATTTTTCTTACCTGTTGAGTTCTCAGTATGTGCCAGGTGCAGTGCCTAATTGGTGGTGAGGATATAATGGCAAACAAAACATACTTGAATCTGCCCCTAAGTTGCTTGTGGTCCAGTGAGAAAGGCAATCAAGTAATGAAAAATGCAGAGCTCTAAACTGAGATTGTTGTAATGAAGGCAAAGTACAAGGAGTTCTACAGGAAGTTCTTGAAGAGCCTGACCCGGCCTGGGAAGGTGAGGAAGAAGTTCCCTGAGGAGAGTTTTGCTCAACACTGAATATCAATTAAAAAGGCAAGGTGGGTTGGGGGGCTTGTGAAGAGGCAGAAAGGAGCTTGGTCTTCTAGGAAAGAAGGTTCTGTATGTGGAATGCAGAAAACTGGGAAATGTCTGTTTTTTTTAAAAATCAACCAGGCTCCACTGTGATCCCACACTCTTCCCACTGTTTGCAATGCCCTTGCTTCCCTTTTTCTTGCTAATGGCATTCCATTCATCCATCATCACTTTACAGTATAGTTTTTTGTTTTCATGTCTCTGACATCCTTTAGGACAGGGACTTGGTCTTATTCATTCATTGTAAGATATTTAGAATAGCACAACAACATTTCCTCTTCTTTTTCCCTCTCCCCATAGTGCCAGGTACTTACTGTGTGCTTGCTACTTGGGAAGGGGGCACAAGACAGGCACAGTGCCTGTTGTCATGGAGCATGCACTGTAATGATTGTTTTACTCATTGAGTAAATACACTGAATGACTCACCCTTAGAACCAGAATTGTGGACTCTGGAGGCCATTTTCATAGAGTTTCAGCAGTTCTGTGCCTTCTTTACAGTTGTGCAACAGAAACAATCAATGCTCAAGTGTTAAGAAGCCACTAATAAAGTAAGTTGAATTAAATATAAGATAAAGGCCCCCCAAATAATAGTGAAGGCACTGGAGATAGTGAAGGCACTTGTAAAAATATAATGTATATGCTAATCCTCATGAATACATCCTAATTATAGCAGAGAACTCTTGTAGTGTTGTCCACTTTGTGGGGGTGTGTTTCTCTGGCTGTCCTGTCCGTGTTCATATTGGAATGACAATTTCACACTGTACTCATTCATGTGCTGTTCACTATCCACCTTTCTGTTATGGGGATTGAGAGGGAGCCGGTGTCTCACTTGCCCAGTATAGCAATAACTTAAAATAATAATCCTTAGAGCAAATTTACAAGGAGGTTTCAAACAATTCGTCATTGCTCTTGGGAAACCTATGGATTTGTGTGTGCGTGTGTGTGTGTGTGTGTGTGTGTGTGTGGTATTGTGTGTGGTATGGTGTGTGTGCATTCAAATTGCGGACAAGAAACAGAAGGGCTTAGAACAGAATAGTGAGAAGAGCAACATTAGATGTAACTGCTGTGTTTATCCTGAAGATAATTGTCCTTGGCAGGATAGAAGAAGGAACTCCTTGCTGGCTTTGTGGAACAAGGAGGCCATCCTTCCAAGTTTCTCGTGTGACTTGTGTCACATGTGCAATTAAAATGGAGTGTCACCTTTCTTGCTTGTGTCTCTCTTAAGAGGGAATAAACTTTTCAAAGTCACTGCTTTGCAGAACATGCTTAAACACAAAACCCCAAGGTTCCCAGAATTAGAGATTTCATAGTTGACAAGGGCCTGCCCACCTGTCACGTAGCGTCAGTATCCTTTCTGCATCAGTCCCACTGGAAGGCCATTTGTGCACACCTGATTCCTTTCCTGGGAAAGCAGCCATTTCCAGTTCTTGGTGCTTTCTTCTTCGGTGTTTCCTCCATATTTCTGATTGTTAGGCTTATGCTGTTATTTCTTTATTTTAAAATTTTAAACATCCTCTATTAGTCACTGTTAGCCTTCTTACACTCTCTGTCCACTGCCTCCCCCTTCATCCTTCAAGTATATCACAGCTTTTAGTTATATCAGTATTAAATGCTTATGTTTATGTTATTATGACTATTAGTATTATTTACCTGCTGAGCCACTTATACTATAATTCTATTTTTTTCTTGTACAATTAATTAATTTTCTTCCTGTTGATTTTTCTGAGTTTTCTTTTTTCTTTTCTTTTCTTTTTTTTTGAGACAGAGTCTGGCTCTGTCACCCAGGCTGGAGTGCAGTGGTGTGATCTTGGCTCACTGTGACCTCCACCTCCCAGGTTCAAGCAATTCTCCTTCCTCAGCCCCCCAAGTAGCTGGGATTATAGGTGCCCACCACCACACCCAGCTAATTTTTGTATTTTTAGTAGAGATAGGGTTTCTCCATGTTGGCCAGGCTGGTCTCGAACTCATGACCTCAGGTGATCCACCCACCTCAGCCTCCCAAAGTGCTGGGATTACAGGCGTGAGCCACCATTCCCGGCCATTTTCTGAGTTTTCTATGTCCAGCTTACTCTTACTTCCCAAATCACAACTATAGTTTTTAAGTATTCTTTTTTTACATCCTAGGCAGATACATCAGTTGATCATGTTAGTTTCATTTCCTCCTGCAGATGCCCCCCTGGATTCCCAGCATTCTCCAGATATGGTCTCTAGGCCTGCTGTGTAGCTGATTCCCTTCACCCCGTTTCCTGGATACCCGTCTTCCTCTTTCTCGGTTTGCTCATTTGTTTGGTAGAGCACATCCTCCAGTCATTTCCTGATAAAAGAGTGTGTGGGAGGTAAAGTTTGAGACCCTGCATGTCTAAAAATATCCATTCTCTTTTTATACTTGACTGATTGGAAGTCATTTCACCTCAGAATTTTGAAAGCATTTCTTCTTTGTCTTATGGCTTCCAGAGGTGCTATTGAAAATGCTGGTGGCGCTTAATTCTTTGTATGCAAGCTGTTTTTTTACTCTCAAACTGTGTTCTCTTTATCCCATTTATTATAAAATTTCACAATGTGACTTTTAAAAATTTCTTATTCATTGTACTGAGCACAGGATGGACTCATAAGCAGAAGTTCAAGGAAAATTTCTGAAATTATTTATTTGATGATCTTTTTTTCTCTCTTCTGGAAATCTTGGTCCTCGAATTTTATCTTTCCTATTTCCAACTTCTATCTTTGGTTCACTTTCTGAGAGATTTACTCAACTTTATCTTCTGGATCATTATTTATGTTTTTATTTATGCTATTATTTTTAATTTCCAAGAACTTTTCACTGATCCTGGTTTTTGTCTTTTGTCTTTTTTGTTTTGTTTTGTTTTTTGATCCTGTTCTTCTGTGATAATAGGTTTTTATTTTTGAGGTCGTATTTGACTCTTGTCTCATTTCTTTGAGTCATTTTTTTCTGTTTATTTTGTGCTCTGTCTTTTCATGTTAAAGTCTTCTCCTCAAATGTCTAGCAATCCTTGGTTGTCACTTGTGTTAAAGCGTGAGACACTAAAAAGCTGATTGGATGTTCTGTATAGAGGTGGGAGGAGATTGTCAAGGATAGGCTTTATATTAATATTATATAGGGTTATGGGGCAGGAGCCCCCCTGTTTTGTTGGGAAATCCGCCAAAACCATCATCTGTTGAACTTTTCTGTGGTATCATTTATTTTCTCCAGGAAAGAATTACTCAACTTTTCTGTGTGGGGATGGGAGTGGAGCTCCCATTCCAGCATTCTGGAAGCCAAGTGGGTTAGGGGGTGCTGGGATCTCATCATTCAAGATAGAGACTTTCATTCAGGGCCTCTGATTTCAGTACAGTTCCTTCCCCTACCTTCTGCTGTTCCTGATATTCCTGGGTCTAGATCCAAGCTGGTTCTTACAGAATAAATCAACCCTCTCCTGTGTAGGTAGAGTAGTAGTAGTAGTCCCTGGCTGTCCTGGATGTGACAGCAGACCTGGTGGTCTTAACACCTCTTTATACAGAATTTGTATTAAGTCCCAGTTTTCAGCCCCTTCCTGTCCCTGGCCTCCTCTGCCACCTGGTGCCTGTAATCCCTGAGCCTTCCCGAGGGTGACTGTGTGAATTGGCATCCCCTTCACAGGCTGCAGAGATTCACTTTCTCAGCTCTACCAACTTACTTACTTTTTATCTTTCAAAAAGGATCAACATTTTATGTTCATTTATCTTCTGCTGTTCCTTTCGCCCTTTTTGTTTGTTTTTACTCTGGTTTTAATGGTCTTCAGGAGGGAGCAGAAATAAAAGTACATGCTCAGTTTATTAACTGAACTCTTTTGGCACTGTTGTGGGGCTTCTGTGTCCGACTGTTTCATGTCTGTGTGTTTTGTCTTCTCTTGAAGATTACAAGCTTCTCTGACAGTGAGGATGGTTTCATAGACTCCTTGTATCTCTCCTTTTACCCTCAACTGTTAAGTATGTAGAAAGCATTTTAGGAAGGATGTGTCAAATTCATTTGAGTAAGATGAAATCTTTTCTAAATTAGACTGATTTGAGAGAGTGTTTCCTTGTGTTGGAAAACTGCCAGCCCTTCCTGAGGTTCAGAGATAAATCTCACTTTGCAACGATAACCGAAAGAAGAAAACATTGAAAGCTTTTGGCAGAAAAAGGCTGATGAGACAAAACTCCTGTTTAGACCTTATGATTTAATGAAGAATTGTTGGAGAGCTGCCTAGGACCTCTCTTCCCCCTCAAGTTTATTGCTCCCTCTTTACAGGGTCTGTGATCCAGAAGGCCTTTATCTGACTTGATGCTTTGAGTCATCGACCTCCTGAGAACTAATGCAGGAGGAGACCCACAGAGATGCACGTTGTTTTCTCTAAACATTCAGTGTCAAGGGACTGGAGAAACTGGAAGGAACACGCACTAAGTCAGATGTGGAATTTTGTTTCCGTTCTCATGTAATCAACTATATGACAATCAGCAAGTCATTTGAACTTCAGTTTTCTTACCTGTAAAATGGAAATACCGGTATCTGTTTTCCTTCTTCATAGTATGCCTGTAAGTATGGGTACCATGCATGCAAATGCATATAAACATTTAGACATTGTCATTTTAAGTTATTTGGTGTGTAACCATGGTACAAACAAGGATGGGCTTTATATAACATAGGATTATGGGTTCCAGACCACTCATATCGACCTACTGACCAGACATCTACATATGGGAGTCAAAATTCATTTCAGCCTCAACAAATTCAAAATAAAACTCCCTCCTGCTCCCTTCTCTTCTCCCCTACCTCACGTCACCACAATCACAAAACAAAGCAACCCTGGTTTTCCCCCAGAATTCTCAGTACTCACCGAGTAGCCTGATTCAAACAGCCGCCAGTGCACCCCAACCTGCATTTGACAAGGTCCTGTCTTTTCTATTGAATCTATCCTTTTTTCTCTGTCCTCTTTACACTGCATGAAGGTGTTTACTTCATGCCTGAATTACTAACTTCACCTAGGCTCCCTGGATCTAGTCACACACTTCTCTTAGTGTATCATTTACACACCCGCTCAGCATAATGATGAAAAAAAATTCTGAAATATGTCAGGCCATCACAACAGTATAGTGAATAACAAATGGACCATCTGAGTACCTGCCTCCCAGCTGTCAACAGAAAGAGTTTTCTAAAACACCCATCTGATTATTCCCCACTTGAATCTCTTCAGTGGCATACAGGACCCTTTCTGATTTGACTCTGCCGGCCTGTTCAACCTTGCATTCACCATCCTTCCACTTGTATGCTCCAACCACTCGTAGTTACTTGCAGGTGTCCCACTTTGCTGAGACTACTCAGGGGACAGTGAATTTGGATGTTGCCTCTTCGTTTCTGCCTGGCTGCTTCCTCCTAAACTTTAAGGCTCAACTTAAGTATCTCCTCTTCTGTAAAACCTCCCTGTTCCCATTTCCCTTAAGCCAGTTTGTGCACTTCCTTCCCAGAATGTCACACACTGTGTAGTATTGTCATTTGTTTACTGGTCTGACTTCCTCACTGAACTCAAGGGTAGGGACTGTCCAGCGCTGTGGCATCAACATTTATTGGATTGAACTGGATCGGACACTTTTCTGGCCCATTGAGATACCACTACTTGTCTGTGTAAAGTAAGCAATAAAGTAGCTGGGCTACCACATGAATCATGTTTACTGCCAGCTAAGGCCACTTAGAGTATCACTCGGTCCAGAAATCTGATCTCACGCACATGAAAGGGGCCTGAGCACTTTGGTTCTAACTTATCTTTCTTCCATCTCTGTGTTTTGTGTACACACATCTCAGATGCAGCGTTCTTGTATGTCCCATCAAGAGATTGTTGCCATTCTTAACGGATATAAATGTAGTAGGTTTGTTATACTGCATAGAGACCATGTCACACTGGGGTAATGTTGGTTCAGGGTTGGCAAGAATCTGATCTGGCAAGAAGGAATGAGCAGATTGCTGAAAACTGAATGTTAGAAGTTGCACCCTGGTGGCCCTGGGCCAATTCCTTACATAGTGCTCTGTTCTTGGAAACATGAGGGATTTCCCTAAAGGACTTATAATATATGCTATGAATGAGCAGGATGAATAAGTCACTGCAGCTCAGGATCAGATAGGATAAATGTTGTGGTAAAGGCGCAGTGGATGATCTGGAAGATCTGAGAAGGGTGAAATTAATATCAGCCAGTGCAATCAGGAAAGGCGTTGAGGATCAGGGGACATTTGAGTTGGGCCACTTTCTATACTCAACAGAATAAATATCCCATTTGTCTGCTTTTGTGATTCTTATTTGATTTCACAGAGACTTTAAGCAATTTTACCTCAAGTTTTTGCCTGAGTTTTGCTAGGTCTGAAGAGTAGTAAGTAAATTTAGCTATGAGTGTTGATGGATTTTTGAAATCAGGTAGGAGGAACCCTGATTCTCTGTTAAGAGACTTAGTTTCTGATCACCTCAGTTTAGGCTTTAGAGCCTGCGCCTCCCCTTGTTTTGAAAGTGCTCCCCTTTCCTTCAAGTGTGGGCTTTATGTCCTCCTCCATTTTCTACCCCTGGCAGTGAGCACTAGTAGGTGCTCAGCGGATGCCTGTGGAACTGAACTGAACTCAATGTCCTTTGTAATGTCCTCTGGCATCTCTGTGGGCGGAGCTCCCTGCTACTACCCTCTCCAGCCATAGGTCAGGCATGCTCCTTCCCAGGGCTCCTGTGTTTGATGCTACTCTGCCTGTCTACCTCAGACCCCCTCACGGCTCTTTACTTTATTCAGATCTCTTCTCAAAGGCCACCTTCTTAGGTCTTTTCTGATGACCTTATCTCAAATATCACTCATTTCCTTTTTATCCCCTTCCTTTGCTGCCTCTGCTTCCTTTGCTCACTTTTGGCCCTTAGCACCTCATAGGCGTCATAGGATCTCTATTTTTTTGCTTATTCGCTCACTCTCTCCCTCTCCCTAGAAATCAAGCTCCATGAGGGCAGACTTTGTCTTTTTCCATCTGCATCTGCAGCCCCTAGAAGGCGCACTTCATGTGTCTGTTGAGTACATGCGTGAGTAGCTCCATAAACAAGACCTCATTTGGCACCTTCACCAAATAGAGTGGGCTGTTTCTATTCATCAAAACCTCCAAATCCAGCACAGTGCCCGGCATGTCTACACATACAGTCAGTTTTTAAAGGAATGGAGAGAGGCCTTTGAGGGGGGATCCAAAAGCCACAGGGCCTCACCAGTCATATTCTTCCATGCCCTCCACAGTGCTTTAGATGCCATCCCAAAACATAGGTGCCGCTGAGGTGCATAGGGCAAGGCTTGCTGTGCTTCAGCATCATGCGAAAGCTTTTTTGACATGCTAGGCCTCTCAATACTGTTATACTTGCTCAAGCTTCTAGAAGTTTCCATGAATGATTTAAGTCCTGGGGAGCCCATCACAGTAGACTTTACAAATGCAGCGACAGTAGTGTGGAAAATCAAGTTAATTGTCCAAGGTCAAAAAATGACAAGTGGCGGAGGTGAGTTTTGAAGTCAGGTCAGCTAACCGCAGAGCCCAAGCTCCTAACTTAGGTTCCATATCTTCATCACGCAGGCTTGCTGTGACTGCTCCAGGACCCATTAAGATCAGTCTGAGCATTTGTCCTGCAAGTCAAGGGCAGCTATTGCATTTCTGCACAATCTTTACAGGTTAAACTTTGCTTAGGAATTTCCTAGGCTGTGTTTAAAGTTGTTTTCTCTGGTTCCTGGTGCATTATATGCTGCTTTTGTTTGTCTGTGAGCAGCCCTTTGGTGCTTACAGTTTTAGAAAACCTAATAGGACAGCTGTGATAGGGAGGAAGACCTAGATTGTAAATAACTCTTTTCTTGAGCTGCCAGAAAGGAAGAAACTTGGGTGGAGGGGGATGTTACTACCATCCTGTCTGAAGCTGAAATTCCAAACAAGGAGATTATAGTTCTCCATTTTCGTTTAGATTTTGTTTAATATGTTCCCCAGTCCCCAAAACTTCTAGATGGGCTTTTGGAGGAGAAGGTAGAGAAAAAGAAGGAAAAAAGGCCTCTGGTTGGAAACGTTGCTGCTTTTTGCAGTGAAGTTACTTTTTTCCTTTTATTTTCTAATTGTTTTGAGGGAGTTTCAGTGCTGACATAGGATGTCCAAACTTAATCACCTTTAAACCAGTCATGGAGGCAAAAGTTAGAAAACGATGAAAGGCTTGCTTCATCCTGCCTTTTTGTTAAGATCAAAGGCAGTTTAAATCTTAGTTTCGGGGTTCCTTGGGGACACGAACTGAGAGGGCTGAGATAGTTGAGTTCTAATAGAACTAAATTAGTAGCTGATAGAGCCGCACTCTCAGCCGATTTAACCAGCCTTGGTATTTCCTCTTTCTCAGCTCCTCTTAATTATTCTAGTCATCTTGCTACTGAATTATGTCCACTACATATTCACTTCATGTTGTCGTTCCAATTAGATCAGACAGTCCTTGTTTGGCCAAATGCCATGAGCTCCATCAAAGAGAGTTTTTGATCTGCCACTGATTTGGTATGTGATTTGGGGCAAATAATTTGTTTTTAGATTCTTAGTGTCACCTGTGCTATAATGATGATATTTTCTCTTGTGTGGCAATTTGAAAATAAGTGTGACAACGGTACCTCACAGATTTTCTGGATCCATGTCACTTGCCATCACCCTGATCCATCGTCAGGCATAGTCATATACTTTTTGGTTTGAAAAATGAGGTCATTGTACGAATATGTTAAAGAGATTTAATTGTATTTAGCTCCTTGTTTAGAAAGTGCTGTAGAAGTTCAGGCTTAGTAGAGGATGGGGTATCACGATGTCCCTCAGGCTCCTCACCTTGTCTTCACCATCCTTAGTTGGCAATGAACAAATAGCCTAGATATCAAAATACATGTATCTTGCTTTTTAAAAATTTATTTTTAATTGACAAAAACTATATATTTGTTGTATACATTATGATGTTTTAAAATATCTATACATTATACAGTGGCTAAATTGAGCTAATTAACACATGTATTACCTCACATATCATTTTTATGGTGAGAAAACTTAAAAACCAACTCTTGGCCAGGTGCAGTGGCTCATGCCTGTAATCCCAGCACTTTGGGAGGCCAAGGCAGGCGAATCACTAGATCAGGAGATCAAGACCATCCTGGCTAACATGGTGAAACCCCATCTCTACTAAAAATACAAAAAAAAATTAGCCAGGCATGGTGTCATACGCCTGTAGTCCCAGCTACTCAGGAGGCTGAGGCAGGAGAATCGCTTGAACCCGGGAGGCAGAGGTTGCCGTGAGCCGAGATCCCACCATTGCGCTCCAGCCTGGGCTTCAGAGCGAGACTCTGTCTCAAAAACAAAACAAAACAAAACAAACAAACAAAAACACCAACTCTCTTAGTGCTTTTTTCTTTCTTTCCTTTTTTTTTTTTCTTTTGAGATGGGGTCTTGCTCTGTCACCCAGGCTGGAGCACAATGGCACGATCTCAGCTCACTGCAACCTCTGCCTCCCAGGTTCAAGCAATTCTCCTGCCTCAGCCTCCTGAGTAGCTGGGATTACAGACATGCGCTACCACACCCAGCTAATTTTTGTATTTTTAGTAGAGACGGGATTTCGCCTTGTTGGCCAGGCTGGTCTCGAACTCCTGTCCACAGGTGATCCACCTGCCTCAGACTCCCAAAGTACTGGGATTACAGGTATGAGCTGCCACACCCGGCTGCGATTTTTAAGATTATAATACATTGTTATTAAGTATTATTGCCTTATTGTACAGTAAATCTCTTGAATTTATCCCTCCTGACTGAAATTTTATTCCTTTGACCAACATCTCCCCAACATCACCCCCTCCAGCTCCTGGTAACCACCATTCTACGCTCTGCTTCTGTGAGTTCAACATTTTTAGATTCCATATGTGAGTGAAATCATACGGTATTTGTCTTTTTGTGCCTGGCTTATTTTATTACCATAATGTCCTCTAGGTTGATAAATGTTATTACAAATGACAGGATTTTCCTTTCTTTCCTAAGGAAAGTATGTCATTGTTTATATATACCACATCTTCTTTATTCATTTGTCCATTGATGGACAGGTAGGTTGATTCCATATCTCAGCTACTGTGAGTAATGCTGCAATGAGCATGGAAGTGCGGATATTTCTTCCATGTACTGATTTTATTCCCTTTGGATATACCCAGTAGTACAATTGCTGGTTCGCATGGTAGTTTTATTTTTAATTTTCTGAGGAACTTCGTACTGTTTTCTATAAATGGCTGTACTAATTTTTGTTTTTACCAACAGTGTGCAAGGGTGCTCTTTTCTCTACATCCTTGCTAACACTTACCTTTTGTCTTTTCGATAATAGCCATTCTAATGGGTGTGAGGTGATATATCATTTTGGTTTTAATTTGCATTTCTCTAATGACTAGTGATGTTGAACCTTTTTTTATATACCTATTGGCCATTTGTATGTCTTCTTTTGAGAAATGTCTTTTCAGATCTTTTGCCCAATGTTTCAATCAGGTTATTTGCTTTCTTGCTATTGAGTTGTTTTGAGTTCTTTATATATTTTGGATATTAACCTCTTAACAGATGTATGGTTTGCAGATATTTCCTCCTATTCCCTAAGTGGTCTTTTTACTGTGCTGGCGGTTTCCTTTGCTGTACAGAATCCCACTTTTCCTACTTAAAATTTATCTTATGATTCTAAACCTAATATCTACATGTTCATTAAAGTGGCTTGTCACCCATATACAACTGTGTTTTATTAACATTTTGACTTTCTTTTGTCTTCTTTTCCTTGCGCATAGATGATTCACCTTTTCTTTTACAATATTATTATTATAAAAGCACTATGTGAATAGATTCTCACTGTAAGTGTTTTAAACTGTGGTAGAGTACAGAGCGCAATAGGAGAGTCTCTCTTCATCATCTGCAGTGCTCCCTAACACACAAATTTCCTTCCCCAGAGGTGAGCACAGTCAGCATTTGGTGAGTGCTCTTCCACTCACCATCCATTTACAGCGGTGTGTATTATACAATGACTTCTTTTGTCACTTTCTTATAACACGGTATATCTTGGGAAATCTTTCCATGTCAGGACTTAAAGGTCCAATTTGTTTTCTTTCCTTTGTTATTACTGTTGTGGTTGATGGTTACGTAGTATTTTATTTTAGGAGTATACCTAATATTTTACTGCTTGCTTATGGATAGACATTAAGTTTTTAGTTGTTAACTCTTACAATGAAGCAATCCTGTACCAGCATGTGTCTTTGTGCACGTGTATAAGTATTTCTGTTGAGTAGTTGCCTGGAAGTGGAATTGCTGGCTCAAAGTGAATCCTATTTTTGGTTTTGATCGATGGTGCCAAATTTTCTTCCCAAAGGAATTTACCAGTTTAAACTCATACCAGTGGTGTTTAAGAGTGCTTGTTTTCCTAATATTTAGAAACACTTGATAATGTCATTATGTTCATTTTTGTCAATGAATGTTTTAATTTGCATTCTTCTAGATTGTGTCTCTATAGATCTGACCTTGTCTACTTTCTGCCTTTTAGTAATTCCTCAACATTGCTGGTTACTTGATGGTGTCTTTTAAAATTTTCTTGGTGTGAATCTGTTTATCTGTCTATAGCTCTCTATCTGTGTAGGGTGGGATATCTCTTCTGTCACTTCAGAGAACTTTAGGCAGGAGGTAGAGTAAACTTGTGCACTTAATCTACTCTCCTGATAAATGTCATGCTTTCTGAGCTATGACTATATAGTATTTACAATTTTGTTTCTTTTTTCTCCGTAACATTATAATCTTTTTTTTGTCTTATTACATAGCAATGTAACTGGTATATGATATTCTACTCTGTGTCTGTACTGTAGTTATAATAATTTGTCTGTTGATGCCTATTGCTAAAATCTTACTTTATTATTTATTTATTTTGAGATCAAGTCTCACTCTGTTGCCTAGGCTGGAGTGCAGTGGCATGATCTTGGCTCACTGCAGTGTCTGCATTCCAGGTTCAAGCAGTTCTCCTGTCTCAGCCTCCCGAGTAGCTGGGACTACAGGTGCACACCACCATGCCTGGCTAATTTTTGTATTTTTAGTAGAGACGGGTTTCCCTGTGTTGGTCAGGCTGGTCTCAAACTCCTGACTTCAGGTGATCCACCCGCCTTGGCCTCCCAAAATGCTGGGATTACAGGTGTGAGCCACCATACCCGGCCAAAATTTTATAAATAATATTGCTTCCAACACTGAGCATGAAGGCTCTGGGCTCAGATGGCTTTACTGGTGATTCTTTATAATTTTAGTGCTCTGTCATTGTCTTTTTTTTTTTTTTTTTTTTTGAGATGGAGTTTCTCTCTGTCTCTCAGGCTGGAGTGCAGTGGTGTGATCTTGGCTCACTGCAACCTCTGACTCCTGGATTCAAGCAATTCTTCTGCCTCAGCCTCCCGAGTAGCTGGGATTATAGGTGCATGCCACCACACCCAGCTAATTTTTGTATTTTTGATAGAGGATTTCACCCTCTACTAAACAGGGTTTCACCACGTTGAGCAGGCTGGTGTCAAACTTCTGGCCTCAACTGATCTGCCCACCTCAGCTTCCCAAAGTGCTGGGATTATAAGCGTGAGCCACCGCACCTGGCCTGTGTCATTGATACTTCAGTATGGAAATGAGTAGACAGCTGCCCAGCTGACCTGTGACTTTAACCTAACACTGATACCATTCAGTAACAGTGGCACAAAAAGCAAGAACTTTAAATCAGTCTCAATTATGAATATAGATCCTAAATAATCTACTCTAAAGTAGCTGCTCTCAAGTAGAATTTACCAATAAGGTCATAATGGAAATGGCCAATTAAGTTTACTCCAAGAATGGCTTAATATTAAGAAACCTATTGATAACATAGTAGGTTGTTAAATGTGAAAAACTATTATCTCCATAGATGCAGAAAATACATTTAACCAACTATCTCTAGTAACACTTTTTGGGGAAAAAACAAGTTTGCCCTCTGCTACTTGATATTCTTTTAGAAGCTCCAGCCAATGCAGTAAGGTTTGCAGAAACAGAAATAAGAACTAAGGCTTTTAGGATTATTTGATATTATTTTAGAAGCTCTGGTCAATGCAGTAAGGCCAATGCAGAAACAGAAATAAGAACAAAGGCTTTGAGGATTAAGTAAGGTAACATTTCAGCTTCCCTTCTATGGTATTTTTAAGTCAGATAAGACACTCCGATTACAGATTCTGTTATTTTTTTAATTAATAAGACATATTTACAAAGGAAAGGCAAAATCGTCTCTTGCATCTTAAGACACGTCTCCTGTGCTTTTTTGACCTTGATCCTTGCTCATTGGCTCGTCTTGATTATCTGATCTGTGTTGAGGTCTCTCTCAAACCTTCAGTCACCAGCACAGGAGTGAGTGCTCAATACCTGTGACTGGCGGAGTGCTTTGGTTCTATCTTTGATGACCTTTCAATGAGCTGTTTTTGCAATCCTGGGAGTACTAGAATAACAAACTCTTAAGCGATGACACTGTTGTCTTGACACTTGACTCTGTTCAGCAAACCATTGCAGTGTACCCTCAGTGCTATGCATCTCTGCAGTGTATAGCTGCTGTATGTTATCAGGAGTCATTTGGAAGTAACTGGTCTGGTTGAACACCACACAGAAATCTTTACTAATTAGCTAGCTATCTCTAACTTTGGTTCGTGACTTCAGTCTGTGAAATCTGTGTCTCTTTCTCTTTTTTTTTCTCCCTGATAGCATGTGGAGAGGGCCAAATGTGAACTGTGTTGACAGCACTGGCTACACACCCCTGCACCATGCTGCTTTGAATGGCCATAAGTAAGTATCAATGTACTGCATCCCTGCCTTCACCCTTCAGAACCCAGGCCTTCATGTTGCCTTTTCATTTCCTAGAAAAGTTTGCTAGCTGAGCTTAGTGGCTCATGCATGTAATCCCAGCACTTTGGGAGGCCGAGGTGGGAGGATCACATGAAGCTGAGTTTGAGAGCAGCCTGGGCAACAAAGCAAGTCTATATCTCCACAAAAAGAAAAAAAAATTTTTTTTAATTAAGCAGGCATGGTAGCATGCCTGAAGTCCTAGCTACTCAGGAGGCTAAGGCAGGAGGATTGCTTAAGCCCAGGAGTTTGAGGCTGCAGAGAGCTATGATTGTGCCATTGCATTCCAGCCTGGGTGACAGAGCGACCCTATCTCTAAAAAACAAAAACAAAACAATGGTTTGCTAAGCCGTGGCACTGAGAAACAGAGAAAAACAAACCTAAGTTCAGTTCATTCAGAATTTCTGTGTCTTTCTTTCATGTAAAATTTAAACATCCTTCCCCACACTACCCACCAAAAAATCTTTAGCTGAGAGTTAAGTTTTACCTTTTCTTCTGCTTGTTCTTTTTCCCTCTGGAATGTTCTAGGTATGATGATCAAATTTGGGGTAGCCAGAACATAAAGGGGCTGGAATCTATTAGGTAACTAACTGCTCAATAAACTGAAAATAGATTAAGTGGTCATGAGAAAGCTGTCTTCTGTTTCAATAGTTATTTGTTTACTCTCTCTTCTTGCCTGCCATTCTTTCCTCATAAAATTAGCCCTGTACACAAGAACCCTTTTTAAGGGGAAAAAAATACATTAAATGGCCTGTGTAATTCTCCTGAGTACAGAGAAGTGATTAGGAACTGGGTGGGATTTCTGTGGAACGTTCTCTGGAGAAGGCATGCTTTGGGGAGAATTTGAGAGAGAAGGCATAGGCTTAAGTGATTGGGCATGCCTTTCAGGTTGCTCAGCAAAGGGGCAGGCATTGTCGGGGAGCACAGTGAGTGGGTTTGCCAGGATGTCGAAGAATGTAAACCAGAGTGTAACAGAATAGAAGGTGTTAAAGGAAAACAAGTACTATAGCCAATAAATAGCAGCAGTGTCTTTTTTTTGTTTTTGTTTTTTGAGCTGGAGTTTCATTCTTGTTGCCCAGGCTGGAGTGCAGTGGCATGATCTCAGCTCACTGCAACCTCCACCTCCCTGGTTCAAGCAATTCTCCTGCCTCAGCCTCCCAAGTAGCTGGGATTACAGGCGCCCGCCACCACACCCGCTAAATTTTGTATTTTTAGTAGAGACAGGGTTTCACCATGTTGGTCAGACTGGTCTCAAACTCCTGACCTCAGGTGATCCACCTGCCTCAGCCTCCCAAAGTGCTGGGATTACAGGCATGAGCTACTGCACCCGGCCAGCAGTGTAGTTTTTATGAGGAGGGATTATTGGAATCATTTTAGATTTTGCTGAGCAAGGAGCTCCAGAGCCCTCACCACCTTAGAGTATTTTGTGTCACTTGTCCAATATTTGACCCATCCTAATTGACTCCAACATACCAGAAAGAGGCAGTGGTTGTTGCCTTCAACATTGAACATTTCTAAAATATACTGAATATGATCATTAAGTCTTTTCTGTAGCCATCTTAGATATAGCTAAAAAGAAATCTATAGAGAACACTGTTCCCATATATAGTGGGGTAATCTGAATTAAAGTGAATCTTGAACTTAAATGACTGTAGTTTGTTAGCCAAGTTCATTTCCAGATGCTGTTTTTATTTACAGTAGGGATTTTCTTTGATCTTACATTCATAGGGATAATTATATACTGGTATGTGTTTAATTAGTGCTGTCACCAGGAAAAAAGCAAGTTCCTCTTTCTGGGGATATCAAATGATAACATATGTGTCTGGCTTGCTTTTGCAATAACTATTTATTTATTTATTTATTTATTTTTAGAGAGAGTCTTGCTCTGTCTCCCAGGCTGGAGTGCAATGGCGCAATCTCAGCTCACTACAACCTCTGCCTCCCGGGTTCAAGCAATTCTCCCTGCCTCACCCTCCCAAGTAGCTGGGATTACAGGCTCCCACCACCACACCCAGCTAATTTTTGTATTTTTAGCGGAGACGGGGTTTCGCCATGTTGGCCAGGCTGGTCTTGAACTCCTGACCTCAGGTGATCCACCCGCCTCAGCCTCCCAAAGTGCTGGGATTACAGGTGTGAGCCACTCCACCCGGCCTGCAATAACTTTTGTTCTGCTTGGCCTCTCTGCTTTCAGCTCCTACATCACTAAATGCTCTGAATAATGTGGTGAATAATAATATTTGTCTTGTATGATTACTTTTATGTAAATTCAACACCTGAATGCTGTTTAAACATCATAAACAAGGAAACAGGTTTGGACAAAGAGTCCAGACATTTTCAAAGTAGTATAAAACAGACGGATTACCAAGAAAGCCTAAACAGAGAGGTGATGAGTCAGCATAGCATGGCTCAAGGTGGTTCTGCTGCGTATCAGCAGCTGTACAAGTAGCTCATGGAATAAAAGGAAAAGCTGGGGTGGTGAGCTCAGGTGGAGACACAGGAGCCAAATGAGATATCTGTGAAAGGGCTTTGTGCCATACAGGTGTAAAGAGCTGTTAGCTGGAAAGACATGAGTTCTACCAACTCATGATTGATTTTTGCCTTCTAGGGATGTGGTCGAGGTTCTTCTGAGGAACGATGCTTTGACCAACGTGGCTGACTCGAAAGGCTGCTACCCTCTGCATTTGGCAGCCTGGAAAGGAGATGCCCAGATAGTGCGGTTGCTCATCCATCAAGGGCCTTCACACACCAGAGTCAATGAACAGGTCGGAAGGAAGGGAGGCTTTCCTCCCTCCATTCAGCTATAGCCAGATGTGGCAACCCCATCACCGTCTTAGCCCCATAGTTCAAATCTCAGAGAACCAGCTCTTCCTTTTTTTTTTTTTTTTGATAATCAGTTCCTTAGCATGGAACCACCTCTTCCATACCCTAAATGTGACTCCCCTCTTCCCAGTTCTACTCTTCTTAGTAGATCTTATACTATGAGGATGTATTTTATATGCATTTGACTCATGCATATTTGGAATAGTACTAGAATAAAAATGTATACACAGCCCTTCGTTTCCAGGACCTCCCCATAGGTATCAAAATCCAAGGATGCTCAAGTCCCTTATGTAAAATGGCAAAGTAACATTAGCTCTGTCTGTGGGTTCCACATGTGCAGACTTAACTAACCGTGGATGGAAACCTGTGGATATGAAGGGCCAACTGTATTCACTTTATGTGCAAAATTTGAAATAATGCAAGCCCTACAAAATTGCATGGAGTCAGTTTCAAGCTGGCGAGCTTAATTAACTGTAGGCTGGGTGTGGTGGCTCATGCTTGTAATCCCAGCACTTTGGAAGGCTGAGGCAGAAGAATTGCTTGAGGCCAGGAGGCCAGGAGTTTGAGACCAGCCTGAGCAACACAGTGAGGAGCCCCAACCCCCCGGACCCCATCTCTATTAAAAAAAAAAAAAAAAAAAAAAAAAAAAGGCTGGATGTGGTGGCACACACCTGTAGTCCCGGCTACTCAGGAGGCTGAGACGGGGGCATCACTTAAGCCCAGGAGTTTGAGGGTGCAGTGAGCCATGATCATGCCACTGCACTGCAGCCTGGGTGACAGAGTGAGACCCTGTCTCAAAAGTAAAAGTAAATTGTGTTTAAGCCATTGACATGGCAATGTGACTTTCCCAGTGTTTGTCAGTACTGTGTAAGCCATGCTGTTGTTTTACATACATCTGAACTTGCAGCAGTATAAGTACTTATGGTAGTGCCAAAAAATGAACTCACAAATCAGGAACATGTGAGGGGAGGTCAGAGGTGATTCAGTGGAATGAAGATCATTTCCATGGTGTCCTCCGAGTGAGCATGCTTTGAAAAAGCAGAGATGATTCTTAGAAAATGAAAAAGGCAGGATTTGAGCAAAAATAACCTTATAATGGCCATGGATTTAGTTACTCTGAGAATATACCTCCTGTTCTTTACATTTATATCTTTGGAAAAAATTGTATTTGGATTATGCAAGTTTTAAACAAGCCTCTTACAAATACAACTCCCTGTCATTTGAGTTGGAGGTTGTGTGCCAGTTTGAGAGGAGATGGGCATTCCTTATATGATAAGCCATTCTCCCCTTTCCTCTCTCTGCTCTGAACTGAAGCTGATACTTTTCTCAGTTCCTTGAAGGAGGGAGATATTGATGTTTCTCAGTAAGCTTAGGAATATTTTTCTAATGACTTTGCCGAGAGGGGATTGTTAAATTACCTGTAGGATTAGACCAAAGTTTTCCCCCCAAAAATAGGAAATTATCCTGGCAAGTCCATCTGTCAGGAGACTCATGCAGTTCTCAGTTAGCTGTTAAAAGCATGACTTTGATTCTGAGAAGGGCAGCTTCATTCTGAGACATTAGAAAATTAAAATAGTGCTCCCAAATCTCTTGATTTGGAGATTGTGTGTATATAGCTGTTAATCTGCCTTCCTTTCCCCTTTTGGGCTGTATTTTCTGGGTAGGTGAGCAACAGACATTTAAAGTCATCATTGAGGATGTTTGTTTATTAACATTTGGGAATGAAAAGTATCTGTTTAGAATTACCTCTTTAGAATCTAAGTGCAATTTTACTCCTCCTAGCTAAAGTGGTCATTTCTCCTCTCTGGAGGAAATGCATAATGAAGTTTGCTTGTAACTAATATTCTTCAATGTTGGAAAGACTGGTCACCCATTAAAGTCCTTCTCATTTAAGAAATTTTCAGCAACCATTTCTAATCCTCTTTGCTCATGTTTGCCTTGAAACACAGCTGCTTGGATTTTTGAGCTACCTGAGTGTGCTAGCTTAACCTGCTCACAGCTGCCTCCTGCTTGGAGTATCAGTTGATAGGTGGGACCCCAGCCCAGTGCTTTGAGTATCTGGTAGGCAGGTGGTGGGCAGGAGCTGGGCAAGATGTCTGCAGTAGCTTGAAGACTTTAATGGATCTAGCTAGTGGTTACAAGTACTATATTGATTCATTTTAAAACCATTAATATGGTTCCAGTAGGATGCTTAGGTTAAAGGGGGGTAAGAGTAAGGTGCCCTGGAGGTTGTCTTTCTTATTAACTTCCCTTTGAGGCATCCAGAGGGCAGATTCAAGTTGTTCTAGGGTTGGGTTTCCTCAGGGCTGTGTATTGCTTTGATATATTTCATCCATTTTGTCATCACTTTTTCTTTTCCTCTCCTTTTTGTAGAATGCTCTTGAGATCAAAGAACTCAAAAAGTACGGCCCCTTTGACCCTTATATCAATGCCAAGGTGTGTACTTTGCTGCCAGGAATTCTCTGCATCATTTCTCCAAGCTGTACCTCCTCTTTGGTCCTCTCCGCTTCTACTCTTGTCCACTCAGGCTCCTCCTCATCACGCTGACTGTTGTCTGCTTCAGTCCATCTGCTTTTGGCTTCTCTGGGGATGGGAAAATGCAGCTGCAGTGGGTTTTGGCTTTATTTTTAAAACCCATACTAATTTGGGAAATGGTGGGCTTTTTTTTCTGGAATATTTGAAATGGCAGGATTGGGGAAATAGAAAGGACCATATTACATACTTAATTTACAATTTTGATTCTTACAATTTTTTAAATGTAGTTAAGAGATGTCAAATTATCTTACTTTTTAAATAAGCATAGAAAAAATGATTAAGTTGTAATTCCTGGAATTAAATAAATATTTTTAGCCTACTTTCTATTTGTCTTTTGAAATGGAATCTGATTTTCAGATTTCAGTAGCTAATGGTGGAGATGTGGAGGAAAGGACATGGGTGATCCGTTTTATTCCTTTAAAAGCTGTTGCATGACTCTCATCTCCTGGAGTTTGTGCATCTCTGCCTGATGCTTTAAAACCACGACCCAATATCTCCAGCCATTAGCTTCTCTCTGCTTGATCACTCTTGACCCAGGAAGGGTTCTGAAATATGAAACGATGTTGCAGGACCAAGGTAGGCACCTGCCTTAGTCTCCCTCCCTGTGAGGCTGGGACAAAGAGTAGTCTGATGGGCCTGGTGATGAACAGGCCAGCCCTGTCTGCCCCTCAGCCCTTCCCACATCTGAGCAGCAGAGCCTGTTCACTGGGTGATGGCGTTAGCCTCTTTCCTTGGTGCTCTCACCCGCTGATTTTGGTTAAAGATTTTATTCAGATGAAGTTTGGTTTTTGGCAACAGTCTGGAGTGTGCTCAAGACACTACATTATCCACATTAGCTACCTTTTACTTGTTCTGAAAACAGCTGCCTTGGGGAAGAGAAACATAAGATACTTCTGTATGTTTCCAAACACAAGGCAGATACTTCATGCTTTTGAGAAATAGTGATTTAGCAAAGGAAGCCCCCTATGGGCTGGACCTAGGAAGGCCCTGTGGGAGATTTTGTTCAGCTGTTGGGTCTTAATGGTAGAGAAGCAATTTGACCTTAGGTAGTGGAGCACATCAGCTTTGTTTTGGCTTACTCTTTCTTACCTCCCTTCCCCTTCCCTTCCTCTTCCCTTCCCCTTCCCCTTCCCTTCCCCTTCCCTTCCCCTTCCCTTCCCCTTCCCTTCCCCTTCCCTTCCCCTTCCCTTCCCTTCCCTTCCCCTTCCCCTTCCCTTCCCCCTTCCCTTCCCCTTCCCTTCCCCTTCCCTTCCCCTTCCCTCCCCTTCCCTTCCCTTCCCTTCCCCTTCCCTTCCCCTTCCCCTTCCCTTCCCCTTCCCCTTCCCCTTGCCCTCCCCTTCCCTTCCCCTTCCCTTCCCTTCCCCCTTCCCCTTCCCTCCCTTCCCTTCCCTTCCCCTTCCCTCCCCTTCCCTTCCCTTCCCCTTCCCTCCCCTTCCCTTCCCTTCCCTTCCATTCCCCTTCCCCTTCCCTTCCCCTTCCCTTCCCTTCCCTTCCCTTCCCCTTCCCTTCCCTTCCCCTTCCCTTCCCCTTCCCTTCCCCTTCCCTTCCCTTCCCCTTCCCTTTCCCTTCCCCTTCCTTCCCCTTCCCTTCCCCTTCCCTTCCCCTTCCTTTCCCTTCCCTTCCCTTCCCCTTCCCTTCCCTCCTTCCCTTCCCCTTCCCTTCCCCTTCCCTTCCCTTCCCTTCCCCTTCCCTTCCCTTCCCCTTCCCTTCCCTTCCATTCCCCTTCTCCTTTCCTTCCCCTTCCATTCCCCTTCCCCTTCCTTCCCCTTCCATTCCCCTTCACCTTCCCTTCCATTCCCTTCCCTTCCTTCCCCTTCCCCTTCCCCTTCACCTTCCCCTTCCATTCCCCTTCCCTTCCCCTTCCCTTCCCTTCCCTTCCCTTCCCCTTCCATTTCCCTTCCCCTTCCCCTACCCTTCCCCTCCCCTTCCCCTTCCATTCCCCTTCCCCTTCCATTCCCCTTCCCCTTCCCCTTCCTTCCCCTTCCATTCCCATTCCCCTTCCCCTTCCTTCCCCTTCCATTCCCCTTCCCCTTCCCTTCCCCTTCCATTCCCCTTCCATTCCCCTTCCCCTTCCCTTCCCCTTCCATTCCCCTTCCCTTCCCTTCCCCTTCCATTCCCCTTCCCCTTCCATTCCTCTTCACCTTCCCCTTCCATTCCCCTTCACCTTCCCCTTCCATTCCCCTTCCCCTTCCATTCCCCTATCACCTTCCGCTTCCATTCCCCTTCACCTTCCCCTTCCATTCCCCTTCCATTCCCCTTCCATTCCCCTTCCCTTCCCTTCCCTTCCCTTCCCCTTCCCTTCCCTTCCCTTCCCTTCCCCTTCCATTTCCCTTCCCCTTCCCCTACCCTTCCCTCCCCTTCCCCTTCCATTCCCCTTCCCCTTCCCCTTCCTTCCCCTTCCATTCCCCTTCCCTTCCCTTCCCCTTCCATTCCCCTTCCCCTTCCATTCCTCTTCACCTTCCCCTTCCATTCCCCTTCACCTTCCCCTTCCATTCCCCTTCCCCTTCCATTCCCCTATCACCTTCCGCTTCCATTCCCCTTCCCCTTCCCTTCCCCTTCCCTTCCTCCTTCCCCTTCCCCTTCCCTTCCCCTTCCCTTCCTCTTCCCCTTCCCTTCCCCTTCCCTTCCCCTTCCCTTCCCCTTCCCTTCCCCTTCCCTTCCCCTTCCCTTCCCCTTCCCTTCCCCTTCCCTTCCCCTTCCCCTTCCCCTTCCCTTCCCTCCCTTCCCCTTCCCCTTCCCTTCCCCTCCCCTTCCCCCCTTCCCTTCCCTTCCCTTCCCTTCCCCTTCCCTTCCCCTTCCCCTTCCCTTCCCCTTCCCTTCCTCTTCCCCTTCCCTTCCCCTTCCCCTCCCCTTCCCCTTCCCCTTCCCCTTCCCTTCCCTTCCCCTTCCCTTCCCCTTCCATTTCCCTTCGCTTTCCCCTTCCATTCCCCTTCACCTTCCCCTTCCATTCTCCTTCATCTTCCATTCCCCTTCCCCTTCCCCTTCCATTCCCCTTCACCTTCCCCTTCCATTCCCCTTCCCTTCTCCTTCCCTTCCCTTCCCTTCCCTTCCCTTCCCCTTCCCTTCCCTTCCCTTCCCCTTCCATTTCCCTTCCCCTTCCCTCCCTTCCCCTTCCATTCCCCTTCCCCTTCCTTCCCCTTCCATTCCCCTTCCCCTTCCCCTTCCATTCCCCTTCCCCTTCCCTTCCCCTTCCATTCCCCTTCCCCTTCCCTTCCCCTTCCCTTCCCCTTCCCCTTCCCTTCCCCTTCCCTTCCCCTTCCCTTCCCTTCCCCTTCCCTCCCCTTCCCTTCCCTTCCCCTTCCCTTCCCTTCCCTTCCCTTCCCCTTCCCTTCCCCTTCCCTTCCCCTTCCCTTCCCCTTCCCTTCCCCTTCCCTTCCCCTTCCCTTCCCTTCCCCTTCCCTTCCCCTTCCCTTCCCTTCCCCTTCCCTTCCCTTCCCCTTCCCTTCCCCTTCCCCCCTTCCCCCCCTTCCCCTTCCCTTCCCCTTCCCCTTCCCTTCCCTTCCCCTTCCCTTCCCCTTCCATTCCCCTTCCCCTTCCATTCCCCTATCACCTTCTGCTTCCATTCCCCTTCACCTTCCCCTTCCATTCCCCTTCCATTCCCCTTCCTTCCCCTTCCCCTTCCCTCCCTTCCCTTCCCCTTCCCCTTCCCTTCCCCTTCCCCCCTTCCCCCCTCCCCTTCCCCCTTCCCTTCCCCTTCCCCTCCCCTTCCCTTCCCCTTCCCCTTCCTTTCCCTTCCCCTTCCCCTTCCCCTTCCCCTTCCCTTCCCCTTCCATTCCCTTCCCCCTTCCCCTTCCCCCCTTCCCTTCCCCCCTTCCCCTTCCCTTCCTCTTCCCTTCCGCTTCCCTTCCCCTTCCCTTCCCCTTTCCTTTCTTTCTTTCATTTTAGAAAGGGTCTCCCTCTGTTGCCCAGGCTGAAGTGCAGTGATTGGCCTGCTCTTTAAATTCTGTTTTCTAGTCTTCAGAATAGGAAGATACTTTTAGTTTTTTTGTTTTTTGTTTTGGAAGTAGAGTGATAGAGTGAAAAACTCATAAGTCATAGGCTTTCATGTCAGACCAGAGTTTAAGTTCTGGGATGCGACTTATTAGTTTTGTTGACTTAAGCAAGTTATTTAATTTCCCTGAGCCTCAGTTTCCTCTTCTGTAAAATGCGGCACGATTATCTACCTTGCTGGATTGTTTTGGAGTTTAAAGAAGATAATATACATAAAGTAAAAATATCTGGTAACTAGTAATATTTGAGATACTAATTTTTTAAAGTGTATATAATGTATTTCTGCAAAGGCATTTTTGGAATCTGTTTTTGTTACTGGTAGATGACACTTAATGAAACATTATTCAGTTAGTCTATTCAGAGTTTTCTTTTGTGGGGAGGAAACTTAAAGTGATTGTTTTCCCAACAGTGATTAGTTTAGTGAGCTTATAAAGCTTTGATAAAGGGTAAGACTTTGGTTCTTGAAAGTACATTTTCCTATCCTTTAATTTTGCACATATAAAATAAAATTAGTTTAAATGTAGTAAGAACATACTTCTTTCTTTGGAAATAATTCCCTTTGCCTCTTCCCTGAAAGGCCAATTGATGCAAACTACATTAAGAGTAAAGCTGTGGCCGGGTGCTGGAATTACAGGCGTAATCCCAGCACTTTGGGAGGCTGAGGCTGGTGGATTACCTGAGGTCAGGGGTTCGAGACCAGCCTGGCCAACATGGTAAAACCCCATCTCCACTAAAAATACAAAAATTAGCTGGATATGGTGGCATGTGCCTATAATCCCAGCTACTCGGGAGGCTGAGGCAGGAGAATCGCTTGAACCCAGGAGGCAGAAGTTGCAGTGAGCTGAGATTGTGCCACTGCACTCCAGCCTGGGTGACAGAGTGAGACTCAAAAAAAAAAAAGAAGTAAAGCTTGCCAGTGTAGTGGCTCACATTTGTAATCCCAGAATTTGGGAGGCCAGAGCTGAAGATTGCTTGAGCCCAGGAATTTGGGACCAGCCTGGGCAACATAATGCGATCCCATCTCTAGAAAAAATAAAAAATTAGCCAGGCATAGTGGATAGTGGTACATGCCTGTATCCCAAATTCTCGGGAGGCTGAGGTGGGAGGATTGTTTGAGCCCAGGAGGTTGAGGCTGCAGTGAGCAGTGATCACTGTCACCTGGGCAACAGAATGAGCCCCTGTCTCAAAAAAAATAAATAAATAAAAAATAAATAATAATAATAATAATAATAAGAGAGAGACAGAAACAGAGAGGTAAAGCTGTTTGGGTTGTGCTGAGAATGCAAACCCTTCTTGAGCTGATTCAAATCTAACCTCCTTTGACCGGGCATGGTGACTCACACCTGTAATCCCAGCACTTTGGGAGGCTGAGGCCGGCGGATTACTTGAGGTCAGGAGTTCAAGACCAGCCTAGCCAACATGGTGAAACCCTGTGACTACTAAAAATACAAAAATTAGCCAGGCGTGGTGGTGCGTGCCTGTAATCCCAGGTACTCGGGAGGCTGAGGCAGGAGAATCACTTGAACCCGAGAGGCGGAAGTTGCAGTGAGCCAAGGTTACACCACTGCATTCCAACCTGGATGACAGAGGAGACTCCATCTCAAAAAACAAAAAACAAAACAAAACAAAAAAAAACTGATCCGATCTCCCTAGGTTTTGTCCTGACTCAATGGATTTTTATAGATCTGGCTTATGTCTAGGAGTTGTTTTGTTAGAGTACTTTTGAGTGCTAAGTTCTGTCAGGCACCTGTACACATTAAGAAGTCTCAGATGGCTTATTTTGGGAGCAGAAGTAGTTTTTAGGAGCTTTCATGTTCTTCTTCTACATTTGGGGCCTTTTTCAACAAGTTGGTGTAAACCAGTCAAATGTAAATTATCCTTAGCTAAGGCAGAACCATGAAAATTGCTCATTTTCCCCCTCTTAACAATTTTTCCTTAGTCTGAGTATCATAAAATGAGTAACAATCAAATTAATATTAGGGCAGATCTATTTTATTGGTACATTTAAAATGATTTCACAGTCTTAGAACTGAAAGGGACTTGGAATTTTATCTAGACCAGTTGTCTCCAAATGTAATCAACCTTTCTGGTTGCATTAGAATCACCTGCAAGCTTCTAAAAAACTTTTTATTTTAAAAAAAAGAAAAAACTTCTAACTTAAAGTTTTGAGGATAATGCCATGAACTATGGTACTCTTCTTGATACTCCAGTGTTAACATTTTGCTACCTTTGCTTTTTCTCTTTCTGTGTGTGTGTGTATGCAATAATTGTTGTCACTGATGAAATATTTGATATTAAGTCATGGACATTATGACCCTTTAATCCTAAACACTTCCATTTTGGTATTAGTTAGTTCTTTGACCTAAATCTCCTAAGAACAAGGACATTCACTTATAAAGCCACAATATATTTATTACATTTGGAAAATTCAATATTGATACAATACCATTATCTAATATAGAATCCATGTTCAAATTTTACCAGTTGTCTCAAAAATGCCCTTTAGAGCAATTTTTTTATGATCGAGAATCCAGTCCAGGATCATACATATTAATATGGAACAGTTCCTCAGCCTTTCTTAGCCTTTCATGACATGGATAGTTTTTAAGAGCACAGGGCAGTTGTGTATACTGTCTTTCAGTTTAGCTTTGTTTGATATTTCCTCATGATTAGATTCTGGGTATACATTTTTGGCAGGAGCGCCATGGAAGTGGTATTATGTATGTCCTTTTTAGTGCTTTGCATCAACAAGGCACATGACGTTGGTTTGTCTCATTCTTGATGATTATGATTGATTGCTTAAGTTGGTGCCTACAAATCTGGGGTTGGACCTACTACTAGCATTTTTTTTTTTTTAGTTCCCATGTAATTCCAAAATAAAGCTGGTTTGAGAACCACCAATTTAGGCCAACTTTCCACATAGAGCAGGAATCTTTCTATCATTTGAAAGGTGACCCTCTACCCCTTATTTTAATTATTTCCTTGTTTTCCCTAATAACAAACAGAACTCATTACTACTTGGCAGCCTGTTTTTGGATTCCATTGAGTTTTGGTTTGTTAAGTTTGATTGGCATCTATCTTCCTAAACCTTCCATTTTTTTGGATCAGAGTTCTGCTTTCCAGAACAGTACAGAGTGAGTCTAACTCTTCTTCCACATGATGGACTTGCTTTCATGCTTCTCCTGTGTCCTTTCAATCTCAGACCTGGTTTTTCCTTTCTTTCCATTATGGTATGTTTTTCTAGGGCCTGTGCTTTCATTGCTGCAGATAGCTGTAGGCCGGGTGTCCCTAACTTCAGTATCTGCCAACAAGGGGTAACTGTGCAGTTGGGCTATAATCTGAACACTAGGAGGTGATGGTCCTGAAATAGTTCCAAGAGGAGAAAGGCCAGGAAAAAGTTTCTTTCTTTCTTTTTTTTTTTTTTTTTTTTTTGAGATGGAGTCTCACTCTGTCACCCAGGCTGGGGTGCAGTGTTGCGATCTCGGCTCACTACAACCTCCATCTCCCAGGTTTAAGCGATTCTCCTGCCTCAGCCTCCTGAGTAGGTGGGATTACAGGCATGCACCACCACACCCAGCTAATTTTTGTATTTTTTGTGGAAACAGGGTTTCACTGTGTTGTCCAGGAGGGTCTCGATCTCCTGACCTCATGGTCTGCCCACCTCGACTTCCCAAACTGCTGGGATTACAGGCATGAGCCACCACGCCCAGCCAGAAGTGGGTCTTAAGATGGGTAGGAATGGAGAATTTGTGCAAAAGCACTGGGGGAAATTTGGGCTATTTCCTCTCACTCCATTTTCTCAGTCCAGATTAGTCGTAATAGGATTCTGGGAACTCTGGAGGTATTGTGAACACCTGTAGTGAGATTTGGAAGCTGTGACAGGGAAACATTCCAGATGATCAGGAGTCTGTGCTGCTCCTTAGAATCCTTTCTTTTCTTGTGAGTGTATTAACCAGCACTTAATAATAGTTTCCTAGGCCTGCCAGGCGTGGTGGCTCATGCCTGTAATCCCAGCACTTTGGGAGGCCGAGGCAGGCAGATCACCCTGAGGTCGGGGGTTCAAGAGCAGCCTGACCAACATGGAGAAACCCCATCTCTACTAAAAATACAAAATTAGCCAGGCGTGGTGGCACATATCTGTAATCCCAGCTACTAGGGAGGCTGAGGCAGGAGAATCACTTGAACCTGGGAGGCGGAGGTTGCAGTGAGCCGAGATCATGCCATTGCACTCCAGCCTGGGCAACAAGAGCGAAACTCCGTCTCAAAAAAAAAAAAAAAAAAAAGTTTCCTAGGCCTGACCCTCCGAGGTGCTACTTTGGCAAGTCTGAGGTTGGACCTCCTACTAGTTTTTTTTGTTTGTTTTTTTGAGACGGAGTCTCGCTCTGTCGCCCAGGCTGGAGTACAGTGGCGCGATCTCGGCTCACTGCAACCTCCGCCTCCTGGGTTCACGCCATTCTCCTGCCTCAGCCTCCCGAGAAGCTGGGACTACAGGCGCCCGCCACCATGCCTGGGTAATTTTTTGTATTTTTAGTGGAGATGGGGTTTCACTGTGTTAGCCAGGATGGTCTCGATCTCATGACCTCGTGATCTGCCTGCCTCGGCCTTCCAAAGTGCTGGGACTACAGGCGTGAGCCACCGCGTCCGGCCCCTACTAGTTATTTTTAAGCTCCCATGTAATTCCAAAATGAAGCCAGTTTGAGAATCACTGATAGTTCTTGCCCTGATAGTTGTCAGGCGCAAAAAGCCTACAGTAATAAGAGCTTATTGTGATGGCTTGTGTCAGTGATGGATGTGGTCACCACCATAGATATAATAAACTTGGGTATTATAGTTACCAGACCATGTCTGGCATGATTGAAACCTAAGTAAGATGCTCCCTATACTGTGACTATGAGGGTAACTTTCTGCAGAGATGTGGTTAGACCATTTTTAACATGAGGCAGGAAATTTGCCAGTAGTGATTATGACCTTGCCTTTAGCAGGGCAGCTTTGTAAGAGCTGCTTTCATTCTGGCAAAGAAGAAATAGAGAAAAGTTTTTTTGTTTTTTTTTTCTTTGCTGGATGGTTTAGACTTTTACAGTTCTTTAGCCCTAATGGCATACTTTTTATAAAATCAAGGACAATTTATTCTGGTTGTCGAGAGACAACTTGGATATAAGAGATACAATAGTATTTGCTTCAGAGTAAATAGTTTTTCTGGATTGGAGTTTTAATAAGAATAAGCTGACTTTCTTGGCTCTTTCTGTCATACTCATCTTGAGATGTACAACCTGGAGAATCCTTTTAAACTTCTTTGGGTTACTACTCTGCCCCAGAATTACTCCACAGAAAGATCCTGTGAGTTTTTGTTAATGTAGGTGTTGGTTCATCAAGAGAAAGTGATAATCAACCAGAGAAATGTTGGGTTAAAAAAGAGAGAAACTGAAGGGACAGCTCTTAAGTTTGCTTAGGAAACTAATGCCATAGCTTAATAGGGCCTTCCAAATGGGTATCCTAAAAGGTTTGTTTGGCACAGGGAGGACCTCAAAGACTTGCTTTCTGCCTAGCATTTCCCCTTCCTCCAGACTTTTAGGTTACATGGAATTTGCCCTTCAGGGCCCAGTCATATCATAGGAGGCTGTGGCTGGCAGGCTGGCTGTATCCTCTGGCCGGCGAAGGCTGTTGGCACTTTCCTGGCAGCTGCTCTCCTTGAGTCGTGTTTGAGCTCAGTGCAGCTTCGTCTGCATCCTGTTTATTTGTGTGCATTTATCTTTGCATGTGTCCTGCTACTACTTTTTCTGTCTTTATTTCATTTAAAAATTTTTCTTTGCCATCGTTCTCACCTTTTGGGGACTTGCTCCCAGCAGCTGTGGATCTTTCTGGTATACTTGGTATAGTTGGAAAAAATGATGCAGTCAAATGCCAGATCAAAAGCAGATGGAATTGCATATGCATGTTTGGGTAACTCCTAATCCATTACTTTTAGTGTCATTAATAGAATTAAAGCAATTGCAGAAACATTTTGACCTTTTGACCACTGAAAGGTGCACAATATTGACTTAACTGACAAACCCCCTCTTGAGCTTTCTGTCCCAAAAGTAGCAGAAGCCTCCTGGATAAATTTAGGAATCTCAAAATCTTGTGGGAGAATTATTTTCATCAGTGCTTCTCAAAAAGGAGAGGTCATGGGACTTACTTTATTTCTGCTCTAATTAGACATTGTCAGTAGTAAAAGAGCATAATTGGAATGACTAACATTTTGCCTCTGGTGGTTGATAAAGCACACAATTCTCCCATTTTATCCCAAATTCTGTCTTTAGTTTGAAACAAAATTGGCATTAGAGGACTGTGGGTTGTGAGCTTGAATTGATAGCAATATTACATTTGAATATTTTGCACCTCTCACACAAAACATGCCAGCGTTTGCCTCTTTCTTACATAAGAAACATCTTCCTGTGCTGGCTGCCATTTTAATGAAGTAGATACTGCATGCGTTGCTTGGTGCAGGCTCCTGGGGTAGGCACAGTGCAGCGTCAGGGTCCCCTATTTCTCTGTGACTGAGCCCGAGTGCCCCCTTTACCTGGAAATGGCTTTTGGCTGATACCTTGAGCGATTTTTAGTCTGCTCTGTTACTTTCACTGTTGGCTCATTGATTTGCATGCAAGAAGCTATGCAGATGAAAAACTTTTATTAAAAAGCTTATGTGTAAGGCAATGGATGGTTGACAAATGCAGAATCAGAACGATAGGATTGAATGCCTACAAATTGTAAAACCATTTGAAGTTTAAACTGAAATAATAGCAGTGATATTATTGGTATTCATCTTGCCAGAGCTTCCACCAAATGCCTGCCACATTTTCTTGTTCACTCTCCTTACAACCTGGAGACCCTTCCTTCATGGCACACAGGGGATTGCCAGTGTTTAAGAGATGACTTCTCCCCTCTCACAGTCACTGGGGGAAGGTGTCACTGATTAGACCAGTCAGTCTTGTTTGTAGGGGAGTATGCCTGGATTCTGACTTTTATTAGCCCCCAAGTGTTGCTGCTATTTTTCTCATTTAAATTTCAGTGGTTTTACGTGTGGTTGTCCCAGTCAGGTGCCCGTCTGCCAGTCACCTTTCTGATGTGATCGCTTGTTAACCCTTTAGAACAATGACAACGAGACGGCCCTGCATTGTGCAGCGCAGTATGGCCACACAGAGGTGGTGAAGGTGCTCTTAGAGGAACTGACGGACCCCACCATGCGCAACAATAAATTCGAGACCCCTTTGGACCTGGCAGCACTGTACGGGCGACTGGAGGTGGTGAAAATGCTCCTTAATGCACACCCCAACCTCTTGAGCTGCAACACTAAGAAGCACACCCCTCTGCACTTGGCAGCAAGGAATGGCCACAAAGCCGTGGTCCAGGTCCTCCTCGATGCTGGCATGGACAGCAACTACCAGGTAGCAGGGTGGGTGGGGGCTCCTCCAATCTCAAGAGACTCAGTCATTTTACAGAAGGCACAAGGACCATGCTGCTGGGCTGTGCTCTTTATTTAGCACGTTTCACATCATGTTTCAAATGCTTCCATTTGCTGACTCATTTTAATGTGACACTTTAAAAACAAATGAACTCCTCAATGAGTCTATTATTTTTTTGTTTCTTTTCAGGGGGTAATCTGTAGTCATTAAACCCTGAAAAGATGTGCTTATGGACTGGCTCTCAAAACCAGAAGTTTCATTATCTTCCTATCCATGTGTTCCCACTGCCACCATTTAGCGCCTCCAAAGTCTCATCAGCTTGATGATGCCAGCAAGAAATGCCACATTTCCTTGCTTTGTTAGCCTTTCCCATTCAGATGAATAATTCCTTAGGTTTTGTGTTGACCAAACCGCATTTGAAGTGAGGGTGTTTCTCTTGTACTTTTCTTCTCATTACTCCTTCCACCCAGGAAGGTAGAGTTCTGAGGCATTTCACCAGTAGATGGCTCTAAGAGTAACTGTTCAGTTATTCACATGTGGCCTGCTGGTGGCACAGCCATGGCCTCGGTGTATGGGCCACAATCGTGGTTTTGGAATCCACACAAGAAAAGCTGGAAAGATAATGACAGAGGGCTTTGTGTAGTTTGTTTTATTTTGTGTCCCTTCTTGTCTGTGTCCCCTTTGTCATGTGAAGCCGCACCAAACTGTTCTGATGACATCCCGCTCTGCGCTCTCGTTTGCTTTCCAGACGGAGATGGGCAGTGCTTTGCATGAGGCTGCTTTGTTTGGCAAGACCGATGTGGTGCAAATCCTGCTGGCTGCAGGTGAGAGGTCGGCAGCGCTCTTGTCTACACAGCATGCCAGGGTTGGGATTGTTTCTCCCTAGTCCCCTAGGGGGATTTTTGCTGGCTGTGTTTGAACTCAATGTATGTGTATCTCCACTGGTTGATTACAAGTGTGTAAACTGTTCTTGAATAGCTGGATTAAATGGCTCTGGATGAAAAATGTTGGCCATGCTGCTGACAGCCTTAAATGTCCTAAAATTCGACCCTTTTGGAGGCTGGCTTGAAAATGCTCACTCCCCTGGTCCACCTGGTGTGCCTTTCTAGGAATTGACGTCAACATAAAAGATAACCATGGACTGACTGCCCTAGACACTGTTCGGGAACTGCCTTCTCAAAAGAGCCAGCAAATAGCAGCATTAATTGAAGGTATCATCCTTTCTCCCTGTCTGGGTGACCAGGGGACACACGAATTGAACCAAGCCATTTGTATTTGGTGCAGCACTTTTTATTTATTTTTTTACTCTTTCCATGTAGATCACATGACTGGAAAAAGAAGTACAAAAGAAGTAGATAAAACCCCCCCACCCCAGCCACCTCTCATCTCCAGTATGGACTCCATATCACAGAAGTCTCAGGGTAAGGTAACTCTCCCCTATCAGTAAAGGGGTGCTCAGCTTGGAAAGAGTTGAACATTCGTGGGCAGAATGGAAAAATCTTGATTTAAATAATAATTTTGGGGGGTTGTGAGTACTTAGTTTATATTCAGTTCATTTTTTGCCAACTACTATGTGAAGTTTTATTGGACTTAGTTTATGCTTTTGACTGCGGGCCTCTTCTTTCCTACTTTATTTTAGCCTCCACTTTTCCAATTGGCTCTGTGAGATCTATTCTGGGATGTGTAGTAGAGAGGATCATCTCAAGATGAATTCAAATCTCAGTGAAACCTTCTTTTTCTAACACACAATCACAACCTAGTGCCTTGTACATAGTTGATGAATAATAATTTTTTTTTTTTTTTTTTTTTTTGAGATGGAGTCTCACTCTGTCATCCAGGCTGGAGTGCAGTGGCGTGATCTTGGCTCACTGCAACCTCTGCCTCCCGGGTTCAAGCGATTCTCCTCAGCCTCCTGAGTACCTGGGATTGCAGGCACCTCCCACTATGACCAGCTAAATTTTTTTTGTATTTTTAGTAGAGACAGGGTTTCACCATGTTGGCCAGGCTGGTCTCGAACTCCTGACCTCGTGATTTGCCTGCCTCAGCTTCCCAAAGTTCCGGGATTACAGGCGTGAGCCACCGTGCCTGGCCAATATTTAATGAGTATCATCTGATTGGTAGGTGGGTACATGGCAAATTTTGATAATATATCATATGAGCAACAAATGTGGTCTGGATGGGAGCTTAGGGAGTCCAGCCTAACTATCAGTAGTCAGGATCCACCTTTTCAGATGCATTTAGCAGCCTTTTGGGTCCTTGATATGATGAATACAAAGATAGAATAAAGATTGACACCTTTCCCCAAATATAGATCACAATAAAGAAGGCTAGAAAAACAGAACAAAGCTAAAAAGGAAAAAGGGAAAGGGATTTCCCAGAGGAGTGCAGGGCGATAAGGGCTAAAGGGTGCCCAGCTCTCTGTACTGTGGAGTCCTCATCTTCCTCCCACATGCACTTTTTTTCTTGACCTCATAATCTGCTAGTAATGGGATTAGTAGTTCACTGACCTCTTCAAGGATTTTACATTTATGGTTTTGATTATTTACAGGTGACCCAGAGTTGCCTGGGCTCTTAACAGTTGGTAACTTTGCAGAGTCACACGTTTGGATTGCAGGTGCTCCGAGGCTGATAGTTATCTAACAGGCCAAGCTAACAGCTGCACGGGCCTCCAGCTCAGAAAGCCTTTGCCGTCCTCTATTTTGCTTGAGCATGTGGAGGCTCTTATTAAAGAATGTAAAGGGTAACTTAAGTTTTTCAGTTACACCTTACTATATCTTATGGGTTAAGTTTATGTCATTATGGTATTGAGGTATTTTGGGACTTTATAAAGGTCTTGGGAGGTATCCCTTATAGATGTCAATGGTTTTTCATATTAAAGAAAAATCTGTTTAGATCTCAGGGTATAAAGAACAGCTGAAACTATATGTATTCTTGTCCGTGGAACAAAGTAATCATTTTCTAGCTCTGGGTTAGTGTTCGTGAGCGTGGGTGACTAAAGAGGCTTTGGGTTGCTGCAGTGGTTGGAACCTGAGATTCTGCTCCCCTTTAGTGACTTTCTTGCCCTCCATCCTCCTCTCAGGTGATGTGGAGAAAGCAGTGACTGAACTGATTATCGATTTTGATGCAAATGCTGAAGAAGAGGGTCCCTACGAAGCTCTGTATAATGCCATCTCCTGCCATTCGTTGGACAGCATGGCCAGTGGGCGATCATCTGACCGAGACTCCATGAACAAGGAAGCTGAGGCAGCAGGAGTGAAACCTGCTGGAGTGAGGCCTGTATGTGACCTGGGGCTTACACCTCCTGGGGGCTGTGTTGGCTGGCTGGCCCATGAGGTGATGGGGCACGGGGAAGGGAAGTGTGATCCCTGGTACCAGCTCATGTTTCCGAGGCCTGGAGCCCACTTGTTCTCCTCTTCTTCATGGGGCTCTGCTGGGTCTCTCTTGCTGAGTGTACTAAAACTATACAGATCACACTGAGGTAGAGTTTCATTTTTTCTAGTTTCAGTATAAGCAGCTTGCATCTTTACGTGACTTCATTGGCCTTAGAGCAAACTAAAGCATCTTATTTCTATTTAGCCTTAGTGTTGCTTCTGTCTTTGGAATTTTTGCTGTATATTGTCTGTTTTCTCTCTGAAAAACAGAAACATACAGTGAAAGAAGCTCACTGAAAGGAGTTTCTATCTGTCCTGAGTGTATGCTCACCATCCACTTGCCCTGAAAGGATTCTCCATTTGGATTTAGGCAGGTTCTGGATTCAACAGGGTTGTAGCAGGGCTTAACATTGTATTTATTAGTCTGTGGCATTCCTATTTTATCTAATTATAATGCCTCTAGCCATTGAGATAATAGGATGAGAACAACTCTGAATTTTTCCTTCTCAAGGTCCACTTTCCCATCTTTCTGTTTCTTTCTCTAGTACAGATCCTCCTTGACTTACAGTGGGATTATATCCCGATAAAGCCATCGTAAGTTGAAAATCTCATAAGTCAGAAACACAGGCAATACACCTAACCTACCAAACACCATAGCTTAGCCTAGCCTAGGTTAAATGTGCTCAGAATACTTACAGGAGCCTACAATTGGGCAAAATAATCTAACACAAAGGCTGTTTTATAATAAAGTGTTGAATAGCTTATGTAATTTATTGAATACTGCACTGAAAGTGAAAAACAGAATGGTTGTGTGAGTACTGGAAGGACAGTTTCTACTGAATGCTTATTGCTTTCCCACAATGATAAGGTTGAAACATTGTACCATCGCAGGTCAGACAGTCTGTACCTGCTTTTACTTCTAGTCTTGTACATTGTTCTCAAGATAACTTACCCCTGGCTTCTCCCCTAGGGTTATGTTGGGAGTGTAGGCCTGAATCACTGGTCCCACTGACCCTCCTTCCTCCACTGCCAGGCACAACAATTTGAGGTTTGGAGCACTGCCCATTAGCTAAACTGACCATTGCTCTAATGAGATCCTAGTGCTAACCCCGTCTGGAGACATATTTTCAGGCCTATGTTATTTCTTCCTGATGGAGGGGCTGGCCTTTCCCTTTTGGTCTGAATCTGGCGTGTGACCATTTTGATGATCCTTTGGCTGCAGGTAGCCTTGTTTCTTGCAGGTGTGCCCTGGGAATGGCCTTATGGTTCTTAGAGTGTTCTTTTTCATTAGGCTCCTTGCTGTGCCCTGCTATGCCCTGAAACACCATTTTGGTATGGATCTTGGAAAGGCCTGCAGTCTAGTGGTAGTCCACCAGAGTGGGTGTTATCAAGGACTGTGACAAAACTCCTTGTGAGCGGTGAAAGCAAGTGCATGTGCTGAGCACCACCAGTATAGCACTTCCATAGACAGCTAGTTTTTTTCACTTATTTTGCTTTTAGGCACAGCTCAATTAAGCAAATCCAGGTTTGGAGGAAGGTGGTGTTTTAATTGATACTTATAGGTGATGCCCATTAGGGGTCGCTGGAGTCTTTGCAAGAAGCCGCTCGGGGTTACTGAAGAAAGCTGAGAATGAGTTCCTGTGATTGATTTACACAGGTCTCTTTGTTCCCTCCTGCTGTCCTTGTGGCCTCCTTCTCTCCCTCCTGTGGTCCTAAGAAAATGGTGGATGCTTTGCCATTTTTACTTGTGTATGTTGTGGCTGTGCTGTCTTCCTGGCCCTTGGTAATTAACTATGGCAAAGGGCCTGTTTACCTCTCGGTAAATACAATGGATGGTATGTGTAAATCACCGCTGTACTTCTAGGCCCTGCTCCAAAGTTTTCACCTTAGAAAAAAAGAGACACAGGTATTTCTTTTTCCTTCCAGTGTCCCTGGTGGTTGTTTCTTCCATGAAAAGCTTCCATATTGTTCTTTCTAGGCTGTTTTGGCCTTAGGAAGGCTTCTAGGATGAGTTCTTTTTGTTGTTGTGTTTCCTTTTTGGTTTTTTTTTCCCCTCAGTTACTTGGTTGTCTCAGGGTTAGTTAACTGGTGATGGATACAGGTCTGCTCCTTTTGCTGTTCTCTTCCTTACAAGGTGGCACTGGGACCAGGTTCCTGCACTTCTGGAGCAAAGAAGGGTGGGGAAAGTGGGACTTAGTGGGACATCTGATATAAATAGCTTTGTTTGGCTTGAGCATACAGGCTTGTTTTGAAGTTGTTGCCGTTGGGCATCCATCTGGTTCCAGGGTCTATGGGAATGACCGACTTATCAAGATAGAATACTGAGCAGTGAAGCCCATTTTAAGAGAGAGATTATGGATGCCAAAATGCTAATGTGGGTAGCTCCTAAAACATGAGAAACATCTTTCCATGCAGATTTTGCTTGGGCTCTCGCAAAACTCAGCGTTCTCTGCTTTGACTTTCTGAAATACTCCTGTTTTAACAACACAGTGAACAAACCTACAAGCCAGGGAATGAGCCTGCAGGACAGCTCTTGTTTTGGGTTCCCCACTCCCTTTAGTAGGAACACTGATTCTCAAGCATGACCAGGGCTTTGGAATATAAACAGTGCTAAAGGCCCTGCAGGTACAATGGCAAATATCTCTTCAGCTTTCAGTTTTCCTTCATCAGGATCATCCTGTGTATTCCTGAAATTGTTTACCCATGATCTAACTTATCCTGTGTCACCTCTTCAGTGACTTTCTTATTCTAGAGCAGGGGTTGGCAAACGACAGTCCACAAGTGTCTGTTTTTGTAAATAAAGTTTTATTGGAGCACAGCCACATTCATCTACATATCATCTGTGGCTACTTTTGCATTATAACGGCAGAATTGACTGCAAAGCCTAAAATATTCACTATATGGCCCTTCCTTTTAAAAATGGGTTTAGATGGGCTGGGCGCAGTGGCTCATGCCTGTAATCCCAGCACTTTGAGAGGCCAAGGCGGGTAGATCACGAGGTCAGGAGAGTCAGACCATCCTGGGTAACATGGTGAAACCCTGTCTCTACTAAAAATACAAAAAATTAGCCAGGTGTGGTGGCGGGCACCTGTAGTCCCAGCTACTCAGGAGGCTGAGGCAGGAGAATGGCATGAACCTGGGAGGCAGAGCTTGCAGTGAGCCAAGATCGCACCACTGCACTCCAGCCTGGGCGACAGAGTGAGACTCTGTCTCAAAAAAAAGTTTTTTTCAAATGGGTTTAGATGAAATAGAGTTTCCTATGATACTTATTATTGAAGGAGGCAACCAAGGATAAGAGAACAGTTTGAGCTTTTTGCTAATAAGTGGGAATAGACCAGTATCAGAGCGTTAACGTTTCAACAGCAATTAACATTTTTGTCCTTGATTACTTTCCTCATTACTTCCTCAGTAACTTTGATTTGTTAGAACAAATTTCACAGGTTGATTTCTTTTGATCCAGTGTTTGCTCTTTCTAGAGTAGACTGAAAAGTGAGCCACTGATTTTCCTAAGGTAAAGTTTTATATGTCAGTATTATGAAGGAAATTTTCTAACAAGGCAGTTATGTGTTCTCAGTACTGGCATTTCTCACTGTGGTCTAGGATATGAAAGAGGTGTTTATGATCTCTGCTACAGACATCAAAAACCGTAGAGCATGCTAATTGAATTGTGTATGTATGCACAGAGTTCTTCATCTGTTCAGAGACTAAACCTTGACTTTAGTCTCTCAGGGGAATTCCGTACATTATTCTTTTTCATTTCTAAGGGCTAAGATGAGGGCAAACCAAAAAATTCGATACTTGAAAAAAGAGATAGCAAAATATTTATTTTTTTCTCTTCTGCAGAGGGAACGTCCACCACCTCCAGCAAAGCCACCGCCCGATGAAGAGGAAGAAGACCGCATAGATAAGAAGTATTTTCCCTTGACAGCTTCTGAGGTAGAGGGTTGTGGGTTTATTCCCTATTGCTGAAATTTGAGTTTGTTGAAAAGTGCATCGATGCGTGCTTTAAAAGACTTTGCTTTCTCATCTTCTCATCAGCTCTTTGGATTATAAATTTGTATTATGTGTACTAGTAATCTGGAATAAGACCTTTCAAACTCACACAGAATTTTAATATAGCTCTCACAGACAGGCCCAGTATTGATCTGCCATACCACATGGAAAGTAAAATGTACATTTTCTCCTGGCTCCAATAAGCTGAACAGTCTCACTTTTTGCTTTTAAGCCTCTTGTCTTTTGATACAAGATGTAGAGCTTCCCTTTAATCACTGTTCCCTAGACTGTGCCTCATTAGCAAGCTTTAGTGCCTCTGCCCCAAACATCTTATTCCTGTTTTTGTATTTTTTCCTGTTCATTTCACATGAAGACTCTACACCAGGACAAACATGAATTGAGCCCTGAAGACTCAATTAGAAAAGACATAGGAATTATGTGGGATGGCCGGGGCTGGAAGATCAAAGAAGTTTATTTGAAAAGAATAGTCTACCCTTTTGAAAAGGAAATGTTATCGTGAGGCAAATAACTCAATCACTTAGAAGTGTGAAAAAATTGTGTTTTCCTTAATCTTTCATCTTCACAACGCTCTGCTAACACTTCCTGCCATTAGGAGAATATATCTATGGAATATTTATTGAAAATATTACATAATTTTATTAGTCATTTTGTAGCTCATTCAATGCCCTATTCTCCAATTTAAAAATCAGCTAATATAAAACAGTTAATTACTCTCATCACTTTATCCCTAGAAGTTAGAGTTAATGATTTTTTACAGTATTGCCATGGACCATGGCAGGTTCTTTTATTCAGTATAAACACATGGAACCAGAAGGATGGCTTTAGTTTAACAAAATGTATAAATACAAGGAAGCTCTTTTAAAAATGTTGTAAAAGTCAGTGTTGGAGATAGGGGAAGATTTCTATGCTAGGTACAAATTCTGTCCTTAATTCTTTCCTTTAATTACAAAATGCTTATTATAATGTCTCATCTAAGGGTTTCTAGATTTGCAGCCTGTTATTACCACCTCTGGATAATAACCCATTTCGAGTAGATCCAAGTGCATGCAGTAAATCCTTCCATATTTTTATATAAATAGAAGTTTGTCTCATTACCCCCCTCCTTTTTTTTTTTTTTTTTTTTTTTTTTTTTTTTTTTTTTAACAAGGAGAAGCCTAATAATAAGCATATTCAGTTGGGGCTGGTTCTCTGTAAATGCCTTCTGCCCCTCTTTAACAAGGACTTGAGTTAAAATTCATAATGCTTGGGCAAGGCTCTTAAAGAAACACTGGATTATACCCAGAACTTCTATTCTCCCAAGGTTTTCTAAAGCATACAATGTGGCAATAACACAGTGTCAAGAAGTGGTGGCTGGTAGAGAGAAGGGGGAAATCTTCATATTACTCTCCTAGATGGGAGAGTTTGAGATACATTTTCTAAAACTTGCTTCTGAATAGCCTGGAATTCTGGATCAGTTGGACCAGCATAGTCAGTATTTGGAAGATGGTGAAACACTGAATTTGCTAATTTACTGGTGATTATAGGTACCTTAATATAGAGGTGATACGGCCTGCATATGATCCAGGCAGATTTTGTTCATATGCTGTAGTTTGTAGTCTGAATGGTCTTCTTCAAAGTGTACTATTATGTATATTTTTTGGACTTTGTTGTCTTTCACTGTCTTTCCTTATACTGTTAAAGCTTTAATACCCTAGACCCTATCATATCTCAGAAGACACTGACTTCATCAAACTTAGGCTTTTGTCTTTGGCAAGCTATCTGCCCCAATATTTGTATTCATATTCCTAAGCCTGGTCATTGTCAGATGACTCATAGAAGCCTTTAGGGGAAGCCAGAGTATACCTAGCTCTAGGAGTGCTTATCAGGTTAATGACCTGATCATGAAACTGGCTTAAAAACATTAGACACATAGACTCACACACATACACATGCCGTGTAGATGTTTTTGCCCACAGAAGGGGCTGCCAGCTGCATCAGGACTGGCTGTAGTCTTCTCTGTGCTCAGATGTGCTAAATATTCATGGAAGTTGCAGCTGTTGGAGTATCTCTTCCCAGAAAGCTCCCACACCCCAACTGGACATTCCATTGGTCACTGTTAGATGGTGACTGCTCATAGCTTTTCTCTGCAGCAGAAATGTTGCTTTCCACATAGCAGAAAAAAAAAATACACACACACACACCTATATATACATATATACATATATATATATGGCTTTGATTTATTGCCAGCCCTGGAGGAAGGGGGAAAAAAAAGATTAAGGAGTAATTTAGTAAAGAGCAGAATCCTTTCTGTTGAAAATCAGTTATTGCCGTATTGACTATGACACAGGGCTTCTGGAGTGGGAGCTAGGAAGGCTCAAAGAAAAGCAGTTTATTGCTTTATTGTGAGGATTTTTAATCCCATAGCTGGTAGGAGCCAGCACCAAGAAGAAATGATCACTCTACTTGTCGTCTGGGTATGAGCAATTGGATGAATTAAAAAATGAAAGAAGAAAATGAGTCCAAACTGGTCCAGAATCAAGGGAATTGACTTTTATGCCCATGGCTCTGTTGTGAGCTTTCTGTATAACCTTGGACAAGTCCCCAGACCTCTCTGGGAACCAGGTTTGTCATCTACAAATGAAAGAGCAGAACCAGGTGCTCTCTGGCTGTTACTGTGATGGTTAGGATCCCTTCCAGCTCTGGCATTTGATGGTTCTCTGCCTCTATTTGTCCTGCACAAGAACTAGGCACAGAGTGAAAGCAGGTCTGGTGGGCCTGATTTGCCACATGGAAGTCATCAGCCCTCTGCTGCATAAGAAGAAAGGATATTATAGGCTGGGCATCCAGGCTGTCAATTACCTACCTCTGAAGGAAGCATGCCCAAGGCTATATGAGAGCTCTTCCTGTGTGTGGAACACTCACTGAATAAGATTTCCAGGGCTCTGTGTAAGTGATAGCTGTAGGTGCGTAAACCTGCAGAACACAAATTCCTGCCTATGATGCCTGTGGTATTAAGTTGACACAGTGTGAACTGTTTAATGGTCCCTGTTTGTTCCCTTAATTGTGTTCCTGTGAAGAGGCAAGGAATAAGTAATATGAGTAAATGGCTCATTGTAATGAAGTAGCTTTTAGCTTCCAGGTAGCTTGCTGTAAGTGGAGGTTCCTGCTGTGCTTAGCAGAATTTTGGAAGGAAACTGTCATTTTGCCTTTAGAGTGGCAGCCTTGTTAACAGACAGGAGCTGCAGTTTCTCATTTAGTCTGAGGCTACTAGAGTCCTTGTTGTCTCATTAGGCACATAACACAGTGAGCTATGCCTTGAGAAGCAAAAACCCGATGAACCACAAACCTGATGCATTTCCAGTGGGCTGAGGGACATGTCAGAGGAAGGAAGTCTCTGTGTTTGCCAAGGAATCACATTTTTAGGGTAGCATTATTTGTTAGATGGAATTGGGAATTCCCCTCCACTCCCACCCCCTTGTTTGTAATACATTACTTGTCCTAGCCAAACTGATCAAGAAGAGATCTTGAGCCTTGGTTTGCTGTTCTAATAAGTAGGATTTGTCTTAATACTAGCTTATTCTTTTTTTATTCTTATTTTGCCTGTGAAACAGATTGGATTCTTAGGACAACTGGGCCAGAATTATCCTCTAAAGCAAGGATATCCATTCTCTCTCACAGAGTGGCTGTAGCACTAATTGGTGTCTACAGCTTGATTCGAGAGAAAGCGTGGCTACTCTGGTACCAAGACACGCTGTGGCCATCAGGCCCTCAGCTGGTCAAAGCCTTACAGTTGACAGGTGTAGGAGCCAGCTCTGGTTCCGTTATTTCATCAGAGACACTTGACTGCCTGGATTAGGAATTTCTCAGTAGACAGCTGCTTTTCCCCCTCCACACTGTAATTCAAACTTTCTAGCCACTTGACTCTTCAGAGCAGAGATTGGTGGAAGTAATTTAAAATTGTATTATCATAAAGGTTATAGGGGATATCCTTCCCTATAACCCTCAGGACCTCTGAAGAAAAGCTCACAAAAATAGAGATGGACTTACAGACAAGTTTGTTTCTAGTAAACGTCAAGTGTTGAGGGTCAGTTGGAAGTCATTTTGGTTTCCTCCTGAGGAGGTGGGAAGGATTCCAGTCTTTGGATAGTATATGTGCATATTAGAAAAGAAACGTGGATAAAGAGGTCTGCCTTCATGATGGAGCATGGAGGCAAGTATTAGCCTCAGAAAAGAGATGATGCAGAACACTGTAGGCATGGGAGACGCAAGAAAGGAAGGATCCTGGATTTTATTTAGCATTTTTTGAAGACTAAAATCAAAGAAAGGGGAGTTTTTTGTTTTTTTGTTTTTGTTTTTCCTTAGAGACAGGATCTTGTTCTGTCACCCAGGCTGGAGTTCTGTGGCACAATCCTGGTTCACTGCAGCCTCAAACTTCTGGGCTCAAGTGATCCTCAGAAAGGGGTGTATTCTAATCAAAGGCCATTCAGATTAGAGGTACGAGTATATATCCAGAAATGCAGTTGTGATTCTATGTGACACTTGAATTATTCACCTTCTCTTTTCCACCTTTCTTCTTCTTTGATGCAAAAGGAGCCAATGATCTCGAATTTGTTCCACACTGCCTGTCTTGGTATTAGCCACATGCACAAGATACACTGGATGTTTCTCTCCCTTAGGTTCTGTCCATGAGACCTAGGATTCATGGGAGTGCAGCCCGGGAAGAAGACGAACACCCTTATGAACTGTTGTTAACAGCAGAGACAAAGAAAGTGGTGTCGGTGGATGGAAAAACAAAAGGTACGTTCCCTACAACTCCTGGCAGAACCAACTCCAAAGGGATTTTTAAAGTTTGTGATCCTGAGTGGAAGGGGAAGATGTCGTAACTACGATATTCCTTGGGCTGTGGTTGTTGGGTTTCACGACGGTCTGGGATGATGGGTACATTATGGCTTTTCATTTCCAATACCTGACCTATATGCTCTAGGTTGGAGTTGGCTGCCACCTTCAGTATGCGAAGCAAGGAAAAGGTTAGGTCAGACTAGGCGCTAACTGTGGGAGGAGAGACCACCAGCCCCACGGCAGAGATTGATTTGGGGTCTCAAATCATAAACCCTCAAGTTAATGCTGTGGAAAAACAAGCTCAACCAGTCAGTCCCTTTGGGTTCAGGCTGACGGCACAGACTCTGCTTTTGAGTCCTGACCTCAGAGTGAGACACTCCTGGAGAGGGGCCCGTGATTGGCTGCCACCCTGTAACTAGAGTGCTCTGTCGCCTTGGCCTACTTTCATTGCCTCTGCAAAATTCAGTTTCCTCTGTAAGGGAGTGAGCGCTGCAGTACTGAGATCCAGCCCATCGATATAAGTGCAGTCACAACAGAGGTGAGTGTGCGCTGCTGGAGAATTTGTGTCAACCCCTGTTCTAAGGAAGAATGATAAGGGGCAATGCAGTTCCCACTGCAGTTTGAAGGAACTCTTGTGACCTTTCCCAGCTCTCTACAGCTTGCAGGTATTAGGGCCTTCATGGGGTATGCGTACCTTCTTTCAACCCTAAGACATTCCATGGTTCAGGTAAGAACAGAGGATGAGATGGTTTCCTTTGAAATGCCCTTTGCTGAGATCTGTCAGTGGGTAGAGGGCGGCAAAGAGAACGTGTGCATATGCGTATGACATTGTAGACTTTATTTTTAATGGTCCTGTTTAAAAGGTTTTCTCTTGCATGCAGACATTGTGGTCATTTTCATAGTGTTTTTTTTTTTGGTTTGTATTTTATGGTTTCCATTTGGAGCTTTTTAAAAAAGTTATAATTTAGATACAGTAAAATTTATCCTTTTTGGTGTGTAGTTCTGTGAATTTTGACAGATGGAGTTGTATAACTGCCATCACAATAAAAATATAGAACAGTTTCATCCCCCAAATTTTTCCATGTTCTTTTGTAGTCAACCCCTCTCCCTTCCCTTATTTCTCACAACCACTACTCTGATGTCTGTCCCAATAGTTTTGCCTTTTCCAGAATGTCAGTCATATAAATGGAATCATACAATCTGTAGCCTTTTGAGCCTGGCCCCTTTCACTTCACTAATACATTTGAAATTCATCCATGTCGTTGCATATATCAATAATTTGTTCGTTTTCATTGCTAGTATCCCATTGCATGGATATACCCCAGTTTATCCCTTCTCTAGCTGAGGGATATTTGGGTCATTTACAGTTTTTGGCAATTACAAATAAAATCACTAGAAACATTCACTTACAGATTTTTGTGTGAACAGAAGTTTTCATTTCACTTAGATATGTACCTATGAATGGGATTGCTGGGTATCCCAGCAATAGATGTTTAACTTTATATGAAATATATAATATGTCTAACTTTGTAAGAAACTACCAAACTATTTTCCAGAGTGATTATACCATTTTGCGTTTCCATCAGAAGTGTACGAGAGTGATATACATCTACTTGCTATATGTATCATCCCTAGCACTTAATATTGTCAGGTTTTAAAAATTTTAGCCATTCTAGTAGATACGCAATGTTAGTTCATTATGGATTTAATTTGCATTTTCCTAATATCTAATGATGTTGAGCATTGATTAATGTGATTAGTTACCATCCTTAATATCTAATTAAATGTCTGTTCAAATTTTTGCTCATTGAAAAAAATTAGATTGTTTTATTATTGAGTTGTGAATTCTTTGTATATTTTACATACAGATTCTTCATTAGATATGTGATTTTCTCCCAATCTGTGACTTGTCTTTTTGTTCCCTTAACAGTGTCTTTTGAAGAGAAGTGATTCTTAATTTTGATAAAGTTCAATTTATCCTTTTTTTAAAAAATGGATAAGGTCACTAATCTTTTTTTTAAGATGGAGTCTTGCTCTGTCACCAGGCTGGAGTGCAGTGGTCCAATCTCGGCGCACTGCACCCTCCACTTCCTGGGTTCAAGCAATTCTCCTGCCTCAGCCTTCCGAGTAGCTGAGACTACAGGCGCATGCCACCATGCCCAGCTAATTTTTGTATTTTTAGTAGAGCTGGGGTTTCACCATGTTGGCCAGGATGGTCTCGATCTCTTGACCTCGTGATCCACCCTCCTTGGCCTCCCAAAGTACTGGAATTACAGGCATGAGCCACTGTGCCCGGCCACCAATCTTTTCTATGTTTTTTTGCTAAAAATTTTATAGCTTTAGGTCTTACATTTAAGTCTATGATCAATTGTGAGTTAATTTTTATATATGGTGTGAGGTATGGATCAAGTTTCATTGTTTTACAAACTGGCTATCCAATTGTTTCTGCACAATTTGTTGAAAAAGACCTTCTTTTCACTATTGAATTGTCCTTGCAACTTTGTTACTTTTTTCAGAATTGTTTTAGATATTCTAGTTCCATTGTCTTTCCCATTTAGAATCAGCTTATTGATTTCTTCCCCATCCCCACACCCAGTTCTTAGTGTGCACAGCTTGTTGATTTCTACAAAAAGTCCTGTTGGGATTTTGTTTGGGATTATGTTGAATCTGTATTGATTGTGAAGAATTGATAACTATATTGAGCCTTCCAATCATCTTGGTAGATTTTTTTTTTTTTTTTTTTTTAAGACAGAGTCTTGCTCTGTCGCCCAGGCTGGAGTGCAGTGGCACGACCTCAGCTCACTGCAACCTCTGCCTCCCAGGTTCAAGTGATTCTCCTGCCTCAGCCTCTCGTGTAACTGGGATTACAGGCATCTACCACCATGCCTGGCTAATTATTGATTTTTAGTAGAGACGGGGTTTTGCCACGTTGGCCAGGCGGATCTTGAACTCCTGACCTCAGGTCATCCACCTGCCTCGGCCTCCCAAAGTGCTGGGATTACAGGTGTGAGCCACCAAGCCCGGCCATATTGGTAGATTTTTAATTAAAACATTTAGAAAAGGTGAAGTAGAACACCAATGCCCTCTCTAGTCATTTGATAATAAATTATACTTAAAAAACTAACCCTTAAAAAACAAGCAATTAATGTATGCTGTGTTTGAAAATGGTTCATAGTGAAGGAATAATTTTTAGCATCATGGAGGAGGGAGATTTCAATTCTTTCTTTCATTCAAAGGTTTCATCTGGAACCACTACAAGATAATTGACTCAACCTTTGGAAGAAAGAAAAGTGGAAAGTTAGACTAACTTCATAAGTGGGGCTGGTGTCCTTAGCTACCAAGTGTGCTTGAAAGGGATTTTGTATCCCCATATCAAGAGATCGTCAGGTTAAGGAGGGAACTGCCAAGGAGGACTTTTGGCTACTCATCTGGTCCTCCTATGCTTTGGTTTCTTCCAATTCTGCAATATTGGGCTAAGTGTTGAGAGTGGGTGGTATAGAAGCAGATTTAATTGAACCACAGGCTGTGGGATGCGCCTGCCTCAAGGCTTGTTGCTTAGATCACTCAAAGAGCTTTCAGACAAAATAGCTGAGACACTGAATATGAAAATGGGCTCTGCTAGTTTCTTAGAAGCCTTGCCTATCCTGGTAGCCTGGCAGGAAAAGCTAGCCTAGAAGGAGTGCCTGCTAAGGTTGGTATAAATGAGGCACATCAGCAGACCATGTGGTAGGTATTACTGAATCTTTTCTGCATTTCCTTTAATGTCATTGTGTTATGCAGCTTTTATGAATTAATTGATCAGTTTTCAAAAGGCCATGTTAGTGAGACAATCAGAGCTTTTAACCCCTCCTTAGTATAATTTAAAAAACTACAATGTGTGAGGGGTGGTGAGGGAGGAGAGAGACCCTCTCATATTGTTTTATACTCAGAAAAGGAAAGAGAAGCAAAACTAAAGGCAGGTAGCCCGGCACCTAGGAACCAGACCCAAAACCAAGGAACCAGACCCGAAACCAGGCCTCGGCCTGCCTGACCTAAGCCTGGTAGTTAAAATTCTACCCCTGACCTAGCAACTGATGTTATCTATAGATTATAGAAAGACATTGTAAAACTTCCCTGTCTATTTCACTGTAACCACTGGTGCATGCAGCCCCTGTCACATACCCCCTGCTTGCTCAATCGATCACGACCCTCTCACGCGGACCCCCCTTAGAGTTGTGAGCCCTTAAAAGGGACAGGAATTGCTCACTCACGGAGCTCGAATTTTAAGACACTAGCCTGCTGATGCTCCCAGCTCGGATTTTAAGACACTAGCCTGCTGATGCTCCCAGCTGATTAAAGCCACTCCCTTCACTATCTTGCTGTCCGAGGAGTTTTGTCTGCGGCTTGTCCTGCTACATTTCTTGGTTCCCTGACCGGGAAGCGAGGTGATTAACAGATGGTCAAGGCAGCTCCTTAGGCGGCTTTAGCCTGCCCTGTGGAACATCCCTGCGGGGAACTCCAACCAGCCAAAGCGACGCGGATCCTGAGAGTGTTCCCGGGTAGGCATTTGCCCCGATGGGACGCCTCGCCAGAGCAGTGTGTGGCGGGCCCCCGTGGAGGATCAGCACAGTGGCTGAACACAGGGAAGGAACTGGCATTTGGAGTCTGGATATCTAAAACTTGGTAAGACTCGTCTTTGGAACTTGCCCACTCCATCTGAGTGGAAGCGTGGCCTGATCACCCACGGTGTGTCTTTATCGGCACTTTGGTTTTGGTTTTGACTTGGTTTGAATTCCTTGACGGGATTGGTCTTGGGAACTTGCCTACTCCATGTGAGTGGAAGCGTGGCCTGATCACCCACGGTGTGCCTGTACCGGCACTTTGGTTTTTGTTTTTGACTTGACTTGGATTGCTTGATACTTTGGTTTTGGTTTTGACCTGGCTTGGATTTCGGGATACTCTGATTTTGGTTTTGATTTTGGTTTGGTGTAAACTACAAAAGTGTGTGTGTGCCCTTTTTACCTGTTCTTTGTTTTGTGGTATGCATGTGGTGTGAGCATGGTGTTTTGTCTCGAAGAAGCATGGGTCAGGCACAAATAAGCATGTGGTGTGAGCATGGTGTTTTGTCTCAAAGAAGCATGGGTCAGGCACAAATAAGCCCACACTACTAGGAACTATGTTGAAAAATTTCAAGAAAGGATTTAAGGGAGATTACGGTGTTACTATGACACCAAGAAAACTTAGAACTTTGTGTGAAATAGACTGGCCAGCGTTAGAGGTGGGTTGGCCATCAGAAGGAAGCCTAGACAGGTCCCTTGTTTCAAAGCTATGGCACAAGGTAACCTGTAAGCCAAGGCACCCAGACCAGTTTCCATACATAGACAGTTACAGCTGGTTTTAGACCCCTTCCCCTCCACAGTAGTTAAGAGAACAGCAGCATAAGCGGCTGGCAGAGGCAAGGAAAGACCAGCAGAGAGAAAGAGAGGAAACGACAGGAAGAGACAGAGAGACAAAGAAGGAGTCAAGAAAAGAGAGAGAGAGAGAGACAGAGAGAGAGGCAGAAAGAGGAAGAGACAGAGGCAAAAGGAAAGTCAAAGAGAGAGGCAGAAAGTCAAAGAGAGAAAAAGAGAAAGAAATATACAAGTAGTTAAGAAAAAAACAGTATACCCTATTCCTTTAAAAGCCAAGGTAAATTCGAAACCTATAATTGATAATTAAAGGTATTCTCCATAACCCTGTAACACTCTAATACCACTTTGTTGTCAGTGTAGTCAGTGTAAACAAGGGCGTATCCCGAAAGCACTGAGGCCTTCCTATCAAAAATCCTTAACCCAGTAACCTGCGGATGGCCCAGATGCATTCAATCTGTAGTGGCAGCTGCTTTGCTAATGAAAAAAGAAAAAAAAAAGCCATCTATACCAATTCTAAGTTAATTTAGACTAAACAAGGTCTTATTAATAGCAAAGGATAATTGAAATCCCAAACTTACAGGGTTTTCAACAAAAGTAAAGTTTGCTAAAAGTTAACAGTGTAGCATGTATTATAGTAACTTCTAATCTTGTGGCCTTAGACAGTCTAGTCCACAGACGTAAAGAAAGTTAACTTAAAAAAAAAAAAATGGTTATCTTGAAAAAAAAAAAAAAGGGGGGAGGCAAAATTTATGTAGAAAGAGTGTTGTATAGTAAATTCTTGTCCTGAAATAAATTAACCGGTTGTTTAAAGAAAAATATGTTTGTAATAAGTCAGAAAGTTGAGACATGTTGAAGAATTGTCTGTGAAAGTCGTGAAAGAAAAAACGTTATAAAAAAATTTATGCAAAAAATGTTGTATAATTTAAAAGTAATAAAGCCTCCTGGGTACTATTAAAGAAACAGTTTATGTGCAAGGTGTATAAGGAAAGTAAAATATACCTTTGGTAAAAGGATTATAAGGAGGCATAAGAATGTGGATTTTTACCTACATTAAAAGGTTAAAAAAAATTATTGCTTTGAAAGTTTAAGCAAGTTTTAAAATGTTAATTGTAAAAAAAAAATTCTGTATGTAAACATATTAGCTAAAGTTAAAAAGGTATCATTCAGTTTTTCTGTGAACTGGACATTAAAGTAAAAACGCAACAGGTTTTTCTTAAAGCACCAACCTGCTCTTTAACAAAAATTATGAAAGGTTAAAAAGAGTCTATAAAAACTTACCTTACGGTCAAACATGAAAAATTGGATAAATATGTCTATAAGGTTTTATTAAAATTAAGTTTAACATTAATAACACACTAATGTAAAGGTAAAATTTAGCTTATCTGGTATAAAAATCATACAAGAAGCATTATTAAATATAAAATGGTGTTTAGCTTTCTTTGGTCTAAAAACTAATAAAAATCGGTGCTGAAGGAAACATTCATTTTACTAGAGGATCATAGAGGTTAAAGACTTAAAACAAACTTTGGCAATTAAGACAGCATACCAAGATGCAAATGCCTGGTTGGAATGGATCAAATATTCCATCTGCACATTAAACAAAAGCAATTGTTATGCTTGTGCACATGGCAGGCCAGAGGCCCAGATTGTGCCCCTTCCACTAAGGTGGTCCTCTAGTCGACCAGGTGTGGGCTCCATGGTAGCTCTTTTCCAGGATTCTACAGCCTGGAGTAATAAGTCGTGCCAAGCTCTCTCTGCTATATCTCAAAGTCCAGCACCCTGCGGGTCAGCCCCTGAGGGCCTTCCAGCTTACATCTCCCAACACTAAGTTCGCTTCGTGTCTCTCACGACAGGGAGGAAACTTAGCATTCCTTGGAGACCTGAAGGGATGCAGTGAGCTTAAGAATTTTCAAGAGCTTATCAATCAGTCAGCGCTTGTTCATCCCCAAGCGGATGTGTGGTGGTATTGTGGTGGACTTTTACTGGGCACTCTGCCGAATAACTAGAGTGGCACTTGTGCTTTAGTCCATTTGGCTATCCCTTTCACCCTGGCATTTCATCAACCAGAGGAAAAAAAAAAATGGCAGTTGGAGTTTTAACCCAGACTGTAAGGCCCTGGCCAAGGCCAGTGGCCTATCTCTCAAAACAATTAGACAGGGTTTCCAAAGGCTGGCCCCCATGTCTAAGGGCCCTACCAGCAACAGCTCTGTTAGCACAAGAAGCAGATAAGCTAACTCTTAGGCGAAACCTAAACATAAAGTCCCCCCATGCTGTGGTGACTTTAATAAATAGCAAAGGACACCATTAGCTAATGAATGCTAGACTAACTAGATACCAAAACTTGCTCTGTGAAAATCCCCGCATAACCATTGAAGTTTGCAACACCCTAAACCCCACCACCTTACTCCTAGTATCAGGGAGCCTGGTTAAACATAACTGTGTAGAGGCATTAGACTCAGTTTATTCTAGTGGGCCCAACCTCCGAGACCATCCTTAAACATCAGTAGACTGGGAGCTGTATGTGGATGGGTAACTTTGCAGTTACCCCTGCAAAGTAACTCTAAAGAAGACGACAAGCCCTGCTTCAGTCACACACGGAAGCTGGCTGGTCCATGCATGGCCGAAGCGTGAGGAAGCTCATCGCGGGACTCATTTTCCTTAAAATTTGGACTTGTACAGTAAGGACTTCAACTGACCTTCCTCAGATGGGGACTGTTCCCAGTATATACATTAAGTCACTGAGGTAGGACAAAAGATAGCTACAGTACTATTATTTTATAGTTATTATAAGTGTACTGGGACTCTAAAAGAAACTTGTTTGTATAATCCTATTCTATCCAAGGTATGTAGCCCAGTCTCTAAATGTTATGTTTGTGGAGAAACTATAATAGAAGATCAATGGCCATAATAAGCCTGAGAATTAGTGCCTACAGACCCAGTTCCTGATGAATTCCCGGCCCTAAAGAATCACCCTGATCATTTCTAGGTTCTAAAAGTCTCAATTATTAGACAATATTGCATAGCTAGAAAAAGGAAAGAATTCACTAATTCTGTAGGATGACTTAGTTGCCTAGGACAAAAGCTGTATAATAGTACCACAAAAACAGTTACATGGTGGAGTTCAAACCACACAGATAAAAATCCATTCAGTAAATCTCCAAAGTTGCAGACTGTTTAAGCCCACCCAGAATCCCACCGGGACTAGACGGCCCCCACTAGGCTATACTAGATATGTGGACATAGAACCTACGCTAAGCTGCCTGACCAGTGGACAGGTAGTTGTGTTATTGGCTCTATTAAAACCATCTTTCTTCCTACTGCCCATAAAAACAGGCGAACTCCTAGGCTTCCCTGTCTATGCTTCCCGCAAAAAGAAAAGCATAGCTATTAAAAAATCAAAAAATAATGAATCGCCCCCTAAGCGAATCATACAATATTATAGGCCTGCTACTTAGGCACTAGACAGCTCATGGGGATACCAGACCCCCATTTACATGCTCAACCGAATCATACGGTTGCAAGCTGTTTTAGAAATCATCACTAATAAAACCGGTCAAGCCTTGACTATTCTGGCCCGGCAAGAAACTCAGATGAGAAATGCTATCTGTCAAAATAGATTGGCTCTCGACTACTTGCTAGCAGCTGAAAGAGAGGTCTATAAAAAATTTACCCTTACTAATTACTGTCTACACATAGATAATCAAAGGCAAGTAGTTAAAGACATAGTTAAAAATATGACAGAACTGGCACATGTGCCCGTACAAGTGTAGTACGGATTCGACCCTGTTTAGAAATTGGTTCCCAGCACTAGAAAGATTTAAAACTCTTATAATAAGAGTTATCTTAGTAATAGGAACCTGCTTACTGCTCCCTTGTTTGCTACCTGCACTTCTTCAAATGATAAAAAGCCTCATCGCTACCTTAGTTCACCAAAATGCTTCAGCACAAGTGTACTATATGAATCACTATCAATCTATTGCACAAGAAGACAGAAGTAGCGAAAATAAGAGTGAGAACTCCCACTAATAAAAAGTGAGAGTCTCAAAGAGGGGAAATGAGGGAAGAGAGACCCTCTCATATTGTTTTATATTCAGGAAAGGAAAGAGAAGCAAAACTAAAGGCAGGTAGCCCGGCACCTAGGAACCAGACCCGAAAGCAAGGAACCAGACCTGAAACCAGGCCTGGGCCTGCCTGACCTAAGCCTGGTAGTTAAAATTCCACCCTTGACCTAGTAACTGATGTTATCTATAGATTATAGAAAGACATTGTAAAACTTCCCGGTCTGTTCTATTTCACTCTAACCACTGGTGCATGCAGCTCCTGTCACGTACCCCCTGTTTGCTCAGTCGATCATGACCCTCTCACACGGACCCCCCCTTAGAGTTGTGAGCCCTTAAAAGGGACAGGAATTGCTCACTCGGGGAGCTCAGATTTTAAGACGCTAGCCTGCCGATGCTCCCAGCTGATTAAAGCCACTCCCTTCACTATCTTGGTGTCTGAGGGGTTTTGTCCGCAGCTGGTCCTGCTACAGTGGGATGGGAAATTTTTTTAATTATATTTTTAGGCTGGGTGCAGTGGCTTACTCCTGTAATCCTAGCACTTTGGGAGGCCGAGGCAGGTGAATCACTTGAGCCCAGGAGCTGGAGACCAGCCAGAACAACATAGCAAGACCCCTATCTCTAAAATAAAATTTTTTTAATTTTTAAAAATTAGATTTTTATATTATCTTCTTAGTATATGCTCACTGAGGAAGAAAAAAAACATTTCAAGCAATACAGAAATGAATATAAATAAAATGCTAAGGTTCTTCTCACCTCTCTGTTACTCACAGTTGCTACAGGTGACCATCATTTGAAAATGTGGTAGGCTAGGCGTGGTGGCTCACACCTGTAATCCCAGTACTTTGGGAGGCCAAGGAAGGAGGCTTACTTGAAGCCAGGGGTTCAAGACCAACCTGGCAACATAGTGAGACCCCATCTCTGCAAAAAAAAAATTTTTTTTAAGTAACTGGCTTTTTTTTTTTTGAGATGGAGTCTTGCTATCGTCCAGGCTGGAGTGCAGTGGCGCGATCTCAGCTCACTGCAGGCTCCGCCCCCTGGGGTTCACGCCATTCTCCTGCCTCAGCCTCCCGAGTAGCTGGGACTAGAGGCGCCTGCCACCTCGCCCGCCACCTCGCCCGGCTAATAATAGCAAAGTAATACCATCCTAATCTAACCACAGAGTTAAAAAAGAAAGTGTGGTATATATGATTCAGACCCTTTGTTATTTTTATACAAAAGTGACTATGTGAAATTCTTTGTTTGTATTTAAGCTAACGTGGGATTATATTTTACAAACTTTTTGTGAACTTGCATTTTGTATTTGCCTTGTCTATAGAGCACAGATACAATTTTATCTTGGTCCTTAAAATCTAGCTAAATATCCCATAACTCATTTTTTCCTTCTCCAGGATTTCTGTTATAAATTATGCTTCTGTGGACATTCTGTACATGTGTTCTTAAATACTTATAAAAGTATGTCTCTAAAAAAGATTGATAGAAAGTAGAATTAGCAGGTCAGAGTGTATGTGTATGTCTATATCTAATGGGTGGAGCTAAATTGCCCTCCCTTAATGGTGAAGAGGAGTACGCTCTTCATACCTTCACCAACATGGTGTATTATCAGTCTTTAATGTTTTCCACCATGATAAGCAAAAAACGTGCTATTTGTCATTGAAACTGAGCAACTTACCTTATTGATTAGTGTTACATGTTTAGTCTATGAGTTGCCTATTTTTTTCTATTTTTCTACATAGAAATTAGTGGTAGTGGAAACACTTTGTGTAAATACCTATAATATTAGGCCAAAGTAGTACTCAGAGGAAAGTTTATATTCTTAAATTCATTTGTTAAACAATAAGAAGGATTAAAATTTAACCAAAAGAAAGTAGCAGAGAGTAACTAATAAGAGATTGTTAGGGAATTATTGAGATAAAAGCAGATAGTATATTTCTGATATTTTATGTTATGTGTGCTATACCTTAGTGAAAGAAACAAAAGTAAAAGTAAAGAAGAAACCAAAAAGAGAGACTTGATCATTAAAATGAATTTGTATTTTTTTAAAGATTTCTGACAATTTTGATCAAGAAAGAGGAGAAAACCGCTACACGTGAGGATGCTATAAAGAATATTCTTGGCCGGGCATGGTGGCTCATGCCTGTAATCCCAGCACTTTGTGAGCCCAAGGTGGGTGGATCACTTGAGGTCAGGAGTTTGAGACCAGCCTGGCCAACATGGCGAAACCCCATCTCTACTAAAAATACAAGAAGTAGGCCGGGCGCGGTGGCTCATGCCTGTAATCCCAGCACTTTGGGAGGCTGAGGCAGGCGGATCACAAGGACAAGAGATCGAGACCATCCTGGCTAACACGGTGAAACCCTGTCTCTACTAAAAATACAAAAAATTAGCTGGGTGTGGCACGCGCCTGTAGTCCCAGCTACTCAGGAGGCTGAGGCAGGAGAATCACTTGAACCCGGGAGGCCGAGGTTTCATTGAGCCAAGATCACGCCACTGCACTCCAGCCTGGGTGACAGAGCAAGACTCCATCTTAAAAAAAAAAACAAACAAGAATTAGGCAGGCGTGATATCACACACCTGTAATCCCAGCTACTCAGGAGGCTGAGGCTGAGAATCACTTGAACCCAGGAGGCGCCTCTTTTTTGAGACTCTGTCTCAAAAAAATAAAAGAATATTCTTAATTGTACATTTTAAAATAACTAAAAGAGTGTAATTGGATTGTTTGTAACACAAAGGATAAATGCTTGAGAGGATGGATGCCTCCCTCTGCATGATGTAATTATTCCTCATTGTATGCCTGTATCAAAACATCTTGGTCAGGCGTGGTGGCTCATGCCTATAATCCCAGCACTTTGGGAGGCCGAGGTGGGCGGATCAGGAGATCAGGAGATGTTAGCCATCCTGGCTAACACGGTGAAACCCCGTCTCTACTAAAAATACAAAAAATTTAGCCGGGCATGGAGATGGGCGCCTGTAGTCCCAGCTACTCGGGAAGCTGAGGCAGGAGAATGGCATGAACCCAGGAGGCGGAGCTTGCAGTGAGCCAAGATCGCACCACTGCACTCCAGCCCGGGTGACAGAGTGAGACTCCGTCTCAAAAAACAACCAAAACAAAAAACAAAACAAAATCTCATGTACCCTACTATGTACCCACAAAAAATTAAAATTTTTAAAAATTTTTAAAATTAAAACTTCAGAAAAGAATATAGCCAGGCACAGTGGCTCACGCCTGTAATCCCAGCTCTTAGGGATGCAGAGATGGGAGAATAGCTTGAGCCCATGAGTTTGAGACCTGCCTGGGCAATATAGTGAGACCCTGTTCTCCACAAAAAAGAATAGAAAAAAAGACAAAAAAGAATATATAACCTCAAGAGATTTTAAAAATTAATAATAAGATGATTTGTAGGAATAAATTTTATGTGGTTAATCAGAGTTGCTGCCATCCCCTGGGAGGATTTAGAATTGTTTTGGGGGAGTTTTGGTCCATCACAACGACTGGTTAAGGTGGGGTTGCTACTGGCATTTTGCGCCTGGGGACCAGGAATGCTAAGCATCCTGTACTATGCAAGACAGTCCTTCACAGTGAATAATTTTCCTACCCAGAAATGCCATTTGTGCCTATAGAAAAACCAAAGCTGACAGAAGTGTAAAGCTTTAATAGATCTATGAAGTAGAAAGCCCATCCTCCAAAAAGACACGAGGCCCATGTGATTTTATGGTAGTTTTATTTAACTGGCTATTCCTGTTAAATTATTTCAAATGCGGAAAAAGTCTTCTGGAATCATCATACAGGGCAAGCATAACCAACAGCAGTGATTCCTGTTCTGTATAGCGTAGTCATTTATTTCTCTTTCATGTTTAACTCTTTGCTCGCTGGATGTTCTGGACATATTACCACTCGGAGAAATAGTGGACAACTTTCCAGGTTTGATAGCAAATGGGAATGTAGCCAAGAGCTCTAAAAGCCATCTTGTTCTCTCTGGTGCTTTTTTGTAGCATCCACTAATAGTGCTTGGGTCCAGGTGAAGTGGTACTTAACAGAGGACAATCATGAATGATTATCTGAAGACAGTGATACATATGGACTTTTTGGCGTGCAGCTACACTTCAGAGGTTTTTGAGATTAAGTCAGTATTTCTGAGAGCTACGCATTTGAGTCTGTGCACAGTTTGTGCATGAGTATGAAGACCTTAATCCTTCCAAAGGGGAGGAAACGGTTTTTAGCTTCTCCCTCTACTCCTACATCAGAGTACCAATTCCTTAGCCTTTGGGGAATTCTAGAGTGTAAATCTTGGCTTTTCCCTTTGCCAGTTTTGGATTGTTTTCTCAGGTGTGCTTCCATCTCTAGTCCCACTTTTACTGTTGGTTTAATGAGATTTCAAGAAGAAGAGAAAATAGGTACCTGTGTTCGATCTATCATCTTTACCAAGAAGTCCGGGCTAGATTTTCAAAATAAATACCCAGGAGTATGTTTGGATGCTTTTTCCAAAGGGAAAACATATCAATGAGACAGTTTGACAATTAAGCCTTATCTTCAGCAGCTTCCTCTTCTCTCGCCATCTTTTTTTTAAATAGACAGGGGTCTTGCTCCATTGCTAGGTTGGGATGCAGTGGCGCAGTCATAGCTCCCTGCAGCCTCAAGCTCCTGGGCTCAAGCAATCCTCCCTCCTGCTTTAGCCTCCTGAATAGCTAGACTAAAGGCATGTGCCACCATGCCCAGCTAAAAATTTGTTTTAGAGATGGGTTCTCACTGTATTGTCCAGGCTAGTCTCAAGCTCCTGGCCTCAAGCAATCTCACCTCAACCTCCCATGTAGCTGGGGTCACAGGCACAAGCCACTGCACTGGACTTTTCTCACCTTCTTGCATTAGAGGAGCTCCTGCACAAAGTCCTGCTGAATAACTGTCTTCCTCTTATTAATTTATGTTTCTGAGTTGGAATAGTTCAATTTTTTTTCCGTTGTGGAACAAGTCCAAGCCTTATGAACTGTGCTTCTAAATTTTCCTCCACCATATGTATTGACAGCCATTTATATACATGTATATTATGCATTTATATACATGAGACATATGTAAAGTAACTGAAAGATGACAGAATATGTTAAATTCACATAAAAGTGGTATAAAAGTAATTTTGGTGTCCAAAAGAGGGATAAATTATGTCAGTGTAAGAGATCATGGATGGCTTTATTAATGAAATCACACTTGAGCTGAACCCCTAGATAGAGTTGTACCTGATAGGCAAAAGTAAGGAAGGAGAGAGCATTCCAGGCAGGAGGAGTGGCATAGACAACAGTGAGATGATGGGAGGAGGTACAGAGAACATGTCTGGAGAATGGTGAGAGTAATCCAGTTTGGCTGGAACAAAGGGAACTTGTCATAGAGCATTGGGTCTCCACCGTCACTGTTTATTCCCAAGACAATGCAGTGTTGTTGAGGCTTTTTAAATCAGGTGACAGGATAGGAGCCACACTTCACAAATATACAATTGTGGATTCTTAGATTGCTTAGACTGGGAGAGACTGGAGGCGGGAATTCCCTAAAGTCAAGAGACTTCACAGAGTCTCTCGAAGGTAATTGGAGCCCAGACTAGAGGGACAGTAGGAAGTTATAGGAAGGGAGGTATGAATGGGAGAGGTATAGAAGAAGCAGAATTAACAGGACCATGGAACAAAATGTATAGGAATGAGGAGAGGAATTTGAGGATGATTGTGAGGTTTGAGCTTGGTTAATTAAGAAAATAATGTACAACTAACAGAAATAGAGAATTGAGGGAGGGGCATGTTTGAGGGAAGATGTTAAGTCCGGTTTCAAATGTGTTAAGTTTGAGGTGTTTTAGGTACCAGAGAACATCCAAGTGAAGATACTTCATAAACACTTGGAAATATGAGTCTGATGAAAGATGTGAAGATTAGAAATACAGATTTAGGAATCATCCAAGTTGAGGTGATTCTTAATATAAAAGAGAATCCAGGCTGGGCGTGGTAGATCTTGCCTGTAATCCCAGCACTTTGGGAGGTTGAGGTGGGTGGATCACTTGAGGCCAAGAGTTCAAGACCAGCCTGACCAGCATGGTGAAACCCCATCTCTTCTAAAAATACGAAAATTTACTGGGTGTGGTGGCGCAAGCCTATAATCCCAGCTACTCGGGAGGCTGAGTCATGAGAATCATTTGAACCTGGGAAGCAGAGGTTGCAGTGAACCAAGATCATGCCACTGCACTCCAGCCTGGGTGACAGAGCAAGACTCTGTCTCAAAAAAAAAAAAAAAAAAAAAAAATCCATTGCTGAGAGACGAGAGAGATTGAAGAGGTCCAAAACAGAACTTAGCCTGGGCAACATAGTGAGATCTTGTCTCTACGAAAATAAAAAATTTTTAAAAATTAGCTGGGTGTGGTGGTGTGCACCTGTAGTCCTAGCTACTTGGAGGCTGAGGTGGAAGAACTGCTTGAGCCCAGGGGGTCGAGTCTGCTGAACTCCAGCCTGGGCGACAGAGTGAGACCCTATCTCCAAAATAATAATAATTTTTTTTTTTTTTTTAAAAAGAGTAGAGCTTATGTTTAGAGGCACAAGGGGAAAGAAACGTAGGAAGATAACTGGGATAATGCAATATCTTAGGAGCCAAGGCTGAATGTGACAGAAAATCCTCAATAACTGAGGTTGAACAAGATAGAAGTAAGGAGTGCTGGGCTCAACAACAGTTCATGACCATTAAGGACCCAGTCCCCTTCTGCCATCTCATGGTTCAAGATGGCTATCCAAGTTCAAGCCATCAGCATGGGAAGGAAGAAAGGGGAGAATGGCACTTTAAAGATAGTTCCCAAAAGTTACACATGCCACTTTCACTTATAACCCACTGACCAGAACTTGGTCATGTGGTTACACCCACCTACAAAGGAGGTGGGAAATGATTGTCTTTATTCTAGGTGGCTGTGAACCTAAAAGTCCCATAACCAAGGAAGGAAGGGGAGAGTGGGTACTGGGGGCAATGGGCAAACAGTATCCATTGATACAGAAAGAGCTAGAAGGATGAAAACTAGAAAAGGGGTTAGGCAGTTAGAAGGCCATTGGTAAATCCTAAATGGGGTCTAATTTCTAAGGTAGGAGAGAAGTGATGAAGTTACCCCCCAATTTTTACATGGTATTGAGAGTAGTCGTTTAGAAAGTTTGATCGGTCTTCTTGGGAAATTGGTGTGATTGTTCTCCAAAAAATGCAGGTGCTGTGGGTAAAGATGATGGCTTAAAGAGAGCAGAAGAGATGAGGAAATCGATCTTACATAGTTTTCAAGAGATGAATGAAAAGCTCACTGGGCCTAGTAATCAAGCTGGCATTTGAATTCTTGCTCTAGCACTTACTGGATGGTGACCATTATTTAGGGAATCATTTAACCTCTTTAAGCCTCAGTTTCTACATGTAGAAGGGATACTAATCCTTAACTCATGGTTGTTGTGAATATTAAAAAGAAAATGCTTGGCATAGTGTCTGGCACAGAAGGAGTAGTACTCAGTAAGTAGTAGCTGTTGCAAGCCAGCTGAGTTAGGTGAATTGGTAGAGGACTCAAGTCAGTTGTTTCTCGAGTATTTAAAAGGGCTCAACATTCCAGCAACTGGAGAAGGGAAAGCAAATGGCTATGAATACCCACTACAAGAACTGGCAGAAGATCAAGGGGAGCAAGGACAGCAAATGTGCTATTAAATTAGGCATGATTAGAAATCGTGGCTGGTTGGAAGCTGATCCAGGCAAAGCTGGTATATTGAAAACTAGGGAAGTGTGGGGGCCAGAGGTTAGAGGTCCAATGACAGGCAGAGAACAGACGCTTTAGGAGTTCAAGAAGATGGGGGAGATGTATTGAGGTAATCAAGACCAAGTCAATGTGAAACAGTCTTAAGTCCCAAAGCTGAGCTATACCTATGGGCCCCAAGGTGAGTACAGGTGGCTCCTAGTCTGAAGATTCTCCACTGTGCTGTTACATGTAATCCCAAACCAAACTTACAAAAATACTGGCCTTCCCTGGCATTTGAGTTTTATTCTGCCTTGTTAAAAGGGCTACTCAGAAGAAATCAGTCTCCTTTGCAGAGTCAGGAGAAGGGAAACCAGCCTCTGTGTGCAGTGTTAGCATGATGAGCTAAGAGTTCAGAAATGACTGTAAATGAAAAATGGTGATAATGATAGCAGCTATCATTTACTGAATGCTTCCCACGGGCCAGCTGCCATGCTGATTTCATTTATGTTGATTATGTCATTGTATATCTTGTGACAGATCTTCAGGGTAGGGGCTATTTTTGTCCCTGTTTCAGAGCTGAGGAAGAAAAGGTTAGGTATTGGAGCTGAGACTTAAACCCTAGTGTGACTGAATCCAAAGCCTGTACTTTTAACCATGAGGCTAAAACCATTTCATCAAAAGCCTTGCTGCTATTCATGTTCTTAACATCACAGAACTGGAAGGGACTATAGAGAGGTCATTTAATCACAGATTCAAACCAGCCTAAATCCCAAAGCCCTGGAGAATGCATCCCAGGCATTCATTTTTTGAAAGAGACCTAGAGAGGAAAAGTCACAGGGCTGGGACTAAAACATGGGCTTCTTGAATCCCTGTCTAGCTCTTATTCTATTTCTCAGGTTGCCATGGACCAAAATGAACCCTCAGTCTATTTGTCTTATCAAATTGCAGTCTTCAGCAAGTGTCTGAATAACTTGGTCAGGACCTTCCTTCCAGGGAGAGCCTGGTGACCCTCTGAAAGCAGCCATGTACTTGGGAGTTCTCCTGCACACCCATGGTTTTTGACACTCACTATAGTGACTAGGCAGCTGGAGGATTCCAATCCTAATGATACGGAGAACACAAAACAACATGGGACACTGGGTCCTCCAGCCTTCTTCTCTGGGCCTGAGGGTTGATTTGAGTTAGCAACTCCTCACATGAGCTGCGTTCTTCAGCCTTAATTTAAGTGGGCAGAGGTGAATGAAAATGTGTAAATGTTGAAATGTTATTATTCAAGAGCCCTTGAGATCCCATAGCTCATCGTGGTAATTAAAATGCAGCACAGAAGACCCCTTGCTTCAGTAGCTCACAGGGTAAAAGGAAAATGAATGAGGATCACAAGTTGATGGGATTGGGAATTAGCATGCTGGTGTGCCATACTGAGTAGAGCAGCTGGCCTTGATGTATGAGTAGCATAAGAAACAGGCCTCCCTCCCTGTGTGCCATTATCTCCTTGTTTCTCTCCTAGAAGAGCAGACTGTGGGGAGGGCAGAGCTCGGGAAGTAGTGTAGGAGAAAGGCCTAAGGGTCTCTTCTGCAACTTCACTAGTCCCTGGGCGTAAGGTTTGTTGCCCAGGGTGGTCTCTAACTCCTGAGCTCAAGTGATCCTCCTCTCTCAGCCTCCCAAAGTGCTGGGATTACAGGCATGTGCTGCCACACCTGGCCCTTCTCTGCCTTTTCTAATGTATTTTTACTTCTCTGTAAGCCTGACAAGGTCTTATTTCTCCTTCAGTGCTCAGCTCGAAAGCTACCTCTTCTGAGAAGCCTTCTGGTTCAAAGTAAACAGGCTTTCCTTTTTGTCTGCCAAGCATATGATTTATGCTTGTCTTAAAGCATCTATTGAGGCAGACTTGGTGTCTTTATTTATTTATTTATTTTTTATTTTTTGGTGAGACAAAGTCTTGCTGTGTCTCCCAGGCTGGAGTGCAGTGGCATGATCACAGCTCACTGCAGCCTTGAATTTCTTGACTCAAATTATCCTCCCATCTCAATCTCCCAAGTAGCTGGGACAGCAGGTGTGCACCACCACACCCAGCTAATTTTTAAATTGTTTATAGAGATGAGGTCTCGCCATGTTGCCCAAGCTGATCTTGAACTCCTGAGCTCAAGCAATCCTCCCATCTCAGGTTCCCAAAGCGTTGGGATTATAGGCATGAGCCACCACACCTGGCCTCTTTATCCTCATATCACCTGGGTGCCTCCTGAGGGCAGACACTTCATACATTTGTCCATGGGATGAGTGGTTACAGTGACAGTTCTGGGGCCTGTCTCAGAGTTTCTCACTGCAGCCCTCTCACCATATTACCTTCTGTCCCTTCCTTCTGCTGTTCAGAGTTACAAGGATGGTGAAGGTAATGAATGCCTGTGAAGTGCTGTATATCGTACAGAGTACTTTCATGTACCTTATCTTTGATGATCCTTGTGACAGACCTGTGAGGAACGGAGAAGTAGTTGGTCTCATCTGTGAGCAAAGTGTGTTGTAACGGACCCTGTGTGGAGGATAATAACAATTTCAACATCTATTGAGAGTGTGGCATGTGCCAGACATGGTTCTTAATGCGTCACACGTATAATTTAATTACTGCAACAATCCCCCAATTAAGATCCCAGAATTGCACAAAGAAGTGAAGTAATTTGCTTAAAAACTGCTTCTTGATCAGTATATTCTATTGTTAGCACCTTGTCCCTAAGAGACCTTATATTATCCTTACTTTGCAGAAGGAAAAAACCATTGAGTAATTCTTTTCCTGCCCATTGATCTGCCAAAAAAACTCATCTTGGCCTTGGATGTAGTTTTTAATGGGAACAAGAACACCAGCCTTAGGCTCTTAGATCTCGGCAAGCTTTTCAGATACCAAAGTGTCTTTCTTAGGAATTGCCTGGCTAAGTCATATGATTATAAGAATTTCTTTCCATCATTTCTTATATTCCACAAAATATTGGTGGATTGTGGTTTCTCTAATAGGATTATGACCCTCAGAGATTCTTCTTCCACATATTTCCTTCCTCCGTAAGTTTCCATTCTTTCCTTCTGCCCACTTCCTTCCCCTTGGCATGGTCTGGTATTGAGCCCTTGGCATCTGTCTCTCTTTCATCATTGATAGCTAGCGTGAATGGGTGGCTGTTTCACAGGGCCTGCATTGTTAGCTCCCACAGCAGCAGTTCGAACATTCTCTGTGGCCTGGGTTCTGAGGTCCACCCAGGCAGTGTGAGCCAGGCTGGCCCCCAGTTCTGAGCTACGGTGTTTCCTTTCATTGTTGGTGCCTTAGCTCCCAGTTGTTAAATGTGAAGCTGGAAGTTGATACAAAGCAGTAGAAGCCTGTGCTCCTTTTATGAAAGTCATCTTGCATTCAAATGTAGTCAGAGGGACATTGTACCTTAGGCCAGGATCTGTAGGAAGTCGGCTGTTAGAATGTGGTCCCAGAGATGGCAAATTTTGCAGCCTGATTAACTCTCCCCATCAGCTTCCCCTAGAAGTACTATTGACCTGAACCACATTAAATGGTCATGTGTCATCCTCACTGTAGCCCCACCATGCAACACCACTGGGTAGCTTTGTTCTGGCTGCCAGTTGTTATACGTAATATTCATAGCCATGAGTCGTGGCTTCCTGGGGCCTCAGTTAAGCTATATGAAACTCTTATGTGCATTCCTTCTTCCCTAGAGAAAGGATTCAAGTTTTCAGGGCTTGTTCATTGCTCAGGACCTGACCTTTGGGGTATAGCATTTTTGAGTTGAGGTGTGGAAGTCCCAAAGTGGTCAAGTGTAGAGAAGGGGCCCAGCACAGTGGCTCACGCCTGTAATCCAGCACTTTGGGAGGCCAAGGCGGGCAGATCACTTGAGGCGAGGAGTTTGAGACCAGCCTGGCCAACATGGCAAAACCCCGTCTCTACTAAAAATACAATAAAATTAGCTGGGCGTGGTGACACACACCTGTACTCCCAGCCACTCAGGAGGCTGAGATGGGAGAATCACTTGAACCCAGGAGGCAGAGGTTGCAGTGAGCCAAGAGTGTGCAACTGCACTCCAGCCTGGGCGACAGAGCAAGACTTGGTCTCAAAAAAAAATAAAAAAGTGTAGAGGAGGGAGATGCCAAAGTTGGTGCTCCTGTGCTCCTGTGGATAAGTAATCAGAGCCATAAAGTGGAGCTAATTGGCTGCCCCTGGCCACTTCTCTAGACTCGTGAAAAGCTGAACAGACTGTGGAGACTGAACTGCTCTTCTGGAGCTGGGAGGGGGAGAGGGGGCTATGTGGGAACTGTATCCCTGCTCAGACCTCAGCGAGTTGGGCTCACTGTGAGAGCTGGTTGTTGAGACCACTTCTTAAAGGCTGTTTTGGAAGAACCACTGTTTCAGGACAGTAGCGTCATGCGTGGGCATTGGAGACTGTGTTTTAGTACATTGTGTTTATAAAGCACTGCTCATTTTGCACCGCTCCTCACCTGGCTACCCTCTCCAGTTGCAGAACTGAATCTCAAGAAGGGGCTTTGGGCCTTCAGGCGTGCTGATGAGGGAGAGTGGCTGCTGTGTAGGCAGCAACAGGAGAGGTACCCAGGCAGGCGTCTCGCATCCCTAAGGGGGAGAAGTGTGCCATCATGACATGGTGGAGACCTGGATTCTCATCACTATCATGACATTAAAGGGATTTTTAAGTATCATGCAGCCCAGCCCAGTCACTTTAGACACTGAGGCCCAATAAGATGAAATCACTGCCAAGGCCACACAGCTAGAGAACAGCTCAGCCAGGACCAGAGCCAGATCTTCAGGCTCCTAGGTTAAAGTCTTCTCCCGCACCACCTGGGGTAACCACTAAGACTCCTCATCTGTAAACATAGTTGACCCTTTTGGTTCTAACATTCTCTGAGCTCATGAATAGTTCTTGAGAGTTTTGAGCAGACTAGGAAATTGTTTGGTGTAGGTGCAATAGATTCCACGTATAGAGAAGATTAAATTGAATATTATGGAATGTGAGCTAGTGCTGGACATAGTGTTATTTACTCTGATGATGTGGGTTAGAATCCTTAATGGGACTGAGTTCATGCAAGGAAAGCCCCTGGGTGTGCCAGTGTAGTGCTGATGTTAGATTCTGATTTGGCCAATTATTTATGCTACTTCAGGGCGAGGTATTTGAATGTACAGTAGTAGTTGGCCTCATGAGCTAGTAGTGTCAGATTTCTAGGATGTTAGGGAAGTCTCGAGAGAACTGCACATGTCTCCTGGCATTGACAGATTAGACCATTTTGTTTTCAGTGGATCAACTAAGGTTAAACTTAAACAAATATGAGCAGCTGGGAGATTTTGGAAGAAGCAAGATGTGCACATTCTCAAAAAAAAAAAAAGAGAGAAAGAAAAGTCTGTGCTCCCTGAGGAAGGAAGGATGAGGCGTGGAACTCGGAATGGCCCCCTCTGAGGAAGGAAGCAGTTATTTCTCTGCCGTTTTGTTTCTGTTAAGGAATTCCAGAAGTTGCAGGTTGTGGATCATGACCTCTTTTTTTTTTTTTTTTTCTGTTGCTGCTTGCCAGAGGAAGGGAGGGCGGGTGGCCTTTAAATAACACTTTGGCCTTTATGGAAATGTATCAGATGTTCCAGGAGTGGGTCTCACTGCTCGCGCTTGCTCACTGGTGCTCTCGCTTTTGCTCCACGTTCACTCACTCTGTCCTGACTTGTGTCCTTTCTCTAGGTTATAGTTAACACTCTTCTCGCCTTATATAGCAAGGTCTGGTCGTTAATGTTAACAGAAATCTAACAACAGGGAAGGCTGCCAGATAGCATTAATCAGGCCAGTGTTTGGAATTTCATAAATGCCCTGACTTTGGGTACAAATTGAACATTAAGAACAATATGAAAACTGTCTTCCTTCCTCTCTCTTCTTCTCTCCTCTCCTCCTCCCCAGCCTATCCAGTTTCTGTCTCTCTTTCTCTGTGAATTCCTCTGCTCTGCTGTATGCTTGCTGCATTGGAACTTTGTTGATTTTTGCCACGTTTAATTTTTTATTTCTCTGTCTCTCCGTCCACTCCAAGACCACACGCGGAGCAGCAGCAGCCGGAGCCAGGACTCTACGGAGGGGCAGGACGGGCAGGTCCCAGAGCAGTTCTCAGGCCTCCTCCACGGCTCCTCCCCAGTGTGCGAGGTGGGGCAGGACCCTTTCCAGCTGCTCTGCACCGCTGGCCAGAGCCATCCAGACGGGTCCCCCCAGCAGGGCGCCTGCCACAAGGCCAGCATGCAGCTGGAGGAGATGGGTGTGCATGCTCCTGGAGCCTCCCAGCCCAGTGCCCTGGACCAGAGCAAGAGAGTGGGCTACCTAGCAGGCCTGCCCACCACCAACAGCCGCTCGCACCCTGAAACTTTGACTCACACAGCATCTCCGCACCCTGGTGGTGCTGAGGAAGGAGACCGGAGTGGGGCCAGGAGCCGAGCCCCTCCCACCAGCAAACCCAAAGCTGAACTCAAACTCAGCCGCAGCTTGTCCAAGTCTGACTCTGATCTCCTGACCTGCTCACCCACAGAGGACGCTACCATGGGGAGTCGGAGCGAGTCCTTATCCAACTGCAGCATTGGGAAGAAAAGGCTAGAGAAGTCACCCTCCTTCGCCTCGGAGTGGGATGAGGTAAGGCTGACATGACGTCACAGGGAGCTAGGCTGGCCAGGCTGGCCGCAGCCCACCACAGCTCCCCTGAGTGCCAACTCTCAGGCCCAGGATCTGGGCAAGGTTGCTCTGGTTCTTTCACTCCGTAACTAATGTGTTTCTGACAATCGTAAGAAGAGGTGAGCCTCAGGTAGTCTGGATCACAGAGGACAGGTCTATTAATGGTTAAATTAGAGGGTGGAGGCCCCAGCAGAGCAGGGCTGAGGGAGGGGCAGTTTCTAGAAATGACATGCTGTTTGGAAATATTTGGATCCCATCAGCCCCATTGAGAGAATCATGCTCACCCTGGAGATGTTTAAGAAGAGCTGGAGTACTTCCTATGAGTGCTTCAGGAGGAAAAGAGAAGATCCAGGGTTAGCTGAGAGGTGTGAGGGGTGTTTGTGTTTAGGGGAGGACAGGGGTAGGGCTGGGGGGAAAGCTGCTGAAAGGGGGCTTTTCTTTTTTTTATATATAATTTCAACTTTTATTGTAGATTCAGGGGGTACATGTGCAGGTTTGTTACATGGGTATATTGCATGATGCTGAGGTTTGGGGTACGATTGATCTCATCACCGAGGTAGTAGGCATAGTACCCGATAGTTAGTTTTTCAGCCCTTGCCCCCACTCCCTCCCCTCTCCAGTAGTCCCCAGTGTCTATTGTTGTATCTTTATGTCCATGAGTACCCAGCATTTGAGGGAGAACATGCCGCACTGTTTGGTTTTTCTGTTCCTGTGTTAATTCACTCAGGATAATGGCCTCCAGCTGCATCCATGTTGCTTGCAAAGGACACGAGCTCATTCTTTTTTATAGCTGCGAGAGAAAGGCTTTTCTATTCCCTGCTTCTCCATGGTTATTCTTACTGTGCTGTCCTGGAAGGCCAAATACTTCTTCCAGCAGAAGGGTCCTGCCCATCCCACATTCCCAGATTGGTCAGGCAGAAGAGGGCTAAGTGGTTCAGGAAATGAAGATTAGGGAGTAGAAAACATTGGGAGTCAGAGGCCCAGTTTTCTTTCATAGCCATTATTAGTTGGAAATATGTACCAAAGTATTCCTCTGTGACCTATGGCATGTCTCGCTGAGCAGAAGAATGTGTTTCTCAAAGATAGGTAAACACCCTGGGAATGTTAAAGTACCACCCTTGCAAGCTTCTTACTGAGTGGAAGCTGCCTTTGAAGTGGACTGGGTCTGTCTCTGAGGAATAATTTCAAGAACTGCATTTAGCTCTCCAAGAGGAGGGGAACACTACAGCTGACATGTCCATTTGAACAATCTGTACACTTAATGCCCTACCCAACTCTATTTGGGTAGGTGCTGGAAAGTTATGTAAACCAAAGCCAATCCATTTCCAGTGAAGGATCGGGGTTGGGGGCGGGGGCTGTGCTTCCAGCGCTACCTCCAGATAAGGTATAAGATGAAGCTTAAGATTCTGATTAGGCAGAGACAGAGGAATCCTGTGCAAAAGATTTTCATTGCTTAGTAAACAAAGATTTGGTGAGCTTGTGCTAGATGCCTGGCCACTCGTGGAAAATCACTATGAGTGAGATAGCTCTGGGGGAGAGGGGTGCCAGGAGATTACACACTGGAGTGTGTATATTTGTAGGAATGTATGCTCTACCTTTGTTTTTTAAAACAGAGTTTTACTAATTTACAGTCAGCTATAGGAAAAGTTCAAGATAAATTTAAGAGGAGGGTGAAGATAAGTGCAGTGTGCTCTGAAATGGCCATAGAGGTTAAGAGAGAAAACATCAGTGACTCTCACCCAGGTCTGAGATTTTTAAAAAATCAGTGTTTTGGGGAGTGGAGACAGGAGGTATGAGAGGGTGGGAAGAGATTCAGGAAAGACCACTAGAGCAATGGGATTTGACATGGAATTAAAAGACCGAGTCTTATGGTTAAAACCAGATTGAAGCTGGCGGGACGAGGAGAGGTGGGTGGAGAGAGCGGCGTGAGCAGAGGCATGGAGCTGGGAAAGCTCAGGTCATTTGGTTTGTCTAGTGTGCTGAGTGTGTGTAAGGGCAGAATGAGAAATAAGGGTAGAAAGTGAGATTTGCACCAGGGTAGTGAGAGGGCCTCGAGCATCAGGCCAAGAGATGAGTACAGCCAGCCCTCCATATCCATGGTTTTCTGCATCTGTGGGTTTAGCCAACTGTGGATAGAAGTGTTTGGGGGAAAAAATAACAAAACAACAATAAAAAATAATGCAAATAAAAATACAGTATAACAATTACTTACATATAGCATTTACATTGTATCAGGTATTAGAAGTAAACTAGAGATGATTTAGAATATACAAGATGTGTGTAGGTTATATGCAATGTTATTTCATGTCAGGGACTTAAACATCCACAGGTTTTGATATCCAAATGGTGTTCTGGAACCAATCCCTAGTGGATACTGAGGGATGACTCCTGGATATGCTATCAAGGCAGTATCTCAGAATCCTTTAAACAGGCTGGAAGACAGCTTTACCAGTCTAATGAATCACTTCTTCTTTGTGGCTCCTTCTGAGCGTATCCCCACCGGAGAGGTCAGCAGTGCTGGGCGATTCTTCACAGGATATTTATGTCCTGTTAACATGCAGCATTTCTGGGCAGTCTTATGGGCTCCACTGTTTCCTCCTGGCCAAGAAATACAAAATCACCTGGGCAAAGCTGGGCTTAATTGAGGTTGGCTGTGTGGGCTCGTAAGCCAGTGTCTCTTTGCATCGAGAGGAGATTCATTTGCTGATATCACCTGTGCAGATAAAGGTTGCAGGTGCTTACAATGACCCAGGGATCTAGATCTATCCAAGATCTGGGTGTTGTGGGCCAGTTCTCTAGTGTGACTGAAATGCAAAAGCCCTGCTACATTTTAAATTTGAAAAAACTTAAAGGCAATTGAGGTCTTATTGGAAAGAATTCAGAAGATCAAGGTTTGCTTACATCCGAAACATTAACAGGGCCCTTTATGTGTAACCCTTCAATGTTGTTTCTTAGTGATACTGTGCTTGGTTTCTGTGGATATCACTCTCTAAAGAGAAACTCCAAGTGTTTCCCCCAGTGACTGGCCCTAAACCCAGGGCCTTGGCAGGCTTTTCTGGAATAGGGCATTAGTTAATGGTTGCTCCCCACCCTATCCCTGACCAGTGCCCGTAGCCTGCTTTGCCATATCCTATTCTTGCTGATTTTTTTCTTTGTTGTCCCTGGACCCCCGGGAGGTGGGGAACTCTGCTCTAAAGGCTCTGAAGGTGCTTGGGCCTAGCTCAGCTCTTCACTGTGAGGCCTGGGGAGGGAGAAGGAAGGCTGTCGGGTGGGAGCCCCTCAGGCTGCTCCTGGAAAGAAGTGCAGGACCGCAGATGGGCTCAGGTTCAGGAGTCAGCAGATCCAGCTTTGAACCCCAGCTCCACCATCTCCACCTCGGTGCATGGACTGCCTCAGTAAGCTCACTGTTATTATTCTTATTTGTGAAACTGAGGCAGTTAGATCTGTGTTTCAGCGTGTTTTACCAATTAGAGATGTGTTTAACTGCCTAGCACAGTTCCTAGCATGCATGAAGTGTTGACTAAATGGTAGATACTGTTACTATCGTGCTTGGAGCTTCAGAGAATGGGAACTGAGGCCTGGAGTGTCTTCAGACCTTAAGAAAGGCAGAGCTCAGGCCGGGTGTGGTGGCTCACACCTGTAATCCCAGCACTTTGGGAGGCCAAGGCAGGTGGATCACCTGAGGTCAGGAGTTCGAGACCAGCCTGGCCGACATGATGAAACCCCATCTCTACTAAAAATACAAAAACTAGCCGGGCATGGTAGAATGTGTCAGTAGTCCCACCCACTCAGCAGGCTGAGGCAAGAGAATTGCTTGAACCCAGGAGGCAGAGGTTGCAATGAGCAGAGATCACACCACTGCACTTCAGCCTGGGCGACAGAGTGAGAGTCTGTCTCAAAAAAAAAAAAAAAAAAAAAGGCAGAGCTCTTTGCAGGAGGTCCTTTGTTGTTTGGTGATAGCAGAGTCACGGGGAACCACTGGAGTCCAAACCCTTCAACTGGTGATCCTCCTGCACAGCTCTGCCTCACTGCAGGGATGGGATAGCCCACCCAGCCTGAGAAAGTCAGGCAGGCACCTTCACCACTGTTCTCATTTGAGAAATTAATGAGCTTTCTGTTGAACTCCCTGAGAGGAGAAAAGAGATTGGAGAGAAATCTACAGCCTTCTCTACAATTTATTTTTCCAATATATTCTTCCACATAATGGCCAGCAAATGGCTGGTTGGTTGAGATGATGTTCTCCAGTTGGGGAACATGTATGGCTAATAGATTTGGGAGTCATTTTCTCCAAATACAGACTGCTCCTTATTGTGGGTTAATGCAGCCCTGTTGAACTACCCTGAGCAACATGACTTCTGAAAGATGGCCTGGTTAAGGTAAACCTCTGTGATCATATCTGTTAATAACACTAACATTCTCCCTATTTTCTATTGTATTTTTGGTGACAAAGAAGTCATAGAGTTTGCCTTTAAAAGAGCTCAGCCTAAGAGGAGATCTGAATCCAGGCCTCGGTAGTTATTTTCTGTGTTCTCCAGTCAAGTCAAAGCACTCTTTGTTGTCTTAATGATGCTTGGGACATAATAGAGGGCAAACTGAGAGGTGTACATAAATAAAATTTTAAAAATATATAGATAAGGAGTGGGAAATTCACCACATCCCTCCATGCGTACTTAACCTCTGTTAACATTCAGTACATATCCAAATTTGGGGTCTTAGTATATTTACTGATTTTAATTTGCTTTTCTTACCTAATTACTGCACGTTGTGGATATCTTACCATGGCAGCATCAATAACACCTGGATTCAAATCGTCATTCTAAAAAGGCTGAGTATTCTCTTGTATGGCTATATCATAAGGTTGGTTGGTTTGTCGTTGTTGAAACTTCTCCAACCATTAGATGCTGCACAGGGCATTTTCCACCTGCCCTTCAGGTCCAGTTCCTACCCTTTTCTATCTGCTTATGTGTCGTGCATTAATAGGCCAAGGGGTTGTTGAATTGTCTGTGTCCCTCTACTGAAAGCCACCACTCCTGGGAGGGACCTTCTCCCAATAGCTGTTCTCTCTGGGTTCTAGTAAACAGTCCTTCCCTTTGACCCTTCTGACCTAATGCTCCTCACTGTGACTAGCTCCCCTCCCTGCACCTTACCCAAACCTGTGTAAATAATCCCATTATTAAGTTCCTTCAGGTGCACAATTTGTGCCATCTTTTCCTGCAGGGACCCTGAGTGATACAGCAGTTTTTGGCACTCTTTCTATCAACTGTGAGCAAGCATAGATGGCTGTATGCTGGAGCAGTAAGCATGGCTCTAGCATGTAAATTGTAAATTAATCTTCATTTGCAAATGAACTAAAAGGCTTAGATATTCAGGGTGCTAGGAAGCAGGAGAAATTCATCATTTAACTGGAAGCACCAGAGCTGTGGCAGTGGAGTCATGGCGGGACCAGCATTTAGAAAGTTTCTTTCACTCTTTGACTGAATGTTGGTTGAAAGGAGTGCAGCTGAAACTGTAACCAAAGGAGGCATTATGCCTCCAGGAAAATCTCAAGGAAAAGTATCACAAGCAGCAGTGGTAGCTGTTGGATCAGGCTCTAAAGGAAAGGGTAGAGAGATTTGACCAATTAGCGTGGAAGTTGGAGACAAATTTCTTCTCCCAGAATATAGAGGCACCAAAGTAGTTCTAGGTGACAGGATTATTTCTTATTTAGAGATGGTGACATTCTTGGAAAGAATGCAGACAGAAATAAATCACTATTGAAATGGCATCACGTGAAGCTGTTCCTTCCACTGAAGTCCTGAAATATTTCATCATATAATTTCCATGTCTTTCTTTATAATAAACTAAATTTCTAAATTTTATTTTAAACTTTATTTCTTTACAATAAACTAATGATATATAAAGTAATGGCATCCAGTGTCTCTAAAACTTTGTTTTTCAGCACTGATATGACATTTCCAAATAAAAATATGTAAATTTAACAAAATTAAAAATCCAAAACTTTAAGCCTTTCCCACTTCCTACTATAGGAAAGAAACCCGTTCTCCCTTCATCAGGCTGGCAGTGTCCTCAGCATCTCAGCTGTGTGCTCCTGCAGCAGTCTCCTTTTTATGTGTCTTCATCCTCTGTCTCTTGCACAGTGTGATGTACCCACAGCACACACACACAGCACCAATTAACATCTGAGATAAATACCTTGTAGGAAGAACAAAGATGGCTTTCTGGTCATATTGTGGTTTGAATGGATAAAAAGTTTGTAATGACCAGATCAGCCTCTCACCTGCCTTTGAATGGGATTGAAGTTTATGAAAGAGAAAACCACAGAAGGCTGTTTGTCTACTTAGCATAAACATTGGAGTCATTTAAAACTTGGCTAAAGGCTTAAATGATAAATTTGTGTTTTGTAATCAGCTTTCATGAATATTAAATAAGTGGGAGATGGGTGAAGAGCAGGGACATGCTTCGTATGCATTTTGTATAAGCTGAGAATAATTTCTGGCACAGGATTTTGGGTATGTCCTGTCTTTGTCTGAAATGGTAGCTGAGGAGACCCTTGGCTCTTGAATCCTTTTCCTGGGAATTGAAGTGGCAGCAACTGGGAGGGCACCCTTTCAGGCCAAGTCCAGAAGTGGCCTCGCCGCCTCGCCCTTTCCAGCTCTGTCCCATTAGAGGCATGATGTCATCAAGAGACAAGCTGATTGGTTCAACTCCGTAGAGGCTTTGGCTGCTTTTAACCCTTGGGGGTTAGGTGTGCAAAAAGAAGAATGTAAAATAAGGAGATTTGCATTTCCACTGATGATGACTAAATTTCCCACGCCATATTCTGCAATGTGTATTGTTCCTCTTTATGTAAACAAGCATGCTGTGTAGTCTTTTGTGCTGAGCAAAGCCCTCCTGCCCTGAGCAAGAATGTGGCACTCCTACCTCTGGGGAAAGATTAGGGCCTGGAGTGTCTATTTAAGTTGTTTCCACATATACAGAGTAGCCATAACTGTTATCCTAGATGAAACACCCTTTACATTTCCATTGGCTTTAGGTGGTCTCGTAATATTGAGGTAATTTGTTCATATTTTTAAAATAATCTCATTTATTTTATAGGCAGCCCTAAATAAACAGTTTTGGCCTTTCTATCAAAGTGATTTTTGTTAGCCTAGATTATATATGTGTATATACACACACACACACGTATATATGCGTGTGTGTGTATATATATGCGGTGTGTGTGTGTGTGTGTGTGTGTATTTATGTATGTTTATATGCATTGCCATGGCCTTGATGCTAACAGGAGAAACTCCACGGTGTTGTGAATGAGCGGGAGTTAGTCCTGGCTCTGCAATTGACTGGTGATGAGAAAACTGGTGTGTTCAGCACCCCTCTCTCCCGCATGCTGGTCCCTTGCTGCCATCATGCCTCTAACTGGGCAGGTGCTGGAAAGCGGGGGTTGGGGGAGGGGGGGATGCGCCCTCCCTGCTGCTGCTACTTCACTTCCCACCAATGCATTTCCCCGTTGCTGCTGTGCCTGTTACTCATTGTTTCCCTTTTTCTTTTTCCCTTTGCTCTTTCTCCCCTTTTCTTCTATGCTTTTTTGTCTTTTTTCTTCCTCCCTACTTTTCTCATTCATTTTTCCTTTTCATTCTTATTTTTACAGGTGGAGTTAAGGATAGGCTTCTCTTCTAGCCTCTCAGCCCTCTGCACCAGAGGGATTTTTCTTTTATTTTTTCTTTTTAACATTTTTTCCAGGGTTGACCCACATTTCTATTCTGCACCCGCATTTCTGCCACTCGTGGTATCCGCAGGCCGCCACACCCACCACCAGCCCCAGTCCCCCACTAAACAGCCTGGTTCCCTTTAGCTGCAGCAGGAGGGCACCATCAAGCACCAAGGAGGGAGTTGGGGTATTTGCAAAATCGCCAGCAAAAGGAGAATTTTCCTTTTCTCCCTTTTTTGTTTTGTTACAGACTGAAAGCCCCAGCTTTCAGTCTGTAACAAATGAATGTAGGTGAATATAGATGAGAGGAATTTGACCTTTATTCCAGTCCATACAAATGCTGAGAATCACAAAAGGAAACATTTTCTGGGATATTCTTTTTATACTTTGGTTCTGGTTTTGTATCTTGTTTTTCTAGTAAAGTATCAGTAGGATACAGAGTGCGTGATTTTATATGACTTTGGGAATAATAGTTCATCTTATATTATTCTAAGCAATTGTGTCTAAGAACAAGTAGCGATATTTTACATAATCAGTAATAGTATAAAATTGAAGTATATTTGTATTACAGTTACTCATTCAGCTAATTTGTTGAGCACCTGCTCTGTTCCAGGTAGGCTCTAAGTGCTGGGGATACAGCAATGAACAAAACAGACAAATCCTCTTGCCCTCATGGAGCTGGCATTCTAGGAAGCTAGAAGGGAATGAGAACTTAAAAAGAATGAATAGGTAAAAATCATAGTATGTAGCTGATGATAGGAGTGGTTATGAGAACAATACAGCTAAGAACAGGATTAGAGGGTGCGGTGGGAGGAGGGTTGCCGTTAGGTGAGTCAGCCAAGGAAGGCCCCTTTGAGGAGGACGTGAAGGAGCAAGCTGTGCATGCTTGGGGTGGGGAGGGAGAAGCATGAGTAGTTATTGGGCTACTTTCTCTTAATTAATTTCTCCTGTAAGAGAAATTTAAAATTCTACCCTACACTTCATATTGTCTTACAAATATACCTTATAACTTGACTTTTACTTTTAACTTCCTTTTTCTTTAGTCATGATTGCTACCTGTTGCCTTTCTCATCTTGGTTTTTTTCCTTGATTTCTTTATTTTAAGCTGCTGGGTGCATGCTTTTAAACATGCACATATCCACATTTTTAAAAAGCTATTGAACTAGAATGAAATCATAATTTCTCAAACTTGATCATTGTTCTTGTTGTCCTAGGCAAGGATGTTGGGTGAGTTCTGGCAGAGGGGCTGGGTTATAGGTCATTGTCTTAGGAAATGCCTTTCCATGAGCTCATTGCATACTCAAGGCAGAAATAAAATCTGAAAACCAGGATCATGAAGCAAAGGGAAGAGAATTCAAAATTACTAAGACCAGAAGATGGCCAGAAATCTCGGAAATGGGAGCTCTAGTGAGGGAGGCCAACTGACTGGGTGTTCATGGAGGCAGGGAAGGTGAGTTCAGGGCGTGCCACCACCACTTGGAACACAGAAATGGTGCTGATGTCCTAAAAGAGCACTCACCACAAATAATTTGCCCTGATGAATCTTAAATACATCCTCTCAAGAGCCAGGCCCATAGGTAATTACAACCAGTAAGAGAGGAAGATGCTGGTGGCCTCAGACATTCTCTGACCCTGGGTGGACTTAGGGGACGTCAGGGTAGAGGGAGCTTCTTAGAGACCAGATGTGAAGGTGGTCTGTGTGTATGCATGCACGCATGTGTGTGTATATATCCCAGAGAAGTTTAATTTGTTTAGAGATGTGCTATGTGGTCAGAGTGGCAGCCGGGCAGTGGGGGATAGGCTTTTTATTATATAAGACTCTGAGAAAACAATTAATCTGGACCTCATTTGCACTTCCTTTGAAATATGTGACCCTCAGAAACAACACAGGCTCTTTTCCTGACCCCAGTGTTATGCCAGCATCCTCAAAGATGTGCTGTCTGATCTCAACTCTGTTTTCGTGGACGACTACCCTCCCTGCCTAGGGTTCCTTTGTCCTGCTTTCTTCTCCATAGACGTTCCCTTTTGATGCTACCAGGTGAGTAGCCAGTAGGTAAGAAGAATGTTTGTGGCCTGTAGCTGCTGGGCAGGGCCGAGATGCTGAGCAGATCTTTCCCAGGCATCCTACTCTTGCTCACAAGCTCTAATGACCCAGTCTCTGGCGCCACAGGGCCCACCTGTCCATAACTCAAGGCAGCCTGTTTATTTGCCTGGACAGGTGGAAAACTGCCTAAGCTCACTAGGGGCCTACAAATGGCAATTTATCTGGCAGTCTGTTCTTGGCTGTCCTGATTTAAACAGGCAGGAAGCCATTGTAAACTCAGCTGAAATGTTGTGGTTTGTGTAAATGTTCTGGTTCCTTTCCTTTCCGCTTTGGATCTGGTTATTTTCGACAGAACTTCCCCCAAAAGCATGGAAGAGCCTTATATCTGTTATGCAGTGGGCATACAGTCCTGGTTTTGCAGCTTGGGCCCTCTGTACTGGGCCAAAGGACAGTGAAGAGTGCTATGGAACTTGGGTGCAGTGGCAGAGGACTGGCACCCCATCTTCACACTATACTTCAAGGGTGGAGATCTCCCAGCCTCAAGGTCGTAGGCTGTTTCTGTGTCTTTGGAGGGAATATATATCTTAACCCCCATATCTAACTGTATGTAGAAATCTAGGCAAAGCTAACCCTAGAAATGGAATGTTTATACCGTAGGGGTTTTGTATTTTTTAAATTATAATACCTGAATCTAGGTGAAATTTTAAAGGTACCAAAGAGTATATAGTGAAAAATAAGTCTCCCAGATTCCCGGTTCTTCTCCCTGGTGTTTTGAATATCATTCCAGAAATATTCTCTGCATATAGAAGCATTTCTGACATGTTAAGCATTTTTCTTTTTAAAAGACAAAATGGTGCTGTCTCGTGTACTGCTCTGAACCTTGCTTTTTTCATGTAATAGTAATTTTTTGAAAATCATTCTAATTAAGTACATGAAGAGTTTCTTTTTTATTGTTCATAATGTTCCATGGTGTGCATATACTATCATTTATTTTTGTTTCTTGTAGATGGACATTCTACATGTTACCAAGCTTTTACTGATTAAAGCATTGCTGCAATGCAAATCCTTGTACAGAGTCATTGTAAGATGTTTCTAGAAGCTGAACAGCTGTGTGAAAGAGTTTGTGCGTGTTAAATTTACTTTCCTACCCACAACATGTAAACACCTTATCAACATAAGGGTGGTTAGCCTTTTAGTCTCTTTTTGGTTAACAGATTGGTAATGTTATCTTAGGTTAGTTTTAAAGTGTGTTTCTTATTATGAGTGACATTGGCCATCTCTTTATATGTTTACAAAACACTATTTTCTAGATTCCTTTTCTCTCTCTCTTTTTTTTAACATTGTTCATATTGTATTGATCTCTTTCTTACTAATTTGTCGAAGCTCTTTATATTTGAAAAAATATTAGCCCTTTATCTGTGATATGATTTGTCTTTTGGCCTGTGGCATTTTTATGTTTTTTTTTAACATGTAGAAATTTAGAATTTTTATATAGTTCAATCTATCAATCTTGTGCTTTTTTTTTTTTTTTTTTTTTTTTTGAGACAGTCTTGCTCTGTCACCCAGGCTGGAGTGCAGTGGCACAATCCCGGCTCACTGCAACCTCCATCTCCTGGGTTCAAGCGATTCTCCTGCCTCAGCCTCCTGAGTAGCTGGGATTACAGGCACCTGCCACCATGCCCAGCTAATTTTTGTATTTAGTAGAGACGAGGTTTCACCATGTTAGGCCAGGCTGGTCTTGAACTCCTGACCTCAGGTGATCCGCCCACCCGGGCCTCCCAAATTGCTGGGATTACAGGCGTGAGCCACCATGCCCAGCCGACTTCTGCGTTTTGTATCCCAGTTAAGAAGACTTTCCTTACTCTAAGATTACAAATACATGTATATTATTTGTATATATACATTATATATATATTATTACATATATTATGTAATTACATATATAATATATACTTATATGTAATATACAAATATATATTATTTGATTACAAATATATCTATTTTATATATATAGTTACACATTCTATATATATATACACACACACAAACACATAATTTCCTCCTGGTATTTTATGGTTTCATTTTTCAGGTATAAATCTTTGTTTCTTCGGAATTCATTTTGCTATGAGGAGTGCTAGGCATCCTGTTGATTTTTAGCGACAATTTGATCTAGCCCACTGTTTGATTCAGTTTTCCAGGTGATGAAACTAAAGCTTTGAGAGCTGAAATGACTTGCCTGCGGTCTTAGGGTTGATAAATGAGGGAAACCAGTTGGAACTACATCTTCTAATACACAAGATTGTATTTAGAATATAGGTGAGCTAAACCTTTATTTCGGCATTAATTAGCAGTTACTTTTCACTTCCTCTTGTTTCAACCCAAATTATTGCAGCATTATCTTACTTTTTCCCTCTAACTGCAGACAAAAATATTTGTCTGTGTATGAAGGAAAGCAACTTACGAAAGGAGTCTCCTGGGAGAAGCATGTGTTTCCTTTTTACTGTAATATTAAGACTCAAGGCATTTCTTTCCTTTACTGCTCTCTAAGATGGGGGGCTGTTAGGTTTTTCTTTTGTGACTTGAAAAGTGAGGTGATGATTTCCGGCAAATTCTAAAATTTGGAATTTGGAAGGAATCCTAGTTACCATGTAGTCCAGCTCCCTTATGAACAAAGTCACTTTTGTGTTGTCTAAAAGTGATCTTTACTACCGTACTTGACTGGTTTAAAAATAATAATTGTAACTAAATAAATAAATAAAAATGATCTTCCAACTTTTGCTTGTAAACAAGTAACCCCCTCTACCATCCACCGTTACGTCTATGAAATAATGAAAACTCCTTTCCCATATCCAGCTAAAATCTGTGACTTCCACTCCATCAATTCTGGCTTTACCTTCTTTGTAGGTCATGGACGCAGTCCTCCATCATAGTTGTTCAGATATTTGAAGCTGCAATTATGTCCTGCCACCCTCAAACCTTCTCGTTTCCTTGCCAGGCACCCCAGTTTCTTCTCTCTCGCCTCAGATGGCTTATTTTCAAACTGCTATTGTCCTGGCCCTTCAGTGAACATCCTCTTGAAATCGTATGTCATCGTTACAGATGCTTGTACATAATGTACATTGCATGGTACACTATGATGAGATTTATGTGTCGCAGGCCACCTGATAATGCTTCATCAAGGGGTTTGATGCACATCTTAGTCTCCTGAAAACTTAAGGGTTCAATCCGTCAGTGAGCCCAAGTCAAAGACAGTGTGCACAATGCTTCCAGAGGTACCACACCTCCATCAGGAGGCCATACAGAAAGCGGTTCTGTGGAGTGGAGGTGCTTGTTGCCTTTTGAAGCCTTATCCTGTGATTTCTGCCCTGGAGATACAGCTCAGCCTCTCCCCTGTTGTGCTTTTTTGGCAAAATCAGTGTAGCTTTTCCTCACGTCCCATCACATAACAGTGACTCTACCTACTCTCCACCTAACAGCATAATGGCCTGCTCTGGGCCCATGAGACTTGCTCAGGCATTTTTTAGCAGCTACATGACTCACCATGACCTTAATTTGCAGGTAAAGATGCTTTTGTACCAATTTTTCATTTGAAATCAATAGGACAGATGAGGCCTGAGAAAGCCTATGTTGTCTAAATGACCCTGAGCCAGGCCTGGTAAAGGGTCACTCAAGTCCCCTTGTGCTCTTGACCACAACCCTTCCTCCTCTCCCCATTTTGTGCCAGTTGCCAGGGTTTCCTTCCAAAATCTCTCTCCATTCACACTCACCTATCTGGGATCCTCAGCAGCCACCACCTCAGTATCTCCCTGCTTGCCTCTGGGCTTCTCTAGCTCGTCTTACTTGTGGCTGCCTTACTATGTTCCTCAAATGTTTTGTGTTATCCTCCCTTGATTAAAAACGTCCTGGCTTGCCTATTGCTATGGTTCAGAGTCCAGACTCCTTAGCCTGGAGTACATGATTCACCAGAGAATGAGCCCATGGCCCAGCCTCTATAACTGGCCTTCTCTTTCATCTCATACCCTATTTTTCCAGCTCAGTTAATTCCTGTACTCACTGTTTTCCCCTACACATTGGTTTATATATTCTCCCTACTTGAGTGGCTTTCTCCATTTCTTTTTGTTGAAATTCCACTCTTCATTAGAGGCTTAGTCACTCATTCACCACACTTATGGAGAGCCTACTGTGTGCTTAGGCTGGGTATACAGAAATGAAATTGTAAACAAACATGCAGCTTTTGAGGGACTTAGACCCTAAAGGGAGAGACAGATATTAAACAAGTACAAATAAAAATATTACCACAAATGAAAATAAGTGCTCTTGAAGAAAAGGAGCAGAGTGCTGGGCAAGGTGTGGGAGGTGAGGTGAGGCCCCATTAGATGGACTGGCCGTGAGGCCTCTCTGCAGTCAGGCTTAGGGAGCCTGAAGGAGCTCAGTAGCCCAGTAAACAGTGTTGGGGCTCAGGAGAGGATGAGATCAAGTCTGTCTGCCGTAAAACCTGCCCCCTTGCACTTTGAGCTTGAGAGGCCTTTCCATCAGCAGCTCTTTCCACCGGCACTACATGCTTTGCTGCTCTTGTTTGTGTGTGTGGACCTTCTCCCCAGTCAGATGAGAGACCTTTCCAGAGTAGTAATCACAGTTCATTTTTACAAGCCCTCCGGCTCCCCAGCCCCAAACGGGTACTTAGAAATGCAAGTCCTTGATTAAGGGCCTCAGAAGGATGTGGGATGTCTTGAGTCCTTAAAATGTCGTGTTTTCCTCCAAAGAACTCAAGGTGTGGCTTGCTAAAGATTTGCGGTGCTTGGGCATAGATAGGTATCTGTTTTTCTTCTTCTTGAGGGAGATACAATAATTAAGCCCTTCTCATTCACCTCGCCCTTAAATTCGGAATTTTCTTTTCCTTTTCTTTCTCTAGTAATAAGGTAGAGCCCTTTTTTATGCCACAACTGAGGGATTCTAAAGCATGTTCAGAATAATTTGCTTCATAGATGTGAGCACAGAAATTTACAGATTTGGGGAGACATATACTGAATGTCTTACGACTTTCTCACTTAATAAATTAATCTTCCCTCACCCATTTTTTAAGGGTAAAAATATTTCACTAAAACAAGCTGGTTTGGAAAGGGAGAGATGAATTTGGCATTTAAATGTCAAATATCTTTTAAGCTAACTTCATTCATTGCCCATTCCTGCCTCCATACATAGTTAACATTTATAAAGAATGCAAATAGAATCCCCCTTGATAATGTCACATTGGTGTTAACAGTCTTTCTGCTTCTAAGTATCATATACGTAAGTCAAGAACAGAAATAGTTTGGACAGTTCTTGGCCCCTATTATTCCAAATTAGATTGAAAGAAGAAAAGAACCAAACCAGATATGGTATATTTCTGTTAAAATATCAGCTCCTGTTTAGGTAGCTCCATATGTTCCCACAGGTCTCCAGAAGGACTTGTTGCAGCAGAGCAAAGCAGAACTAAACAAATCCTCAGCTGAGTCCATGTGCTTACAGCCATTGCGGGCTTTATGGGCACTTAATAGAGCAGAGAGTTAGCATCTCAGACATGTATGATGCTGGTGGAATTCATTTGGTTGAAGAAAAAATTTTCCAAGGCCCATTTTTTAAGAATCAAAAATATTACTGCTGATCCCGAAATAAGGTCTTTGATGAGTCTCTCCTGTTGGGGTATTAACCTAGAGGTCTGGCCATGCTCCAGTTCAGATAACGCTGTTTCTCTGTACTAAATTCTTCCTGAAGGTTCAATTAGATTTTGGCCTTTCTTCATCTTGGGCAACAACTCAAGAACTGCCCATTTCTAAGGCAGGAGCTTAGTGATGGATGCATTTGTTTCACTGCTGACAAAGTTTTCAATGTAAAATCTGCCAGCCCCTTGAGGATGGAAACAGAGATTGATCTCAGTGAAGAATGACTCTATTGGTCCTCGTGCAGAGATGCATTAACGTCTCTCTGTGCTGTGGAAAGGGTTCACTTCCCCAGGTGGACCTGAGCAGGCTGGATGTTGCAGCCTATTCAGCAGCAGGATTGGGCCCTGTTCCTGGAAGAGAGCTCCACTAAGGTACTTGTTAGAGGTCATCAGTGGTGTTAACACTCAGGTTCCTTTGGTCAGTGGTTGCACAAAGCAACATTTACTCAGCACCTACTATTGCCGGGCTTTCAACTGCTGTATGTGGCATTTTGAGAACATAATGTTGCAAGTTTAGGTTTGCTGTGCCCTTCTTACCAGGGCTGTAGACACACCCCTGTGTGTCTGCTGATGAATTTCTTAGAGGTATGTTAGTTTGCTACTTTGGTACCTTTTGCCACTTAGTTTTGCTTTCTCCTTTTCAAGGAACAGCATGTGTGTGTTTGTTTCATTGCAGTGATCCACTGCAAATTGTGTATAAGCTTTTGTGGGTGGTTTTCTATGTTGCCATCACCGTTAAGTGTTTTGGTTCTTTTTCTTGAATGTTTTTTCTCTGTCTGGAGTCAAACCCAAGACGGACTTGGAAAGTGAATAGTGTGGGGTCAGCTATCCCACAGTCACTAGCCCCAGCCAGCCTTGTTTCTCAGGGACACCCTAAGTGGCATTGGGGAAAGCAAGTGGACCTGCAGCGCACTCATGGATGTTAGTCAGAGCATCTGAAACAAGAAATTACAAGATTCCTGGGTCTAGACCCGCCTTGTGGGAAGTTCTGTCTGCATCTGGGGAGCACCATGTACCCTTGTCAAATTTGTGCTGTGCCTTTTAGTTTAGTTTAGACAGTGCCTCTCACTTACGTTAATTAAAAGACATTTTTAAGCCTTTGTAGGCTTGGTATTACTCAGGCCAGTATCATTGCATCATTTGCTAAATTTTATGTAATAAGGTAATTGTGTCTATATTTCTTCACTGTTGTGCTAGAAAAAGAAATGAAACATCATAAATCTGAAGTGAGCTTGCTCAGAGGCAGTCAGATCTACAAAAGTGAGGCCGAAGAGAGGAAGCCTGAGCTGAGCGGTGATTGATCCCTGTGACATCACAGAAGGACAGATGGGCTAAGGACAGCCTTAATCGCTAATCCTGGCATCCTGAGCCAAAACCCAGATGCAAAAACTTAAAGGGGATATTTTACAAAAAGTGAGGGAAACAGCTCACTTGACACTGGTGGCGATAGCCTGTGGGACTCATTACCCGCGAGTAAGTGGCGAATGTTGGCTTGGGAACGGCCTCGCCCTGAGTAACAGGAAGAAGGGCGCTGGCTGGCCTCCCTGGAGCCCTGTTCTCAGCTGCACTGCCAGTGGCTGAGCAGGCTGGCCGGACCGTGCACTTTATCAGCAGGTATTTACTAGGTGCCAATTATGTGTCAGGCTTGGTGCTAGGTGCTGGGTGCAGGGGCTAGAGTTAAAGGACACAGTTCGTTCTCTTAGGAAGTTTCCTTGAAGGAAATCGAGTGGCTCCTGAATTCTATCTAAAGAGGGCTTAAGAGCAGCCGTCTGGTTGAAGTAGGGGCTGGGGGCTCATCTGAATGGTGTGCTTCACTGTTTGGCTTTGTTTTACCTGTTCCATGTCTTAGATCAACAAAAAGAATTTTCTAAAATACACTTCTATTTATACCTTAAATAAGACTAAGAAAACATTAGTTGTTTATATGTGAAAGCATTTTATTTTTATTGGTGTTGGCTTGGCAGGAGGCTGTTGAGCTTATAGGTGGGTAAATGTGCCCCACCCCCTGCTACCCCTCTTGACATGGCCATTGCTGGCCTCTGTTTCCACCCTCATGTCACATTGACACATGGGTCTTAGGGTAGATGTTTGTTTTGAGTTCTACCCCAAGGCTGGCTGCAAACTGCTCAGAGGTTGCCAACCTGGGTGAGTCAGGAATCAGCCTCACTTCTCAGTTCCACAGTTGATTTATTAGTCATCCCTGGATATCAGTTTGTCTTTCTGTTAAACAGAATAAAACAAGAGTGTTTCCTGCCTGTTTCCTGTGGAGTGTGGCAGGCCAGTGTTTGTTGGCTTCATTAAGAAACCAGGCCCTTTGGAAATACAGAGCAATGTCCTCAGTGACTGCCCTTCACAGGTGGCTGCCCCACCTCTCTCTGCTTGCCTCCTGCTTTATATTCAGAGCAGGAAAGCTGTTAGCACAAGGTTCATTTAAAACCCCAGTTGAGGAGGTTATCATAGCATCCTTAATTCTAGTGAATGACTCTAGTTTTCTCTTCAGCAGTTGGAGTGATTAAATGTCATAATATATCAGGGGAGTACCAATTATGAACATGGATTTCATGCTGGGTGCTTTTACATTCTTTGATTGGTGTTGGGCATAGTACTAACTTACCTTGGCAGCACCTTTAATTGGGGCATTCATGAATTGAATTGGACTCTGAGCAGCTGGAAGGGTCTGGGGCTGAGGACTGCTGCCAGGGCTTCACCTGCCCTGTCACAGTTGGCCTGTTGGGGCATCTAGGATCTGCATCTAGGATCTTACTCACGTTTGACTTCATGCTGCCCAGGCGACTAGGCAGAATATTTTTGCTTTGAGCTGAGATGCTGCGTTGGTTTTCATTGTAAAACATCAGAGTCAGAAGGTTCCCTAAGTGTGAGTTCTCTCGTTACAGGTTAGGAAACTGAGTCCATTAAGGATGTGACCTACTCAGAGTCTCACGAGACCTTTGACAGCGCCCAAACCTCTGCTGCATAGCAACATCTTTGGCACAGACTGGGTACTTGATACCCACTTGTTGAATAAATGAGCAAACCCAGGTCTCTCGAGATTTGTTTAACAGTTATATTAACTTTTTTTTGGTTTAAACTGTCAATATACCAAATCTGGTTTTGGTTCAGTGACTGATCTAGAGTATTAGAAGATTCGCCAGTTTTCTAGAAACAGTACACAGACTGGTCAGCCTTCATGTTGCTAATGCTAAGTGGAAAGTTTAACCCTGTAGTTCCTTCTTTCTTTCATATGTGGTGCCTTACAGCAGTGGTTCTCAAAGGGTAATTGCAGACCAGCAGCATCACCTGTCCCTAGGAACTTGCTAGAAATGCAAATTCTTCCCTCCTCCCCCAGACCTTCTGAATTAGAAACTCTGGGGCTGAGGGCCGGTAATGTTTTTACAGGCCCCTCAGGTGCTTCTCAGGCACGCTGAGGTTTGAGAACCAAGGCTTTAAGAGCCAGGTCCTAACAGTGTTCCCTCTACTCATGAATATACTGTGCATGTGAACACCCAGTTATGAACATGCAAGAACCAGGCATGGGATTACATAACACTAGCAATCAAATAAAATGCAATGCAAGTTTTATCCGACATATTTAATATATACATGGTAGTTCTTGTGCCATTGGTAATTAGGCAAATGAAAAGCAGTTCATATAAATGGCTATAATGAATATTACCTAGGCAAATCAAGTTTTTATAGTTTTTCCCTATTAGCTTTTTAGTATCTGCTAGCAGCCATTACTGTTGGTGACTTCCCTAATTACACAGATGTACATTCTTCAGACACTCACAGAGATACACTCATTCATATTTGAAATTCTGGCTCAAATTTCCCAATTGTTAGGATTCCCTGTGACCACCTATCTCTGGTTGAGTTTTAAAATCTCAAAAGCAGGATTTAAATGCAAATAGCTTATTTGGGAGGTGATCCCAGGAAGCACTGGTAGGGGAGTTGGGGAGTGAGAAAGAAAAGAAACCAATAAAGGATTCGTTACCAAGCAGGTTACCCCTTGGGTCCTGGGGCTTAGACCTGCTGGGGAACTCCGGGAGACTCAAACTTACTTTAGATCAGGGGAGCTGGGGTATTTATCTACCACTTCCAGTCAGTCTGGGTGAGGGCTGCTCACCTAGTGGGAGTAGGGGCAGGACATTAATTCCCTCTCACTTCCAGTCTACCCAGTGTACAGGTCTAGAGGGCTCTGGCAGCCTGAGAGAATCCTCAGAGTCACAGGTGCTTGCAGTTGGAAACTGGCAGATGGGAGGGTTTAGAAATGAGAATGCCCCTAGTGTCTGCTTTACCACCCATTAGTGGCACAGGAAGGTTTTTCCCTGGGGTCCCGGTTCTGGAGGGGACATGGGCAGGCAAGCACTCAGGGGCTTAGAGCAGCTGCCAAGGGTGGTGACAAGAGAAGGGAGAGGGCACTGTGAGAATAGACTCTGGGTCTCAGAGTCTGGGCCAGGGAGAGGGCAGGATGGAGTGAATGAAAAATCCTGGGGCACATAGATGGCTGGCATCAGGTCTCTTTGTTTCTCGGGGAGGAGGAAAGGAAAGCAGAGCATTCTGGGCACTGGTAAGAGTAGTAGAAGGCAGAAGAGAAACTTAAATTTCTTGCCAGCCTGTGCCTTTCCTCTAACTCCAACCCATACCCCCATCTTGTCCTACTGTTGTTTTCCATTTTCTCTAGGCTAAGAGAACTGTCAGAAGCCAGTCAGTCTGGGAAGAAAGGGAGCTTTATGCCTGGCCTCCTTGTGGGTGGGTCTGCTGACACATTGTTTGCGTGCCACAGTGGCGAAGATGGGGAAACTGGAACTTTGCATTCTTACTGAGATAGTCCTCAATACAGTTTCGACCGGTCCACAATGAAAGGAGAAAGTTAAGGGCAGTGAAGAGTGCTGTGATAGTGCTGATGGTATTTGATTGCCAACCACCTTTATTCTGATTATGTTCATTCTTTCCTTTTTTTTAATTTTATTTTTTTGGAGACAGGGCCCCACTCTGTTGCCCAGGCTGGAGTGCAGTAGTGTGACAACAGCTCACTATAACCTCAAACTCCTGGGCTGAAGTGATCCTTCTGCCTCAGCCTCCCCAGTAGGTAGGACTATAGGCGTGCACCACCATGCCAGGCTGTTTCTGTTTTTGTTTTTTTGTAGAGACAGAGTCTCGCTGTATTGCCCAGGCTGGTCTTGAACTCCTGACCTCAAGAGGTCCTCCTGCCTCAGCCTTCCAAAGCCCTGGGATTACAGGCATGAGCCATGGCACCTGGCCGCTTTTCCTTTTTCTATGCTTCAGTTGTTCTTTCTTTTATAAAACAAAGGGATAGTTTTCATGTTGATAGTTAAATGTTTGTCTTTATTAAATTTATTTTGAAATAATTATAGATTCACAGGAAGTTGTAAAAATAGTACAGAGAGGTCTTTTTTTTTAGTACCCCTCACCTAGTCTCTGCCCATGGTAATATATTATTTAACTCTAATACAATACCAAAACCAGGCGATTGACTGTGGAACAATCCACACATCCACACACCTTATTCACATTTCACCAGTTTTGCATGTACTTGTGTGTGTGTGGGGGGGGGCGGGGGTTATATGCATTTTTATCATGTGTAAGTTCATGTGATCACCACCACAATCAAGATGCAGAACTATTCTGTCACCACAAAGATCTCCCTCATAATTTTTTTTTTTTTTTTTTTGAGACGGAGTTTTGCTCTTGTTGCCCAGGCTGGAGTGCAATGGCATGATCTCAGCTTACTGCAACCTCCGCCTCCTGGGTTCAAGCGATTCTCTTGTCTCAGCCTCCCGGGTAGCTGGGTTACATGCATGTGCCACCACACTTGGCTGATTTTGTATTTTTAGTAGAGACGTGGTTTCTCCATGTTGGTCAGGCTGGTCTTGAACTCCCGACCTTAGGTGATCCGCCCACCTCAGCCTCCCAAAGTGCTGGTATTACAGGCGTGAGCCATCACGCCCAGCACATCCTGTTAATTTTTAAAGCCATTTGCCTTGATAAAAAGTTGACAGCTTTATAACATTTCTGTTCTCCCAGTTAGGAAGGAAAATGGCCCACAAACTTACCAAATTAAGGGGTTACTGCCACGTGTGTCCCTGTTGAAGTGGGACAGCACAGTGCTCTTCACAGAAGCCATTCTCCTGAAAGAGGCAAGTGTGTGTTTCTGCCCAGGGCTGCAGAGAAGGAAGGGTGAGAAAGTTCATTTTTCCCAGGTCTTTTTCCTTCAGTGCTCAGCCTCGAGAGGCCTAAGTCATGTATTAGGCAGCTCAGGCTTCTGTAACAAAATACCATAGATTGAGTGGCTTAAACAGATGTTTATTTCTCATAGTTCTAGAGGCTGGGAAGTCCAAGATCAAGGTGCCAGCCAGCATGGTCCCTAACAAGGACCCTCTTCCTGGCTTAGAAACGGCTGCCTTCTCACTATATTCTCACATGGCAGAACATATATATCTCCCTCTTCTTATAAACCCTACCCTCATGAATTCCTCTAACCCTAATTACCTCTCAAAGGCCCCATCTCCAGATACCTTCATAGTGGGGGTGAGGGCCTCAGCGTATGAAATTTGAGGGAACAGAACCCAGGCCATAGAAGGTATCTTCATCAAGGGCTGCTCCATATTCTGCCACCTCCTCAGTTGCAAAATCAGCGGGGTATCTTGGCAGAGAGGCAACAAGAAAGGTTTAGGCCCTGTACTGCCAGCCTTGTTACCTTGGTTAAACTATTTAGCCCCTCCGAGCCTGAGTTTTCTCACCTGCAAAATTGAGAGATTCACATGGATAATGTCTGAGGCCCTGCTTGCTGAATCTGCAGCTGCCTGCCTCCTGCGGCCCTCGTCTTCCTTTCCTCCATTTCCACTGACTTGGTGGTGAGAGCCCAAGGGCCAAGTTTGTTGATCCCTGTACCAGCTGTTCTCACTTATTCCCACTTCTGGGGGCAAAGGAAAAAAGAGGAGTTTGAGATTTTGAACTTCACAGTTTTGACCAGAGCCATCCTGTTTATTTTCAGCTGTGTAGAAGCATATTTGAGATTCTGATGCATGTGCCTACACACAGACACACATGGCCTGAGCACAAAAGTATTTGAGAAAAACAAGGCTCTTATTGATGATTTCCTTCAGTCTCAGACTCTCTCTACACCAGTTCACTTATTACTCAAGCATTTGATTCTACAAGAGGCAGAATTTTCGAAGATGAGATTCCTATGCCCTGGCTGACAGTGGAGCTTTGAAGCCCAGCCTGGGACCCTCTGGCCTTTAGCCAGGGACTCTCTGGGGTCCCAGTAAGCTTCCCCTTCACCCCTTTCTTCTCTCCCATAGACCTCAGGGATTGGCCCACCTGTCTAGGTGCCTGCCTCCACTGTGTCTTCCCTCTTCCCTCAAATCCCAGAACTCTGGAGAAGGAATAATGTTTTCCAGTGTCTCCCCAGTTTTGCTGTATTTGAAATAAGCACACAGTCCTCTTTTAAGATTTTATTGCATGTTAAAACAAAAATGGGAAACTGAGAGGCTTGGGAAAATAGCCAATAAATAGCCAACAATGGGGATGTTATGAAGTTATGAGAAATACTAAAAATAACAGTTGTCCTGGGTCTTGGTCAAACATTAATAAACTAGCTCTTTCCTTGGCTCCTCTGACCGCCTTCTCTCTAGATACTGTCTTGAGGTTGTAGCTTCCACTCCTTTTCTGAAGAGCCCTACCTCATAGCACATACACAAAGCCCCTAGAGAACAGTTGTTGGCAGCAATCAATGCTTACAAAACAGCTCAGACTGGTGGGCTGTGATCGCTCTGGAATCTTCTTGCAGGCTGAGATTGGAGATGGCCTTTGAATTGTGGGCAGCTCGGGGGTCTCCCACTGCAAAGGTCTCACAAAGTGGAGAGGATTGCATGACCATCTTTTCTGCCCTTCCTCTCCCTTCATGCCACTTTTCTTGATGTCTTTCCTAAGAAAATTTGTACACTCCATAATTGCAACTTGCAAGACTCACTTGCCAACAAACCCAAGGGTGTAAGTCCACAGGGCCTTTCCTGGCATGGGCACTCTTCACTGGCCTGTTTTGAAAAGGCTGTGTTCTTTCTAGTAATCCCATGGGGTTGTACGCTTTAACCTGACATTTAGCCCCTAGCTGTTGCATGTTGCTGCCCATATAGGGAATGGATTTTCTCAGGAGTCCTCACACTGCCAGCCCAACAAGAAGCCAGGGCTTGTTGCTCTCTGCCTGCCAGCACCACCCTTTCTTCAGAGGCTGAGCTCTTCTGTGGCCTCCCATTTTCCTGTCAGCCAGAGGGAGGTGACCAATCTGAACTTTGGTTCCAGAACCTATTGGGCTACTTTGAGGACATCAAGTTGTGTTCCTGTCCACTTGGCTGAGAAGAAAAGACAGAAACCTATATGGTTTAGGAATACTGACATAGATGGTAGGTTAAAGAAAAGCCAGAGGATAAGAACATTTAATTCAGGATGGTGGTGGCCTCAGAGGAGCAGAGAAATGGGGAGAAGTGATCCCAGGAAGGACATTTTCTATTTCTTAAACCAGGTAGTAGGCATGTGAATGGGTCATTTTTTATTGTTGTTGAAATCGCAATACTATAAAATATGTTCTTTGGAATTTAAGAAACATTTCATTTTTTTAAAGAAGAAAGAACACAGTTCCTTGTTGTTGAGGTCAGCATGGGGCTTATGTAAGTGGATACTGACACAGGAACTTAGCAGTAAGGCAGTGAGGATGCAGTTGGAGGAATTTCAGGTGGGAAGATGCCACACAGTTGCTGGGTTAGCCACCACGTTTCCCCCTCTCATTTTCTCTTCAGGAAAAGTCTCAGATCCAAGAAAGATGTATGTCCTAAACAAATCCCTCCCTAAGAATCGGTTAAGGTGTAACCACTTTTAAAAGCTCTTTGTCTGTTTTTTTTCCACTGGGTGTTGACTGAGCCCACCCAGTGCTTAGTACCTGGTAGGAGCACTAGTGGGAAATAAAAAGAAGCTGAAGAGGCGTGACCATGCATCAAAAGACCGGGGGCCATCCTCGGACCATATGTATGCGTGAGCAGGTTTGCATCAGTGTGGTACAGCCAGGCTGCCTCTGCTGCAAGAATTCTAAAGCAGAAATCCTAGATGCAATCAGTCCACAAAGGGTGCCGGCAGGGCACCAGTGCTCATCAGTGCTTGTTGTGTGCCAGCCACCCTCCCTGTGTCATCGCATCCTCCCCACACCGTCCTGTGAAGCAGGCATTAGCATCCCTGTTTACAGGTGAGGGTTACATAGGAAACTGAAAATAATTCTCTTCCATGTACCTTTCCTTCCCGTGGAGTGTTTCTAATCATTGTATCCTCCATGGTTGTATTTGGGGGACAAAAGGTTGCCATTTCCATAATTAATTGTCTGTGATGGGGTTGTGGGTGGGGCAGGGCACGCATTGGTTCCTAGCTCAGACATTTTCTTTTGGATGACCTTGGATGCCCTTGAGCCTCAGAATATGTCTGCGAGACTTGGAGGATTCCCCCTGCTTTTGCCTCCGTGCCTTATGGTCTGTCAGGGTAGGTAGGAGGACTGTGTTGGGGAGAAAGGTTTTAGTTAACTGAGTGACCCTCTGTCTCTGTGCTCAGCTTGAGAACTGCGTGGGCTAGGGGCAGTTTCTTTTCACCCCTTGCCATATGCAGATGAATAGAAGCTGGAAATTTGACTTGCGTGAGGTAACCTGAGTTGACAATGAGAGCCCATGACTTGCTAATGCCTGTGGTCTGTAACCCGGAGATCATGGCCTGGCTAGTTGGCCCTGGACAGAGGCAGTGATCAATAATGTGTAAGACATTGTTCAAACAGGAACCTTGATGAGGAAGAAAGAAGGGCTGAAAATTTCGGGAGTCACCTGGGGTGGTTTACCAGCCTGCAGGCGAGAGACTTTTAGGAAAAAGCAGCCAGAGAGGGGTTCTGTGTCTCTGGGAGTTGACTTATTTGATGGTGAAGGTGGTTTGAGAGTTTCTGCGGTCATAGCGGCTATCTTGTTTATGAGGCACTGCTGCCAGTTCCTCCAGAGGCTTTCCACATGTGCCGTTGTTCCAGTAGAAGCCTCTTACATGGCCACTTGGGATGAGGGTTGTTTGGTTTGGTTAATTACAAAACCATTGGAGGAAGTCATTTTTGAAAAAGAATCAAACAATTTAACCCCAATGGATAGATGTGCACCCTTTTGATGTGGAGCTGGGCCCTTGCTTCCAATGTAGATCTACTGATCTGGAGTTCTCTGCCTTCCTTTTATTACGTGAACCACATCCATAAAACACCATTGACTAAAATTTCCAGTTTGTTTCTTAAAAGTAAAGCCAGAATTTGACCACTTGTGAAGCAATCTGAGTGTAGATTTCTTTTGGAATTTTTTACAACTTACTTCCCCAACCACCCTTAATTCAAGAGCACATTTTAAAAAATGATCTCATTATTGAGTCTCTTCAAAGTACTTACTTGGTTGTCACAGAAAGGTTCTTTTACACTGGTTCCATAATTTATGTAATGTTTAATTAAATTTTCTATTTTCATCAACAAATATAACCATCCTAAGCAGTTTTGGAAATGACCGCAGCTGACTCTTGGTAAGGGTAACACTGAGCATGTGGAAGCAGAAGACCATGGGTGTGCGGGAGCGAGCCTGCCCGGTGTGGACAGAGCCGTCTGCTGGCATCACTTACTGAGGGACAGGGTGGCGTGCAGTTAGCTCGCCGGCAGATCACTTAAGCGGAGGTGAATAACAGGCTTGCCAGGTAGGTGTCATTATCTCTGTTACAGATGACCAGGTGGAGGTGTGGAAAGAACAAGTTCCTTGCTCACAGCCGCGTTGCTGAAAGCGGCAAAGCTGATTCCACAGTCCCAGGCATTTCACTACCTGCAGCCCCTGCCCTGTGGGAGCCAGTTCTCTGTGAGGTGAGGGAGTAGAGGCGGGCCCACGGACTGCATGAGAAGGAGCAGGCCTGAGCTGAGACCCTGTTCCCTCTCCTCGCTTTGGTATTGTCTTGGATCCTCCGGTTTGGTTCGCGCCCCAAGAGCTGCCTTGTAGAAAGGCGTCACTCCCTCACATAAAACGTTTTGTCCTGAAAGGAGAAGCTGCCTCCAGCTGAGTGTCCAGGAAGTGAGCTGTTGTTCACACAACATGTTCTAAGCGTTCTCTGCCAGAAGGAAGCCCTTTCCCTCTGGTGTATCTTTTAAAACAAAACAACAAAAAACAAAGGAACCTGGGTTTTGATTAACTTGTTTTTTAGATAGAATTTTGTTTATTTTGGAACCAGATGAATGTGAATGGCAAGTACAAGCCCTGTCTAATCGCTGTAAACTGAAACGTGCAAGGGAGGAGGGTGGTGTGGTCTATTTGCCTGGCATCTGTGGTTTTACGAGGACTACAGATGTTTCCCAGAGTAAGTAAGGCTGGCATCTGGTCAAGTTACGGAGGGAAACAGGCACAGTATCTCCTGCTATGGCCCCGGGAAATGGCAGGGACTAAAATCCCTCAGCAACAGAGGCAGACAGGCATTGCCTTTGGAGGAGGAACAGATCTCACCATCCATGCTTACAGCAGCAAGAACCTTGCGTTTTAGGATGATGTCACTCAGGGAATGAATGAATTACACCAAAACTGTGTCTTTTAGGCAATGCACAGTTTGCTCAGACTTCTGTCATAATAAATTAACTCCTCATTAGAGCCCTGCCTTGAAAGCAAGGCTGCACTCAGACCTCTTGTACATTGTCTCAGATCTTTATATCAGGCCTCTGTTGGGATGTGCATTTTGTGTTTGAGGAAACTGAATCTTAAGGAAGAGAAGTCAGGCCATTTGCCCATAGCAATGATCCCATGAGTGACGACTTTTTTTCACCTTACAGAAGAGGAAATTGAAAGTCAACAAGGTTAAATGACTTGTCCAAGGTTCCACAACTAATTAGGTGGCAGAACCAGAACTTGAACTCAAGTTTTTAATTCTTAAGTCCTTGTTCTTTCCACCCCTACACACTGCCTTTCCAATGTTCTTGATCCAGTACATTCGAAATCCTACGCTGAGCTTTAATAGAGTGAAAGCGAGGCTTGAAACAAGCTGGACACCATGAATTAGGTGGATAATGAATTGAGCAGTGCCCACATATGGCTAGTGCTGTGACCCATGGACATTATTTTGATTTTCTCATGTTTGCTTTTCTCTTCTTTAAAGTGGGAAGAATGCTAGCTCCCCGCCAGGGTGCTTGTGAGGAGGAACTGGATCACCAGGAGGGCAGTCAGCTAGTGCCTAGTGCAGTGAGGACACCACTGAAAGAACCCAGCCCAGGACCTAACACCCTGCAAGTCTTGAGTTTTCACATTGTTGAACAAAAGTGCTTTCAGGGTCGGTGGTCGACCTTGCTGTGAGCACATGAATTCTATTTTCAGGAAAGATGAATGAGCCTTCAATGTAGTTCACACAGCTTTCACATACTCCAGAATTTGGAGGTGTATTTGATTTTCTAATTTTATTTGATTTCAGGAGACAGAGGATACAAACATACTCTACTAGCTGAGTATTCTAATGTGCTGCTTATCGTGCTAAAGATGTAGGGATCAATTTCTTTTGACCCTGATTAATATGAGCCAGTTTCCCAGGGTCTACTCATCCTGGGAACACTGATAATTGAGTTTTCAGACTGTCAAGACTGGGGTTAGCCTGGGTTCCAGAATAGAGAAAGCCACACCACAACACAGAAGCTGTGCTGAGAGCCCTTAACCCAGAAGGCTTTGTGACAGGGAATAATGGTGCCATCGACTTTCCCACATTCCTTTCTCTTTGTTTCCTTCGCCTCTCGGGCATGTCTTTGCTTATTAGCATGTTGAGCAGAGTTCATCACAAATGAAACTCAGACCAGTGTTAATCTTACAATTTATTATCCTCTGAAAGATCTGATCTGAAAGATTTTTCCAGTATTTCGGTATGAGACTTTTCAAACTACAGAAAACTTGAAAGATTTGAGTAGTGAATCCCTGAATATCCACCACGTAGGGCATGGATTCTATAATTAGCATTTTGCTGTACGTGCTTTATTGCATCTATCCATCTCTCTACCCCTCAGTGCACTTAGCAATCATGTTATTTTTTGATACATTTCAAAGTAAGTTGCAGACATCAGTACTTTCATCCCCAAACACTTTAACGTGTATATGATTAACTAGAGTTCGATGTTTGTTTATAGTTATTTGGAGGTGGGGGGGTAAAATTTATACGAAGTGAAATCCACTAAGTCTGTTATTCTATGAGTTTTAATAAATACATACATTTGTCTAACCCAAATTCCTATCAAGATACTGAACATTACTGTCACTCCCAGAAAGTTCCCTAGTGCCTTCCTTAGCCAGCCAGTCCTCACCCAGCCTCTTCTGGTAGTTTTCCACTCTAAATTTTGCCTATTCTAGAACTTCATATAAATGGAATCACTGCAGCATGTGCTCTTTTGTATGTCTTATCTGAAAGGTTTTAACTAGTGCTTTAAACTGAAGTCTAGGGACTCTGTCAACTTCATTTATCCACCTTCTTCTTGTTTTGCAAGTTCAGAGGTAATTAGGAGTGGTAAACTGCAGGAAATCTCAAGGCAGCTGATGGATCCTGATAGTGTATTTGTATTAAGTATATATGTATGTATTTTTAAACCTTAAGTATATATAATTTGGTGCTCAGAATCCTACATCTGACCACCCTGATGTTATAAGACAGGTGTTCCCCTGTAGAATCTGAGGAGCTAAGACCCCTTTCCCTGGCCACACTGCTAAGGAAATTGATTCTGAGTGGAAGTTTAGGATGTTTTCTTTGGCCTGGTTTTATCCATAGCCAGACCAGCAGTGTGCCGTAATGACTTTCAGATTGTGAAAGAACAGACCGAGAGAAGGTTACTTGTAGGCTGGTGGGGGTGCCCGAAGGACCAAGTGGCAGATTAACCAGTGTTTTTAGGTAACTGCAGGCTTTCTGAGGTTTGTGTACTTCCTCCTCACCCCTCCCCACCATGCCAAAAAATAAGCCTGCTCCTGGATGGAAAGTAGATTGTGTACATTGAACTAGAACCCAAATACATAATCCTCATTAATCTTTTAGATTCTTGTCCCACTTATTAAAGCCAGTACTTGGCATATAACCCAGAGTTATGTGGCAAGCAATAATAAAGTTAATTGGAATCTAGGGCTCCCAACTTTTTTATTCTTTCAGCAGTTTCTTGGCGCTTTGAGTAAAAGATAACTTTTACAGTAGGCTGTTCTGGTATGAGAAGGTCATTTGGCAAGTATTGGTTCCGTGTATTTCCTTCATGTCATGTCAAGTCAGGGCCATGTATTTCTTCCCGGTCATGTTCATGTCATGTCCATGTATTTCCTTTCTGTCAAGTTGCAGTTGTGGGCCTAAGCCCTGACCTCTGGGTCACGGAAAGGGCCAGCTGGTAGTTGTGGGGTATGAGGTGCTTTTGGGGAGCAAGACCCAATATCAGCAACCCAAGAGGTATAGGAAAGACAAAAATGAGGGGGCAGGTGGGAGGTTAGAGCCTTAGACCACGCTCTGGAAGCCAGAGCTCCCTGGCTTTCCTCTCTCCACCAGCCTAGCCTGGTGCAAAGACAAAAGGCAGGCTTTAATTGGAGCCTTTGTCAGGGAAGACAAAGCACTTTTGAAACAAAACAGCTCTGTTGTCTCTCAGCCTAGTAGAAAAAGGGGAGTTGAAAAAGAAGGTGACGATGTAAAGGGGATTGAAGTAGGGGGACACGGCAATAAACATGGTAACAACCTGAGTGCCCCCCTGTGAGACACAGCTGAAGTGGAGACTGAGCCCGCCCTGTGGAAAAGGGAGTTCCTCATTGTTAGCGGCCATGTCTGGTCGCCTCGGCAAGGACAGCCCTGAGCCCGCTGGCAGATAGTTATTCATTCCCTGCCATGCGCCTTTCCCCTCCCCCACCCCATTCTGCCTCCCTCTCCTAAAAGCAGTTGACAAGGTTAGAAAATCAGGACAAATAATTTACTTCAATCCGTCTTTGCCTTTCCTGAGGCCATGCGCAATTCAGCCTGGGAGGAGAAGGAAAAAAAATCACCCAGACCCTGGCCAGTGACCCTTTTTCAGATGTGAAATCAAAGCCCACTCTAGGCTGAGAGCCTGTCTGCTGCTAAGAGGCAGAAGACAGAGATGGTGATGAATTCTTATGTGGTTTCTGGGCCTGAGAGTGCAGCTGTCAGCAGTCTTTAGGGTTCTTTGCACAGCCTAAGGAACCGATTTTGACGTCAGCAGTCGCCTGATGGGATCGGCACACAGCATCTGGTGAGGCTGAGGAGGCTGCGGCTCAGTCGCTCAGCCCCCTGCTCCTGGGAAGGAGGAGCACTGTCCAAGCAAGGCCATCGAGCCAGAGCCAGAGGAGAGGGTCTGCCACTTTGCCCCCCTGCACCAGGAAGCAGGTTCGGCTGCCAATGGCACCTGCGAAAGTGAGAGTGGTGCCCTCTGTGGGCAGTTTGGGAGTGCCCATGGAGGAGAGCTTCAGTTTCCTCACATGAAAAGTAGGATAATAAGTTTGCCTGGCTGTGAGTCGAGGCTCTGCAGGATTGCTCAGAGAAGGGATCAGCTGAAAGTTGTGGAGTGTGAGGTGCTTTGGGGGGAGTGTCAGCCTTGTGCCAGCAACTCAGAGAGTCAGAGAAACGTAAAAATGAGGAGGGAAAGGGAGTTAGAGAATTCAGACTGGTCCAGAAGGGAGAGTGTTTGCTGCCTTTCCCCCTTCCCCTGTTAGCGTAAAAGTGACCAGTGTATTAGCGATAGCTAACAAACGTTTGTCATCAAACACCACCAGTGTGCTAGCTGTGTACAAGGCATACGGTGGGATCTAAAGAAAACAGCATGGTGCAGGGTCCTCACCCTGAATGGTTCTTTAGTGTCTCTGGGACACACCATTAAACAGTCAATCAGGGAAGTAATCCTGCAAAGCAGAAGGTGTTTCTGGGCCAATAAGGTCATCAATGCCGAGTGGAAGAGGCGAGGTGGAAGGTGTCTCCCGCCCCGTGGCTCAGGCCTAAGGAGACTGATGTGTGTTTTCCAACTGGCAGGGGGTCCTAGGGCACCAACAGCTCCCAGGCAGCAGAAAGGGTGTTGGGAGGGAGTGTCTGATGTCAGGAGCCAACTCAGTTGCAGAAACTTCTGTCATGCTCCCATTTACACCAAAGGAAAGTGAAAGGAAAGTGATTCCTTTCCCATCCTCCTCTACATGGGGCCCCAGCGAAAGACATGTTGACCAGACGGATTCCTGCTGTCCTGATATTTGGCCCTATGTGGTAGCCCTGCACACAGCCATGACTTGCACCGCCTCCTGAAAGGGAGCCAAGTTACACCAAAGCTTGAGGTCCGCCTGTGCCCAGCACACTTCCTGGCACACAGAAGACCCATCAAAACTCTTTCTTCCCCCTCCTTCAACTCCCAGTATTTATTAAAAAGCTGGGTGTCATCCGCATGGCTCTGCTGCCTGGTAATGGGGGATGGAGACTCTCCATACAGAGCTCCACCTCCCATCACCAGCCCGTGGGCAGCCAGAATCCTGTGGTCTAAACAAGCAGATGTCAGATGGCTTGAGCAGCAGTATCTCCAGTGTTTGTTTTTGTTCTTGTTTTCAGCCATATGGGGAATACATTTTACACAGCCCTGGCAGGGAAAAATAGTCTAAACAGAGTCGTCCTGAAAACTTTCTGAAAATGGAGTATTTCCAAGCATTTTTTGAAGACAAGAGTCCATTATGGTGATAACTTGCAAGTCCTTATATTAACAAACACGAGTATAAGTTTTCAGTCAGTAATAAGGAAGCATGGCCATTTCTCATCTCTCTCCAAAAATGTCACTCATCCAAAACCACAGAAAAAGAGGAGAACACGAAATGGTGTCCGTCCATTACATTTAACCTGCCTCTTCCCCTGAAATGCAGAACATTTCTGGGAAAGCTGCCTGTTCAGATTGTTTTTTAACTCAAGCCTAGGAGGTTAAACTGCATGAAGTGTGTAGATCAGAATGATATCTGCTGTGTCTGAACGCTCTTCTTTGTCTAGACTAAAATGATCATATTTCCTCTCTGCTGATTCTGGGCCATGAGGGTGAGTTTGAGGCAAGGAGAGAAGATGAGCTCCGCCTCCTCCCTGTCTCCACAGCTCAGGCTGAGGACTGGGGCAGACCACAGCTCCAGACACTCTGTGGTGCCAGGGTGGGGACCTGCCAATCTCTGCCCAAACAGGACCTCTTCGCTGCCATGTCCCTCCTGGCCCTGAGCTTCCACCAAGACAGGTTCCAGTTGCTGAGGAAGGAGTCCAGGGTTACAGGCTGTGAGTCCACTGCCGAGGACCCTGAGTTTTTCTGGAACTAGAACCAGCTTAGCTTGACTTAGCCACGGCAGTTCACAGAACAATAGAACAACTTCCTAGCCTGGGCAAAATCGTTCTGAGAGCATCCATTAGCATCTCAGCCGGTCTGCAGTCTGGAACACCTCACATGGATACCCGGGCTTCTGGGTCAGGCACCCGTAACCCCAGCGCTTTGGGAGGCTGAGGCGGGAGGATCCCCTGAGCCCAGGAGTTCAAGGTTTCAGTGAGCCATGACTGTGCCACTGCACTCCAGCCTGAGTGACAGAGTGAGACCATGTCTCAAAAAAAAAAAAAAAAAAGAAAAGGAAAGAAACCTGGGCTTCTGCTGGCCTATGTCAGTTGACTAGTGGGTGACTCCTGGGGCAAGCAGGAAAGAGCAGAGCAGAGAAGCAGCTAGGGTGCTCAACTCTGTTCACTCTGATGCCAAAAGGCCCTTTGGCAAAATTTCACAAATTATACCACCAAGGGATGCTGATTGGACAGGCCAGCTGGGGCTTCAGATGTTAAGTGATTATGGTGATAATGAAATATATAATATGACTTTATTTCAAAGGATTCCTTGGAGTCACCCCACCATTTCAGCCCTTTCCTTTCCTAGCACGCTGCATGGCCATGGAGAACAGCTTTTCCAGTGCAGACTCTAAAGAAATGGAAACTACACTTGGGTTCATTCACAGATTCATTCAATAGGTTGTCTATTTACCATGTGCCAGGCCCAGTGGGTGACAAGGCAAATAATATACGCTTGATGCCAACCCTCATTGGTGTCAACAGTGGTGAGCTCTGCGTGTGAGTAGAATAGAATGAGGGAGAGGCAACTGGGAGAGGGGTAAGGGAGACTTCTCTGAATAACATTTTGTATCTTTTGAATTTTGAATCATGTGAATGTATCAAAAAATAAGTGTAAGTAAAAATATTTTTACAACTTTAAAAATAGGTTTCACTGGGCTAGAGCACTCAGAGGACAACAGAGCGGAAGTGGAAAGCAAACTAACCTTTTATTGAGCATTTACTGTGAGCTAGACCTTCAGCCCGGTGCTTTATGTACATGATGTCTTTTAATCCACACAACCCTGGACAAATGCAGTATCATCCTCATTTTTATCCATTTTAAATGGAAGCTTGCCAGGTACGGTGTCTCACACCTGTAGTCCCAGCACTTTGGGAGGCCAAGGCAGGAAGATCACTTGAGCCCAGGAGTTTGAAACCAGCCCAGGCAACGTAGTGAGACCTTATCCCTACAAAAAAGAAAAAATAGCCAGGTACAGTGGCTCATGCCTATAATCCTAGCACTCTGGGAGGCCAAAGTGCACAGATCACTTGAGTCCAACAGTTTGAGACCAGCCTGGACAACATGATGAAACCCTGCCTTTACAAAAAATAACAAAAAAATTAGCCAGCTGTGGTGTTGCACGCCTATAGTCCCAGCTACTAGGGAGGCTGAGGTGGGTGGATCACTTGAGCTCAGGAGGTCAAGGTTGCAGTGGGCCGTGATCACACCACTGCACTCCAGCCTGGGCAACAGAGCAAGACCCTGCCTCAAAAAAAAAAAATAAAAAATAAAAAATAGCAAGGCATGGTGACACCTACCTGTCGTCTTAGCTATTCAGGAGTCTTAGCTATTCAGTGGGAGGATCACTTGAGTCCAGGAGTTTGAGAGCAGCCTGGGCAACACAGCAAGACCTCTTCTCTGTTTAAAAAAAAAAAAAAAGAAGAATAAAAATAAAAATAAATGGAAGCTTTGGGAGGTCCAGGGAGTTTCACTTGTATCATGCTGCCCCTGCTGAAGGAGGCAGCACTTGGAACAGACATGGCCAGAGAAAGAGATGGGGGTGGAGGGAGGCGTTTTCTTCAAGGGGCAGAGCCAGCCTGCTCTGACACTATCCTTCCTCCCCGTGCCTCTGGGCTGCTGGGGCCAGTGTTTAGAGACACACCCTCAGTTTGCTCCAGGGGTCAGATTTGTTTCCCTCTTCCTTGCTGAGCTCAGGGAAGGAGCTTGCAGTCTGGTTAACAGGCAGTCAGGTGACAGCCTGAGCCAGCAGTCATTCTGTGGCTGGAGGAAGATACCCCGAGCCCCCGGCTGCCCGAGGAGAGGTGGCGCTTGCTCTGTGCTCTTCTGCTGGGTGTCAGATGCACGGCTTTGTCTGCCAGCTGAAGGCTGGCTGGAGAATTGTTTTTCCAATTGTCTGACCCAGGCTCCTTACTTGCACTTAGAGGAAAAAGCATCCAAGCCCTGATACAAAAGGTCCTCTTTTATTTCTTTGGAAAAAGAGCAGTGAATGAGCTCATTATCACTGCAACCCAAAAAGGAAGAGGAGGGGAAGAAGAGAAGGTGGCTGCTCCCCACTGCCTAGTTCTGCCCCTGGCCAGGTTTCCTGGGGAAGGGGGCCTGGATCTGGCCCATAGTGGCCAAGGCCAGATGGCTGGGACAGGTGGTCCATACTGGGGGCAGTGCTGGAGCCATTGGATGCTTTGAGACTAGCTTTCTCTGCTGTGGTCCAGAAGAGGGACAGGTGTCTGTGTCCCGTCTCATCTCCTGAACGCAGAGCTCTATCCAGGACTGCTGGACTCCAAGAAGCAAAAGGCCTTCCATTTGGGCCGAAGTGCCTGCCTCACCTTTCCTTCCCAGAGGTTTCTGTGTGCAGGTGCTCTAGAAATCATCCTCACTCCCCAGAGCTTGTGGTCATACAGTATCAGTTATCTGTTGAAGGCTTATGATTTGCCAGGCACTACCCTAGGCACTCAGGGTAGCATGGAACAAAGCTGGCAAAGTCTTCACTCTCATGGAATTGAAATTCTAGTGTGAGCAATGAAATGGCCAGGTCTGGCCTGTGATTGCAGCCTCTCCCCAGTCTCTGCTGGTCTGGGAGAACTGCTGGGGAGTGAAATAGAGATGCCTTGAAAGGGAGGCTCTTCGGTATTTCTAGCAGCTAAACCCAGACTGTCACCATCTCACTCCCTTCAGAGCAGTACATCAGACCCTGTGGGCTGGGGCCAGAGAAGGCCTCTCTTAGACCTGAGCAGCAGAGTCCTGATACCTTGCAGGCTAGTACTGGTCCTGGGAAGCATCTGAAAGAGACCTGGAGGTCAGCCCCCATTGGCGCTGTGGTGAGCTGGTAACGTTTAGCCCAAGCCTGACTGCCTCTGCTCTTTGTTGTTTCTTCCATTTCAGATTGAGAAAATCATGAGTTCTATTGGAGAAGGGATTGACTTTTCTCAGGAACAGCAGAAGATCTCAGGTACCGTACCAAGTGGCCATTTTCCCCACAGAAACCGGCAGTCTGGCTCTTTTCTGGCTCAGGCTTTCCTCTAACACAGAAGACAGACATTCAGGGGGTGGGAGAGGTCAGCTTCAGACCACGTCATGCTCCTATAATTCACAATCTCCAATACCTAGACAGCCCCATCTTGCTGTTATTTTTAGAGCCATGACTTCTTTTACATATGGGAGGGGAAAAGGTACAAAATGAATTTTAAGCTGCCTATTAGGAAAAATTTTTAGATCAACAATTGTCACTTATTCATTATTTTATGGGCTTTCTTAGATGGGCTTAAATCGGAGTGCACCTCAGCCTTGGTCTCTGCAGCTTCCGAGATGGCTCTCAAGAGTCTCATCTGTGATGGTGGCAGAGCCCTGGGTTAGATCAGAGGTCTCAGACTCGTAGCATGCATGTGAATTGCCTGGGAGGGTTGACTGTGCTGTTTCCTCTTCCCACAGCTCCTTGTGCCTGACTCAGTTTACTTCGTCACTTACCATTCTTACACTGTATCACTGCTACTTTGGTCATTCTTTTCTAAGCCCTAGTAGTGAGGTCAGCTTCTGTTTTCTTTGTTTGAAAACAGGGAATGGGGAGGCCATCTGAGCTGTTTTATCTGATGATAGGATTGTGCTATGTTGCTTTCTCAGGTGAGATGCTCTTAAAGATGCAGATCTCACACCTCTTCCCCCAAGCATCCGAAGATGGTCCGGGCACCGGGGCATCCAGGCTGAAAGCAGCCCAGCCGGGAGCCTGGCCTGTCTTCACCTTCATGGAAATGCCTCTCTGCATTGAAGGGGTGGAAATTCTTGCTCACTTGGGAGGCTCCATCCGGGATTGACCTGTCAGTCTCAAATGACACCTCTGGTTCCTCCATGGGCTTCTGTGGCCCTGGGCAGGAAGTCTGATGGGTGGGCTTGAGTGTGCACATCAGGGAGAAAGGAACATCAGAGACCACGGGGCCTGGTGGGGACAGGCTGGGCTCTGGAGCCTCACAGCCCTGGGTTCAAATCCTGGCTCTAGAGACGTGTGTGTCTTGGCAAGTCACTTAATGTCTCTGCACCCCTCACCCCATATCTGCAACCTTTGGATAATAGTGTCAACCTCACAGGCTTGCTGTGAATGAGTAGTAGATAAAAATACTTCAGTTAAAGAGATTTTTTTAATTTTTTTTTATTTTATTATTTTTTTTGAGACGGAGTCTCGCTCTGTCACCCAGGCTGGAGTGCAATGACGCAATCTTGGCTCACTGTAACCTCCGCCTCCCGGGTTCAAGCGATTCTCCTGCCTCAGCCTCCTGAGTAGCTGGGATTACAGGCATGTAACACCATGCCTGGCTAATTTTTGTATTTTTAGTAGAGATGGGGTTTCACCATGTTGGTCAGGCTGGTCTCGAACTCCTGACCTTGTGATCCGCCCGCCTAGGCCTCCCAAAGTGCTGGGATTACAGGTGTGAGCCACCACAGCTGGCCCTGTGTTCCTTTTGTCCATGAAATCATTACTTACTCATATCGAGAAATCTAGAGAACAGAGGCTTCTGCTCACTGGCCGTGGCTCCCTCCACAGTTTTCAGTCCTGGTTCCCAGAGCCACCATTCCTCCAGCAGCAATGTTTCCCTGGGTGCTAGCAGAGAGGGCTGAGCTGAGCTTGGTCCATTTTCGTCGGTCTTGGATTATGCTGGAGTCTGCAGAGGTGGCTTTCCTGGCTAAATTTGTGGATCTGTTTTCAGGATCTGTTGCTTACACTCAGTCAAGCCATCCCACACTCTGTTGTAGCTTGCAGGCTTTTCCAAGGGTCGAGTGTTTGCGGGAAATGGATGTTCAGGACTGAGACAAACACTGTTACCATTTTCAAAGCTGTGCTTTGACCACAGGGATGGGAGGGATAGCAGTCAGTTCCATTGAGGATGCTTTCTGCTTTCTGTGTCCAAGGAGCAGGAGCCAAAATCACTTGCATGCGCTTGAGAGTTGTGAGTCAGAAACAGCCATTGCCTCTTGGATTTGATAAGTTGGGAGATGTGGCAGCACCTCGGGAAGAGCCCTCCCCTTGGAAGGGTTAATGCTGAGCTCTTCCCGTGACATCTGGTCTCCTGTCTGATCCCACCTACCAGTTTTTTTTGTTGTTTTATTTTTGTTGTTGTTGTTGTTGTTTGAGACAGAGTCTTGCTCTGTCGCCTAGGCTGGAGTGCAGTGGGGCGATCTCCACTCACTGCAAGCTCCGCCTCCTGGGTTCACGCCATTCTCTTGCCTCAGTCTCCTGAGTAGCTGGGACTACAGGCTCCCGACACCACGCCCGGCTAATTTTTTGTGTTTTTAGTAGAGACGGGGTTTCACTGTGTTAGCCAGGATGGTCTCGATCTCCTGACCTCCTGATCCACCCGCCTCGGCCTCCCAAAGTGCTAGGATTACAGGCGTGAGCCACCATGCCCAGCCCCACCTACCAGTTTTTGTCCCCCATGAACCCATATGAGTGTTGAGAGGCAGTCTGTCTCTATCCTTGGGTTTTTGGATCCCAGCACTCAGTCTTGTTTTAGTACTCGTTTTCTTGGACCATCCTCTATAGTCCAGCTTGGGAAAGTCAGAACAGGCACATGTGGGGGACCACCTAAACAGAGGGTTCATCCACCCGGGCTGCAGAGCCCCAGGCTGCTGTGTCTGCACCACTGCCAGGTGCTGAAGTGTGGAGAGGATGGGCTCAGGCCTGCCCGTGAACCCTGTCTGATGGGTCAGGAGGGGGCTTTCCCCAGGATCTCAGGGAGTACCGTCTTCAACTTGGACCAGAATGGAATCACTGTTTATTTTGACTGGTCAGTATCAGGGTTCAGATTGTCCTTGGGTTGGGCGTCAGGATCAGGGAGAAAAGATCTGGGCTCTGGGATTAGCCTGGGTAGAGGAGGAGCAGGCCCTCCAGCAGGCAGCCCTGCACCAAGTGTGGGATTGCTCAGCATCCCTGGTTTTGCAGAGACACCTGCGCCCCCCAGCCGAAGGGCACGACCACAGCATTGGAGTCTCAGTCCTGTTTTAGGGCCACGGGCCCCTGGGCTGCCACCACTGGAGCTAGTTAGCTGAATCCCAAACAGAAGCGTTTACAGCTAACTCATCCCTGTGCCGACTCCCATTCTCAGGAGTCCAGGACGGTATGTCTTCCCACTGGCCCAGGCCACTCTGGCTCTGTCAACAAAGGCCTTCTCCATCAAGCAGAAGAGAACTTGCTTGGCTGTCTTCTGATAAAGCCATCCATGTTAGGTATTGAGTAGCTGGTCAAGCAGGATCCTTCCGGGGCCTGATGAGAACCCTCTCTTTTCCAGGGCTCATCTACAGCCTATTGGGATACCAGTATATCCCAGCATATTTAGAGGGTGACGTGTGGTCCCTGGACTTGTGTCCCTGTACCTGTTTTATCTTTTTGGCCCATCTCCATCTGTACTTGGGATTTGGCCCTGGTTTCCCCCTTGCCCTTGGCCATTGCTCTCCTCCCCCAGAGTGTGAGTGGCCTGCTCTGGGGTGGGGCACTTCCCCTGGGCTCTAACAGGCCCCAAGAGAAATCTGTCCCCAATTTGTTTGGTATACTCACCTAAGGAACATCAAGTGTAACGGCCTTATTTCATTGCCTGTTTTTATGAGAAGCACAGTCATTCCTAAAGTGGCAAGTAGGGGGGTCACTTACCTGTGGGCTATGCCCTTTGGGTCTGGTCATTCCTCTGTCCTCTCCTGGCTGTCCTGGGAACTGTCGAACAAAGCTCTAGGAGCAGTCCCTCTCTATTCTTCCTGACAAGCTGTTTCCAGCCCCTGGAGCTAGAGGTAAAGTTTCACATCTCCGCCCTTCATAGGCATTTGTGCAGCCAACATCAGCTATTGGGAAATCTGTCATTTCGCTCTGACGCTAGTGCTGCTGTCTCCTTCTCCCTCAGCAGCCACAGCAGCAGTTGCTTCTGCTCCGATGTGATGTCCGATCCCTGATGTATTTTCCTGAGCTTGGAAGGGGGAGGGTGAGGAGGGGAGGAAGGGGAGGGCCAGACATTACGAGAGTGAGCAAGGACTGTGGAGCCAGCAGCAGGCAGCGTGGAGCCCAGGAGCCTTTAGACAAAGCATTCTGCTGCGGCTCTGTCAGCGCGCACATCCACCGGCAGCAGGCAGGACCACAGCTGCCCGGCTGGGGGATTACAAGCAAGAATGAATCAGCACCCGGGGACACTTGACTTCATGGGCATCCAAGAACCTGCCACGTAGGCTCCTGGAGCAGACTTCCCCATTCAAGGGCAGGGGAGCTCAAGTATCCCCCAGACTCGGCATCTTGGAGCGCTGCGGCAGCGTGCATCCAGAAGGCCACCGGGTCCCTGACCACCATCTGTTCTGCACGAGACAGAGGAGAGGGAGTGGAGGCTGGCAGAGTTGGTCACCAGGGTCTTGTAGATAACCAAGGAAGTTGGCATTGTCCTGCCCCAAGGGGCAGAAAGTACCTGGGAACGGCAGAATGACTTTCACCATGTCAGGAGTTCACTGGAGGTGATGTGTTTATAGTTGGTTCTTCCTTTTCCTTCCTTGTACCTCTTTTTCCTCCTTTTCTCTTTTTTCCTTCTTTCATCTCTTCTTGCCCACAAGAATCAGAGAAGTAGGTTGGGGTTCAGGCATCCAGCTCAGAACATCCAGGGTCTGCCAGAAAGGGCTGAACTTTTGTCCTCCCTGCACCACCACAATCCCCATCCTGACCGAGGAGCAAATAGATGTCCTCCCTTCCCTGCTCATCCTTAGAGGAGAACGCCAAGATCCGGAGACCCTGGGACGACTGTGGCTGTCTTTATCACTCAGCCAAAGAGAGAACAGCGCAGGACGTGAATAGACTTAAGCTGCCACAGCTCAGCTGACAGAGGACCACTTCCTTTTCTCTCTTTTATCTGGTTGGGTTTTGTCTTCTTTACCCAAGAACTGAATTTGCCTGCCTGCTTTCTACCTGAGCAGGCAGGTGAGTCACTGGAACAGCTATTATCAGAAGAGGAAAATGAATGCCCAGCCCCTGAAAACCAGCCCGGCCCAAGAAGGCAGCACTTCAGACGGCGTGCTGGCCCAGGAGACGCCCTGTTCACCAGCTGCCAGAGTCTAGCTGTGGACTGGGCTCCTGGCCCACTGGCCGCGCAGCCTGGCGGAATGCGATGCTGCCGTCCCAGCAGAGCCACACCTGAGCCCGACCCCCGAGCCCCGGCCCATGTGCCCCACTCAGCCCCTTGCTGCCTTGAGCCTTTGAGCACAAAGGGCCGGTGGCCATGGTTTGCTTATTCCGGGACTGCTGGGGGAAAACAAGTAAAAGTCTCTTTTCTGCCCCTGCCGTGTTCTGTGCTGCTTGTGTTGCATGTGCTGGGTCCCGGTGAACAGCCGCCGCTGCTGCTTCCCTCCCGGAGCCCTCGCTGTGTGCCTGTGTCCCTCAGCTGCATGAAGATGCGTGCTCTCTCCTGACTGGTTTATGCTGCAAGGTCGCAGAACTTGCCCCTCGCCACAGCCCCACAGGGGCTCCAGAAGTTGCATGGATGAGAGGAGCAGCAGGGCTTGTGGGCACTTAGGAGCTCCCTCAGCCCCCTCTAGTGCCTGTGGGGACAGACTTTCTGAAATATCTCAGCGCGCACGCTGATGAGGAGTTGACCTGGAGACTGTTGGGGGTTGGCTTCCCCCACCCCCGACCTGTGGGCAGAGATCATGCATGTGCAGCCGTGGCCCTGGAGCAGCTCAGACCTGGGGGTGTGAGTGGGCAGCAGCCGCCCGAGGTTGGGCAGTGTGTGGACAGCACCAGGTGGTCCTGTCCTTGGCTGTACACAGAAGAGGAGCTGCGTGTCCACTGCTCTCTGGTCTCTTGTATATAGTTTGGCTGTTTCATGGTAATGACTATGATGTGGCAATGCCATCTGTCTTCCTCTGAGTGCCGCTGCTACCGCCTTAATGGTTTTTCCCTTTTCAAGCGTCTGCCGATTCCTCTCTCGTCAGGTTCGCGGACGCTGGAGCAGAGTGTCGGAGAGTGGCTGGAGTCGATTGGGCTGCAGCAGTATGAGAGCAAGTTGCTTCTGAATGGCTTTGACGATGTCCGCTTCCTGGTAAGTGGCTGCAGGCCTCCTCAATGGCAGGGTGCTGCTCAGTGGAAACAGGCCTCCCTGGCCTCCCCTCTGGCCCCACAGGAGTCTGCAACAGTACGTAGACCCGAATCCCAGGGAAAGCTCACCGAGGTCACTCAGCCACCAGGAAGTCAGCCAGGTGGTGTGTGCCTTCTTCCCAAACTCTCCCTCTCCCTCAGTAACGGCTCCAGAGGGAGCTCTCTTTGCAGATCTGCATCCCAAGAAGGAGGGTCCCTGATTCAGCCCTGTGTCCGCTCCCTGGCTGTGTATCCCATCAAGGCTGGGTACGAGGAGTTTTATTTATTCCTCAAAACTTGGTGTCAAGTGAGTTGTCACTGAAACAAGGAGCCTTGCCTCCCGCAGAAAGACCCCTTCCCTGCCCAGCCAAGGCCCAGTGCCTGAAGTGGAGTCCAGAGTTACACAGCCTGATGTACCTTTGGCCTCAGAGACGGCCCAGAGGAAAGGCTGAGTTGATGGCCTGGAGAATTGGTTGCTTCTTTGAGAAGCTCTCTCACAAAACACAAAGGGCCAAAAAGAAAAAGAAAAGAGAAACCAGGGTGTTTCCTCTGGATCCCTGCAGAATAGGGACCCAGTTAGGACCCTGGGCTTAGGATCTGGTGCACCCTCTGTCATTTCAGAAAGTAGCTCTGAGCAGGGTACCCGTCACTGTCCCGCTCTTGGAAGCCCTTCCTGAGGCATCTGCATGGGCCAGGCCTGCTCCCAGGAGCAGGCATTTGAGCCGAAGTTAGTGATCATGGTCGCTGACACTTCTCACTAGTGGTCGCTGATACTTCTTACTAGCTATTACTATGTGCTTGGCGCCGTTCTTAGTGGTTTGCATGAATTAGCTCATTGAATCTTCCCAGCAGCCCTGGGATGTGGACTCGTATTAATCTCCATTGCCCAGATGAAGGAAATGAGGTAGGTCACTTGCTCAGGGTCACACTGTCAGTCATTGGCAGGGTGGAAATGTGTGTCCAGTGTTCTGGATCTGGAGATCAGGCTCCAGCCACTCTGCTGCACAGCCTCTTTCTTCTCTGTGGATACAGGGATGGGGTCCTGGCCACCTATGTGCATTACATCACCTTCTAGCCTGAGTCATCTTGGTTTGAGTTAGACCCACCCGCTCCGAGGGGATCTCTCTCACCTGCGCCCGCCTTGCCCCGCTGCCTCAGTTGAGGGCTGGGGTCAGAGTCAGCATGCAGCTCGCACCACCTTCTGAGGGTTTCTCGCTGGTCGGGTTGTGTTTGGTGCCTCCTGAATAGTGGCCTGCCCAGGGAGCTGGCCTGAGGCTTCCAGGAGGGACCCACTTCACCCAGAGCCATCTCCAACTCCAGGGCAAAAGATACTGTGGTGTGCAACAAAGCACCCTTCCCAAGCCAGCTTTGGGACAGTTAATTTTCAGCTTTTAGAAATCTCAAGTTTTAAAATAGCAATTTTTTTTTTAAAGTTAAACTGAGTGTATTTATGGTTCTTGTGACCTAACTCCTGACTCACCTCGTTCCTCGGGGAAGGATGACAAACTCGGGATGGAGCAGGGGCTCAGGCAATGCGTGGGGACCCAGGTTGGCCCCTGGCTTGGAGTGTTGAGGGGCCTTCCCTCTCTCAGCTCACTCCTTCCTCAGGCTGGCCGTCAGATGGGCAAGTGAGGGTGGTCTTAGGGTGTTCTCTCCCTGTACTTCAAGATGCTAGGGGCTGAGCTGTTGCTTCCCACCCCTCCTTCTGCTGATTTTGGCAGGAACAGGGTTCCTACCTCTCAAATAGCCCGAGACTCCGTAGGACTGGAGCAGAGAGCAGCTGAGTAGGCCTTTGGAGAAGTGTGGCCTTGGGCCAAAGCTTCATGCACAGGGCAGGGCCTCTGTAAGATGCGTCTGTTCCTATGCTGGAAGGACCCTCATTGAGGGCGGCCTGCAGCTCAGTCCTTCCAGGGGCTCTCAGTGCTGGCAGGTGGAGTCTGTACAAGAAGGAACATCGAGCACCCCTCGGTTGAGCCGGGACCTCAGATACCTAGAGTGGCCTGCTGTGCACAGCATCCTGGGTAACCACGTGTGAATGGCCAGGTGGGCTGTCAGCCAAATTATGTTTTAGCAGCCTAAAAAAAGAAGGAAACGGGAAGGGGAGCGTTTCTGTTATTGAAATATTCCCTCATTGCATGTGGATAATTTACATCACATTAGCTATGGTGGATCCCATGTGGTTAGGTTTCCAATAGGCTGCAGTGTTTCCCTTGGTTCTGAAATGCCCTGGAGACTCTTCTACAAGATGCACAAGTAGCTTCCAGGAAGCCAGGCTGGACATGTCTGAGGAGCATCTGGAAACCGAGGCTGTTTGACAGTCGAGGTGTTGCTGTGGGATCTCCCTGTGATAGGGCCCCGCGAGTTGTCGTAGGAGAAGTACAGGGCATTTATGTACATCACACAGCTCCCTCTCAGAGTGGAAGGGACTTTAACGCCATGTGGTCTGATCGCCCTCTCTGCCCGAATCCCTTCCAAGTAGTCTCTGCCATGATGGCTTTTTAGTGACAAGGAATTCACTACCTTGTAAGGAAGTAACCCATTCATTCTTTGCATTGTACTGGCTGATGTAGAGCTTTCTTTATATTGAGTCAAAATCTGTTTCCTGTGGCTTCTGTCTCTTGGTCCCAGGTTTACGTTTTGGGACCACACAGAACATGTTCAAGCCCTTCAGAAAATTGAAGACCTCTGCCCCGGCCTCCAGGTGCCATGCCCTCTTGTTCTTCCTCCTGTGATGTGGTGATTGAGCTGGACAGGCAGGCAGCTTGAACTTTATCCACACTCTCTTGCTTGCAGACAGAAGGGACCTTTGATTTAGAGGGGCAGCGCCAGGGCAGTGGGGGCTGCCAGGTGCTCCCTAGGATGGCGGAACTGACACCAGACGCAAGGAGAGAGGGAAACGTGGCTCACACATCTGCCAGCCAGCCAGCCCACGAGCCCACCACACTGCACCTGCATCGTAGCTGGTTCCATTTTCACCACAAATCTTATCCACAGGAAATGGGCTTTCTTAGGAGAAGGGAGGAAATGCATTTAATCAGCGCGGAAGGAAGGTAATTGGTGGTTGGCAAATGTGTAGCTTCGGGCGTGCTAGCGCAGGTCTGACGCCCTTCACTCAGCCTGACGCCCTTCACAGAAGTGTTGATTGAATAAACGATGGTGGTCCTGATGCTGGAGTGCTAAGTAGACATTTAAAAAACCACATTTTTAAAGAATTGCTAATGTGGGGAATGTCTACCTTGTAGTGCTGAGTGAAGAAACTGACACAGAAATTCACAATATGATCTTAATTTCTGAAAAAGAAAACATCTATGCATAGGAGGTGCAAGGGAGTGAGCCGAGATGTTTTCAGTGGCTATCTCAGGAGGGCTCCAGGGGGCTTCATTTTCCTCTTTGGAGTGTAATCGTTTTTCTCAGTTTCCTACCATAAATAGATGTGAAATCAGAAAAGCAAATAACGTAGGTGTCTTAAGGAACTTGATGGTCCAGCTGGGAAAACAAAGCACATAAAAGAGCAGCCAGTGTCAAGTGCAGCGGAGGCTGGCAAGCACCACCAGCAGAGGAGGAGGCCTGGATGGCAGAGATGCTGCTGCTGCCCAAGTGGCAGAGCCAAGTCCAACCTTGAACCTCTGGGTTCTGCTGTCTGTCCCAGGGGTTTCGTAGAGATGGTGGGGCTTGGAAAGATCACAGAGAGAGGAAAGGCCTGCTGAGACGGGCCGACCTGTCTCTGTGAGGGAGGAGGCTGCTGGGGGGCAGTGACGGGCAGGGCCCTGACCAGGCGGGAGAGATAGCTGGGCCTGACCTCAGGGCTCTCGAAAGCCACATGTGGGAGAGTCCCAAGGTCTCTGAGCCCTGGGCATGGGGGGATGGTCTCTGCTAGTGCCCCACACCAGGCAAAAAGCCCCTTGAGTGAGGCACACCTTAGACATCCAGGGCGTGGCTGAGAGCCCACGTGTGGGAGGCAGTCATGGCTTGGGGCAGTGGACAAATGGAAGATGGAAATGAGGCTGGCAGCAGGCTCAGGAAGGGTTAGAAACGGACACTGAGTCGGCCAGGCCGGATGGGAGGCCGCCTGCTCCTCCCGTCAATTTCTTTCTCTGCAGGCTCCTGCCACGTGGCAGATAGGCCCCCGCTGTCTTCCTGTCTGTTTCTGAGGTGATGCCAGCTTGTTCCTACGTGTTGGAGAGAGATGACAGGTGAAGAGAGGCCAAAGGCATAAGCTGGGGCCAAGAGGTTCTTCTGTACTGGCTTCTATGAAACTTTCCAACCAGGTCCCCGAGCCCCTGAGGCTCCCTTCCTGTTCCTGTCCCCTGGATTTGCTCCTCACTCTCCAGCCCTCTAAACCAGCTTCACATGAACAGTGGGGCTTGTCATCACCTCTATGACATCCCTCCTTTTGCCTTCTTCCACCCCAGGCCCAAGAGGCCACTGCCAGCCTAAGCGAGCTGCCACTGGGCACCATTATCAGAATGGTCATGGCCAAGAGGCCCTCTCCCCAGCCTTCACCTCCACCCCCATCCCATCTCCCTGCACAGCACTCCATGAGCTGACTGCTGTCTTGGAATTGCCTGCCCAGTTGAAGCAGAGCCTTAAATAGGAGGATCAGTGGAGCTGAGACTTGTCCTCTTAGACAAGTGTGGATCCGGCCTCCTGGACTAGCTAAATTCTGTAGTCACTTAAGAATGTAATTCCTCGGTATCCCAGGAGTTGATGCTGCATCAGGGCCTCACCATCTCTGCCAGGCCCTCCCTTGGTCTTGGGAGCCTGGCCAAGGGCAGCCCTTTTAGCAAGTGAGACAAGGGGCAGGCTCACTTGGGGCCTATTCCCAGCGAGTGCACCTCTTGCTCCCCCTCCCTTTCACTGCCTGACTGCAGCGCATGCATCCCAGGTGACCAGCTGGAATCACTCAGGAGCCCTCCTCTGACTGCCCCAGGTACTGCTCTGGACTTCTCCAGTCCCCTTTACAGCAGAAGGAACTCTGGGAACGTTCTGAATGCCTGTTTTCGTGCCTGCTAATTTGACCAACTACTCTTTAAAGTGGGGTTGGGCTGGCTGACAGATCCTCTTCCGTCGCTCCTGATTGCTGGCCTCGTTGAGAGCAGCAGCAGAGGCGTGTTTCCTGGCACCTCGAATGTCTAGGTACTCACTCAGCCAAACCCCACATTGCGGGCTCTCAGTACAGTAATGTGCCCACTGTCGCCCCTCAGGCGGCCTGGAGCTGGGACTGGAAGCCACGTCCCTGGACCTGGAGTGGTGCTCCCACCTCCCAATCTTCCCTTCCCAGGAAGGTGCAGCCCCTGGGGCTCATGCTCATGTGCCCTGATAAGGTTGGAGCCTGGCACTTCACCCCCGGGCTGGTCCAGGTCAGACCTCCACCCACTGCTTTTTGGGAGCCATTTAACCAAACGCTGAGAAAGATGCTGGCAAGGAATGAGATGCAGGTCGGCTCTGTGCACTGGCTCAGGCCCCCCAAGTTCTTCTGGGCCTGTGCAGCCACCACCACCGCCTGGCCCGTTGCTTCTGCCCGCCTCCTCCCCACCCTGCTCTCTATGAAGCTCCGGGGTAGTTAAGTAAACTGGATGGGGGAAGCTCGAGAGAACTCAAGAGTCTACTTAGTGGCAAAGGGAACTGGACCAGGAGTCAGGAGAGCTGGGTTCTCCTCCAGGTCCCCGCCCTGTGTGACTTTCGGCAGGCTACCTTCCTCCCCGTTCGTCATCTGTCATGCGGGCCTTCATTTGACCTACTTACTTCATGAGGCATAAACTCCGAAGAGGACACGGTGTTATGTGTGGTGACATCGTGTCAGAGAGCAAAACCGCATGTAAGGACGCAAGGTGGGAAGGGGGTGCTTTTCTGATAAAGGCAGTGGGCAGCAGAGTCTTTCTCTGCAGGTCGCAGAGGTTGGTTTTGTCTCAGTCTTGTCCTCAGATCCATGAGTTAAAGCTGCTTTGGGTGGTCTTGGGACCAAGCCTCTGACTCCAGACTCACTTGGTCCCAGCAGATCTACACAGCTGATTTGGGGGTGACGGTGGCACCTTGATCTCAGCCAAGACCTCAAAGAGGAAGGTGTTTCAGGATGGCAGGCAGGAGATAAGTGGGATGTCTGCCCACAGAGAGAATGGGGGCACCAAGGACCTGCTTGGGAGAACAGGGGTCAGAGTGGGGGGGTGCTTTCAGGAAACTGGGAAGAGTTTCCCAAACCTGTGTGCTGTCACAACCATCCTTGAGAGCCCTTCCCATGACATGACAGATAACGAGGGCCTCAGAAGTCACCTGCAGAGGCCTTAGGAACTGGTAACACTTGCCTCTTCCTGGTGGCTGTCACCACTGAGTTTTATCCCTTGAGGTGAGGCCAAGGGCTGGCTGGGGTATGGGATAGGAAAGCAGAGAGCTGTGGGTGGGTCAGGCCAAGTGGTTCCTGCTCCTTCTGCCAGCTGTTGGTTGAGGGTAGGATGTCAATGTGGGGCTACTGTGGGAAATTCTGTTGCAGAGTCCTGGCATAGCAGATGAACAAAACAGCCACTGAGTGCCTAACTCCTGCCCTCAGGCTGATGCTGGGTACCAAACCCTGCGAGGCAGGTAGTTCCACTCTTGTTTAGCAGGCCCTGCTTTCTTAAGAACCTTGCGCAGCTGAACCGGGATTGGAACCCCTTTCTACCACAGCTGCCTTGCATAATAGCTGGTACTGGGAACGCCCTCGCCCCAGGTGGGTGACTGCACGCAGGCCTCAGGGAGCATGGCTTCTATTTCCCATCATTATTAAGATTTGGGGCCATAGTGGTGAGTATCAGAGAGCCCTGTCCCCTCTTCTTTGCTTTCTGTCCCCTCTCCCGATGGTTCTTCCTGCCCCTGCCCCCACCCCCGGGCCAGCCCCACAGCAGATGCCCTGGGACTGGGAGAAAACGTGTGCTCCCCCTCCTCTCCGGGCCCATGCGCCATGGCCGTTATAGCCCCAGCCTCAGAAGTTGATCCTGGCTGAGACCAGAAACCTGGTCTGTGTTTAGTCACCTGCACCCCAGACAAACGTGCCGAGTAACGTGTTCTGGGGACTGCATAAACCACCTGTAGTAGCAGCCGGCCAGCATTAGCAAAGGCCAGAGAAGCCTGAGTGCCCAGTGGCAGGGTGAGTGACGGGCGTGCTTGAGTTGGTGCAGTCACCACAGGTGTTGATAAATACAGTGAAATGTCACGGGGGATATTCACATGCAATAGATGGGCATGTGAAAAGAGGCAGGTTAAAGAAACAGGTGGCAAGTGGTGTGAAAAAAAGAAAAATTAAACTGTCTGCATTCAGCCTATAATCCCAATTTTGCTAAAGTTTTTTTCCTAATATATAGCTCAGAAAAATATACCAAAACGGTAGAAGTGATCCCAATCTTCCTTTTTTAAGAAAATTAATTAACTTAGGAAGATACACCGGATAGTGGCCTTGTTTCCCCCTGAGGTGATAGACTTATGGGTAGCTTTTACATTTTTCTTTGTACTTCATTTTCAATTTTTTTTTTTTTTTTTTGAGACGGAGTTTCGCCCTTTCCCCCAGACTGGAGTGCAGTGGCGCAATCTCGGCTCACTGCAACCTCTGCCCCACCCCTGGTTCAAGCGATTTCTCCTGCCTCAGCCTCCTGAGTAGCTGGGATTACTGGCTGTCACCACCACACCCAGCTAATTTTTGTATTTTTAGTAGAGATGTGGTTTCACCGTGTTGGCCAGGCTGGTCTTGAACTCCTGTCCTCAGGTGATCCACTCGCCTCAGCCTCCCAAAGTGCTAGGATTACAGGCATGAGCCACCGCACCTGGCCTATTTTCAAATATTTCTACTAATAAACTTGTATTATTCAAGAAACTCAAAAGAATCTTTTAGTGTAGGGAAGAGAACGAGGACCAGGAGAAATCCATCACGTTCTTAGAGGCAGAAACAGCGTCAGTGTCACAGTGTCACGGTGAACCAGCCTGTGCCTGGGGAAGCTCTGGGGTGGGGAGGAGCAGGCAGGGAAAAGGGCAAGGCCAGCCATGCCTCCCACATCTGCCCGGGGTTTGTTACTAAGCTTTGGAAGCTCCTCTCCCAGAATAGGCAGACCCCAAAACTCAATCCAGCAAGGGTGTGGCTTTGTCCCCGCACTCAGCTCTTCCTGCCCTCCCTACTCTTGGTTAGCGGAATCTGCCCTTGTGGCCATAATTTGCAATTTCTCGTGTGTCCAGGCTCTCCCCGACACATACCCCCTCTCCCCTCTCCCCTCTTGGGAGGGTCCCTTCCCACAGTGCCCTGATCGCTGAGTCTGAGAAAGGGAATGGGTGGTGGAGGGGAGAGGCTGGAGGGCTGCAGGGAGAAGCACCTTGTCAGTCCAGGGTCATAGCTCTGTCTCATTTCTTCTCTTCCAAGAGAGGAGAGTTCAGCCTTGACTTTTCTATAACTGATGGGGCAGTCAGGGGAACTGGCAAAGTGACCATCTGAGAAGAGACAGGCAGACTGAACATGGAAAGGAGGCTGGAGGAGGCTGCAGGCTGAGTGTAAAGTCTGGAGCCAGAGTCCAGGCTGGCGCAGCTCTGGCCGCAAGTCACTCTGCCATCAGAATCTAGTGGCCTTGGTTTGGGTGAAGGTCCAATGCAAGAGAGGGCTGACGTCCGGCCATTGGTGAGCCCAGGACTGCCCCTCCACACCACGGCCCATGGATTTCATCACAAGACCCAACCCTTCCTTCCCTGGGCTCTCCAAGACAGAGCCGGGCAGGTGATAGGGTGGTCCCAGGCCTTTCTCACTGGTTCAGGGTAGGTGAGCGCTGGGCCCTCTGCCTTTTCCCAGGCTCCCTCTGGAGACCCAAGAGTGGGAAGAGTGACATCCCCCACACGCTAGGCTTTCTGTTTGTGGTTATGAATGAAGCCTGCTTTCCCAAACTGCTTTTTATCTGCTGGACCCCCCTCCTGCAGTCCCCCAACCCCCACTATTATCCCTTGTCCCTGCCCCACCCACAGGCCTCAGCATGCGGGCTCTGGATCAGGCTTCCTGCTCCGTCAAATGGGGCTTTCACCCCTGTCTACAGTGGAGCTATTTAGAGGATTAAATGAGATTAGTGCAAGGCACTTAGCTAGTGCCTAGAACACAGAGGGCTGACAATAATTTTTTTTCTTTTAAGATAGGGTTTCTCTCTGTTGCCCAGGCTGGAGTGCAGTGGCGCAGTCACAGCTCACTGCAGCCCTGACCTCCCAGGCTCAAGTGATCCTCCCATCTAAGTCTCCCAAATAGCTGGAACTACAGGTACACACCACCCTACCTGGCTAATTTTTTTTTTTAAGAGACTGGGTGTCAGGCCGGGTGTGGTGGCTCACGCCTGTAATCCCAGCACTTTGGGAGGCCGAGGCGGGTGGATCACCTGAGGTCAGGAGTTCAAGACCAGCCTGACCAACATGGCGAAACCCCGTCTCTGCTAAAAATACAAAATTAACCTGGTTTGGTGGTGCATGCCTGTAATCCCAGCTACTTGGGAGGCTGAGGCAGGAGAATCGCTTGAACCTGGGAGGTGGAGGTTGTGGTGAGCCAAGATCGTGCCACTACACTCCAGCCTGGGTGACAGAGCAAGACTCTGTCAAAAAAAAAAAAAAAAAGAGAGAGACTGGGTGTCTCACTGTGTTGCTCAGGCTGGTCTCAAATTCCTGGACCCAAGCAGTCCTCCCACCTCGGCCTCCCAAAGTGTTGGGATTATAGGCACTGAACCATTGCATCTGGCCCTACAGGGCCATCAATAGTTGTCACCTGTGTTTAGACTATGACTGGTATTGGTGTCAGTGTCGTCATTTTCAGCTCTTGCAGCCTGGTGCCTCTCTGCTGGGTCTTCCACCAACTCTTTCCCAGCTTAACCCCCATCTTCCTAGAAAGCCTCCTTGCCCATCTCACCCCTTCCCTTTCTAGGTCTTTTTCTGATCCTGAAGAGAGCAGCTGAGAGTCTAGCACCTCTCAAAGGTCTGAACAGAAAACATTTGCCATCTATTGCCTCTAAGGGCGAATCACCTAGGAGACCTCATCTACATAAGAGGAACCTTGGTCCCCACAAGCCTTTATTTTTATTTTTATTTTTTTTGAGACGGAGTCTCGCTCTGTTGCCCAGGCTGGAGTACAGTGGCACGACCTTGGCTCACTGCAAGCTCTGCCTCCCGGGTTCATGCCATTCTTCTGCCTCAGCCACCCGACTAACTGGGACTACAGGTGCCCATCACCACGCTAATTTTTTGTATTTTTACTAGAGATGGGTTTTCACCGTGTTAGCCAGGATGGTCTCAATCTCCTGACCTCGTGATCTGCCTGCCTCGGCCTCCCAAAGTGCTGGGATTACAGGCGTGAGCCACCGTGCACAGCCCACAAGCCTTTATCTTAACCCAGACACCCCTTTTTTTTTCTTTTTTTTTTTTTTTTTTTTTTTTGTGTGTGTGTGTGTGTGTGTGTGTGTGTGTGTGTGTTTCTGTGCCAAAGATTTTCTTCATTTCTTGCGTTTGAAGGACTCTTCGATGACATGCTTGGCCTGAGACTCCTTGCCATAGTCCTTAACTACTGCACAACTGCAACCAACCACTTTCCAGGGTTTCCCCTCTCTGTGTATTTTACAGAGACCTACTCATTCCCCTAGTTTCTTGTTGTCATCAACCTTAATTAGGTTGATTTGCCAGACACCCCTTTCTATTGACTCCAGGCCTTTAGATAAACTCTTTCAACCAGTTGCCAATCAGAAAATCTTTGAATCCACCTGTGACCTGTAAGGCCGCCACCCCCAAACTTCAGTTTTGAGTTGTCCCTCCTTTCCAGACTGAACCACACATATATCGCTTGATGTCTTGTGTCTCCCTAAAATGTGTGAAATCAAAGGGAAGGGAATCCTCTATAGAATGTAAATTTCCCCCACAAGAGGCAGCTTTCCAGGGCCATTTCAAAATATGCTAAAGAAATATATTTGGGGGTGAAATGCTTTGTTTCGGGGCTGCTGTCTGTCGTGCGATGCTGACCTGGAGTCAGGCTGGCACTTGGTGTCTTGTTATATTTGGGGGTGAAATGCTTTGTTTCGGGGCTGCTGTCTGTCGTGCGATGCTGACCTGGAGTTAGGCTGGCACTTGGTGTCTTGTTATATTTGGGGGTGAAATACTTTGTTTCGGGGCTGCTGTCTGTCGTGGGATGCTGACCTGGAGTTAGGCTGGCACTTGGTGTCTTGTTGCTGCAGAGTCTGCTCGGGTCAGTCTTAGGATCTCTGCTTTAATGATAATGCGGGACTGTTGTGCCTGAATTCCACAGGGAGGAGGGTGTAATGAGGCGGGTCCAATGCCCCCTCCCATCATGGCCTGAACCAGTTTTTCAGGTTTCTGTGGGATCCCCTTGGCCTAGAGGAGGGGTCCATTCAGTTTCCTGGGGGCTGATGGTTTTATTTTTGGTTCATACCGCTGAGGCACCAGATGCTGTCTGGCAGAGCCACACCCTCCCAGCTGGCCACACGCTCCCAGTCAGAACTTCTCTGCGGTTTGGATGTGTCAGGGTCCTGTTTCCAGAAGATCCGTTAAAGTCAAAGCAAACGCCTACCTACCCTGGCCTCGTGGAGCCTTCCTGCGGCCCTGCCATTTGCCCCATCCTGTAGACAGGGCTGCAGAAAGCAGCCCAGCCAGCAACCAGTGTGGAGGGAGAGGGAGTCCAAGGCCCAGGCCGGCCCCTCCCCATCCAGGGCTGCCCTGTAACCCTCAGTGGTAACTTAGGACAGCTCCTGTTTCCCCTTTGGCTGAAAGGGTCTACACCAGTGTGTCACCACTCCCGAGCAGTCCCCTTCCTAGGCCTTTGCCACTTTGTTGAATGAAGACCTCACCTGCAGTTAAGCAAAATATTAACATGTGAGATGCCTTTCAAGATGCAAAAGGATATTTTTCTTCTAAAATCACATGGGCAGGAAGGCTCTGAAGATGTTAGAGCCCCAGTGGACTGGAGAAAGCCAGGAAGAAAGCAGTGTGGGTCTTGCAGTAGCCCCTGCCGCTTCTCCTGCCTCCTGCTCTCCCAGGACGCCCAGGGCCGACCCAGGCCTTCCCTTGCCATGCGCCTTCCATTCGCCTGGGCCTCCACAATTTCAGCTGCCTTCTGCATCTTCAGGTGGAGCCCAGTGACAGATACTCGCAGGAAGGAGAAAGCATTCAAATGGCTTAGGTTGATGGAAAGTGACACTAATTACAGCCACCATGGCAGACGCTTCACATGTGCCTTACCAAGGAAGGGCGCCCAGCCACGATCATGGGCAACTCTACAAACCCAGTCCTTTACTGAACTCCAATAGGCCAGGCTGGCTTCTCCCAGAGTCAGGCTGGCCCTTGACACAGTGCCCAGGCTGTGTATACAGAGGCCTGGGCCCACATCCTGACCCTGTTTCTCCCTTATTGGAGGCCCTGGCATTTCCGAATCCACTCACCTCTAAGAATTGGATTCTGTACAGTTAAAAAGAAAGGAACAGCCGGGCGCGGTGGCTCACGCTTGTAATCCCAACACTTTGGGAGGCCGAGGCGGGCGGATCACGAGGTCAGGAGATCGAGACCACGGTGAAACCCCGTCTCTACTAAAAATACAAAAAAATTAGCCGGGCGTGGTGGCGGGCGCCTGTAGTCCCAGCTACTCGGAGAGGCTAAGGCAGGAGAATGGCGTGAACCCGGGAGGCGGAGCTTGCAGTGAGCTGAGATTGTGCCACTGCACTCCAGCCTGGGCGACAGAGCGAGACTCCGTCTCAAAAAAAAAAAAAAAAAGGAAGGAACAGTGTCCCTTCCCCGAGAGGTGGAGAAGAGGTGGCCAGGAGGGGAGTCCTGGGAGGAGCATTTATGCGCAATGCTGAGAGATGGGATTCTACAGAGGGAGGCAGCATTGGCTCTCAGCTCAGCAGGGGCTGTGCCCCAGCCCAGGACAGGTGTCCTGCTCCTGCTGTCTGGCAGGCATCTGCCCACACCCCCACACTTTGCTTTTGTCTTCAGTACACCCTGCCTTCCCCAGCAGGAAGAGCCAAGGAAGACGACTGGGGTTGGTCAGATGGGGCCTGAGCAGTCCCTTTGCCATGCTCTAGTACTGCGGCCTTGGATGAGTCCAGTCTGCTCTCCAAGCCTCAGTTTCTTTCTGTGTAATGTGAGCAGCTCCTATCTGAAAGGTTTATGGGGTGGATTTTTGCAGGTCATGGGTGTGAAGCCCCTAGCACAGTGCTGGACCGTGGTCAGAACTCAGTAGCGACCAGGCGTGGTGGCTCACGCCTGTAATCCCAGCACTTTGGGAGGCCGAGGTGGGCGGATCACGAGGTCAGGAGATTGAGACCATCCTGGCTAACACAGTGAAACCCCGTCTCTACTAAAAATACAAAAAATTAGCCGGGCGTGGTGGCGGACGCCTGTAGTCCCAGTTACTGGGAGGCTGAGGCAGGAGAATGGCATCAGCCCAGGAGGCGGAGCTTGCAGTGAGCTGAGATCGTGCCACTGCACTCCAGCCTGGGCGACAGAGCGAGACTCTGTCTCAAAAAAAAAAAAAAAACAAACTCTAAGGCTATAAGCAAGTTAACTCAAGGAGCTCTGGGTGTCCCCAAGTGTGCAGCAGCAGGGCCATGTGGACAACAGCATTGGGGCTGAATCTGGCTCCAAATGCACTTACCATGTGACCTCGGCAAGTCACCAGAGCTCTGGAGGCCTCAGCTTCCTTAGTTGTAGGGTGGGAATAACAATAGTTTTTTTTTTTTTTTTTTTTTTTTGAGGCGGAATCTCACCCTGTCGCCCAGGCTGGAGTGCAATGGCGTGATCTCGGCTCACTGTAACCTCTGCCTCCCAGGTTCAAATGATTCTCCTGCCTCAGCCTCCTGAGTAGCTGGGATTATAGGCGCCTGCCACCAGGCCCAGCTAATTTTTGTACTTTTAGTAGAGACGGGGTTTCACCACGTTGGCCAGGCTGGTCTGGAGCTCCTGACCTCATGATCCGCCTGCCTCAGTCTCCCAAAGTGCTGGGATTACAGGGGCGAGCCACTGCACCTGGCCACAATAGTCCCTATTACTAAATGGCTTGGGCAGGTCCAGCGTGGAGTAGGGAGGGAGTGCTTTGGAAATGCTGGATAGATAAAACGTGGAAAGATGCTCAGCCTCACCTCTGGATGAGATGATCCTACTCCGATAAGAAATGTACAAATTGAAACTGCAGTGAGACTCTCCCTACTGCGTTGCTGATGGTGGGGGGATCTAGCACTGCCGTCACTAAGAAAAGCAGAAAGAGCTGTCAATGTTAAGCACACACACCCTTCAAGTAAGCAGAAACCCTTCCTCATAACAGGCCTAGACATGACACACGCGGGGAGGGTGTTCATGTGGCACTGTGTGCAGTAGCTGAAGTTGAAGCAAATGTCCTTAAACAGGGAACTGGCTGAATAAATTATAGCATATTCCTAACCTAGATGATGCTGCAGCTTGTCCAAAGGAGGTAGGCCTACATGCACTGCTACAGAACAATCTCCTGTGTGTATTCAGTGATAAGAACAAGGCACCGAGCGCGTGCAACAATGGCGTTTGTGTGAAAATGCAATGTGCAGGCACGTGCCTGTCTGTGCCCAGCTGGGCTCTGGGGACGTCCAGGAAGTGGCAGCAGCTGCAACTGCGAGGGCCTCAGCCGCTGAGGGATGGGCAGGACCTGTGAATTTTGTATCATAGGCCATACTGTGTATTTTAAAATTAAATCTGCTCACACTATCTTGTGACTATTGTAATTAGAGACGTCCTTGCAGGGGCCAGGAGCATGAAGGAAAGAGTCAGGCTGCCAGGGGTCACATCTTAGCTCCACCACTAGATGTGTGATGTCAAGAAATTTCTGACCTCTGTGTGCCACAGTTTCCTCATCTGTTAAAACAGATTAACAGGATTAACAGGTGGAGGTCGCAGAGAACAGCGCGGACTGGGCTCAGCTCTGACCCACCCTTCTCCCTGGGACAAGGATGCCCTTTTCTGACAGTCTCCCCCTTGGAGGCTTCTCTCCTCCTTGGGGTGAGGCTGGCTCCTCGGGTACCCACCTCTGTCACCAGCCACCTGCCTGAGGTGGTTGTTACAACCTTAGAATTATAAAATCCTGTCTAAGAGGAACCTTAGGATGAGTCCACTAGTTCTTTATCTTGGATGCATGGAACCTGCTCCCCAGAAAAATGCACACACACTCGGGCCGGGGCTTGTGGCTGGGCCTGGGCAGGCGACGCCCCCACCCTTGTATGCCCTGGCCGGCCTCAGCACCCTGTGCGTATTCTGGAGCCCTAGCTCTGCCCAGCTCCCCTGGGAGCCACCCGGATGGACGTGGGCAGTCTGGGCAGACTTGTTCCCGTGCCCTCTTGGTGCCTGCAGTGAAGGAGAATTTGGTGCAGGGCCCTGAAAGGCCCACCTGACCCCCTCAGGGCCATCAGGCGTCCATCCAGGAGGGGCCCTGACATCCACCTTTCTGCTCTCAGGGGTCTAATGTGATGGAAGAGCAGGACCTGCGGGACATCGGCATCAGCGACCCACAGCACCGGCGGAAGCTGCTCCAGGCGGCACGCTCCCTGCCCAAGGTGACCGTCGCCGGCCCTGTAGCCTCAGCCTGTGCGGAGCCAGGGCCACCTCCCTAGCACCACCTGCACCAAGAACAGGGGAGGAACAGGGCTCTAGCACACGCACATCATAGCGGGGCCTCTACCCCTTACCCTAGGAGCTCCAGAAGGGCCGCACCCAACCCTGTTGGCTTCCTCACTACGCCCTAAGGCCCTTGGAGAGTCAGCAGAGCCCTAGGGCAGGGAGCAGGCTCCTCCGGGGTCATGAGGAGGTTCCGGGGGTCTGCCTGGCCCGGGAGCCTGGTACCCACTGGCTTGGCCTTTCACCCAGAGCCCCCTTCATGGTCTGTCTGGCTCACTGGAGCCCAGGCCAGCCTGCACTGAGCCCTGGCACCGGGCCCCTCCCCAAGTGGGCTTGAGGGAGGTACCATCTTCCCCGGGGAGCCAGGAGCTGGTGGGCCTGAGCCTCAGCCCTGCACTTGTGCTGAATCCAGTGGCCCCGTCCCTTCTACCTGTCCAAAGTTTGAGAAGCGCCCGCTCTGAGGGCACACACTATTCTCTTGTCCCTCCAGGCCCGTGACCTCAGCGGAGCTCAGGGCGGAGGTGTTCTGCAGACCCCCCTCCCTACCTAGGCTTGTCTGCTAGGGCGTCTTCCAGCCCTGTCGGTGCTCCAGCGGCTCCTGCCTTCCCCATGGGGAAGCCGAGACCAGCAAGTGATAGGAAAGGCTGTGCGAAGTGAGGGACTCGAAGGTGCTGAGGACCCAAACACACAGGGCCCCCTTGGCCACAGTCTGTGTGAGCTGGCTGGGTCCATGGTCCCCGAGTTCCTCTCCTGTGAGTGCTGAGATGTCAGTTTCACCTCCCTCCTTGCCCTCTCCTTGCCCTGTAGGTGAAGGCTCTGGGTTATGACGGGAACAGCCCCCCTAGCGTGCCCTCCTGGCTAGACTCCCTGGGGCTGCAGGACTATGTCCATTCCTTCCTGTCAAGTGGCTACAGCTCCATCGACACCGTGAAGAACCTCTGGGAGCTGGAGCTCGTCAACGTGAGTAGCCCCTGCATGGCCCGGCCTGGACCCTCCAGAAGTCTGAGCTTCCCTTAGGGGCAGCCTGGCCCAGCGGAAGAGTGCTGGGGGCTGGAGCGGACTGTGAGTGAGTTGGCCACCTGACCTGTCACCTCCCTGCTCCTCATCACCCAGGTCCTGAAGGTCCAGCTGCTCGGCCATCGCAAGCGCATCATTGCCTCCCTCGCAGACAGGCCGTACGAGGAGCCGCCCCAGAAACCCCCCAGATTCTCCCAGCTGAGGGTGAGTCGGGGAGGGACAGAAAGGAATGTATGTTTGTTCCCTGTATTTGTAGGAATTACATAGAATTATTTAGGATTCTTCAGAGACCACTGTAGTGTAGGAGAAAGCAGCTCCAACAAGAAGAGATGAGCACAGGAGAGGGGGTTTATAGAAGTTCCCCGCCACCTGTTTCTATCTGGGGATGGCCGATCAAACACATAATACTTGGGGGATAGTAGGAAAACACCAGGCCGTGCCTGGATGTTGAACTCAGCTCTGTGCCTGGGGACAGGGAGGGGCCGGATCGGGTAACACCTGAGACAAATCCAAAAGGCCAGGACTCGCAGCCTCCTGGGCACCCCCCAAATCTGAGTTCGAATTCCCAGGCTGGGGTGGCTAAGACAGCTTGCATTTTAAAAACCTCACCAATGATCTGTTGCTCCTGCGGGAAATTCCTGACTACAGAAATGGGTTAGACTCAGAGCCTGCAGCTGAGGGGAAGAGCTCTCCCCCAGCCCCAGGCCAGAACATGCAGGGATGGCGGTAACTAGAGCAGCCGCTCCCTGAGCCCTCGGGTGCACTGGGCCTGCCCCGCAGGTCTCACCCCATTGAACCCTCAGGGGCTTCGTGAAGTGGGTCCTGCTCATCCTCCTTTTACAGATGAGAAAGTGGAGGCCCAGCCTTGCTCTGGGAACCATGTCAACATTCAGATATAGACACTGAGAAGCCGGGTTTGTATTCTGTGGGGGACAGTGGCTTTAGGGTCCTGACTGACAGGGCTACGTTTTTTCTCAGGTGGGTGCTTTGTTTGGTCATGTGCAGAGGCCTGCAATGAATCAGGACAGAAGATTTAATCTTTTATAAATGCAAAAGTGGCTTCCCCACCCTCTCGGGGGGCACTAGTGGACGGTGGCTGCGTGGTGCCACCTGACACCCCTCTGGTGTTGGCCCCTTCGCTCCCTGCTGCTTCTCCCGGTGCCGCTGCCTGTGCCGTCCTAACCAGCGGGGCTGGCTGATACCTGTAGTCAGGCACTGGGCCGAGGGTTGCAAGTTCCACCTGGATTTCTCCCTCCACAGTGCCAAGATTTGCTGTCCCAGACGTCATCCCCGCTGAGTCAGAATGATTCCTGCACTGGGCGGTCGGCAGACCTGCTGCTGCCTCCAGGGGACACAGGCAGGAGGCGCCATGACAGTCTCCATGACCCTGCAGCACCCTCCCGAGCGGAGCGCTTCAGGATCCAGGTGGGGCATGGGGAGTGGAAGTGCAAGCCAGGCTCTACCTCATTCCTCTGGGCGGGACAGGCCCTCCCAGAACCACCTGCTGCCCCATACCCAAGCACAGTTGGGCTGGCACCAGAGTCAGGAGGCGCCAGCCTGCTCTGCTCGCCCACACCCAGCCGCCTTGTGTGAGGCCCACCCAGCACCCATGGTGCCGAGCTCAGGCCACACAACTCATTTCACTGTCGGCTGCTGGGGCCACTCCTGTGGCCTGTACTTCCCTCCCTCAGGGGTTCAGATCCCCTGTCTGCTCTTTGTCTGTGGCCTCCTGCGTCCCGCGCTGCCTGCCCTGCTGGCCCTAGAGCCCCCTGTGCTCTCCTGGCCTCTCTGAGCTCCTTCTTGGCCCCTTCCTTCTCTGCTTACCGAGTTGTTCCCCAGAACTGCTTTCCCTGCAGCTTCACCTCCGCAGCATTCTCTTCCTCCTGCCCAGCAAAACCGCAGCCAGACCAGACTCTGTTCTTCCTGTTCTCTGCCTGCAGCCCCATGGGGGGCACTGCTGGAGACGCCTCCTCTGCTCCCGGTGCCCGCTTCAGCCCTGGCGGAGGTGGGCCCGTCTCACACTCCTGGCTCACCCTCTTAGGGCATCATTTCCAGGGGTCCTGGATTTACTCAGGACCTGCCTGTCCTGCCTCCGTCCTTGTACGGACCCTGGCTTTGTCCTTTGTCCTCTTGGCCTGTCAGACACAGGATTGGCAGGTGTCCCTCAGGCCCCTCCGGGTGAACTTCAGCTTCACTGCTGCCTGTTTCTCTGACTCTCACTTCTCACTTCTGGCTCTGGGGACTTCCCTTCCCTTTCTACAAGCACAGCCATGAGTTCTAAAGGATTTTTAAACACATTGTCCAGCAATTCTGGTTGCTGTCGAGAGGCTCTGCCCACTGCTGGGAAGGGAGGGCCTCTGTGTTTCCTGAATCTTTTCATTCCTCTCCATTCCTTCCACCAGCGCCCTGGGCAGGGACCCACGATCTCTCACCTGGACCGCAGTGGCCTCCCCCACCCCCCAGCTGCTGCCAGAAGGATCCATTTGAAATGCATTCTTAGTCACGGGCACTTCACTGCCTTCCCCGCTGTGAAGATCCCTCCCGCCCTGGGCTGGCCCCCAAGGCGTCCCAGGGTCTCGTGGCCGCTGCTCTCTCCTTTGGTCTTTGTGCAGAACAGCCTGGCAGCCTGTGCCCCTCACACAGACTCTGCCATCTCCTCTCTGGTCATTTCCCATCTCCTTTGAGACCCATCTCGGACACCACAGAGACTGTCCTTCCCGAGCCCTGCTCTCAGGCGGTTTGGGTCCCTGCTGCGCCTCTGCTGTGGCTAGCACCTGCCCTCTCCCGCAGTGTGTTTGAATTGCTGGTCTGCCCCCTGCCATCTCCAGTTGACCCTTGAACTTGCTAAGGTCACTGGCATCTTCACCCTTGGGTGTGCTGGAGCCAGGCAGCGAGCCCGTGTGCTCCTCTGGAGCAAGGAGCAGGTGTCCAATTGCGTGTGTTCTGCAGGAGGAGCACCGTGAGGCCAAGCTGACCCTGCGGCCCCCGAGCCTGGCAGCCCCCTACGCCCCAGTGCAGAGTTGGCAACACCAGCCAGAGAAACTCATCTTCGAGTCCTGTGGTTATGAAGCCAATGTGAGTTGCTCCTGCCCTCCCAGCAGGGCCGGCCTCCCTGCTCCTTCTCTGCCAGGCACCTGCAGCCAAGTCCCAGCAGGGACTCCACAAAGCCAGGCCCAGGGCTTTTGAGCTGTTCTCCACTCTTCAGCCACTCTTGGCAGCTAAGGCGAAGGAGTGGAGGCCTCTGGGTCCGTTAGCCAGAGAGTTGAATGGAGGGTCTCTCCAGCTGGGGCAGTAGAGGGGGTGTTATTGGGAGGGATAACTACTTGATTGTGGGACAGTACCAAATTGGTTGGGTCACCCCTGCATGGAAACGCAGGATTTCCTAAGCCTGGCCACTGCTTGCCCCCACAGTATCTGGGCTCCATGCTGATCAAAGATCTGCGAGGGACAGAATCCACGCAAGATGCCTGTGCCAAGATGCGGGTAGGGTGCCTGTGCGGGCTGGAGGGTGCCATGGGACTGGCCAGCAGAAGGCAGCAATGGGGGCAGTAGCTGCAGTTGCCTGGGCCCTGTTGCACTATGTAAGGAAGGGAGGGAAGCTGGGACCTGTGGAAGCCCAGGAGGCTTAGCCCTGAGAAGGGGCACTGACAGGGCCACCCCTTGTTTCCTGTAGAAATCTACCGAGCACATGAAGAAGATCCCCACCATCATCCTGTCCATCACATACAAAGGTGTCAAGTTCATCGATGCCTCCAACAAGGTGTGCTGCTTACAGGGACTCTTGGCGGGAATGGGACCCACATCCCTGTCAGACCCACAGGGCTCCAGGGCAAGCAACCCGGCTGCCCTCTCTCATCCCTTATCTCCCTAGAGGGTCCCCAGTCCTCTTACTACTTCCCACTTCGCCAAGAGGCGTGTCTCTCATCTGCTGGCCTGGGTGCCTGCTGTCAGCCCCGTCCCCGCCCTAGTGATCACTGCTGTTAGCTTCGCCACCTGGGCTCCGCTGGCCACGCGCCTGCTCACAGGTCTTCACAGGTGTGATTCCCTCCGTGAGCAAAGGACTCCCCCTGTGCGCCACCGTGTGGGATCCCACCTTCCTGACACCCTTCCCACTTTGCCCCCACCGTGGGGGGTGGGAGAGGCTGGAGACAGCTTGTGGTTGGGTGTGAACATTTTACTGCCTTAGTTGTGGTCAGGGGTGGAGACCCCAAACCAAAATCAGGGACCCCCACCCCCACCAGTAAACAAAATGAGAAGATGAAGGGGGGTTTGCTTGATACTCTGGGCTGGGACAGAGAACAGTGACAATGGTAACAGGCTGAGGCAGGGGGTGCCAGAGGCATGCCTGAGCCTGAGAATTCCAGAACACGGCTTTCCCCAGCAGAACGTCATCGCAGAGCACGAGATCCGGAACATTTCCTGTGCGGCCCAGGACCCGGAGGACCTCTGTACCTTTGCCTACATCACCAAGGACCTGCAGACCAGCCACCACTATTGCCATGTGTTCAGCACTGTGGATGTGGTGGGTGGGGTCCTGGGGCCGGGCGGGGTGGGCTTGGGTTGCAGCCCTGAGGCATCCAGCCCCACTGCAGGGCACAGATGCGGCACTGTCCTGGTCCCTGGCCAGTGCCTGGCAAATGTTTGGTTCATGAATGGAGCCCAGCAGCACTCCAGGCCGGTCCCCTTTCACAGTGATGAGACTGACGCGCAGAGGGAACAGGGACTGGCCCAGGGCACTGGGGACAAGGGGTTCCAGCTTTTTTTTTTTTTTTTTTAAAGAGGTGGAGTCTCGTTGTGTTGCCCAGGCTGGCCTTGCACTCCTGGATTCAGGCGAGTTACCCACCTCAGCCTCCCACATAACTGGATACTAGGCGTGAGCCACTGCTGCTGACTTTCCAGCTTTTTGGCAAGTGTTTTCTTGGGTCATGCAAGGCGTTTGTCTGCCCCGGCTCCCTGCCCTAGCTCTCCAACCTCTGGCTGGGCTGCCTCCCAGAAATGCCCTCTACTTCCCTCTTAGGGGCAGCGGTGCCCTCTTTGGCAGATTATCTTCCCTCAAATTCCTGCTGAGGCTTGGCTCTGGGTGTCACAGGGCCGAGGAGAGTTCATTCTCACACAGCTGCCCACAGGGAGCAGACCAGAAATGACAGCCCACTGGCGGGGGTTCCCTCTAACCTGCAACAAAGCCTGGTAGTGGCCCCAGGCTGCCTCCTCACCCCAGGAGGAAGTCAGAGGGGTCCAGGTGTCTACCGCCCTCAGGGATAGCAGCTGCTTCCAGAATCTGTGGCTCTTGGAATACAGGCAGCTCTGGGCATCCCCACACTTCCGGGACCTCATCCACCCCAGTCCTCTGTTTGCTCTGGGCCAGTGAAGGTTAGGAGGAACCAGGCTTTGCCGCTTGCTAGCTGTGTGAGCTTGGAAACATGACGTCTGCCTGCTTCCTCATCTGTCTGGAGGGGATATAATGTGGCCCACCTCAGGGGCCACTGTGAGATGGATGAGGTGGTCCACACAGCACAGTCAGTGGCGTTTACCTGTTGCTGACTTTTCCCACATACACTCAGTTCTGCTGTAACGCCACATACATGCTCCTAACAATCACTGTGCTGTGTAAAATCACACAATAAAGACCACAGGGTTTATGGGGAAATGGAGTTGGGGCACAGCACTCACAAACTTTGTCGGTGACACATTAAAAATAAAAGCACTAGCACCACTTATATTAAATGGTTAAGAAATACCCAAGTACTGCCGCAGGCATGGCACCCTGCCTTGGAAAAGACCTACTATGGGCTTGCAGCAGTGTGCACCTGCCCTCCCCGCAGCCCAGCTCCCGGCCACATCCTGTGTAGAGCGGGGAGAACACAGGGACCTAGGGAGAGTAAAAGCAGGGAAAGGAGGGAAGAGCAGAAGGAGGTAGGAGCGCTTCCGGGTTGACTTAGAGGGGGACACATGGTCCCTGCGAGGAAGGGCATATCCAGTGTGAAGCTATGGCACCAGGTGTGGTGGGGGTGGGGGGGGGGTGTCTGTGTATCTCCTGGGGGCTTGGTTCAGCTGGTAGCAGTTTTTGCATTTACCTGGTGTCTCTATCACATGAAATCCTGCAGAAGGAAACAGTGTGTTACGCTCAAATTGTGTCTTTTCAAAACCAGTGTTCCCTTCTTACCCCAGATGCTGCCTGTGTGCTCAGGGTGGGGATGAGGACAGGGCAGGAGTGGGTGAAGCGGCTCCTGAACGAGGCGCTTAAGTGGTGATCTGCTTCCTCCCAGAACCTGACCTACGAGATCATCCTGACGCTGGGGCAGGCCTTCGAAGTGGCCTATCAGTTGGCCCTGCAGGCCCAGAAGTCCAGGGCAGTGGGCGCCTCTGCAGCTGAGATGATTGAAACAAAATCTTCCAAACCGGTGCCTAAGCCTCGGGTCGGCGTGAGGAAATCTGCAGTACGTGGGCCCCACTGGCCAAGATCCCCCTCTCCCTGGACCCAGGGATTCAAGGGCTCAGGGTGGCCAGCGCGAGGAGGGTCTTCTGGCACTTCCAGAAAGCTGGCCTTACAGGGAAATGACCTTAATTGTCTCCCACCCCTGCCAGGTCTCGCCCTGGAAAGGCAGCAGCTCCTCTGGCCCCGGCGGGCCTCTGGTGCTCCTGCTCCCCTCCCTCGCTGGACTCCCCCAAGGGCAGGCCATCAAGGGGCTGCAGAGAGCGGCCTGCAGGCAGCCCCCAGTAACTGCACCATCCCTGTGTCTGTGTCTGCTTTGCTCTGCACCCCAGGTGCCGCTGCCCCCCGGTAATCGCTGTTGTTACTGTCACACCTGCACCACCCACCGTCCTTCCTACCTACCGCTGCCGTCTGTTAGTCCTGGAGTCAAGGTCTTTACGCCTCCTGCTGTCTTGTGTGTCACTCTCCCCGAAGTGACCGTGAGCGCTGTTAGCCTCTGGTGGCCTCTCCCTCTGCCTGTGTGACATTCTTTCCCCTCTTCCTGAGATGCCCCCTGCCTGTCCTGTGTGTGCTTCAGCCCTCTCTGTTTTTCTGTTGTGCGTCCTCTCTCCAGAGGTCTGGGGTGACTGCTGTGGTCTTGCCTTGGGGTGAGCTCTCTGGGCCTACCAGAGAGACGCGAGGCTTGACGTTTCCAAGCCCCATATCCCCTTCCTGCCCAGTGTGAGCGGGTTTGGGCTTAGAGCAGGAGGCCCGGGTAGGACAGGGGTCCTTTAACTGAGCAATCCCAAGAAATCCCGGAGAGAAGTTGTGCCTGGAGGTGGCCCTCCCCAAGATGCTCCAGGAGCATGTCCCTCCTCTGCCTGCCCCCAGGGGCCTGCTCTTTGGCTGAGGAGAATAAGGGCTGCCCCTCCCAGCACAGGGGCCACAGCCTGGCCTGGGGGTGGGAGGGGTCTCCTGCCTCCAGCCCTGGCACAGAGCTCCCTCTGACTCTTGACTGCTTCCTTGTTTGGCAGCTGGAACCACCCGATATGGACCAAGATGCCCAATCCCATGCCAGTGTCTCCTGGGTTGTGGACCCCAAACCAGACTCTAAGCGGAGCCTCAGCACCAAGTATGAGACCACTATCTTCTAAAACAACCCACTCCCTGTCTCCACTAGTCTCACTGTGCCTTTGCCATCCGATCTTTCTGCTGTCCTCAACTCTCTCCTTCCAGCTGCTGATGCCAAGGCCCCACCTGCACTGGGACCTGCTCCTCTTGGGCGGGCGGCAGCGTAGACGCTGTACACTCGCAACTCTCGCACCTACCACCACCGAACACTGTGAATTCTCCCCCTTGGGCTGAGGACAGCTTGAGGGGGTGAGTTGTCTTTGAGGTGGGCACCAAGAGGGCTCAGGGGTTCTGTTGCACCCCGGAAGCCTCCACGGGCAGGCACTGTGAACCCCGACGGGCAGGGCAGTCTCCAGCAGAATCCCAACGGCACTGATAGCTCCCTGGGGTTGGGCTGGGCTGTGTGGCTCCCTCCTCCTGTCTGCTGTACTGAGCCACAGCTGGGCACCGTTGCCAAGAGCTAGCTGACTGTTCTCACCTCTCCTGAAACAACCAACCACTGTGACCACCCAGTGCCAGAGTCCCCAGCACTCTGCTTACAGCCGGCCTGCAGCCCCACCCCACTGTCCTCCGCTGCTCTGAGGTGCTGGCCTCACTCTCATGGCTAGGCCCTTGTGAGACCTTGAGCTCAGTGATGTGGCTGGACCAGGGACAGACTGCTTTCTGTGAGGGCCCAAGATATGCACCCGGCCCTTGGGTCCGTGCTGACTGCCCCGCTTGGGGCTCTGGGTATCTGAACACTCACAGGCTGGCTCACACAGCAGGTGTCTCAGTCCTGATGGGCCTTCCCCTCCAAGGAGGGGGGTGGCACGTATGTGGACAGCCCCTCTATCTTCGCCATGGAGTCTCAAGGCCTGGCAGCCTTGGGCCTGGCTCTGGAGTCTAGCTCATTGAGGAGGAAGGCCTTCCGTAGAACCAACGAGGCGGCAGCCTGTGCCCTGCACACACGGCGCACCTTCTTCCCTCACAGAACAGAGCTGCTGGAGGACAGGGACCTGGACCAAGTGGCCTCCATTGTCCTCTGGGAGCTTTCTGACATTCTCCACGGTGGGGGATCACAGATAGCGCCGTCCAGTGCGCCCCTGACCGCCTCCCTCAGGCTCCTGACTCCTCCGAGAGGAGAGGCCGTCCCCTCGCAGCAGCTCAGCAGCTGGGATGGTGGAGCTGAGTCTTTGAAGAGGCCCCCCGTTCTCCAGTGCGGGCAAATCAGTTTGGATGGCAGGAGACAGGAAGGAAGCGGTGCCCATAGGCAGCTGGGCATACATAGCAGAGTCCACTAGGAAAGCCAGTCGGCCAGGGCAGTCAAAACCCAAGTCGATAAACCGGGTAGGTCCTGCGCACCCACCCATCCTTGTGCCTTCCTGAGCAGAGTCGCTGAGCCAGAGGCGGCGGGGGCTGCGGGCTGTGGGTGCTCAAAGCAGGCATGGAGGGTGCCCAGGGGAGGCTGTGAGGGATCTTCTGTCCTGCTCTGTTTCCTTTCCGTTTCCTCCACCGTCCGTAGGCCCCATTGGTTAACCCTTTCCTCCCCCCATTGTTTGCTTCTGCCAAGCTGAGCCACTGAGGAACCACACTGTGCTGCGGAAACATAGACGTGGGGGCATAGGCTCCCACTGCCACCACCGCCGTCGCCTCACCTGCAGCTTTGAAGACCCAGGCCTCACCTCCACCTGCAGGACCTCCTCTTGGCCACTTGGCCTGGGCCTGCCACCACCACGTCTTGCAGAACGAGCCCTGCCTTGGCTGTGGAGAAGCACTCCAGGCAGCTAGCAGATGGGACTGGCATTCCAGAGGGTCAAGAAGTGACTTGTTCAGAACACATTGTTTTTAACAGAAAAAAAATCTTTTTACAAAATGAACTTTTAACACTTGGCTCAAACCTCTAGGTCATACTGCCAATCTTTAGACAAATGGCCACGGGGCAGAGGACAGGGGAGCTGAGGTTGGTTCAGAGGCCAGCCTGCACAGCCTCTGTCCTCAGGATGGGACCTGGGTATAGCTCAGTGGGTCTGAAGAGGAGGCGGTGGCCTGTGGGTGAGGGGAACGGAGCAGGCTCGGGCAGAATTGAGTACGGTGCGTCTGCTTTTCAAACCCGACCATATCAGCTGCTGCTCTTTATGAACTGCCCAACTTCCTGTCCCCTTCAGGGGCTGGACACAGGCTTCTCGTAAGAACACAGCCTTAGAGGCACCTGAGCAACTCAAACGTTTCCGGTCCATTTCCGGGGTTCCCAATGGGAAGGTTCAGTGGCCAAATGAAGATAAAGTGTGCAGTTTCTAGTGCTGGGAAGTCAGCCAGCACCAGAGTGCCAGGCCTCTCCCTGGCCTCTTACCTGTCAGTGACCGGAGCACTGCCCTGGGCTGGCTAGCGCCGTACTGCCTGCGTTGTGTCAGAGAACAGGAAAAGCAGCTTTGTTTGGGGCATTAATGTTTGGAGTAGGTCAGCTAAGGTTGCTACTTGCCAATTTGTGATTTGTCTAATCAGCCTGTGTGATTGGGGCTCATTTTGATTCGCTGAATTATGTTTGACGGTTACACTCTCGGCTGCTGGGCCCATCCCTGGCCCCCGGTGTGGAAAAAGCTAAATAAGGTGACAGTGCATTGAGGCTCCCCCGCGTGGCCTTTGGGGCAGGCTGGCGTCCCGGTGCGCCTCTGCTTCTTAAGCTTTCCTGCTGCTCGCTTTGCTTTTAAAAGTAACTTGGGTTGCATTCTTCCCTCTGGACTAGAGTAGAAATGCAGGGGAAACTGCTGTGGATTTGAGAGGCAAAGCTGGCTCAGCTGTGTGCCCAGTTCCTCCTGTGGGCACTTTAGCAGGCTCCAAGCTTTCCTGGCATAGGTCAGTCAGGTCCCAGGATGAATAGTCCAGGCTTCAGCAACACTCCTGTTTCCCCAGCAAAGGCTGTGAATTTAAATTCTTTGTTGGTGTGTATGTGCAGGGAGTACATTCTTAACCCATGTGGTTGGCCAAAAATCAGAAGTGGGGCTGTCTCTGGCTGGCTAGAGGCCAGGCCTTGTGGGTTTCTATCTATCTGCTAAGCGCCCGGCAGGTTGGGTCCTGGGACTCAGCTCTCTCTGCGGCAGAGGCAGGCCCTCCTCCACTTCGCGGTACTAAACGAAGACCTCGACACCTTGCAGTTTTACTTCATTTCCTGCTCCTTTCAGGGCCTGTGAGGATTCCCATGAGCTAATGCTATACAGTACTCAGCCCCGACTTTCTTCTAAGAGTTGACCAGGAACCCTAAAGCATCCAGAGTAGACTGTGCTGCTGCTGCGTGCATGCTGGTGCCCGTCTTCCTCCTGAGGGGCCAGGCCACATCTAAATGGGCCTCTGTTGGGGGGCGGTAGGTCCGAAAGAAACTGCAGACACTACGATACACTCCTCAAGCTGTCGTTTGTGCTTAGATCATCCATAGGTGTTTCTTCTGCTTGAAGCTGCTATATCATCTTTATTTATTCAGGGTATTTTCATACTGGAAGCCTTGGCTAGTCTGCTCTGGCTCTGGGTTCTGTTTAGAGATTGGTTTATTTCTGAATATTCAAGAAAGGAAAATGACTGGGCCTTTCTTTCTTCCTTTCTTTTCTTCTCCTCTGGGGCAGGTAGTCTCCCTTTCCTAGAAAGGTTATTGTAACTTTAAGGACAGGCTTCAAGTGGGAAGGCCCCTACTTTTGCACTTCTCCAAGTGCAGGTCACACCAGGGGCAGACCCTGTCGCTGCGTTTCTGAACTGTGAAGGAGCCCATTCAGGTGGGAGACTTCAGATGGGCTTAGTACCTGTCCCAGCCACAGGCTTCTTGTCCACCTCTTCTCCCCTGCCCACCAGCTGCTCAGCACATAAGACCTTCCCGACAGGCTCTGCGTGTGCAGTGCTCTGCATCCCTCCTGAGCCCTCCAGCGTCAGACACTAATGGGAGTTCCCGAGACGCTCGGGTTTGAGCAGGCAGCAGGCAGAGCTGCAGTCAGAGACATCAGAAAACCAGTCTGAACGGGGTCTGTCTTTGAGATGCCCAGGCCAGCAGAAAGCAGCTCACAAGTATTGTTGCTCATGGTGTGGCAACAGACTGAACTGTAATAAAAATGTTATTTAATCTTTGTCTCTGTATTTTGATACTTGAATGACTTCCCCTTTTGTTTTACTGTACATAAAATTGTTAATCTGTCTGATTTTGTCTGAATTATAAACATTTTGAGGTACCAAACATAACCAATCTGTGCAACAACATAGACTGACCTCACTACCCAAGAGAGTGTAAATATTCCTGGGCTTCCAGCTTTGGTTTTGTTATTTTCATAACTGTACAACTTAGAACAGACTGAATTAATAAATGAGAAGCGACATGAACGCAGCCTTAATTCTTCCGAGTCTTTGAATTGGAAAGCGTCTTGATTGATTGTTTTCTGGCAGAGGCGTGGGCATAGGTGAGACGCAGGCTCAGGGTCGGTGAGTTGCGTCCTACGCCGTTTGGCTGAGATGATGACAGCTTGGCTGTTTGTTTGGCTTTCTGTCTCGCACTCTCTGATAGTTACAGCTGCCCTGTGAGGTGCAAGGGCCCCACAATTCACCTTCCCCTCCTTAGGAGCATCATGCTGTGAACACCAAGCCAGGGCCACATTCTAGTTACTGCTGCAGTTGCATCTCTTCTGCCTCCTGGTCTGGGCTTGTCCACCCACAGACATGAATCGAACATCTGCCTCCCAAGCAGCCTGGGGGATCTAGAGCTATGAAAGAAAGTGGTCTCCTTTCAGGAACTTGCTTGGATTGCAGAGGTTAAGTTTTAGACATAAACAACTAGCTACCAGCCCGAAGCTGCTGTGCTATGGTAGGGATGCAGAGGGCAAAGTGCTCCCAGAGGGCTGGTGGCAGGGGGAGGAAGGGGCGGGGTGCTGAGCTGTATTTAAAGGGGAGAATTTGGGAAGGCACAAGCAAGCGGTCATAGCGGCCCCTTCATTGATGGAGCACCTGTGTTCCAGCTCGGCTAGCTTTCCAGGCAACCATCTCATTAGCCCCATTCCTTTCCGGACAGGTGGTGTCACCTCTATTCATAAAGCAGGGCCCAGGGCCAGTGGGAGGGACCTTGAGCCCCATCTGGTCCAGTGGCTCCAGCTGCCAGAGCCCCTGTTCCTAGGCCTGCTTCAACCCCAGCTGCCTAGCACTGAACGCTTTTATTCCTAAGTTTCTGTGGACTCTTCCATTTCTTAAAAGGGCCTTAAAAAAAATTCACTCATCCAGTTCAATACCCATATTGAACATAAACAATAGTTGTTTATGTCTAAAACTTAACCTCTTTTATTGGTAGAGAAAACAAGGTCCAGACTTGGAAAATGATTTTCTCCTAGCCAGCCTGCCAGCGAATGGCAGAGAGAGAGCCAAATCCCAGGTTGTTACTCCCAACTAGGGCTTTGTAGGCCACACTGCGTTGAGTTGGGAAAGTCCACTGAGGCCCCGTGGGGGAGGGCCTCACATTCCAGAGGGGTTCTTCATCCCCACATCCCTTGGCTCCCTGGCTATGGCGCTCTTTCCTAAGCAGAAGAAACCTGACAGCCAGAAGAGAAAGGTCGGGTCGTAACTAGTGTCGTCAGGGCACCAGGACACATAGCTGCTATCATCATCCCTTCTGGGGCCACCTTACACATTCTGCCTCTGTGTGAGGCACAATCTCCGGCCTCTTCCACTCACTCCTTTCTCCCCCTTCAGGGGCTCATTTCTGTCATATTCCTCCACATCCTCATGAGCCTACCCTTCAGACTCCTAGGCAGCTGGGTTGTTACTATTGAAAATTGGGATAGATCAATCCTCAGCAATGACCAGGCCATGGAGGAGGAGAAACTTTCAAGCTGGAGCACTTTCCAAGGCAGCTCAAAACACCCTCTAGTCAGCCGTGGCCACCCCTGGCTTCCTGAACCCAGAGGGTATCCAAGTCCCATAGATAGGGACAGGACCATCTAGTGTGTCATGCAGTTCAGCCTGGGGCTCACACTGCACCCACCCGCTGTCATCAACTAACAACAAGGAAAGCTAAAGTCTGAACCATCCCCTCCTCCATGCAGCCTCTAATACTTTGAGACCGCTTTTTTCAGGATTCGGCTGTTAGGAATACTATTATAAACAACCATTTACCAAATAGAATTTTCCTAACACCATAAAATACTACTCAGTAAATGGAGCTGGGACAATTGGGTAGCCAAGGGGGAGGGAGCGCAGGGAGATTCCTGTTCCAACTTATGCCAAAATAAATTCCAGATGGCTCACATATTTAAATGTAAAAACAAAAAACAAAACTCAAAGCTAGAAGAAAATGGGAGGTTTTTTTTAATAAGCTTGGTTTGAGAAAGGCCTTTCCAAACATGTTACAAAACCCTGAATCCATTTTTTAAAAAGGATTAATATATTTGAGTCTATAAAAACTAAACATTTCTGCATAGCAAAATGCACCCTTAAGAAAAAGAAACAATGGAAAACTGACGTGTGCACCACATGTAACAAGGACACCTTGACAACAGCTATCAAAAGTAAACTAACGCCTATGTCTCAGAAGATCAGTAAATGCTCTTTTCCCTGCTCTTCCCACTAAGTACGATTACAACCCCCAATGGAAACACCAGTGGGCAGAGACAAAAACCTGTTCTTTCCAGCCAGAGGACCAGGAAAGGGGCAGCTTAGCAAGACAGAAAATTTAGACAATAAATAACTGCTCTACTCCAGCCAAACACCACAGGAAAAATGGGGCCCCACCCAGATCAGCAAAGGCCAAGACCTCTGCCCTCACAAAGCTATAATGAGGTGCCCAACAATCTCATGCACGGTGTCAGAGGGGGCCTGGTGAGGAGGCAGAACGCTCACCAGCACCCAGTGATTGTGACACTGCTCCCGCCTTGGGAGTCAGTGGAAACTACAGGGGCAGCCGGGAGCGCCACGGCACCCCAGCAATAACAAGCAGCCTCCTACCTCAGGTGTCAGTGGAGGCCAGGTGGGGAAGCTGGACTTTGACCCCCAACCTGGCAGTAATATGCTATTTCCTTTTCCCTTGCTAGAGTGGTGTCAAAGTCAGCTAAAAGAGAAGGTTTAAATAAGAATGAGAAACAGAAATGTCCAAGTTTCAATAGAAAATCACTTATCATACCAATATCCAGAAAACTCTCAATCTGAATTTAAAAGGCAATAATCAATAGATGTCAACACTTAGCCGGACGTGGTGGCACACACCTGTAGTCCCAGCTACTCGGAAGCCTGAGGCAGGAGAATGGCTTGAGCCTGGGAGGCGGAGGTTGCAGTGAGCCGAGATTGCGCCACTGCACTCCAGCCTGGGCAACAGAGGGACACTGCGTCTTTTAAAAAAAAAAAAAAGATATCAACACCAAGACAGACAGATATTAGAATTATCTGACAAATATTTTAAAGCAGCCATAAGAATGTTTCAACAAATAATTATAAACACACTTGTAGCAAATGAAAAAGTCAAAAGTCTGAGCAAAGAAAAGATATAAAGAACCTTTTGGAAATTTTAGAACTAAAAAAATACAATAACCAAAATCAGTGGATGGGCTTAAGAGTGGAATGGATGGGAAAGGAAAGAATGCACCATAAACTGGGAAACAAAACAACAGAAATTACCCAATCTCAACAACAGAGAGAAAACAGATTGAAAAAAATGAACAGCGTCTCAGGGACCTGTGTGACCATAACAAAAGATCTAACATTTGTGTCAGCGAAGAAGAGGGAAATAGAAAGAGGCTAAGAAAACACTCGAGGCCGGGTACGGTGGCTCATGTCTGTAATCCTAACTCTTTGGAAGGCTGAAGTGGGAGAATTGCTTGAGTCCAGGAGCTCAAGACCAGCCTGGGCAACAGAGTGGGACCCTGTCTCTACAGAAAAACTTTAAAATTAGCTGGGCGTGATGGTGTGTGCCTGTAGTCCCAACTACTCTGGAGGCTGAGGTGGCAGAATTGCTTGAGCCCAGGAGGTCGAGGCTGCAGTGACCTGTGATCACACCACCGCACTCCAGCCTGGGCAACAGAGTGAGACCCCTATCTCCAAAACAAAAAAAGCACTCAAAAAAATAACACCTGAGAACTTCCAAAATTTGGCAACAAACATAAACCTTCAGATTCAAGAAGCCAAGCAAATCCCAAACCAGATAAACTTGCGAAAGTGGTTAGAATTAAAAGCCATTACTGGCCTGGCATGGTGACTCACGCCTGTAATCCCAGCACTTTGGGAGGCCGAGGCAGGTGGATCACATGAGGCCAAGAGTTCAAGACCAGCCTGGCCAACATGATAAAACCCCAAAAAATGAGCCAGACATGGCGATGCATGCCTATAATCCCAGCTACTCAGGAGGCTGAGGCAGGATAATTGCTTGAACCCAGGAGGTAGAGGTTGCAGTGAGTCAAGACTGCACCACTGCACTCCAGCCTGGGCAACAGAGGGAGACTCTGTCACAAAAAAAAAAAAAAAAAAAAAAAAAAAAAAGGAAAGAAGAGAGAGAAAGAAAAAAGAAAAAGAAAAAAAGAAAGAGAAACAACAAATAACAACAAAAAAAACAGTCACTTTTGTGTTAAAAAAAAAAAAAGGTGGAGAGAGAGTTCTCATGCATAAATGCCTGGTAACAAAAACTATTACAAAAAGACCACAACCTTGTGAAAACCACAACCTAGCACAAAGACCATCACAACCTTATACCAAAAAAATACTTCTGCAAAGACATCCGCTCAGCAACTGACTGTCCAACCCCAAACTGGCACTACCATTGTTATTGATCCTTGTAGCCAAGGATAATTATCTCAAAACAATTATGTAATCCTCATTTTTCCTTTGAAAACCTTTGTCTTCCTTCAAGTCCCTGAATATGCACATGGTTTACTATCACACATGTATTCCCATTACAATACCTTATTACCAAATAAATATCATTTTCTTTTAGAGGACCTCACTCCGTTTGTTATTGAGGTTGACATAAATGGTGTCAGAAGTGGGATGAGGCAGGCTCACTTCAGAAGAATCAGAGGCCCCTGAAACTGAGTGTATACTGACTGAGCCCTTTGTGCGCTCCATCTTCATGAGTTGCCTTTTCCAGCTGGGTGAATCTCCTGTAGGATTCTCAGACTCCCTCCCTCTGGTGAATTGTTTTTCACTTTATAGAGGATTTGTTTCAGTTACAAGTCTTCCTTTAATAATGGACATTACATCCCTCCTGGGATGATAAAAGACTTTTTGTCTTTTCTGGAAAGTCCTTTCTGGGATGAGGACAAGTACCCTTCTGGTTTGAGTGCTCTGGTTTCTACAGAATTTATATCCTATCTGTGAGGCAAGTCTTTTCTGGAGAATTTACTTTTGGTTCTTCCTGCATGCCTAATTTAATAGTGTGTTTAATCTGCACACCTGGGTTAAAAGTATTGTGAACACTAATTTTTGGTCTCATTTTGGTTTGGTTATGTGTGTCTGTAAATGATTTGGCCCTTTTCCTTTGCTGATTTCTGGAAATCCTCCAAGAGCAAAAATAAACATTCCAAATGGCAGACATTAGTGGATGACTAATTAAAAGCCATGAGGGCAGTTGCCATGATCTAAAATACCAGTCCAGACTCCTGACATTCTCTGGTGGATTTATAGGATTATCTTTGCTCTTGAGAGATTAATAAGAAATGGAATGGGATTCACAAACACTAAGGCATGCCAGGTTTTCTGAGACTCCAGCCAGCTATATAATATGGCCCATTCTTATGCATATTTTTTAACTGATGGGCAAATTACATGAAGGAAAATTCAGAGCTCAATGGTCATTAATCAAACTCTCTAAAAAAGAAAAAAAAACACAAACCCTCCAATTACAATGTTAACATATGGATCCTTCTAAGATCTCTACTTTGAATCTGCTAACTTTTCTGCTGGTGTTGAGATAACACTCTCTCCTAATGGCATTCCAGCCAAGATTTTTTTTTTTTGGTCTTAAAGGTCTTTCAAATTAATGGCTTTACAAATTACAACAGCTTCATGGCAGCCAACAACCTAGATACCTTTTGTAAATGTAAATTTAGGTTTGTCTAACAACTGCTTAAGGTGACAGAACAGTTAATTGAAGGATTAATAGTCTAAAAGAAAAAGAACTAGGTAAATGCTTATAAAAGTTAGGTTCTCAAGGCCAGGTTCGGTGACTCACACCTGTAATCCCAGCACTTTGGGGAGGCCGAGGCAGACAGATCACTTGAGGTCAGGAGTTCGAGACCAACTTGGCCAACATGGTGAAACCCCATCTCTACTAAAAATACAGAAATTAACCAGGCATGGTGGCAGGCACCTGTAATCCCAGCTACTTGGGAGGCTGGGGCAGGAGAATCGCTTGAACCCAGGAGGCAGAGGTTACAGTGAGCTGAGATCATGCCACTGCACTCCAGCCTGGGTGACAGAGCCAGACTCCGTCTCAAAAAAAAAAAAAAAAGTTGGGCTTCTAGACCAAACAGGTGAAAATCATGAGCTCAGAGCAATAATATAAGGTTTCTCTGTCCAGCATAAACATTGCTGAAGTCTGACACAAGGCACCAGAAAAAGCCAAAAAAGAAACACACACACACACACACACACACACACACACACACACACACACACACAGCCAAAATGCTTGCCCATCCACACTGACTATTCAGGTAAACCAGACCAGCAAACAAAAGATAAATTTGCTACTAATTCAAGGCCACTTGGAGACTGTTTTTCTTATACTATTCAGTTGGTCTTAGTTAAAATGTAAACACTGAAGAGTTACCCCCAAACTCTTTGAAACAGAAAAAAGGAAAAGGATGAAAGAGATTTTAAAAAGCTAAACTGTTCACGAAAATTGTGGTCCACAGCTTTTACCGGATTAGTTATCGGAGCAAAATTTAGCCATTTTGTCAGAAGTATAAGCTGGATCCAAGCATCTTTTATAAGCTGGTGAGTTTGTATTACTCTCTCATGACTAAAATTTTAAAATGAAAGCTGTAAGATTTGTGTGCATATGTAAGCATCTGATGTGTTTATGCATATGTACACGTATTATATATGTTGTGTCTACGTGGTAAAATCTGACATAATCAGCCAGAAATCCCTGAGGGAATTCTATTCAGATTAGCTTAGATAACTGAGCACTCATAGAAAATATATAGTAATTAACCTAAATGCCTTTTAGAAGTAAATCTTTAATAAATAAGCTGGTTTTTAAATTATTGATAACATAAAAATAGAAATCTCTTCAAAATAGTCGGTATGCATTTTTGGCTGCATGCTGGTCTCTGTTAGATATTAAACTATAAAATTCAGCTTAAAAACAGAATAATCTTTGTGTAACCCTTTGGTGAATAAGGCTAATTTAATATTGTTGGCTTCATAAAATCAGCTGTATTTCCTGTGTTATCAACAAAATGCCCATATATTTAACTTTAAATTTCTTAGGTGAACACTTGATATTCAGAGGCTATAAAAATGGTTAACAGAGAAATAACTTGAAATGATGACAAGCTTTGTCTAATATCTCAGTTTTCATAAGTAATCTAGGTAAACTGTTAAAAATAAATACATCATGTAAATATAAAGAGGAAAAACATTTATAAATGAACTTTTCATGTAATTTGAAATCTTTTAAAGTGTATTTATTTTTATTTTTTATTTAATGTGGCATCTTACTATGTAGCCAGGCTGTTCACAAACTCCTGGGCTCAAGCAATCCTCCTGCCTTAGCCTCCCAAATAGCTGGGATTACAGGTGTGTGCCACTAAACCTGGCTAATCAGAAATCTAAAATTATGCTCAATTAAATGATAGATGTTCATTAAATGTCTGGGTCATTTCCAAATAAGATAAAAAACTGAAACAAATGACTGAACATAAATATTTTTGTTCCTGCTTCTTAAATTTTATAGAAAGATTAAATATATTTTGGTCCGTTAGTACACATTAAAAATTATGTTATGGAGAAATATGCTTCTAAAAATTATAAAATGGTTTTTTCTCTTTGAGAAAAAAAGAATAATTTTGTCTAATTGGGAGATTATTTAAAGGTAATTTCAAAAAGTAAATTTGGAAAGGAACTAGAAACAAGGTAGAAAGGAACTGGTAACTACGGGAGAGAGACATGAAGAAAGTTGTAGGTATGAAGAGTATTTTTGGTAAGGAAAGTTAAAAATAATAATTTTGTATGAGAAAGAATCTTGGGCCAGGTGCAGTGGCTCTCGTCTGTAATCCCAGCACTTTGGGAGGCCAAGGTGAGTGGATCGCTTCAGCTTAGAAGTTTGAAACCAGCCTGGGTGACGTGGCGAAACCCCATCTGTATAAAAAATTAAAAAAATTATCTGGGCATGGTGGTGCATACCTGTAGTCCCAGCCACTCAGGGAACTAAGGTGGAAGGATCACTTGAGCCCAGGAGGCAGAGGTTGGAGTGAGCCAAAATTTTGCCATTGTATTCCAACTTAGGTGACAGAGTGAGACCTTGTCTCAAAAAAATAAAATAAAAATAAAATCTAAAGATTTTATGTTTTACCAAGATAAATTCCTATGCTGTCTTTAGTAGATTTTTTTTTTTTATTACTTAGGAAAACTGAGCTTTGAAAGGATTGCTTTCACATCCATATAATTTTCTCTATTTCTTCTGAAGTCTTGATTATCACTGTGGTTAAATGCATGACTATTATTTCACTGTGCCATATGATCCTGTTTTGATCAAGTGCTTTGTATCTTTTGGCATCTTTGATGGGCTTCCCCAATATCAAAATTCTAAGTTAAGTCTTTTTAAGCTAGATTTAACTTTGGGATTTTCCAATTGGGCCCCAGAGAAGGTAAAAGAATGTTAGAGCTACTAAAATTAGGATTATTTAGAAAATGGTTTGGGAAACCTTCTCAAATAGTAAGTGAGGCAAGATCTTCTTTCAGTTACATGAATGGATAAGTTATTGATAAGAATGTTCCAAAATTGTATAAAACTCCTAGAAATCTAATATATCAGTCATAAATCTGGTTATTATGTCATAAGCCAGAACATAGCCAAATTTCCTTGTCAATTGCTGATTATAATCAATTTCCATCCAATTTTTAATCATGATTATTTTAAGTCTCTGTCATCAACAGTTTTGATTTTCTCTAAAGATATCTGCAATCAGATTCACAGAAAAGACTAACAAAACTCTTAAGTCTAGGTTACTAATAACTATAAGATCAAGACTAAATAAAATTTTTTCAGAACTCTAATGAAGAGACTTGAATTCATGAAACTGCTAATCAAGATCAAGCGGAAAAAAATTAATTACATAAGATTAAGTAACACTGATGAAGGTAATGTTTTGGTTACATTTTTTATTTTATTTTTTTTCCCCCAAGAGTCCTGCTCTGTCGACCAGGCTGGAGTGCAGTGGCGTGATCTGGGCTCACTGCAACCTCCACCTCCTGGGTTCAAGTGATTCTCCTGCTCAGCCTCCCAAGTAGCTGGGATTACAGGCATGTGCCACCATGCCAAGCTAATTTTTGTATTTTTAGTAGAGACGGGGTTTTACCATGTTGGTCAGGCTGGTCTCAAACTCCTGACCTTGGGTGATCCACCTGCCTCAGCCTCCCAAAGTGCTGGGATTACAGGTGTGAGCCACTGCACCCGGCCTTTTTTGTTACTTTTATGTAAAATATTATTGGTTCTTTCCTTAAATGTTTTATTTTCAAGTTTAAGGAACTTTTTTCTCTTAAGCTATCTATAAGAGTTTGGTAAAATATACTTTTGTGAAGAAACATGGCAGCATTTTCTTTTCTTCCCTACTTGATCCCTCCGAAATTTAGAAACTACTTGGGAGTATTCTTTTTTTTTTGAGACGGAGTCTCGCTCTGTCGCCCAGGCTGGAGTGCAGTGGCGCGATCTCGGCTCACTGCAAGCTCCGCCTCCCGGGTTCACGCCATTCTCCTGCCTCAGCCTCTCCGAGTAGCTGGGACTACAGGCGCCCGCCACCACACCCAGCTAATTTTTTGTATTTTTAGTAGAGACGGGGTTTCACCGTGGTCTCGATCTCCTGACCTCGTGATCCACCTGCCTCGGCCTCCCAAAGTGCTGGGATTACAAGCGTGAGCCACCGCGCCCGGCCTTATTCTTATTTTTTTATGGCAACATGGTCATGTGCATAAGTTCAATAAAAATTTGCTCTTTTTTTATAGAGTGCAATTGAAAATACTGGTTATATTACCAAGGCTTTGACTGGAACATCGTATTTGAGAACATAGGATGCCCTTCAAGGGTTCCCAGCCTGATAGTTTCATTTTGTTTTTGAGACGGAGTTTCACTCTTGTTGTCCAGGCTGGAGTGCAATGGTGCGGTCTCGGCTCACTACAACCTCCATCTCCCGGGTTCAAGCAACTCTCCTGCCTCAGCCTCCTGAGTAGCTGGCATTACAGGCAAGCGCCACCACGCCCGGCTAATTTTTGTATTTTTAGTGGAGACAGGGTTTCACCATGTTGGTCAGGTTGGTCTCGAACTCCTGACCTCAGGCAATCCACCCACCTCGGCTCCCAAAGTGCTGGGATTACAGGCATGAGCCACTGTGCCCAGCCTCCAGCCTGATAGTTAATGAGTAAAAACTGTCACTTTCTAGCAGGCCCAAGAACCTTAGGACTATAGGTAAAATGTAAAATCTGCCTTGATTTGGCTTCTTAGCCTCAAAAGTTTTCTAAATCTGAAATTCCTATGTGATCGGTGTAGAAAGAAAAAGTTAAGTTTCTAAAGAAATGCTATAGCCAGGCACTGTGGCTCATGCTTGTAATCTCAGCACTTTGGGAGGCTGAGGCAGGTGAATTGCTTGAGCCCAGGAGTTCAAGACCAGTCTGGGCAACATGGCAAAACCTCATCTCTACAAAAATACAAAAAATTAGCTGGGTGTGGTGGTGGTGTGTGCCTGTAGTCCCAGCTATTCAGGAGGCAGAGGTGGGAGGATCACCTGAGCCCAGGAGGCCGAGGCTGCAGTGAGCTATGATCGCACCACTGTACTCCAGCCTGGGTGACAAAGTAAGATCCTGTCTCAAAAAAGAAAAGGCCAGGGGTGATGGCTCATGCCTGTAATCCCAGCACTTTGGGAGGCCAAGGCGGGCAGATCACGAGGTCAGGAGATCTAGACTATCCTGGCTAACACGGTGAAACCCCATCTCTACTAAAAAATACAAAAAATTGGCCAGGCAAGGTGGCTCACACCTGTAATCCCAGCACTTTGGGAGGCCAAGGTGGGAGGATCACGAGGTCAGGAGTTCGAGACCAGCCTGGCCAACATGGTGAAACCTCATCTCTACTAAAAATACAAAAATTACCCCGGTGTGGTGGCTGGTGCCTGTAATCCCAGCCACTCGGGATGCTGAGGCAGGAGAGTCGCTTGAAACCAGAAGGCGGAGGTTGCAGTGAGCAGAGATCGCACCACTACACTTCAGCCTGGGAAAAAGAGCAAAATTCCGTCTCAAAAAAAAAAAAAAAAAAATTAGCTGGGCGTGGTGGTGGTCACCTGTAGTCCTATACTCAGGAGGCTGAGGCAGAAGAATTGTTCTTCTGGAGGCGGAGGTTGCAGTGAGTCAAGATCGCGCCACTGCACTCCCGCTTGGGCAACAGAGTAAGACTCCATCTCAAAAAAAAAAAAAAAAAAGAAAGAAAAATGCTGTAACATACCTGTTGTTAGATTCTAGCTCTATGCATTGTTTTCAAGTTCTTATTCTCTACCTATAATCTAGACTAGATCCTAAACCTAAATTATTCTAGATTCTTCCAATCTTTCTTCCATGGAATTAAAGAAATATATTAATTATTAAAAGTTCTTCCAGCTACTCTACCATTCTATTCTTAAAGCCCTATGAGCTGAAACTAGATTAATTTTAAGGAACAAATTTTAAGGAACAAACATGCCAGATTTATAGCCACAAAAAAAGTTCAGCAAACCACCTGATGCCATAACCAAAGACATTCAAACTACAAACTGAGATGAGAAGTTGACGTTCTCACACTATAGACAGCTTTTCCATAAGATGCAGTATCATGAGACGCTTACCCTCTTACTGCCTGCCATTTTCACTTGACAGGATAATGGTCATTTGATTTACACAATTGGTTGCATTTTTAAGCCTGGGTTCATGGCTCAAAACCATTATGCAAACTGAGATTGTCATTACTATGAATTTTACTCTGTATTTTCCCTTTTTAAACTGTGTATCTGTTACGTTACTTGTCAAATTTTTGCAGAAGTACAACTCCTAACATAATATGCTTCTAACCAGAAATGCTGGTCCAGCACTTTGAGATGATACCAAGACTACAGGAACAGACAAATTGAACTTAATAATGGACTCCAGGTAGACTTAATCTGAGAGCCACTCCCTCAAACCTCTCTTGTTGCTCAAATGTGGCTAAAAAGGTGTTGACACTGACTCCTACTTGCCAAAACTCCTTCTAATGTAGGACCAGACCAGCAACCTGGGACAGGTTCATCCTGGCACTGAGGGACATCAAAATCTAACTACAGAATGATTGATCACTGATGCTTTTAGAGAAAGAATTTGATCAAAAGGGGGAAATGTGAAAGTTACCAGAATTAAAATGGAGTTACTTATGTTTAAAAAAAAAAAAACTCTGAAAAATAGAGCCAAGGTAGGCCATGAAGAGAAGGGTCATACATAAATACCTGATAACAAAACTATTACAAAAGACTGCAAAAACCACGTTACACAAAAGCCATCACAATCTTACACAAAAGACACTTCTGTGGGACATCTGCTCAACAACTGACTGTCCAACCTTGAATTGGCACACCCTTGTTATTGACCCTTGTAGCCAAGGATAATTATCTTTTATTTTTATTTTTTATTTTTTTTCCTTTTGAGACAGGGTCTCTGTCTCTAATCTGGAGTGCAATGTTGTGATCATATCTCACTGCAACCTCAAACTCCTGGGCTCAAGCAATCCTCCCACCTCAGCCTCCCAAGTAGCTAGGAGTACAGGTACATGCCACCATGCCCCACTAATTTATTCATATTTTTGTAGAGATGGGTTCTCACCACATTGTCCAGGGTGGTCTAGAACTCCTGGGCTCAAGTGATCCTTTTGCCTCAGCTTCCCAAAGTGCAGGGATTACAAGCATGAGCCACCACACCTGACTAGGATAATTATCTTAAAAGGATTTTATAATCCTCATTTTTTCTTTAGAAACCCTTTTCTTCCTTTAATATGCACAGTTTACTATTGCATGCATATTCTCATTGTAATGCCCTATTCCTGAATGAATATCATTTTCTTTTAGACCACCTCTCTCTGTTTATTATTTAGGTTGACAACCCAAAGAAATTCACACCAAGATACCTCAAAATTAAATTTCTGAAAATGAAAGACAAAAAAAACAATTCATGGAAGCAGCTAGAGAAAAATGACACCTTACCTATATGGGAAAAGCAATTTGAATGACTGGATTTCTCCTCAGAAACCGTGGAGGCCAGAAGAAATTAGCACAGTATTTTTCAGGTGCTGAAATAGCCTGCAAAAATATTCTTTAGGAAGGAAGGGGAATCAAGACATTCGCAGATGCAGGAAAACTAAGGAACTTTGTCAGGAGCAGATCTACCCTAAAACATTAGTGAAAAAGATTTTTTTGTTTGTTTGTTTTTTGAGAGAGAGAGAGAGACAGTTTCACTCTGTTGCCCAGGCTGGAGTGCAGTGGTGTAATCTTCGGTCACTGCAACCTCTACCTCCTGGGTTCAAGTGATTCTTGTGCCTTAGCCTCCTGAGTAGCTGGAACTACCAGCATGCACCACCACGCCCAGCTAATTTTTGTATTATTAGTAGAGACAGGGTTTCACCATGTTGGCCAGGCTGGTCTCGAGCTCCTGACCTCAAGTGATCCACCCATCTCAGCCTCCCAAAGTGCTGGGATTACAGGTGTGAGCCACCATGCCCAGTGGTGAAAAAGAAGGAATGGAAATGATAAAAGAAGGAACCTTGAACATCAGGAAGGATGAATGAACACTCAAGCAAAAATATGGGTAAATATACTAGACTCTCCTTGAGTTTTCTAAATTACGCTTGATGGTTGAAGCAAAAATCATAACACTGTCTAATGTGGTTCTAAATGTATGTAAAGGAAATCTTTAAGACAATTATATTTTAAGTGGAGAGGGTAACGATATAAAGGGACATACAGGGAGGTATGGCTTCTATGCTTTACTCAGTTGGTAAATGGTGACAACAGTAGACTTTTATGTGTGTATATAAATATCCAAGACAGCCACTAAAAAGTTATGCAGAGATATACTCAAACACATTCTAGGTAAATCAAAATTGGTTTTTAAAAATTGGTCAGGTAACTCACAGAGAGGCAGGCAAAAGAATAAAAAACAGAATAACTAGAAAATAATATAAAATGGCACACTTAAGCCCCAATATATCATAATTATATTAAATGTAAATGGTATAAAACACCAATTAAAACAGATTCAGGCCAGGTGTGGAGGCTCATGCCTGTAATGTTAGCACTTTGGGAGGCTGAGGTGGGCAGATTGCTTGGGGTCAGGAGTTCAAGGCCAGCCTGGCCAACATGTTGAAATCCTCTCTGCTAAGTATACAAAAATTAGCTGGGCGTGGTGGTGCCTGCCTGTAATCCCAACTACTGGGGAGGCTGAGGCATGAGAATTGCTTGAACCTGGGAGGCGGAGGTTCTAGTGAGCTGAGGTTGCACCACTGCACTCCAGCCCGGGCAACAGAGTGAGACAGTGTCTCAAAAAAAAGAGATTGACAGAGTAGATTAAAAAGCATGAACCAACTATATGATGTCTATAAGAAACTCACCTCAAATAACAACAATATAGGCAGGTTGAAAGTAAAAAGATAGAAAAAGATATATTATGCAAACACTAATCAAAGGAAAGCAAGAGGAACTTTATTATTTTTGGAGAGACAAGGTCTTATTCTGTCACCCAGGCTAGAGTGCAGTGGCACAATCTCAGCTCACTGCAGCCTCAAACTCCTGGGCTCAAGCAATCCTCCAGCCTTGGCCTCCCCAAATGTTGGGATTACAGGTGTGAGACACCATGCCCAGCCAGGAGTGACTATATTAACAGCTCATAAAGTACACTTTACAGCAGAGAAAACTACAAGAGACAAAGAGCATTATATAATGATAAAAGGGTCAATGAATCAAGAAGACACAGCAATCCTAAATGTGTATGCACTAAACGAAAGAGCTGCAAAACATGTGAAGGAAAAACTGACTGAACTGAGAAATGTAAACAAATCTACAAATGTCATGGACTGACCTGTATCCCTCCCAAATTCATATGTTGAAGGCCTAACCTCCAATATGACTATATTTGGAGATGAGGTTTTCAGGAAGTAATTAAGTGTGGGGGATCGGTCAGAGTGGTGGGAAAAACTATAGGGGAAGGACACAAAACTTCTGAAAGGTCAGAAGGTTTTGCAGAGCCCCAGGGGAGAATAGCTGAAGGCAGCTGTTCTATATGAGCATTTTCATAAGCCAATTGCAACAATAAGATATCAGTGGCCTGGGCATGACTAATTTGTCTCTTAATTGCCTGGGTTAACCGATTGAAAAATTCAACAAATGGCTCCTGAGGCCCTTGTCGAACATTTACAAAAGATCCCTGTTGAACTCTGCCTTCAGGAATTTGGTCCCAAGCCCTGCAGGCGCTTAAGGACACTTGTGCACAGGCTTGGGGGACAAAATTTAATTGTTATTGTACATTGACATAGGGACCCCTCCCCTGGAGCATAGCAGCCTCGTTATGTTTTGCCTGGCCAATTGATTCTGGTTGGCTTGTTGTTCGCACAACTCATCATATTCTGCCCTCCAGTGGAGGTATTGACTGGCCTCTAAAGTTGTTTTAGCTAGCACTGACAAGTCCCATGGGGTCATATGGAAGTTACCTGCTATGGCCTCAATTAATCCTTTCATAAATGGGCTAGCAGCTCCATTTTCTCTAATGCTTTTTCTTGTTTCCTTATAAATGTTGAAAGTAATGGGTTCATGTACCTGATTGCCTTGTTGATCTTGCATCACCAGGCAGCCCAAGAGCTCCCCTTCTAATGCCACTTGCCTAAGACGGGGTCCCATAACTCTAGTGTATCTCTTGTCTTTTTTCCAATTTATTGGGGGAGGGGGCTCAGGGAAAATCTCTGTCTCCTCTGTGGCACCTTTACCCGGTAATGGCGGGGCTGAGGGAGGAGGAGGTGGTAAGGTAGATGATGGTTCTTCCTCCCTTTCCTTTTTAGGCTCTTCTGTGTAGAGCGGGGCCAAAGCAGCCCTAAGGCCCATAACGTTAAAGATGTTACTGGGACCCATTGCCCTTGTACATGGTGTCGTTTAAGATTTCTTCCCACTTGTTCCCAGAGCTCTAGGTCTAGTGTGCCTTCTGGGAAAACAACAGTTTGCATTAGGTCCCTTAATTGGGCCTCCGAGACCAAGGCTCTACTTTAAGCAACTGTTTCAATACTTTTATATTCTGTTGCTATTGAGCTTATAACTGTTGTCCCATGATGAAACCCTAGCTTGAAAATCCCCTCAAACTTGGAAATCCCGAGTTTGTAATCCCAATTACTTACTGCACAGTCACTTCACTTTCGTTTTCAAGGGTTCTGTCGCGATCCATTGCAGCGTTCCTCACGTGGGGCACCACCTGCCAGGTCTGTCCCACAGACCCTAGCCGACAGATGAAATGAGTACTCAGACACAGGTATGCAGTGTAAAAGCAGCTAGGTGACTGCTTGGCTCTAGTGGCTACAGAGCAGCCCCAAGAAGCTGGAGCTGCTTTCTTTTTTTTTTTTTTTTTTTGAGACAGAGTCTCGCACTGTCTCCTGGGCTGGAATGCAATGACACGATCTCGGCTCACTGCAACCTCCACCTCCTGGGTTCAGGTGACTCTTCTGCCTCAGCCTCCCGAGTAGCTGGGATTACAGGCACGCACCACCACACCCGGCCAATTTTTTTGTATTTTTGGTAGAGACGGGGTTTCACCGTGTTAGCCAGAGTGACCTCGATCTCCTGACCTCATGATCCACCTGCCTTGGCCTCCCAAAGTCCTGGGACTACAGGCATGAGCCACCGCACCCAGCCCTGGAGCTGTTTGCTTTTATTCAGTGCAGGCACAATGCCAAAAACCTGGAGCCAACACAACCTGCAGATAATTAACATTTATTGTTCCCCTTTCAGGGAACACTTGCAGATGATAAAAGGTCAGTTCCTGGTCAACATATGTAAACAAGCCTATTTAAGATAAACTCCCCCCACTCCCTTGTACCTATTCCTTGCCCTCTGCCTCAGGGTTATCTGTAACAGCTGCCTTTAGCTATTCTCCCCCAGGGCTCTGCAGAACCTTCCAACCTTTCAGAAGGTTTGCGTCCTTTCCCTATAGTTTTTGCCACCACTCTTGACAGATCCCCTACACTTAAGGTTAAATGAAGTCATAAGGATATGGTCCTTACCCGATAGGATTGGTGGCCTTATAGAAGAGAAAGAGTTCTCTCTCTCTTTCCCCTCACACACATGCATATGCATTACAGAAAGGCCATGTGTTGACACAGAAGAAAGCAACCACCCACAAGCCATGAAGAGGACCCTCATCAGCAACTGACCCTGCCAGACCTTCATCAGGGAGTTAGTTAGCAGCCTCCAGAATTGTGAGAAATACATTTCTGTTGTCAAAACCACCCAGTTCATGGTATTTTGTTACAGCAGCCTGAGCAGACTAATACAATAAACATAGTTGGAGATGTCAACACGCCTCTCTCAGCAATCAATAGAACAACTAGACAGAAAATAAGCAAGGAGATAGAAAAATTCACCACCACCAACCAACAGGATCTCATTGACATTTATAGAACACTCTAGCCAACAACAGCAGAACACACAGTCATTTTAAGATTTTAAGTGCCCATGGAACATACACTAAGGCCATATCCTGGGCCATAAAACTAACCTCGACAAATTTAAAAGAATTAAAATCATACACTGGCCAGGTGTGGTGGCTCACACCTATAATCCCAGAACTTTGGGAGGCCAATGTGGGTGAATCATTTGAGGTCAGGAGTTCGAGAGCAGCTTGGCCAATATGGTGAAACCCTATCTCTACTAAAAATACAAAAAAAAAATAGCTGGGTGTGGTGGCACACTCCTGTAATCCCAGCTACTCAGGAGGCTGAGGCAGGAGAATCGCTTGAACCTGGGAGGCAGAGGTCGCAGTGAGCCGAGGTCATGCCACTGTACTCCAGCCTGGGTAATAGAGCAAGACTCCATCTCAAAAAAAAAAAAAAAAAGAATTAAAATAATATACAGTGTGTTCTTCAACCACAGTAGGGTCAAAGTAGAAATCAGTAGCAATTAAGATAGGAAATTCTCTAAACACTTGGAAATAAACAACATACTTCTAAGTAATCCATGGGTTAAAGAGCCAATCTCACGGGAAATAAAAATATACATTAAAATGAATGAAAATAAAATATTTCAAAATTTGTAGGACAAGGCAAAGCAGCACTGAGGGACATTTATAGAACTAAATGCAAACATTAGAAAAGAGAAAAAGCCTCAAATCAATAATCTAAGCTCCTCTCCCAAGAATCTTGAAAAAGAGCGAATAAAAATAAACTCAAAACAAGCAGAAGGAAGGAAAAATAAAGATAAAATCATAAATCAACGAAATAGAAAACAGAAAACAATAGAAAAAAATGAATGAGCTGGGTGTGGTGGCTGCCACCCATAATCCCAGCACTTTGGGAGGCTGAGGTGGGCAAATCACTAGAGCTCAGGAGTTTGAGACCAGCCTGGCCAACATGGTGAAACCCCATCTCTACTAAAAATACAAAAATTAGCTGGGCATAGTGGTGCACACCTGTAATCCCAGGTACTCAGGAGGCTGAGGCAGGAGAATTGCTTGAACCCAGCAGGCAGAGGTTGCAGTGAGCCGAGATCGTGCCACTGCACTCCAGCCTGGGGTGACAGAGCGAGACTCCATCTCAAAAAAAAAAAAAAAAAAAAAGACAACAATGAAACAAAGAGCTGGGTTTTTTTGTTGTTTTTTATTTTTATTTTTTTTTTTTTGAGACAGAGTCTTACTCTGTCACCCAGGCTGGAGTGCAGTGGTGCAATCTCGGCTCACTGCAACCTCTGCCTCCCAGGTTGAAGCTATTCTCCTGCCTCAGCCTCCTGAGTAGCTGGGATTATAGGCGCGTGCCACCACGCCCGACTAATTATTATTATTTTTGTACTTTTAGTAGAGATGGGCTTTCACCACATTGGTTAGGCTAGTCTCGAACTCCTGACCTCGTGATCCACCTGCCTCTGCCTCCCAAAGTGCTGGGATTACAGGCATGAGCCACCACGCCCAGCCAAGAGCTGGTTTTATATATATAAATATCAATAAAATTTAGAAACCTATAGCCAAACTGACCCAAAAAAAGAGAGAAAACTAGATGACCAATATCAAAATCAAATGGGCTATCACTATTGACCCTGCAAACATCAAAAGAATAATTAGAGAATACTATGCAGAGTTCTTCATACATAAATGGCACAACTTAGACCAAATAGACCAATTCCTCAAAAAACATATTGTCACAACTCAACCAGTGTGAAATAGATCATTCAAGCCTTATAAGTGTTGAATCTATAATTCTATTTTTTATCTTATTTTATATTTTGAGACAGGTTCTCACTCTGTCGCCCAGGCACTGCAGCCTCGACCTCCCGGGCTCAAGCTACCCTCCTACCTCAGCCTCCTGGATAGCTAGGACCACAGGCATGCACCACCATACCCAGCCAATTTTTAAATTTTTTGGAGAAACAGGTCTCGCTATGTTGCACAGGCTGGTCTCAAACTCCTGGGCTCAAATGATCCTCCTGCCTTGGCCTCCCAAAGTGCTGAGATTACAGGCATGAGCCGCCATGCTGGCCTGAATCCATAATTTAAAAAAAAAAAAGACAAATCTCTAAGTTGAGATAATTTCACCAGAAAATTCCATCAAATGTTTAAAGAATTAAAACCAATTCCATGCAATCTGTTTTGGAAAACAGAAGGGAATGCTTCCTGATGCATTTATTCTATGAAGGTGACATAACCATGATACCAAAACCAGACAAAGGAAATAGAAAAAAGAAAATTACAAACCAACACCCCTCAAGTATATAGGCACCAAAAAAATCCTTAACAAAATATTGGCAAATAGAATTTGTGTGTGTGTAAGTGTGTAGGATTATACATCATGACCAAGTAGAGTTTATTCTAGGGCTGTGAGGCTGGTCAATATTTGAAGCTCAATCAATGTAATCCAACATATAGTCTATTATATAGTTTATTAGACATAAACTAAAGAAAAATAAAATATAAAAATATATCAATTGAGGCGAAAAAAGTTTGACAAAATTCAACACCTATTCAATAAAAACTCTCAGAAAAATGGAAATAGAGGATGAACAATAGCTCCCCAAATGTATCCACATCCTAATTAACAGAACCTGTGAATATGTTACCTTATGTGAAATGGTACTTTGCAGATGTCATTAAATCAAAGATCTTGAGATGGAGGGTTTGCCCTGGATTATCTGGAAGAGCCTGATGTAGTCACAAGGGCTACTAAAAGAGAGGAGAAGTGATGATGTCAGCAAAGGTTGTAGTGATGTGCTTTGAACATGGAGGAAAGGGCTACGAGCCAAGGAATAAGGTGTGCCCTAAATCCAATTGCAAGTATTCTTATAAGAGGCAGAGGGAGATTTGGTATACACAGAAAAGAACCATGTGATTTCCATGTAACCACGGAGGCAAAGATTGGCATAATGGGGCCACATGTCAAGGAATGTCAGCAGCTACCAGAAGCTGGAAGAGGCAAGAAACAGATTCTTCCCTAGAGCATCCAGTGGACATATGGTCCTGCCAACACCTTGATTTTAGCCTGATGAAGCTGATTTATGGCCTCTAGAACTGTGAAATAATACATTACTGTTGTTTTAAGCTACCTAACTTGTGATGATTTGTTACAGAAGCCAAAGGAAACAATTATGTCCATCCCTAGAGCCCCAAGAAGGAATTCAGCTCTGTATATTAATTTTAGCCCATGAAACACATTTCAGACTTCTCACATCCAGAACTATAAAAGAATAAATTTGCATTACCTTAAAGCACTAAATTTGTGGAATATTGTTATAATAGCAATACAATACTAATTCAGACAGGAACTTCCTCAACTTGATAAAGAGCATCTACAGAAAACCTACAGCTAACATTATATTTGATGGTGACTCAATGTTTTTCCTCCTAAGACTGGGAACAGGGAAAGGATGTCTACTCTCACCAGTCTTATTAAACAAAGTGCTGGAAGTTCTAGCCAGTGCAATACAGCAAGAAAAAGAAATAAAAGACATTCGTATCAGAAAGAAAGAAAATGGTCTCTATTTGCAGCTTATATGACCATCTGTGTAGAAAATTCCAAAAAAAAAAAAACCTACAGAAAAACTAGAATAAATTAGTTAAGCAAGGTCATAGTATACATGATAAACATATAAAAAGTAATTGTATTTCTATACTAGCAATGAATATGTGGAAATATGATTTAAAATAAAAAAACCATTAAGGATAAATATGGCATGATTATACTTATATGAGGTATCTAAAATAATCAAACTCAAAAAAGCGGAGAGTAAGGTGGTGGTTGCCAGGGGCTGAAGGGAGAAGAAAATGGGGAATTATCCAATAGATGTAAAGTTTCAGTTATGCAAAATTAGTAAGTTCTAGAGATCTGCTGTATAACAAAGTACCTACAGTTAATAATATGGTATTGTGCACTTTATGTTAAGAGGCTAAAACTTAAATGTTCTTAGCAAAAAACAAAACAAAACAAAAAAACACATGGAAGTTTTTGGAACTGATGGATATGTTTGGTACTTTGTGGTGAAGGTATCATGGGTCTATGCATATGTCCAAACTCATCAAGATGTATCCATTAAATATGGGCATTATTTGTGTATCCATTTTACTTCAACAAAGCTTAATATTAAAAACTAAACAACATTTGCAATCACTCAAAAAATGAAATCCATATGTGTAAATCTAACAACATATATACTAGACTTGTGTGTTAAAAACTATGCAATGCTGATAAAAGATCTACATTGATCACATAGGAATTTCAGATTTAGAAACCTTTTGAGGCTAAGAAGCCAAATCAAGGCAGATTTTAGATTTTACCTATAGTCTTAAGGTTCTTGGGCCTGCTAGGAAGTGATAGTTTTTACTCATTAACTATGAGGCTGGAGGCTGGGCACGGTAGCTTATGCCTGTAAGCACAGTACTTTGAGAGCTGAGGTGGGTGGATCATCTGAGGTCAGGAGTTCGAGACCAACCTGACCAACATGGTGCAACCTTGTCTCCACTAAAAATAAAAAAAATTAGCCAGGTGTGGTGGCATGCGCCTGTAGTCCCAGCTACTCGGGAGGCTGAGAACCTGGGAGGTGGAGGTTGCAGTGAGCCAAGACTGTGCCATTGCACTCCAGCCTGGGCAACAAGAGTGAAACTCTGTTTAAAAAACAAACAAACAAAAACAAAAAAACAAAACAAAACAAAACAACAGCTGGGTGTGGTGGCTCATGCCTGTAATCTCAGCACTTTGGGAGGCCAAGGCAGGCAGATCACTTGCAGCCAGGACTTCAAGACCAGCCTGGCCAACATAGTGAAACCCCATCTCTACTAAAAATACAAAAACTAGTTGGGGGTGGTGGCAGGCACCTGTAATCCCAGCTACTCGGGAAGCTGAGGCACGAGAATCGCTTGAACCCAGGAGGTGAGGCAGAGATTGCAGTGAGCCAAGATCATGCCACTGCACTTCAGCCTGGGTGACAGAATGAGACTCCATCTCAAAAAAAAAAAAAAAGAGAACATATACATAATTAAAATCAGAAATGAGTGGGGAAATTACTAGCAACTTTACAAAAACAAAAAGGATTATAAGAGTATATTATGAACAATCCATATGTAAAAAATTAGATAATCTAGATAAAATAGACAAAATCCTAGGCATATCAATTACCAAAATTGATTCAGGAAGAAAAAGAGAACCTAAATACAAGTAAAGAGTTTGGTAATCAAAACTTCCCAATAAAGAAAAGTCCAGTACTACATGGCTTCACTGGTGAATTCTACCACTCATTTGAAGAATTAACACCAATCCTTGAACTCTTCCTCCCCCCAAAAATAGAAGAGGCCAGCATTACTTTGACTCTAAAGCCAGACAAAGACACCACAGGAAAACTACAGACCAACATCTCTTATGAATACAGATGCAAAAATCCTCCACAAAGCACTAGCAAACTGAATCCAACAGCATATTAAAAGGATTACACACCATGATCAAATGGGACTTATCCCACAAATGCAGTTTTGATTCAATATAAGAAAATCAAGGCCGGGTGCGGTGGCTCACACCTGTAATCCCAGCACTTTGGGAGGCTGAGGCAGGTGGATCACGAGGTCAGGAGATCAAGACCATCCTGGCTAACACGGTGAAACCCCATCTCTACTAAAAATACAAAAAGAAATTAGCCAGGCATGGTAGCAGGCGCCTGTAGTCCCAGCTACTCGGGAGGCTGAGGCAGGAGAATGGCATGAACCCGGGAGGCAGAGTTTGCAGTGAGCCAAGATCGCGCCACTACACTCCAGCCTGGGCGATAGAGCGAGACCCCATCTCAAAAAAAAAAAAAGAAGAAAAGAAAATCAAACAACATATCATTAATATACTGAAGGAAGAAAAGCATATGATCATCTCATTCGATGCAGAAAAAGCATTTGACAAAATACAAGGCAAAGTGTGGTGGCTCATGACTGTAATCTCAACACTTTAGGAGGCCAAGATGAGAGGATCTTTTGGGCCCAGGAGTTTGAGACCAGCGTGGGCCACATAGTGAGACCTCATCTCTACAAAAAATACAAAAATTAGCCAGGCATGATGGCACACGCCTATAGTCCCAGCTACTCAAAAGGCTGCGGCAGGAGGATCACTTGAGGCCAGAAGGTCAAGGCTACAGTAAGCCGTGATCGCCCCACTGCACTCCAGCCTGGGTGACAGAGCGAGACCCTATCTACAAAAAACAAACAAACAAACAAACAAAAAACTCAATACTGTTTCATGATTAAAAAAAAAATTGAGGAAACTAGATAGAAGGCAACTTCCTCAACACGATAAAAGGTATGAAAAATCCACAGCTATCTGTATACTCAATGGTGAATGACTGAAAGCTTTCCCCCTAAGATCAGGATGCAAGACAAGTGCTTTAATCACTGCTATTAGACATTGTACTGGACGTTCTAGCCAGAGAAATTAGGCAAGAAAAATAAATAAAAGGGATCAGAATTAGGAAAAAAAAGATGCACAACTATTCCTATTCTCAAATGACATGATCTCATATGTAGAAAATACTAAAGAATTCACACACAAAGAGTATTTGATATAATAAACTCAGTGAAGTTCCAGGGTACAAGATCAACAAACAAATTGGTTTTATTTCTATACACTGCCAATGCACAATATGAAAAGGAAATTAAGAGAACAATTCTATTAACAATTACATCCAAATGAATAAAAAATACTTAGGAATAAATTTAACCAAGGAAGTGCAAGGCTTGTACACTGAAAACTATAAAATGTTGCTGAAAGAAATTAAAGACCTAACAAAAGGAAAAGACATTCTGTGTTCATGGATGGAAGACAAGATAGCAATACTCCCCAGATTGACCTACAAATTCAATATAATCCCTATCAAGGCCAGGCATGGTGGCTCACACCTGTAATCCCAGCACTTTGGGAGGCCAGGGTAGGCAGATCACTTGAGGTCAGGAGTTTGAGATCAGCCTGGCCAACCTGGTGAAACCCCATCTCTACTAAAAATACAAAAATTAGCAGGGCATGATGGTAGGTGCCTGTAATCCCACCTACTTGGGAAGCTGAGGCAGGAGAATCGCTTGAACCCAGGAGATGGAGGTTGCAGTGAGCCATCATGCCACTGCACTCCAGCCAGAGCAACAGAGCGAGACTCCGTCTCAAAAAAAAAAAAAAAAAAAAAAAAATATATATATATATATATATATGACCTAACAAAAGGAAAAGACATTCTGTGTTCATGGATGGGAAGACAAGAAGCAATACTCCCCAAATTTATATATATATATATATATATCTCCTTATCAAAAATTCCAACTTCCTGTTTTACAGAAATGGATCCTAAAATTCACATGGAAATGGAAGGGATAGCCACATAATCTTGAAAAACAACCAAGCTGGAGAACTTATACTTCCTAATTTCAAAACTTACAAAGCTTACAGTAATCAAAACAATGTGTTGCTGGCATAAGGATAAACATATAGATGAATGGAATAAAATAGAGTCCAGAAATAAACCCTTGCATATATGGTCAATCGATTTTTGACAACAGTCAAAGACCAAACCATTCATCAATGGGAAAAGGACAGTCTCTCCAACAAATAATGCTAGGAAAACTGGATGTCCACATACAAAAGAATAAAGTTGGACCTGTTCCTTATACTATATAAAAATACTAACTCAAAATGGTAGTTTCTCAATAAATTAAGCAGGGATTACCATAGAACTCAGCAATTCTATTCCTGGATATATGGGTAGACACTTAGAAACATAGAAGACAGGTGTTCAAACAAAAACTTATATATGAGTTTTGTAAATAATGCCAAGTGTTCACTGTGGCATTGTTTACAAAAGCCAAAATGCTCAGCTCTATATGTTGAAAGGTACACATAGCCAGAGAAGGGAAAACTAAGGGCTTGCTGGCTTCTCAGCTAGTTGAGGACTGAAGTGATACCCATGGACTGATGAGTGGATAAGCAAAATGTGGTATATTCATGCAACAGAATATTACTTAGCCATAAAAAGAATGAACTACCAATACATGCTAGAACACAAATGAATGTTGAAAAATGAGTGAAAGAAGCCAGTCACAAAAAGCTACATATTATATGATTCCATTTACAGGAAATATTCAGAGTCAGAAAGCCCATTGAGACAAAGATTAGTGGTTGCTAGGGGCAAGGGAAGGGGGGGAAATGGGCAGTGACTGGTTGCTGGAATGGGATTTCCTTTGGTGGTGATGAAAATGTTCTAGAACTAGTTAGTCATGATGGTTGTACAACATTCTGAATATACTCAATGTCACTAATAGCTTTCATATTACGTGTATTTTCTCCACAATTTAAAATACAAATATACATTTTTTTAAATTCCCTCAAACCAGTGGGCAGGATTGAATGGAGCTATCTTTCCTTGTTTAGGGACAAGATCCCTGTCTCCTCCATGAGAAAGCATAAGAAAATAAATTCAAATTTTCTAATATACTGATGAGCCCCTATTTTAATGGTGAAGTACAAAGCAAGGTTCTATTGTCAGTCCAGGGTCTGCACCTGCCAACCGGACAATCTTCTTCCCAGGAATCCCTTCAGAGTCCTTTTGCCTCTAAAATAATGAGGTTTCCAAAACGTGGATTTTTCAAAAATTCAAATTAATAGTTGCAAATCAGAGAATCCAACTGGGCAGGCCTCACCGTTTATTAAACATACCACTTCATCTGGGCTTCCCCATCCTGAAGCTGTCTAGTTGTAAGACTAGAAAAATGCAAATCATCCAGGCCCTCCAGCTTTTCTAGTCATAGTAAAAGTCATATTGTGTTGATCTAGCTCTGTCACCTACCTAGGATCTACCCTCTAAAAAAGGAAGTCAATTAGAAGGAAACTCTGGGCCTAATGGAACTCAAATCCCCCTTCTGTTGTTCTTCCTAGATTAGGTGTATAACACTCAGCAACTTCCATCACCTGAAATGATGAGAACATTGTTTTTCTTCACCTTGTCTTGAGAACACACAACTGAATTTCCACTTTCTAAATCTGAATTGAACATTTTCTTCATTTCAGCCATACTAGGTTGGAGCTAGTCTGCTGCAGTCAGCCTGAAAATGAGTTGGTCTCTACAATCTCAGGAGACAAGCCCAAATCCTTCCTAGAACACCTCTCAGTTGTGATGCCAACAAGAGCTTACGACCACAACTGCCCAGAATGGAGAAGCCAGAAGGATGGAGGCTGCTCCACCTCTGAATGCCCACATCACCTCTGTCTGGAAGAACTGGGTGTTCTAAGCTTAGAGATGAGGGAAAGGAGACTTACTGAGCTAGAGAACAAGACTGGAATAAACTTGATACAAGTGAGTCACAGACCTAACTGTCCAAGTCTGAACTCTGGATAACTTGACAGGTCCCATGAACTCTGAACTTGTCCTCAACAGAATGCTTGCTTGCAGCCAATATCCATTTCATCCAGCCCCGGGTTTGCATACTGCTTCAGACCATGCAACAGAAGAGGAAACTGAGGCTCTTAATATCCCTTGACTCCTGTTGCATTCTTTGAAACCTTTAGGGAAATTTGGTCCTAGAAATGAGCTAACTTCCCTAAACCATGTCCTCTCCTGAGGTGAACTGGACAAAACAAAGGCTTCCAAAGAAACCCTTATATTCACAATTTGGATAATTCCAGAGTTCTAAGAACTCCCCGGGAGTAATGCTTTACCCTTAAAGAAAATAATGCTAGCACCTGGGTGTCTTGGCTGCTCAGCTCTATATGTTGAAAGGTACACATAGCCAGAGAGGGGAAAACTGCGGGCTTGCTGGCTTCTCAGCTAGTTGAGGGCTGAAGTCATAGGGCTTGGCCTCAGCGGCAGCACAGGAAAAATGGAGGATTTCTTGCACTTAAGAAGTTTATTAGTGAATGGGTTCGGGCCAGTTGGTGTTTACATGCTTGATCCCTACAGCCTTGGTATACTGGCTGCAGGGCCTGGGATAGAAGCTCACTGTCTGCTGGTCACTGGTGATGTTACTCCAGGAAGATGATGGGCCTCCTCTTGGGTCCAAGGTACCAGGGCTCTGAGCCAATGCTATCAAACAGACTCCACTTTTGTTTCCAGTGCCTGGGCTGGGGAAATGAGGGTTTTTAGGATCTCAGTGTAGTAGGGACCAAACACCTGCTGATTGTGATGTGTCAAGTTGACAAACTTTTGGCCCAGTTCTGCCAGTTCTGCTTCAATGAGAGTAAGGCCTCCAGGAAGGTCTAACACAGACCGCTGCACACCAAGAACCAAACAGCATTTGAAAAACAAATGGATCCGCTGATCTGTGAGCAGGAAAAGATAGGGATAAGGGAAAGGGCAAACAGATTTCAGGGAGAAAACTCCCCCTGCACTCTACTCACCCACATTCTAAGTTAATGGATATGTACCAACCTGCCCATTTACCTATAGATAAGGAAATTTGTTGAGTTTGGAAAGGGGGCTGCTATCTTGCTCTCAAGGACAAATATAAAAAATTAGTGTGTTAGTAATTTTCAGACTATTCAAAGATTGTTTAAGTAGCCATCAGTTACATCCTAGTGAGTGTTTGACATAACAGGAGGAACTTAGACTGATCCTTCAGATGGCTAAGGTTAGGACCAAGCTGGCCAAGTTCATGGCCTCCACTCCGGCATGAGGGTAGGGGATTCCCCACTATAGGAACATGTCTTCCAGCTAAATTCAGCATTAGTTTCTTGTTGGGAGATGGGGGAATGTCAGATTTCTTGGGTGCCATCAGAGAATGACCTGTAGGCCCCAGTGACTTAACCAGGTTGGTTAGACATATCCCACATCCAGAAGTCATGAATTTCTGGGTGCAAATCATCCTGAGAACCACAGTTAGTCTTTAACTGAGATGGATATGATTTCAACCCAGCATTTTGAAAAAACTCAAGGCTAAACAATGACGTACCTAATGACCATGCTTCATGTTGTTAAAGGTTGGCGTTCCACGGTTGGGATCTATCTCTTCCCTCACCATTCTCACTACCCCACAAGGATACTCACCAATAACACTGCGGACACAGTTCTCCTTCTTGGCAATGTTCTGGAGCTGTCCCATCAGAGATGCTGTATTGTCACTACTTAGAGCAACAAGGCCCATATTCTTGAGGCTTTGATGGATTTCCTGAGATACGTGTTCACTCACAGTCAGTATAGCTTCCTCAGGCCTAGACCATGAAAGAAAGTAAGCTGGCACCCACCAGGTAACCCTGGCATAGGCCCAGGACCCAGAATGCTGTATACCAGATGCCAGGCCCACTTGAGGGAGAATGTTGGCCATCCTCTCCACCCCTAAACCCCAGCCCCTGGCAGGCTATAGGGCCCAGTGGGTAGGTACAATGTCCTCACTGTAACCCTCAAGACACCAGCTATTCTCTATAAGTGGCACCGTGTTCTACTTCTTAGCAAACAAGGTAAATGATAAAATCAACTCTGGAAAAGTGTTTAGTTGTGCTCTTGGATCCACTCAGCATTCTTTAGTCCCATGGACTTTATTTTTACATATACATGTTTAAGACTTTCTTAGGCATTTTCCAGAATCATCTGTCCCACCTCATCAATTATAACTACAACCTGGCCTTCTGATTCCTCTTTTTCCTTTGGTGTGATGGCCTGCACACAGTAGGATGTGCAATCAATATTGCTGACCGACTGACCAAGTCCTGGATATATGTGATGATACCAGCCCACAGTCACCACTCAACTAGATAATGACCCTTTTGCAGCAAACTATCTTCCACACTACCCTTTTTGGAAGAAAGGTTTTTTTTCTGTTACAAGCCTCATGACCACTTATGGAAAGAAACCAACAATCTTTGTAGATGGTTTCAAAGGGCCTTTCTGTGGTTTGTGGTAGACAGTAAGCAATTGTTCATTACCTGCCTATGTTCTAAATACCACAGATCACCTTCTACTCTAAAAAATAACTATGCAGCTCACCTGGAGTGAAAGTCTTCCAACAGCGATTTGGTTATGCGTTTCAGTTTATCTACAAATTGGGGTGAGCCAAACAAAACACTGCCAGAGAAACTACTGGCCACCAGCAAGACTGAGGCCATGATGGTTAACTGGTGCAACTGGGACTTCAGCTCCTGCAGCCGGGTTCTGTCCATCAGCAGGGTCTGGGAACCAGGGAAGAACAGGCTGTCAGGGGAAGTCCCGATGGAAGCCCTGAATACAAAACAAGGCAATGCCCCCAGACATTCCTACCTCAGGGAACTCTTCATTTTCAGGGTCCCAGAGAAGGAGGTTCAGGAAGCCCTGACACAGCACCATTGTGGGGCTGAGGGGCTCTGGGTTGTTGGCTGCCTCACTGGGAGAGGGGCCAGCCACACTGGAGGAGTCAGAAGTGTCTGGGCAAGTCGGAGGTGACATGGTGAGGTCTGCTGCTGCTTGGGTCAGCCATTTGGTGGTGTGATTAAGAAGACCTATGACAGGTAATGGAGTGTGTAAGCATCTTTAGCATCTTCATCTCTGAGGCTTCACGACCAAGGTTCTTTTCAAGATATACTCCTGGTCAATAAATAAATGCTTTGAGGGTCTTTCTGTCTTAGATAAATGTTCCTTCTCCCTCCCCTCACCTAATAAGCAACTTTCTATTCCTAAAAAGAGATAGAGTACTCTCTAACATTATAAAAGTCAGACCCAAGGTAATACCTTTCCCACTCCTGCCCTCACATTATATACATACTAGGCTGCTTATTGAGGAGTTCCTGGAATTTAGCCCGTTCATATTGAATGGAATGTTCCTGCAGGTGGGGTTGAAGGCTCTGGATAGTGTAGTTCACCATGTCCATTTTCATCAGGCCCAGAACCTGGAAGATCCCTCTGACACAGGGGGAAAGAGAATATTTATACTAGTAAGCTAGAAACCTACCCAAGGAGTCATTAAATCACTATATTTTAGAGTTAGGAGGGGCCTGAAGACTAACTTAGTCTTACCTCCTATATTTTCAGAAGATGACATGTGGCCCAGAACCCAATACCCAGGGTGAGTCAGTGGCAGAACTGGGAACAGCTAAGTCTCTGGACCTTGAAGCCTTCAGTCTAGATCTCCTTCACTACGATCATTCTGTTGCCTCTTAAAAAGGGTAGTCAGTGGAAAGAAATACACCAGCATGCTAACAATTCTCTTCAGGAAGTAGGATTATAGGTGATGCTATTTCTGACCCATTGGGCCAACTGTGTTTTTTTTTGTTTTTTTTAAACTTTCTGGGTCTTGGTTCCTAAAGCTGTGAAATATGGATGACCACCCATCACTGTCTCCTCACAGTGTGTGAACTGGAAGAGAAAACCTGGGAAAGGGCCCAAGGGCCAGGCATGGTGGCTCATGCCTGTAATCCCAGCACTTTGGGAGGCCGAGGTGGGTGAATCACCTGAGGTCAGGAGTTCGAGACCAGCCTGGCCAACATGGCAAAACTTCGTCTCTACTAAAAATACAAAAATTAGCCAGGTGTGGTGGTGTGCACCTGTAATCCCAGCTACTCGGGAGGCTGAGGCAGGAGAATCGCTTGAACCCAGGAGGGAGAGGTTGCAGGGAGCTGAGATCTCACCACTGTACCTGGGCAACAAGAGTGAAACTCCATCTCAAAAAAAAAAAAAAAGAAAAAAAAAAAAAAAAAAACCTGGGAAAGGGATGTTTTAACTCCTTAAAAGAAAGAAGTATGTACTGTAGTGTCTTATGGTATTATAGAGGGGGGGCCCAATCAAGCTAAGGATAACCAAAAGGCCCTGTGGGGCCATCTTTGGAAAAGAAGACTGAATTGACCAGAGGAGAAAAAGGGTGTTAGTCAGGTCTTTAGCAGGGAAGAGCTGGTCAAGACAATGGCTATAATCTAGGTCTGGCCCAGCTTATCCTGGCTCAGGGGCTAAAGCAGGTTTTTGGGGGCAGAACCAAGTTTCATACCTCAGTAGCCAAACAGGATCCGTAATGTTTTCTAGTTTCTGCACCGCTTCATCTCGAACTGGTGCACACAGCAAAGCCATCATGTTGAGAACATACTTAGAGAGATAGAGGACTTTCAGGGCCCCAAGTTCTGCCTCCTGCCTGAGCAAGTCCATGTCCAGAGCTTCTTCAATCTCAATTCTCAGGCGGTTCTGGCGTGGTAACAGCAGTGATAGCAAGATCTGCCCAGGAAAGTAAGTCAAAGGAGTTAATCTGTTTAAAGCCCCAAACTTTATCCAATGGGCAACCCCTTTAGCTAAAGACATACCAGCCTATGTTTTTTAAGGATCAAGAAGTTGGGTCCCTAAATTTCCCATGGAATATTATTTATCTTTGTTCAGAGGCCAGTGATAATTCAAGGCTCAAGGGGATCAATTACAGGAATAGTATATCATTTTCTAGGCAGAATGAGATATAGAGATGAATAAAATCAAGGAGTGTGGTAAAAAGACATACAGGGTACAACAAATATAAAATACCCACCATCGCATGGTGATGAGGTCTCTTAACTTTAAAAGGGAGGCATTTTTTAGATTATTTTACTTCAAAGGGCAAGGATGAAATAGGCATAGGAGCTGTTGCAAGTCACTGAAGTAGCCTATTAACCCCCAAAACAAGTTCGTGGTAAACAGGGACTCTTATTCATCCCCATGCCTCTGTAACACACAGGACATGGTGGGGGCCTAGGGTATAGGATTCAATGAATATTTAATTGAATAGAATATGGTGTTGTCATAGCAAGATCTCAACTGTTTACCTTCATGTTAAACAAATAAAATCAGAGTTGCTCCATACTATATTTTAATTGCCAAGCTCTGCCAGTTACCAATTTGGAGCCTCTCAGTTCCAAATCTACCCTTCAGTGCCTACTCTGCAAAAACGGAGCTGGGCCCTTGAATTATTTTTCCTTTGCTAGCTGGCACAATGTTAGATTTTGTCAAACAAGGGTGGTAAAAAGAAACTGCAAGAGAAAAGGGCCTTCCTTCTTGGCTCTGGTATGCTCCTCTCAGCAAGCTCCTGCATTGTGGAAGCTTCTCTTTGTTCAAATTACTGCATGGTTTCTGCCTCTTGATTGGACTCTGACTGGTAAAAAGTTGGTACCATGAGTGAGGTTTGATGACCAGCAAGTTTCAAGTACTTTAGATGCCTTAAACACATGAAAACTTGAGGATAGCAGATGATCTCCACAAAAATTCAGGGGCCTGTCACCTCAGTAAAGTTTCTAGAGTTTCAGTGGTCAGGAGCTTTTCAAGTGATACCTTCCAAGGTGAAGGACAAATTGCTGTACCTGAACCACCCACCATTAAAAAAAAAAGGCATAACACTTAGTAGGCCTTTTAGAATTTTTTTTTTCTTTTGAGACAGAGTCTCACTCTGTTGCTCAGGCTGAAGTGCAGTGGCATGATCATGGCCTCCAACTCCTGAGCCCAAGTGATCCTCCCATCCTCCCACCTCAGCCTCCTGAGTAGCTAGGACTACAGGCACATGTCACCATATCCAGCTTAGTTTTCTTTCTTTTTTCCTTTCTTTCTTTCTTTCCTTCCTTTCTTTCTTTCCTTTCTTCCCTTTCCCTTTCTCTCTCTCTCTCTCTCCCTCTTTCTTTTTTTGGAGAGACGGGGTCTCGCTGTGTTGCCAGGCTGGCCTCAAATTCCTGATCTCAAGCTATCCTCCTGCCTTGGCCTCCCAAAGTGCTAGGATTATAGTCATAAGCCATTACACCTGGTCCTTCTTTTTGGATTCTTTTGAGACAGAGTCTCACTCTGTTGCCCAGGCTGGAGTGTAGTAGCATGATCACAGCTCACTGCAGCCTCAACTTCCTGGGCTCAAGTGATCCTCCCACCTCAACCTCCTAAGTAGCTGGGACTACAGGTATGACTACCATGCCCAGCTAATTAAAAAGATTTTTTTTTTCTAGAGATGGAGGTCTCGCTGTGTTGTCCCTGCTGATCCTGTTGTCCCGGGCTCAAGCAACTTACCCTCCTTGGCCTCTCAAAGTGCTAGAATTATAGGCCTGAGCCACCACAGCCAGCCCCTTTTTGGATTTTTGAGGCAACATGCACCACATTTGTGTTTGGTACTTTGACATTCATTTGAGTGATTTTGATTTATTTAGAATCGCTCAAGGTTACCCATATGTTGTGGGGGATGAGGGAGTGCTAACTAACTAGAGCAAGAGTAGGCTCTGCAGCAAGTTTAGACTGTAGTACAAGCCACTCTACCATTTGGGCTTTATGATCCTGCAGATCCAATGACACTTTAAGTGTCCATAGCCAATAAGGGTGCTGTATAGAATGTCTTGCAAGCACCAATAAGAGAACCACACATGGACCTTTAGGAATTGGGAGCAAATCTATTCCTTCTTTACTGATAATTATTCACCTTTTGAGAAACAACTTCTTGGGCCCTGGTAGAAAGTAAACACCTTACTATAGAACACTGGGTAACCATGTGGCCTAAGCTTCCCATCAGGAACTAGGTATTGTCTAACTTACGTAGCTACAAGACTGGACATGCGCAGCAGCAATCTATTATCAAATGAAAATGGCTTATAAGAGACCAAGCATATACTGGTAATAAGAACAGATACACAGACCAAAAGAATAGAGAGCTGATAAATAAAACCTGGATATATGGTCAAATGATTTTCAACAACAATGCCAAGAACCAATGGGGAAAGGACAGTCTTTTCAACAAATGGTGCTGGGAAAACAGGATATCCACATGCAAAAGAACAAAGTTGGACCTTTACCTTACCCCCATAGAAAAATATTAATTCAGTTGTGCACACGTACCCTAAAACTTAAAGTATAATAAAAATATATATATATTAATTCAAAATGGTAGTGACTCACGTCTGTAATCCCAGCACTTTGGGAGGTCGAGGCAGGCAGATCACCTGAGATCAGGAGTTTGAGACCAGCCTGGGCAAAATGGTGAAACCCCATCTCTACTAAAAATACTAAAAATTAGCCGGGCATGATAGTGCACACTTGTAATCCAGCTGCTACTCGGGAGGCTGAGGTGGGAGAATAGCTTGAACCAGGGAGGCAGAGATTGCAGTGAGCCAAGATCGCACCATTGCACTCCAGCCTGGGTGACAGAGCAAGCCTGTGTCTCAAAAAGAAAAAAAAAAAGGACCTAAAATAAGAGCTAAAACTACAAAACTCTTAGGAGAAAACATAGGTGTAAATATTCATGATCTAGGATTTGGCAGGATTTGACACCAAAAGCATCAAATCCAATAAAAGACAATCCAATTTAAAAATGGACAAAGTACCTGAGTAAACATTTCTTTGAAGAAGATGTACAAATAGCCAACAAACACATGAATAGATGCTCAATATCACTAGCCATTAAGAGAAATGAAAGTCAATGAGATACCACTTCACACCCATTAGAATGGCCATTATCAAAAATGGAAAATAGCAAATGCTGGCAAGGATGTGGAGAAATGGGAACCCTGGTACATTGCTGGTAGGAATATAAAATGGTGTGGCTACAACAGAAAACAGTTTAGCAGTTCCTCAAAAAGTTAAACATAGAATTACCATAGGATCCAGCAATTCCACCTTTAGGTATATACCCAGAAAAATTAAAAGCAGGGACTCAAATATATACTTGTACACAATGTTTACAGCAGCATTATTTACAATAGCCAAAAGGCATAAAGAACCTAAATGTCCATCAACAGATGTATGGATAAACAAACGTATTCTATCCATATAATAAGAATATTATTCAGCCATAAAAAGGAATTACATTCTGATATATGCTACAATATGGATGAACCTTTAAAACATTACACTAAGTTAAACAAGTCCAAAACTAAAAGGACAAATATTGTATTCCACTTATAAGTAACTACAGTAGTCAAATTCATAGAGACAGAAGGTACAGGTACTAGCGGGAGAGGGGAAAGAGAAACTATTCTTTAATGAGTACAAAATTTCTGTTAGGGAAGATTCAAAGGTTCTGGAAATGGATAGTGGTGATGGTTATATTGTAAATATACTTAATGCCAGTGAATTATAACACTAAAAAATAGTAAATTTTGAATATTTATGAATTTATGAAATTTATGAATATTTTGCCATAACAAAAATAAATCCTAAAAAAATTAAATAAAATTTTTTAAACCCCCCAATATGGCCCATTCCCCATGATTTCACTGGACCTCTAACAGTTTAGAGAGGGAGAGATTCATCCTTACTGGGATAGACACATATTCTGGATATGGAGTTGTCTTCCCTGTTTGCCATGCTTCTGTCAGTACCAGCATCCACATAATCACAGAATGCTTTATCAGCTGTCCTGGGTCTTTGCCTACTCCACTGCATTGCATCTGCTCAAGGAACTCATTTCACAGCAAAGGAAATGCAGTGAATTCATACCTACTAAATTAACTGGTCTGACCAAAAAGCTTTCACTGAGAATCAGCTGGCCCTAACTAAAAAGCAGAATGGCTTCTTTTAGACTCAATTACAGCATTAGGTGAGCAACCATACCTGAAAGGAAGGGAATTGGTCTTATAGGATGCAATATATGCTTTGAATCAAAGACTATTCTTTTTTTTTTTTTTTTTTGAGACAGAGTTTTGCTCTGTTGCCCAGGCTGAGGCACAGTGACACAATCATGGCTCACTGCAACCTCTGCCTCCCAGGCTCAAGCAATCCTTCCATGTCAGTCTCCTGAGTAGCTGGGACTACAGGCATGTACCACCACACCCGGTTAATTTTTCTATTTTTTGTAGAGATGGGTTTCACCACATTGCTCAAGCTGGCCTCAAATTCTTAGACTCAAGCATTCTGCCCACCTCAGCCTCCTAGAGTGTTGAGATTACAGGTGTGAGCCACTGTGCCTGGCTTCAAAGACCATTCTATGGTGCTGTCCCCTAATGCCAGAATACATGGGTCCAGGAATCAAGCAGTAGAAATAGGACTGCTTCCTCTTACTAGTACACCTGATAACCCACTTGCAGGATTTTTGTTTCCCACCCTGCCAACTTTGAGGTCTGCTGATTAGTGTGAAATACTTGCATTGGTTCCAATGAAATAGAAGATGAAACTGTCACCTGGCCATTGGGGGCTCCTTACACCACTGAACCAAAAGGGTAAAAAAAGGAGTTACTGTACTGGATGCAGTACTTGCTCCTGAGTACCAATGAGAAATTGGATTGTGGCCACACAATGAGGGTAAGAAAGACTATGCCTGAAACTCAGGAGATTCTCTGCGTTGCCTCTTAGTACTCCCAAGCTCAATATTAAAGGTTAATGGAAAACCACAGCAAACAAATAAAGCAAAATGTCTCAGACTCTTTGGCAATGAAGGTTTGGGTCACTGCACCAGATAAAGAACCCCAACCAGCTGAAGTTCTGGCCAAGGACAAGAGAAATATGGAATGAATGAATAGTGGAAGAAGGAAGCCATAGATAACAACTATAGCCTTGTGACCAGTTATGGAAACAAGGACTACAAATTTTATCTTTGCTTATTATATGTATGTTTATTTATATATGCCAACATTTTGTCCTTCCTCTTTCTTTTCATTGTTATTTTATATACAAGTTGTTAGAAGCTAATTTTATGATTCAGCCTTTAGGTAACAGAATATTCAGTGAAACTGGCTGAATTTGAGGAGCGGCCAGTGATGGATACAATAACTATTTGGGCCATGTCTCCTCATTTGCAGAGGAGGATAAATAATAAATAGCTATCTGTCTTGTAAGAGTTCTTTTCAGGAATTCAAATGTGTATAGAAGAGTGCATGTGGAAGCTGAGTAGCCAAAGGGGTGGACTGTGCCATTTATCAATATGTTGCCTCACGGATTTGTTCTTTGCTCTGTGAAAATGGAGCTAAGTCCTTTCCATAGCTTTCCTCTGCCAGATGGCACATTTTAAGCTTCATCAGCAGAAGGTGTTATTTAGTTTTCTGTGCTGTATAACATACTGCCATAATCCTAAGCAGCTTGTAACAACACATGTTTATTATCTCAGTTTCTGCGGGTCAGAAGTACAGACGCAGTTTAGCTGGGTCCTCTGTTCAGGGTCTCACACGCCTGCAAGCAAAGTGTTAGCTGGGCTGCATTCTCATTTGGAAACATGACTGGGGAAGATTCTGTTTCCAAGCTCATTCAGATTGTTGGCAGAATTCAGTTCCTCACAACTGTACACTTGAAGGCCCCAGCTTCTTACTGGCTATTGTCTGGATGCTAACCCCAGGTCCTAGAAGCCACCTGCAGTTCCTTGCTATGTGGCCCTCTTGAAAGGCAGTTCACGACACAGCTGACTGCTTCTTCAGGGCCAGCAGGAGAATCTCTCCCTTCAGTCTCCTAAGACAGAGTATTATATGATGAAATGTAATCATGGGAGTTATATCCCATCACTTTTGCCGTACTGCTTAGAGTTGCAAATCTCATCCACTCAAGGGGAGATTATACAAGGGTGCAGAACATTGTGGGTCACCTTAAGGTATGTCTGCCACATACTAGAAAGACATTGCAAAGGCAAGAGCTTTTATTCCTGGTTCTGGTATGTTCACTCGGCAGGCTCCTGCAGTACTTGGCTCCTGCGGCATGAATAGCTTCTCCAGTGCTTGGCTCCTGCAGTGCACTGTGGTCAGCAGCATACACAGGCCAGTAACTTCTCATGGCATAGCTATGCCCTCTCAAATGAGGTCCTTGGTTGGCCTCTCTCAGCCCTAAGGGTATGATAGATGCCCTTTTATCTGATATTCAAGGATTCTTTAGTTTTCCTTACTCTTACTACCCAAGCCCTCATTTCTCCTATTCTCTGTTATAATAATTTTTATATTAAACCCTCCCTGCTGAAATTACTGTATGATTTTTGTCTATTGCTTAGTCTCTGACTGATTCATGGACCATGTTCAGTTAAGATTTGCTGGCCACTGACACTCCAATGAACTGGAGATGTCTAGAAACTTTACATTTGCAAATGGAAGGTCACTCACCTCTTTAATTTCTTTCAGAAGTTCAAGAGCACAGCTGAAGTCAGGGGGAGTTGCTGATAGTTGCTCTTTAAGATGGTCCCAAAAGGCATTGTGCACTGTCTCCTTGACCTTGCCTTCCAGACTATAAGAGGGTTAAACGAGCAGATTACTCTGTCAACCCAAAAACAGTTATCGTGTCATAACCTCCTAAACCCCAAACTGAATTTGATATGGTAAAAGGCCATTATAATAACAGGGAAAGGCCAGGAATTATGTTGGAACTGCAGCAGAGTTGAACAAACTAGGGTTAGATTTGTATTTCAAGGGCAATGGCAAAACCTCGCAGAAGGGCTCCTTGTGGTTCCAGAGCAGCCCTCCCTCTGCAGTAGAAAGAACCCTGAATGGAGGGAAGTCAGGCTGACTTTTAGCACTGACTGTGCCCCTAGCCTAGATATATAACTTGATTTCCATTTGTGTATACACATAGCATTGAGCTAAATGATCTTTCATTTTCTTATACTCCTGAAATCTAGGAAAGGATATTGCTTATTTGAAAATACCAAAGGTCCACAGATATTTCCAAATCAGCATATCTAAAACTAAATTCATTATCTTCCTCCTCCAAACCTGCTCCTCTTGTACCCAATTTCAGTGGCACTACAATCTATATAGTAATGGAAGCCAGAAAGAAGTCTTTTTTTTTTTACCTTGAAAAAAATACAAGGAGCAAAGGAAATTTGTTTTATTTTATTTTTTGAGACAGGGTCTCACTCTGTTGCTCAGGTTGGAATGCAATGACACAATCAAGGCTCACTGAAGCCTCAACCTCCCAGGTGCAAGCAAACCTCTTGCCCCTGCCTCCTGAGTAGCTGGGACCACAGGCATGAGCCACCGTGCCAGCTAATTTTTTTTTTTTTTATGTTTAGTAGAGATGGGGGTCCCGCTATGTTGCTCAGGCTGGTCTTGAACTCCAGGGCTCAAGAAATCCACTTGCCTCTGCCTTCCAAAGTGCTGAGATTACAGACGTGAGCCACTGCACCCAGCCAAGGCAATTCAATTTAGAAATGAGAGTCTTTCAACAAATAATGTTGGAACAACTAGGTATCTACATACAAAAAAAAAAAAAAAAAAAGAATCTAAACACAAGCCTTAAACCCTTCACAAAAGCTAACTCAAAATGGATCACAGACCTACTTGTAATATACAAAACTGTAAAACTTGTAGAAGATAACATAGGAGGAAATCTAGGTAACCTTGAGTTTGGTGATGACCTTTTAGATACAATGCCAAAAACATAATCCACAAAAGAAAAAATTGCTAAGTTGGACTTCATTAAAATTAAAAACTTCTGCTCTGTGAAAGATGCTGTTAAGAGAACAAGAAAACAAGACACACACTACAAAACAATCTTTGAAAAATACATATCTGATAAGGATATGTATCCAAAACATACAAAGAACTCTTAAAACGCAACAAAAAGAAAATGAACAACCATTAAAAAATAGGCCAAAGACCTTAACAGACATCTCACCAAAGAGGATGTTCAGATGGCAAATAAGTATATGAGAAGACACTCAACATCATTTGTCATTTGGGAGTTGCAAATTAAAACAACAAAAAGAAGAAAAAAAAAAAGACACCACTATATGACACCTATTAGAATGGCCAAAATCAGAAAACTGACAACACTAATGGCTGACCAGGATGTAGAGAAATAGGAACTCACATTCACTGCTGGTCAGATGTAAATGGTACAACCAGTTTGGAAGGCAGCTGGGCAGTTTCTTACAAAACTAAATATACTCTTACATACGATCTGGCTATCACGCTCCTGGGTGTATACCGAAATGAGTTGAAAGCTTATGTTCACACAAAAACCTGCACACACGTTTATAGCAGCTTTATTCATAAGTGCCAAAACTTAGAAGCAACAAAAATGTCCTTCAACTGATAAACTGTCCATAAAATGAAATATTATTCAATGATAAAAAAAGATTTGGGAGGCTGAGGCAGGTGGATCACTTGAGGTCAGGGGTTCAAGACCAGCCTGGCCAACATGGTGAAAACCCATATCTACTAAAAATACAAAAATTAGCTGGGTGTAGTGGTGTACATCTGTGATCCCAGCTACTCAGGAGGCTGAGGCAGGAGAATCGCTTGAACCCAGGAGGCAGAGGTTGCAGTGAGCCAAGATTATGCCACTACACTCCAGCCTGGGCGACAGAGCAAGACTCCATCTCAAAACAAAAAGAAGGCCGGGCGCAGTGGCTCATGCCTATAATCCCAGCACTTTGGGAGGCCGAGGTGGGCGGATCACCTGAGGCCAGGAGTTCGAGACCAGCCTGGCCAATATGGCGAAACCCCATCTCTACTAAAAATACAAATATTAGCAGGGCGTGGTGGCACACGCCTATAATCCCAGCTACTCAGGAGGCTGAGGCAGGAGAATCACTTGAAACCGAGAGGTGGAGGTTGCAGTGAGCCGAGATTGTGCCACTGCACTCCAGCCTGGGTGACACAGCAAAACTCCATCTCAAAAACAAACAAACAAACAAAAAAACCCAATGAAAAAGAAAAGAAAAATAAGCCATCAAGCCACAAAAAAACATAAAGGAAACTTAAATGAAATTACTAAGTGAAACAACTAATCGGAACAGGGTCCACACTGTATGATTCCAACAATATGACTTCCCAGAAAAGTCCTCCTGAGCAGCTGGGTTTAAAGCTGGCTCACTTTTTAAAAATGTTTAGTACAGACAGAGTTTTGCCACGTTGGCCAGGCTGGTCTCCAACTCCTAGCTGCAAGTGATCCACTTGCCTCGGCCTCCCAAAGTGCTGGGATTACAGGGATGAACCACCATGCCCGGCCCCCTCCTACCATCATCTCTTACAATTAACTAGTCTCCCTGCCTCTAGTCTTGTTCCTTTATAATCTGTTTTCCACACTGCCACCAATTCACTCTAAAAACAATGCTTTTTCTAAGATGCCATATTCAACATGATGTAAGGCTTATTTAAAGTCCTTTGGGGGCTCCCCCATCACCAGCCAAGATAAATGGCTCATGTTACCTTATATCATACTGCTCTGCCCTCTCTTTCCAATGTATTTTCTTCTACCTTGTAACACCTTGTGCTCAGCCATTGCAAGCTTCTTGTAAAGAACATACCATGTTCTACCACCATTCTCCGCCTCTGACATGTTGTCACCACTACCTGGTGCAACCTTTTGCACCGAGACCACCTGGAAAGCACTTATTCAACATCCAAGACTCAAGTCTTCATAGGCCTAACCTTCCTCTGTAGGCAAATCTTCCCTGATCTTCCATAGGTAGCTGAACACTCTCATTAAACTCTATATATGCACAGCTACAAGTGAACTTATCAGTCTAATCAGTCATTTTCTATTATTCAACTGTCTCCCCTACAAAAGCTTCTTGACAGCAAAAACTGCCTTATCTATATCTCTATCCCTAGCACCCAGCATTTTGCCTGTGACATAATAAGGACTCAATAAATGCCTGGTAAATGAATATTGAGAACAAAATTTCCCTTAGGAAGCTACAATTGTAATTAACATCATCCTATGAACCTAAGGTAAAGCCAACTGCCAATAATGAGTAACCTCAAACAATTTCAGCCTTTTTCCCAACATAATTTTTTTATATCACCATACTTGGAAAACCAGTTCTGAATACTATTTCTCCAGCTTCACTTCTCCCTCTCTTGTTTCTTCTACCTGCCATACCCCTCTATCCCTCCAGGTGCCTCCAACTCCCTCACCACCACCCTATCACAGACCTTATTCTCCCAGTTTCAGTTTTCTCTCCTCCCCTGTGAGCAACAAACATATCTAAACAGTGAGAGAGAAGCTGAGAGACCTGAGTTTGGTGAAAACCTGTTCCCAGAGTTGTGCCTAGCATGGAAACTTGCTAACATCAGTCAAGAACAAATCAAAGGAGCATGAAGACCAGAGGAGCAACATGTGATGGAGAAAGGCCCTTTAATAACAGATACCCCACAGTGGCCCTCTGACAAAAGCATTTAAGGACGCAAATGAATCACAAGTTGTTATTATTTAATTGTCTTTTGATGGAAAATTAGAACAATTTTATTTTTCAATTGTTTTTTCTTTTCTCAGCCTCATCTGTGATACAATATTTACAATTTTTTTTTTAGAGACAGAGTCTTGCTCTGTTGCCTGGGCTGGAGTGCAGTAGCACTATCACAGCTTACTGCAGCCTTGACCTCCCAGGCTCAAGTAATCCTTCCACCCTAGTCTCCTGCACAGCTAGGACTACAGGCATGCACCATCACATCTTGCTAATTAAAAAAAAAATTTTTTTTTTGTAGAGATGAGGTCTCACTATGTTGCTCAGGTTAGTCTTGAAGTCTTGACCTCAAGCGATCCTCCCACCTCAGCCTTCCAAAGTGCTGGGATTACAGGCATGAGCCACTGTGCCTGACCAAGAATTGTTTTAAAATATAAAATCTGGGCCGGGAGCAGTGGCTCATGCCTGTAATCCTAGCACTTTGGGAGGCCAAGGCAGGTGGATGACAAGGTCAAGAGATCGAGACCATCCTGGCCAACATGGTGAAACCCCACCTCTGCTAAAAATACAAAAATTAACTGGGCATGGTGGCACGCACCTGTAGTCCCAGCTACTCAGGAGGCTGAGGCAAGAGAATCACTTGAACCCGGGAGGCTGAGGTTGCAGTGAGCCAAGATTGCGCCACTGCACACTCCAGCTTGGCGACAGAGAGAGATTCCATCTCAGAAAAAAAAATCTGACACTGAAATTTACCCACTTAATTGTCAATAAACCAGCACAGCCAATTCAATTCACACGTACTGAATGGTTCTTCTTTACCACAATGTCAACATAACTAAGAATAATAAAAATAAAGCCTGCTGTGGGTGTGGAAGCATTCTTTATCAACAGAGTTCAGATTTGATAAATAAGCTGAGTTATGAAGCCGGTGGGGGGGAAAAAATCCCAAGAGTCAAAACACCACTAACAGAAAATCTTTATCTGTGCCTGTTTAGTGTGAAGCCACTTAAAAGGGTAGCTGATAGGAGCTATATGATAGGCAGCTGACAAGATGACCCCAAAGATCTCTGCTTCCTGATACAGTCATCCCTTGGTATCCAAGAGGGATTGGTTCCAGGATCCCCCTCGGAAATTCACAGATGCTCAAGTCCCTGATACAAAATCGCACAGTATCACATACAACCTATGCACATCCACCCATAAGCTTTTTTTTGGTTTTGTTTTGTTTTGAGATGGAGTCTCGCTCTGTCACCAGGCTGGAGTGCAGTGGCGTGATCTTGGCTCACTGCAACCTCTGCCTCCTGGGTTCAAGCGATTCTCCTGCCTCAGCCTCCTAAGTAGCTGGGACTACAGGCTCGCGCCACCATGCCCGGCTAATTTTTATATTCTTAGTAAAGACAGGTTTCACCATGTTGGCCAGGATGGTCTCGATCTCTTGACCTCGTGATCCACCCGCCTTTGCCTCCCAAAGTGCTAGGATTACAGGCATGAGCCACTGCGCCTGGCCCCATAAACTTTAAATCATCTCTAGATTACTTAAATATCTAATTCAATGTAAATGCTATGTAAGTAGTTGTTATACCATATTGGTTTTTAATTTTGTATTATTTTGTATTTTTTTATTATTGTGTTATTTATTTTATTTTTCTAATATTTTCTATACGCAGTTGGTTGAATCCACAGGATGCAGAGCCCACAGATATAAGGGCCAACTGTATTCACATCTTTGTGGAAACCTCTCCCCTTGAGGGTGGGCAGGAACTAATAACTCACTTATAGCAAACAGAATGTAGCAGAAGCAGGCCAGGAGTGGTGGCTCACGCCTGTAATCCCAGCACTCGGGGAGGCTGAGGCAGATCACCTGAGGTTGGGTGTTCGAGACCAGACTGACCAACATGGAGAAACCCCATCTCTACTAAAAGTACAAAACTAGCTAGACGTGGTGGTGCATGCCTGTAATTCCAGCTACTTGGTAGGCTGAGGCAGGATAATTGCTTGAACCTGGGAGGCAGAGGTTGCAGTGAGCCGAGATCGCACCATTGCACTCCAGCCTGGGCAAGAGCAAAACTCCGTATCAAAAAAAAAAAAAAAAAAAGAATGTAGCAGAAACAATGGGATGTCACTTCTGAGATTAGGTAACAAAAAGACTGGCTTCTGTCATGGGCACCATCTCTCACACACACTGTTGTTCTCTCCCTTGGAGGAAAGCCAGCTGCCATGTTTAGAGCTGCCCTGTAGTAAAATCCACGTGGCAAATTGAGGGAGCCTCTGGCCAAGAGTCAGCAGACTGACTACAACCCATGAGAGACTATAAGCCTGAGGTATAGAGTTAAACTATGCTCATATCTCTCATCCACAGAAACTGTGACATAATGAATATTATTTTGCTGGGCACCGTAGCTCATGTCTGTAATCCCAGCACTTTGGGAAGCTGAGGAGGGAGGGCTGCTTGAGTCTAGGAGTTCGAGAAAACCCTGGGCAACACAGTGAGATCCCATCTCTAAAAAAAAAAAAAAAAAAAATCGAAAAATGAGGTAGGAGGATCACTTGAACCCAGGAGGTGGAGCCTGCAGTGAGCCATGACCACACTACTGCATACCTGCCTAGGTAACAGAGTGAGACCCTGCCTTTAAAAAAATAAAAACAACCAAAACAGAAAAATGAAATGTTATTTTAAGCTGCTAAATTTTGGGGTAATTTGTTAAACAGCAACAGATAAGTACTACAGGCTGCTTCCTCCAAGTTTGTCAGAGATCTGAAATCCACCCTATTTATTCCAACAAGTGTTGCTTTGGTTTATTTGTTGGCTAAGTAGCATTTGCTTCTTGAACTTCTTTGGTACTAATAATTACAGCTTAGTACTCTTCTGTTTAAGTTGTTGAGACCTCTCAAGTTTAAATACTGATTGTATCATTAAATAAAAATGCTTCAAGTCTGATCTGAAGCCATCAGTGCTAAGTGCCTAAGCCAGGATGAGCAACATGAAGAAAGAAGAAGAGTCTATACCTGCTTGGAGGTAAAACCTTCTCTTCCATGTAGTAATCACAATTCATCCCAATCTTGTTGCTCAGCTTGGAAACTTCATTAACGGTTTCTGTCAGACCTGTGACAGAAAGAACTGATGGTGGACAACAATGAGCCCATGCAAGTCTGAATTTCTATTTTATTCAGAGATTCACTCAATCTAGTGGGCCTCAAATTTAGATTAATCAAACTGATCTTACACAGACTCACCCAACTATTCTAGTGATTTATGTTTTCTGCACGCTATGCCCCACAACAGTGCTAGAAACTTTCAGAATAGTAGTCTAACACTGGGGGAAGGTAGGACAAATAGCTAGTTTATAAAAAAAGCAGGAAGTGAAACAGATGAAAAACTTTTCTCTTAAAAAGTAAAATCGTATTTATAGCAGCAAAGAAACAATAATTTGAAATTTGCAAAAATAAACATTTATCTAAGCATTAAGGTTCCACACTCCTTTTCCTGCCTCTGATGCTATACATGATGAAAGCTAAACTCTCGGGGAGCCAAGATGGCCGAATAGGAACAGCTCCGGTCTACAGCTCCCAGCCTGAGCAACACAGAAGACGGGTGATTTCTGCATTTCTGTTTGAGGTATCGGTTTCATCTCACTAGGGAGTGCCAAACAGTGGGTGCAGGAGAGTCGGTGAAGCGCACTGTGCGCGAGCCGAAGCAGGGCGAGGCATTGCCTCACTCGGGAAGCGCAAGGGGTCAGGGAGTTCCCTTTCCTAGTCAAAGAAAGGGGTAACAGACAGCACCTGGAATATCGGGTCAGTCCCACCCTAATACTGCACTTTTCCAACAGGCCTGGAAAACAGCACACTAGGAGATTGTGTCCTGCACCTGGCTCAGAGGGTCCTATGCCCACGGAGTCTCGCTGATTGCTAGCACAGCAGTCTGAGATCAAGCTGCAAGGCGGCAGCGAGGCTGGGGGAGGGGTGCCCGCCATTGCCCAGGCTTGCTTAGGTAAACAAAGCAGCCAGGAAGCTCGAACTGGGTGGAGCCCACCACAGCTCAAGGAGGCCTGCCTGCCTCTGTAGGCTCCACCTCTGGGGGCAGGGCACAGACAAACAAAAACTCAGCAGGAACCTCCACAGACTTAAATGTCCCTGTCTGACTGACAGCTTTGAAGAGAGTAGTGGTTCTCCCAGCACGCAGCTGGAGATCTGAGAACGGACAGACTGCCTCCTAAAGTGGGTCCCTCACCCCTGAGCAGCCTAACTGGGAGGCACCCCCCCAGTAGGGACAGACTGACACCTCACTCGGCCAGGTACTCCTCTGAGACAAAACTTCCAGAGGAACTATCAGACAGCTGAATTTGTGGTCTCACGAAAATCCACTGTTCTGCAGCCACCGCTGCTGACACCCAGCCAAACAGGGTCTGGAGTAGACCTCTAGTAAACTCCAACAGACCTGCAGCTGAGGGTCCTGTCTGGTAGAAGGAAAACTAACAAACAGGACATCCACACCAAAAACCCATCTGTACATCACCATCATCAAAGACCAAAAGTAGATAAAACCACAAAGATGGGGAAAAAACAGAGCAGAAAAACTGGAAACTCTAAAAAGCAGAGCACCTCTCCTCCTCCAAAGGAACGCAGTTCCTCACCAGCAACGGAACAAAGCTGGATGGAGGATGACTTTGACGAGTTGAGAGAAGAAGGCTTCAGATGATCAAACTACTCTGAGCTACGGGAGGAAATTCAAAACAATAGCAAAAAAGTTAAAAACTTTGAAAAAAAATTAGAAGAATGGATAACTAGAATAACCAATGGAGAGAAGGGCTTAAAGGAGCTGATGGAGCTGAAAGCCAAGTTTCGAGAACTACGCAAAGATTGCAGAAGCTTCAGTAGCAGATGCGATCAACTGGAAGAAAGGGTATCGCTGATGGAAGATGAAATGAATGAAATGAAGTGAGAAGGGAAGTTTAGAGAAAAAAGAATAAAAAGAAATGAACAAAGCCTCCAAGAAATTTGGGACTATGTGAAAAGACCAAACCTACGTCTGATTGGTGTACCTGAAAATAACGAGGAGAATGGAACCAAGTTGGAAAACACTCTGCAAGATATTATCCAGGAGAACTTCCCCAATCTAGCAAGGCAGGCCAACATTCAGATTCAGGAAATACAGAGAATGCCACAAAGATACTCCTTGAGAAGAGCAACTCCAAGACACATAATTGTCAGATTCACCAAAGTTGAAATGAAGGAAAAAATGTTAAGGGCAGCCAGAGAGAAAGGTCGGGTTACCCACAAAGGGAAGCCCATCAGACTAACAGCTGATCTCTCGGCAGAAACTCTACAAGCCAGAAGAGAGTGGGGGCCGATATTCAACATTCTTAAAGAAAAGAATTTTCAACCCAGAATTTCATATCCAGCCAAACCAAGCTTCATAAGTGAAGGAGAAATAAAATACTTTACAGACAAGCAAATGCTGAGTGATTTTGTCACCACCAGGCCTGCCCTAAAAGAGCTCCTGAAGGAAGCACTAAACATGGAAAGGAACAACCGGTACCAGCCACTGCAAAAACATGCCAAATTGTAAAGACCATCGAGGCTAGGAAGAAACTGCATCAACTAACGAGCAAAATAACCAACTAACATCATAATGACAGGATCAGATTCACACATAACAATATTAACGTTAAATGTAAATGGGCTAAATGCTCCAATTAAAAGACACAGACTGGCAAACTGGATAAGGAGTCAGGACCCATCAGTGTGCTGTATTCAGGAAACCCATCTCACGTGCAGAGACACACATAGACTCAAAATAAAGGGATGGAGGAAGATCTATCAAGCAAATGGAAAACAAAAAAAGGCAGGGCTTGCAATCCTAGTCTCTGATAAAATAGACTTTAAACCAACAAAGATCGAAAGAGACAAAGAAGGCCATTACATAATGGTAAAGGGATCAATTCAACAAGAAGAGCTAACTATCCTAAATATATATGCACCCAACACAGGAGCACCCAGATTCATAAAGCAAGTCCTGAGTGACCTACAAAGGGACTTAAACTCCCACACAATAATAATGGGAGATTTTAACACCCCACTGTCAACATTAGACAGATCAACAAGACAGGAAGTTAACAAGGATATCCAGGAATTGAACTCAGCTCTGCACAAAGTGGACCTAATAGACATCTACAGAACTCCCCACCCCAAATCAACAGAATATACATTTTTTGCAGCACCACACCACACCTATTCCAAAATTGACCACATAGTTGGAAGTAAAGCTCTCCTCAGCAAATGTAAAAGAACAGAAATTATAACGAACTGTCTCTCAGACCACAGTGCAATCAAACTAGAACTCAGGATTAAGAAACTCACTCAAAACCGCTCAACTACATGGAAACTGAACAACCTGCTCCTGAATGACTATTGGGTACATAATTAAATGAAGGCAGAAATAAAGATGTTCTTTGAAACCAACGAGAACAAAGACACAACATACCAGAATCTCTGGGACATGTTCAAAGCAGTGTGTAGAGGGAAATTTATAGCACTAAATGCCCACAAGAGCAAGCAGGAAACATCTAAAATTGACACCCTAACATCACAATTAAAAGAACTAGAAAAGCAAGAGCAAACACATTCAAAAGCTAGCAGAAGGCTAGAAATAACTAAAATCAGAGCAGAACTGAAGGAAATAGAGACACAAAAAACCCTTCAAAAAATTAATGAATCCAGGAGCTGGTTTTTTGAAAAGATCAACAAAATTGATAGACCACTGGCAAGACTAATAAAGAAGAAAGGAGAGAAGAATCAAATAGATGCAATAAAAAATGAAAAAGGGGATATCACCACTGATCCCACAGAAATACAATCTACCATCAGAGAATATTATAAACACCTCTATGCAAATAAACTAGAAAATCTAGAAGAAATGGATAAATTCCTTGACAAATACACCCTCCCAAGACTAAACCAGGAAGAAGTTGAATCTCTGAACAGACCAATAACAGGTTCTGAAATTGTGGCAATAATCAATAGCTTACCAACCAAAAAGAGTCCAGGACCTGATGGATTCACAGCCGAATTCTACCAGAGGTACAAGGAGGAACTGGTACCATTCCTTCTGAAACTATTCCAATTGATAGAAAAAGAGGGAATCCTCCCTAACACATTTTATGAAGCCAGCATCGTCCTGATACCAAAACCTGGCAGAGACATAACCAAAAAAGAGAATTTCAGACCAATATCCTTGATGAACATTGATGCAAAAATCCTCAATAAAATACTGGCACACCGAATCCAGCAGCACATCAAAAAGCTTATCCACCATAATCAAGTGGGCTTCATCCCTGGCATGCAAGGCTGGTTCAACATACGCAAATCAATAAATGTAATCCAGCATATAAACAGAACCAAAGACAAAAACCACATGATTATCTCAATAGATGCAGAAAAAGCCTTTGACAAAATCCAACAACCCTTCATGCTAAAAACTCTCAATAAATTAGGTATTGATGGGACGTATCTCAAAATAATAAGAGCTATCTATGACAAACCCACAGCCAATATCATACTGAATGGGCAAAAACTGGAAGCATTCCCTCTGAAAACTGGCACAAGACAGGGATGCCCTCTCTCACCGCTCCTATTCAACATAGTGCTGGAAGTTCTGGCCAGAGCAATCAGGCAGGAGAAGGAAATAAAGGGTATTCAATTAGGAAAAGAGGAAGTCAAATTGTCCCTGTTTGCAGATGACATGATTGTATATCTAGAAAACCCCACTGTCTCAGCCCAAAATCTCCTTAAGCTGATTAGCAACTTCAGCAAAGTCTCAGGATACAAAATCAATGTACAAAAATCACAAGTATTCTTGTACACCAATCACAGACAAACAGAGAGCCAAATCATGAGTGAACTCCCATTCACAATTGCTTCAAAGAGAATAAAATACCTAGGAATCCAACTTACGAGGGATGTGAAGGACCTCTTCAAGGAGAACTACAAACCACTGCTCAATGAAATAAAAGAGGATACAAACAAATGGAAGAACATTCCATGCTCATGGGTTGGAAGAATCAATATTGTGAAAATGGCCATACTGCCCAAGGTAATTTATAGATTCAATGCCATCCCCATCAAGCTACCAATGACTTTCTTCACAGAATTGGAAAAAACTACTTTAAAGTTCATATGGAACCAAAAAAGAGCCCGCATCGCCAAGTCAATCCTAAGCCAAAAGAACAAAGCTGGAGGCATCACGCTACCTGACTTCAAACTATACTACAAGGCTACAGTAACCAAAACAGCATGGTACTGGTACCACAACAGAGACATAGATCAATGGAACAGGTTTCCGTACTGTAGTGGTTATCACGTTCGCCTAACATAGATCAATGGAACAGAACAGAGCCCTCAGAAATGACGCCGCATATCTACAACTATCTGATCTTTGACAAACCTGACAAAAACAAGAAATGGGGAAAGGATTCCCTATTTAATAAATGGTGCTGGGAAAACTGGCTAGCCATATGTAGAAAGCTAAAACTGGATCCCTTCCTTACACCTTGTACAAAAATTAATTCAAGATGGATTAAAGACTTAAATGTTAGACCTAAAACCATTAAAATCCTACAGGAAAACCTAGGCAATACCATTCAGGACATAGACGTGGGCAAGGACTTCATGTCTAAAACACCAAAAGCAATGGCAACAAAAGCCAAAATTGACAAATGGGATCTCATTAAACTAAAGAGCTTCTGCACAGCAAAAGAAACATCAGAGTGAACAGGCAACCTACAACATGGGAGAAAATTTTTGCAACCTACTCATCTGACAAAGGGCTAATATCCAGAATCTACAATGAACTCAAACAAATTTACAAGAAAAAAACAAACAACCCCATCAAAAAGTGGGCAAAGGACATGAACAGACACTTCTCAAAAGAAGACATTTATGCAGCCAAAAAACACATGAAGAAATGCTCATCATCACTGGCCATCAGAGAAATGCAAATCAAAACCACAGTGAGATACCATCTCACACCAGTTAGAATGGCCATCATTAAAAAATCAGGAAACAACAGGTGCTGGAGAGGATGTGGAGAAATAGGAACACTTTTACACTGTTGGTGGGACTGTAAACTAGTTCAACCATTGTGGAAGTCAGTGTGGTGATTCCTCAGGGATCTAGAACTAGAAATACCATTTGACCCAGCCATCCCATTACTGGGTATATACCCAAAGGACTATAAATCATGTTGCTATAAAGACATATGCACACGTATGTTTATTGCGGCACTATTCACAATAGCAAAGAGTTGGAACCAACCCAAATGTCCAACAATGATAGACTGGATTAAGAAAATGTGGCACATATACACCATGGAATACTATGCAGCCATAAAAAATGATGAGTTCATGTCCTTTGTAGGGACATGGATGAAATTGGAAAACATCATTCTCAGTAAACTATCGCAAGGACAAAAAACCAAACACCGCATGTTCTCACTCATAGGTGGGAATTGAACAATGAGAACTCATGGACACAGGAAGAGGAACATCACACTCCGGGGACTGTTGTGGGGTTGGGGGAGCGGGGAGGGACAGCACTAGGAGATATACCTAATGCTAAATGACGAGTTGGTGGGTGCAGGAAATCAACATGGCACATGGATGCATATGTAACAAACCTGCGTATTGTGCACATGTACCCTAAAACCTAAAGTATAATAATAAAAATAAAAAAATTTAAAAATTTAAAAATTAAAAAAAAAAAAAGAAAGCTAAACTCTCCCTATAGATAATACTCAGATGTTCCTGAATAGTGCCAAAGTCATTTGGTCTTCTAAAGCAGTAGTTATCAGATTTTAGGAATTCACAGACTAATAAAATTTCTGAAAATATTTTAAGCAACTGAAAACGACTTGCCAACTTTTTGTTTTGCCTAGTATGGACAGTGAAATAAGCAAATAAAAATCCATCTACCACCAACAAAATCATCATTTCATCAAAGAAAAGATACCTTAACCTCCGAAAAAAAACAGAAAGGAAATATTGTCAAAATAAACAGCAGTCTCTTACATCGAATTAACTTTAGGAAAACTCATTACAATATCTTTATGATTTCATTTCACTAAATACTGCTAAGAATTTTGTCACAGACCAGCATGGGCATTTGGCAACCACTGTTCTAAGTTTTTAGTGCAGACCTAGAGTACAGCTGATAGCATTCACACATAATAGGTATATATGGTAGTTACAATGATTACTTGGTGTATAAAATGAAGCTGTATACAATAAATCATATTTTATCACTCTCTTTTGATGAAGCATCATGATTTTTCACAGAAAATTATTTGGCTCCAAGATGTGGAGGAGATGTAGATGAACAAAGATTGGCCACGAGTTGATCATTGTTGAAGCTGGATGATGGATAAATGGGGGTTCACTGTATTAGTCACTCTATTTCATAAATGTGTAATTTTTCTATAGTAAAAATATTCAAAAATGTAAGAAGGAAAAATAAGGTTACTGTAGAAAATTTACATAGGAGAATGCCCCTGTTCTTAGATACATGATGAAATATTTAGAGGTAAAGTCATGACTTTGTATCTCACCCCAGATAAAATGGCTTTTATCCAAAACTCAGGCAATAACAAATGCTGGTGAGGACGTGGAGGAAAGGGAACCTCGTACACTACTGGTGGGAATATAAATTAGTACAACCACTATGGAGAATAGTTTGGAGGTTCCTCAAAAACCTAAAAATAGAGCTACCATATGATCCAGCAATCCCACTGTTGGGTATGTACCCAAAAGAAAGGAAATCAATCTATCAAAGAGATATCTGCACTCCCATGTTTATTTCAGCACTATTTATGACAGCCGAGATTTGGAAGCAACCTGTGTCCATCAACAGACAAATGGTAGATATACACGATGGAGTGCTATTCAGCCAAAAACAAAAAAACAACACGAGATCCTGTTATCTGCAACAACACAGATGGAACGGGAGGTCATTATGTTAAGTGAATTAAGCCAGGCACAGAAAGACAAACTTCACATGTTCTCACTTATTTGTGGGAGCTAAAAATTAAAACAATTGAACTCATGTAGATAGAGAATAGAATGATAGATAACCAGAGGCTGGGAAGGGTAGTTGGGTGGGGGGCTGGGGAGTTGCAGGGAAGCACAGGTGATTAATGGGTACAAAAAATAGAATGAATAAGATCTAGTATTTGAGAGAACAGAATGACTGTAGTCAACAATAATTTAGTTGCACATTTTAAAATAACTAAAAGAGTGTAATTGGATTGTTTGTAACACAAAGGATAAATCCTTGAGATGATGTACACCGCATTTACCCTGATGTGATTATTACACATTATATGCCTGTATCGAAATATCCCTTATACCTGATAAATATACATACCTACTGTGTACTCTCAAAAATTTAAAAATTAAAAGAAGTCAAGGCCAGGTGCTGTGGATCTTGCCTATAATCCCAGAACTTTGGGAGGCTGAGGCAGGCGGATCACCTGAGGTCAGGAGTTCGAGACCGGCCTGGCCGACATGGTGAAACACCGTCTCTCCTAAAAATACAAAAATTAGCTGGGCATGGTGGCACATGCTTATAATCCCGGCTACTCCGGAGGCTGAGGCAGGAGAATCGCTTGAACCCAGGAGGTGGAGGTTGCAGTGAGCCGAGATCACACCGTTGCACTCCAGCCTGGGTGACAGCGACTCCGTCTCAAAAAACAAACAAAAAAACCCATCAACAACAACAAAAATTAAAAGAAGTCATGACGTTGTAATTTTAAAAGGCAGGAGGGGGAAATGCAGGGACAGAAAAAGCAATATGGCAGAATATTAACACTGTGGGCATTCACTGTATTATTTTTTACTTTCCAGCAGACTTAGGATATTTAAAAATAAAAAGTTAAGGGGATTGTAGACCTTTACCAAAAATCCACTGAGTCCCTGCTTAGGTAAACATGAAGGTGAACCGGACCTTAAGTGGATGCTTGAGGTTCCCTTTATTTCTGCAGCCTCTCTTAAGTCTTTAGTTCCAGCCAAAATGGCAAAACATAATCAAATATGTAAACAGACTCACTGCTAATTCACTAATGCTAAATGAGAGCTAAGAGAAAATCTTCAGAAGGGGATTGAACTACAGCAGCTTATTGAGGGACAGAGGGAAATATACACAGAAACACTTTCCAACTACAACAAATCAAAGTTCATAGCCTGCCTTGATAAGCTCAAAAGTTACAAAGCACTAAGCAATTCCAAAACAGCTCTAAAATTCAGGAATGAGGAGAGCTCAAAGAGAAATTAGAGATAAAATTTAACCGAAATAGATTTTTAAAATCCAGATCCCAAGGACAAAGACATTTTCAAGTAATGTAACAACCAAGTCAACCTAATACACAAAATTTCCAATTTTTTAAAAAGGAATTTGATTATTCATTTTACTGAGAGTTGTTTTATATATGGACTCATTTAAATAGACACCTTAAAAACTTATATTGTATGTACAAAAAAATGGACTTTTCATCCTACATCAGGTTCACAGCTGTTGAAAATGCCCCCAATATGCCTTTTGGTGCCATTCGGTTAACCAGCAGCGACCCCATGTGGCCACAAGAGAAACCAATCTAATTCAGCCGCAAAGCCTCAATCTAATTTTTCGCATTTCAATAGTCAAGAATTTTATCTCGAGTTGTTGCACGCGGACGGCTCTTCAGTTTGATGACTACTTACGTTCTCTGGAGATTAAGAGAAATACAGCATGAGTCCCAGAGAGATTGGACCTACCACGAAGCGCGGAGAAGACCTTGTTCCCCAATAAGAACACAAAAGAACATCCATTACAGAACCAAGCTAGAGACTGGGCCCGGGACACTACTATTTCTTGAGTCAGTAAAGCGCTGAAAAAACCCAATTCCCGTCTGGGATCATCTGGGTTCTTTAAAATCAATCCCAGATCTATCTGCCAATCCCCCCTACATATTCAAAATACAATACAAAGGAGGGCTTTGAACGGACTCAGTCTCAAATCTTGTCAGATTCAAGTAATCACGCTTGGGTCACTTCTTTCTCTAGAACCAAAAACTCTTTGAAGACCTCTGCCCTCGGACCTGTAAGTAAAGGCAGGTGGGGGAGAAACGGAGAAGGACAAACAAGAGAGGGATAGTGAAGAGAGAAACTTGGGGGATGGGGGGCCTGCGGACCCCCCACACTAAGCACCCCATAGGGGGCCACAGGGACTGCCGAGCTGGACCTACAAGGAGGGGGGTCCTCGGGGCCGCTCTTGTCTTCCTGGGGGGGTCCTGAGGTTTCAGGCTTACAGGACCTGCCCTCTGAGTCGCCAGGGTCCTTCGGGGGCACACTCTCCTCGACGTCTGGCATTTTGCTGATGGTATCTGGGTGAGGGAAAAAGGCGTGTTGTTGGCGTCGGGGAAGGGGCCTCCCCAGTTGCCAAGGGGGTCCCTGGGGGCGGCGGGAAGGGGGGTAGCAGCCTCAGGGTCTTGGGGGTGCTGAGGGGCAGACACAGGCAAAGGAGCGTGGAGGAACCGAAGTCGAGAGTGAGACAGAAGTGGAGCGTTGGGCGGCAACGAGGAAACTAAGGCCACAGAAGCCCGGCGCAGGGCGGGCCGCGTGGGAAGGCCCCTTCCTTCGCGGCGAGGTGCCCCCCTCGCCCGAAACGCCGCCCCAGGCCCGCCTCCGGCTCCCAGGCCGTCACCTCCTCCTCACCTCCTCCTCCCGCGCCGCGGGTCGTCCACTGGCGTCCGCTCGGGGGCCCTCGCGGCCTGGCGGCCTGGACCGTACCACCGCGGCGGAGCGGCGGGGTGGGGCGGCGCGCGGTGGGAGAGGCCAGGGTCTGAGAACAAACCGCCGCGGTCGCCGGGGCAACGGGGCGCCCTTGGCCGGAAGCGGCAGGCTCGTGCGTCCCTCCTGAGCTCGAAGCCAACCAGGCCTCGAGCGGCTCGGTGCGGCCGGTTAATGCCGGTCAGCTCCCGCCTCTCGAGAAGGATGGCTGGAACTGCTGAGACGAGGCCAGAGCATGCATGGGGCTTTTCTTCAGGCTGTTCGGACAGCCGAGAAGCCGAGCCACACCCAGGAGGGTTGTTTCACAGCGTGTCCTCCGCAACCGCCGCAGGGGCGCAGGGGCCGCACTCTTTCCTCACATGTGGGAGAAGCAGAGGAGCCGCCAGGGCTAGGGCCAGGCTCTGCCCACTGGGGTCTCCGCCCGTGGTCGCCCTCCGCCTCCTGGGCTCTAGCCCTTGCCTTTCTTGACTCTAAGTCTACTCTGTCGCCCTTGCAGTGTTGTGAAGACCTGGAGTGCCCCCGCCTGAGAAACTAGAAAGGAAGCGTTTCCTCTTCATCTGCTCCCGTCCCTCTTTATTACCTTGTCATGACTTCTTACCATAAAAGTGTACAGTAACAAAACAAAACAAAAGATGAAAATATTACGGTAAGAATCCGGGCGCGGTGGCTGACACCTGAGTCCAACGGATCTCCTGTCAAGAGTTCAAGTCCAGTCTGGCCAACATGGTGAAACCCCGACTCTACTAAAAATACAAAATATAGCTGGGCGTGGTGGCGGGCGCCTGCATTCCCAGCTATTCGGGAGGCAGAGGCAGAGAATTGCTTGAACCCGGGAGGCACAGTTTGCAGTGAGCGAGATCGCGCCACTGCACTCCAGCCTGGGCGACAGAGCGAGACTCTGTCTCCAAAAAAAAAAAAGAAAGAAAGAAACTCTGCCTGGAATGAGTTCTTAACTTTGCCTTGGCCGGGCTCAGTGGCTCACACTTGTAATCCTAGCATTTTGGGAGGCCAAGGCAGGTGCATCACCTGAGGTCAAGGAGTTCGAGACCAGCCTGGCCAACATGGCGACACCCCATCTCTACTAAAAACGACAAAAAATTAGCTGGGCCTGGTTGCAGACGCCTGTAATCCCAGCGACTCGGGAGGCCGAGGCAGGAGAATCTCTTGAATCTGGGAGGCCGTGGTTGCAGTGAGCTGAGATTGTGCCACTGCACTCCAGCCTGGGCAACAGAGCGAGACTCTGTCTCAAAAAAACAAAACAAGGCCAGGCGCGGTGGCTCGAGCCTGTAATCCCAGGGCTTTGGGAGGCCGAGGCGGGTGGATCACCTGAGGTCGGAGCTTGAGACCAGCCTGACCAACATGGAGAAAACCCGTCTCTACTAAAAATACAAAATTAGCTGGGCGTGGTGGCTCATGCCTGTAATCTTAGCTACTCAGGAGGCTGCGGCAGGAGAACCACTTAAACCTGGGAGGCAGAGGTTGTGGTGACCCGAGATCACGCCATTGCACTCCAGACTGGGCAACAAAAGCGAAACTCCGTCTCAAACAAAACAAAACAAAACAAAATCAAAAAACAAAAACAACCTTTGCCTTGTTAGTGTGGAGTGTGGATGTTTCTTGCACAATTCTTGGGTTTGGAGGGGTAAATTATAAAGATGCCCAAGAGCATTTGTGCTTAAAAGAAGTCCATTCCACCTTGAGGCCCAGGCATATGCCAGGGGAGTGGCCTAGCCAAGTTAATGTTTATCCAGAGCATCTCAGACACATCCATACCAAACCCACCCCTTCCTCCTCCTCGCCCTCTCCTGCTGTTTCCCTTAGGGATGCCAACTGTGAAGCAGGCCAGCCTTCACCCTAAAACCACCAGAAGTGGGAGGAAGTTGCATGATGACTTCAGCAAAGAGTTCAATGAAATATGATGCTTCCTTACTACATAGGGACATATTTAGGCTGGGTTATTGATTTCTCTTTAAAAATGCAAATCGAGAATTCCATTTGGCATTTTTACTTCTGGGAGAAAGTTTCCAGAATAACACCAGTTCGTTTCCCCCACAAAAATTGCATTGCTGTAAAACTCCCTACTGATGTCTGAAATTCCTCTAACAATTCTTTCATATATGTTAAATTGTCTATTTAAGTATTCTCTTAATATTCAAATTGTCTGGGAGGGTCAGTGGGAAGAAATAGCAGTCCAGGAGCACATGGTAGTGTGGGGGGGGGGGGAGGGTGGAGAGTGGGGAGGGGACCGAAGCTAGAAGAGAAGGGAAAGGAGGTAGCAGAGAAAGACAAAATTAGTTTTCCCAGGGTCAGCCCAGGTACAGCATTTCATGATCTTTATCATTAATAGTCATCAGAACCAACCAAGCAAAAGTTAGAGGTTGAGGGGAGTAGAAAGATCAAGTAAGAGATATGCACTTCTTCCCTTTGGGGTCTTAGTTAATAACTGATTTCTGTGTAATAATTTACAGAATGCTTTTACATCGCAGATCTATATGCTCTGCACACAATCTCATTCAGTAGGCAAGGCAGGTGTTATATTGGACTGTTTGAAAGTTGAACAAGCTGGGGATCAAAGAGGTTTCAGAGAGTAACCAAAAGTCACACAGTAAGCAAGGTCTTGAATCTTGATCAGATACTTTTTCTTAATTCACACCACCTCCTTGACTCTGGTATCTATTATGTACACAATAAAATATAACATATAATGTCATGGTAAGTACCAGGGCCGGGACTATGAACAAGAAGTGCTACCTGAGGACTGAGAAAGGGTGAAAGATCTTGCTGGTGTTTGGGTCAGTTCAAGCCTGGCCTTTAGCCAGGGTCCTCAGTAAGATACTCTAACTCAGACGGGCTCAGTGGCTCACGCCTGTAATCCTAGCACTTTGGGAGGCCGAGACGGGCAGGTCACCTGAGGTCAGGAGTTCAAGACCAGCCTGGCCAACATGGTGAAACCCCGTCTCTGTTAAAATACAAGAATTAGCTGGGCATGGTGGCGGGCGCCTGTAATCCAAGCTACTCAGGAGGCTGAGGCAGAAGAATCACTTAAACCCAGGAGGCAGAGGTTTCAGTGAGCTGAGATCGTGCCACTGCACTCCAGCCTGGGCAGCTGAGCAAGACTCTGTCTAAAAAAACCGCTCTTGGAAGCGAAGGCGGGTGGGGATCACTTGACGCCAGGAGTTTGAGACCAGCAAAGACCCTGGTCTTTGCTGTGGCAACACAGCAAGACCCTGTAAAAAACAAAAAAAATTCTCTAACTCATTTGGTCTTTGGCTTATGTTAGGCCTGGCTCTCCCTCAACCTCAGGACCCTCTTTAAACTCTTCTAATGGGTGAAACTGAAGTTTCTACATATGTCCATTATTTAGCAGGAATGCCCCCTCCTGGATAACTTCACATCTTTGCCCTATTAAAGTGCACATACCTCAAATGACCCATAATGCAAGTATTTCCAAGCAACCCAAGAACAGAAGAGAAGCCGTTTCCTCTTACACTGAAGTATGACCAAAGTTGTCCAGCCCAGGGTTCCTTTTTTCTACCAAGATGTTGTATGACTTTTCTATTCATAATATATCCATTTGTTTTAATACTAAAGTCTATTTCCCTTCCACAATTTTTTTTTTGAGATAGGGGCTCACTTTGTCCCCCAGGCTGGAGTGCAGTGGAACAATCTCGGTTCACTGCAGCCTCGACCTTCTGGGTTCAAGCAATCCTCCTGCCTCAGTCCTTCAAGTAGCTGGGACTACAGGTGTGTGCCACCACACCCTGTTAATTTTTGCATTTTTTGTTGAGACGGGGTTTCATCATGTTGTCCAGGCTGGTCTCAAACTCCTGAGCTCAAGCAATCTGCCCACCTCGGCTTCCCAAAGTGCTGGAATTACAGGCGTGAGCCACTGCACCTGGCCCCTCCCTCAAATCTTTGAATAGAATTCTTGTTCCAGGAGGAAGGGCTTCCTATACTTGTTGGTACACCTCTGTATATCCCTGTGGGTGCCTACAACCCAGTTTGAGAAGCAGTTCATGGTAATTTCAGGCCTGCAACTAAAATTTTCCTATTCCTCAACCATGTTCTCACATATGAGAGCTTTAACTCAAGCCCAGTAGATGATCTGTTCTCATTATGAAATACTATTCTGTGTACACTACCCCACAAAAGCACATTATGTAGAAAGTCAGTCCTATCCACAAAGACATTCTGAAAGAGGGGCGTATAAAGACAAAGATACAAGCGACATACCTGGAGGTGGCTGTAAGAGGTACAGAATCACAGAATTTAAGAGGAATCCTGGATACAAATCTGCTAACTAAAAACAAAAATGAAAAACCCCCCACTTTTCAAAGAAACATTTTAGGCTCAGTGAGGTTAAATGACTTGGCTAAGGTCACCACCAGTTTATGGAAAATTCAGGACTAGAACCCATATCACCATCTGTTTACTCTGTAATGTATAGAGGTATGCAAGAATAAAAGCTAATACTGTAAATAAATATTTACATTTCCTAAAGAAAAATGTAAATGATAGGGCATGGAATGGAGAAAGTAAGGGATTGAAGTTAAATAAAGGCCAAGATGCAAGTACAGTCGAGTATACTGGAAGATAAACAGTCAACTAAAGTGGTAGGGACACATAAATACAGGGTGGGACTTTAAATGGAACCATTTGGAGTCATGTAAACTCGGACTGACTTCATTATAGCCTCCCTTATGATACAGAACCGCACGTCAAAACTATTTGCTTTAGTCTTTTGACAAATGTGTTTTCTCCACAGAACCCAAGAGTAGGAGAAGGGTTGAGGGAATCTGGGGGCAGTCTGGAGGTGGTCCTTTGAAGCTGAATGTGAAGTGTGATGGATGGGAAAACCATTACAAATCTCTAAGGGAGGAGGCTCAAAGCGGAAGACAAAGAAGATTCTGGGAGCAATGTTTACTGCCTCCTTTTCTAGCCACATCTCACTCCGTTAGCAACACCTCACAGGCTCTGCTCTTCCGACCTCAGGGTCTTTGCATATGCTGTTCCTTCCACCTAGCATGCTTCTCCCTGCTCTAAAAGCCCCTGTCACCCTCCTGACTCTCATCCTTCAGAACTAGCTTACAAGGCCTAACTTCCTCAGAGGAACTTCCATGGCCCTCCATTAGCTTCTCTCAACACCCTGCATGTTTTCTCCATAGCACTCATCACATTTTGTAATCATATGTTTGTTGGCATACTTAACCTTTATTGAAATGTGACTCTCCCATGAGACTAACCTTTCTGGGAGCAGGGACTGTGTGCATTTTATTCACTGCTGTGCCTGGGACATAATAGGTGTCCAATCAATAATTATGGAATGAATGAACAGGGGAGACTGCATTATAAGGGGAGTGACAGAGAATGGGCCACTGCTCCCCTCACACACCCAAGAGGTCAAGCAAAGTGTCTCTCTCTGGATCCAGTCTCGGTTACCAGGGTCTTTCTCTTTTTATCTCATAAACATATAGACATGTTTTCTCTCTTTCTGTGTCTCCTCTGTCCTTAGCTTCCTGAGAGAGCCTTTTAAACCAGCAAAGACAATGTCTGAGAGAAAAGGACTTTTGAGGCCCTGTGACACTGGAGTGCCTCCCACCCCAATCAGAAGGTGGCAGCAGGGGGCAGTGGCACCATGGGAGTAACTTAGAGCCTGGCTCCTAGATGAAGTAGTTTCTCTCTCTCTCTCTGCAGAGTAACCCAGGGTCAGCAGCAGCCGAAAGCCACAAAAACTGACTTTAAAAGTCCTCCTAAGAGCTGCATCTTTTGAGTCCCCAAAACAATCACGCCTTGTGCCCCAGGACACGGCGCGAGTTACACACTTAAAGCAGTTTCCACAGAACCACATTCAGTTGGTTTTAAACTCTGGGGAAAGCTGGCAGCCTCTTTGTGGGTTTTTTAAAAAACTAGTTAGAGGGACAATTAAACCTTTATGGGCCCCAGAATGTACCTATGCAGACATAAATAAGGATCATTCTTCATCACTGGAGAATCCACTTTCTGGCAACAGATATATTTTTCTGCCATTGCAGGACAGAGTTGAGCTCACGTCTGAGAACCTTTATGATTAAATGGGCAGGTGATGGGGGTTAGCATGAGCAGCGTTAGAACTTTGACCCTAAATTTGGCACAGGCCCTTTCTCAAAATGGATGTGTCACAGGCCTTGGGCTTAGCTGGTCTTAAATAAATCACATAAACTTCCAAAGCCTTTCCAGAAAGCTGCCAGGATTTTAAGCCAAGAAAACTCATCTTGCTCTCTCTTTGTGTTACTTCGGGACAAAATGCTCCATTTGTCAAAGAATCCTGACTCTTTTATTCCCACTCTTACAACACAATACAATGTATTCATATATTTACAGTGCAGTGCCCTTCAATAGTCCAGATGATTTTTTTAATCCAATAATATCATTAAATGCACCGGGGGCTCTCTTCTTAAAGAACTTTTGAGTAAACTCTTTTGTTAAGGGAAGCAATCTTTCATAAGGCAAATCATCAGTCTCCAATTTGTTTTCCAAATCTGAGATTTTCTTAAACCAGGGTCCACTTTAGATGACGGCTTGTGCATTTTCTTTTATTTTTCTGACTTTGTTTAAGACAAGCTTTTCCTGACTAGATATTATTGGGTAGGGATGAAGGAACCTCAAACACTTGAGAAATAAATCAGTTTCAGTCATTTGTGTCATCCGTAATTCTTTAGAACCACCAGCTTAAAGCAAAGTATAATGATCTCCTGACAAAGAACCCAGCCTCACAGATTTGAGGGCCAGCCTATTAGAAGTCCATCTCAAAAGAAATGTGGGGGGAGGGTGTTTAGGACATTATTGTAGTTTTTTTTGTGTGTGGCCAAGTACATGGCATAATATTTATCATGTTAACCATTTGTAAGTGTGTACAATTCAGTGGCATTAAATAAATTCACAATGGTATGTAATCATCACCACTATCTATACCCAAAACATTTTCATTGTCCCCAACAAAAACTCTGTAACCATTAAACAATAATTCCCCGTCCCTTGCTCCCTCCAGACCCTGGTAACCTCTATTTTATTTTCTGTCTCCATAAAGAGAGAACAGTTTTATACTCCAGTTTTTCTCTGGGACTTTTTTTCTTCCCACAACGGTGTGGCGGGGGAACGGGGAAAGTCGTGGCCATCCTTTTTCACCTTGTAAGTCCTTCCCAGTGCCGCCTCTCCACTCCCCTTTCCTTCACCGATAGCGTCTCTAAGATGAAGCTGGAGCTCATTTGAACAGTTTAAACTTGCAGAGGGGCTGCAGTCCCCAACGGGAACAAAAGGAGGTCACTGGGTCTGAGTCTCTGTTACAAGCTCAGGAATGGCAGGAATTTTGTGACTTCAATAGTCTGAGGAAGTGCAACGCGATGAGCTAGATGGCTGTTTTGGTGTCTGAAGCCTATGTGGCCCCCCCGTTTAGCACCAATCAGTTGCAGAGTTACTCACCTGAGATCTGTCAGGGCTAACAGAGATGGGATTGCAGTAAGAGGCATAGAGAGCTGCCTTGGGCACCCTCAAATTCCATGCTGTGGAATTTCTCATTGAAAAACACTGGCTAAGCCACTCACAACCTCTGCAGAACTTACATCTCTTGTACCCATTTGTGGCCAACAGAGGCACACTCAGAATGACTCATATCCTTCAGTTTGGGTTTTACTTTGCTCGTAATGCTTGGAAACTCTCAAAGGAGCTAACCTCCCCCGTCTCCCCCACCCTCACACAACTCAGGATAAACAAGAGATTCAGCTTATGAAAAATCTGATTTTTGGTTGCTTCAAGAACTACTTGGGCACCCCCAGTCGCCCCTCCCCAACTTCCCGGACTGTGAGCCTGCTGAGGGGGCCCTTAGGACAACCATGGCAGGGTGATTCAATGGCTCAGAGAAACTGCAAACCATGGGATGGTGGAAGGATAGTCACCTTGAAGACAGGAGGCATGGATTTCTTCTGCTTCCCACTTGCTAGTGACCCTAGGCAAGTCACGTCACAGCTCTGGCCTCATTTCCCTTATGTTGAGTGGAAGTGCCCTGCAACTCTGAGAATCTGGGGGTGCGGGGGTGGGGGAGCAAGGCTTTCTAATGTCTGGAACTCTTAAAACAGGGAACAAAGCCTTTTGTTTCCCATAGGTGCTGACCTTAATGGAAAGAATGGTTGTAAGGAGGAGGAGGAGATTTGGGGAATGAGGAGAGTGGATGGGTGTTTTTTAGGTGTATTTTAGGATAGATTGAGAATTAAGTTTTGGCTGGATCTTTATGAGGAATTGTTCAGCAGGCATCTGGAAATAAGCACCTGGAGTTAAGAAGAGGGATTGGGACTGACAACAGGAATAGAGACAGGAGTCATGGTTGATAAATGAAATGGTAATAATACAAGAGACATGTATCAAGTGCTTACCATAATGCCAGGATCTTGGGGAGCCCTTCATGTAGACATGTTCCTGCCATACACACAACAACCCTATGACAAATATGTTGTTTTTACACCACTTTACAGATGAGGAGAACTTAAATATCCCCCCAAGGCCATAGAGTGAGTAAGTGGTAAGCCAGGGGCTTGAACCCAGGGAGTCTGACTTCAGAACCCTTAACCTGACTTTTCTATCACCTTCTGAAGCTACAGCGGTGGAGAAGCATGGGAGAAAAGAAATACTAGTGGATAGAATCTTGACAAATACCTGTAATAAAGTACTCCTATACTTGATCAACTGCGACCTAAAATCAGATTCTGAGAAGATGAAGGTGTGGGTCAGAAACAGAGAACTATCCACTTCTATCTAGTGATGTTGGCAATTGGGATGACTCTGCACAAGTTAAATAATAATAACACCCAAAATATATTAAACACTCATTATATGCTAGGCACTGTACTAAAAGGACTTCACGTATAGTATCTCATTTAGTCATCTTACAAATCCTACATAAAAGCTATTATAGTGCCCATTTAACAGGAGAGGAAACTGAAGCTTCCAGAACTTAAGGGACTTAACCAGCGGGAAATCTCAGGGCTGGGAACTCAAAGCCAAGCTGTGTGCTTCCAGAGACAGCTCAAGATTTGCCTCCCGAAAGCAGCGTTTCCTGACCGCCTCTCATAACAGACATGAAGTGAAACCTCTTGACATTCCTGATTTGTTTCGTGTTAAGATACTCCCTGGTTTGCAGTTAACGCCAATATTTGAAGTCAGTACTTCTGGAAGTTGTTAAAGCGTTATCAGCTGTCTTGAACTACTGTTTAAGTTTATTACGTGCACCTTCGAGTTAATTTAAGCCAACTAGAATAAGCAGTAGCTAATTTTTGGTCCCCCGAGGCACGCCCAGCTGATTCCCACCACACCCAGTTCCATGGAGAAGCTTGATTGGTCCACAGGTCCTGTCTCCTTTACAGTGATTGGTTCAAGTAAAAGCACGTGACACAAGTCAGGCCAACGAGGCACAAGGAGAGGTCAGCTATAGCGGCTTCCGGCAAAGTCCCTCCTCTTTGTACTTCATCAGGCGTTTTTTGGAAAGTGAGAATCCTTCCTGCTCCAGACTTTGTCCTGCTGGAGTGGGAGGCCGCCTGACTACCAGCTTCACTAAGCGTGGAGAGGCAGAGAGCCCCTGAAGCCCACCCTCCTGCCCGAGATTCCCCAACATCCAACCAGTACATTCTTGTTGAAGCTGGCTTGTTTTGGGATGCTTGCCGCTCCCCACCCGCGCTGGAATGTGAGCACCATGAGGGTACACACCCTGTCCGTCTCCACTGCTGCACCCCCAGCCCTTATACATAGCTGGGCACGGAGACATACCTTATCATATAGCTGAATGATGAACGAGTGAAGTCATGAATGAACCTAATATAAGCTCCCAGTGGGGCGGGGCGGGGCGGGGCGGGGATGGGGATAGCTGGAAAACACCTTAAAATAATCTAATCCACATCTCTCTTTTCTACTCTATAGTAAGAAAAGAAACATGAGCTGCAGTGTTAGAAAGTAGTTATCCTAACTAGGGCAGACACTCTCTAGTGCCATAATGAGAATCTTTGGTTACTGTAAGTCAAGCATCCCAGAGGGGCTCTGATGCCACGCCCGGTTCAAGTCGGAGAACAGGACACCCAGAAGGATCCAGCTAAATAAAACTTCAGCGTCAGTTGATGATAGAAATGGAGAGTTGGTAAGAAAGACACAAGATTTTGTATTCAGCTTTTTTTTTTTTGAGACGGAGTCTTGCTCTGTCGCCCAGGCTGGAGTGCAGTGGCACAATCTCCGCTCACTGCAAGCTCCGCCTCCCGGGTTCACGCCATTCTCCTGCCTCAGCCTCCCGAGTAGCTGGGACTACAGGCGCCGGCCACCACGCCCGGCTAATTTTGTATTTTTAGTAGAGACGGAGTTTCACCGTGTTAGCCAGAATGGTCTCGATCTCTTGACCTCGTGATCCGCCCGCCTCTGCCTCCCAAAGTGCTGGGATTACAGGCATGAGCCACCGAGCCCAGCTTTTTTTTTTTTTTTAAAGAACATACAATTTTTGTACTAGTTGATTAATGTTTAATGTTGGCTGTTGTGATGAATAAAGTTTAGGAAATACACGGTTATGATTCCAGGGGCCTTTAGCATATAGAGCTCCATCTGCATCCCACTTTGGACTTAGGAGTGAGACTATGCAAAGCCTTGTTTGCTGGGAATGCACCTCTCTAAACATTCAAAATTGCAGAATGAAAGTTATGAAGCACTGGCAGACTTCACAACTCCCTTACATTCCATTCCATAGTTTGTATATGCTTTTTACCAAATATCTTGTTTCTTTTTCTGAATTTCAGACATCCACATTCCAGAGAAATATTTTCTTTTAAAATCAACTTTATTGAGGTATAATTTTCATAAATGTGCCAATTTTAAGTGTACATTTTGATGAGTTTTACAAATACATATATCCATGCAGCCACCACCACAGTCAAACAGAATATTTCCATCATCTCCAAAGGTTTCCTTGTCCCCGTTTGCAGTCAGTATCTGTCTCCTTATCCCAGGGCCCAAGCAACCACTGATCTGCTTTACCTGTTCTAAAACTTCATATAAACAGAATTGTACAATATGTAGTTGTATTTGGCAGGTAGAGCTGCCAAAAAATACCACAGACTGGGTGGCTTAAGCAATGGAAATTTATTTTTTACAGTTTTAAAGACTGGAAGTCCAAGATGAAGATGTCGGCAGGTTTGGTTTCTCCTGAGGCCTCTCTCTTTGGCTTGCAGATGGCTGTCTTCTGGCTGTGTCCTCACATGGCCTTTTCTCAGGATACACACATCCTTGGTGTCTCTTCCTCTTTTTATAAGGACACTAGTCCTATTGGGTTAGAGCCCCAATTCAATAGGTCCCTATTGGATTTGACTTATTGGCCCTTTGACTTCATTTAACTTTAATTACCTCTTTAAAGGCCCCATCTCCAAATACAGTCACATTGTAGGAAAGGATTTCAACTTACGAATTTTGCCAGGGACACAATCAGTTCATAATAGTAGTCTTTTGTGTCTGACTTCTATGACTCAGCATGTCTATGTGATTTATCCATGCCATGGCATCTATCAGTAGTTTGTTCCTTTTAATTGCTGAGTAGAAGTCCATTGTATGAATATATCACAGTTTATTTGTCCTCTTATCTGTTGATGGACTTTGGGCTATTTCTAGTCTTTTACTATTATGAATAAAACTCCTATAAACATCCTAGTATATCTTTTTGTGGACATGTATCTTAGTTTATCTTGGGTAAATATCCAGGAGTAGGATTACTGGATGAAATGGTGTTTAATTTTGTAAGAAACTGTCAAACATTTCTCCAAAGTGGGTGTACAATTTTATATTTCCACCAGCAGTGTATGAAAGTTTCAGTTGTTCCACATCCTTACCAATACTTGGAACCGTCAATTTAAAAAAAAAGTCATTCTAGTAAGTGCGTAATGGTTCCTTGTTGTGGTTTTAACTTGCATTTCCCTGATGACCAATTGTTGAGCATTTCTTCATGTACTTATTTATCATCCAATTGTCTCATTTGGTGGTGTCTGTGCAAGCCTTTTGAGCTTTTTTTTTTTTTTTAAAAAGGACTTTAGGCCAGGTGTGGTGGCTCATGCCTGTAATCCCAGCACTTTGGGAGGCTCAGACAGGAGGATCACTTGAGCCCAGTAGTTTGAGACCAGCCTGGGCAACATTGCAAGACCTCATCTCTATGAAAAAAATATATATTTTTAAATAATTTAAAAGGACTTTATTTTTTAAGAGCAGTTTTAGGTTTACAGCAAAACGGAAAGGAAGATACAAATTTCTCATCTACTCCCTCCCCCAACATGTGTAGACCTCCCCCATTATCAATATCCCCTACGAGTGTGGTGCAGTTGTTGCCATTGATGAACCAACACTGACACATCACAATCACCCAAAGTACATCATTTACATGAGGGTTCTCTCTTGGTGTTGTACATTCTGTGAGTTTGGACAAATGTATAATGATGTGTATCCATCATTATAGTGTCCTACAGAGTTTTCACTGCCCTAAAAATCCTCTGTGCTCTGCCTATTCATCACCCTTCCCCACTCCATCTTTAAATTGGCATTGGCAAAGTTTTTTAAAAAATTTTTTTTACTTTTCTGTATATTTTTTTGAGATGGAGTCTTGCTCTGTCACCCAGGCTGGAGTGCAGTGGTGCAATCTCAGCTCAATGCATCCCCTGTCTCCCGGGTTCCAGTGATTCTCCTGCCTCAGCCTCTCGAGTAGCTGGGATTACAGGCGCCCACCACCATGCCTGGCTAATTTTTATATTTTTAGTAAAGACGGGGGTCTCACCATGTTGGCCAGGCTGGTCTCGAACTCCTGACTTCAAATCATCCACCCACCTCAGCCTCTCAAAGTGCTGAGATTACAGGTATGAGCCACCGCATCCGGCCAGGCAAAGTTTTTTATAATAATCCATTACAATATCCTCCTATTACTTGCAAAATCTGTCATTAAGTCACTTCTCTTATTTCTGATATTCTTAATTCGTGTTTTTTCTCTTTTCTCCTGATCCATGCCTAGAGGTTGATCAATATGATCTTTTCAAGGAACTAGCTTCTGGTGTCATTGATTTTCTCCATTGTTTTTCAGTATTCTATTTCATTAATTTCTGTTTTGATCTTCATTATTTCCTTTCCTCTGCTTACTTTGGGTTTCATTTGCTCTTCTTTTTCTCATTTCTTAAGGTAGAGGCTGAAGTCATTGACTTGAAACCTTTCAAGTGCTGATTTAGTGGCACCCACAAATTTGGATATGTTGGGTTTCCATTTTCATTCCATTCAAAATACATTCTGATCCCTCCTGCCTTTTTGACTGATAGGTTATTAAGAAGTGCCTTATCTAGTTTCCAAATATTTGGAGATTTTTCTAAGACTCCTTCTATTATTCACTATTTATAATTTAATTCCATTGTGGTGAGATAACTTTTTTATTATGACTTGAATCCTTTCAAATGTTTGAGACTTGTTTTATGGCCCAGAATATGGCCTATTTTGTTAAATGTTCCTTGTGCATGTGAAAAGAATGTGCATTCTGCTGTTGTTGGATGGAGTGTTCTATAAGTGTCAACTAGGTCAAGTCGATTGATGGGGTTATTCAAATCCTCTATACACTTGCTTATTTTCTACCTAATTATCTATCGGTTATTAAGAGGGAGCAGTGAAATCTCTGATTATAATTATGATTTTTCTATTTGTCTTTGCAGCTCTATCCATTTTTGCTTCATGTATTTTGAAGCTCTGTTATTAGGTGCATAAACTTTTAGAATTTTGATGTATTGACATAATTATGAAATGATATTTACACTTGGTAATATTCTTTGATCTAAAATCTTCATCTGATACTCATATAGCCATCCTATCTTTTGATCAATGTTAGCTTGGCATATCTTTTTCTATCCTCCTTTTACATTTTAACATATTGTGTCTCTATATTGTGTTTCTTATAAGCATTATGTAATGTCTTGCTTTTTAATCCAATCTGACAATCTCCGCCTATTAATTAGAACATTTAGACCACTTACTTTTGTTTCTCACCTCAAAGAAATATGTGGATTGTTTTGTTTTAATTGTGGTAAAATATATATAACATAAAATTTATCATCGTAACCATTTTAAGTATTCAGTACAGTAATGTTAAGTATATTCACATTGTTGTGCAACCAATCTCTAGAACTTTTTCATCTTGCAAAATTGAGACTCTTTGCCCATTAAACAACAACTCCCCATTTCCCTCCTCTCCAACTCCTGGCAACCACCATTCTACTTTCTGTTTCTATGAGTTTGGCTGCTCTAGATACCTTGTATACGTGGAATCCTACAGTATAGACCATTTACTTATAATGTGATTATTGACAGGTTAAGTTTAAGCCTATCAGCTTCTTTTTGTTCTATATTTGTTCCATTTCTTTTTTGTTTCTTTCTTTTCTCTTTTTCTCCCTTCTTTTGGATTGATTTTTTTTTATAATTTCACTTTATTTTCTTTGTTGGGTTAGTAGCTATAATTCTTTGTTTTGTTATTTTAGTGGTTGCTTCAGGGTTTATGGCTTGTATATCTTATCACAGTCTGCCTTCACCACTTTACATATAAGAATTTTAATATACTTCTATTTCTCCTCTCCTGACCTTTCTGCTTTCATTATCATACTTTTTACTTATTCATATGTCATAAACCATACAATACATCATATTTTTTTATTTAAGCAGTCAATTATCATCAAAAGAGATATAGCTTTTTATAAATCTTACATATTCGCCCATGTATTTACCTTTATTCCTTTGGGTAGATCCATATTTCAATCTGGTATCATTTTCCTTCCACCTTAAGGATTTTCTTTAACATTTCTTGTCTGTTTGTTTGAGACGGGCTCGCTGTGTCACCCAGGCTGGAGTGCAGTTATGTGATCACAGCTAACTGCAGCCTTCACCTCTTGGGCTCAGGCAATCTTCCTGCCTCAGCCTCCTGAGTAGCTGGGACTACAGGTCAGTGCCACCATACCCAGCTAATTTTTAAAATTTTTGTAGTGATGGGGTCTAATCTTGTGGCCCAGGCTGGTCTTGAACTCCTGGGCTCAAAAGATCCTTCCATCTCAGCCTCCCAAGGTGTTGGGATTGCAAGTGTGAGCTACCGCGTCCAGCCTAACATTTTTTGTAGTACAGTTTTGCCATGGATGAATTTTTTCAGCTTTTGCATATCTAAAAAGGTCTCTATTATAGCTTCATTTTTGAAGATACTTCTGCTGATATAGGATTCAGATTGACAGATTTTTTTTTTCTTTCAGCACTTAAAATATCTTGCTGAACTGTTTTCTCACTTGCCCTGTTTCCAGTGGGAAATCTCCTGCTATGCTTATATTTGTGCCTTTATATGTAATATGTCTTTTTTTCTCTGGCTGCTTCTAAGATTTTCTCTTTATTACATATATTGAGCAATTTGATTATATGTGCATTGGTGTAATTTTCTTCAGATTTCTTTTGCTGGGGCTCATTGAGCTTCTTGGATTTGTGGGTTTATAGTTTTCATAAAATGTAGAAAATTTTTGAGCGTTACTTCTTCAAATATTTTTTCTGTACTCCCTGTTTTTCAGGGACTCCAATTACATGTATATGAGGCTGCTTGAAATTGTCCTGTAGCTCACTGATGCTCTTTTTATTTTTTACGCTTCTTTTTCTCTGTATGTTTAATTTGGAATAGCTTCTATTGTTATGTCTTTCCAATAACTAAAATTTTCCTCTGCTACATCTAGTCTGCCATCAACCTTAGCCAATGTAATTTTTGTCTTACTCATTGTAGTTTTCATGTTACTAATTGTAGTTTTCATCTCAAAAGTTCATTTTGCATTATTTAAATATTATGCATGTTTTTGAACATATGGAATACAGCCATAATAATTGTTTTGACATACTCGTCTGTTAATTCTAACATCTTTGTCAGTTTTGGGTCAATTTTTTATTTTATTTTATTTTTATTTATTATTATTTTTTGAGACAGAGTTTCACTCTGTCCCCCAGGCTGGAGTACAGTGGTGCGATGTCGGCTCACTGCAACCTCTACCTCCCGAGTTCAAGCAATTCTCTTGCCTCAGCCTCCCTAGTAGCTGGGACTACAGGCATGTGCCACCACGCCCAGCTAATTTTTCGTAATTTTAGTAGAGACAGGGTTTTACCATGTTAGCCAGGATGGTCTCGATCTCTTGACCTCGTGATCCGCCCATCTCGGCCTCCCAAACTGCTGGGATTAGAGGCGTGAGCCACCATGCCCAGCCAGTTCTGGGTCAGTTTTAATTGACTGGTCTTTCTTCTCATTATAGGTTATATTTTGCATGCCTGGTATTCTTTCATTAGATGCCTGACGTGAATTTTACCTGTTAAGTACAGGATATTTTGGTATTTCTATAATTTTCTTGAGCTTTGTTATAGGATTGTTATAGGATTCGATTAGGTTACTTGGCAACAGTTTGATTCTTTTGGTCTTTCTTTTAAGAGTTACTAGGTGGGAGCCGGGTGCGGTGGCTCACACCTGTAATCTCAGCACTTTGGGAGGCCGAGGAGGGCGGATCACGAAGTCAGGAGATCGAGACCATTCTGTCTAACATGGTGAAACCCCATCTCTACTAAAAATACAAAAAAATTAGCTGGGCGTGGTGGCGGGTGCCTGTAGTCTCAGCTACTCAGGAGGCTGAGGCAGGAGAATGGCATGAACCTGGGAGGTGGAGGTTGCAGTGAGCCGAGATCATGCCATTGCACTCCATCTCAAAAAAAAAAAAAAATACTTATTAGGTGGGAGCCAGGCGAGTTGGATCATGCCTATAATCCCATCACTTTGAACATTTTGGGAGGATGAGGCGGGAGGATCACTTGAGCCCAGGAGTTCAAGACTAGCCTGGGTAACATAGTGAGATTCCATCTCTATTTAAAAATATAAAAATCAGCCAGGCAAGGTGGTGTGGGCCTATAGTCTTAGCTACTCAGGAGCCTGAGGTGGGATGATTGCTTGAGCACAGGAGGTTGAGGCTGCAGTGAGCCAAGATTGTGCCACTACACCCCAGTCTGAGTGACAGGGTGAGACCCTGTTTCCAAAAAAATTAAAAGGCGTTATTAGGTGGGACCAAAGCAGTGTTTTGTGTTGGGGTAATTATTCCTCAATACCAAGGCAATACCCTTTTGAGTATTTTACCCATGCCTCATGAATTATGAAGTTTTCCAGTCTAGCTGTGGAAACACTCTTCCCACCTCTGTGTGAACACATAACGTTGCTCTCTCATCCTCTTAGAAGGTTCTCTCCCAGCCTTGGGTAGTTTTCTCACCCTATGGGTCAAAAATGCCAAATACTTGGGGGAGACCCTCTGCACATCTCCAGGCCTCTGTGTAGCTCTTTCGTGTCTAGTATTCTGTCCTGAAAACTCTAGCTACCTTGGTATACTTTTCGCTCTGTCTCTTCAACTCAGAATTGGCTGAGACGTGCCTGGTTTTCTCTCCCTCTACCACAGCCTGGAAGCCTTCATAAAGCAGTAAGCTGTAGGGCAGTTGTGGGGCTTACCTTGTTTTTCCATCCCTCAGTAAATGTCCTTTCTTGGCTGAAACAGTCTTGAAAGCCAACTTACCTTCTTTCCTTCCTTCCCCCTTTCTTCCCATTCCGTCCCTCTCTCATCTCTCTCATTCTTTCCTTATCTCCCTCCCTCACTTCCTCCTTTCCTCCATCCTTCTTTGTTTCATTTCAAGAAGGAGAGGAAATCCAATCACTATCGCTCCATCTTGGCTGGGAGCAAAATTCCTTTCTGTTCAAATTCTTTCTTATCCTTTGTTACAACTATAATGGTGCTGGGCACATGGTTGGTTCATTGATTGAGTGCTTCTTGAGTGCATTCATCTTTTAAGTAATAATATCCAAGTAAAAATTGGTTTAGAAATTCCATTGTAGGGCCAGGTGCTGTGGCTCACGCCTATAATCCCAGCGCTTTGGGAGGCTGAGGTGGGTGGATCATTTGAGGTCAGGAGTTCGAGACCAGCCTGGCCAACATGGTGAAACCCTATCTCTATTAAAAATACAAAAATTAGCCAGGCATGGTGGCGGATGCCTGTAGTCCCAGCTACTTGGGAGGTTGAGGCAGGAGAATTGCTTGAATGCGGAAGGCGGAGGTTGCAGTGAACTGAGATCATGCCACTGCACTCCAGCCTGGGTGACAGAGTGAGACTCCATCTCAAAAAACAAACACACACACACACACACAAAGAATGATTGAATGGGTAGGATACTTTTTTTTTATTATTATTTTTTTAAGATGGCGTCTCCCTCTGTTACCCAGGCTAGAATGCAATGATGTGATCTTGGCTCACTGCAACCTCCACCTCCCAGGTTCAAGCAGTTCTGCCTCAGCCTCCAGAGTAGCTGGGACTACAGGTGCCGCCTCCATGCTTGGCTAATTTTTAATAGAGACAAGGTTTCACTATGTTGGCCAGGCTGGTCTCGAACTCCTGACTTCAAGACATCTGCCCGCCTCAGCCTCCCAAAGTGCTGGGATTATAGGCGTAAGCCACCGCACCTGGCCTAGAATACTTTTTGTTTCACCAAACAATGTAATTTTATTTCAATAACATCTCTATCTGATGTTCCTCTTTCCATTTTATAAATTAAAGCTCTAGTTCTAATAGACTCATGTCCCTTCTGGTCTCTTTACAGTGTGCACTGTTGGCCCTCACTTTAACATTTTTTGTCAGATGAAGTTAACATAAATCAATATTTCTTCCTCTACAAGAGAGGCTGACATTCTGATTTGGAAATCTTCATTGAAGAAATTTGGCTTATACTCTTGGAAACTTCAGGCTTGCATAACACTTTGACTTCTAGCTTAATTCTTGTGGAGTCTTGGGGTTCAGGCCCTTCTCCTCAAGTTCTTTCTGTGGCCCAGCCAAATCTTGCGCATCCTTCCAGCCGAGCGCAAGCCTTCCTTCCTCTGTGACGCCTACTGCCACAGTGATCTTGTCCTTCTACCTGCTCCTTGGAACTTCATTGTCTTTTCCACTCACTTGGTGCCTAATCGACCGTACTGCCTTGTCATACCCTTTGTGTTTAGTCAGAGCATCTGTTTCAACCAGCTTGTAACCACCTTCAGATGGGAGGCCCACGGTGCCTAAAACAGTAATAATAATAATAATAGTAATAACCAGCATTTATTGAGTATTTCCCATGTGCCAGGCCCTATTCTAAGAGCTTGTTATGGATGACTTCAGTTAACCTTCACCCCATTCAAAGGGGTTAGTGCTGTTAAAATCCCACTTTCCAGATAAGGAAGCAGAAGACCAGGGGAGCTGGGTCACTTGCCCAGGGTACCTAGCAGAGCCAGGATTTAAACTCAAGCACTCTGAGACCAGAGCCTGAGCCACCCTTAACCCCTACACTCTGCCGTGGCACTGGGGGTGCAGTAGTTGCTCAATACAGCTTTGCTGAATGAATGAAAACATGGAGGCTTGGCCTGTGCAGGAGAGAAACCTCCAGAGGAGGCCCTGTTCTGTTACTCTTACAGCTTTGCTGTTTGCCATCACTACTTGCACATCATTGCTGTTGTTTCAGGAGCAAGATCCTGTGTGGTCCAGGAGGGAAAAGAGGTTAGGAAGTGAGATGCCCACACCCCTCTCCTGCCTTTCTCCCTTGCAGGTTGGGCAGAGAGCAAGTTGGGGCAGCTCTTCTTCCTGCCACCCCTTGCTCTCAGAGCTAGCCAGCAACCTGAAGCAGGGAGAGGTGGAAAGGAAGGCATGGGGGGCAGCAACAGTCTCAGGATCACTGGTTCCTGGGGCCCTTGCCTCTCGAGGCTCAGTCAACCGGATGTTCCTTTAGCTTGCTGGAATTTGGCCGGATTTACAGAGATAAGATCAATCTGACCCTTAATTCCTTAAATGTAATTTATGGGCTTGCCTCCTGTGTGCTACAACACGTCTGGCTATCCAAAATCTGGTAATTATTTATGTAAACACAGGATCCTGCCTTTGTGGATTATAATTGGACTTGAACAGCAAGAAGCAGGGACTTACACAGTTGGGGCTGCACTGAAACTCTTCTTTTGAAAACACTCACCTGAGCCTTTGAAATCTTCCCTGTGGCTCATGGATGGCTTTAACCAGACCAAAAAAACCTTTTTTCCTCCTCCTCCTGCAGGCCTGGGCAAATTTGTTCCCAAACACCACCAGACTTTCTAGGTCCTCTCAGATGATGGGCTGAAGCTACCCCGTCATCTGGGCTGGACTGAGAGGACAGGTGCCCTGGGAGGGAGCCGCCATGGATCTCCTCATTGTCTGTTGGGACATGAATTTTTATACCCCCTCTAAGAAGAAACAGGATTAGGAATTTTATGCTGTTTGGAAAAGAGGAGAGGTGGCTGGCACAAGAGAAAGATCTTTGTTTTTTATTCATGCTGTGAGTTCCCCAGGAGCCTTTGCTGTACATACACACACAAGAGCCAGGAGGATTAGAGGAAAGAAAATGAGCTGATTTAACCAGATGGTTCAGGAAGCACTCCCAGGAGGCTGCTGGGATGGATGAATCTGCATCTTTAAATAACATTAATTTCTGAAAGGCCCAAATTGTTTCCTAAATTACTACACTGAACTCTTACCTTTCATCTATTTTTATAGCACCTCTCTGGTTGAAGGCAGGAGCTACTGCTTTCTGACAAACCAGCTTTGGAGAAATCCCTCATCCTTGGTGCAGCTGGTAAGGAATTGTTTTCCTGAAGGAAAAAGGAATCCTTAAGAATCAAAGTGCTTTGAAAAACAGATTTAGGCAGAAACAACCACCCCTGGGTGATCTAAACAAGCTACCAAGTTCTAATGCCAGCTGAGACACTCATTTCCTTAGTGGCTGGGGGCAAACCATTTAACCTCAGTTTCCCCATCTGTAAAATGGGGTTAATAATGCTTACCTGCTGCAGGAGTGCTGTGAGGTTTTAATTGGGTAATGGCTGTGGAGCGCTTTGATGTAGTAAGTTTTATTAACTTGCAAGGGATTCCCTGAGGCCAGAAAAAGCAGTTAAGCCGAAGAGAGAGAAGAAAGGCACTGAAATGAAAGCAAAGCTCAGCTAAGCGTTTCACCTCCAGCTCCAATTTCAGAAGTGCAGAGTCCAGCTGCTCCACTGTGAGTGGAAAGCAGTGGCCGGGGCTGGGGACTGTCTGAATAGCATCTGGGGAGGGAAAGCTTCAGGGTCATCTCAGAGGGAGCTTGGCTTTCAGATTGTGAAGGGTAAAGGTAAGCAAGTAGTCTTGCTTCATCAAGCCAGGATCATTCTCTGGACCCACTGAGGTTCTTTGCTAAGAACTTTTCTCCAGTAAGAGAATTATTTTGCTATTAATCCAAGGTCCTTGTAATTGAATTTAGAAAACCCTAGCCTCTGGCCTCCCGTTTCCCAACAATTAAATAGAGAACTGGCCTCTAGCCAGGGTTGCTGACCAGAGAAGCATTGGAAGGACAGCACCAACCAAAGGTCAGAAAACTGGGGCGTTTTCCAAGCTCCACCATTCACAGCTAGGCAGACCAACCTAGACTGCTTGGCCAGCTCTGTACTTCAGTTTCCCACTCCATAAAATTGATTGCCGTTAAGGCCCAAGTAATTAAGATTTGGAATGTGAAATGCACTAAAATGATGAAGAACAAACCCATACTCGCCCTTCAGTAAGTTAAAAAAATCAATTATTTGAATAATTTTACTCCAAGCCAACTCATTCAGCATAAGAGAACCCGTGCTCCTCTTCCTCCTTTCTAACTTTTGTTGGGTGCCCACCACACAGCCATGGTCATTCAGCATCAGCCACATGAACACAGCCCAGGAGGGTGATCAACTTGTCCTGATTTGCCTAGACTATCCTTGTTTTAGCTCTGAAATTCTCATGTTCCAGGAGCCCCTACTAATCTCAGGCAAACTAGGATGGTTGGTCACCCTAACATGTCCTTGGGCTGGTTGGAAAGTGCTGGGTACAGTTCCTGTCAAGCAGCTGTTGACCTACCATGGGCATATCTTAGGAAAAGGGGCACTGTGGTGTGGCAGAGGTGAGGGAGTCCTATGATCCAGACTGTCATTCCTGGCTCTGCCTCTCTCTACTGACTTCAGATCAGACCCGTGGCCTCAGTTTCTTCACCTGCAAAGGGAGGCGGTGTGACATGATGCCTTTTCACCTATCCTCCAGGAAACATGGCTGCAAAGACATGCCCATCAACTTGCCCAGCTCCAGGGGTGGGCAATGAGTGGCAAAACACACAGCGTGGGGACACACTGGGGACCAAAGTCCATCCCTGCTTGTGGGATTCAGCTCCTTGGTGCCCACTGACTCCTTTAATGCCCTTTCTTTGTGAGAAGGAAGCACATGGCTGGGAATGTGTTAGCCCTCAACTAACCAGTCGAGTGTTGTACATATCTCTTTAGATCACTTTCCTTCCTAAAATGAGCACATCATGTTCCTGAGATCTGAAACTTGACTTTTCCAAGACTGTGTTCAAGTTTGGCAAAATGAGGGCTGAGTCCAAAAATTAAAGCAATTTAAAAGACCCACTATTTCCCTTATCATAATTTAGGCTACACATTTTTAGTATGGTTTTCTACTCCTGTGTTTTATTTTACAATATAAAGAAAAATACCTGCTGTAAAGGAAGTAAAATTCTATAAATTATACATATGTTTTGTCTTCATTGTCCAGATTCTCCAGCCAGCCCATTGCTTGGATATACCCTTTGTTTGATCCATGTAGACAGAGGAAATAATCAGGGTTGGGATTGTTTTGATGGAGGTGGCTTTCTTTTTGGGGATTGATTCTTTTAAAAATGCCCTTGATAGGCGCTTATCTTGATGAAAACGGTCTTCTCGTGACAGACTGGAACCTGGCTTTTATAGCATTAAAAAAAGTAATTTACATTAAGAAATGGGAAACAATGATTGAATCAAAGCCACCCTGAGCAGCTTCCCCCTGCTCTGCCCCATCTGAAAACAGCCGTTTCCATTTCACCGCTGAGCTCAGCCTGCCTGCTCCAGACGTCCAGACCTCGCACTCTATAAATTGTCTCTGCCCTTGCCCCGGAGTTGCTGACTATATGTATTTTTGGGCCCAGCATTAATTCCCTCATCCTTGGCTGGTGACATTAAGATTTGTAACTGATAGAATGTGTTTTTAATGTATTTCCTGCAGGTTACTATTAAAGAAATCTAATTCTTCTGAACTTGCAAAAGGTTCTGCTGCCATTAAAAAAAAAAAAAAAAAAAAAGGTATTACGGGAAGAATTTCCCCGAAGCCTCCAGATGGACTGGGCAGCCAGAGGGGTCTGGGGCTCCGGAATTCTCTGCTTAGCTCTGCCACTCACTCTTCCTCCTCCTGCCCGGTCTGTTCTCTCTCTGCACCTTAGTATTCCTGGGTATGAAATGAGGATAAATATTTGTCTATGAGATGAGGGTGTTGTAAGGATTAATTGGTTAGTGCTTTGGGAAGCCTTTGAAGATGAAAGACGCTCTCTGCAGATGCTAAGTAAACTCATAACGTGTCTGGTTTTAATGAGCCAGGTGAAGCCAGTGGGGATGGCTGGAGATTAACTGTGCCTAGTCCAGAGCCTGCCTGCATGGGCTGGACTGAAAACGGGGTGGAGCTCCCTGCTAGTCCCCTGCGTTTGATCCCATCACTGTTTCCCCTGACTCCTGGCACAGAGCCTGGCACATTGGTTCTCTAGAAATATATGCAGAAGGTAGTGAGTTAGAATTAAACCTAGCCTCTCATGTCGCAGAGAGCAGGGCTCCAGACTTCATAAATTATGCTTATTTCCTCTCATTCTAGCACATGGCTTGGGCAAGTTACTTAACCTCTAAATCTCAGTACCTCATTTGCCAATGGGGATAGTCAGAGTCCCCATCTCGAAGGTCTGTGGTGAGGATTTGTCATAAACATGGCTAACAGCAATTGAGCACTTGCTTTACGTCAAACACAGGTTCTAAGCATTTTACGCTCATGAACTCAATAAACTCTCACGCAGCAATCCCACCGGGGAGGGACTGTTATCCCCATTCTACAAATGGCAAAACTGAGGCACAGAGAGATTACTTGGTAGCTTACCCAAGGCCTGAGTTCTTCAGTGTTAGCTAGACCACTGCTCACAAAGTGGAATACTGCCTGTTATGCTTAACAGAGTGCTAGACACATCATAAGTGCACAACAAACAAGTTGCTTGAGGGGTTCTCAGACTGCCTGATTTGCCCAGCCAGGAATATAGGAGCTAGGAAAGAAGGGACCAGAGTAGACAGAGACAGAGGCCCCAAGCTGGGGGAAGTCACCAGGTCCGTGTGCAACAAGCCAATGTGCAGGTTTCAGAAAGGTGTTAAGTCTGGGCCTGCTCAGGGTGACCACATTTGGGACCCATGATACTTTGTCAAAAAATTTTCCTACCAAATCATGGTAACTCAAAGACAATCTGAGCTATGAGGTTTGAATGCTGACCTATGGGAACTCCTGGGATTGTGCCATGGCTTACGGTGGAGGATCGTGCTGTATGCAGTGTTGCTATTCCAGGCAATTAACAAACCAAGGGTCAGAATGAATCAACATACATTAAGACTCTGGCCCAAGCAGTCCTCTGCATCCACTTGAAGAGCCAGAAGGGAGACTGAGACCCACAGAAGAATGATTTCATACTCCAGCACTGTGACATCACAACCCAGGCTCTGACATAGAAAGGGAACCAGCTGAAACGTGGGTTGGGGAAGCCTCTGGTCAGAACAGAAATATCTTCAGTAACTGCTGCTGGTGATAGAAGGGGAAATGGAATTTTGTTTAAATATTATGTTGTTTTGAAAAGTCTGACTAATGTGAAAGTCCCTATTTAAAAAGGAGTTGACTCTACATTGAAATTGGTTGGTGTTTCCACACCCACATGTTGACTAAGGCCTTGAAAAACAAACTTCCTGGTAGATCCTGATGCAAATCACCTGGGAGCAAACGCTTCAAGGTACAATCTGTGAGCTGTGAGAAGAAGGTCCTAGCCAAGAAAAATCCTGGGTCTGTGTTTATGAAAAGGCAAACAGATCCCAAAAGGAGGCCCAAGCCCTAGCTGGCTTTGGGCACTGGCCCTCCAGGAAAGAACACACAGATTGGAAGGAGGCCCTAGCACACATCTCTGGGACCCCAGTGAGACCCCATTTCAGACTCCCTCTCAGAAACACAGAGAATGGGGGAAGAGGGAGGGCCACATGGAGCCTTCTCTCTTACTGAGCATAAATGTGTGTCATTCACTGAATCTTTAGCACAGCCCCATGAAGCATGTGCATATTACTATCACAATGTCCACTTTCCTGATGTAGAAATAGGCTTAGGGAGTTTTAAGCAGTGTGACCTATGTCCCAGTTTGCCCCAAAGAGTTTTGATTTATGCTGTTGTCTCAGCATAACTGGTAATAGCCTTTCCCTTCATTCTCATAAGGGCCCCATTTGGACATTCTAGGTTAAGTGACTTGCCCAAATTCACCCCACTAGTGAGTGGCAGAATTGGGATTCAAATCCTGGTTTTCCTCTGCTCAGAAAGCAGACCCCAGGGCAATTTCTCCTCATTCACAATAACAAAGGTGGTTCAGGGGCATGATTTCCAAAGTCTCAGCAGCCCTTTGGGAGCTGAGTGCCTGCTCTCCTCGTCTCTTTCACTGAGGGCCTCGCCAAGCCTGTCTGATTGTCTCTCTGTGCAGGAAGGAGCCTACTGGGTGGTGTCAGTGCTCAGCAGACAAACCACACATGTTCACCAGCACCCCACCTTGCTATGTTTGTTTTGTCTGCTGAGCACGTTTCTACCAGCTCCTCCACAATAAAAATGCAAGATGGGGCTTCCCCATTTGGGCCACCAGCCCAGCTCCTGAGCCCTAGCCTCGGCCAGCACCACTTCACCCGACTGAGAAGACCCCTTTCCTTGGAAGACTGCCCTGGGGCCGGTCCTCAGCTGTCCGGACTTCCATGGCCTCTGTTTCTCTAACACTTGCCTTGAGACACAGGATTTGTCTGTTGTCCCAAGTTCCTCTGCAACTATTTATGTTTTAGGACCACAGAACTGGTCCAATCCAAGCTCATTTTTCTGGTGAAGAAACTCAGGTCCAGAGACATTAAATGACTTTCCCAAGAGCACACAGCTGAAAGTTGAAGGCAAAAGACCAGGTCTCCTGACTCTGAGGCTAGTTTCAAGCTGTGTTAGTTCTCACTTTGGCCTGAGACCGCTTGGTAGGGGGAGACCTCCAGTATACACCTGGAGAAGGCCTTTATATGATGATGCTTGGATGCCAGCGGCCAGATTTGTCTGCGTGAAATGTCCCTCAGCCCAATTGCTAATATCTCAGGATCAGCAGCAGGGCCTTCATTCAACCATCCACTGAATCCACGCACCTGCCTCCGTGCCAGGTGGTTATGCACAAACACCTCCAAGCAAAAGAAATCACTACTCCTGAGGTGGCCCTCTGTCTTCAGATAACTGGCTGCTAGAGATCCTTTCTGATCATTGAGTGGGAAATGCTTTCCTTTCACCCAATCCCGGGCAAGTCTGGGGCCCCTTTTTCACACCCTTAAAGTTGAAGATTCATAACTACCACTCTTTTGATTGTTCCTCATGTGATGTTGTTTTGGAATATGCATTTGGAGTGCAGACTAGGTGGTCAGACCTGAGATTGAAGCCTACCTCTGCCTTTTATCTGCTGTGTGGCTTTAAGCAAGTGACTTAACCTCTCTGAACTTCAGTTTACTCATCAGAAATATGATGAGATCATGCTTAGTGTTTACTTCATTGGGTTTTGTGAGGATCACAAAATGATGAGATTATCTACATTACTGGCTAGCTCCAGGATCTGGCACAGTAAGCACTTATAAAGGGGAACAATTAATATTCTTACTTTTTTTTTTTACATAGACAGCCTCTGTCACCCAGGCTGGAGTGCAGTGGTGCAATCATGGCTCACTGCGGCCTCGCCTTCCCAGGTTCAACAAACCAGAGGCTCCCACCTCAGCTTCCTGAGTAGCTGGGATCACAGGCATATGCCACCATGCTGGGCTAATATTGTTTATTTTTTGTAGAGATGTTTATTTTTTGTAGAGCCTGTATTGCCCAGGCTGATCTCAAACTCCTGGGCTTAAGTGATCCTCCTTTCTTGGCCTCTAAAGTGCTGGGATTACAGGTGTGAGCCATCATGCCAGGCCAATATTCTCACTTTTCCTCAACTTCATACTGTATTTCTCTAAATGCAGCACCAAAGTTTTTGTTTCTCTGGAAGCCATATCACATGAACAACTTTTATCATGAACTAAAACTTGTGTCCCTTTTTCACACACACAATTGCTAACACATTTCACCCCTAACATGTCCTCTTACAATTTTGTTTTGCTTCATTCTCCTCCTCGAGCTTGCAGTCCTTGGACTCTTTTCATCCTTTTAGAGGCTATCTTTCTGGCCCATCAAGACTCTCTTCTGGATCGGAGATCTGGTGACCAGGGGAAGACGATAACCATGTGAAAACCACAAAGGCTCAGCCGTGTGAGGCTCTTGCCTGCATCTTTCTGCTTTACCCCCTTGTGGGTCCTTAAAAGCCTGCGCAGCTGCCCAATGAGGTGACCCCTTCAAGCCTGCCTGGCTGTGTTGACGTTCCACAAGCAATTGTCTGCAGAGGAGCTCTTGTGCTCCTTTTGAAGTTCAGTGGAGTGAAGTGTAATCTAAGTGAGCTGGAACACATTTCGATAAAACAGCTTCCATGGCCAGGGCCTCCTTTAGGCAAAGCCATTAACGTGGGAACTGGAGCCGAGCTCAGCTGAGCTTTCCAGCTTTCCCCAGGCCTTCCACTGGCTTTTGACCACAGGACATTAGGATTTTGGTGCTCGGAGGGATAGCTCAGTGTAACCCCCTTATACACAGATGAGGAAACTGAGGCCCAGGGAGGGGAAGTAACTTGCCTGAGGTCACATAGCTGGTGAGGCGCAGAACCAGTGTTGGGACACTTGTCCACACTGGCTAGACCCTCCCTGTGCTATACAGAATGGCAGATGGGCAGGGAGGAAAAAGACAGAAAGGACGATGCAAACATGGAAGGGTCAGGTTCCCTCCCTGGAGGATGCCTGGTGGGCCTTGGTGTCCACACACAGGCCAGACTGGCTGAGGAGGGGAGGATAACAGCATAAGTCTGATGAGTCCTTACAACTTTTTCAAAGCACATTTGCATTGTTGGTCTCAACTGAGTCCCATAACACCAGGAGGAACTCATCAGGGCTGGTGTCTTGCTGATGGGGAGTCTACCAGAAAGGTGAATTGACCCGCCCAAGGTCTCAAAGAGCAGGTGGGATGCTTCCATGGGAGTGTTTTGCCCTGGAAAATGGCTTTAAAATCACCTGGGTAATATATGGGAAGTAACAGAATCAATTTTGTAAGGTTGTTGTGAGGATTAAATAAGTGCTTAGAATTGTGGCTCAGTAGGGCTGGCTTCTGTCACCACCACCATCACCACCATCACTATCACCACTATCATTACCACCACCACCACCACCACAACCACCATCACAATCACCATCGCTACTACCACTATCATTACCGCCACCATCACCATCACCATCACCACCATCCAACCATCATCAACATCAGCAATACCATCACCACCATCACAACCACACCACCACCACCACAACCACCATCACAATCACCATCGCTACTACCACTATCATTACCACCACCATCACCATCACCACCATCCAACCATCATCAACATCAGCAATACCATCACCACCACCACCACCACCATCACCACCATCACCACCATCACTATCACCACTATCATTACCACCACCACCACCACCAAAACCACCATCACCACAACCACCATCACAATCACCATTGCTACTACCACTATCATTACCATCACCATCACCATCACCACCATCCAACCATCATCAACATCAGCAACACCATCACCACCATCACAACCACCACCACCACCACCACTACCACCACCATTATCATCACCATCACCACCACCACCATCACCAACACATCACAACCACCACCACCACCATCACAACCATCACCACTACCACCACCATTACCATCACCATCACCAGGACAGCTGTTGTTCTCACCCACCCTCAGGACTGATCCAGCCAGCAAGGCCTACCCTCCCTCCCTTCCGCTGGGAGAAAGGAAAGCTGCTCTAGCAAAAGGTGGCCTCATTGCTGAACTTCTTGCCCAGGCTTCTAATCCGCTGATCAGAGAACCTTAAGAGTACCCTATGGAAACTCTGGATCCATGGTGGCCCCCATAGTAGGGGAGGTCAGGCTGACATTCTGAGGTGCCCAGCCTGTGTTCTGGCTCTCTAGATACCCCTCTGAGCTTCCAGAGCCCCTGAGAAAGGGAAGCCATCCTGTCTTACATGTTCCCCCATCCTTGTTCTCCAGGGAGGCTTCTGAAGAGTAGAGGGCTGGAGAAGGGCTTTCCCTACTCCTGAATGCCAGCAGGTCCCCCAGAACAAGACATACAGCCAGTCCCCCACCACCTGGGGATTGAGTGGGGGCAGGAAGGCAGGGGGGCCCTGAACTTTCTCTTCAGCCTGGGAATCTCTGTGTGCTGCTCTCTGGCAGCAGATGATTCTTCCTAACTATGTCTGACTCAGGTTGATGTTAGAATGAGTTGGCCTTCCTAGGAATTGACGGGGTGAAGACAGCCAGGGCCTGCTGGGGGCCCCAGGGGACCCTTTCCATAGACAGAAGCAGAACCTTCACAGTTCATCGTTTTGTGTGTACTGTATTTGAATTCTTCTCAGCTTCGTTCTAGTATCTTAGCTTTTTGAGGACAAAATTCAAGGACATTTTCTCTCTGCGAAACTCTTCATGGCAATGGTCAGCTGACTTTTCATTATGTATGCAAATGGATGGATCAGTTCTGAGCTGGTCCCTCGCTTTGCTGCATCCTAGCATCTCTCCCTCCACCCCTCCATCCTTGAGTGAGCACCACGTTTCAGACCTCATGCTGATCAGCAAAGGTACAGACAGAGAAGACAGAATCCCTCCCTCAAGGAACTCTCTCACAGTAAACATCACACCTCAGACCATGTGGTGGGTGCCACCAGAGGATGGTACAGGTGTGTGGAGGGAGCAAGAGGAGAGGGACCTCGTCTGACTGAGAAGTTTATAGTCAGGGAAGGCTTCCTGGAGCAGGGGATGTCTGAGCAGAATCCTGCTGCAGGGCTCTGAGCCAGCAGGTATAGGGGGTAGGGATTTGGAAGGATATTAAAGGCATCCCAGGCCACAGGGTCACCTAAGCCAAGATACAGAGGCACCAAAGAACAGACAAGCCGGGGCCACGAGGAGATGAGCAAGCAGAACATGGGGTGTGAGGGGGTAGAGACAGTGATGGGTGGAGATGGGAGCAAGGCTTCATGTGACAACTCATCCTGATGGCAGCAGCATCCTTAGTGGAGGCTCATGTTTGTTCAGTCTCTCAATCAAAGGAACAACATGGTAGGGGTGGGTGGGGGGTGGCGGTCTTTCAAGCCTAGGGCTGAATCCTGGCTCTGTCCCTTGGGGGCTGTATGATGTGGACAAGGCCCTTAACCTCCGTGAGCATTGGCCTCCTCTTCTGGAAACACAGGGATAATGGTCCCTCCCTTGGAGAATTCACAAAAGGCCCCAGCACAGTGTCTAAAACTTAGGAGGGGCTCCATAGAGGCTAGTTAGTCATTCCTTCCTTTATTCATTCTGGTTCTCCCTGCTGCTTGTGTCAACTCTACAGTCAGGTAAGGAAGCAAAAAACTCATTATGTTAATTAGGACATAGGTTTGGCTGCTGTGACGAAGGCCAAAGTAGCATTGGCTCCAACGAGACAGCAGGTTATTACTCTCTCACACAGCAGCTTGAGCATGAGCAACAGGCTGGATATGGTAGATCCACATGGTTGGGCACCACGGCTCCTTCTCTGTAGCTGCTCTGCCACCTTAACACCCAGCTTCTATCTCAGGGCCTAAGATGGCTGCCCCAGCTCTTGCCACTGCCTTCACATCACAACCAGTGGGAAGGAGACACAGGAAGTAGAGGGCTTAATCTTCCCATTAAAGGCCCGACCTGGCATCGGTACACGTCAACCTGAGTATTCCAGGTCACATGCCATTGGCGAGAACTTGGTGACATGACTATATCTGACTGCAAGGGAGGTTCGGAAATGTATCTCTAACTCAGGGACGCTCAACTGAGGAGACTTTTTTTTTTTGAGACAGAGTCTCACTCTGTTGCCCAGGCTGGAGTGCAGTGGCGCAATCTCAACTCACTGCAACCTCTGCCTCCCAGTTTCAAGCGATTCTCCTGCCTCAGCCTCTCGAGTAGCTGAGACTACAGGCATGCGCCACCATGTCCAGCTAATTTTTGTATTTTTAATAGAGATGGGGTTTCACCATGTTGGCCAGGCTGGTCTCGAACTCCCGAGCTCAAGTGGCCCGCCTTGGCCTCTCAAAATGCTGGGATTACAGGTGTGAGCCAAGCGCCCGACCTGAGGCATTTTTTGGTCACAACTGGGAGAGTGGTTGGTGGTAGGTAGAGCCCAGGCATGCTGCTAAACATTCTACAATGCACAGGACAGCCCCCCACAAGAAAGAATTATCCAGCCCAAGATATTAAGAGTGCCGAGGCTGAGGAACCCTACTCTAACTGGGTAGCCAGAACTTCCATTACAAAATGAAGGAGAGAAATGGTACAGGGGATAACCAGCAATTTCTGCCATAGTTACATACACTAATGGTTACATGATTGAAGAGGATTAAAATGATATATTTTCCCAGGGGTATCTCTCTCCAGCAGGGATCAAAACTTTAAGTCAATGGAGCTTCATGGACTATCAAGAATTAGCCTGCAAGACAGCGAGGACTGTGGTTGGCCAGTCCTGAAATCTCACCCCGTGGGTGGCCCACCAGAGCCACCAGGGAGGCCAGAACCCACAAAGCCTCCCAGGGAGACAGTGCTCCACAGGCAGGGTTCAAAGCCTGGCCCTACAGCGGTTCACCTTCCAAAAGGTTCTCCTTGCAATAACTTGGGACTTTTTCAAACACATTTCTGATTGGTTCTGTTTTCCAAGGAGGTGAAATCTGGGCTGGCCGCAAAGGAGAGTGAGAGATAAGGGGGCCTTAATTTTCAGGAAAAATACAACAGTAAAATTTTGGGGGTATTCATTTGGCAACAGTAAATTACTTGTCTTAAATCTCTGCATGAGAAAAGCCAACACAGAGGAGTAAGGATTTTAATATATTTTGTAAAACGATCCCTATTCAGCTTGGCTTTCTCAATATCTATGGTTATTGGGCATCTACAACATTCCAGAAACTGTACTTAGCACTTTATAGATGTTACCTCCTTTAACCTCTCTATCAACCCCACAAAAAAGCTGTAACTGTTATTCCCCTTATACAAAGAATCAGAGAGATGAAGCAATTTGCCCGAGGCCACACAGCTAGTAAGATACAATGAGACAAGTTTTTGCCTCAGGAATGTCTAGCCCTAAAGCTCATTTTCTTCCCACAACCACCTCTTTATCTGCCAGGATGGCCACAGGGGATCTAACCTATTGTTAAATGTCTAACCGTCCTGGGAAGGAGGTTCACCCCATCTCGGTTACTTGCTCCACTGTCTCACCCGTAAACAAACCTCAGTCGGTGGATAAATGCTGCAAAGAATGGAGTCACCCATCCTCTAATTGCCAGCTGGGAAACTGGAGCACAGAGTGGTCAAGTGGCTTATTCAAAGCCACACAGCAAGTGAGAAAGTAACTCAAAAGCCCTGTCCCTCAGCTCTAACAAATAAACAAACAGCTGTGGTGCCACAGTCCCCACCACCCTGCAGGTCTTGCCAGGAAAGCTGAGCTATTCATCTGGGGAAGAGGTCCATGAGGGAAGAGACTCTAGATTTTCACAGCGGTGGGACTCCTAGGGGCTGCACAGAGAAAACCAGCCAGGAAGAAAAGTTGTTTTTGTCAGCGGGAAGTAAATAGCAGTGACTCAAAGACACACGTGCTCTGAATCCTTTGAGCAGCCAGGACCCATTTTTAGATAGATGCTCTTTTGAGCCATAACCACACCCACCACAAGCCGGCATTTGTCAACAGGAAGCCCATCCCTGTGATGCATCTTCTCTCCCTCCTGCTCTCTGCCAGGGGTGATTGCTGGGGGCCAGTGGGAACCAGAAACAAGGGGCTAAGCCACCAGACTGAAGGAGCCAAGCCAGGTAATGACCTTCATGCCTCTGAGGAAGGCAGTTGTGTCCAGCAGCCAGACCTCAGATTTTCCCAGGCCAGGTCTACCACGAAGGGACCTGAAATAGCTCTGAGGTTCTATGCCCACGAGGCAAGGAAGGCAGGGGCAGGGACTGTGGGCAGTGGGAATGAGCACAGTGCCACTTTGTTGGGGAGGTGAGAAGCTCTGCCTCTACCAGACTGTAGCACCTGCCAGAGACATAGCTGAGCAGAGATGCTTGCCCATAGCTGGGCTCAGCTGAAAGAGGAAGTCATTTGTTAGGTTACGAAAAATGGTACCATGAACCTGAAACTAATCACAAGAAAAACAATCAGACAATCTGAACAGAGGGACATTCTCAACTAACAGTCTGGACTCAAAAAGTCAGTGTCATAGCAGCATTATTCACAGTAGCCAAAAAGTAGAAACAACCCAAAAGTCCATCAACAGATGTATGGATAAACATAAAATAATATTCCACTGTATGGATATGCATAGAGTGTAATATTATTCAGCCACAAAAAAGAATAAAGTTCTGATTCACGTTACAACATGAATGAACTTTGAAAACATTATGCTACATAAAAAAGCAAGTCGCTAAAGGCCACATACAATATGATTCCATTTATATGAAATGTTCAGAATATACAAATACATAGAAACAAAGAAGTAGATAAGTGGTTGCTATGGGCTTAAATGGGAATGGAAAGTGACTGATAATGGGCATGGGGTTTCTTTTGAGCATAAAAACTTTCTGAAATTATTTAGTGGTGATAGTTGCACAACTTTGGGAATATATTTTTTAAAAACCACTGAATTACACACTTTAGAGGAAATTTTATGGAATGTGAATTATATCTCAATTTTTAAAAGTTTTAAAGACGTTACAACTAAATACAATGTGTAGTCCCTAATTGGACTCTATACTGAAAAAGAAAAAAAAAAGCTATAAAGAACATTACTGAGGCTGGGCGCAGTGGCTCATGCCTGTAATCCCAGCACTTTGGGAGGCCGAGGCAGATGGATCACTTGAAGTCAGGTGTTTGAGACCAGCCTGGCCAACATGGTAAAGCCCTGTTTCTACTAAAAATACCAAAAAAGTAGCCAGGCATGGTAGTGCGCGCCTGTAGTCCCAGCTATCTGGGAGGCTGAGGCAGGAGAATCGCTTGAACCCAGGAAGTGGAGGTTGCAGTGAGCCGAGATCATGCCAGTACACTCCAGCCTGGGCAACAGAGTGAGATTCGAGACAGTTAGAGACATCTGAAAATAAACAGTGTATTAGATGATAGTGTCAGTGATGATAGTGCTCAGGTCATATAGGACAGTGTCTCTGTTCTTGGTAAATATATACAGAAATATTTAGAGTGAAATGTCATGATGTCTGCCACATACTCTCAAATGGTTCAGCATTTACAGCTATGACAAGTTTAAATAACTTGCCCAAGTTATTTAGCAAAATAATAACCAATTTCTTAACTTTGTCCTTTCTCACAACTGAGACTGTTATTATTTTGTGCAGTGCTGTAGAGGCCGGGCGCAGTGGCTCATGCTTGTAATCCCAGTACTTTGGGAGGCCAAGGCGGGTGGATCACGAGGTCAGGAGTTCAAGACCAGCCTGGCCAGCATGGTGAAACCCCATCTCTACCAAAAATACAAAAATTAGCCAGGCGTGATGGTGTGTGCCTGTAATCCCAGCTACTCGGGAGGCTGAGGTAGAGAACTGCTTGAATCCGGGAGGTGGAGCCAAGATCACATCACTGCACTCCAGCCTGGGTGACAGAGCGAGACTCCGTCTCAAAAAAAAAAAAAAAAGAAAAAAAAAAGAGCATGGGCTATAAAGCCAGACTGCCTGGAAAAACATGCATCTCTGCCCCTTACCAGCTGTGTGACCTAGGGCAAATTACTTAACCTCTCTGTGCCCCATTCTTCTCCTTTTGAAGATGGGAATGATGATGATGATGATGATGATGATGATAACAATAGCAGTATCTACTTCCTGGTGTTACGTGAGTTAAAATGTAAAGCCCTTTGGACAAGATCTGGCACACTGAAAGTGATCTGAATGTGTTTAGGGAAAAAATCTAAAACCAGGCCGATCTGTAGCAGAGACCAGAACTTCATGCTTCTTCCTCCCTAGAGAGATCATAGACTCTCATAGGATACCAGGATAGACAGCACTTTCAAAAGGGCCAAACTACGGGAGGAAGAATGATAGGTGAACAGGTTAGAGAAAGGGAAAGCCAGCCACAAGGGGCAGGACCTCAGAAATCAAGTCTAGGGGGTGGAATGGGATGGGAGTGGGGAGACAGTAGATGTTGCATAGGTAGGGGCTGACAATAGGATGCCTTGAACTGAAGGAGGGGAGACAGGCTTAGGAGCTCCCATGTTCTAGCTCAGGAAACTGGGCCCCAGAGAGGGGAGTAATGAAGGATCTGGGGCTCACAACTCGTAGTGGCAAAGTTGGGGAAGTATTGGCAAGACTCCTGGTCCCATGCTGCACCCTGAGAGGAATCCTCAGGATGTGGCTTCTGTTGCTATATAAATGAAAAACACCTGGATACTTAAATGATGGGCATTATTAAAGTGTTCTTTGAGGGATTACCATTGCTTTCAATACTTTATCTCTTTCCCACACCATCTCTTGCCCCATAAATGGAAAGCTGTTATTGATATGAGACATATTACCTAATATTTATTGTTTCTTACAAGGCTGAGTGCCATGCTAGGAAATTTACAAAAACCAGTCAGGTAGGTTCTATTCCTATTCCCATTTTGCAGATGAGAAAAATGAGGCTTAACAAGATAAAGGAGTTTGACCAGCGCTACAGCTAGTAAATAACAGGACAAGATTTATACTAGGTCCTTCTGTGCAGAGGTTGTACTGTTTATGCTGTACCAGTGGTTTCCCGAGTGGGTGCCTGTGCCCCAGGAGCTGAGTGGGAAGTAACATTAGAATGTCTATTCTTTAATTATCCTTTTTAAATCCCTATATTTTAAAAAGATTTTTATTTTATTTTTTAGAGATAGGGTCTCACTGTATTGCCCAGGCTGGAGTATAGTAGCTATTCACAGAGATAGGGTCTCACTGTATTGCCCAGGCTGGAGTATAGTAGCTATTCACAGGTGCAATCATAGATCACTGTAGCCTTGAACTCCTGGGCTCAAGCAATCCTCCTGCCTCAGCTTCCCAAGTTGCTGGGATTTCAAGTGTGTGCCATCCTGCCCGACTAAATCCCTATTTTTTGTGTAGGTCTTATAATGTACCCAAAACATTAGCCCACTAGTTCATGTGTATGCAGACTCTACAGGGTGGCCACACAACAGCCCACCCCAGCCCCACTTCCCTTGTTGCCTAATACTCACCCAGAATCCTTTGTGGCCAGTGAAGCCATGTGACCAACATAGCCAATGAGACATCAGGGCACATTCATCATGGGACAGACATTTTGCTTCCTAGGAAGGGAACAAGTGTCAGAGCATGACTAGCTGGCACTGCTGCCACCACCATTTTCCTGCTGAAAAGGCAGATGCAATATTAACGTGTGATTTTGAAGGGACAGACTTAAGAACAAAAGTCAACACACTAAGGATGGAGGAACTTCGGAAAGCTGGAGAGAGCGCACAGTCCTTAATGATATCCTTGATCTGATGAAACGACCTCAGACCATCTTCTCTTTGGTCTCTTTTTAGGTCCCAGTAAAGGTCCTCAGAGATCTAACAATTACTGCCTGGGCTTTCAGTTATTTGCAGTTTCATGCATCCGGACTAACTAATAAGAAGGAGTCTATAAATGTGCATCTATTAGGGATGTATGGCCAAATTTTTTTACTGGGATAGATTCATGTGATAGGCATCACAAAAATTTGAACTCTACCATTTTCTGCTGTGCTCTGGCGTATAGGGGGCTGATGAATGGGCCCAAAGTGATGAACTCTGTCTCAATCTCTGGAATGTTGGGGGAGTGACAGGGGGATTGGAAGTGTGGGTTTGTAAACTGGCTCTCAGAAGAATCCAATCTGTGCAAACTGCTAAGTGCTTGGAATTCTCTTGTTTTCCCCCATTAGTTTTGCTTGGCTATAGAAACTCACAGAAGAAAGTGTGCCCTATGTCAATTCTCATTCTCCAGAACTCTCAGCAGGTTTAAGGGACCCAGGAAGGCACCTTCCTGGGATAACCCTTATGACCTGAGTCCAGCAGGTAGAAACTATGAGAGCTGAGAACTATGAGGAGAGGGCCCTTTGCATTCCATGCAGGTGAGTAGAAGGGGAACAGGAGATTGTGTGTCACCAGAAACAAGGTCCCTGCATCTGGAGAGATTAAACTGGGCTGCAAACGACAGAAAATCACATTGCAGTGGCTTAAACTAGATAGAAGTTTACCCTTCTGTCATGTAAAAGAAGTCTGAGAGTAGGGAATCCGGACAGATATGGTGGCTTTCTGGTCATCTGAGACACCGACCCATCTGTATTTCTGCTGTACCATCCTAGTGGCTTTTATCCTCAAAGTCACCACATTGTCCAAGACAGTTGCTGAGCTCTAGCTCTTACATCTGAATTCTAGGCAATGAGGAAAGGTAAAAAGGGTCCATCCTTTCTATCCCTTTAAGAAGTTTTCCTGAGGTCTCTGCTTACATATTACTGACTGCAAGTAAGTCTGGGAATTTTTCTTTTGCCTGGGCACAATGCTGCCTTGAATATGATTGAGGTTCTGTTGCTAAGGAAGAAGTGGATTTGAAGTGGCAACTAGTACCTTCTGCCCTGGTCTCCAAAAGCAAGAGGCATCTTGGGTCAGAAGAGAGAAGATGGGACCAGAAATCAAAGGACATGATCTAAGCCTGATGATGAGTCTGTGACTTTGAGTGGGTCTCAGAACCTCACTGAGCCTCAGCCTCAAACAGAGTGCCATGGGAGAGTCAAATGAAACGAAGCTGTGGAAGGGCTTCCTAAACCATTAAGCACTTTTCACATGTAAGGAATTACTGTTTTTGCTACTGCTGTCATGAATAGTAAGAGTAGCTGGCTATGCTTTGCAGGGAGAAAGGCAGAGGAGCCTGGAGGAAGAAGGAGGATGGCATTTACTGGGACACATAAAAGAAGGAAGCTGTGCATGAGGAACACCTCTGCAACAGGGGTCTGTTCCCCCAGCACCACACGCCCACGTCATGTAAACACCTACAGTCTGGCAAAGGCCCGTGCTGCCTGCTTCAGTCCTCAGGGCCCCAGACAGGCAGGCAAACAAACCCAACACTGTGGGGGAAGCCTAAACACCCTGGGGAGAGGGGAAAGGCTCCAGGAGCAGAAACCAAGGCCTGGGTCCCCACAGGGCCAAAATAACCTGCTGATTGAGTCAATCAGAAAACACGTTGGTCAAGCTGGTGGGGGAGAAACTGAAACCCCAGCCAGATCTATTATTTAGCAGTTTGCCACCAAGCAAAAATAAAAATTATCCCCTGCCCCCGACCCCAACCACGGGGTTGTTTGGTGTCAGGCCTCACCTTGGGTCAGCCCAGGCCAAGTCAATGTTTCAGACTGGCTTTCTCCACAGCATCCAGGATGGTGTCTGGGAGGTGGACTCCTGATGTCAGGGGAAGGGGCAACTTCTCCTCTAGGCCTCCAAGCCCTATGTCCTTGACAGCAGCACCCCCAAGGGGCTGCAAACAGCCCATTTCTGAATGAAGGTAGTGAGAGAGATCAGTGAGAGCCCAGGGGAGCACTTGAAGACCTTTTATGACACAATCCACCAACAAGTATGCTGAATGCCTACTCCCTGTCTGCAAGCCCAGGGTGATGGTGGGTTTCTGTTCCAGGGGTTGTGAGCTTGGGATCAAGGCCTCTCTTGATGCCAGTGTACCCCATTTCCCCATGCCCCCCAGTGTGAGCTGTAGAAAGTCTGCTGTTTGGAGTCAAAAAACTAATTGGTTACAGCTCATGGAGGCCTGGGGAGAGGGGAGTATGAATTACAAGCAGTGTAGAGAATAAGTCTTGTTTCACAGTCCCTTTGGCTTGGCACAGGTTAAGTGTGTATAAATCAGGGTTCTGTAGCTTTACTTTCTAGTTTGCCATTCCCTCCACTCAAGACTCAAACCAGAACTTTAAAAAAATGTTTTCTGGAAGTAAACATGTACAGAGAAGAACACACACTAGTGTAAAACAGTTGGAGAATTTCCCCAAAGTGCACACACCCAGGTCACAGCATCTAAATCAGGAAGCAGAACGTTGCCAACCCCAGAAGCCCCTTAGTGCCCCTTTCCAATAATTATTCCCCAAGGGTAACCCTGTCCTGACCTCTAGCACCATAGATTAGTTTTGTCTGTTTTGGAACTTTGTATAAATGGAAGCATACAGGATGCCTTTTGTGTCTGGCTTCTTTCACTCAACATTATGTCCATAAGATTCACTCAGCTTGTTGTGTATGGTTGTCATTTATTCTCACAACTGGATAACATTCCAGAAGACATTTCATCCATTCTGCTATAGATGGACATCTGGGCTATTTCCATTTGGGAGCTACCACAAATGTGCTGCCAAAAGCAGAACTTTCTTTTCCACAATCAGATTCCATAGTCTTCCTTGAAAAGTGTTTTATTGTGGTGAAATATGTATAATATATTCCGCCATTTTAACCATCTTTAAAGTATACAATTCGGTGGCATAATTACATTCACAGTGTGTGCAGCCATCACCAAATCTGTTTCCAAAACTCTTTCATCATCCCAAATAGAAATTCTATATCCATTAAGTAATGACTCCCTATTTCTTGGTAACCTCTAATCTACTTTCTATCTCTATGAATTTGCCTATTCTAGATACTTTATATAAGTGGAATCATACCATATATGTACTTTTGTGTCTTCTTTCACTTAGCATAATGTTTTGAAGTTTCATCTGTGTGTTAGCATGGATCAGAACTTGATGCCTTTTTATGGCTGAAAAACATTCCATTGTATGGATGTACCACATTTTATTTATCTATACATTTGGGTTGTGTCTACGTTTTGGCAGTTGTGAATAATGCTGCAGTAAGCACTGTTGTATGCTTATCTGTTTGACCCACAGACTTCTACTGAGGACTTGCTGTGTGTCATGAGCTGAGATAGGTACTCACCCATCAACCAGTAGAATGTCATGTGAATGAAGTGGCATTATTATCCCCAGGCTACAGATGAGGAAACGGAGGCTCAGAGAAGCCAAAGAACTTTCCTAGAGTCATGGGGCTGATCTAAGAGGCTGAGGCCATGGCTCAAATCGAGACCTTTTGACTTCAAGTCCCTTATTCTTTCCATTACTCCCATTTCTCTCTTACAACCCTGGTCATGGAGGAAGTTAGAAGATTTTGGTTTACGACCTAGTTCTTGCTTTAGTTCCATGTAGAAAAATCTTTCCCTTGGAGCCACTAAACCTGGACTTGGACTTTCTGGAAGCATTTTCCTCTCTCCTGGCAAACAGCCCAGGACTAGGGAACAAGAGACGCGTCTTGGCCCTCTTGACTCAGCCCTTAAACTAGTGCTCTAATTTGGTTGTTGTTTTTTTAAGCCACAAAGTTATGCCATACTCCTGCCCTCCTGCCACCAGCCTCCTGAGTGGCCCAGAGCTCAGGCTACATTTCTTAGTTTCTCTCTTGGTACAAAAAAACAAAACAAAACAAAACAAAACAGAATTTCTGAGACCTAATTGGATTTTTACTCAGGGACACAGAGAGAACCACTGGACCCAAAGCATCCTCTTTCTCTTCCCTGTCACAATGTTTTCCTGAAAGACACCTACTGTGTGTGGGGTCGCCTGCAGTTTTGCTCTGGGAAGTGGTCACATGTGTGATACAGTCCGTGCTCTCAGGGCCTCCCTGTCGGCTGAGGAGGCTGGACACAGCTATGGAAGCCTAATGATCAAGCCCGTCAAGCGAGTGGGATTCTAATAGTACAGGAAGGCTGCACAGGGTTCTGGAGAGAGGGTGTGGCTGTGGAGCCCAGAGGTCAGGATGATGTTCCCTGGCAACTTCTGCTGAAGGCCCTTGTGATTCACCATGCAAATGTTTCTTGAGCGCTCGCAACGTGCCAGGCTTCTTGCTGGGCCCCAAGGAGGGAGCCACAAACACAGACAAATTCCAGGACCTGCTGGAGCTGTTCTCGGGCTCTAAAGTGAGGCAAAACTGTACACAAATCCTGGGACACTCTGGGCACTGAGCTCCGGACCCCATGCAGGCGGTAGTCGCCTCTGCGCGGAGTAGGAGCTTTGTGGGCCTCCCACCCAGCATCAGGAGAATCAGGACCCACGTGGCGGGCCAGGGATCTGAGACGCGGCCACCGGGCGCCCAGCCGGGGTCCCCAGCCCCACTCCCAGCCTTGCTGTCCCGCTGTCCCCGCGCCGCGCTGCCTCCCCAGGCTGACAATGCGCCTTTCAGGAGCCTCTGCCCCCGCTGGAAAACCCCCGCGCGGTCTGTCTCCCGGGCGGCGGGCGTCTGCTTTCCTCGAGGTGAGGGATTCCGCGCCCCCGACGAGGTTCAGCTGCAGCTCGCCCGCAGGCGCCGGCCAAGCCGGGCCTGTCTGTGACTCACCGCCCGGATCGCGAGTCTCCGGCCCGCGGACCCCAGGGGACCCCGGGGGCCCGCACCTCCTCCCCAGCTCTGGTCCAACACACTTTTAGCAGTTGCATAAATACATACATTCCATATCATATATACATATATATCATATATATATATATATATTTTTTTTTTTTTGAGACGGAATCTTGCTCTGTTGCCAGGCTGGAGCGCAGTGGCATATCTCGGCTCACTGCAACCTCCGCCTCCCGGGTTCAAGCAATTCTCCTGCCTCAGCCTCCCAAGTAGCTGGGACTACAGGTGCACACCACCACGCCCAGCTAATTTTTGTATTTTTAGTAGAGACGGAGTTTCACCATGTTGGTCAGGATGGTCTCGATCTCTTGATCATATCACACATATTTTTAAAGTCTGTTCTCTTTTCCTTTTCTTTTTTCTTGACTTTTCTTGCCCCCCATCTCCAGGTAACCCATACGAAGACCCTAGAATGAACCTTTTTATATTTTTCTCCATGTTCATATAAACATGCAAGCATCTCTCTATACATTTACATACACACAAAGGTATATAAATGGGATCTTGAGTGACATTTTTCTGTATCTTTTCTTGTCCATTAATACCTCATAGGAACTGGTATGGTTGCATAGCAGTCTTTTCTTTAAAAATTATTTACATACAATTCACCCATTTTAAGTTTATAGTTGGATGAATTTGGGTAATTGTACTTAATCAACAGTTCCCTCACCCTAAACAGTTCTTCTGCCCCTTTACAGCAGATCCTCTCTCCTCACCCCCATAGTGTGGATAATTTATTCAACTACCCCCTTCTGACAGGCATCCACTGTGTTTCCAGTTTTTTGCTACTGTGAGCAACAGTGTGATAAAAGCCCTTGTCACATATCTTTGTGTGCCCAGAATTTGGATTGCTAGGCTGAATTGTCCCTGGATTTAATTTTAGAAAATATTTCAGATTGCTTTTGCAGAAGGTCTAACACTTCATGTCCATGTCCCAGTCAACAATGAATGAGGGTGCTTTACCCCCCACACCCCAGCGGCAAATAGGTGGCACAGCCCTTGGTGATTTCTTAGTCCTCTGAACCACCCTGAGGTATCTGATTGTTACTTTAATTTGTGCTTCCCTGACCCCTTAATAAACTTGAGCAAATTTTCATCTCCTTGATGGCCATGGGCTTTGCTTTTCCAGGAACCACATCCCCTTGGTACATCTTTACATGCTTTAAGCATAGAGATTCCCACTCACCCAGAATGGTTGGGGAAGGAGGTGCTTGGAGTTTATGGAAAGGTCTAGATAATAGAGAGTTCCCTCATCTGTTACACCCAATTATGAGTTTTCAAAAGATGAGACTATAAGCAGATATATGTATAGTAATAGTATAGAGAATAGAGTGGGCTTTGGGGTTACTTACAAGTTGTATGCTATTGGATAAGTTATCTAACCTCTCTGAGCCTCAGTTTGCTCATCTGTGAAATAGAGATAATGATGATTGCGCCACCTGTCTTTTTACAGTTGTGGAAGAGCTTAGCAGTAATTTATGTAAATAACCTGAGACATCATAGATGGCCAATAAATGAAGTCAGGTATGATATGCATGGTTTAGGCTTTCCTCTGTGGTTAAACAGGCCTTTCAGAGGCCTAGGGTTAGCTTGAATGTCAGTCCACGTTGCATGGGTCTGGGTGAAACTGGGATGATTTAAGTTTCCTGGGGACCCAGTGATCAGATTCACAGAAACTCAGGCTTCACAACTTTGGCACTATTCATATTTTGGGCTGGATAATTTTTTATTGTGGATGGGGCTGTCCTGTGCTTCAGAGGATGTTTAGTGGCACCCCTATTCTCCACCCACTAGATGTCAATAGCAGACAGACAGACAGACAGACAGACAGACAGACACACACACACACACACACACACACACACACACCAGTCATAATGATTAAAAATGTGTCTTCCCTGCGGCTGTCCTTGAAATGCCCAGCCTGGACACAGGCGAGAACGGGGAATGCTGAACCTACCAGGTGCCTTCCCCATATGTAGGAGCTGCCATGTCTGCCCTCAAAGGTCCAATAGTCTAAGTGTCCTCAGGCTGAACACTTTGGACTTGTCATTGACTATTTCTCCAGCCAGTCAGCCACCACGACCTGTTGATTTTCTGCATTTAGAACCTCCTGCACCTACCTGTCTTTCTCTGCGTCATTCTCAGCATGGCACATAACCGGGGACTTGGCAAGGGTGGGCAGGATGCAGAGATGTTGGGAACTATTGTCAGGGATGCCCAGCTGGGCCAGCAGACACCACCAGGGTCCTGCCCTGGGGGTGGTAACAGTTTTTTTTTTTAAATCAGTTAGGACTCTTGTTTACCCCTTACACCGAGCACTAGCCCAGTGCCTGACACACAGTAAGCACTCAAAAATAATCTGGGGGTTTGATTAATCAATTGATTAATTAACTTGATACACACACACACATGCATGCATAGAGATGGCCTCTCTTTTTGCCATCCATTCACATACACATTACCTTTCATTACAGAGACACCAGGTTACAAAGAAAACCCTCAAGAGTTTGCTGTTGACTTGAGCAGTGTCACTTGTGAGAAGGACAAAATATGTATGTGGTCAGCTCGAATCCCAGGCCTGAAACTGGAAATAAACTAACCCCTTGTTGAAATCACACAGGAAACCTGAAGGGAGGTGGGGGAGAAGGGTGGCAGGAAAAATGCCTGAGATCTTACACAACTTGTGCAAACAGAATGACAGGGCTAGGCAGCCCCGGGAGTCCAGGAATTAATAGCCCTGCCGAGGCTCCGGGGCTCCGGAGATGGAGCTATTTAAAGTCAAGAAATGTCATTTCCACCCACAGAGGCTGCCCCAGTTGCATTATCTGGAGCCTCTTCAGCCCCGGTGTTCCGGCAGCCTCCTGGCCTGACCTCCCAGTGGCGGGACCACGGGGCTCAAGGCCAACCTGTCATCACTGCTCTGTTGGGGGATTGTGGGCAGGGAGGTGGCTGACCTTAGCCTCTCCCAGTTCCTCCTCTTCCTCCTCTCTGCTCAGGCCCAGGACAAGCTGAGTGGACACACAGGGCCCAGCTCACCCTTCTGCAAAGGCAACTGAGAGGCCAGGCACGGTGGCTCACGCCTGTAATCCCAGCACTTTGGGAGGCCGAGGCGGGCGGATCATGAGGTCAGGAGATCGAGACCACGGTGAAACCCCGTCTCTACTAAAAATACAAACAAAAATTAGCTGGGCGTGGTGGCGGGTGCCTGTAGTCCCAGCTATTCGGAGAGGCTGAGGCAGGAGAATGGCGTGAACCCGGGAGGCGGAGCTTGCAGTGAGCCGAGATCGCGCCACTGCACTCCAGCCTGGGCAACAGAGCGAGACTCCGTCTCAGAAAAAAAAAAAAGGCAACTGAGAGTACTAAGGCTGCTGCCCACATACGGGGACCAGCCAGCCTGCCCAGCAGGGTGGGTCTAGGGTAGTGGATGGGGAGAGATGGGGTGTGGAGACATAGACCCTTTCCCACCAGAATCATACTCTTGTCCTGCTATATGACCTCAGGCTATTTGCATACCCTCTCTGGACCCTCATTTCTTTACCTGGACTGGGAAATGAGAGTCTTCCTCTCCTTGCCCTATTTCTGGGGAAGGCCACAGGAGATCACAGAAGGGATGTCTTTTGAACCTTTAGGAAGAATAGCACCATAGAAATCCGGGTATTACCTGCAGCTCCTCCTCCCCTCCCTTCCAGGCAAGGTAATCCAGGAATGCTTCCTCCGGAGGCAAGAAGGCAGGAAGCTGGCATTTGAAGTGTCAGTGGGCTGTAGACTGTGTGACAGAGCCATCCAGCCCCATGCTCCCAGGAGCCCAGGCTCACATTCTTGCCAGGCACTTAAGGCAAGAACTCCCTCACTTCCTGTCTGCTCTGATCTTATGTATCTGCTCTGGCTGATGTTGCTGCAGCTTTGGGGAGGTGGGGGACTTAGAAGCCCAAACAATGTGCCAAAACCAAGTCTGCCCTGCAGGTGTCTAATGCCTGGGGATTGCTGGGCTTTTTTCCTGAAGCTGAGGCCTGGGCAGGAGAAAGCACAGTGGCGCTAAATGAGTTTCCAAGAGAGGTGTAATGAAATGCCAGGGACACCCCAGCCGAAAGTCTTCCTGAACTCATTGCTGCTACCACCCAAGGGGTAAAAGGGAGCTAGGAAATGTCTTTTTTTTTTTCTTTAGGAAACAGCAATGGAAATGTAGCCTTCTACTCTCTTAAGCCCCCTTCTCTTGTCCCATCTTAGAACTTGCCTGAAAGCTATGGATATTTTCCTCATTTAATTTTTTAATTGAATTATTCTAGACACACTAAAAGGTGTGTATCACAATAGTCTAGATTATGCTGCAGTAAAAACCCCAATATCTCAGTGGCTTAACACACACTTCTGCTTCTGCTACTTACTGCTTCTCACTTCTGCTACATGCCCTTTGTGGACGAGCAAGAGGCTCTGACCATTGAAATCACTTAAGGACCCAGCCTGGTGGAACAGCCACCATCTGAAGCATTGTCAGAAGCAAAAGAGATGCCAGGCACAGTGGCTCATGCCTGTAATCCCAGCACTTTGGGAAGCCAAGGCAGGAGGATCACTTGAGGCCAAGTTCAAGACCAGCTTAGGCAACATAGCAAGACCCTGTCTCTAAAAACATTTTTTTTAATTAGCCGGGTGTGGTGGTGTGCACCTGTAGTCTCGGCTACTCAGGAGGCTGAGGCAAGAGGATCACTTGAGCCCAGGACTTGGAGGCTGCAGTGAGCTGTAATTGCACCACTGTACTCCAGTCTGGTGACAGGGTAAGACCTTGTCTCAAAAAAAAAAAAAAAAGGAATCTAGAGGGTCTCAAAAAGGCAGTTAATGCTCTAGCTCACAAGTCATTGACCAGAACTAGTCACAGGGCCTCTCCCAACCACAGAAAACCTGAAATTACTATTCTCCCAGGCGCTTGGAAGGGGAATGACCCAGAAATGCTTGGTGAACGACAGTAATGATGATGGCAGAATAAAGAATTATATCACAGACACCATGTACCTACCAACCTAGGAAATAACACTTTGCCAATACCAGGGAAGCCCTCTGTGTACCTGACTCAATCCCATCTCTCTGCTCCCCCCACTGAGGTGACCACTCTCCTGAATGTGATATTTGCCGCTCCCTGTGTTTCTGTTTTACTATTTCTCCATATTTACAATATGTAATATTGTCTTGCATGTATTTAAAGACCATATAAGTGGTATCATACTGTATACATTCATCTGCAACTTTCTTTTCTGATCTACTGTGTGTTTCTGAGAGCCACCCACATTGATGAGTGAAGCTGTGGTTGGTTCTGTGCTGTATACAGTCCATTGTGTGACTACCTCAATGTCCAGTCTCCATGTCAGCTGCTTCCAGCTTTTCATGATTACATACAGCACTGCCATGAACATTCTTATGCACCTACAAAAGAGAGCTTCTTCAGAGTAAAGACTTAGGAGGGCATCTTCCTATTGATGACATATTGCCAAATAGCTCTCTAAAATGGTTTTACCAAATCATTCCACATCCTCACCATCACTTGGTTATGTTTGATGAGTGGGACATTCCCCGAAGGTTTTAATAAAGTTGAACTCTTTTTTCCTTTTGATACAGGGTCTCACTCTGTCACCCAGATTGGAGTGCAGTGGTGCAATCACAGCTCACTACAACCTCTGCCCCCAAGCTCAAGTGATCCTCCCACCTCAACCTCCCAAGTAACTAGGACTACAGGTGTGCGCTACCATGCTCTGCCAGTTTTTTTGTATTTTTTGTAGAAACAGGGTTTTGTCATGTTGCCCAGACTGATCTTGAACTCCTGGGCTCAAGTGATCCTCCCACCTCAGCCTCCCAAAGTGCTAGGATTACTAGCGTGAGCCACTGTGCCTGGCCTAAATTGAACTCATTAAGTCAGTTCACATATGTTTATCAAACACCATCTATGTACCAAGCACACAACTAGAAGCTGAGGGTAATGAAGGGGGATAGGACTCAGTCTCTGCCCTCAGTGAGCTTGCAGTCTGTTGGGAAATCACCTCAGTCTCTTACCCACAGGAAACCACTGTCTTCTTTTTTTTCTTTTTTTTGGAGATGGAGTCTTGCTCTGTCGCCCAGGCTAGAGTGCAGTGGCATGATCTTGGCTCACTGCAAGCTCTGCCTCCCGGGCTCACGCCATTCTCCTGCCTCAGCCTCCCAAGTAGCTGGAACTACAGGCGCCTGCCACCAAGCCCGGCTAATTTTTTTTTGTATTTTTAGTAGAGACGAGGTTTCACCATGTTAGCCAAGATGGTCTCGATCTCCTGACCTTGTGATCCGCCCGCCTCAGCCTCCCAAAGGGCTGGGATTACAGGCATGAGCCACTGCGCCCAGCCCACTGTCTTCTTTTTAAAGGACATGCTAATAAACTCATGACAAGACAAAAGCCAGGTGCTTGGGCAGAAGGGACTAGCATCTTAGGGCCCAAACACCTTGAGCCAAGCTCAGACAGGATGGCTAGAACCTTGGTTCAAAGGTGATGAACCCTCAGGCTTCTGGAACAGGGTGGCTGGAAGGCTCAAGGCAACAGCCATGGTCTGGTGAATCACCCTTGGATAGTAGTACCCCTGCATTCAGAAGGCCAACAAGAAGCCTTCAATTCTCTAGGTAAGCAGTTGGCAAGACTAGGCCGGGGGCAGGTGTATGAGGGAACTGTATGAGTGGTGCCAATAATCATATTAAAGCAATCCTGCAAGACAAGCAGGGTGAGGAATCAAGTATGTCTCCTGGGATTTGGGCCTGAGCCACCAGGTAGGAGGATTGGGTCAGAGGCAAGGTCAGTGAATGGAGAGCTCTATTTCTGTCTGGTTGTTTGAGGTGCCACGTCAAGTCAGCAGTGTGCTAATTATTGAAATTTATGCTTTCCTGCAGTGTAGAGTTGACTATCTTTTTTATGTATTTTTTCTTATAGCAAATGAAGAACTCCTTGAAAGAAGTGGCAGGGATCTCAGAAATATTCTTATCAATGTTCTGTATCTTGATCATAGTGGTGTTTACACAAGGGTATGCATTTATGGAAACTCATCAAACTGGACACTTTAAGTCTGGGGTACCCAACCCCTAGACCAGTACCTGTCTGTGGCCTGTTAGGGACTGGGCTGCACAGCAGGAGGTGAGCAGCGGGCAGGTGAGCATTACCACCTGTGCTCCACCTCCTGTCAGATCAGGAGTTGAGAATAAAAGCTAAAATGGCTCTTGGCTATAGCTCTGGGTATAGCTTAACTAAGGAAATAAATCCAGAAATGCACATTGAACCCGGGTATCAGCAGGATGTGACTCCACACTCTCTAAGGGATATGAAAACATTCTTTAAAAACCAACTTAATCAAGTTATAATTCATATACAATAAAACGCAACCACTTAAAGCAGCAGTCCCCGACCTTTTTGGCACCAGGGACCAGTTTTGTGGAAGAGAATTTTTCCATGGACCAGGAATGGGGTGAGGGTAGTTTCAGGATGAAATTGTTCCACCTCAGATCATCAGGCATTAGATTCTCCAAGGAGCATGCAACCTGGATCCCTTGCATGAGCAGTTCACAATAGGGTTTGAGTGCCTGTGAAAATCTAATGCTGCCACTGATCTGACAGGAGGCGGAGCACAGGTGGTAATGCTCACCTGCCCGCTGCTCACCTCCTGCTGTGCAGCCCAGTCCCTAACAGGCCACAGACAGGTACTGGTCTAGGGGTTGGGTACCCCAGACTTAAAGTGTCCAGTCTGATGAGTTTCCATAAATGCATACCCTTGTGTAAACACCACTATGATCAAGATACAGAACATTGATAAGAATATTTTTGAGATCCCTGCCACTTCTTTCAAGGAGTTCTTCATTTGCTATAAGAAAAAATACATAAGAAAGATAGTCAACTCTACAATGCAGCAAAGCATAAGTTTCAATAATTAGCACAGGCTATGAGGGCCAGGGTCTGGAGGGGGCAGCCTCTTGGGAAGTACCTGGTCCTAATGCCAATATACTTGGGACAGGAAGCTCTCCATCACCCAGAGAGAGCCAAGGCAGAGGCAAGCCAGGCACCACAAGACCTGCTTCTCCCAAAATATTTCATTGGCCTGAAATGCCACCATGAGTCACCCCTTTGGTTTAAAATATTTGGTAGTCCCTCTGAAATAGCCATATTAAAATATACATAAATGACCCACAAGACAATCTTCGAGGTGTGTGGCAATTTTACCTCCACTGACATGTGCAGGTAAAATTGGTTATTGGATTCTGCTACCTCAGGAGAGGAGAGGGAAGCTGCTGGGCTCCTCTCATCTCCTCATTTTTTTTAAAACCCCGTGAGAGAGTGATTTCCTTCTTTTAGGATGTCTCAAATCACTACATGGAGGCAAGCCCCATTTGAAAGCTTGTAACATCCATCCTAACCCCAAAAGAAGGGGGATTTTGTGAGGAGAATGAGTTCAGCAGGGATGTGGGAGAGGCCCAGCACAGGGGTGGGGGGAATACCCAAAGTCCATAGTCATCAGGAGCACTGGGGCACTGAAGGTTAGGACTACAGGTGTTTCCCCCTGGAAAAGAAAAGACTGCAGAGGTAGGAGATTGCTGCCCTCAAATATCTGAAGGGTGGTCATGAGGAAAGAGGACTGGAATAGTTTGATGTGAACTAGTTGGGAGTAGGGTGGGGAAAGCCAGAAGGTAGCAGGTTTTAGCTCAACGTGGGGAAGAACTTTCTTATGGTCAGAGTTACAGGTGAGGGAATGGGTTGCCCCAGGAAGTGGTAAGATCCCTGTCATTAGAGGCATGTAAGCTGAACCCAGACACCTCTTAGCAAGAATTCAAGCTCTTAGGTCCCTTCCATCACTGAAATTCTCTAATTTGTTGATAATCTCATGGGTAGCCCTTAAGAAGCCCCAAACCAACAAATATTAGTTGAGCAATTGCTTTGTACAAGGCAGGATGGGACTTGGAGGCCAAGGCACAAAAGCCATGGCCTCTGGCCTCTATCTAGCTGGGCAGGTGGTATAGGGCTGCAGGGTGTGTTTAGAATCAGAAAGGATAGAAAACACATACTTTTTGATTTCAGAAAGAGGAGATCCTGCCAAGCGCTAGAGTAGTCCAGGGAGGCTCCCAGGAGGAGGCAAGATGGGGGAACAAGCCCTGGGAGAGTCTTCAGAATTCAGACAGGTAGAAAGAAAGCAGAGGGTCTCGCGACAGGGGAGGTAGGAAATGATGAGGTGCCAAGCTGGCTGGAAGGATGGAACATGAAGGAATAAACAGAAGTACTGGAGAGTGAGCTGAGGAGGCTGAGAGAAGACGGAGAGGAAACAGCCCTGGGAGGACCAGGAGGGGCACGAGTCCACAGAGGACAGGCAAGGCCCAGAGTGTGGCCTTGGGCCAAGGCATCACTGGGGCACCAAGGGTGTGTGGGGCGGATTTCTCTCCCACCCCCAAATGTGCTGCAGACCACCAGGCACAGCGCCCCAAAAATGCCTCTCACCCGCTTCCCTCAGCTCCGCCACGGCCTTCGTCCCCCTCAGGGCAGTGAGCGCTGGAGAAAGACAGGAAAACCCACAAAAATCTTCCAAATAAGACAAATATGTAGTGCAGACAAAGGCCGCGTTGGGTGGGATGAGGTTTCAGTTGCTCCCCAGTGGGGCGGAACCGTCAAAGAGGCTTGTGGCCACAGAAAAAATGCGTCATCTCCTGCTCTGGGTGGGGGCCCGTTGTCTCAGCTACCCCCAAAGAGAGCCCAGGCTGGGGGTTCCCATGGCCAGGGAATTGGGTCCTCCAGGTCACCCATATGGCCCTGCTCACCCTTCAGCAGGGCATCCAGGCCTTTTCGGGGAACTGGGCCCACTTTGGGGTGTTGGTGGGGCTGTTTTAAGTTGTCCCCCTGCTGCAGTCCTGGCCTTCCTGGTGTGTGGTGAGTGCCCAGGGCATGGCTGGGGTGGGAGGCGCCTGTGCAGCCCCTTAGAACCTTATGAGAGTGTGAGGGGCCGGGGGTCAAGTGGTGTTTGCAGTGGAAAAGTCAGGTGCCGCCAGAAGCACCTCGTTAGGGACAGGGGTACAGGGGATGATAGGAGGAGGTGGGGACAGGCGCTTTCCTCTGCCGCCTGTCACCCCAATCCCCTCCCCACTCCTACACCCCTCCAGGCTCCCAGGCCCCTAGGGTTCATTCCATTTCTGCTCCAGTTCCATGCCTGTTAATGGCCATTGTTCTGTGGAGAAAGACAAAAATGTTTTCAGTTTAGAGGCATTGTTTCAGACTTTCTCTCTGTGGGCCAAGGGCCTGGATGGGAGGCCTCTTGGCAGAGTGGCCCCAAGCAAGGAGAGGCTAGTTGCACTGGGAAGTGGGGGTAGGGTAATGGGGGAGGAGGTTTGGATGAGAGGCTGAGTGGAGTCTTCTGTCCATCTGTGCTGGGTGTGCATAGGGACAGCCCCCAAGAGAGGTCAGTCCCCTCCTGTCTTTGGCCCCCTCCTGGCCTCCAGTCCCATCCCAGCTATTTTGGCCCAGGCATAATTTTCTCTTTAGGCTCCCTGACTTTGGATGGGTGAGCAACTTTCTCTCTGTGGGCCTCAATTTCCTCATCTGTAAAATGAGAGGCTTCCAAGACTCTTCCTTGTTCTATGCCTCTGGACTCAACAGCTCAGTCACATGAACAGCCCCTTCTTTGCTCCAAGACTCCAGTGGTCAGAACTGGCCTAGAATTCAGGCAGCAGCCACCTAGGCAGCAGGCTTTGAGTGGAAAAGTACCTGCCCCTGGCACCATAAATGTCTTTGACTTACTTTGTGGTCTGGAATTCAATCACTAGAGATTCAGTCTTTGGGGACCTGTTTCAAATGCCATTTTCAGTAAGTAGGGAGATAATTGCTAATACCTTCCAACACTGACTGAGAATAATCCTTTGATTATATATTACTCTTCACAATGCTGAAATCGTTTTCAGCTATATGATCTCATTTGAGGCTGCAACAACCCAGGGATTAGCTGACCATTGAAGGGTTAAGATCCCACAGGCTGTGACTCAAGATAAGAACTTGGAAGCAGGTAGCCTCCTTCTAGGAATTACCTGTATTTTAACAAAGGAATATCTTGAGGATAAAAATAATCACAAAGCAATCCCTCTGTAGGTGGCAGAAATTTCAAACCCTGGGACACCAGGCAGGTAAAGCTGTCCGGGGTGGCTTGGAATGAGGATGCCGTGCCCAGTGGGTGCGTGCTCATTCAGCCCAGAGCAAGGCTGAGCCTGCCTAGTGCCTGCCTGTGCCCACTGTTGTCAAATCAAGTGACCAGCCCTCAAGTGCTCACTAGACCCCTGGTGGGGACAAATCGGTGTGGGCAGGTATCTGGGTTCATAGGAAACACCCAGAGAATGATTCCAGGAAGTCAATAATGACATTTAAAGAAGAGTCGACTGGGTGCAGTGGCTCACGCCTGTAATCACAGCACTTTGGGAGGCCGAGGCAGGCGGATCATGAGGTCAGAAGTTCGAGACTAGCCTGACCAACATGGTGAAATCCCATCTCTACTAAAAATACAAAAATTAGCTGGACATGGTGGCATGTGCCTGTAATTCCAGTTACTCAGGAGGCTAAGGCAGGAGAATTGCTTGAACCCGGGAGGTGGAGGTTGCAGTGAGCCGAGATCATGCCATCACACTCCACCCTGGGTGACAGAGCAAGACTCCATCTCAAGGTAAAACAAAAACAACAACAGAGTAAGGAAGAGTTTAAGTGCTGTGGTGAGGGGATAGAGAAGTCAGGGAGGTTGGGGCTGGATAAGAACTAGTGTGGAACATGGAAGGCTAAGGAAGGAAGCCATGGGAAGCCATGGAAATAAAGGAGTGGAGAAGTGGTGGTCTTCTACAGGGAGGGCCACCCAGATAAAAACCTTATGGCTTGTGGGTGTTGGATGAGGGCATTTGAAACTGGCCTGGAGTAATTGGAGATCAATCCTGGAACAGACTCTGTGTCTACAATGAAAAAGAATGACCATTTATTAGGGCTTCTAGATTTAGGTTTTTTCTGTTCCTTATTTTGCTTGAGACTTGAACTATCCTAGAGGTAGATTTTATAATTCACAGTTTACAGAGAATTCAGAAAGGGCATAAAATCTGCCTAAAGTCATACAGCTAGAAAGTGGCCACACTGGAAGTCAAACCTGAGTCAGCCAGCTCCAAACCTGCTTTCCTGCCACTTTGGCAAAGTGATATCTATCTGCTCACATTGCCTCCTCTTTCCCCATGACAGTGTTCTTGAGGCACAAAGAGCATCCTTGGTATTTCCTGCACAGGCAATTCTTTATGAGCTTTTGTTTGTTTGTTTGTTTCTTTTGAGACGGAGTCTTGGTCTGTTACCCAGGCTGGAGTGCAGTAGCATGATCTCGACTCACTGCAACCTCCGCCTCCTGGGTTCAAGCAATTCTCCTGCCTCAGCTTCCCCAGTAGCTGGGACTACAGGCACACACCGCCATACCCAGCTAATATTTTGTATTTTAGTAGAGATGGGGTTTCCATATGTTGCCCAGGCTGGTCTTGAACTCCTGAGCTCCGGCGATCCACCCACCTCGGCCTCCCAAAGTGCTAGGATTACAGGTGTGAGCCACCTCGCCTGGCCCTTTAACCGGTTATTTTTTATTCATCATGTAGTGAGCAATAAGGGTTCTTCTTGTGCCCCAGCTTGGTAAGATGACCACAAGAAGAAGAAAGTATCTCTACACAGCAGTTTTTCTATAAAGTGCCATATATAGTATATATTTGGGGTTTTACAGGCCATATCATCTTGTTGTAACTACTCAACTATGGGGAAAGTAGCCATTAGCATTATGGAAGTGAATGGATGTGACTGTGTTCCAATAAAACTTTATTTATTAAAACAGGAGTCAGGCCAGATTTGACCCTTGATCCACAGTTTGCTGTTTGAGAATGTGAGATTTGCACAGATGGAACAGTTAAGTAACGGGGCATGAGTTAAGCAACAGGATGAGTGTCATGGACCAAGAGTACGGGCTCCCAGATATCCTGCGAATACCCAAGAGGTGGTGAGTGTACCAAGAGTTTATGGCATTTTGCACGTTGGAGAAGGAGGAGAGGTGAAAAAGGAAAGACTGGGGTTAGATTGTGGGGTCTGGGCTTTAAATACCAAGCTGAATACTACTGGGAGCAGAGATAATGTTCCCCCTACTGGGATACCATGAAGGTGACATTCATTTGTGAAACTTAAACTCATAAGTACACCCCAGAGCAGAGCTGTAGCAGAGATAAGCCAGGCTTTGGGTTCCAGGGAATTTCCTGTAAATTAGTTTACATTTACAGGTAAATATGGAGTCCCATCACACCCCAGCATTTTGAGGCTATTTGCTTTTCTTTTTACGGAGTCCTGCTCTGTCGCCCAGGCTGGAGTGCAGTGGCGTGATCTCGGCTCACTGCAAGCTCTGCCACCTGGGTTCATGCCATTCTCCTGCCTTAGCCTCCTGAGTAGCTGGGATTACAGGCGCCCGCCACCACGCCTGGCTAATTTTTTTGTATTTTTAGTAGAGATGCGGTTTCACCGTGTTAGCCAGGATGGTCTCAATCTCCTGACCTCATGATCCGCCCACCTCGGCCTCCCAAAGTGCTGGGATTACAGGTGTGAGCCACCGCGCCCGGCCTGAGGCTATTTTCTTATGTTCATGTATTGTAGACAGAGAAAATGGCAGACATAATATCGTTTCATAATTTTTTTGAGTATTTCTTTTTGCAAATGCTAAACGTGTATTTGAAAAAAATGTCTCTCAATTTGTTGGATATAACATTTATTAAAGTTGATTAATTGTGTCACTCAAATCCTCTATTATTTCCATTATGACTTTTGTCTACTTGATCCACAGATTTCTGAGACAGGTCTATTAAAGCTTTCATCCATAGCCATAGATTTGTTTATTTCTCCTTTGTTTGTATCAGTGTTTGTTTTATATATTTTGAAGCTGGATTGTTAGGTGCCTAAAGAATCATGGAAATTGTATGTGTTTGGAAGATTATAATTTTTGCCAATATGTCTCCTTCTTTGTTTGTTTGTTTTTTTCTTTTTTTGGCTGTAGTGCAGTGGTGCAATCTCGGCTCACTGCAACCTCTGCCTCCCAAGCTCAAGTGATCCTTCCACCTCAGCCTCCCAAGTAGCTGGGACTACAGGCGTGTGTTTTTAGTAGAGATGGGGTTTCACTACGTTGGCCAGGCTGGTCTTGAACTCCTGACCTCAAGTGATCCACCCACCCCAGACTCGCAAAGTGCTGGGATTACAGGCTTGAGCCACCATGCCCAGCCTTTCTTTATTTCTTTTAATGCTTTTTGTCTTTGGATTTCATTTTGTCTGATACTAATATACTTCCTTTCTTTTTGTTATTATTTGCTTGATATATTTCCCCCATCTGTTCATATTCAAAATGATCTTGTCAGTTTCAATACATCTCTGTAAAAATCATATGTATAGAAGGATTTTGCCCTTTAATGGGGAATTTTTTCTTTTCTCATGTATTATTAATGATATCTTCAGACTTATCGTGTCATTTTATTTTATGCTTCCTCTTTACCTTGTTTTCTTCTTATCTTTTTCCTCTCTTTCCCTGCTTTTTGTTAGACTGATCTTTGCCCCCTTCTCCATCTTTTTAACTTGCTCTATTGATCTGGAAGTTGATTTTCCAATTCTCCATCTTCTGCTGATTACCTTTAAATTTGAATCCTGTTTTTTTTTTTTTTTCTTTCATACCCTCTGAGGCAGATGAATCCTTTAACTTCTAGTTTTCTATAAATGACTAGAACTGATCAGGAACTTTTTCTCCCGTAGCATTATTTAACTTTCCTCCTCCTCCCCCACCTGCCACCTCCCAAGTTGAGATCATCTGGGTAGATTATTGCTCCAAATTGTTGTTTTTAAAATGTTTACATTATGCCTCAATAATTACTCAGACTTCACTAAAAGTTTTACTGGTTTCTTTGTTCACCACAGTTTCGGCATCCCACATCTTCCTCTTTCCTGAATTCACTATTTTTCTATTGAAGCACCTCCTCTGGAAATTCTTTAAGGAATACGAGGGTGGCAAACTTTCTTCTTGTAAAACAAAAATATCTTAATTTTTTCCTCCCACTTGAATACTTCATTTCCCTTCAGGGCCTTGAAGATAATATTTCATTGTCTTTTAACATCCAGTCTGATGCCAATTTAATATTATTCTATTGAAGACCTGCTTTTTTTCTCTCCAGAAGCTTCTAGGATTTTTTTTCTTTATTTTTGTTGTTATGAAGTTTTACTATAATATGTCTAGGTGTGAGTCTTTTTCCCTGGGAAAGGTCAAGCTAATGATTAACTTCTTTCTTCAGCAATTGGGAAATTTTCTTTTGTTAGTTCTTTAATTATTTTCCCTCTTCTATTCTCTGAAGCTCTAGCTTTCTGTAATGCCTATCCCACAGATGGTTCTTAATTTTTTCTCTCAGACTTTCCATCTTTTTATCTTTTTTACTGTGCTTAAGGAGACTTTCTCAGGTCAGTCTTCCTGATCATTAAACCTATCTAGACCATCTACTGAGTTTTGAATTTCAATGATCAATTTTTAAATTTCTTAGACTCCAGATTGATTCTTTTAAATGGATTTAATATTATTTTGCATACCTTGAAGATAACAATTATACATCAACTAAACTGATTTCTGTTTTTGTTTGCTCTATTATCTCTGTTACTTTGGGCATTAACTCTTCCATATGTTAAGTTTAGAGCTATGCTATCCAATACAGTAGAGCCTTGCTGCTTAAATTTAATTAAAACTAAATTAAAAATTCAGTTCCTCAGTTGCAGATGCCACACTTCAAGTGCTCAATAGCCACATGTGGTATTTGGCTACACATTGGACAGCTCAAATATAGAACATTTCCATCATTGCAGAAAGTTCTATTGGACAATATTGGCTTGGAGCTACTCCCTGTCATGGTTATATTTTTCATTAAATTTTTGGTGATTATTGATGTTCTGCTCATCCTTAATTTGCCAGCTTTCTGTTCACTGTAGCCTGTCTGCTACGGGGAGTGGGAGAGAGGTGAGTGGCCTGCTGACAGCCTTTCTCCTGGCTGAGGGCTCCCTATTCCTCTCCCAGAGTGTCAGTAGCTACTTGGAGTATTGCTTACCTCTCTAGCCCAGCACCTTGGGGCAAATCCACTGCTGCTAGCTGTTGAACACTGGTGCTCAGGAATACCCCTGGGACCTCCTCTGGTTTCTCTGGGTCTGTTGACTCAGGCTTGGAGTCCCCCAAACCACTCTTTTCTCCATAGCAGTCTTCTCCTGCATGTTTTAGCTGTGGTTTCCTTCAGTTTTATTTCTTTATAGTTTTTTTTTTTTTTCTCCTGAGACAGAATCTTGCTCTGTCACCCAGGCTGGAGTGCAGTCGCGCGATCTTGGCTCACTGCAACCTCCACCCGCATTCAAGCGATTCTCCTGCCTCACCTTCCTGAGTAGCTGGGATTATAGGCACATGCCACCATGCCTGGCTAATTTTTTTTGTATGTTTAGTAGAGACGGGGTTTTGCTATGTTGGCCAGGCTGGTCTTGAACTCCTGACCTCAAGTGATCTGCCTGCCTCGGCCTCCCAAAGTGCTGGGATTACAGGCATGAGCCACCGCGCCCGGCTTCTTTATAGCTTTGATGCTCTTTATCTTTCTCTCTCACAGATTCAACATTTCTGATCTGCTGATGGTTCTCTGTTTCATCACACGATATTGGATTTACTATTTTATTTGTTTCAAGAGTTTTTCTGTCATTTTGTGGATTGTAGCAGGAGAGACGATCTTTTGCCAGCTTGACCCAAACTGCAACAATGCCTTTGTATAAGCATCACTCTGCTCCTTGTACACACATTTAACAACTAATGGTTGAAAACCTTGCAATTCTCAAATTCAGACAGGTGCTAGGCTGGCTAAATTAGAATCACCTGATAATCCATGGACCCACTCCTGGGGGTTTTGAATGCACAGCTCAGTTTGGGAATCACTGGCCCACTAAGTGGGATGAGCAGGAAAGAGAATCAAGTACTCAAGACAGACCACTTTCTTTGCAGGATAGTTTGTGGCCAATGCTTGAATGCTCAGGATCTCCAGTAGCCAGGTCACTATTTATGTCAGTGAATGGGACAGCGGGTGAGTGTGGAGATGCGGAATTTAGGGACTTCTTTCCCTTAGGACTAATGGAGGATGAGAAATTGCAAAACCCATTGGGTAGAACTCAAGGACAAGGGAGATACAAAAAGTACAATTGAATGGAATTGAGATGAATGATTGCTGCAGGCCTCTCTCCCTCCCACAATGATATCAACTCTGCAAACCCCAGAGATCAAAATGCAGCCAGAAAATTCCCCCATCTAGAGATTTTTAAAAAACTTTAATTGCTATCCTACTGAGGGGCCAACTCCAGCTTTGAGGAGATATATTTACTGGTTAGATTTGCAGTAATGATTATTATTGTTACTGTTAAGAAGAATACACTCATTGTCTCCAGTGAGCTCACTATGCTGCACAAACATGACCTCATTTCTCCTCTGAAGGGGCAGGTATTGTTAACTCTGTTTTCCAAAAGAAGGACATGGAGGTCCACTGCAGTTCAATGCCTTGAGCAAGGCCACACATCAAGAGAGGGGGGGATGATGGAACCAGGCCCTGGACCTCTCCCGTTTGGGTCCCAGGGCTCTTTGCAGAGATCCAGGTTCATGTGTCTGGTCAGTCCCTTGACTTCACTTATGATCACAGAGCTGGTTCTGAGGATCCAAGGGGATCAGAGAAGTCAAGGTCACCAACATCAGATACCAGGGGAGGAATAATCATCACCTTTCAGTGGCTCAGCCAATTCCACACTCCAGTCTCAGCAATCAAACCTTCCCTGGTTTGGCCCTGGTTTTGCTAGGCTCTAGCCTAACTGATTTCCCTCCCTACTTCCTCAACAACTTAGGTGACTCAACTACTTCACTCTCTTGGATCCACTCAGACTGAGAATCATATTCACATCAGACTTGTTCTTCTGCCCCATGAAAAGTTCGTGCTGCCTGTATGTCACTTGGGTTAATTGCAGTATATTTTGGCCACTGTGGAATTCTTTAGGCCCTTGCTTCTGCCATCCCCGAAATTCTGTCCCAGATTACCCTCCCCACCTCCTACCCAAACTTCAAGCCTCAGCATGCCCAGGAAACCTTCCCTTAACCTTCCAGAAAAGTCCCTCTCCCTCTCTGAACTCCTGCCACCCTTATTCATTCATTCCACAGGTAATCACTGAGGACCTACCATGTGGCAGGCAGTACAGGAGATGATGAGGACACAATAGTGAACAAGCCAGACATGGTCCCTGCTCTAATGGAGCTTACATTCTAGTTGGGGAGAAGGGAAAAACAAAAGTAAATAATTCAGTAAGTTAAATATTTACAAGTTGTCATAAGCTCATATGAAAAGACCTCCCTAGGCCAGGCACGGTGGCTCACGCCTGTAATCCCAGCACTTTGGGAGGCCGAGGTGGGTGGATTACCTGAGGTCAGGAGTTCAAGACCAGCCCAGCCAACATGGTGAAACCCCGTCTCTACTAAAAAATACAAAAATTAGCCGGGCATGGTGGCAAGCGCTTGTAATCTCAGCTACTCGGGAGGCTGAGTCAGGAGAATTGCTTGAAACCAGGAGGTGGAGGTTGCAGTGAGCCGAGATCATGCCATTGTACTCCAGCCTGGGCGACAAGAGTTAAACTCCATCTCAAAAAAAAGAAAAGAAAAGGCCTCCCAGTAAAATCCAAAGAAATTAGGGCCTCTGAAACTTACTCTAAATCTGCCCATATCTCTCCATCTTCCACCCTGTCCAAGAAAGAGCTTGGTTTATTGAGGTATGTCAAAAAGGGTTATATGTGGCTAAAGGGTGATGGTAGATGACAGCAGAGGGGTACAAGGTGGGGCAGGAGAGGGAGGCAAGGCTGGACTACACAAGGCCTTGAAGGCTGGGCCAAACAGTGGATTTCATGCTCAGAACAATGAGAAGACATGGTAGGATTTTTGATCAGGGAGTAACATGGGCTGACTTATACTTTATGATGGAGATTCTCAGTGGGGCAGAGGGAAGTGGAGATAGGGGGTATGATTTCACTCCCCTCCCCCAGGGGACATTTGCCAATGTCTGGAGACATTTTTGGCTGTCGCAACTCGGGGAGGGAGTGCTACTGGCACCTAGTGGGTAGAGGCCAAGGATGCTGCTAAATATGCTACAATGCATAGGATGGACCCCCAACAAATGTCAATCATGTTGAGGTTGTATGGCCGAGCTTTAAAATGACTCTGGCTGCCATATGAAGGACAGATTCTCAGTCCCCAAGAGTGGAATTAGGGAGAGCACCTGGAAAGCCATTTAAATCAACTTCATATAGCTATAGTATTGACTCACCTGAACCTTTCTCCCAAACCTTAACCTCCCTGATCTGGGGTCTCTGTTTTCTGTTGAGTGACAGCCAGTCAGCCAACCAGCCCAAATCACCCTGCAAGAAGCCCCTTTGCATTTTAACAGGGACATTTTGGAGACAATGCTTTAACCCAAAAGAACAGTCAGGCTGGCTGAGCAGCAGGGGGAGTCATGCCAAGGTATCACTGTGTAGAAGCCACCTGCTATATGGGAGAGGATGAGGGTTTAGAGACCAACTCCAAGCATGCCCTTTTCCTCCATAGTCATAGTCAGCCCCTGTCATGCTAGCTGCTGCCAACTCGGTGCTCTCCTCCCTAACCTTGAGAATGCCAGGCCTGTACGGGCTGCAGAGGATCTGGACACTGAAAGCATGTGATGCCCTGCACTTACTGCGAGTTTATGAGTATTTACACCAGCATGTAAACCTATCATTTACAGCCTCAGCATGTAAATCAACATAGAGTTCAAGGGCTCTCCTTTTGACTCCTCCCCACCAACTTGAGGTTGGTTTTAACATTTGGGAAGCACATGATTGAGCTGTGGTGACAATGGGAGGTCTGTGGATAAGGAACTCAAGGAGGAGGGGAAGATCCCTCCTTAGAGGCAGGACTGGCCAAGCAGATGGTGAAGGAAGGAGGGTTTGTCTTCCGTGCCCCAGTTACGGCCCACTCTTCTACTAACACAGAGGTTGATAACCTTTTGAGAGAGAGAGAGTTTGTGTGTGTGTGTGTGTGTGTGTGTGTACGTGTGTGTGTGTGGGGGGGGATGGTTATGGAAATTTTGAAGAAAGCTATAGAAAACCTCTCTTTGGAAGAATGGATAGTGTGGACAAAAGTTTGTATAGAATTTAGGAGACTCCCAAATCCCCTTAAAGTGACAATATGAACTAATTCACACCAAAGTATAGATGACTAACAATGTTCAGTATATTTCCATTTAAATGGGGGAGGAAAGCCGTTAAATCGAGCTGGAGCTCTTACCAGGGAACTTCTCTAAATCAGTGGGTTGAGATACATTCTAAAGAGGCTGGAAAAGCATCTCCTAACTTCTGAAATCTCTGCATACTCCTACTGTACCTACATATAAAACTGAGTTTGCATATAGGGAAGCAACAGAGGGAGGAAGGGCGGCAGCATGTTTTTAGGCTAATTTAGACTCAAAAGGTCACCTGAAACTCCACCCAATGGGTTTTGCTGGGACTTGGGTACTAGATATTCCTGGCCAGCCAAAGTATCTGATCTTGTTAATGGGCCAATAAAAATTAGGGGGACAAAGGCCAAGCACTGGCTACTCAAATGAATCTCCTCTGCAAAAGCCGAGCAAGCAAGAGCAACTCGTAATGAGTTGTAACCGAGCAAACAGAGGAATCATTGCGTTTCATTAACTTTAATAGAGCTTGTTAGGCTGGCTTCCAAGGGCTGTGGGACCAGAGAGAAAGCCAGACTCATCATTGGGGCTGGGAGAAGGCTGGCTCTTGTGGACTCCCCCTGCGTTCCCCAGCGCCAATCTGGAAGCAGCTGCTCTTGCTACCCCCATGGGCTCCCCAGCCCAGCATGACATCCTGGCTACACAGGCAAGGAGCCCAGGCCTCAAGGACTAATTCTTTCTTGCCAGGGTGGGGAAAGACACAGACAAAGAGCTCAGGGCAAACCATCTCCAGGCTTGGGCAGGCCACCTGGCTCTGGGCACCTCCAAAGAGGCCCCCTTCCAGGGACATCAAAAGTTCAGCTCCAATGCCCATAAGCCCCCACTAAAGGATCCCACCAGGCCAGAGCCCAGCCCAAGGACCACTATCAATGCCAGCCACAACCCTGTCCCCCTCTTCCTTCTCCCCAGATCTGTCCACCAGAAAAATGAAAAACAAACAAACAGGGCCAGCAGAAAACACATCACCAAACAAACTCGCCTCACATTGTCCTCTGTGGTTGGCCAGAGCAAGAAGCCAGAGGTTGTTTGCCTGGAAAAGCCCAAGTAGCTCCTTGAGCTGGACCCCTGAACAATTCAGGGTTTGCCTTGCCTCCTCCAGGGCTGCCTCCTTCTCTTTCTCTCTCTTGCTTCTCCATCTCTCTTTTCCTTCTGTCCATTATTTCCCTCCCTGCCACTTCTTTTCTGTTTGTTTGTTTGTTTGTTTGAAACGGAGTCTTGCTCTGTCACCCAGGCTGGAGTGGAGTGGCGCAATCTCGGCTCACTGCAAGCTCCACCTCCTGGGTTCACGCCATTGTCCTGCCTCAGCCTCCTGAGTAGCTGGGACTACAGGCATCCACCACCACACCCAGATAATTTTTTTGTATTTTTAGTAGAGATGGGGTTTCACTGTGTTAGGATGGTCTTGATCTCCTGACCTTGTGATCCACCTGCCTCAGGCTCCCAGAGTGCTAGGATTACAGGCGTGAGCCACCACGCCCAGCCCACTTCTTTTTATGTCCTCTTTTCCCCGTTTTTCCTTCTCTTCTCTTCCTGCATCCATGATGAAATAAATTCACTAAAAATCAATACATTGAAGAAATCCTGGAGCACACATAAAGCCAATTCACGAAGCGAGCCCGCCATGCTGCTACTTTGCTGTAAAGTTGCCGGGTTCCCGGAGCCTATGCAAACTGTCAGTTGCTTAGCATCTGACGGAAACAGGCTCTTCATTGTCTAGCCCCATCCCACCCTTGAGATCTTCCTCCACACTCTCTGAAATACTTGTCTCTGATTGAACCATATTATTAATTCCCTGAAGACATTCTCCTCTCCAAGTCTTTGCTCACGTTGTTCCTGCCACCTGGAAAGCCCTCACTCTCATCACCCAACTCCATGTATGAGAATTCTATATATTCTTTGAGGTCAGCTTTAAAAACCCTTTCTTCCTCCACTGAGTCGTCCTCCTGCTTCCAGCTGGAATTAATCTGTGCTGTTTATGCCCTCATTAGAATTTTATCTTGGCACCTCCATGTTTGGACATTTACCACATTCTGCCTTATATTCCAATTATTTAGATGTGAATTTCTCTTACCAAATTATAAACTTAAAAGGAGAAACCATGTCATCTTTGAATCCCCACATCCTTTAAGTACCTGGTATATAGTAAGTGCACAATAAATGTCAAACATTAAACATTGAGTCTGTGGTTATAAAGAAATACACATACAATTAGTTCCAAATCTTAACTTCACCAATGCGGGCCTATTTCAAATACAATAATTTTATTTGCAAATTTGTTTGAGGCAGTGGGTTCCCTGAGTAGACTCCCAGAGGTCTGGCTTCAGGACTTCACCAAGAGCTGAAGGATGGTATGTTAGATGGCGGCACCTACTGGTAAAGGGTGGCACTACAGCTTGGATCTACCAAAGAGAAGCCACCAAATTTCTCAATCAATCCCAGCAGCACTGGACCCGGGGACTGGGGACAGACGGTAAAGACAGAAGAGGATTAGAATGAGCTCCTTCCGGGCTGGGTGCGGTGGCTTACACCTGTAATCCTCGTACTTTGGGAGGCCGAGGCAGGTGGATCACCTGAGGTCGGGAGTTCAAGACCAGCCTGACTAACATGGAGAAACCCCATCTCTACTAAAAATACAAAATTAGCCAGGTGTGGTGGTGCATGCCTGTAATCCCAGCTACTTGGGAGGCTGAGGCAGGAGAATCGCTTGAACCTGGGAGGCGGAGGTTGCGGTGAGCTGAGATCGCACCGCTGCACCCCAGCCTGGACAACAAGAGTGAAATTCCATCTCAAAAAAAAAAAAAGAATGAGCTCCTCTCCCTCCTCGGTAGCCCTTAAGCTGATCAAGAGGTGGAACATCGCTGAGTCCAGGTCAGGGGCCCAGGGAAGAGCCCGTTCTTCTTCAACATACTGCAACTTCCTACAGACTAGATTTTGCAGGACCAGAGCAGGCCACCAAGGATCTCAGCCTGACTATGATGTTCCTCAGCTTTGCCAAGTCAGCTCAGAAGTGGAGATGTGGCATAATGAAAAGAGAGCCTCTTGCCGCAAAAGGGAGGCAAAATTCTGTAAGGATATCAAAACTCAGCACAAGCACATAGCTGGCAAACATTCCGACGATCCTTCCTTATTGCAGGTTTTCAGCTTCTCCTAGAATGATTTTCAGCCCAATAGCAGCCCTTCTATGAAAATGTAATAGAAGCTATTGGGTAACTGAGCTTTGTTTTACAACAATTTGCTTTATGGTCTACTTGAAGTTGGTTCATGGATAAATTGAACTTTGCCCCAATACTTCCACCTATCCTTTTCTTAATCCAGGATATCCATAGGAGTGGTACTGGTAGATGAAGTGGTCCTTCTGCACCTCTCCATCTTTTCCTCTGAGGAGGGAACCCATTGGAGATCTAGGAGAGGATAGCCATAAGGAATAGGGTAGGGGGAGGGAAACCAAGCCACCTCTTAGCAAAATTAGGAAGTTCCTTATGAGTGTTCCTACAGCCCGCTCCTCTGACACTCACAACACATTTTTTAGGGTGTCAACTGATAACTAAAGTTTTAACTGGCAAAGGCTGTCACCCTCTCTCACAGGAATATTTGTATTTAGGGCCAAAGAACATAATGTTTAGCTCAAAGGAGTGATTCTCCAATAATGGAATGTTAAGCATCAGTCAGAAAGATCTTTGATGAGGTGGCAGAGAATCCCCCAGGGACTTTCAAGTGGCCTCACCTAGGGTTCTCCTTCCTGGACCTGCCTCCCAGAGTTCATATGAGAGCTGCCTATAGACTCCTTTCATCTGTTCTGGCCCCAGACCTCTGACCACTCAGGCTGCTTCTTGCCCAGTCTCCTACCTCTGGCTGCTTTATCTAGGCTGCCATTACCCAGTTCTTCAGACCTTTGGGGATATCCTGAGCTCTGGCTTGGAAGGTTCCAGATACACATCTGTGTCTTCCAGACCCTGAAAGTCTCTAGCAGGAGTCCTCTCCTAGGCCCCCTGTGTGTCCATGGTCTTTCTTCAGTGGGGTTTTCCACACTGCCCTTCCATTGAACACCCTCTGCTGCCCTAGGTCCTCCAGGAAACCTGAAGCATCCTCAGGTGGGTGGGAGGCAGGGGAGACAAGGTCAGGGAATGCTTCACTTCTCCTCTGGGGTTTGCGTGAGCTCACCCTTCCTTCATTCTTTCAGCTATTCAATAAATATTCACTGAACACAACTATCTGCCAGGCATATGCTTAGAGCTGGGAATACAGAGGTGACCCAAATGGGTCTTGCCCTCAAAGGTTTGACAGAACTAGTGGAAGGTAAACAGACCATTACCGATAGCCAGGGCCATCACTGGGATAGGTTTCAAGGACCACTGAGCTCCAAATCTGCTGGGGCAGTAAAAAGACTTCCCTGCCAAGGTATCATGGAAGCTGGATCGTTTTATTTTTGTTTTTAACAGGGTCTCATTATGTAGCCCAGACTAGAGTGCAGTGGTGAGATCACAGCTCACCGAACCTCCAACTCCTGGGCTCAAGCAGTCCTCCTACCTCAGCCTCTGAGTAGCTAGGACTACAGGTGTACATCACCACTTCAGCTAATTTTTGAATTTTTTGTAGAGACAGGGTTTCGTTAGGTTGCCTGGGTTGGTCTTGAACTTCTGGCCTCAAGTCATCCTCCTGCCTCAACCTCCCAAAATACTGGGATTAAAGGCATGAGCTACGACAAGATTTTAAAGGGCAGTAGTTCTCCAGCTGGGAAGAACATGGTGCGTGCCAGGCATGGTGTAGCTAGGGTGTAGTGATGGTGAAGTCAGAAGACAAGCATGAAATGTCATTGGAAATAAAGGCTCAGGACTGGCACAGAAGGCCACGTACACTGTGCCAAGCAGCTAGAACTTAGCTCTGTCAGGCAGTGGCCCACAGGAGACACAGGAAGTACCTGAACTGTGGCAGCAGCAAGGCGGATCAGGAGGAGGACTGTCCTTAGGACTCTGAGGAATCCAGATGGGGCCACTGAGTAGGTTATGAGCCATTAACCTCAAGATGGAGATCACGGGAAGAGGAGAGGTCAGGGGAGAATGTTGTGAGGAATGAGTTCAGCTGGGGGTAGGTTCAGCTTGAGGTCTTGAAAAATACCATCGGAAGTATCTATAAGTAGGTGGAAATATAGGACTAGATAGGAAGGAGAGAAGGGAGCTAGAGCTATAGATCTGCGAATTGAATATACGGAATTAGAGTTAGGAGAAAAGTGGGGTTAGGGATACAGTTTTGATGGTCATTGGCATATTGGTGGTGCCTGGTGCCATAATGCCCCACTATGTGCTGTCCACCTATTTTCTGAGGGACCTTCCACACAAGTCATCATCAGTAACACTCCAAACATCAGTAACAGAAGTTTATCCTCCCTATTTTCCAGATGAGGATGATAAAGCTCAAAGAGGTGAAGAAACTTGTCCAAGCTCACCCATTGACGTGGCTGGGATTTAAACTTGGGACTATCTGACCACAAAGCCAATGTTCTTTCCATCACCCTTGCTGTCCCTCAGAGAGTCCCCTAGGGAGGTCATGTAGAGTGAGAAGTGAAAAAAGCCAAGCTAGAAGCCCAAACTCTCTAGCATGTAAGAGGCCAGCAGAGAGAAAGCAGCCAGCAGGAGATGCAGGAGAAGAAAGCACTCCAAGAAGGGGAAGAAGAATGTTCAGAGGTTTTGGATGAGGTAGAGATGTCAGGCTAGATAAGGACTGGCAAACAGCCCTGGATATGAAGACGTGGAAGTCGCTGGAGACTTTGGGGGAGGGGTGGCAGAGGGAGTCTGGGACAGAATGCGTTAGGGCCAGGGATGAATGGGAAGCAGTGATATGGAGACCTTGGGCAGAGAAGTTGGGAGCCTGGAAGGACGAGAGGCAGCAGGGTCTGGGTTACTTCTCTGTTGCTACTATAGGATGCTGCAGATCTTATTGTGTTTACAGGAGGAGCTGAGGTGAGACATTCAGGCAAAAGAGGGGATAACTGACAGAGCGAGCTCCCTGAAGTGGCAATAGGTGATGAGATCCCGGTACATGCACATGGTATTAGGCTTGGCCAAAAGGATGGACCCCTCTCCCAGCAGTGGAGAGAGAAGGGAGCAGGCGATAGGAGGCTCATGTTAGATGGCTCCTGGCTTTTTGGAGAAACAAGAATTGAGGATGCTGATTGGAGAAGTATGGGGGCTGGGGTTGGCAGAAGGGAAACAAGTTTGGGAGGGCAACTGTGTGGAAGTGGACAGGGTGCAGGCCTGGGGTGGTTGGAGATTTGCCTTGTGATGTGCAGGGGTCTGGAACCACACATCGGTGACGATGCCAGTTGGCAGGGTAGAGATTTTTTGTTTCCTTAGTGAAAGCAGCTGGGGCGCAGGTGGAGAGGAAGCAGGTGGCAAGGTAACTCAGGAGTGGATGTGGGCAGAGAGGAGGGGTGGGAGGAAACTGGGGTGAAGGGCCAAGGGAGCTAAACTGGAGGTGGCCTAAGTGTCCAGAGGAGAGGCTGGAACAGGTGTGGGCAGCTTGGATTGGGTTACCTCTGCCCCATGTCCTGGCAGGGCTGCCTGTGGACCTCTCTGTAAAGCCAACTCTAAGGGCCTGGGAACAAGGTACTCCTAGAATCCCAGAGCTGGGAAACAGACTTTGAGAGAGGGTTACTTCCACGCCTCTGCCTATATGGCAAAATGACTCCTGAGCTACCTTGAAGGAGTGCAAAGCAAGGACAGAGTCAGCCTGTCCACCAGCCTAGTAAGATCCCCTCCCTCCCTTCTTCAATTTTTTTTGTTGCTGTTCTGACTGTTCTCTTCTCCTCTCCTCTCCATCTGTCAATTACTGATTTTTGTTTATGTGTCTATTTTGTCCTTTTTTTTTTTTGAGACAGAGTTTCACTCTTGTCGCCCAGGCTAGAATGCAATGGCGCGATCTCAGTTCACTGCAAACTCAACCTCCTGCTTTCAAGTGATTCTCCTGCCTCAGCCTCCCGAGTAGCTGGGATTACAGGCATGCGCCACCACACCCGGCTAATTTTGTATTTTTAGTAGAGATGGGGTTTCTCCACGTTGGTCAAGCTGGTGTCAAACTCCTGACCTCAGGTGATCCGCCCACCTCGGCCTCCCCAAGTGCTGGGATTACAGACGTGAGCCACCGCACCCAGCCACTTTGTCTCTTAAATATTGTGTGACTCTGGACAAGCCATGTCACCTCCCATCACCAGACAGGTGATGGCTAAAGTCTTCTGCAGTTCTATTGCTTAACGACTCTCCAGAGCAAGGATATGTGTACAGAGCCCTGTATGTGAAGGTGCTGGTCTATGACCCTCAGCCTGATCCCAATGATTAGGGTGTGAGTGGCAAAAGTGTATCAAGTCTCTGTGAATTCAGAGGAGGCAGTGCAGACAGCTGAGGAGGTATACAAGCTTCAGAGTCAGGCCTGGGCCCAAGTCCTGGCTTTGTTCTTTCTTAAGTCTGTCATCCTGGGTAAGTTAATCTACCTGAGCCTCAGTTTTCCCACCAATAAAATGGGGATAACAATTCCTGCCTTATAGGCTCGTGATGGAGTGCCTGGTACAGTGTCTGGAACATAGAAAGCACTTGGTAAATGGTAGCGATGAGCTCTAATTTGTGTTTCGGGGTGTCTATGTCTTCTTAAGGCAGAGTAGGAGGTGCAAGACAGTAGGGATGGAGAGACTCCAGAGCTACCTAGCTGGCAAGTGAATATTCTTCTAACTGCATAATGTGTAAGTGCTGCTGACAAGGGCAGTGTGCTGGAATGCATGGAATTTTTGGAACCTTCTCAGTAGGTATCTATGACAGACAGGAACCTGTTGGGGGTGGTGAGAATCTAGCCCAGTTGGCTGTGCTCACACCCAGTGGCATCAAAGCCTAATCTGGGACAAGGCTGCTTCTTTCCACCAGGCATTACTATACCTTTGTTATCAAACACTTGGGCATTTTTTTTTTTTTTTTTTTTTTTTTGAGCTCCGTCGCACAGGTCAGAGCAGCGGCACAATCTCGGCTCACTGCAACCTCCACCTCCCAGGTTCAAGTGATTCTCCTGACTCAGCCTCCCAAGTGGGCGGGATTACAGGCATGCACCACCACACCTGGCTAATTTTTGTATTTTTAGTAGAGACAGGGTTTCACCATGTTGGTCAGGCTGGTCTCAAACTCCTGACCTCAAGTGATCTGCCCACCTTGGCCTCCCAAAGTGCTTGGATTACAGGTGTGAGCCACTGCACCCGGTCCCAAACACTTGGGCTTTTGTTCTTCTGAGAAGTAGTGGAAAAAACAACAATAGCCTCCACCTATTGAATGCCTACATGTGCCACTGCCAGGTGTTTTCCACGTATTATCTCATTTAATTAACACCATTAACCCTATGAGGTTTTTATCCCCTATGTCAAATGAGAAAACTGAAACTCCCTGAGATTAATTTCCCTGAAGTCACAGAGGTAGAAAGTACCAGAGCTGAGATTTGAATTGCCAGTTTGTTTACAGCCCACACAGACACTGATGGACGGACACTTTTGAGGTCATATAACCATATCTATTTTCCAGGTGAGGAAGCTGAGGCTCAGAAAAGTGAAACAACTCACCAAGAAAAATAGATGGCTGGGAAATGGTAGGGCCTAACAATGATCTCAGGGCAGTCTACTTCCAGCTTGTATGTGCTCTCCTTTAGACTATATGGCACTGCCCATCAAGGTAGGGTCACTGGACTCATTTTATATATGGGGAAACTGAGGAGCAGAAAGAAAAAGCAATGCTCATGGAAGGAGACCTTGCAGGGGAGGGGAAACCCCTGAGTCTGGTGGGCCCTGGCAGAAGGATCCCTAAACAGGACTGAAACAAGATCTATCAACTAGGGGATCCCTGACCCCTGCCAGTCTTCTCCCCAGACATTTTCAGGAGCAAGTAGAATGAAACGAATGTCAGAAGCATCCCTGAAGGAAAACAAAGCCCCAAAGCAAACTGCAACCTTAGAGGTGCGTGCGGACATTTTGCCCCTGCTGGTTATGATATGGCACGTGCTGCTGCTGCTTTTGTAGTACCACTTGCAAGTGCCATCTTGTTATTCCTTCTCTGTCATCTTCCTGAGTTACTGTCCAACTGAGTCCCTGCAGAAGAGGACAGGGCAAAAGGCAATGTGAATTGGATCAACACCTCAACTCACAGTGTCCTGGTGATATAAGCCCTGCTTCTACTCCTATAGAATACTCTGAAGGGCTGAGGGTACTCTGGAATCAGATTGGGTGAGTGGCAGCAGGAGAGAAGAGCAGGGAACTGCCTCTTTTTGCCCAGATGTGGAGGAGTAGCTCATCTGGTCCAAGAGGAAAAGAGGAAATCATCAGAGGAAAACTGGTAGGATGAGATAAAAGGTAACTAGGGGGCAAAAAAATCAATCTTCCAGAGACATAGTGGCTTAGGTGGAAGAACCCACCAAACCTCCCTCCCTGAAAGCCAGGGCAATATCCGTACTCAGAGGGCCAGGAAATCACCCTGAACTGAAGGCCCCAAATAACTCATAATACCCCTACAGAATCCTCCTTGCCCACCTCAAGGAGGATGTAGGGGCCCTCCCTCCATCCCCCCAGGGACCCAGAGGAGCTATGCTAGTGTCCAAAGAAGGCAGAGGCAGAGCAAAGCAAGGCAGCGTGCCATCTCCCCTCCCAGGCTTGGGGGGGCTCCTCAGCTCTCTCTCTCTCTGTGCCCACATGGAGATCACAGGCACCGTCCGGCAACCTCCAATTCTTTCTCTTTTTTTGAAACCATTCTCTTGTTGGGGGCAAAAAAGATGGCAAGTTTACACTTGTCCTCCAACCCTACACATAATTGGTGGCAGCAGGCAAAACTGCTGCAAGGGGAGGGTTTTGCCAGTGGAATGAAGGAGGGAGGGCATCTTAGAGTGACAGGGCTGGGAGGGACCTCAATCATCTGACCCAGCCTTTCTGTGGCCTCCACACTATTCCCATGATCTATGTGCTCCCATCCCAAAGGTCATCTTTGAGGCTATGCAAGGTTCTCCAGGCCTCCTCCCCCAGGCTTCCTGGGGGCACTGCCCCCTTTCCACCACTGAGTGAATCCACTACCCTCTTGTTTTCTGAGGAAACTGAGGCCCATTGGCATATGACTTGTTCAAAAGTAATCTTCATCCTAGGATAAGAAGTCTGAGTCTGTTTCCATCCTACTTTTCCACTGAATCCCTAAGAAAGGAAGGGCTCAGCTCTTCTTCCTGGCGGACAGGACCATTGCCAACAAAGCCCTCCCCTTGCCCCAGCTGATGTGGGCAGCCAATATCGAAGGTCTCAGAACTGAATCACCTTTGAGGAGATCTTGGTCATTGCCTCTTCCTCCTGGGTACGCTGAGGGCTCTGTGAGGCTAGTCTGGGTCCTAGCAGCATCTTCCCTGTAGAAAATTGGACCTGGCTTGGTCTCATTCTGAACACAGCCTCACACTCCAAGAAAGTCCTCACAACCTTTCAAGAGGTCTTTCCTCTTTCCCTTACAATGGAAGGAAAGAAGATACAGAGTGGGTGAACAGTCAAGAGGCAGCATCCATGGTTGGAAGACACTGCTCCTTCTGCAGTTTGCCCCTGTTTTAAAAACATCCTTTCTCTTTCCTCTGCTCCCCCTCTGTTGGAGGGATGAAGGGTTAAGAATGGACCAGTCAGGACCACCTCTTGAAGCGGGGTGCAGGTTTGGAGGAGCCTCTTGTACCTGTCTTTATGTCTCTGTGTTTATACACATAGACATAATTCTGTGGGGTAGCTTTCGCCCCTGTGCTGACCACATGAGAGTGTCTGTATGTCTCTTTGGGTAGGGTGGTTCAGTGGGCTTACCTCCAAGGCCTTAACTGCAAGGGAGTCTGCCCTGGAGCTGGCAGTTTTAGCAGGCGGAGGCTACTTTCTTTTTGGTCCTCAAAGTGGACTCGCATCTAGGAATGGGGACTGAGTCCTGAGGGTGAGGGTGTGGTAGGTGTAAAAGTTGAGAGGGTGTTACTCGGCCTGGTGTCGGAGGCGGTGTGTTCCGAGGTCCTATGTCCCCTGTCAGGCTGTGTCGGTGGACACGCCCGAGTGCCGTGTGTCCGTGTGTCCACGTCTGCTCCAGCCTCCCCAACACCTAGCACCCTCTTTGTCTCGGGTGGAGGTGTGCGTTCAAACCTGCGCCGCACGGCCGTCCTCGCGTGCGAGCGCGGGGACGCACCCTCGCTCCCCGACTCTTTCCTAGGGGAGCGAGGACGAGTCGGAGCCCGGTGCTGTTTGGTCTGGAGCCGAGCGGAGCTTGCATTGATCCATTGATTGTGCGCGGTCTGCGCCTGACCTCCCTGCTCCCGGGGAAGCCGTCTCCATGGAGACCGGGCCCGCTCCCCCAGCGCCGGATTGTAAATTCCTGCAGGCAGCGGCCCGGCAGCCTGGGGAGGGGGCCACCGCGCCCGGGCGCGCAGGGGGAGCGGCCGCCGCGCCGAGGCCCCATTTGAAAGAAAAAAGGGCACGAAAAAGGAGGTGGTGGAGAAGGAGAAGGAGGAGAAGGAGGAGAAGGAGGAGGAGGAGGGGGAGGAGGAAGAAAGCAAAAAGGAGCGAGGAGAGGAGGAGAAAGAGGAGGAGGAGGAGAAAGGCGAAGAAAAAGAGCCTGAGAGACGGAGAAAGAGCGAGAGAGGAAGAAAGAGAGGCAGAAAGGGCGTGTTTCTGGCGCTGCGTTTCCCCTCCCCTTTCTCAGGTCCTTCGCTCGGGCTCTGCGCGCTCTCCGGCTGCAGCTCTCTCCCGGCGAAGCTGGGAATTGGGTGGGATTACACGGAGCAGCCCCGCCGCCGCCGCTGGCAGAGGCCGGCTTGGAGAGGGCGGGGGTTCCCCTCCGTCAGTCGCCCCTGGCCTCGTCGCACTCTCCGCCTCGCTCTCCCCGACGTCCGGCCAGGAGGAGCCGGTAGCATCGGGAGCCTCGCGCCGAGGGCGCCGCGGTCCGCGCCCCGCGACTGCAGCCCCCGGCCTGGCCCCGGCGGGGCGCCCCCTCCCCTCCCCCTCCTGCGCGCTGGGATCCGGCTGGCTTCCGCCCTCCCCTGGCCGCGGACCGGCCCCGGCGGCTGGGCCGCCAGTAGCTCCAGCCATGGGCTCCGGGCGCGTACCCGGGCTCTGCCTGCTTGTCCTGCTGGTCCACGCCCGCGCCGCCCAGTACAGCAAAGCAGCGCAAGGTAAGGAAGGAGGGGCGCGCGGCCTGGGGGCTGTCCCGGCTGCTGGGCCTCAGGGCCTAGGCGCGATTCCCGAGGGGCAGGGCAGGTGCTGGGGAGCGTGCTGCTGTCAGAACCCGGCTGTGTGCACCCGGACTCCCCGGCCAGGGGCCCGACCGCTGGGCGCTGCGCCCCCAGCGAAAAGCCGGACAAGCTGGGGGCGGCAGAGAGGAGTGAGAAACTCTTGGGGGCAGTGGGCAGAAGAGACCACGCGCCTCAGAATTCTGCCCGACTTCATCTACCCCCAGCATCTTCGAAAGACTTCTTGTCCTCCAAAATCTGAGAGAGAATTTTCTCTTCTCTCAAACATTGCCAGAAACTTACGCTGTGGCCTGGAGAGACTGAGGGAATAATGAAAACTTCTCAGCCGTGCCGTATATTTCTTTCCCTTACCTCCAACCCGCATGCAAAGTTAGATATTTCTAAGTTGATGCCTTATCAGTGGAAAAATGTTGAAGAAAAATAGGATCTTTTATGGAAAAATCAACTCATCTCTCACCGGATGGTAGGGGGCTGAAGAAGAGAAGAAAATTTCTGTGACTGGCTCCCGACAGGAATGTTGCGTTTCTGCCTCTTTGGGGGGAAATCTCTTTCGTCTTGCATGGCTTTCATTTCTTATCATAATATTTATTTATTAAGGCCTCGGGTTTCCAATTCCATTTAAATCCAGGTCAGAATTGCATTAAAATAACAAAGTAGAATTCCAGGCCGGGGAGCTCTGACAGATCCCTCTAGGAATTAAAGAGAGACAGGGAGGCCTCCCGCCCCTGTCCCTGACCCCCAGCTCATCGCCTAGCAGGTCCCAAGGCTGTGCAGGCAGAGACTAGGCTGATGTACCACAGTTCTCTCGGGACAGTTTCTCCTCCCCCTTGACCTCTTGCTGTACCCCTCCCCCATCGTGTCCTCACCGACAAGAGATTTATACGGACAAAAAGAAAATTCCTCCTGGCAAGGTTTTGCCCGGGAGGGTATGATTCTGCCTATTGTCCCAGGGGCTCCTGAAGCCAGCTGGGGTGAGGAGGTGGCTGGGCCAGAAGGAAAGTTGAACTTGGGAGTTGGGGAAGCCTGAGTGTCCGACACAGGTCGCTGTGTCCCAGAGCCTGAGCGTTTGGCTCTTAAGCTGCTCTGTTGTGTTGGATGGGCTCCTGCTCTGTGAAGAGGAAGGTGCTGTATCAATGCCGCCCTCCTCTCCCCAAACACTGCCTTTTCAGCTAACCTCTTCCCCCTCCAACCTGTCCCTTCACGGAACTGAAACACTAGAGATCCTCAGCTGTCAAATACTGGACGCTACCCCCACACCTTCCAACCCCACACTGCCTTTTTTCCAGTCCTGGTTCCAGACAGCCCATCACCATTGCCACCCCCAACCTGGGAGCAGCCCCTCTCCTCACTGCGGATTTGTGTTTTCATAAACAAAGCTGGCTTTTGTAGTGTGTGCTGACTTACTCATAACATGGAATTAGCTAGGGAGTTTAGTCTGAAGGAAGGAACAGACTTCATGAAGTAACCTAGAGACAAGATAAGGGCCTCTTTCAAGTTGGAGCCAGTGTCTGTAGTGGCCTAGTGAGGCTGCGGACCAAAGGAGAAGCAGTGTATTCGAGGGGGGCCCAGGGGCAGATGGAGACCCCTCCAAGGGACAGGTGCCATCAAGCCAAGGCACTCAAGTATGGGAGATCAGCTCATGATTCAGGAACCGGAGTCAGAATCCCTTCATGGTACTCCAGGGCTTCCACTTTCATTGGACTCCCTGCTGGGTACTGAGGAACATGCTGCCAGAGTGGAGGCCCCTGCCCTCAAGGAACTTATAGGAGAGTAGTTTTTGTCCCCAGCTTATCTCATTCACAGGCCACCCTTCCTGTGACTGGACCGCAGTTAGCTTGGTATCTTCCTTCTTTTCTTCTGATCCCTAACCTTGGCCTAGAATGGAAGCCTTTCACTGACCCTTCTCTTCAGGAAATCTACAAACCCCATCTGCCAGAGGTTGCCTAATAGCAGGTTTGCTGGGTTACAGGGATGTCTCTGGACACAAATTTTCAGGCAGATGCTGCAGGAAGAACTAGTACTGACCAGGCAGGGCAACCTTACAGCCTTACCCATAGACAGTCTGTGAGCATCAGGGAGGACTTACCTTCAAACATATCTCCTGGTTATCAGCAGTGCCAGAAAGTGTGCCTTTAATGCCACATGCTTTATATGAAGCACTAGCAGGTTTTTGAAATCAAATACCCTTGGCAAGTATCTTGCACAGAGTTACTATACCTCTGGGGTTATCTGGGTTTCTGTCCCTTTTCATCAGTGATTCCCACAATGGGAAAACCAAAGTCATGTGGAAGGGGGGAAAGGGGGAGACAAGGAGGGGAGCCCTAAGTGTAAAGGTGAGTGTGCGACTGTGCACACGAGAGGTTCGCCACAGTTACCCACAGGCAACATAGCTGGATGTCTGTGTTTCTTGTGACGTAGTTGCTAAAGGTAAACTGCTGTTTTAGTGTCTGTGAGAACTGTATGGAAGAGTGGGTGGGTAAGCCTGTGTGACTGGGAAGGGAGGGAGCATGAGGGGACATGGTTTTGAGTGTTTTTCAAGTGCTTGTCTGTATATTTTAAAGTAGACAGACTGGATAACCAAGATAATTGTTAACTTAAAAGCATTAATTTGCTTTGCTTTTGGTAGGGGGGGTGGGTGTTTGGTGGTGGTGGGGGGGACGCGGCGGGGGTGTGTGTGCAGCAATGGTTAAAAAGACCTAATCCTCGCATAGGGCTCAGGTTACAGCTGAATGAAAAGGTCTCTTGGCCTCCAGGGAAACTTGTCCCCAGGGCTGGCTCCAGGAGAGCCAGCCTGGCCGTTTAGTTTACCTGGTAGTTTTCTCTCCTTGTTAGGGATAGAGTTTTGATAAAGTCATGCATTTAGAATTTCCAAGTAACCCCATCCCTGGGACTGAGAGCGTTCGTGTGGTGGCAGACAGTGTCTCTCTGTCTCAGTGTGTCTCTCCGGGTCTCTGTCTGGGTGTATGTGTCTCTTTCTTTCCCCCACCCTTCTCTTCCTCTTTAATGTGGCTGTTTCCTTTCCTCCCCGCTTCCCTGGGCTCCTGTGGCCAGCTCTTACAGTGAGGGGACTGTTCCTACTAGCCCCTCCCTCCAAAATATGAAATGAAAACCATAACCGTGTCAGCGGGTAAGGGTGGCCCCGTGGACAGCCGGCTATTGCCTGTGCCCCATCCAGGCCACACTGGAGAGAGGGAGAGTCCCTATTCAGAGCCTGATCTTTAGTCAGTTCCCTCTAAGCCCACCCCCATTTTTCCAGAAGGTGGAGAAGAGGGTGGACTGCTTAGAAATTCCTCAGGAATCCCTTTGACCTCTCTTCTCTCATGACATGTCTCAGAGGTGGGGAAAGCCTCGGGGTGGGAGAGTACAGAGACTTTTCCCTGTTTTCAACCCCTTCCTTCTCATCTCTTTGAGTCTCTGCAGGGTGGAATAAGAGAAAGGGGACTAGAAGACACTAAGGCCAGAATTACTGCAGGCAGAGAAAGAAGACAGTCATCAGCAGCCCTCAAATGAGATTGTTTTTTGAAACCTTCAGGAATCTGAGAGCATGAGAACCGGTTTGAGATGTGAGCAGCTGGGACCTGTTGTAAAAGGAGCCGGCCCTGGGTGTGAGTTTGGGAATGTGAAGTGTGCATTCACACACGTGTGAATGTGTGTGCATGACTCAGGGTGTGTGTGTGTGTGTGTGTGAAGTGCTCTGGTGAGAGGAAAAAGGAAGTGGGGCAATGTGCGTTTTGTTTTAGTTGGAGAAGTAAAGAAGTGGAATGGCTTGGTCCAGTGCCTTGAACTGAGGACAGGGGAAGGGAACGAAGGGCTTCAGACCTTTTGAGAAGATGGAGCTGGAAGAGCTTGCTTGCCTGAACCCACTCAGTCCTTTCCCCCAGCTCTGGTCCCCAAATGTCAGGGTGTGGGCCTCCTTTGACATCCCGTATCCCTAGCACATGACCACTTATAAGAAAGAGTCCCTGTCAGGGCTGGAAACTGCAGAGCTGCTCTGAGGCTGGCAGTGCCCGCAAGAGGCCCAGACCTGGGGACAGCTTCTTCAGGCTCAGAAGACTGGAGTCTGGAAACAGAAGGACTGCTGGGCCTTGGGTATAGAAGCGAAACAAAGGCCAACCCAGGGATGCTTGGGGGGTACAGGAGCTAGTCACCTGGGCTAAGAGGGGACAGAGACTCCCCTCCCCCACCAGCCACTTGACATTGGACTGGCTACTCTCCTGTTCCCATGCCCACCCAATGCCAGCCTCAAGTGGCACCAGGGATATAGAGGTATATGGTGCCAGTTGGTTTAGACAAATGCAGAGCCTAAGGATTTGAGCCTCAGAGGAAATCACTGAAATCCCTCTTCTCACTTGTAAAGTATCAGTAGGGTTCCCTGCAGCCCTGAGATTCTGCACATCTCACTGAAATCCTTCCTGCTGAAGGCAGAAGGCGCCAGGCCTCCACAGGTTACTCACCCAAATCTCAGGCCCTCTCCTCCCTGGATGCTGGTCTACTTCTGCCTGCCCGAGGCAGGATACTTGGATACTCTTCCTTTCTTCCCCCACCCCAGTTTCCTGGAACCCCAAGTAGCTGATAGTTCTTACTGTGTCCATAAAGTGGGTATTTATCCCTGGAAATAGCCCCTGAAGAACACGTGTGTTTCTGTATGTGTGTATCCAACAAAGTTGGGAAGTGGAGCTGAAATATCCGTGTTATGGGAACTGAATATTCTTGGATCTGGGCCCCAGGATTCCGTGTTTCTAGCTCTGAGACTAGCTGTCTGTATTCTGCCCTAGCCTAGACATGTCCCCCTGCAGATCAAGCACTGCTTTGTAGTTGCTGTTAGATGCTGTGCTTTGGCTGCACAAATGGGATGATGACCCCTATATAGGGCACAGTGTCCTTGCCCTTACCTCTGGTTTTCCCTGTGGTTATAACCATAGCCCTAGAGAGCTGTGGGGTTTGGATTTCTGAACCCTACACCAGGGGCTCTTCAGGTCTGGTCACTGGTGGTAACAAGCTGAGGAAAGACCTGGGCAGGGGCTGCAGGGCTGGAGGGAAGATCCAGGATAAGGAAACACATCTAAGGAATCCCTCTGAAAGGGGGGAGTATCAGGATATGTGGGCATTGGGGGGAGGGTGGGGAAGGGGAGTGCTTGAAGGGTAGACCCTGGGGAGCAGGTTTACAGAGAGGACGTTTTTACAAGTTTCTAATTATATTTATTTGGAGTTTTCCTCTGGCGGTTTGAAGCTGTTAACAGCAGGAACCTGTATCCCTGGTGTTTGTTTTTGTTTCTAACCAGCTGCTTGGCCCCAGCACAGTGAATCCAAGGGCAGGCAACGCCTGCCCACTGTTGCACCGCCCACCCTTTCCTTATTGCAACTGTGTCTGCACCCACCCTGCCCACTACTCAGCCTTGCTCTCTTCTGCTGCTCCCATGCCCAAAGCCTCAGAGCATCTGCATTCCCACTGCTGATTTCCTCCCTGGATCATCCACATTTCAGCTCCTTCTGCTCCACGGTTATGTACTGGATGCATGCTTCACGCTGAACTAAGTGCTGAGTTGGAGTTGGGGGAGGTACAATAATGACTAAGGCATGGATTCCTCCCTCAAGTGCTTAGAGAAGACAGTGGGTAGTTAGAGAGCACTGGACTGGGAGTTTGAAGACCTGGATCCTGGCTTTACACTAGCTGTTTGCTCTTTCCTGAGGTATCCTCACTGGGCTTCAGTTTCCTCATCTATTCAATGAGAGAGGACAGTTTGAAGACCATGTGAACCAACCTGTGTGAAAAAACTGTACACTTAGTGAAATTATACAAATCTGAAATTAGTTTTTTTTCAATTAGTTTAAAGAGATATTACTAATCACAAAACCAGAACCTACTCATGCCCACTGCCTGCCTCTCTACTCCTCACTCTACAATGTTCTGTTCTTCCCCCACTTCACTACCCATCCTCTAAAAGTCTCTGATTCATGGTTATTGATTTTGTCCATACTGAAAGGGAGAAAATTCTTGTCCAATTAGGGTTACATTCAAATGATCAGGGAGCTAGATTAGGGATAAGGCAGGACAACAGAGAGAAACTCATCAGGGTCCCCAGTAAGTGACAAGCTTCTGAGGTTCAGACCCCCTTCCCTTCAAATCACCAAACACCAGCAGCTTTTCCTGGCTGTTCAGTTGAGCAGGCTCAGCTTGAGTGAGAGGAGAGGATACTGTTTTTAAAAGGAGAAAGTGCTCTGTCTCTTCCTTGGAATTCTAGGCTACCCTCATCCTTGCATAAGCTTTTTCTAGACTGAGGATGGGCCCAGGCTCTCGCTGAGGTCACAGTGCCTCAGCCAGTCCCAAACTGGAAAGACAGCCTGGTACTCCAGGCTCTGCCAATCTCCCTGGTTGCTATTTTGATCTGGATGTAGAGCAGATATGCACAGATGTGGGTACATGTGCACATGCTGTGGGTTAGGATATCATGGCCCAAGGCTGGGCTGGTTTTATTTTGGATGTTACTTGGAGGTGAGAATGAGGGAACTCACCAGGGGCAAGCAGTGGAATGCCTATCTCAGGTGCCCCATCATTGAGTGTTAGTTAGCATGGAGGCTGAGGAACATCTGTTGAAGGGGATGCTCTGAAAAGATCCCTGTAGCAGCCCCATATGATGTCTGAAGACCCTGAGACCCTGTGACTCACTGGTCCCAGTCTCTTTTGGCCTCGGCACTCATCATATGGATGCCTTTAAGTGGGTACTACCCCTCTGAGTTTAGTTTCCTCTCTCCCTACTCTCCACTTGAGACTAAACTTCCTGGGACTTCCTCCACCCAGAACAGTTGTGGGATCACGGAGAGTAAAGAAGTGAGATTTTTCTCTGAGGTAACATAGAGCAGAAGGGATGCCACAGATAGAGACCTCATCCACTCACTACTAACGCATCCATGTCTCCATCCACTCGTCTATCTGTTTAACAAATATTTACTCAGTGCCTTCAATGTAGAATTCATCTCTTGTTCACTGCCAAATCCCCAGCACCTAGCACAGTGCTTCGCATGCTGGAGGTGCTCAATAACTATTGAGTGAGTGAGTGAGTGAATGAATGCTGAGCTCTATTCCAGTTGCTGCATGGGTTTCAAAGCTTTAGGAGCCATGGCCTCAAGAAGCTTACTGCTTCAGTAGGAAAATTATACATATGAACTAAAAGTTAAATAATGGTACAAGGTAGCATATGAGGTATCACAAGCCTGGGATTGATCAGGTGACCAGAGAGCCTGACAGTAAGTCTTAGGAGTAAAGAGAAAGAGTAGATCAGAGAAGGCTGGTAGTGCCACAGGGAGTGTCCCAGCAGAGGCACCTGAACTGGGTCCTCAACGACATTCAAGGAGAGGAAAACAGCAGGGTGCTCTACACACACCATATATCCTGGGCTAGCCTGGCTGGGCTGAGGATGTCACAGCCATATGGGTGGGTACATTAGGGCTCTAGGCAGGCTGTTTCTGACTGTCCCACTGGGCCCATCAAATTTGCCCACAATTACCCCCTCCCCTATGGGTGGTAAGGTAATAACTCCTGTGGTAATGGGAAGGTGGGGTGGACTCCACCTAGGGGGTCTGCTTGTCCACAGCTGGCATCCTTGCTCATTTCCATTTGTTACTGTTCTTGAGCTGGGCCTGGGCAAACTTGTGAAGTAGATGAAGTATTTGCTCGGGAATCCCACTGCTTCCCTTTTAGGGTACACCTGCCCATCCTCAGAATCTTAGGACTACTTGTATTATAATAATCCACCCTTTCTGGTCTGACCCTCTGACCCTCATATCCCATACCCCATCCTACCCTTCCTACCTACTTTAGGAGAGTTTATGGAGTGCTCTGCTAGGCGCTAAAGCAAATTCAGAAGAAATGTCAGATGGTGCTGGGAAAAGCTGCTGTAGTTACAGACTTGTGCCTTCGTGCCAGGACAGGGCAAGGCAGGGAGGTTTTGGCTTGTCTATGGCATCTGTGCAGCCACCACTCTCCCCCACCTCAACTTTGGTTCCAATGCATGGCCTGAAGTAGGGGTGGGATCTCCCTAGCCTTCAAAAAGAATTGTAGAGGACAGATTTTGGGTTCCCAACTGGCCTCTCACCCACTTCACCCCCATTCTTTGGGCAGTTCCCAGCACAGGTAGAGTAAGCAGTGGGGATGTGTCTCCCCAAATCCTCCCCACCAACACATGCTCACCTGGTGCTGCATTTCCCCACACCAGGCCTGAAATGGGGCTTTGATAGGGAAAGGGAGTTCAGAAAGAATACAGGGAGAAGGTTGGAGAGAAGGAATAATAGTAGCAAACCTTGGCTAGGCATGGTGACTCACACCTGTAATACCAGCACTTTGGGAGGCTGACATGAGAGGGTCACTCAAATCCAGGAGTTCGAGACCAGCTTGGGCAACATAGCAAGACCCTGCCTCTAAAAAGAATTTTTAAAAATTGGCTGAGCATGATGCCATGCGCATATAGTCCCAGTTACTCAGTAGGCTGAGGTGGGAGGATCACTTGAGCCCAGGATTTCGAGGTTGCAGTGAGCTATGTTCATGCCATTGCATTCCAGCCTGGACAAGCAGAGCAAGACCCTGTCTGTGTTTCAAAAAGAAAGAAAAGAAATAGCAAACCTTTGTTGAGCACTTGCTGTATGCCCACACTGTGGTGTTAAGTACTTGATGGGTATTAACTCAACTGATGCTCCTGGAAGCCCCATGGGAAGGTACTATGATGAATATTATTCCCACATACAGAGGAAGGAACAGGTAAGTTCAGAGGCTGGCCCAGGACCACACAGACACAGGTAGAGCTAGCAATTGAACTGACAATGTTGCTCCAGAACCTCTCTCTTAACTACTCTGTCATGTGGCTGCCCCGGTCTCTTCCCAGCTTGGGCAAATAGTTTATTTGCATTACCTTGGGAAAGGAAGACAGATAGTGGCCACAGCCTCACCCTGGAGATCCTGATTCAGCTGGTCTAGGGGACACCTGTACATTCACATTTTTTTCAAAAGCCCCCAGGGAATTCCAGTGTGCAGCCCCAGGGTTGAGAACCACTGGTTTAAACCAGTCCACACCCAGTAGCATCAACTGGTTTTCCAGCTAGTAAGCACCTGCATCCTGAGAGAACAGGCTAAGATGAGACTGTGCTGTGAGTATTGAAGGGTCCTTGCAAGGACAAATTCTGGGTGGGCACATATGGTAGGAGGGAGCTCTGGAAGAATGAGTGGTAAAAGGAGGAGATACTGGGTATAATTTGGGGCCCTCTTTCACAGCTTTGTCTTAGGTCTGTTCTGCTTCAAAAGACTCCAACCAAACATTGAAGGGACATCTTCCTCAGCAGGTACCCAGCCAAGCGAGGAAAGCTGAACACGCTTTAAAGTATTAGCAGAGCAATTCAGTGACAGCTGTAAATGAACTGAGGAAAACAGTCCCCTTGGACCAGGAACTCACCAGGAACGGGGCTTACAAGGAAGAGCTTTTGGGAAGAAAAATTTGAGCCAGAATGGAAAGCTGAGCATAGTGTGGCTGGAAGAGAAAAGTGAGGAATGTATCTGCAGTGTGAATAATGAAAATACATAAATGCATAGAAAGGAATAGGATGGTTAGGTATTATAGAGGGAACAGGAAGAGATAATGTCTTCCAGAGCAGAGACTCTTTGCTGGAGAGGGATAAGCATTGTGAGCAGGGAGGTGAGGGAGAGGGGTTAGTTAGATGGTGGGAGAAGTCTGGTTGTAGGAAGAGTCTAAAAAATCTGTGGCCAGGTGTAGTGGCTCACGCCTGTAATCCCAGCACTTGAGGCTAAGGCGGGCAGATCACTTGAGGTCAGGAGTTCGAGACCAGCCTGGCCAATGTGGCAAAACCATGTCTCTATTAAAAACACAAAAATGAGCCAAGTGTGGTGGCACATGCCTGTAATCCCAGATACTCAGGAGGCTGAGGCAGGAGAATAGCTTGAACCTGGGCGACAGAGGTTGCAGTGAGCCGAGATCACACCACTACTGTACTCCAGCCTGGGTGACAGACCAAGACTTCATCTCAAAAAAAAAAAAAAAAAAAAAGAATCTGCTGGGGGGCCTGGGTTTGTGGTGATCAGCATCAAGATCCACTCTGGTACTGGTGAGCACTGAATGGGAGGCAAAGGGAAGAATTGGGAGCCCATATAGTCTGACACAGTCTCTAGTGAAGCACCAGCTGATTCAGAGACAGGTACATACCTCTGATATGGCCAGGGGGGCAGTTCCAGACCAGTATCCATGCTGCTGGACCCAGGGAGTATCTCTTATTCAGAACCCCAGAGCAGTGCTATCCTGTGGTGTGCTAATAGCAGTGCTATTTCTGTGGTGTTGGAAATGTTCCATATCTATGCTTTCCACCATGGTAGCCACTAGCCACATGTGGCTATTGCGCATTTGGCCTGTGGCTAGTGCAACTGAGGAAGTGAATTTTAAATTAAATAACCACATGTGGCTAGTGGCTGTCATACTGTCTAGAGCATCTATTGCCTGACCAGTGATTTAATACCATCTCAAGCTTCCTGTATTGGGACCCTACTGTTTACCAGATACTTTATTAGCCAATTTACACAAATTATCCCATCAATTACTCTCAGGCTCTCATGAGGAAGTATTATCCCCATTTTAAGGGGGAGGAGATGGAGAATAAGAAAACCATCCCTAGAGAGGCGTAGAGCTGGATTTGAATCTGGGACTGACTGGTTCCAGTGCTTACGATCGTTCTGTGATAGCACATTTCTTTGTATTGTTTTCTGTTCATCAGTTGGACAAACTGATTCTCCACAGAGCACCTTACCATCTGCGAGGTCCCTCTTGCCCTTACCTATGAACTAGTCTTCCATGCCCTCTCTTTTCCATTCTTTCACTTTGGGATGACTTCCCAGGATGGGCCAGCAGGTAGACACCATGACTATGGAGCCCTAGCAAGGTGGAGAGTAAGTGTAGACAGAGGCTCCCAGCACTTAGAATCAACTGGTATGGTTGGCTGCAGAGGAGTTGAAGGGTAGAATGCAGAGCTGAACAGAAACCTGTGAGATTCGAGGCAGGGTGTTGGGGATTTCAGTTCTCTTCTTAGCCCCAGGAAGTTTCAGAGTATAAAAGCAGAGGACAGATAACTGTCTCAAGCTAGGACTCTGGGTATCTATAAATTGGACAGAATACTGGTCCATGCATCCATTCACTCAGTAAAAATAATCACTTAAGGATTTGGATTAAAAAAGGCTATAACGAGTCCTGAGAATCTGCATTTTAATAAAACCTAGGCAATTCTATAGCCCATAGATCACACTTGGATATCAAATTGTCTTGGTGTCAAATCTCATCTCCTTTCTGTGCTCAGTTGTGGGATCACAGGAGAGTAATGCCTCCCATTCAGTGCTCACTCACTTACAGGCTGCTACTTAAGACACTATTTTGGGTTTCTCAGTTTACAGCTGGAAGTAATCTCTTTCTCCTCTGATCTGCCCTGTAACACAGGTTCTCAACTTTGACTACACATTAGAATAACTGGAAGAGCTTTAGAAAAATACTGATGGCCCGGCACCAGTCCAGGCTATGTGACCAGAATCTCTGGGGTTGTGGCTTGGACATCTCCTAGGAGAGTTGACTCTGATGTGCAGGGTGGAGGACCCCCTCACCTTATCTCTCATGTCTTCAGGGCATGTACCACATTCTGCTCCATGTTTTTTGTTTCTCCTTTTGGCTGGGCTGAGTCACCTTTCAGCCTCCACAGCTATCATTATAGTGCCTTTCACAAACACTCAATAAGGCGTTTTCAACTGAATAACACGTTTCTCTATTTCAGTTCAGATTTAAGGGCACCATAATATTGCCTCAGAAGTTGGACTCTTTCGCCCAAAGACTCTTTTCTATGTCCTTTCCTTTTTTTTTTTTTTTTTTTTGAGATGGAGTCTCACTGTCACCCAGGCTAGAGTGCATTAGCGCAATCTCAGCTCACTGCAACCTCCGCCTCCCTAGTTCAAGCGATTCTCCTGCCTCAAGCGATTCTCCTGCCTCAGCCTCCTGAGTAGCTGGGATTACAGACATGCATCACCACACCCGGCTAATTTTTGTATTTTTAGTAGAGATGGGGTTTCATCATGTTGGTCAGGCTGGTCTCGAACTCCTGACCTCGTGATCCACCCGCCTTGGCCTCCTAAAGTGCTAGGATTACAGGCATGAGCCACCGCGCCTGGCATCATCTATGTCCTTTCTTAACCATCCTCTTTTTTGCTAGATCATGAGTGGCCTCTTCCTTCAAGTATAGCTCTGTGTATAGCACCTATTGTTAGAGCAAGGGCCAGGAGACAGGAACACTGGGGATTAGGGCCCGAAGGGCTGCACTTATTAGGCTTCAGGTAGCTGGTGCCAACCTCTGCCAGCTCTGGATGTCTCCATTGTTGGCAGCACAGGGGCTGAGGAAAATCATCCAGGATAGAACATTTTTCCTCTAAAGCTTCTTGGCTCCATGGTGGGCAAGTGGAAGCAGGCCTGGTCTCAGGCAGAATCATGAGACAGATGAAGATCCCTCAGATGCCCCATCCCCCTTTCTTCCTCCTTTACCAATGATTGTTGGACCCTGCCACCTTCCCAGAGGCCACTGTTCCCATGCCTTTTCCCTTAACTTTCCCTCTAAGCCTCCTCCGTAAACTCATTCACTTTAAGTTGATTATTCCTAATCAAGTTAAGTATACTACCTACTCTAAGGGTTTTTTGTTTGTTTTCAAATAAAAAAAGGAGTGTTTCAAATGCTGGAGTTTTAGCTGTCACTGTGAATTAAGTATTTTTGAGGGCAGTGGGGGTTCTTTCTGAATTCCCAAAATCAGTGTCTGCCCACTCTGAAATCAGAGAGATGTGAGACAGCACCTGTTTCTGGAGGGGTCACTGCCTCTGTTTTAGAGAAGAGGGGATTCTGCCCTTGGAAGCCCACCTTCAAAACACCCCTTAAGAGGTGCCAACAGAGGTTTTCATGTGCCCCCTCTGCCCCTGCCAGATGTGGATGAGTGTGTGGAGGGGACTGACAACTGCCACATCGATGCTATCTGCCAGAACACCCCGAGGTCATACAAGTGCATCTGCAAGTCTGGCTACACAGGGGATGGCAAACACTGCAAAGGTGAGGCTGGGAGGGCACCTGGAGGAGAGGGACCTGTGGAAGAGGGCAAACCAGTGCCACTGCCCTCAGTTGGCCACTCTCCATCACACCAAGGCTAGAAATTCCACTGGTCAAGTGGTGGGGGGGGGGGTGAGGGGGGCAACTGCATCTTCCCAGAGAGGGTGCCATTTTCTAATTTGCACAAAGGCACCATGCAGGCTAGCAGAGGCCCTGGTGGGGACAGTTCACAGCCCACAACCTGGCTGGGGTAGGAGCATGAAAATCATAAGACTAAGTCCTGAGGTTCCCTGACATTGGAACCTTTATCTTTAGACCCTTACACCATATCCACAATGGATGGGAACAGAAAGTGTGCTTCAGAGGAAGTGCATAATGTAAACACATCTTCCCCTCATAATTAAATCAATGCAAATTAAAGTAGCTTTGAGATATTAAATTTATGAGCTTCAGTGTTGGTAAGACTTTAGTGGACAGGGTACACTTGTTAATTCCTAGTTGCATTATAAATTGAAAAGTAATTTTGTAATACCTACCAGGAATCTTAAAAGGTATTTCCTTTGATCCAGGAATTTTACTCTTGGGGACTTATTCAAAGAAACAAAATAATACGTGGGAGAAGATATTCTTTGATGCATTATCTATGATGGTAAAATAAATGAAAGAAATCTAAATCTCTAACAACAGAGAAAAAAGAATCAAAAAATAATATTCTGCAACCATGTACAATGGTAATTAGAAAGACTGGATGGAGACCTGAAAATGTTTATGACTTAGGTTTAAATGAAAACACAAAAATGCTAAATGGCTTATAGGCTATGAACATAACTATGTAAACACAACCATAAGGCTGAGTCTGGGGGTGGACAGTGGGTTCGCAGGTGGGTTCAGCTGTCTCAGCTTCTCTTTGCCCACAGACGTGGATGAGTGCGAGCGAGAGGATAATGCAGGTTGTGTGCATGACTGTGTCAACATCCCTGGCAATTACCGGTGTACCTGCTATGATGGATTCCACCTGGCACATGATGGACACAACTGTTTGGGTAAGCAAAGGAGTGGGGATTTGGTGGAGGGATGTCTTGTGGAGAAAGAGATCTTTTCAGCATTTCCTATTTCCCAGGGAAGGAGGAGAGAGTGATCAAAAAGAGCTACATTCACAAGAGAATAAAGTCATCCTCCCCTTTGAGACTGGCCACTTCGGATGAAAAATCCTGCTGGATGAAAAACATTAGAGGAGAAGCTGCTATGAAATGCTCCTAGGGCAAGGGCCAGGAGATGGGAATAGTGGGTTTAGCCAGTGGTGAGGCATGGTAGGAAGCTGATTTGGCTCCACACAGATATCTTGGTTCTGCTGCTTACTAGCCTTGGGTCTTGGGCAAATCAGCCAATCTTTAGAAATCTCAGCTTTCTCCTCTCTAAAATGGAGGTGGGACCAGGTGTGGTAGCTCACACCTATAATCCCAGCACTTTGGGAGGCCAAGGTAGAGGGACTGCTTGAACCCAGGAGTTCAAGACAGGCCTGGGCAACATAGTGAGACCATGTCTCTACAAAAAATAATAATAAGGCCGGGCGCGGTGGCTCACGCTTGTAATCCCAGCACTTTGGGAGGCCGAGGCGGGTGGATCACGAGGTCATGAGATCGAGACCACGGTGAAACCCCGTCTCTACTAAAAATACAAAAAATTAGCCGGGCGTGGTGGCGGGCGCCTGTAGTCCCAGCTACTCGGAGAGGCTGAGGCAGGAGAATGGCGTGAACCTGGGAGGCGGAGCTTGCAGTGAGCCGAGATTGCGCCACTGCACTCCAGCCTGGGCGACAGAGCGAGACTCCGTCTCAAAAAAAAAAAAAAAAAAAAAAAAAATAAAAATAATAATAATAAAAATTAGTCAGTCGTGATGGTGCATACCTGTAGTCCCAGCTACTTGGGAGCTCTTCCTTGGCTTGAGCCCAGGAAGTCGAGGCTGCAGTTAGCTGTGACTGTGTCACTGCACTCCAGACCAAGCAATCCTATCTCAAAAAATAACAATAAAATAGAATGGGGTGGTAATAACCCACTTGAAGGCTGCTGTGCGGATCACCACAAGACAACATATGAAAAGAGCCCTGTACAATCCTTAGCACATGATAGGAGCTCAGTAATGGGAAGAATGTTTTTGATGATGATGACAGTGCATCCCTATGCCCCAGGGAGCCTCTGACCCTTACAGGCTTGTTTTCTCCCAGTTCTTCCTGCAATCTCCAGTCTCACCCTCTCCTCACTGATCTCCTTTGTCCCAGGAGCTGGATCAGAGATAAGAGAAGCTCTAAGGAACTGAACTCAACTTTGGTCTCTGTCATTTTGGAAAATTACTGGGGCCAAGTCAGACTCTTCCCCAAGTAGAAAATCTGAAGCTCATAGCAGAAAAGGATTTAAAATTCGAACCCAGGGCCTTCTCCCAAATTCCTTCGCCCTGTAGCCACAACAGAAAACAGGCACTAGAAGCATAAAGGACCAGGAAAGGAAGAGAAACAAAAGGAACGATGCCCAGAAAAGCAGGCTGGGCTAGTCCCCACCCACCAATTGACCAAACAGATAAATTCTCTTAAGTCCTATTGGCTGAGAAGAGCCTCCTTACTGCAGAACTGCCTCCAAACCTAGTCATAACCCATCACTGGACCCAGGCTATAGGTTTCTACACCCAACCCAGGCCTCCAAACCCTGATATCTGCTGGGCCCTTAATCCCAGCCCTGGTCACCTCTCCTACCATTTTAGCTTCCAGGGAAGGGCCTCATATCTGCCCAGTCACCCTTGAGGGCCTCTTATGGAACTCCTTGGGGAAGGGAAGCTGTGGCACTTAGACCAGGACAGTGAGTTGCCTACAGGACATGAACATAAGCTTTTGAGTTCTTTGGCTGCCTTTGACTTTTCTAGGCCCCTGATTCTCACCACATCCCATTTCCCTGTAAGTGTTTTGGGGAGAACCAACCAGAGGCACAAGAGAATGATTAGGTATAGAAAGGGTCAAGGAACAAAGATTACCTAGGGTTAGGGTTCAAAGTCTCAATACTACCTTTGGCTCTTAGGGGAATTTTGAGAAAGTTGTCCATGCTCTGGGCCTTAGCTTCCCCACTGAGAATTGGAGGAAAGAGCTTGGCTAGAGTAGCAAAGCCACAAGGTTAGATAGTAAGGGAGCAGACAGAAGGATGGCATGTAGAATGTGGCAAGAGCAGGAAGACAGGGATGGGGAGAAGTCAAGAGAATAGCAAAAGATAGGGTAGAGACAGGAGCAAAGCACAGGAAAGTACACCTTAGCTCTTCCAACAGGTGTATCTCTCAGGCAGGAGCCAGCTGGATCTGGGCCTCTCTGCCCTGGCCAGAAGGGGAAGAGAAGGTTGCAGGATCTCAGCAGAGAGGATGGGAAGAGAGGGGCAGATGAAGCCCTCAGGAGCCCAGATTCTAGCTGCTCCATTTGAAAACCAATCTATGTGATGCCTCCTGGGCCAAGGCAAACTGAGAAGGGCCATGGACTTGGGAGGGCAGTAGCTAGCATAGAGATGGAGTCAAGGTGTTGAATTGGGGGCCCCAGGGTGAGCTTGGCTCTAGAACCTAGGGGTGGTGATTTGGGGGTGAGAGCCTACTGTTCTCCCTGCCCCCCACCCCCACCATCTAGGGTGTGGCCTGGCAGCTCTCCCCAGATCCCTCCCCGCCAAGTTGTCAGACTTTGTTTTGTTAAACCAAAATAGGAGAAAGGCTAGGGAATATGGCAGCAAGCCCAGGCACAGGGGGAGGGGAGGAAGGACGGGGCGGTGGCCTGTCCACAGAAATGGTCCCTGCTCCACAAGGAGTTGAGGCTCAGCTGCCTTTCCCCACCCTGCCCTTCCAACCTCAGCACCATGGCCATAGCTCTGCCTGCACCCAGAGCCACTTCCCAGGTTCCTACATTCCCTGGCTGCTCGTTGCAACCAGCTGCGACCCCCAGTTACCTGTCCAACCAATGTGACCAATCTCCATCCTTACCTTCATCACTGTTCCTCTTGCTCTGGCTTCTTTCCTGGTGTCCTCTGTCCTCATACCCAGTTTACACAGGTGAGGGAAAGGGAGGCATGGCTTCACCTAGGTGACATTTGAGGTTCAAAGGTCCCCTTTTCCCCCACTTGCTTAGCTTCCCAGCTCTGCCCTCAGGGCAGCCTTTTTACACTTAGTGGAATATTAGCTGACAAGGGTGTGAGGACTTCTTGGCTTAAGGCTGGGCTTAGGGGGTAGTAGTTCTTAAGACTGCCTTTGGTGCTGAAGTCTTGGGATACACCCTGGACCCTGCCTGGACCCCGCCTGGACCCCATGGCCCCACCGACTATCTATCCTGCACAGATGTGGACGAGTGTGCCGAGGGCAACGGCGGCTGTCAGCAGAGCTGCGTCAACATGATGGGCAGCTATGAGTGCCACTGCCGGGAAGGCTTCTTCCTCAGCGACAACCAGCATACCTGTATCCAGCGGCCAGAAGGTCAGCCCATGACCTGGGATGGCCCCATCCCTGCACTCCCCAGGCTTCTCTTCCCAGCTGTCCCTCAACAGCCCCTAAGTCTCACCCTCCGTTCTCAACTCAGCTAGCTCCTCCTTCTCTTGTCCTTCAACTCAATCACACTCTAAAGGATCTAGGAACAGACACCCTGTTAGGGCAAAATCTGGGGAAATTACTTTGAGGTTGGGGTCAATATGGGATTAAGGCTACTATGGAGTATCCTCTGTGTCCAGACCTGAGGTAGATGTTGTCCCTAATTGTAGGTGGCTGAGATTCTCTAAGCTGCTGCCTATCTGAGAGGACCTCACCATACCTTTTTCCTTGGATTGGCATGGGAGGGTCAGGCAGGAATAATGGGTTTATATTGGCTGTTTCTATGACTCATACCCCCCACTCCCACTAGACTGTGACATCCCTGAGGGCAGGGACTATGTCTAACTCATTGTTGTATCCCCAGCACCTAACATACTGCCCTGCATGTAGTGAGAGTTTAATAAATGTTTGTTGAATAAAACTGCATAGTAAATATCTATACCAATTACCCTCCACTCTCATTGTAGATCTGATTGCTACTGATCTTCTTCCCAGTTTGACTGTAAGCTCTTTGAGGGGAGTGATCACACCTTGTATTTTTCTAGGACCTTCCTAAATCCACACCATCTCCAGCACAGTGCTGGACACTTATTATACACAATTTTTTCGTTGTTCGAAAGAGACGGTGATCATTCATTGGGATGAGTATCAATAGCTAGCTAGTAATACATCGTTCAGAACAGCTCTGAGCTCTGCTCACGAGCACCCAGGTCTGTGGGGAAGACAGGAGGCCTGGGACAAGGAGAGTCAGTCCCTTGTTGAATTCAACCTCAGTGGAATTCTCCCAGTTCCCTAGGTCCCCAGTTGCCCCTTGTAGTTCTTCTCTTCTAGACATCCAGGGGTACAGAGCATTCACCCCCCTTTCTTCTCTTTTAGAAGGAATGAATTGCATGAACAAGAACCACGGCTGTGCCCACATTTGCCGGGAGACACCCAAGGGGGGTATTGCCTGTGAATGCCGTCCTGGCTTTGAGCTTACCAAGAACCAACGGGACTGTAAATGTGAGATAATTGGGATGGCAGGTGGGGCAGTGGGGTCGGGGGTGAAAACAAAGAGGAGGGGTATAGGGCTTCAGGAGCATGAGGACAGGGCTGGGAGGAAAAGGGAGTATGGGGGAGGCAACTAGGCAAGGGGGCCAGTACCCACATTGTGGAAAACTGTGGACCCAGGGAGGAGCAAGCTGACAGGGCCCTGTCCTCTCTGTGCACAGTGACGTGCAACTATGGTAACGGCGGCTGCCAGCACACGTGCGATGACACAGAGCAGGGTCCCCGGTGCGGCTGCCATATCAAGTTTGTGCTCCATACCGACGGGAAGACATGCATCGGTGGGTGAGGCCAGGGGAGAACTCAGTCTACCTGAGATGGGGGTGGGGGTGGGACCCCTTGGGAACCAGGGAAGCAGAGGAGTGCATGGGGCCCAGGTGCTGGGCACGGAGGGACTGGTGAGGGAGTTAAGACCCAGAAAATGCCAGGTCTAGTAAGGGACAACTCTAAGAGAGACTGAAGGGCTCCCCGGCCCTCTTCCCCTCCCCAACCCAGTGGTTTTACCACCCTGTTCCAGGAGCCTCATCACCCTCTTCATCCCAGGACAAAGTGTTGCCAAACTGGGAATAATTAGCAGAGTTGCTTATTGACCAAGGCTGTAGTTGAGAAGCAGGAAGAGATCTGGGGAAATGCATCTGCTTAGGCCTGACCAGAGGCCCTTGGTTGACTAGTGTGATAAGAGAGGAATTATCAAAGCCCAGTGTCCCCACTCTGCAACAGAGGGTGGGACAGAGTGCTCCTTCCTGGAACAACCATCCCTGAACTGACTGACAGATGGGGTTTCCTGGCTCCAGGTATCTTTTTCCTCTTTATTCTTTCTCTCCTCACTCTCCTCCTGCAACTCCCCTTTCTACTCACCTCACCCTACCCCCCATTTCCTTCTCTCTCCTCCAGATGCCAGTGGTACTCCCTCTCAGCTCCATCAGCAACCCTCTTTCTTCCTCACCAACTCCAGCCTTCCATCTCTTACCTTGATTTGAGGCCCTCTTAATACCCGGATCCCTCTTCCTGAATTCTTAGGCCTTATCTCACATATTTTCAGGTACCCTAGATGAGTTTAATTCCTTAAAGTTAATTCCTAATTCCTTTAGCCTTTAGGTCTTTAGTGCTGAGAAGGATGATGGAACAAGGTTTCCCCTTGGAGAAGTGGGAAATGAAAGAGGTTTGGCTGACAGAAAGGCTGTGTCTTTAGCCAGGCAGGGCATGAGCTTGCTGTGTGGGCATAAGTGTTTATGAGTGACTGTTCATCTGGTGGGCTGTGGCATGCTGAGAATGGGGGTGTGTGAACCCAGTCACTGTGTATGAAGTTATGTATATCAGAGACATGACATTAACTGAAGAACTAGACTCTCCAGAGACCTGTCCATTTCACTGCAGGAATAGGAACTGGAGCGCAGATGATGCTTTTACAGGGCTCCCTCAGGCACTTGCTCCAGAGACTTGCACATCCAGTTCTAAAGTCCCTATATAATTAAAATCTCCCCTGCCACGTTTCCCTCTGAATTAACTCTTCAAAGACCCCAGAACATTTTTAGGCTCTTCTCATTGCCTTCTTTGGGCTGGTATGTTTCAGCTCCTTTCATTTTTCACTCATAGGTCTAACTATTTTGCTTTTCAAACCTCCCACCACCTCCTGGACACATTCACACATCCCCAGTCTCTTGAAAGAAATTGTTTGCAGTCCCCAAAGAAAAGATGCATGAGTCAGGGGCCAGGGATATGAAGGTCTGATCCCTCTCTGATTTATTTCTGTTCAAAGTTCCAGACACGGTTGCTTCTGAAAACACCCTTATTGAGCTTGGGCTCTTCTCTAATTCAAGACCTACTCCACCACTGGGCCATGGCCACATGAGGCACAAAAGAGTAAATGAGGCTATTCTGGGGTTTACAGCTATATTCTTTCCTAGTTCCTCTTCCTCTTCTCCAATAGAACTTATTTCACCTTGTCCTATATCTAATTTTTCTGGCCATCCCTGGTAAGAGGAAACATCATTGCCTGGGGCCATCAGGACATTCAGATTTGGTGGGAAGACTGAGAAGGCAGTATAGTTTAGCAGAAACAGTGGCACCCTTTGGGATTTGGGATTTTGTGGTTAGTAAGACTTGAGGGTGCATCCCAGCTTAGGCTTGAGCATGCTCTGTGGTATTGGGCCCATAGTTGGCTGCCCCTTTCTGAGACTGTTTCAGTTTTTCAGTCACTTGCGGGGAGCTTGGCATCTTTGGGGATACCACCAGACAGGATAAGGATGAGGAGTGAAGCTGTCATAAGGGTCCCAGGGCTCATCATTTGGGGCTAGTGGTTTGGGCTGGCAGTGGGGAGGAGAGGGTGGGGAGGGGTCCGGGGCCCAGAGGGCCACAGTGGCTTCTGCCCAGCACCTAAACAGCTTTTTTACAATGTCAAACAGGGGAAAGGCGGCTAGAGCAGCACATCCCCACTCAAGCCGTTTCTAATGGTAAATATGTCTGCTATCTCCGCTTGCTCTCACTGGCTTGCTGAGGGAAGGGCTAACCCGCTGGGGCTCCGACTAACTGCATGCCCACTGGGCCCAGCCTGACTGGGCCCCAACTTGCCAGCAGGGCTATCCTGGCAGCCTGGGCAGTGGGCCCATTGGATGACAAGAAACCTGAGTCCCTAAGAGCTGGCCCAGGAGCTTTCATGTTGGTCTCGTCTTTGTTCCTGTCACTCTCCTTCTGCCCTTCCTCTTCTGCTGTCTCCTCCCACACCCACCTTCTAACACCCCACCCCACTCCCAGCCATCTGCTCCCCACCCCCCTCTACCCAGCCAGCCTCATCTTCCCCATCATGCCCACTGTGCCACCTGAGATAGGGGTGCGATAGGGTTAGATGCCATCCCCTCCTTGGGGCTTCTTTCTTGGGTTCTTACCCACATTAGTTCACAGTCCCAGCATCACTCACCATTCTCTTCCACCATAATGGTTAAGAGCATGGCATGTGTGTTCAGGCAGACCTGAGTTTGAATCCTGGCTCTGCTACTTTCTAACTGTATGACCTCAGGCAAGCTACTTTCCTCTCTGATCCTCAGTTTACTTTTCTATAAAATAACAGTCTTCCCTTAGGGTTGTAACGCTTGAGATAGTGCATGTAGAGCATCTACCTGGCAAGTGCCTGGCACAGCATAAGCACAGAGTAACTTGTGGTTTTAATGTTGTGACCTAGAGAGCAAAGGGGTGAGACTATATGGTCCTGCTGCCCCACCCTGCTCTCGAGAATGCCATCCTGCAGAGGTGGGCAACTATGCCCAGCTTTCTGTCCAGCCTGAGATAGACATTGTGCCAGCTCTGCTATTCCATATCCTACATCCTTCAGAAGCTACCTGGCCTTGGCATAAGATCTCTGTGCCCCTCCCCCTGATCCTGGGCTTAGCGGACCTCTTCTTATGCTAAGAGCACTCTTAAGGGGGTGGCTAGGCTTGGAACCTGAACTCAGCGTTCCCTACTAGGTTCCTCCCATGGTCTTGGAGAGCCTCAGGAAAGACTAAAGTGGAAATGGCACAGAGGATATCCCACTCCAGGTTGGGCTGTTCCACACATGGGCATTTGAGGGACCAGGGCATGGCCAGGGACCCACGGAGTTAGGCTTCTTTTGGAACCCTGGCCTACCTGTTCTCATTGGTGACAAGAGTTGGGCTTGAGTGTGGGGAATCAGAGACTCATGAAGATGACAGTACATCCAGTACTGGTCTTATTCAATTCCCTTGATTCTGAGAACCATTCTTCTATCTTCCCTAGTGGAGGTCTTGGAATTCTTTCTCTCTAATGGGAGAATTCTAGTCACCCCAAGAGGACAGTCCACACCACCTCCACAGTCTCTGTATCAGGGGCCTTCACTGTTTGAACTAATGGCTTTTCCTTGGACACATCTGACTTTCCCAAGCTACCATTTAAACCTGTTTTTCTCCTGCTCTGAATTCAGAAAATAGGGAGAGTGATCCATCCACACTCCTCCTACTCTGACCTTTTAGTGAAAGGGAAAACTTACCAGTTAAGAGGGAGCAGCATAAGAGACTTAGCCAAAATAAGGATTTAGGTCTTATCTAGCTCTGAGGTTCTTTAACTCTTTCACTAACCTTTTTACACCTTTCCTTCTCCTCTGGATTCTTCTCTTTCTTTTGCTTCTCCCCTCTCCTATACAACATCTCCCCATTAGCAAAGTAAAACAACAAAACAGCCAGCTTATCTCCATCTAGAACTAAAAGGAGGGTTTGGGAGGAGTTGAAGGTAGATTAACCCAGTATGTGCTACCTCCTCTAAGGATGAGCAGTCAGTCGGTCCTGGAAGTGGGATCTTTCTTAAGACAGCTAGGCAGCGGGGAAGGGGAAGATAAATTGATGGGTATCGTTCAGTTGCCTTAGGAATGGCCAGGCTCATTCTTTCCAATCCACTTACAATAAGATTGTCCCACCACAATCCCCACCCACCGACCAAAGACATAGTGGAAAGAGGAAGAAACTCTTATCTGTCCCTTCTGGTTCCCTGGCGGCCAGAACCACCCTCACTTAGCTCCCATCCCTCCCTACTGCCCCCCGCCCCACCTCCTCCACCCCCTCGGCACATTCCTGCCTGACAGCTCTGGCTTGTACCTGCCTCACTGCTGTCCACCTTGTTTCAATCAAGTAGGGGGCAGGGAAGTGGACTGCTTGGCTGTACTTGTGAGGGGATGGGGGTTGGGAGTGATGGGAGGAAAGGGGCCGGGAGCCTCCCTTGGCTTAATGCTCCTTCTAAAGCACAGAGAGGCAGCTGAGGCCTTGCCTCAGGCCTCTGTGGTCTCCACTACCCTCAGAGTTTGGGACTCCTCCAGGCTTGTAACCTCGTTACCATCCCCCACCTCCCTCCTAAACAGAGACCTGTGCTGTCAACAACGGGGGCTGTGACAGTAAGTGCCATGATGCAGCGACTGGTGTCCACTGCACCTGCCCTGTGGGCTTCATGCTGCAGCCAGATAGGAAGACGTGCAAAGGTAAGGACTTTGAGAGGACAGAAGCAGAGTGACCTTTGGTAAGGGGCTGAGGTTGGGACCAGAGATAGGGTGCCTATTAGGGAATAATACCTCCTCAACCTCTTTCTTATGAAGAACCCAGGACATAGCTAAGGGTTGTCTCCTATCTGCCTGTTCCATCTCAGTTCAAGGGACAGAGAAGTCCAGCCAGTTCCTTAGTGCCCCCTTCCCCTACCCCACCTTGTTTCCCTACTCTCATTCCTATCCCCCATGGGTCTCTAACCCTCTTAGTTAATGGACATGTGATTCACATTTGCTCCTGGGTCTGGAAGGATATTTGAGCCCTGACTGTGTGTGTGCATGAGGTCACAGGTGTGTTCCATAACCTTCTTACCCCACATTCCTCAGACCTTCCCAGTGGGCTCTGGGGAAATGATGTCTACCCCTCAAAAGGCTGTACTGGTCAAAGGGAGAGTAGGATACTAGTTAGGAGGGCTGAAGCTGGAGCCTGGCCACTTGGGTTCAGATCCCAGCCTTGTCTCCTACTAGCTCTGTGATCCTGGACAAGTCACTTAATGTCTCTGTGCTTCAGTTTTCCATAGTGCTCACCTCATACTGTGTTGTGATTAAAAGAGTTATTATACAAAAAGTACTTAGAACAGTGCTTAGCAAATGGAAACACTTTGTGTTAACTGTTATTACAGTATAGTTACCCACATTATGCATTCTGTTTCCCTTCCTTCTAATTAGCCAGGTCTGAGGGAGAATGGGGGGAAAGGGTGGAGGAAAAAGGAAGGGTAGCCATACTGAAAATGATGATTCATTAGGTCTATATCCCCTGGTCACAAGGAGTGGGGACTAGGAGGACTGGGCTCGTTCTTTGTGTCTTTTGGCTCAACAGCTGCGAGAGGAGGGGGGAGGCTAGGGCAGCAGGTCAGCCAGCCAGAGTTGAGAGGTTTCCTGCTGGGAAGAACTGTTGACAGGTATGCTAAGAGTGAAGTGGAAGGCTGCCCTCCCTGCCCCCTCCCCCAACCAGGGGCGAGTAGCCTGGGTCCTGTCTGCCACCAGCTTGGAGAACTTGACCTCAGGAAGGAAGCCATTCACCAGCCCCCCTTTCCCTTACTAGTGCTGAAAGCTGCCTCAGGCCTGAGTCTCTCCAGATCTCTCCCAGTCCAGCCCCCTGCCTGGCCCCCAGCCCTCCCCCATCAGCTACCCAGCCTCACTGGCTCTCCTGGAGGTCCTCCCTGCCTGGCCTCTTTCCCAGCTCCTCCTCCTCCCTAAAGGGCTGCCCGTTTTCAGTGAGTCCCTTTTGACCCTCCACCTCTCCTTGCCCCGCATCCCCCCAACCCACCCGTCCTGAGGGACAGGAAAGAGATAACCCTACCCACCAGCCTTTCAGGGAATGGCCATCAGCTGGAGACTAAGGGCTAGCCTGTTAGGTCAAATGCCCACCTGCCCCTCCTCTAGGTAATTCCCTGAGGGCCTGTTCCTAGTTTTGGTTCCAATTTGTCCCCTTATAAGAACACTCAATCCCAGAAGAGAGGGTGTTACTAATGGCCACAGATCCCCTGAACAGGGAAGAAACAGAGACAGGAAAGAGAAAGAGAGAGAGAGAGAAAGACAGGACAGAGAAAGAGAAAGACAGAGAGAGAGAGATCAAGAGGCAGGCCCAGGACTCCTTGATTTTTGCATGTCTCTGTCAGTGAGGGAGGGATCTTTCTCCTTGTTTGTTCTCAGCCTTTGATAGTATCTTTTATCCTGTTTTGTCCTCCTTCTTCAGATATAGATGAGTGCCGCTTAAACAATGGAGGCTGTGACCACATTTGCCGCAACACAGTGGGCAGCTTCGAATGCAGTTGCAAGAAAGGCTATAAGCTTCTCATCAATGAGAGGAACTGCCAGGGTGAGCAGACTCAGGCAAAGGTGAAAGCCTTAGGAGAGGTTCTTGTGGGAGAGCTTCAAGGAGGCCAGAGGGCTAAAGTCTTAGAAACTCAATAGATATCACGCAGAGTCTCTATAGGCAGTGTCATCCTGCAAATTAGCAAATGGTACTCCTTCCCCTCAGTGGACTAGCTCCATATCAAAGCACTCAGCTTGGCAAGGACTGAGGGATGGATTTCACCCCAATTCATATCCTTGGCAGAGTAGGACGTACCTAACCACACATGGTGGGCTCTGACCTAAAGGCACCAGATCTTGCAGTTCCTGATTCCAAGGACTCCAAATAGAGGGGGCAGAGAAGATGGATTTGCATTGTTAAATCACTGGTCCTAGAGCTAGGACATGAATAGGGACTCTTCAGTTCAAGGGGGAAAGCCAAGGCCCCTCACTTGGGTCCTTCACCTGAGCAAGGGTCAAGTGCTCCAAGACAGATTCAGTGGCTTGAATCTTTGCTCTTCCAGATATAGACGAGTGTTCCTTTGATCGAACCTGTGACCACATATGTGTCAACACACCAGGAAGCTTCCAGTGTCTCTGCCATCGTGGCTACCTGTTGTATGGTGTCACCCACTGTGGGGGTAAGCTAGTAAGCTTGCACCCCCAGCCACCCTGGCCCCCTCACCTCTTCACCCTCCAATTGAACAGGTCCCTGTGTTGGCTTGTGGCTATGGGCAATCCCTGGGTGCATGCACCATGTCTGCATCCACTGTGACAAAACAGGAGGAATTAAGACAGCTTTTGAAGAACTGGGAGACTGGAGAAACGGCATCCTGCCTCCAAAATTCCTATCTCCCATTCCTATAACTGTCCCTGAACCCCCACTCTCAGCTCCCAAATGACAGTCTCACTGGTTGGAAGGAGTGGAAGGCTTTAAAAAGCTTGTTGGCTTGGCCCCTTCTCGATCATTCCTTTAGGGACAGAGATAATTGGAGGAGGTTTGAGCTCTTCTCAGGCCAGTAGTCATCTTACAGTGCCTAGAATGCCTTTTTAACTTTTTTAAATTGTAAGAATATTTGTTTATTTATTTATTTTTTGAGATGGAGTCTTGCTGTGTCACCCAGGCTGGAGTGCAGTGGCACAATCTCGGCCCACTGCAAGCTCCGCCTCCCGGGTTCACGCCATTCTCCTGCCTCAGCCTCTCCGAGTAGCTGGGACTACAGGCGCCCGCCACCACGCCCGGCTAATTTTTTGTATTTTTAGTAGAGACGGGGTTTCACCGTGGTCTCAATCTCCTGACCTCGTGATCCGCCCGCCTCGGCCTCCCAAAGTGCTGGGATTACAAGCGTGAGCCACCGCGCCTGGCCAATTGTAAGAATATTTAACATGAGATCTACCCCCTTAAGTTTTTAAGTGTACACTACAGTATTTACGCCTATGTTACCTATAGGCACGTTGTTGTACAGTAGATCTCTCGAACTTATTCATTTTGCATAACGCAGGGTACCTGAAAATCTAACCAAAGGCCCTCACTCACTGCCTACTCTCTGGCTCCTCCTCCAACTCCATCGTTGTTTTTCTGTCTCCCTACTCCTTCCCCCAGATGTGGATGAATGCAGCATCAACCGGGGAGGTTGCCGCTTTGGCTGCATCAATACTCCTGGCAGCTACCAGTGTACCTGCCCAGCAGGCCAGGGTCGGCTGCACTGGAATGGCAAAGATTGCACAGGTGGGCAGTGCCCTCTGCTGGCCAAAGATGACACTGCCATTTCAGAGGGCAGTTGGGGTTCTGGAAAGCATAGAGTATCATGTTGGGGAAAGGTGTGAGGTGGGAAAGGGTGGAGAATGTAGCCATTTTGAGTTAAAGACATGAAATTTGTGGTAAACAATCCCATGGTCAGTCTCCATGGGTACAACAATAGTTATGCAAGTAGCTGATTCCTCCAAATTACCCAATAGAGGGAGAGGGTGGGAAAGGAATGTACTCATTTGCTCAGGCCTCTCTCCCCTTCCTAGAGCCACTGAAGTGTCAGGGCAGTCCTGGGGCCTCGAAAGCCATGCTCAGCTGCAACCGATCTGGCAAGAAGGACACCTGTGCCCTGACCTGTCCCTCCAGGGCCCGATTTTTGCCAGGTACATGGGAGGAGGGTGCTGGAGAGCTTTGGAGGAGAAAAGAGGAAGGACTGGCCGTTCAGGCAGCTCCTTTGTTCCCCTTGGATTCCTCCAGCCAGCGGGGGTTGGGAAGGCAGGTCAGAACTGTGACAGGCTCCTTCTCTCAGAGTCTGAGAATGGCTTCACGGTGAGCTGTGGGACCCCCAGCCCCAGGGCTGCTCCAGCCAGAGCTGGCCACAATGGGAACAGCACGAACTCCAACCACTGCCATGGTGAGCACCAGCCCAGAAGCCCTGTTCCCACCCTACTCTCTTATATTAATCCCTTATTTTTGTTCTTCATCAATCCCCTGGCCTTCCTTTCTCCTGGATCCTCTTTTTTTGCCCTGTAATTCTCCAGCCCTGCGCCCTCACTCCCTCTGCCCTAACATCTGATCCCCTTGACTTTCATAATCTCACTCCCCCAGCCAAGCCCCTGGCTTATTGCCCAGCTTCTCAACATCCCCCACGGCACCCCTGACCTCCATGGGCATCCCACACTGTGCTGAGTTTCTACCATCCCTCTAGAGGCTGCAGTGCTGTCCATTAAACAACGGGCCTCCTTCAAGATCAAGGATGCCAAATGCCGTTTGCACCTGCGAAACAAAGGCAAAACAGAGGAGGCTGGCAGAATCACAGGGCCAGGTTTGGACTGGGGACCCCATTCCAATTGGCTGTCTGGCCATTAAACCCTCCTTACCCCTCAGCTCCTCTGCTTCCAAAAACCCACCAGCACCCTGAACTCTAGGCAGAGCAGAGGAAAAAGCAGCTGTAGGCATAGCACCCAAGGAAGTCCCAGAATATTCCCCTCCACCAACTAATTAGGACCCTAGACTAAAACAGGATTGAGAGATAGTTACAGTCAGAGATCTGGGGAGGTCTGTCTGGGCTGGGAGTGAGAACTTTCCAGAGGATGTCCCTGGGGTTGACAAGGCCTCTCTCCCAGGTGGTGCCCCCTGCTCTGAATGCCAGGTCACCTTCATCCACCTTAAGTGTGACTCCTCTCGGAAGGGCAAGGGCCGACGGGCCCGAACCCCTCCAGGCAAAGAAGTCACAAGGCTCACCCTGGAACTGGAGGCAGAGGTCAGAGCCGAAGAAACCACAGGTGGGACTGGGGACACTGTTGGGAGGAGGACTGGAAGGGGAGGGCAGAGGTGGGGAAACCACAGGTCTCAGCAGCAAAAGGAAGGGATGGAGCCTGTACTAGGGTCAGACCCTGCCTGGTGCCAAGCCTAAAAGCTAGTCCCTCTTACCATGCCCCTCCTAGCTCCCAGCTTTGCTCCCCTGCCCTCCTGCTCACAGCAACTCTTTCTCCTCCTCCCTGATACACACGGCCATCCACCACCAGCCAGCTGTGGGCTGCCCTGCCTCCGACAGCGAATGGAACGGCGGCTGAAAGGATCCCTGAAGATGCTCAGAAAGTCCATTAACCAGGACCGCTTCCTGCTGCGCCTGGCAGGCCTTGATTATGAGCTGGCCCACAAGCCGGGCCTGGTAGCCGGGGAGCGAGCAGAGCCGATGGAGTCCTGTAGGCCCGGGCAGCACCGTGCTGGGACCAAGTGTGGTAAGGGAGCTTACTGGGGAGCAGGGATGTAGGAAAGACCCAGTTTGGGCCTGACTCAGAGCAGGACCCTTTGTGGCCTCAGTTGCATTTCTCAAATTATGAGGCAGCCAGGATGCTTCTGCCCACTGTCCTCCCTTCCTTGGTCCCAGGCTGAAATCTAGAAGGATGCCAGGTGGGGCCGGCAATCCTCCTGCACATGGCTTTGACCCTCCTATCCCCCCAAGTAGGATTGTGTTTGTTCCCTGACAAATTGTGTTTGTTCCCTCCTATCCCCCCAATCCCCAAGTAGGATTGTGTTTGTTCCCTGACAGAGATTCTCCCTGAATCGGGGGTTGTCGGGGGGAGTGGGAAGGGGAGTTCCAGGCCTGGGTGGTGGGAAATGGGGGGTGGGTGGCTAGCGCGGCCGACTCTCCCTCAGTCAGCTGCCCGCAGGGAACGTATTACCACGGCCAGACGGAGCAGTGTGTGCCATGCCCAGCGGGCACCTTCCAGGAGAGAGAAGGGCAGCTCTCCTGCGACCTTTGCCCTGGGAGTGATGCCCACGGGCCTCTTGGAGCCACCAACGTCACCACGTGTGCAGGTGCCAGGGGAACAAACAATACAGAGTGGGGTAGGGTGGGCACTGGGATGCCCATGGGCATGGGATTTCCCAAAGGGCAGGCCCAGGCTCCAGGCCACTCTCTTAGTCAACATCTTGTTTGTATGCCTTTGTCCCCTGAGATCGGGTGACCCCATGGGGATGACTCAGGACCATCCCCATCAGAGTTGGGCCCTTGATTCATTGCAGGTCAGTGCCCACCTGGCCAACACTCTGCAGATGGGTTCAAGCCCTGTCAGCCATGCCCACGTGGCACCTACCAACCTGAAGCAGGACGGACCCTATGCTTCCCTTGTGGTGGGGGCCTCACCACCAAGCATGAAGGGGCCATTTCCTTCCAAGACTGTGACACCAAAGGTGAGTAAGCTACTCACCTCCCTGGGGGATGCCCCAACCCCAACTACTCCCAAAAAACTCTCCAATTTCCCAAAGTGGACACTGACCCACCATTTTCTCCAAACCAGTAATGGGCCCAGCTACTTGACCAACCATATCATCCTGCTTCCAGGACCCACCCTGCTCCTCCACTAGTCCCAAGCTTGGGAACTGAGAAATAATTAACAGTCCCACTTACCCCTCCACTTTGGAGAACTGGTGGCATATTCTCCTCCATATCCCAAATGAGTTTCTACATAGGTTTGGCACTGTGCTCAGCGTCTGAAAGAAAAGGATTGGCAGTGTAGCCAACCACTCTGTAAACTCTGTTTTTCCATGGGCTTAAATTCTGGCACGACTGGGAAAGGTTGAGACCCTAGAAAGAACTTTGATGTATCTGATCTCCTGATTCTCCAAGATGAATGTATCCTGTCCATCCCATGCCCCGTAACTCCCACCTGCCTACCATCTTGATTCCTGCCCTTCTCCCTTGCCTACAGTCCAGTGCTCCCCAGGGCACTACTACAATACCAGCATCCATCGCTGCATTCGCTGTGCCATGGGCTCCTATCAGCCCGATTTCCGTCAGAACTTCTGCACCCGCTGTCCAGGAAACACAAGCACAGACTTTGATGGCTCTACCAGTGTGGCCCAATGCAAGAGTACGTGGCAAGCCAGGCTGTGGAAAAGGGAGGAGAAAGGCCTGGGAGCAGTGGACATCTAAAGGAGGGGTGTGAAACCAACAGGGAACAGGGCTGGGGGGTGGAGGGGCAGGAAAACTCCACCTTCCACCTCTCCCCAACTCACTCAATCTCAAGGTCAGTTGCTCGGCTGGACCCTGTTAACACCCTCTCCCTGAAGACAGGTAATGAGGAAGCAGAGACAGGTGAAGTGAGAAGAGAAGGTACTAAAAGGGCAGGAAGGAAGATGGACTCAGAGCTTGGAAAATACTGATGAACTAGGATGCAGGCTTCCTATAAATGTCTGACCTCTACTTCAGAACTCTTCAATTCCCCCAGCGCACTTCCCCACTGACTTCCCTTCTCTTTCTTGTTTTATCCACTGGGGTTTGGCTGCAGATCGTCAGTGTGGTGGGGAGCTGGGTGAGTTCACTGGCTATATTGAGTCCCCCAACTACCCGGGCAACTACCCAGCCAGTGTGGAGTGCATCTGGAACATCAACCCCCCACCCAAGCGCAAGATCCTTATCGTGGTACCAGAGATCTTCCTGCCATCTGAGGATGAGTGTGGGGACGTCCTCGTCATGAGAAAGAACTGTGGGTGGCTTGCAGAGCTGGGCCAGGGAAGGGCAGTCCAAATCTGGTTAAGGCGGAGAGACAAAGAGAGAGACTGATACAGAAAGAAGTTGGGCAGTGAAGTTAGGGATCTATGAGGGTGAAATAGTAAGAGGCCTTTAGGAAGGCAGAAGCTAACAAAGGAAAACAGCAATAACACGTTTGGTAGAAAACAGAGTTAAGAAAGCTAGCAGTGGGGCCGGGTGCGGTGGCTCACGCTTGTAATCCCAGCACTTTGGGAGGCCGAGGCGGGCGGATCACGAGGTCAGGAGATTGAGACCACGGTGAAACCCCGTCTCTACTAAAAATACAAAAAAAAAATTAGCCGGGCGTGGTGGCGGGCGCCTGTAGTCCCAGCTACTCGGAGAGGCTGAGGCAGGAGAATGGCGTGAACCCGGGAGGCGGAGCTTGCAGTGAGCCGAGATTGTGCCACTGCACTCCAGCCTGGGCGACAGAGCGAGACTCCGTCTCAAAAAAAAAAAGAAAGAAAGCTAGCAGTGGGGCTAGAACTCCAATGGCGTTACATGTATCACTTTCCTATCCCAGCATTTTTGCCATTCCATTCATTTAAATGTCAAATTTATTACACTATGTGAGTGCCAGGTATCAAGGAGGAATTGTGGAATGAGCCCAGTGGGCAGTGGGAGAGGGTGTGGGGTAGGGTGTATGTATGCGAAGCGGGAGCCTTTGTCAGAATGATTCTCTCTCTTGCCCCATACCCCCACCACCAGCTCTACAGCGCACATTCTAGGAGGGCTTAGGTAGCCTGCCCTGCTGCTCTACTGACCTGCTGCTTGCCTTCCCAGCATCCCCATCCTCCATTACCACTTATGAGACCTGCCAGACCTACGAGCGTCCCATTGCCTTCACTGCCCGTTCCAGGAAGCTCTGGATCAACTTCAAGACAAGCGAGGCCAACAGCGCCCGTGGCTTCCAGATCCCCTATGTTACCTATGATGGTAAGCCAAGGAGGTGGGTGAGAAGGGGAGGTATGTAAGTTTTGAGAGGGAACCAGGAGAGCAGGAAGAGCTCCCGCCCCTGAGCCCCTCCCCTTGGTTGACTTTGCAGAGGACTATGAGCAGCTGGTAGAAGACATTGTGCGAGATGGCCGGCTCTATGCCTCTGAAAACCACCAGGAGATTTTAAAGGTGAATAAATATTAACAATAATGATAGCTAACATTTAATGAGCATGTAACAATATGTAGGCAATATGCTAAGTGCTTACATGAATATTCTTATTTGATAGACACGATAGCTCTGTGAGGTAGGTGCTTTCTCCATTGCCTCTTTACAGATGGGAAAACTGGGGCATAGAGAGTTAAAGAACCTGCCCCATGGGAAAGCTGGGATTTGAGCCCAAGCCTATCCGACTGCAGCATCACCCACACTATATTACACCTTGGGGAAAACTTGGAAGAGAAAGGGAAAGTGAGGAGAAGAAATGTCCCTACCTCTTCCAAGAGACATAGGGAAAATGAAGTATAGAAAGATACATTTGCATAAGTCCCTTCCTTCCCCTATTCCCTCCCCAGGCCTCATTAAGCAGCAGCAGATCGGCTGGGCGCGGTGGCTCACGCCTGTCATCCCAGCACTTTGGGAGGCCTAGGCGGGTGGATCACATAAGGACAGGAGTTTGAGACCAGCCTGGCCAACATGGTGAAACCTCGTCTTAATTTTGTAAAAATACAAAATTAGCCAGGTGCGGTGACAGGCGCGTATAATCCCAGCTACTCAGGAGGCTGAGGCAGGAGAATCGCTTGCACCCAGGAGGTGCAGGTTGCAGTGAGCCGAGATGGCGCCATCGCACTCTGGCCTGGGTGACAAAAGTGAGACTCTGTCTCAAAAAAACAAACAAAAAAAGCAGCGGCAGATCTAGCACAGCTTTCTCAGAATCAATTTATGTACGGACTTCTTTTCAAGGAAAATAAATACTTCCAACATTGAAGAATGGACTAGATGCCCTGGGTCGGTGAATCCAAATTTGAGAAAATCTTCCTTAAGAAACTATAGTCTGGCTGGGCATGGTGGATCACGCCTGTAATCCCAGCACTTTGGGGAGCTGAGGCGGGTGGATCGCCTGAGGTCAGGAGTTCCAGACAAGCCTGGCCAACGTAGTGAAACCCCGTCTTTACTAAAAATACAAAAAATTAGCTGGGTGTGGTGGCGGGCGCCTGCAATCCCAGCTACTCAGGACCCTGAGGCAGGAGAATTGCTTGGACCAGGGAGGCAGAGGTTGCAGTGAGCTGATGTCATGCCATTGCACTCCAGCCTGGGCAACAAGAGTGAGACTCAGTCTCAAAAAAAAAAAAAAAAAACAAAAAACTATAGTCATAGTCACAGAATTATCCTTCATAAATTATCACGGCAAAAAAGTTAGTATTAGCAAAATATTTTTATATTATCATCAAAATAAAAGCCTTGACAACAAAAATCACCTAGAACTTGCAGACTTCAAAGAATATACTTTTAACAATACTTTCCAAACATTTTAAAAGCATCTGAACCCTTATTTCAAATCAAATGTACTGTGGAATTCCAACACATAAAGCAGTGCAGCTGTTCTGATTAAAGTGGGGTAAGAGGCTGAAACCCCTACTTCTTATTTGAAAAATCCACTGACGCCATGGAAGGAGCACCAGCCTAGGTGCCAGAAGATCTGAGTTTTAATGCACAGTGCCTGGCACCTAGTAGGCTCTCCACATACCATGCTGCTGTTGCAGACAGGGTGGTCAGGAAAGGCCTCTAAGGAGAAGAGACCCAAATGAGGTAAAAGGGCTCCCCATTAGAAGATGAGGGAGGAGCATTCCAAGCTAAGGAGCATGGGAGCAATTTAGTGTGTTCAGGAACCTCGAGAAGGCCAGTGTGGCTCAGCAGAGGGAGCGAGAGTGGAGGTGGAAAGCAAGACACAGATCACATTCAGCCTATGAGTGATAAAAGAAACCAGAGAAGAGTTTCAAACAGGAAAAAGATGAACTAATTAAAAACACAAAAAGTCACTCTGCCTGCTGTGGGGAGAAGAGTCTATGGAGGGACAAAAGTAGAAGCATGGAGACCAGTTAGGAGGCTACTACAGTACTCCAAGTCAGAGACAATGGTGGCTTGGGAAGATGATGAGAGTGGTCAGACCCAGACATATTTTGAAGGTAGAGTCAATAGGATTTGCTATACTTGTAAGCAAGAAAGAGGATTCAAGGATGGCTCCAAGGATTGGGGCCTAAGCAACAGAAGGATGGAGCTGCCACTGACTCAGTTGTGGAATTCCAGAATAAGGGCAGATGGTAGGAATGGGAATCCAGAGTTGCCCTCTGGATATATTCAGTGTAGGATGCCTAGTAGACATCAAGAAGGGCTGCTGAGTCATGGTGTTTTTCTTCCCACCCCTGACACTGAGGCTGACATTGCTCCCTGCCATCCTTTGCAGGACAAGAAGCTCATCAAGGCCTTCTTTGAGGTGCTAGCCCACCCCCAGAACTACTTCAAGTACACAGAGAAACACAAGGAGATGCTGCCAAAATCCTTCATCAAGCTGCTCCGCTCCAAAGTTTCCAGCTTCCTGAGACCCTACAAATAGTAAACCTAGGCTCAGAGACCCAATTTTTTAAGCCCCCAGACTCCTTAGCCCTCAAAGCCGGCAGCCCCCTACCCTCAGACAAGGAACTCTCTCCTCTCTTTTTGGAGGGAAAAAAAAAATATCACTACACAGACCAGGCACTCTCCCTTTCTGTCTTTCTAGTTTCCTTGTCTCTCTCTGCCTGCCTCTCTACTGTTTCCCCTTTTCTAACATACTCCCTAGAAAAGCCATTCAGTACTGGCTGTAGTCCCCCTGAGATGTAAAGAAACAGTACAGCCCCTTCCACTGCCCATTTTACCAGCTCACATTCCTGACCCCATCTGCTTGGAAGGGTGCTAGAGGCCCATGAAGGAAGTGGGTCTGGTGGGGAACGGGGAGGGGAAAGAAGGGCTTCTGCCATTATAGGGTTGTGCCTTGCTAGTCAGGAGCCAAAATGTCCCCTGGCTCTGCTCCCTAGGGTGATTCTAACAGCCCAGGGTCCTGCCAAAGAAGCCTTTGATTTACAGGCTTAATGCCAGCACCAGTCCTCTGGGGCACATGGTTTGAGCTCTGGACTTCCCACATGGCCAGCTTTCTTGTCTATACAGATCCTCTCTTTCTTTCCCCACGTCTGCCTGGGGTCTACTCCATAAGGGTTTACAAATGGCCCACAACACCGAGTTAGTGGACACCGGCTAAATGAGGAAGAGCAGCAGGCATTGTCATGTTGAATGCCCCGCTGTAGCTCCCTGAGAGAAAAACTGTAGCTCTGCAGGACAGAAACCAGGTTTTAAAGCATTGCCAAAAAAAAACAAAACAGAAAGAAAAAATGTATCATCTAAAGGACTAGACACAGCACAATTGGAAGTCAACTTCAAACACTAATCCCTTTTCTTACTTGTCTTCCCTGGCCCAGCCACCTCCTCAGCCCCATGTGATGCTCCCTGGGGGAGCCCTACTCCCCTTGCTACATGTTGTCCTTAAAGAAACATGGCTATTGACCTAAGCCAGCCTAGGCCTTGCCCTACAGTTGTTTTTCCCTTGTAGCCCCAGCTGGCTTGTGGGCTTCACCAAAGAGGACCCCACTCTGCAGCCAGCCTGGAGCCACCTACCTCTGGCCTGAGGCTGTGGGCAGCAAAAGGAATGTGTGTGCACTTGGCGAGCCTCCTGCCCACCCTGTCCACACCTAATAAGTGCAATCGTTTTGAGTCTTTCTATGTTGTCTAGACAGAGGAGTTTTTGTTTTCTGGGTTTGTTTTTTGTTTTTGTTTCTTTTTCCTCTATTAGCAAAACCCTATTTATAGCTGCCCAAGAGAAAAGAGTGTATGTTTGGAGTGGAAGCAAATCGGTTTTGAATCTCATGAACCTTGAGTGCTGGAGCATCTGATCTGTCTCTATGCCACCACTGGCCACCTAGAGCCCTTGGCTGTGGTAATCCAGGGTAATTGCGCAGAGGCATCTGATGTGTAGGAAAATAATTCTGGGGATTTGATGGAGCAGGAAGGAGAGAGACCTATGTTTGCTAAACCAATCCTGCTATCCCTATGCCTCTCCATGGAGTCAGCGTGGACCTCATGATTGTAGAGGCCAATGGAACTGGTCAGTGATTCTCTTCCCCAAGTAGGGAAAACCTCCATCTTTTCCCTGTCTTCATCCTGTTATCCCCTGGTGTACACATGGAAGAGGACCAGGACATACCACCTGGGGATGGGCTGACTCAGGGTCCCGAGGCCAGAAACAAAGCTGTGGGAGCCAAGAATAAGACAGAAGGCATCAGATATTTGCCTGGCTCTGGTCACTTCCCTTTGAAGTTGACTTCAAGCTTAGCTTCCTCAACTACTGTTTTTCAGAAGGAAGAAAGAATCAAATGGAAGAAGAATCAAGTCCATGCCCAAGCCCAAAGCCTGCACACATTCTGCCCTTAATCCAACTGTTGCCTATAAAATTATTTTCTGTTTTCTCACTCTAGTTCCCCCAAAGCTGTAGTCCCAATCAGTCAAAGGCTACCAACTGACTCCTCAGGTTCATTTCTTTTTTTTTTCTTTTTAACTCTCCTGGTAACTCACAGAACAGCTCAGGTTCATTTCTAGGTGACTGTCCTAGGCTACTGCTCCCCCAGGAGACTCAACACTAAATAAAGGAGTCTGAACCCCTGCCCTCCCATCAGTAGCATTCATCAGCCAAAACGGCCATAGCAGTAGGTAGCCAGTGACACAGCTAGATTCCCTGACAACCATTAGCCAACATCACGGCCCTTGTGGGTACAGTGTCTGGCTACCTTTGTCTTTCTGGGTCAAGGAGGGCCACTGTAAAGATGCAAAATGGCTGCTTCCAAACAAGGGAAATGGTCATTTAGTAGGAGTGTCTCTGTACTTCCCAGGAAGCACCATGAAAACTGCTTTAATCAACTTTGACTATCCTAATTCTCCACCAGAAGCTAGGATAACTTTCTTTTTTTTTTTTTTTTTTTTGAGATGGAGTCTCGCTCTGTCGCCCAGGCTGGAGTGTAATGGTGCTATCTCGGCCTACTGCAACCTTCGCCTCCCAGGCTCAAGCAATTCTGCCTCGGCCTCCCGAGTAGCTGGGATTACAGGCATGCGCCACTGCGCCCAGCTAATTTTTGTATTTTTAGTAGAGATGGGGTTTCACCATGTTGCCCGGGCTGGTGTTGAACTCTTGATCTCAGGTGATCCACCCGCCTCGGCCTCCCAAAGTGCTGGGATTACAGGCATGAGCCACCGCGCCCAGCCTAGGATAACTTTCTGATTCCTCTCTGCCAGCCGTTTTGCATCTCTTGGAAAGCCAAACGGTGACCATGCTTCTTAACTTATGCCTTCAGGATCTGGCTTCTCCTTTCTCCCTTCCTTTCCTGTCACACCATGCATACATACATACAAATACACATCCTCCAACCATTTATTCCATGGCTTAGGAGACCTGCAAATGAGTTCCACAGTATGGAAGGCATAGACCACTAGGCTTCTTAATTGATGTCAAGGCAGATCTTGGTGAGCAGGTAAAAACCTGCTATTGTCCACCAAGTTTAATTTAGGTCCTCCAAGGTGGAGGGTTAAGAACCCAGGCAAAGCTGCTGCTGAATCTATGGAGGAGGCTGGCCCTGGGACATCAAACTAGGGGTTAAGTGGATTGAATGAGGAGTCAACGCTCAGGGACATTCTAGGTCTTTACAGGTCAGACAGAAAAGAGGTTTTTACCATTGGAGGGAAATGGAAAGATGGTATAAATAGGAACCCTTCATGAAGCAACCCAGAGGCCTCTCTGCAGGGTGTAGGGTGTGGGGCTACAGTATTGTGGGGCTTCCATTCATCTTAGAACAAAACCTCACCTGCTCTGAGCCTGGAAATGGGAGGGCTTCACGCACCAAGTGATGCATACCAGAAAGGCACTTATATCCTCAGCAACATGGCAGTTCCTCTTTACTTCTCTGCCTCCCTCTTTCTATATTATCAGGCCATGCCTATTCCTACAACCTGAGACAACTCTTGGAGTCAGAAGAAAACTGACCAGATCCTGGATCTGAGCTGCCTGCTCCAGGCCTAGAAATCCCCAAAGGCTGGCACTGAGCTGTGACTGCTTTAACAGCCCCCAAGATTTGGTCAGTTTGAGGTGGTGGAGACTCAGATTTGTTGCTGAAAGTTCAGTAACACAGTCCCGGTCTTTGGCCCTAGAGAAACTTTTTATATATGAGAAGTGTTCTCTATATACATATTTGAGGTGACTCTGAAATGGATTATGAGGTCATATCTCAAAATGTCAGAAAACGTTGTAGAGCACTCGAACTTTTGTATTTGCTGCTTAACCTCAATATTACAGCCACAAACAAGGGGTACCAAGACAAAGTATAACTGACCATAAGCAGAAAATGTTAACCCTCCAGGTTTCTTTCTTAAGCACAGTAAGAGAAAAGTGGGAGCGAACAACACAAGGATATTTTTACATTTGACCTGTCTCAAAAGTAGCACACCCTAACCTTGTGCCATTATTTGTACAAGGAAATATATGATTAGAAGGAATAGAACCCCCAGTTGTCATCAGCTTTTTTAGACACCACAGGTTGTAGCAGTTTGAACAAACTGAAAACTTTATTCTTCTGTGTGAGCTGAACTCAAGTTTCAGAATAATCATCACCATGTGGGAGGCTTTTTGTTAAATGCAGAAGAAATCTCAAAATATTGTATTTATATCTGCCTTCCACTGCTGCCAATTTAGTAAGCATCTCCTACACAATCAACAATAAACAGCAAATGATGCAGTTCATAGAGTATTTTGCACTTGGGGAAAAATATGTATCTGAATTGTAAAAAGAAATGTTTGGATTTTGTATGTCTTTTTTATTATTATTAAAATACTAAATGAAACTCCTCAGCCCGGCATCTTTCCCTCTATCTCAATAGCTTATCTTAGAGCCAGAAAAAGCCTTGAGGAGACAATGTCTTCTGGCTTCCAAATAAAACTTACCCAAATCTTTTGGCAACTCATCCCTAATGATTTTAAAATTTGAAAAGGCTTGTCTTTTGTCTGTCCTTAAAAGCAGCATCAAGTATTATCTCCTGAGGGGGATCTAAGGAGTGGGGGAAATTTATTGTTCCTCCTCACCACAGTACAGTCCACAACAGCTGGCCAGCCCACAGGTGGTTCAGCACCTCCCTAGTCAGGATGTCCCACCTCTAGGAAAGTGCCAGCACTGAGGATCACCCAGTGTCATTCTTTGTATGCAGTACACTCTTAGCCACCATATAGTATTGTGAAATACAGATCATTTAGTCACTACCACCATCACTACTCCTACAGGGCACGAGAAAGCAATCTCCAATCTCTTTTATAAATGAACAGTCCCAATTTCTAGGCTCAGAGATGATAGATAAAACTTCGCTGTCGCAATTATATAATTCCCTGACATGAAATTTTATTGGATTTAATATCTACATGATATAGCCATTTAAGAGTATAACTTGAGGAACAAGGAAAAATCTACCTGATCAAAAAACATGTTGGGGTGGCCTATCAGAATCTTAAACTTACCCTTTAGCATCTATAATGAAGATACAGATGAAGTACATTCATTCCGTAATTACTGAGATCCTATTATATGCCAGGTAGTGAGCACCTGCTCATCAGCTCATTGACAATAGCCATGCTCAAGATCCATGCTCCTCATGTAACTTTCTGATTATAATTGATCTTCCCAGATAAGATTTCCCCAAGAGGAGCGATAAACCAGTTCACTTGGTGGCTATAAGTATAAAAGAATGCACTGGCATTCTATTATGTATATTAACTTCCTATGAGTTTGATTTAATGTGACAAAACATGAACACCTTTGTGTGGACTGACCTAAAAATCACACTTCTAGAACTGCAAAGCCAAGGACCATATCCATGACCTTCACACTATACCAACTTGGAGCCATCCTCTTTGACTTCTCTCATAACTCATTTCTATTCCAAGAACAACACGACGTCCTCCTTACTTCCTAGGACATTTGCTTTGGTGTCTCAAAATAATGGATAGTCAGAGACATTGGAGTTTGGACATGCCAAAGTCTTCCAAGTGGGGTAAATGAAGATTTTTCCTAGGGTACATGAAGACTGTAAGGAATACCCAGGCAATAGCCTCAAATCAGTCTGAGGAGAGTTTTAAAGGAATAAATTTCCAGATCTTCAACTTCCCTATAAAATATTTTCTAAAACCAGGCCAGGTGCACTGGCTCACACCTGTAATCCCAGCACTTTGGGAGGCTGTGGTGGGCGGATCACCTGAGCTAAGAGTTTGAGACCAGCCTGGCCAACATAGTGAAACCCCATCTCTACTAAAAATACAAAAATTAACCGGGTGTGGTGGTGCACACCTGTAATCACAGCTACCTGGGAGGCTGAGGCAGGAGAATCTCTTGAACCCAGGAAGGGGAGGTTGCAGTGAGCTGAACTGGGCCACTGCACTCCAGCCTGGGTAACAGAACAAGACTCCATCTCAGAAAAAAAAAAAAAAAAAAAAATAGCTGGGCGTGGTGGCAGGCACCTGTAATCCCAGCTACTTGGCAGGCTGAGGCATGAGAATCGCTTGAACCCAGGAGGCGGAGGTGGCAGTGAGCCGAGGTCATGCCACTGCACTCCAGCCTGGGCAACAGGAGCAAAACTTCCTCTGAAAAAAAAAAAAAAAAAAAAAAAAAAAAAAAAGGCCAGGCACAGTGGCTCACACTTGTAATCCCCGCACTTTGAGAGGCCGAGACAGGCAGATCACAAGGTCAGGAGTTTGAGACCAGCATGACCAACATGGTGAAACCCCATCTCAACTAAAAATACAAAAATTAGCCAGGCGTGGTGGCGTGTGCCTATAATCGCAGCTACTCAGGAGGCTGAGGCAGGAGAATCACTTGAATCCAGGAGGTGGAGGTTACAGGGAGCTGAGATCATGCCACTGCACTCTAGCCGGGGTGACAGAGCGAGACTCTGTCTCAAAAAAAAAAAAAAAAAAAAAAAAATTCTAAAACCAATCCGTTTGGGAGCCAGCTGACATATTCATGCACATTCTCCATTCTACCACTGCCCCCACTTTCACCATAGTCCTTGTTCTACTTTACAAAAGAAAGGAATATCTCTCCCCTACACTGAATCTTGATGCATGGTCCAGGGTGTAAAAACCTGGGGAGCTGGGAGGGAGCAATTATTTTCCACTTCCTATCAAAATATTCCCATTGCAATCAGTCTTCCTATTTTATCTTATATAAAATGTTTATTATTTTCTATCTCCTAGTAAAAAGTGAAATTGCTAGCTGCTCAATTCATTATTTCTTAGCAAATACAGCTTTCCTTTCTAAAAAATACAGAAGAAAAAAATTTGTGTAACAAGATTATTAGTTATTTCTGATTTTTAGACATGATTCTCATTTAATTGTTCCCAAAAGCTAAACAACAAGAGTTTGATGAAAGCAGGCACACACATTTACCAAGGGAATATATGCCTTCTATATGACTTCTCAAAACTGATGGATTTAACTATACATTATACAGCATTATTCCTAATTTTATAATGAAAAACAGTACTACCTTATTTTTACCATTTATTATGTTAATAGTAGGTCTAAATAATTTTAATCTTGACTGATTTATTAGTGGTCCATTTTATAAGCTATAGTTAATCATTTATTTCCTAATAATTTTTATAATATTCCTCAAAATGAATGTTAACATTTATTTGAATGGAAGAATAAAGTCAGACATTTTTCTAACAGAAAGTAGGTCTGATTTGGCTGATTGGTTTGAAATGAAAACTGGCTTTGCCAATTCCACAAATGGCAGTTGTTTTCTATACAGTGAATGAGCTGAATCTGCATTTCAGTTTAACAAAAAGATCTTGAAAATATGCAATAATCAAAGAATTTTACCAAAAAATATTGTGTAGGCAAAGAAGTATGGAAATCAATATCTGATTAACAAAGTGTCTCTGAGTGTAAAGGTCAAAGATAATTAATAATCATGTTTAATAAAACCAAAACTGAGACTCTAATAACGAAATCCTTTTGGAAGTTCAGTGGTTTCTAATCCTTTGCTTTTAACAAAATTAAAAGAAGACTCTATTTGATAGTATTAATAGAGGTCTGTGATTGTTGGCACATAATTTAGAAGTTCAAAGACTCAAAGAATATCATTGTAACAAATCTCTTCCTTTCCCAATTGTGGAAACAAGGTTTCTCAATACTCATGTCTATAAAAATAAAAAACAGGTAAAGGATTGATGTTGCACCTTATCTCCTTCTACCATTAAGTAATATTAATCCATGAATACCTGAACTAATTGGGGAGAAATACCATATTTCTCATTAACAGATGCATTTTCAACAAAAATTGTACTTTTCAAGTTTCACAAGTCATAAAAATGTTAAAAATATTTAGGAAAATTTAGTATTTAGTAATATTTAGTAAAAAAAAGTTTAGTAAATTATATAATAATTACAGGAAGTGAATGGAATTCGAAGTTTAAGGAGAAAGAGAACCATATAAAATTTCTGTTGAAGAGCTTGTTCATATATTTTTCAGTGGATGATTGTAGGCATTAGATTTTTAGGGTACTTGAAATCCACTGGATACTTTTTTTTAATTTGAGACAGACTCTTGACTCTGTCGCCCAGGCTAGAGTGCAGTGGCACGATCTCGGCTCACTGCAACCTCTGCCTCCCGGGTTCAAGTGATTCTCCTGCCTCAGCCTCCCGAGTAGCTAGGACTACAGGCGCGCACCACCATGCCCGGCTAATTTTTGTATTTTTAGTAGAGACAGGGTTTCACCATCTTGGCCAGGCTGGTCTCGAACTCGTGACCTCGGGATCCGCCTGTCTCAGCCTCCCAAAGTGCTGGGATTACAAGCATGAGCCACTGTGCCTGGCCTGCCGGATACATTAAGAATGATGTAGACCAAGTGCGGTGGCTCATGCCTGTAATCCCAGCACTTTGGGAGGCCACGCGGGTGGATCATGAGGTCAGGAGATCGAGACCATCTTGGCTAACACCGTGAAACCCCGTTTCTACTAAAAATACAAAAAATTAGCCGGGCATGGTGGCGCACACCTGTAGTCCCAGCTACTCGGGAGGCTGAGGCAGGAGAATCGCTTGAACCTGGAAGGGGAAGGTGCAGTGAGCTGAGATCTCGCCACTGCAGCACTCTAGCCTGGTTGACAGAGCGAGACTCCGTCTCAAAAAAAAAAAAAAGAATGATGTAAGTCTTAGTTTAAGATGTCAAAATTCGAAATTGTATCCTCTATAAGTATTTAAATTAATGAAGGAAAATTTAGGTATCAACTTAAAAATGAACAAGAGGTACATAGCTCTTCAAAATTCTTTTATGGGCTCATTCTAAAAAATGTCTGAAGATCACTAGCCTATATGTTGAGGGGAAGGGATAGGACAGAAACTGCTAGCAATGGTCTTCAATACTGCGCTCCAAAATATCCTCACCAATTCTCCTGAGGACCTGAAATTACCTTCCATTAGGATCATTACTTCAGATTCAGACACTGTTTCCCAGAGCTCTTGTTAAATGTATAATTGCAGAGGTGACTGGCCATCAGATTACAATCCGTAAGGAATGTGAGAAAAGACAGATACATATATATATACATATATATAGCTATGGAAAAAGGGTGGTTGGAGAGGGACAAACTCAGGTACAGCCTGAGTTCTATTCCCTGCGGTATTTCTAACCCTCAATTCATATTGTAAGAGCAGCTACTTAATCCTCTCTCTGTATCTATAAGGTATTTTCTTTTTCTTTTTTTTTTTGAGACGGAGTCACACTGTTGCCCGCGCTGGACTGCAATGGTGCAATCTCGGCTCACTGCAACCTCCGCCTCCCGGGTTCAAGTAATTCTCCTGCCTCAGCCTCCTGAGTAGTTGGGATTACAGGCGCTCGCCACCACGCCCAGCTAATTTTTTGTATTTTTAGTAGAGAGGGGGTTTCACTATGTTGGCCAGGCTGGTCTCGAACTCCTGACCTCGTGATCCGCCCGCCTCAGCCTCCCAAAGTGCTGGGATTACAGGTGTTTAAGCCACGGCGCCTGGCCTATAAGGTATTTTCTATGGGAAATAACTTGTCAAACTTCCACCAAAAAGGAATGGAAAGAGGGCAGCATAGTGGCCAGGCAGTTTATTTCCATACTAGGAGATACAGAAGGGATTAATTCTAACCATAGGAATTCTAACCATCAATTGTCACTCACTGGCCTACCTAAACTGAACTCTGGTCCCAGCCAGAACAAATAAGATCAGGAAGAGGGGATGTCTAAGACTGAAAGGGGGGCTTTCTAGTTAAGCTCTTCAGGCAGGAGAGGAAAAGGATGCCCATGTCCCCAAAGACACCTTTAGCTACCACAAGCCCCAAACCCCGTACTTTGTAACTGTGTCTAGTTTACGTCCTTTAAAAATTATTCTTATTAAGTTAAATTGTTTTCGGGGCGGGGAAAATACGAAAGAAACCAGTTAAAGTCTGAAAAGATAGAGAGGGGAAAGTTTCTCACCTCATTCCTCCAAGGCACCCAGTTCCTCTCCTAAAAGGCAATCTACCAGTTCCTTCTCTAACGCCCCACCTTTTTAATTTGATTTTTTACCGAAAGCTCGCTCCCTTTTAATTTTCCCTCAGGTTTCTGAAAATTTCCCAATCGCAGCCCCTCCCAGCAGGGAAACAGTAAAGGGGCTTGGTTTTTATGTTCACCCCAAAGCAAAAGGGAGTAGCCGGTTTCGAGCCTGACGGTGGAGCTGACGGGGAATGAGAGACAACCTGAGAGGACCGCCAAGGCGCTCTCCCTGAGGAGGCGAGTCCCTCACCGCCCCTCTACATCGTCCTTCTCAATAAGGCGCTCTTAATACCTGCAACTGCTTCCTTCAAGGGGTGGCTCGAAGATCAGTAGGCAAGGCCTGCGAAATGCGCACCTTAAAGCGCTTCGGGACCGTAAGACAGTGAGTGCCGAGCGCGCGGCCGGGAAGAAGCCTGGCGGCTCTGAGCTCGGAGGACAGAGACCGAAGCCCCGGGGCCTGCGTCCCTCACAACCTGCGCCTCCTGTCCTCCCGCGCTACTCCCGAAGCGCACCTTCTCGCCCGCAGGCCGCAGAAGTGATGGCGCAAAGCCCTCGAGGCCTCCGCCACCTCCTCACGCTTCTGGTGGACCGAATCCTTGGAAGGGACAGGTAGCGGTTCCCGATTGCTATAGCGACGACCCGGCTCCGAGCCGCGCCCAGGCCCTGACCCGGGCGTCGTGACGTCAGCACGCCTTCCCTGGGCGCTCAGCCTCGCGGGCCATGCGTCACCCCGGCCTTGTGGGGGGCGGGGCTCCGAGGAGCTCGGTTCAGATCCCGGCCGCCTGGGCTCCAGGAGCCCCGGAACCGGGATAAGTTGGATGGCTGCCGCGGCGAAGCGGGGGGCGGGGTGGACCGTGCCCGGTATTTTCTATACGGGTTCCGGGGCCCGGTAGAGGCGCGCCAAGAGGAGAGGAAAGTGCGGCGGCCCTGGAACCTGGATATCGCGCGAGGCAAGCTGCGCGCGGGCGGGCGGGCTATGGCGCAGGCGGGTTGTGGGGCCGGCGCTGGTGGCGGGGCCCGGTGCATGGCGGTCTGTCGGCGGAGTCGCCCTCGGGGGCTGTCAGGTTGGTGGCTGCGGGAAGAGTGGGCCAACCATGCCCAGGGCGGGAGGCCGGGCGGGCGCAGGGCCCCGGGAAGGTCCCGAGCCCGGCGTGCCCACCTCCCTCTGGTCCTAGCAGGGCGGCCTGGCCGCTGGACTGCGGCCGGTCCCCCTCCCCCACCCAGGGTCCCTGCCCCTGTTTTCCGCCTTGCGGCTCCTCCCCCGTGACTCCCAAACCCCACCCCGTGACGGCGCCCTCTTGTGACCCCACACCCCACCCACTGACCCCAAGACCTCACCAGGTCACCGTTGGTTATTATTCATTTGCTGCTAACCCAGGAATTTCCCCAGCACTTCTCAGAGACCCACCAACCAGTGACTCCCTCAGTTTTAATCCGGTGACACACATGACCCTAAGATCCCTACACTCCTCCTTAGTGACCCCCAAACCTGGGTAACCCTCCTGGCCCCTCCGATTCTACCTTCTGTTCCCCACAAACTGGGTGACTCCCCTCAAAACTCTGCTGGCAACTCCTAAGCCCTACTCCAATAGTTTTCCACCCACTCACTTTGTGTACAACCCTCAATATCTTTACCCTGTAGCCCTATGACCCTCGTTCCACGTCTGTCTTTATCCTAAAATCACCCCCACTGGCATCTCTCTCTGCGATCCCAGCCCTTCAGTGTCAATCAGCACATGACTTAGAAGCGTCCAGCACCTTTCTGGTGCTGAGGAGGATATAGAGATTAATATGAAGTAGTAATAATTGGAGGCATCAGAGAATTCTGGATCAATCCAGAATCCAGTCAATCCAGTGTGTGGTCCCAGCTCTGTCACTGCTGTGTTTTAGGGACCTGGGAGAAGCCCCTTCCTTAGTCTGGACCTCAGTTTCTCATCATGACTGTGATGAGGTTGGGTTAGATGATCTTTGTGTTTCCTTCCATCTGTGAAATTGTGAAATTATGCAGTTCTCAGTCAAGATAATATTTTTTTGCAATCATCTTTGTACCCCACCCTGGAAGTTTCCTCTTGTAACCTCACCCCAGGATCTGCTTGCATCATGAACCTTACTCCCTCATTCCCGGATCACCCTCTTCACTCTTAATAATGCATACGCATTTCCCTTGATCAGGCCCCATCAGTTAACATGTTTGCAAAGCAGTATAGCAGAGTGCTTCATTTGGGGGCATTGAGTTCATAACAAACCTAGGTTCCAGTCTGATTCTGGCCCTTCAGCTATGGGACTTTTGGTATATTATTTAGCCTGTCTTAACTTCAGTATCCACCTCTGCTAAGGGAGAAAATAGTAGTGCCTGACATAACACATGTAAAGCACCGGGCACCATGCCTGGCTCTTAGGAACCCTTAGCATAAGCTGTTGTTAGAAATGAGAAGCTGCTATGGATCTTACTCTGTCCTGAGTGCTAGGGATTTAACAGACTGAACATGTGGCCCATAGCTTGCGTTATATTGCTACTACTGACATCTTGGAATCCCTATCTTCTCATCTGTGCTGTAGCCTCACTTCTCTGGTTCTTACCCTGATTTTACCTCAATAACGATTGGCTTGCTGAATACCTACTGTGTGCCAAGCTCTGGATGTATAAGTTAAATTTACCTCTCAACAGCCCCAAGAGTTAATTATTTTTATATCCACCATTTTCCCTTCCCATATTTTTGGTTGGTTGGTTGGTTGGTTGGTTTCAGAGAAATGAACCAGAAACTCACACAGCTAAGTAGCAGAGCTAAGATTTGAACCCACAGTTTAAAAAAACAAAACAAAACCCTACTCCATTGCCTGTCTTTCCCCCAAACTTACTCAACCTCAGCTCCTTGTTCCTTATTTTCTAGTAATTCCTAAATCCAACATCAGCTCATTCCTTGATCCCCAAGGTTTCTGTTCTTGAGCTCCTAGCCTCAAGGGATCCTCCCATCTTAGCCTCTCAAGTAGTTGAGATTATAGGCGTGAGCCACCGAGACTGGCCCTGACCCCCGTTTCTATTACCCTTTGGCATGTAACTTGGTGACTTTCTCATCCTACTGTTCATGACTTTTGATCTCATATCCCCTGAAGCCCCTGCGCCTTGTAGGGGAGGGAAAATATCTTTTTAGGTTCATGGCTTAGGCCCCTATAACAAAACAGATTTAATAAGAGAAGATTATATACATTTATTTAATGTAAGTTTCATGTGACAGGAGCCTGCATAAGGAAATGAAGACCCAAAGAAATGATTAAATTTGTGTATTTTTATACTAGATTTGATGAAGAGTGGATAGTTGTGGAAAAATACAAAAAGGGTAATATCAAATAGTAATAAACTGGGAGAAACTTAGAAAGGCCTGTTTGTTCAGGCTCTTCTCTGTGTCCCTGTGTCTTCACAGATAAGGGTGCTTCTTTCCTCTGAATATAGGGAGGGCACCTCTCTATGAGGGTATTATGACCTGCTTCAGGGAAAAGTCAGAAAAATCCTTCCTAGGTTTTGTGATCTGCTTCAGGGGAGAAGAGCCTCGGAGATAGTGAGAGTGACCTTCCTACTGCCATTTTCTCAAGTTGCCATATTTTGGAGTAGTGTCTTGAACCCTACTGGAGTAGTGTCTTCAAACCCTAGGATGAAGAACAGTCAACTTCTGTCTTCATCCTTTGCCCATATATCTCTTGTTCTATGAATCTTTGAGGCTCCCAGCCCTTACCCCGTGAACTCACTCACCGTGCAGTGTCTCCCACCTCACTGGCACTTTACCCCAAATCCTTTGATCTTGTTAAGTCCCTTAGCCCCAGGAATCCACATGTCTGTATGCTCTAAAACCCTCTAGCCCAGTAGTCTTTCATCCTATTTTTAGTCTCAGTGTTCTACTCCCACCACCCCACCTTCTGCCATCCTCAGCCACATTCTGTGACCTGAAACCTTCATATAATTTGTCCTTCGTTTAGTGACCTCTTGATGTGACTAGCTTCAATGGAATCAGCTCCTTCCATCCCAGCATGAACCAATCCTATATAACTTGCACACCCTCCCATTCTAAGGCCTCTCCTCTCATACCCCTGCCCAGTATCCTGTGAGATCCTGCCTCTCAGATTCCTCCCTCACCTTTTCAAACCCAGATTGTCTTTCACCCTTCCACAGGGCCTTCCCCTTCCTGCCTTCCTCTTATTTATCCCTGCAGCTATCCTCACCTCACCAATCTTGATAACTGATTACAATATAAATCTCCCTTCCATCTCAGCTCTGCTCCTTTCTTCCTCCACTCTCTTGTGCATCTATCTCCAGGGCCATGCGTATGCCCCTGCTGCTTTCAGCTCTGCTTCCTTCATATGCCGCACTGTCCCACCAAAATTCATCAGTCTCTTCGGTTTATCCAGAGAACTACACTCTTCTCTGGGAACTTCTGATGACTTCTGATAATAGATCACCAAAGGATCTTGGTTTTTTAGAGGGCAGGGAGAGAGCCCTTGGAAGTCCTTCAGAATCAATCTAGCTGTGTCTCCTGGACACCCTCCCACTATCCTGTTATGAAGCTGCTTGCTGTATATGCCCTCAGGGTAGAACGCTTTGGGTGTCAGCTTCTGCAGGCACTGAATTAGTCCCATTGTTTTCCAAGCCCTGGGAAAACTTGATAATCCCCACCCACTGAAGTCTGGAGAGTCAGTAGCAAAATGTGACATCAAAGATCCACATCCAAAAGTCTATTCTGTGGGTCACCAAATTCCCAGGTCTCTTATAATGTACTTATTGGCTGTACAGCAATAAATACAGCAGAAACTAAAACTAGAGTTGAGGAAAGGGTATACCCTGGGTTCTACAACTGCTGTGGGTGGATTTTAAAAAGGAGCTCTTGCCTTAGATTTGTTTACTTAGGGCACAGAACTTATTCTGCCTTGTTTTTGAGTTATTTGTGTACTTTTCTCACCCCCACTCTGTAAGCTCTGTGAGAACAGAGACTAGCTTTTCTTTTCTTTTCTTTTCTTTTTGAGATGGAGTCTCACTCTGTCACCCAGGCTGGAGTGCAGTGGTGCAGTCTCGGCTCACTGCAACCTCCTCCTCCTGAGTTCAAGTGATTCTCCCACCTCAGCCTCCCAAGTAGCTGGTATTACAGGCGCCTGCAACCATGCCCAGCTAATTTTTGTATTTTTAGTAGAGATGGGGATTCACCATGTTGGCCAGACTGATCTCTAACTCCTGACCTCAGGTGATCCACTCGCCTCAGCCTCCCAAAGTGCTGGGATTACAGGCGTGAGCCCCTGTGCCTGGCCGGTTTTCTTTATCTTCTATCTTCATCTCATCCCTCACATTTAGCAGGTAGTCAGTAAATACCTGTTGGATTAAATTAACTCACTCAGAAATTCTGCATCAGATATACACAAGTAAAAGCAGTTCATGTCTACATTCATTTTGTGGACACAACAACACCCCTCCCCAAAGTTCTCCAAACATGATAATGGGCATGTCCCTTGATTTAAGCAGTCGGGAATTTAGACACTTCCTTTTTTAGTCATTGCTCGGGTGGGGGAATGGGTATGAGTGCTTTTTTTTTTTTTTCTACTGTATTTCTGGTAATATAGATTGTTTGACGCAGTTGCTCGAATACAGTGGTAACAGCATCAGGGGCTGTCTTATATAAATCTGTTCTCAAGAAAACAGGTAGTTTGAAATATTTAGTGTGGGTTGCAGAGACGATTAAGGAACAGAGGAAACCAAGGAGGCAAAATGTTGGTAATTTTTGAAGTTGGGTAATGGGTTCAAGAGGTTCATTATACCATTCTTTCCATTTTTGTGTATGTTGGAAATCCATTATAAAAAGATTAAAGACAGGGGCAGCTAGGTGAACAAGTGCAAATTTAGCACTGTTCCTTGGAAAACACCTCAGAGCAAATGAGCTACTGTTTCTGAATCAGTACTGTTATCTAGGTTAAGTAGTATATTTAGTCCTAACCTTTCTCTGACCTCTTCTGTTTGTAAGATATCAGGATGCTAAATTTAAAAATTAGCACCCTGCAGAATTCTGTACCTGGTGGCCTGGGAATTGTAACATCCTGGCATCAAGCACCTGTTGCCCTGCTTCTCAGCTTAGGTGTGGTTTCTGGTGGAATAGGGCTGGACCTGAGAAGAGGGTGAGACAGTAAGGAGGAAAGAGGGACCGAGGGCTGGGGAGAGACCGGAGCTCACCTAGGGTCTTCCCCTTCTTGCCTAAAGCTTTCAGGTTAGTGGGAGTTCCTAAAGGTATACATATTCATTCATTCACTGATTCATTCATCCCCCCAAATATTTGGTGAATATCTGCTATGTGCCAGGTACTTTTCTAGGTACTGGGAATAGAGCAGTGAGCTCACTGTTTGAGGAATGGACAGGGTAGAGACAGACAATAAACAAATAAGTAAAATATATATTGAGAAAATTAAGCAGAGAAGGGAGACAGAAAGTGCCAGGAGTAGGCCAGGCGCAGTGGCTCACACCTATAATCCCAGCACTTTGGGAGGCCGGGTTGGGTAGATAACATGAGGCCAGGAGTTTGAGACCAGCTTGGCCAACATGGCGAAACCCCAGCTCTACTAAAAATACAAAAATTAGCCAGGCGTGGTGGCAGGCACCTGTAATCCCAGCTACTCGGGAGGCTGAGGCACGAGAATCACTTCAACCCAGGAGGCAGAGGTTGCAGTGAGCCGAGATCATGCTGCTGCACTCCAGCCTGGGCGACAGAGCGAGACTCTGTCTCAAAAAAGAAAAAAAAGAAGAAGAAGAAGAAGAAAGTAAGTGCCAGGATTCTGGGTGTTAAAATTTTAAATAGGGTATTTGAAGAGGGTCCCACTAAAAAGGTAACATTTGAGCAAAGACCTGAAGGAAGTTAGGGGGTAAGTCAAGCATACATCTAGGGAAGTTTATTCCAGTCAGGAAGAACAGCAAACACAAAGGCCCTGAGGCAGGAATGTGCCCTATATATTCAAGAAACATGAGGAAGCCAGCCAATATGGCTGCAGTATATTAGTGAGAGAAGAAATGGCAGATGTTGCAGTGGGGGTGAATTGGGAGCAGATCACACAGGCCACTGGCTTTTAGTGTGAGTTGTGAGTGAGATGGTAGCCATTAGAGAATTCTAGGCAGAAAAGTAACATGGCCTGACATGCTGAAAAGGTCATTCTGGCTGCTGTGTTGAGAATAAGCTATAATGGGGCAAAAATGGAAGGAGAGAAACTGGTTAGGAGGCTACTACAATAGTCTAAGCAAGAGAAGTTGGTGGCTTGAACCCAAGGTGAAGCAATGGAAAGGTGAGAAGTGGTTGGCTTCTGGATATATTTGGAAAGGAGCCAACAGGATTTGCTGATGGACTGGATGTGATATATAAAAGAAGTAGCAGTTGAGGGTGGCTACAATTTTTTTTTTTTTTCAAGACAGTCTCGCTCTGTCGCCCATGCTGGAGTGCAGTGGCATGATCTCGGCTCACTGCAACCTCCACCTCCTGGGTTCAAGCGATTCTTCTGCCTCAGCCCCCTGAGTAGCTGGGACTACAGGTGCATGCCAGCAAGCCTGGCTAATTTTTGTATTTTTAGTAGAGATGGGATTTCACCATATTTGCCAGGCTGGTCTCAAACTCCTGAACTCGTGGTCTGCCTGGCTCCCACATTTTTGGCCTGAGTAGCAAAATGGTAGAATTCCCATCTACTGAAATTGGGGAGCCTAGAAGGAGGGCAGGTTGTTAGAAGGAGGAGATAAGGAATTCACTCTTGAACATGTCAAGTTTGAAGTGTTTTTGGATATCAAAGTCAAGATGTTGAGGCTAAGGTGGGAAGATCACTTGATCCTGGGAGATCGAGACCAGCCTGGGCAACATAATAAGACCTCATCTCTACAAAAATTTAAAAATTTAAAAAAAGAAAAATTAGCCGGGCATGGTGGCACACACCTGTAGTTCCACCTACTCGGGAGGCTGAAGCGGGAGGATCGTTTGAGCCCAGGAGATCAAGTCTGCAGTGGGCTATGATCATGCCACTGCACTCCAGCCTGGACAGCAGAGTGAGACCCTTTCTCAAAGCAACAACAACAACAAAAACAGTTTGAAGAATATTGCATTAAAAATATATCCACCAGGCAAGGTGGCTCATACTTAATCTCAGCACTTCGGGAGGCTGAGGTGAGACGATCACTTGAGGCCAGGAGTTCAAGACCAACCTGGGCAACATAGCAAGACCCCATCTCTACAAAAATAAATAAATAGAGATAGATGTAAGTAAATAAATAAATAAATTAGCCAGGCTTGGTAGTGCACACCTGTAGTCCCAGATACTTGAGAGGCTCAGGCAAGAGGATTACTTTAGTGTAGGAGTTCAAGGTTGCAGTGAGCCATGATCATGCCATTGCACTTGTAGTGTGGGTGACAGAGCAAGACCCTGTTTCTATATGTGTGTGTGTGTGTGTGTGTATGTATTTATATGCACATATATATATCCAAGAGGTAGTTGGACTTCTGGTAGTTAAAGGAAGAAAACTTCTTGAGGCAGTTCTCCACCTTGGTGTTTATGCCAGCATGAATTAGAAAAGAAGTAGATCGATGTTTTTCATTTTCTTTTGAGACAGGGTCTTGCTTTGTTACACAGGTTGAAGTGCAGTGGCACAATCATGGCTCTCCATAGCCTCGACTTCCTGGGCTTGAATGTTCCTCCCACTTCAGCCACCGAATAGCTGGGACTACAGCCATGTGCCACCATGCCTGGCAATTATTTTTGTAGAGACAGTGTCTGCACCTGACCTCAGCCTCACATTGATTTTTTTAAGATGGTGTCCCGGCTGGGCATGGTGACTCATGCCTGTAATCCCAGCACTTTGGGAGGTTAAGGCAGGTGGATCACCTGAGGTCAGGAGTTCGAGACCAGCCAGGCCAACATGGCGAAACCCCGTCTGTACTAAAAATACAAACACATTAGCTGGGCCTGGTGGCGCACACCTGTAATCCCAGCTACTCTGGAGGCTGGGGCAGGGGAATTGCTTGAACCCAGAAAGTGGAGGTTGCAATGAGCCGAGCTCACACCACTGCACTCTAGCCTGGGCGACAGAGTGAGACTCTGTCTCAGAAAAAAAAAAAAAAAGATGAGTCTCACTCTGTTGCCCAGTGCACTCTGGAGTGCAGTGGTGTGATCTCAGCTCACTGCCACCTCCGCCTCCCAGGTTCAAGCGATTATCTTGCCTCAGCCTCCCGAGTAGCTGGGATTGCAGGCGTGCACCACCACACCTGGCTAATTTTCATATTTTTAGTAGAGATGGGGTTTCACCATGTTGGCCAGGCTGATCTCGAACTCCTGACCTCTAATGATCTGCCTGCCTCGGCCTCCCAATGTGCTGGGGTTACTTACAGGTGTGAGCCACCGCACCTGGCCAGACATTGATTTTTAAAGCCCAAGTCAGGGCCAGGCACAGTGGCCCACACCTATAATCCCAGTACGTTGGGAGGCCAAGGCAGACAGATCATGAGGTCAGGAGTTCAAGACCAGCCTGACTAACATGGTGAAACCCCATCTGTACTAAAAATACAAAAATTAGATGGGCATGGTGGTGCATACCTGTAATCCCAGCTACTCAGGAGGCTGAGGCAGGAGAATCGCTTAAACCCAGGAGACTCCATCTCAAAAAAAAAAAAAAAAAAAAAAAGAAATGGGGGTCTCACTATGTTGCCCAGGCTGGTCTCAAACTCCTGGGCTCAAGGGATCCTCCCACCTCAGCCTCCCAAAGTGCTGGGATTTCTTTTAAATGGTGCTTCTTCTTTTAAAAAGAAGAAAAAAAATTGAAGAAAAAAGCAATATGCTTTATGCAAAGATGTGTTTAGCTGTTTTAAACTTGTGTTATGTTAATACAAGGTTCTGTTACTAATTTCCTGTTTGTGTTTCATCAGTGTTTAGAAACCCACAGAACCAGGCCTGTTCACTAGGTTTTTCTGCGTGTAGTGAAGTATTTTTCTATAATAAACATTGAATCATTTTACTGCAACTTTTCCAAATCTGGTTCTGATTTGTTTGCCACTCATCTTCATCAGCCTTCATCCCTCCCAAACTAATGTGTCTTTGTACTCATGAGAAGTTTTCTGTGTTTACAAGTGAAGAAGTTTCTGAGTGAAGATTAAGTCATAATTATTTTTTCTAATCAAAATTGAACATTCTTTTCAGGCAAATGTTTTTGTTGTTGTTTTCTTTTTTTGGCTTCTAAATACAGTTGCCCTCTGGGCTGGCTGAGGCAGAGTACAGAAAGCCTTGTTCCAACTCTCCAGAGTTCTGGTTGGCAGAAGACAATAGAATAGCGAACAGGTGCCTGTAGTCAGCACAGCCCAGCTCGCATGTGGAGCACAGTAGGTCTCAACCATGATAAAGTGGAGAAACACAAAAACCATGGCTACTCTTTAGTTTCCTATCTTTCACATCCCTTATTTTTCTCCTTTGAGGAGGCAGTTTAGGCACATCTTGATTCATGGAGAGACCTAAAGATCCAAAGTATCTAAAAAGTTGGGAGTAGTGGCACACACCTATAGTCCCAGCCACTCAGGAGGCTAAGGCAGGAGGATCTCGAGCCCAGGAGGTTGAGTTTACAGGAGCTATGATCACTGCATGCCAACCTAGGCAACAAAATGAGATCCTGTCTCTAAATAAATAAAAGGTTTTTCTAAATGTTATCTCTCCTCAATAATTAGAATTTATGTTTTAACATTAAGAAACACATCGATATATTGCAAAAGTGAAGGGTTGTTTTCCTGCATCAGGACCAGTAATGGGTTGTTTATTTAAAAGTGCAGCAGGTCGGGTGCAGTGGCTCACGCCTGTAATCCCAGCATTTTGGGAGGCCAAGGTGGGTGGATCAAGAGGTCAGGAGTTCGAGACCAGCCTGACCAACATGGTGAAACCCCGTGTCTACTAAAAATACAAAAAATTAGCCGGGCGTGGTGGTACATGCCTGTAATGCCAGCTGCTCAGGAGGCGAAGCAGGAGAATCACTTGAACCCAGGAGGCGGAGGTTGCAGTGAGCCGAGATCATGCCATTGTACTCCAGCGTGGGCGTGAGAGCAAGACTCCATCTCAAAAAAAAAAAAAAAATGCAGCAAACAGAACTGGATTTGCTCCTAGTTCTGGGAAAGTCAAGAGTGCTCCCTTCTGTCTTCACTCTTTTCTCACCTTCCGCTCTCCCAGTCTGTCTGTCCCCTATACCCAGCTCAGGTCATTGCAGAGCTAGTAAACCTTATACCCTACAAGGAGAAAACAGAGCAGCCACCCTCACTGCCCCTCTGCCCTGTCTCGGAGGGCTGCAGGAGTAATGAGTCTGAACCGTCAAGTGCAGGCAGAACTCACACATAGCCATCCTGAAGCAGTAACAAGCCTTTCTTTGGCTCTGCCCATGTCACTGTTCTTAGTTCAGTGCCAGCACAGGAGGATTCAGAGTAAACCATCATTGAAAGAAAGTACAGGGAGAAAAATGGCAATCAGGGCACTGGTAGATGCCTGGCAGCCACAAAGCTTCCTCCTCACCCTCTGCAGTCAGGCTTTTCTGGAAGGCAGCTTCAGAGATTGGGAAAGGTCAGGGAACAACAGTAGCCTCTTTTAAAGGTTTGTATTATGAGACTTAGGAAGGAAACGTGAATGAGTTGAGGTTATTTAGCCTGGACGCGAGAACATGAAAAAGAGTGGAAATTTGTTTTCTTTGAGTCTAAGAAGGGTTATTTTGGGAAGTGTGGCTACCAGCTATTCCCTCTTTCCATTGCGGGTAGGCCAAGAAGGACTGGGTTTAAGTTACAGTGGGTGAGATGGAAGTTAACCTGTATTCAAGTGTTTTGAGTGCTGACAGTGTGCCGGTCACAGTGAATTAGCAGAAGGAAGAAGTGTGCCAGACATTGAGAAGTATGGGCTCTGGGGCCAGCCAGCCTGGCTTTGAATCCTGGCTTCAACACGTAGTAGCGTTGGAACCTTGGACAAGGTACTATACCTCTAAGCCTTAGTTGCCTCATCGGTAAAATGGGTATAATATACCTACTTCCCCATCAGTTATTTTTAAGAGTAAGAGTTAATATCGGTAAGGTGCTTTAAAAAGTGGCTGGTATATATTAATCACATTTATATGTGATAAAAATAAATATTAGCATGAGCAGTAGAAAGGATCTTAGGGTAATTTGGGCCAGCATTTCATTTTACAGATAAGGAGGCAGACATAGAGATAGAATCGAGATTAGAAGCCAATTCTGTAGTCCAGGGTGGTTGCCACTAGTCCTAGGTGTTTTAGGAATCCGTATTGCTTCGAAAGCATTTCCCTTTAGGTTCCTCTTCCTTCCCCTCCTCCTGATAGCTGGTATTTCTACAGTACAGGCATATGTGCCATCATTTAATCCCTTACAGCAGGCTATGAAACAAATGCCACTATTATCTCCATTTTTTCAGAAGTGACATCTGAGGCTCAGAGAGGCTCATTTACCTGCCCAAGGCTACACAGCTTCTGAGAAGTTAAGCCTGGATTAAAACCCAGACCTCTGGCTTCAGAGCCTGTGCTCTTAACCACACCACTGATTTTCCTTAGAAAGTCCCAGTGGAGTGCAGTTGTGCTCAATTAAACCATGTGAGTATTTGACAAAGGTGAGCTGCAGGAGCCATAGTGCCCAGGGAGTCTCAGGGTATTTTGCAATCCCTTTTCAACCTATATCTTTTATTTATTTATTTATTTATGGTTTTTTTTTTTTTTTTTTTTTTTTTTTTTTTTTTTTTTTTTAGACAGAGTTTTGCTGTTGTTGCCCAGGCTAGAGTGCAGTGATACAGTTTTGGCTCACTGCAACCTCCGCCTCCTGGGTCCAAGCAATTCTCCTGCCTCAGCTTCCCAAGTAGCTAGGCATGTGCCACCACACCTGGCTAATTTTTGTATTTTTTTTTTTTTAGCAGAGGTGGAGTTTCACCATGTTGGTCAGGCTGGTCTCGAACTCCTGATCTCAAGTGATCCGCCCGCTTCAGCCTCCCAAAGTGCTGGGATTACAGGCATGAGCCACCGTGCCCGGCCTGCTTTGTTTTTAGACCTGAGTTTCTCTTATGTGTCTTCTGACACAGTGCAGTTACACTAAAGCAGGTTACCCAAAGAATCTACGTGATGAAGAGAGTGAAACTTGAAGGTCATAGAGCAGACCAAGAGAGGCCGGGAGCAGAGCTCTTGTGAGATAGGGACCACGTGGAGGTTATCAGGGCTCTGGGCAAGGATGCTAATAGACCAGAGATGTCAGATGTCAGAATCCCCACCTTGACCAGTGGTTCTTCACCATTAATCCCTAGCAGACCCTGATGACAGTCTTGGACTTCCCTCTCTCCTGGAAAATGCAAAGGCTCACACACCAAAAAAGTATTTTGGAGTAGCTTCAAGTTTCATAAACCCCCAGCTTCACCTCTATGCTTGGCAGCATAGTAATTAAGGTCACACTCTGGATTAAATGGCCTAGGGTCAAATCTTCCTTTACTAGTTAGCTGTGTAACCTTGAGCAAGTTACTTAACTTGGTCTTGGGCCTCCAGTTCCTCACTTTTAAATGAGGATAATCATAGCATTTGATTATAGGATTGTTAGAATTAAATGAGTTAATGTATGTGACATTCCTAGCACATGGTTAACTCTATAGTAGTGTTCACTATATAATAGTAGTATTGCTGCCCTTGCGCCTTAGCCCATTTAGTAAATGTTTATGGACAGAATGAATGAATAATTCTAGTTGAGATGCCAAGCCTGGGGTAGAGCATTCCAATCAGCGTGTCGCAGATGGTCTATAGGTTTTTTTGGGTTTTTTGTTTGTTTTTGAGACGGAGTCTCACTCTGTCGCCCAGGCTGGAGTGCAGTGGTATAATCTCGGCTCACTGCAAGCTCCGCCTCCCAGGTTTACGCCATTCTCCTGCCTCAGCCTCCCGAGTAGCTGGGACTACAGGCACCCTCCACCATGCCTGACTAATTTTCTATATTTTTAGTAGATACTGGATTTCACCCTGTTGGCCAGGATGGTCTGGATCTCCTGACCTCGTGGTCCACCCGCCTTAACCTCTCAAAGTGCTGGGATTACAGGTGTAAGCCACCATGCCCAGCCGGTTTTTGTTTTGTTTTTTTCTTTTTTTTTTGAGACGGAGTTTCGCTGTTGTTGCCCAGGCTGGAGTGCGATGACACGATCTCGGCTCACCACAACCTCTGCCTCCCAAGTTCATGCGATTCTCCTGCCTCAGCCTCCCAAGTAGCTGGGATTATAGGCATGTGCCACCACGCCCAGCTAATTTTGTATTTTTAGTAGAGACGGGGCTTCTCCATGTTGGTCAGGCTGGTCTTGAATTCCTGGATGGTCTGTAGTTTTGCCAAGATATTGATCCGCTCACCCCTTAGGGCTGTCAAAGCCCCAGTTGGTTGCTTCTGGCTTCAAGCAGTGACATCTGCAATGTGAACTTCTGACTTTAAGCAGCAGCATCTGCAATGCAATGTACAAATATCTGTCTCTCTAGGTCCCCTGACGTGAAAACAGTTTGGGTAGCACCAGTCGAGGATATCAGTTGGTAAGTCGTGAGAATCCAGTAGGCAGTCCAGATTCCAAGTCCAGGAGAATTTTGAGAATAGGTGTCAAAGAGAGTCTTCACGACTGCACTGAGTTTAGAGGCCATGGGCTTCCTGCAGGCTTCACAAGTGTTGGGGTCCACTGCTAGAGCAGGCTCCACACCACAGTGGGTACAGAAGATGTCCTGCCAGCAGGAAGCTTCAATGCTTCCCATCTTGCACATGAGAGACCCAGGGAATCACTCAGGATTTGTGGAGAGCCCACAGTATGAGGTGCTGGAGAAACCACTGTGACACAGAAACCAGACTAGAGCCCAAAGCCTTGTGTAGGCAACAGACATTAAACAGATAGTGATAAGTACTGAAGTAGGTTGAGCCCAGAGGTGTGAGTGCTAGGAAAAGGTGGTACCTAGGCTGTGGGAGTTTATAACAGAACCCAGCCTTGTCTGCAAGGTGGACTCTAAGAGCTGTAGGAAACTATGGAAGGGTTTTAGTCAAGGAAGTGGTATGTTTAGATTTATACTCTTTTTTTCTTATAAATCCACTTTTATTTATTTACTTTTCATTAGCTTAAGTCCTTGAGGGGCACAGCATCACACAGATTCTGTGTTCAATAGCCTTAGCAAGATTGCTTGGGAATTTAGCACAAACCATGCCACTGTTTCCATGGGCCTGAGTTTACCTTTCCCCAGATTATGCTGGTTTTCCTCAGTTTGCTGCCAGCAGTCAGTGTGTTGTTCTTTGCTTTATACATACAAGTACATCTCTTGCCTAAATAGAATTCAGTTTCATTTCGAGCATAAATACCTTCAATTTTTTTTTTTTTTTGAGACAGAGTCTCGCTCTGTCGCCCAGGCTGGAGTGCAGTGGCACAATCTTGGCTCACTGCAAGCTCCACCTCCCAGGTTCACGCCATTCTCCTGCCTCAGCCTCCCGAGCAGCTGGGACTACAGGCGCCCACCACCACCCCCGGCTAATTTTTTGTATTTTTAGTAGAGACGGGGTTTCACCATGTTAGCCAGGATGGTCTCAATCTCCTGACCTCGTGTTCCACAGTCCTTGCCTCCCAAAGTGTTGGGATTACAGTCGTGAGCCACTGCACTCGGCCAATACCTTCAATTTTAATAAGAGCTTTGGTTCTGGAGGCCCCACTTACAGCTAGCAAAAAATGGCCTTGGACTACAGCCTTCCAAATGTATTTATCTTACTATTGTTTTTGAGACAGAGTCTCTCTTTGTCACCCAGGCTGGAATTCAGTGATATGATCATAGCTCACTGCAGCTTCAAACTCCTGGGGTCAGGCAATCCTCTCACCTCAGCCTCTTGTGTAGCTAAGATTGCAGGCATGTGCCACTACACCTGGCTAATTTTTCTTTTTTTTTGTAGAGACAATGTGTTGCTGTGTTGCCCACATTGGTCTTGAACTCCTAGCCTCAAATAATCATCCTGCCTCAGCCTCCCAAAGCACTGGGATTACAGGCATGAGCCACTACACCCCACCCATATTTGCCTTTTAGAAGTCCTGTTCTAAGCAGGCCTCTACAGGCTCCAAGATGGTGGGAAGAGAGCTTTTTTTTTTTTAAATTCACCCTGACAGCATAAACATGAATGTTAGAACGTGAGTTGGAAGAGGCTGAGGCGGGAGGATCACTTGAGCCCAGGAGTTCGAAGTTACAGTGAACTGTGATGGAGCCACTGCACTCCAGCCTGGGTGACAGAGTGATACTTTGTCTCTAAAAAAGGAAAGAAAAGAAAATGAATTGGAAACAGACAAAAGTTTATCTGAGGACATAAGTTAGAAGGCTCCTTATAGTTGTCGGGAGGTGAAAGGTGATACGTGCCTGAAATAAGTACCTGGACTTCTAAGGGAAAAGGAGGACTCAAGCATGATCCCCCTCCTCCACCCAGTTCTGGGTGGAAGGCGATACCATCCCTGGGATAGGCGATACTTGGAAGTACAATAGTTCTGGAAGGTTGGGACACATCGTGAGTTCTGTTGAGGACTTATTCCATGTGTGGTACATGTGGGATGTTCCCTGAGGATGGTTAACAAGCCCAGTGGATAGATGGGTCCGAGCACAGGAGAGATGTTGGAGTAGGCAGAGAGAACCATCAGCAATGGGGTTAACTGCCTGCCTTCAGCAGGGCTCCTTCCTAAGGGGAGAAAGTTTAGAAATGGGTTTTGATCAGTGATTTCTTACTTTACGACCAGTTTGATTGGCATGCTTCTCTTCTATGCTTAACTTATAGAATTCTTAGATAATGTATATTTTGAGCCCTTTTCATAAAAACCAATATTGTTCACTATTTTGAAGAATTCATCTTTTTTCTTCTTGGCTGGCTGGCCTCATTAACTCCTTCCCTGAGTGTCTTTGCGATAGGAGAAAGCTGGTTAACTCATAATGTGATACTGTTCATTTTCTTAGATTTGTGACCCAGAAGGAAATCTCTGACCTCAGCTGTGGCTCTTGGTGCTGGCCAGAAGCCAACTTCATGTCTGAGTGCACGAGTAGCAGTTTGCCATGGAGAGCTTGGGGCTGCAGACGGTGACCCTTAGTGATGGGACAACAGCCTACGTCCAGCAAGCTGTCAAAGGTGAGTACTTCTGGGGACCTCAGGATCCTGCCCTGTCCCTCAGCCTCTGGAAAGGAGTGTCCGTTTCTAAGAGTCCCACCATCACCTTGCCCTCCCGCCTGCTTACCCTTGTCCACCACCACAATTTGCTCTGCATTAGAATCTCCTGTGGTGCTTGATGAAAAGGGAACTCTAAAATAAAATGCTACAAGTCAGACAATCCCAGTCATAGGAACCAATACCTCTCTAAAGACAGAATTCCTAATATGTAATAAGCAGTTCATAAATATTTCTGGAATGAACACAGTGTTAGTTATGACTCCCTGCTTCTCAGAAATCCCCTGTCACAGTTTTTAGTGCTTTCTAGAAGCAGTTTATCATCTTAATTCAAGTATATTCAAGCATTCAAACTACTAAGCATCTGCCATGTACAAGATGCTCTTTTAAGCCAGGCATAGTGGCTCATGTCTATAATCCCAGCACTCAAGAGGCTGAGATGGAAAGATCACTTGAGGCCAGGAGTTGGAGACCAGCCTGGACAACATAGCAAGACTCTGTCTCTAAAAAAATAATAAAAATAATAATCTGGGTGCAGTGGCATGCACCTTTAGTCCCAGCTATTCAGGAGGCTGAGGCAGAAGGATCACTGAAACCCAGGAGTTTGAGGGTTCAGTGAACTATCACTGCACCACTGCACACCAGCCTGGGTGACAGAGCAAGATCCCATCTCTAAAAAAAAAAAAAAAGATACTCTTCCTGATTCAGAGAGGAACACCCAAGCCGAGATCTCATGCCCTAATCCCCACTAGGGGATGCCAGAATTAAAAATATAGGGCACATAGTTAAATTTGAATTGGACATAACAATGAATACTCTTGTAGGATACATATGTCCCGAATGTTGTAGGGACGTATGTATACTACATACTAGGGACATACATATACCCCTTATAAGGGATAGACATATATAAACATGGGATTAAGCTGGGCTTGGTGGCATGCACCTGTAGTCACAGCTACTTAGGAGGTTCAGATGGGAGGACCTCTTGAGGCCAGAAGTTTGAGGTCAGCCTAGACAACAGCAAGACCCCATCTCAAAAAAAAAGTAGGGGGTGTTAAATACTATAAAACGCTAAAATAATAATACTAAGTTCTAAAAAAAAAGCGTATTGTTTATCTGAAATTCAGATTTACCTGGGCATCCTGTATTTTATCTGGCAATTCTACCCTCACACTGAAGGTACTTAAAATCACGATAGGTGTGGAGTCAGAATAAAGTGTTTAGGGCAAGGCCTGCAGGCCAGGGACACTCTTCCTTTCTTGCCAGTGTTCTCAGGCAGCCAGATAGCATTCGTGTCTCCTTGGACAGCACCTTGAACAAGGCAAATACTGCCTTGTTCCTACTCTTCACTGGGCATTTTCTGGACTCCATGATTGTCACTGTCCTCATGAAGCACTGTCATTGCAACATTGCCCTCCTTTATTTCAACACACTCTCGGAATATATTTCTGCTCCTAAGTTTACAGATAAGTTGTTTATTGATTTCATTTTAAGTTGTCTGTTTCCTGATGATGACTAAGGAGGCCCCTTAATCTCATCAGTAAGCACTTTCCATATGACAGTGTGTAGGGGTCCCTTCTGGAAAGGTTTCTTGTCAAGAGCTGTCTGTGACATGTGGGTTCTTGTTGGCTTCATCATCTTGAGAACGCAACTTCTCTAGAATATTTTTGAAGACTGAAACTCTCTGTTTGCAGACTTCCCACTCCAGGTCTTGCCCCTCCAGTGCAGTCTCTGTGGGATGGAAGAACTTAGAATTCTAGCTAGGGTTGTGTTTACTCCTTGGACCCCAGTTAGTTCCCGTGCCTCAATCTTCCACTGAGAATTAATGGTCAAACGAATGAATAAAAAGCAAGTGACCACACCTGACCTGAGAGAGCCACTCTTTCCTTATATCTATCCTTCTTACGTATTTCTTTATTGTGTCAGTCTTCCTGGCTGTTCTCTGCCCACTGTGTAGTGTTGCAGTGTGCACTTACACACACACATGTGCGAACACACACTGACTCACAACAGATTTTCCCTCTGCTCAGGGTAGAGCTCTCCTCCAGAGACCAGAACCACACTTTCCTGAAAGGCTTCTCTGACTTCTCCTCTGAAGCTTTTGACTGAGGCATTTTTGTCTCTGTCTGCCGGAAGCCCTAAAATTGTAAGAGACTTATCTTTAATTAGGATGAGTATAAAGTGTATTATTCAAACCCAGCATTTTAAAAGTGGAAGAATATGCTATTAATAAATGCACTAGGACTGTTCCAGGCAAACTGGGGAGTGTGGTCACCTCTCTGTAATGGGATACGAGGCCCTTGTCAGTCAGCTGTTCTCCCCACTGCCTCTCTCCATTGTAGTCTCTGGTCGTTTAAGGAAATAGTAGGCTAAGTTTTTTCTACAGACAACTCTTCTCAACATTTTGTTTTCTACCTTGAAGCAGTACCCACTCTGCTGGCAGTAGCTTGCCGATGCTTTCAGAACCCCAAGTACTGATGCCCTTGCCAGGACAGATAAATTGTTAAAATGAGGGTAGCCTACTCCTCCGTGTCTGGGAGGGAAGAAAATGGGTTCCTCTTCCCCCCATCTCAGCTGCCTTTCCTATTTCTTACCTTTATCTCCACCTTACCTGCCTTTGGTTAGTTGTAGGACTGTTAGTTACTGACCCCAAGAAGACTCAGTTTGGGAACAAGTTTGGGGATTCCTGTAAAGGGGAGATGTCCGCAGAGACTTGGGCTGGAAGTAACTGTCTTTCCCACCTGAGCGCTCAGTTTCCTGAATCTCAATCTTCTAAGGAAAGGACAAATCACTTGTCATTAACTTTTTTTTCTTTTTTCTTCCTTTTTTTTTTTTTTTTTTTTTTGTTGAGACGGAGTCTCGCCCTGTTGCCCAGCCTGGAGTGCAGTGGTGTGATCTCAGCTCACTGCAAGCTTCGCCTCCCAGGTTCAAGTGATTCTCCTGCCTCAGCCTCCCGAGTAGCTGGGACTATAGGCATGTGCCATCACGCCTGGTTAATTTTTTTGTATTTTTAGTAGAGACACGGTTTCATGATGTTGGCTAGGCTGGGGTCCTGACCTCAGGTTATCCACCTGTCTCAGCCTCCCAAAGTGCTGGGATTATAGGTGTGAGCCACTACACCCAGCCTAACTTTTTTTTTTTTCTTTTTGAGACAGGACCTCTCTCTGTCACCGAGGCTAGAGTGCAGTGGTACAATCTCAGCTCACCGCAACCTCCGCCTCTCGGGTTCAAGTGATTCTCCTGCCTCAGCCTCCTGAGTAGCTGGGACGACAGGCAACTGCCACCGCACCCAGCTAATTTTTTTGTATTTTTAGTAGAGACAGGGTTTCACCATGTTGGTTAGGCTGGTCTCGAACTCCTGACCTCAGGTGATCTGCTTGCCTTGGCCTCCCAAAGTGCTGGGATTACAGATGTAAGCCACCATGCCCAGCTTTTTATTTATTTATTTATTTATTTTTTTCAGACAGGATCTTACTCTGTCACCCAGGCTGGACTGCAGTGGCATAATCACAGCTCACTGCAACCTCTGCCTCCTGGGCTCAAGCAATCCTCCCACCTCAGCCTCCTGAGTAACTGGGACCACGGGCATGCACCACTGCACCCAGCTAATTTTTGTGTTTTTTGTAGAGACAGGGTTTTGTCACATAGCTCAGGCTCGTCTCAAACTCCTGAGCTCAAGCGATCCACCCGCCTTGGCCTCCCAAAGTGTTGGGATTATAGGCATGAGCCACCGAATCTGACCGTCATTAACTCTTCAATCTCCGTTTCTTTCCTTTCTCATTTCTCTTCTTCCTTCCCCCTCTGTCAGACTCACTGGACACAAGGAGGGGTCGTCTAGTTCTAATTTCAAGAGCCTTATTAGAAGTGCTTTCCAGTAAGGTAAAAGAAGAGTAATATCTTAGGAAATCTGGAGTCTTGTTAATTTTTACGCTGCTTGTTGTGTTGCCTTAGGTGATCTAATTTTTTACTAGAAAATTGAAATGAAAATATGAGAGGTCAATGAAGGAATCATTACTCAACAGTGGCAGTGGAATAAGACCTACATGGACACATAATAGCATAATAGTTGTGCTCACATAGTTCTCTATTGCTTTACTTTCCATTTCTTCTAAAATGCATATTGGGCTTATAAGAAAAGCTAGGATTTATTGAGGGCTGACCATATATACCTGGCACTCTTCCCAGTCTTTTATATTCGTTAACTCATTTAACCCTAACAGCAACCCTATAAGAGACACAGTTTTCAATCCCCATTTTAAGAAAAGGAAACTGAGGCACAAAGGTTAGTTAAATAAGCTGTCCAAGGTCACACAGCTGTTAAGAGGTGGAGCTGGAATTCAAACTCTGGAGGCCTGGCCTGGTTCCAGAGTTTTATTGTTTTTAACCAATAAGCTATATAGCCTGCCTTCACAGGGGCTCCTGGTCTTAGCACACTGTCATAGTGAGGGATGAGGGGATATGTTTTGATTTTGTTAGTTTGAGCTACATCTGAATTTTGACCCATTGGGGCCCATCCAGGTTTAAGGGCCATTAGTTCAAGTCTCAGCAACTTACTATTAGGTTGGAAGTTTCCACTTGGCTGGGCATGGATAGAATAATAAGTGAAGTTATTCCTCCTGTCAGTAACTGGAAGGGAATCTGTTGGGAGGTGATGGGTTCCGGCAAGGCAAGTGTCTTCACCCTTAGTGTCTCAAGGCCCAGGCCCAAGGAGACGGAGCAAGGGAACAAGGAAGATGTTACCCATGCTTAGACTTGCAGGCTCGTGCCTAGAGACTCAAGTAAGCCTCAGCTAAAAACAGGCAGGTGTTTCTTAGCCCTCTTCTGGTCCTGGCCCATTTCTCTCCATTTCCACTCTAACAGGAGAGAAGCTTCTTGAAGGGCAGGTGATCCAGCTCGAGGATGGGACCACCGCATACATTCACCAGGTGACGGTACAGAAAGGTGAGGGCACCCTAACACACCATGCCTTGTCGAGGGAAGCCTGACAGCCCCCACCAAGGGACCCCTCCGTGGCACTGAGCACCAGGGAAAGGCAGGCATTGCTCTCGTTACAGAATCTCTCTCCTTTGAGGATGGTCAGCCTGTGCAGCTGGAAGATGGCAGCATGGCTTACATACACCGCACACCCAGAGGTAGGGTCACCATCATCACAACTAGGGGAAGGATGGGAGGCAGGACTGGAGGATGGGGTGGCAGGACGGGAGGATGGGATAGCACACAACTGGGGTGTAGACATGGGAGCTGTCGTCTCCACAGTACACACATGCTCATTTGGATTAGCAGCCTTGCCCACCTTCCCTGGTGCAGACCACAGGAGCAGCTATGTCTACCACTGGGAGGTAGCCTTGGAGATCAGTCACATGTACTTTGATGGTGGCCTTGGCTCCAGCACAGCCACAAAGTATTAGGGCTTTAAATAGGACCTGAGGATGTCATCCAAGACCAGGAGAAAAAACTAATATTTTAGAATGACGCTCCTAAGGTGCTGAAGAATAACAATTTATCCTTCCGCAGGTAGTTTCTTGAGTGACTGTTGCATGCCTGGCGTTGTGTTAGGTGTGGAGTATACAAGAGAGAACAAAGTCAGACACGGTCCCTGCTCTCCTAGAGTCTAGAGGGGGAAATAGAAATGAAACAAGCCATCAGTGATGAACTGATCATTACAAACAGAGATCATGCTCAGGGAGGGCTTCTCTGAGGAAGTGATGCTTGAGCTGAGAGGTAAAGAATGAGGTAGACTTAGCTGGGGGAAGAGGGATGGCAGGGAGGGTTCAGTACTTCAGGCAGAAGGAATAGCATGTGCAGGCCTAGAGCTGGGAGGAAGAAAGAACAGGACATTCCAGGAACTGCTAGGAGCTAGAGCCCTGGGAGCGAAGGCAGAATAAGCAGGAGGAAACTGGAGAGAGAAAGACAAGGCTGGTGCACTCTGGGTTTGAGTGTCAGGGTGAGGATTTTGGTCTTTATCCTGAGACCAGTGGGAAGCATTTAAACTGCTTAGGCAGTTAAGTGACATGGTCATATTTGTGTCCCGCAAAGATCCCTCTGGATGTGCTGCCTGGAGGGAACTAGAGGCGGTGAGGGGGTGAGGAGCGACTGGTCAGGAGGCTATTGTGGTCATCTAAGCCAAAATGATGATGGGCCCCTATCAGGTCCTCAAGGAGCTTGTGAGTTCCCATTTAGTGTACCATAGGAGACCTCATCCTTAGGTGAGACAGCCGCAGAAGGAGGGCCAGCAAGAGTGAATCACAAAGTGAAGGGCCATGAGAAATCGGATGCTGAAACCCTCCTTGGTATATGTATCTCTCATTAACTTAAAGCTAGAGTCCCAGCTGTATCTCTTCCCCTTGTGTGGCATCAGGGCTAACCATGTGTTCCCTGCAGAAGGCTATGACCCCAGTGCCCTGGAAGCCGTCCAGCTGGAAGATGGCTCCACTGCCTACATTCACCACCCTGTGGCTGTGCCATCGGACAGCACCATCCTGGCCGTACAGACAGAGGTGGGCTTGGAAGACCTGGCAGCAGAGGATGATGAGGGCTTCAGTGCAGACACAGTGGTGGCCCTGGAGCAGTATGCCAGCAAGGTGAGCACATAGAGCCTGACACGGTCTGTCACTCTAGACAACGGGGCCTTGCCTGCGCACTGCCTCTTGGCCCTGCCAGAACTTCACCTCTCAAGTGGACAAGGGCAGCCCTGTGCTTGGGCACCATGTGGGATATTCCCTTTGCCCCTGCACCCCAGCTCCCCCAACTCACCTGTCACACATCATTATCTAGGGCGTGCAACACAGCCTTCCTGGCCGCTGACAGCTGTTTACGCTCACTTTTGTTTACGCTGTCTCTGCAGAGGGAAAGCTGCCATAAGAAACAGTGGCATCCTTATGCTGGGGAGTGAGGCCCAGCTTCACTTTGGCTGCTGTAGTAATCCTCTGCACTAGCTGGGAAAGCACTGCCAGTGACTTGTATTAGCTTTCTAGTCCACTGAGGTAATTGTATTTATTTCTTCTCTGTGACTCACTTAGTCATTTGGAAAATTAACCTCAGTGGGCTATAACAAGGGCATGTGCAACAGAACAGCTGGGATTCCTGGATTATGAGGCCCACACAGTAGCTCAGCTGGAAAGCAAAAGGGTCCTGGCTCTGCAAATACCAGTCAGTCCAAGTTCTTTCTGCCAAAACCATGGTCCTGCCTGTGGGGAAAAGGGTACAGAAATCTCTGAGCTTTCCAAACCGGCGTGTTCCCTTCCTGGAATGACTGCAGAGCCTCAGGCTGGATATGCCAGGGCTTCCTACACGTTCCTTCCTTCCAGCAGTTTTACCCGAAGATGGGGGAGGTTTTTTATTTATAATGAAACCAGTGTGGCTGAATGATGGAGGAAAAAAGGAAATCCTCATGTCTTTTCAAAATGAAGCACAGGCCAGGCGCAGAGGCTCACGCCTGTAATCCCAGCACTTTGGGAGGCTGAGGCAGATGGATCGCTTGAGTCCAGGGGTTTGAGACCAGTGTGGGCAACATGGCGAAACCTCATCTCTACAAAAAAATACAAAAACAAATTAGCTGGGCATGGTGGTGCGTACCTGTGGTCCCAGCTACTGGGAAGCGGAGGTGGGAGGATCAGGAGGCGGTGATTGCAATGAGCCGAGATTGTCCCACTGCACTCCAGCCTGGGCAACAGAGGGAGACCCTATCAAAAAAAAAAAAAAAAAAAAGGCACAAAACTTTACAGCAGGTTCCCTGAGGTATATTTTAGAGACCAAATTTGAGACTTGATGTTGATGTAAAGAGAAGTGGGTTTTATTTAAATCATGAGCCCTGAGATCTATGCTTGCTCTACCGCTACCTAGTCCAAACTTGGGTGAGTCCCTCCTCTCCTAGACCTCAGCTTATTCCTAATATGATGAGATGGGACCAGATGATCTCAGAGGTCACTTCCATCCCTGATGTCCCTTGATTCCCGTGATTACCCCAGGAGCTAGTGAGACATGGAATGAAATCCAAGTGCCTGTGTGAGTTAGCCTGCCAAGCAGGTCTGGCCACCTCTGACCCTACCCTCTACCCAGAAGCTGTTTAAATGTCCATGAAACTCTCAGCTGCTTGAGCCCCTGAGCTGGAGCCTAACTAGACAGACCTTGCCATGAATTTGGCATCACCCCTCTGTCCCCTGCTCACTGTGACTTGCAGAGTTCAGTTTCAGGAGCTCCTGGAAAGACCAGAGTGTGATTCTGAAGCATTCTAGAAAGAAAGACTAAGGGACAGTGCCACCAGGACCCTGCCCAGGAAAGCAGAAGAGCAGTAAGGGCTCCCTGCATCCAGAGGCTGGTGTGAGATGGGTGGCTTTAGCAATATCCCAGAAGAGGAGACAAAAGGGGAGGACTTGTCAGCTGGGTGCTGTCATTAGAGCTGACATTTCTGGTGGAAACTGCAGCACTCCCCTGGGTGCTTCTGGTCGTGGCCCCCTCACTCTGGGCCCCATGTCCTATCAGATGAACCTAGGTGAGCTCATCTCCACAGCAAGCCTCCTTGTTTATGTACTTTTAAGCACTAGTTTTGTGCCAGGAGGAAGGGGGACCCCTCCTATCAGAAGATGGAAGTCTTGAGAGTTGCAGGCCCCTAGGTATGTGTGCTTAGAAGGAGGGTTTCTGGTACTTGGCCCAGTTCAAGCATGGCCATTCAGACAACCTCCCTTTTCACCTTAGGTAGCTGTCTATGTGATAGCCTTTCGTCAATAGCTGTCACAGCCACTATGACCTGTAGGTCTCCCTTTATCCCATCAGAGATGGGTGGTGACTCCCCATGCCCACCCTGTTTCTTCTGTAGCATGCCCCAGCATCTGTTCCTTGTCTGTCTAGTTACGTTCTTTTGCCCCAGAGGCCCCTGACAGGTTTAACCCTGCCTATTGGGTCTTAAGCAGGGCCCTGTGTCCCACCTTCTTCACTGGGGAGAATACATATAGGGATCTCAAGACTTTTCCCCCAGGTTCTTCATGACAGCCAGATTCCCCATAATGGAAAAGGGCAGCAAGTTGGAGACAGAGCATTCCGCTGTGGCTACAAGGGCTGTGGGCGTCTCTACACCACCGCTCATCACTTAAAGGTAAGGTTGCTGGCAGACAGCCGTCAGCTCTGCAGTCTTCCCTTCCAGGCTGTAATTCTACCTTTCTGCTTTGATTGGAATTGGTCGCTGCCCTCAAGTTGCTGGAGGGAAGAAATGAGGGTACACAGGAATGCCAGCACAGAGCGCTTGACACACATGAATGGTACAGGAGGGAAGAGAATCAGGGTCCTAAAGAAAACCAAAGAGCCCAGGTCATACCCTTGCTCCTCTGAATTGTGATTGCTTGTCCTCACAGGTGCATGAACGAGCTCATACAGGTGACCGTCCATACAGATGTGACTTCCCCAGCTGTGGAAAGGCCTTTGCCACAGGTAACCTGCCTGGTGGGCTGCTTCCAGTTGAGGGTGGAGGGTTCTAGTTCTGTTTGGGATCTCTCTGAAGGGAACCCAACACCAGGTTGCTTTCCTGGAGAAACTACCGTCAGAGTACTCTGACTTGCAGGGTGCTCTCTCTGGAGGAAACCTTGTTACGGGAGTGAAAGGCAGCATGGTTCAGGCCAGCAGAAGGAGCCTGGAGGGTTGGTGGAAAGACCCAGCCTCTTGTGTCAGCTCTGATGCCAACCAGCTGTGGATTATTGGGTGGGCCATTGCATCTCTCTGGGCTTATTTTCCCCTCTGTGAAACTAGGACCTTTAGCCATGAGTTCTCTGAGTTTCTTTTCATGCTCATGTTCTAGTATGGCTCCAACTGCCCCTGGAGAGGGAAGCAGGGCACAGTGGGCTTTTCCAGCCCCTGCCCAGGCAGGGGTGGGATAGAGGCAGACATGGGCTTCCTGAGCCAAAGGAGGTGGAGAGCCTGTGCATGAGGTGGACGGTGGAGGATGAGACCCCACTGGATGCTCACTTCACCCCCTCCCTGCCACATATGGACAGGCTATGGACTGAAGAGCCACGTTCGTACCCACACTGGTGAGAAACCATACAAGTGCCCAGAGGAGCTGTGCAGCAAGGCCTTCAAGACCTCAGGAGACCTGCAGAAGCATGTCCGTACCCACACTGGTATGCTGGGCCCTGCCCACTCCAACCCCATTCCCTGGGCAAAAGGAATTCAGCTTGCCTTTCAGACTTAGACCTGGAGCCCAGTGCCATCCCCAGCTTGCTCCAGTATGGCCCTCTTTCCCACACCCCTCCTCGCATCCCACCATTTGCATAGGTGAACGCCCGTTCCGGTGCCCTTTTGAGGGCTGTGGCCGCTCCTTCACCACATCTAACATCCGCAAGGTACACGTGCGTACCCACACAGGCGAGAGGCCCTACACCTGCCCGGAGCCCCACTGTGGCCGTGGCTTCACCAGTGCCACCAACTATAAGAATCACGTGCGCATCCACACAGGTGGGCTAGCTGGCATGCGAGGACTACCCTCGCTCAGGCCCCAACCCCTCTACTGTAGGCTTCCCATCTAAGACACATTCCCAACTCCCAGCCCAGAACCCTTCTGTGCCAGCCATTCCAGGCTGGTCTGGGGGTGGGGTATCCCCAGAACAACTCCACTTGCAGTGAGCAGTTCCTCCATTTCCAGTTAGGTCCAATCTGAAAGGTATTGCCAGTCCTCTCTGGGGTCCCTCAGCTCCCTACCACCCCTCTACACCCACCCTGAATTCTCCAACTCTGAACTCCTGAAAAGAGGCCAGGGTCAGGAATGATGGGGAAGAAGCGGAGTGAACTGTCAGCCTTCAACTCCTCACCTTATCTGCCATCCATGACTCCTGTGTATCCTCACCCTCCCCAGTGTTGTGCCCCTCATCCAGCTTTCTGTGTTGTCTCTCAGCATGTGTGTCCCCTCTTTCTCATCACAACTGATCCTTGCCTCTTGCCTCTGCTGTTCACCACTCTCAACCTCCCACCCTCAACCTTATAAGCTCCAGTGCCCCCTACCAGCCCCTTTACTAGCCCCAGCCTTGCCCTGTCCCCCATTTCCTTTCCGCCTTGTCTCTGGATTCAGTGGTTCAACACCCGTGTCCTCTCTGTGTTCCACTGGCCATCTTCCCCAACCCTGTCCATTGAGAGTCTCAGGTCTCAGTCCTTCTCCCTCCCTCTGGCTCTCCCTTCACCAACCCTGTCCCTCACCCCTGTCCCTTTAGTTTCCCCCTTGCCAGCCCCAGTTCCCACCCCCCTCACAGCCCAGTGTCCCCAGGGGAGAAGCCATACGTTTGCACGGTGCCAGGCTGCGGGAAACGCTTCACCGAGTACTCGAGCTTATATAAGCACCACGTGGTGCACACACACTGCAAGCCCTACACCTGCAGCACCTGTGGCAAGACCTACCGGCAGACCTCCACCTTGGCCATGCACAAGCGCAGTGCCCACGGCGAGCTGGAGGCCACGGAGGAGAGCGAGCAGGCCCTCTATGAGCAGCAGCAGCTTGAGGGTAAGGGGAGTGGGCAGGGGGTGAGAGTGGGGACAAGCCAGGCCTCCCCATGGCATCTGGTAGCAGGTGTCAGCCTTGGCTGTCCTCTCCCAGCCGCCTCTGCAGCCGAGGAGAGCCCGCCACCCAAACGACCCCGGATAGCTTACCTTTCGGAGGTGAAGGAAGAGGGTGATGACATCCCAGCCCAAGTGGCCATGGTGACTGAAGAAGATGGGGCCCCCCAGGTGGCTCTGATCACTCAGGATGGTGCCCAGCAGGTACAGGCCCTGGAGGGCGGAGGTGCCACACTAGCTGGCACTCTCCACTCTCTCTGGGGACTCTCGGAGCCCTGAAGTTCTGACAGCCCCACTGCCACCCAGCTTCTTGTTTCAGTTTTATAGACCTCAGAGGCTGAGGCTGAGGGGACCACATCTTGTAGCATAGCCTCTCCTCCTCCTGTGCTTCCAGCTCAGTCTCTGGGGCTTCTGGAGCACAGTTAGTATTTTCTCTCTTTACTTGGAGGCTGACAGGTCCTGTTCATCTGAACAGGACATGGGATGTCCCTCTCAAGAGAGGCATGTTCATATAGCAGCCAGAACATGGTATGGGGTCTGATAGCCTGGGGTCTGGTCCTACCAGTGTACTAGCCAGCTACATAACCTGACCCTTGTCAGTACCCTTGCTAGAAAGTACACCTATGCTTTCTAGAGTTGTTAGGACACAATCAGGTGGCGACCCTGAGCTGGATACAACAGGCCCCAGAAGCAAAGTGGTGATAAATAGAAGTAGTCAGTAGAATTCTTCTAGTGTGGCCTCTCTTTGCAACCTTGGACCCATTTTGTTTGCCTGTCACCCATCCCTTCCACCACTGTGACATGAAACTAATAAGCTGACCTTGTCTGGAAGAGCAGGTATATCTTCCTTAGGGACTTTCAGACAACCCTCCACTGACACTGCCAGCTCATCTTCCCCCTCCTGTTGGCAGGTCAGCCTGTCCCCGGAAGACCTGCAGGCCCTGGGGAGTGCCATCAGTGTGGTCACCCAGCATGGCAGCACCACCCTCACCATCCCCAGTCATGATGCCGACCTGGCCACATCTGGCACACATACAGTCACCATGGTCAGCGCCGATGGCACCCAGACGCAGCCCGTATGACCAGGCGGTTTGCTTGGGGTTTCTTATTTTGTCATTCCTTTCCATGGGGCGGGCATTAAAGTGCAGTCTAAACTAGTCAAGTCTTCTTACCAGGACAAAGATTCCCCACAAAAGGAGGGGTCTTCCCCACAGTTCCTGGGCCATGAGCAGCTCTTATCTCTAAAAGCAGTTGAATGAAGGTCAAGAGACACTTTCTAAATCTCAATTCAACCCTGAATTGTTTTGCAACCTTAGGCAAATCACTTTTCCGTGGACTTCTGTCCATTTTCAAGTGAGGGGATTAAAATATCTCTGGAATTTTTTACAGCTCTGTCCTTCTGTGATTCAAAATCCCTAAATTAAATTGGGCTTTAAGTTGGGAGGAAACCCAGCCTTACTTAGCTCTGAGCCTCAGGCTAATTAATCTGACCCATACGGTTTTATCCATTCTCTTCTGGGTTGTTCCCAGCACCTTAATTGGAGGGATGTTTATTTGGATTGTGGGGAGGGAGAGTACACTGCAGGTGGAATGGAAGACCTCCTTTTGTCTTTCAGGTCACAATCATTACCTCTGGGGCTGTGGTGGCTGAGGACTCAAGTGTAGCATCTCTTTGTCATCAACAGGTGGCACTGTTGGCGACAGCCAACGGAACGCACATTGCAGTGCAGGTGAGTAGAGATCTGGGAGGAAAGGGGATCCCACGGCCAGAGAAGGCAACAAGGAATAAAGGGGAATTGGATGAGGATCTTGAAGAGAAGGGCATCTGACTCAAAAAGAGCCCATTTCAGAGGACAGATCCCTTTCCTCCTGCATCCATGCATCTGTCTCAGGCTCGCTCTTGGCTGAGACAGAATGTTGAAGCCTCTTCTGGCCTTCAGGATAACTCCGATGGCAGTCCACCTGTGGTCCAAGCCCTTCATCTCTTTGTGTCTCTGTTTCTTCATCTGGAAATTAAGGAGGCTGAAGTAGATGATCACCACGGTTCTCTTCAGCCAGTCCTTCTGTGAGCAAGCTGGTCTCTCTGACCCTGGCTATTCCAGGGCCCCCTGGCCATGCCTAGCCTAGTAGGACTCTTCATCCGTGAACTTCATGTTTATTGGAGCCCTACTAAGTGTTCAGCGTGTGGCACTGGGTAGATGGGGGAGAGTAAAAAAAAAAAAGTAGGCTACATATTACTAACACTGGAATCTAGCAGGGAGGGTCTCACTCTCTCCTTCCTTCTGCACCCCCTTCCCCACAGCTGGAGGAACAGCAGACCTTAGAGGAGGCCATCAGTGTGGCCACTGCGGCCATGCAGCAAGGGGCCGTGACCCTGGAGACAACAGTGTCGGAGAGTGGCTGCTGAGTCCAAGAGGGCTGGATCCCACACCATGCTGGAGGAAGTGCCATGCTGCATGGCCATTCTTGCCCCCAAGGGCCCAGGCTGTGGCTGACACATGGAAGGTGGCCACATAGGTCTCTGGGTTGAGAAGACAGCAAGAAAACTGCCCACCTGAAGGGAATGGGGGCCCTGCCCAAGAGGGGGGCCAGGCAGCTGGAATCAGGGGAGTGCATCATCCTCGGGAGCTGACGACAAGCCAGGCTACACCAGGGCACCCTCCTCTCAAAATCAGCTGGGTGCCCGCTGTCCTCCTAAAGAACACCCTTCTGGCCCTCAGTCTGCTGCCCTTCTCAGGTGGAGATTGGGGCTGCTATGGGGACTGGTCCTCTAGGGGAGAGCCACAGATAGCTCTTCAGCCCAGTAGCAGCGGAGCAGGCCCTGTCCTGCCCTCCCAGCAATAACCACCACCCTGGAGGCCAGCTGAGATGCCTGGCTACTTGGCACCAGGGACTTCCTGACACCACAGTCAATTAATTCCTCAGGGGCCTGTGGCTGGAGAAAAGGTGCCCAGCCCCCGCCACTCCTCAGCTGCCCCCCAACCTCTCTATGGCAGAGAGGCAGGGAGTGGCCCTGTACATAGACTGCTGGGGATTGGGTTTGATTTGTTTTGTTTTTTTTTAATTCCATTTTGATAATTTTTTTCGTGCTCTGGGTGGTGGTGGCACATGGATGAATGAGTATTTAATAAAAGTTCCAAATTTCCACCTGGGTCCCTTCATCCTTTCAGCTGTAGGCCCGGGTGGCAGGGTTGGTCAAGTCAGGCTCTCAGCCCTGTCTCCCTGGCACAAACTCCACTCAGCCTTGGTGCCAGAGTGGTGGGGCTGGCCTGCCAGGGACACAGGTGGGAAGGAAGCCCAGTATAAGATAAAGCCTTGAGGAGCTGCTGGTGGCTTCTTGCCCACAGCAGAGCAGGTGGGCTCCAGGGTAGCCAAACAGGACAAGGGTGACCGCTGCTTCCAGGCTCTGGCTGAATCTCGGGCCTCAGGTGATTGAGCTGGGGGAACTCTTTTCCTGCCTTTTCTTGTAGAACGTAGTCAGAGCCCCTCCAACCCAGCCACCCCCAAATCACACAGTCAGCTTCTCCAAGAGGGCAAAGCCCCAGGTTAGAGTGAGGCTGGGGGGCACCTTTGCCAAGGTTACTGAGATTCAAGGAGCAGAGTCTGATGCCTCTGGAGCTGAAGTCTTGGCTCTATTACCCAGCTCTGGGGGTGCCCACCTAGGTATCTAGGACTGTGCTGTGGGATTTCAAAGCCACAATCAGACCCCACTGAAAAGTGAGTTGGTGAGATCAGATCAGCTGTGGCGGGAGGAAGGGATACAAGGGAAGGCACTTGATGGGAAGAAGCTCTGGGTTTAACTCTGCCTAGACAGGAACATTGCAGGGATTGGAGGTGCCTCTTTTCCTCTCTCTGCTGTGATGGATATGCCCCAACCCCTTCCTGCCTCCTAGGATTGGAATCCCCTCCTCTGATCCAGGCATCCTCTCCTAGGATGCCTAGGAAGCTCCCATTTACTCTTGCCACCAGCTCCTTGGGAAGAGAGGGGCAGGGGCATGCTTCCAGGCAGGAGGTATTCCCAACACCTTACTTGGAGGGATTTTTATTTGGATTGGGGGGTAGGGGGAGGTGTCTCAGAATTGGCCTGAGCAGATGTCTTCAACATCTGTGACCACCATTCCTGGTGTGGGTGTGTCCCAGTCCTTTTGGACACTGGATCTGAAGAAATGGAAGCACTAATGTGGAGGGCCCTGAATCCCAAGCCTGCTGCTGCTGGGACCCTTAAGGTTGAGGTGCATCACAAGGCTCACCCGCATGTATTTCAGAAAGTTTCCAGTGTCTTCAGGGCCACTGGGGCTAGCGTAGGCAGTGCTCTGAGTGCCGTTTAGAGCCAATGATGAGGGGATAGGGAGCCAGCAAGTCAGATGCCACATCCTGACCTGGAGAGGTGCCCTGGCCCATTTCCCTCTCCAGCTTTGTGATGTTGTCTTTGTTTCCCTCCACTTGGATGGAGTCCCACCACCATGGTAATGTTAAGTAGCACCAAAAGCTCTACCTAGAGCCTGCTATATGCTTTACGTCCATTCTCAGACATTCTTACAACACGGAGGCATTTTTCCTGCTTTACCAACAAGGAAACTGCTCAAGGAGGTTAAGTAACTTACCCAAGGCCTCCTATGTGGAACTAGGACTGGACCTTTAATCTGTTTGACTCCAACATCAGGATGAGCTTGCTTTTTCCCTCAGCAAGCTGCCTCTGGGAGCCCCGGAAGGCTCCAGAAGGCTCCAGGGCTGAGGAGGCTTCTAAAAGGGCCTCACATGCCCCGGGAGCCACGTGGATACAGAACGAGGGTTCCCACTCTCAGAGAGTTGGTCCTCAGTTCCCATGCAGGGAGTGGAGCCTCTGAGCACTGCCAGAGCAACAGGCAGGGTTCTCGCCAGCACGGAGCCTCACAGAGTGCGCAGGCAGGTGGAGCTCTCGCTCCACCATGGCACCTCTGCGGTCTCTGCAGCCGTTTGCATTTCCTGAAACCGGATCTTGGTGTCAGAGCCGCCCCCAGCCGGGCGGGCGCCTCAGCCATGGCCCTGCGCAAGGAACTGCTCAAGTCCATCTGGTACGCCTTTACCGCACTGGACGTGGAGAAGAGCGGCAAAGTCTCCAAGTCCCAGCTCAAGGTGAGGGGCACCTGGGGCCCAGGGGAGGACGGCAGATGCACCACATCAGCCCCTGCCGCTTGGGAGCCAGGTGTGGACACTGCCACTCCAGGGGCACCCAGCGATCCAGCGTCCTGGGCCTGGGGTCGGGGGGCTGGTCCTGAGTAACTGGGCCAACATAGCCTGGTAGATGCCGCTGCCCACCCTCCAGAGACCTAGTGAAGTGTGTGCAAAAACCTTGCGCAGAACTGGGCCCCACAACTGGAGGCCAGGAGGTTCTGAGGGCCATTATGGGGTTCTGAGGGCCAGGAGCCAGGCCACATCCCAGACTCCATGTGATGAGCACACACATCTCCACAGAGTCATGCTTGGGCATGCAGTCTGCTCTTTCTTGCTGCTTCCTCCTGACTTTCAAGAGAAACAGTTAGCCAGTACTTGGCAGTCATTTCCTCTGGAGCTGAGAGAGGCATAAAGGGGCCGCCCCCAGTCCCAAACCAGTCTGGCCTGCCTAACCCTGCCCCCCAGGTGGGACAGAGCTGTAGAGTGGGTGAGGACTGAGGACCCTATTATACTGCTATGCAGCTCACCCCACTATCCACCACACATATCAGGTTGGGAAACTTACCTTAGGCCTTGAGACCTCAGGTAGGGAAGGGGTGGAATCTAAGCCCAGGAAAATCCCAGTCAATGATTGTGCTGAAGTCAGTCATCTGGCCTAGACAATTTCTGGGAGGCCAAGAAGTTTTTCTCTCTCTTCCTCTAGTCCTCCATTAGTGCTGCCTTCCCTACTCTAGTTAGTGGGGAGGAAGCAAGGCCCTCAGCCACTAGAATCAGCCAATGCTGGGGGAAAGGAGCAAGGTAGGCCTCAGCTCTCTAGGACCTGCCATAGGGGTGCGTTCATTCACTCTGCAAGTACTTGAGTGCCCCTCGTGAGGCTCTGTGCCTGGCATGTGGCTAGGCACTGAACTCCTGGTGTCTCCCTGCCCCATCCTCCAAAGGAGACAGTGGTCTCAAGGAAACCTCCATTCTTAATGACTGAGGTAGAGGGTGCCTGGATACCTGAGAGATGAATGGGACAGAATAGTTACTGTGCCCCACGACCGTTCCAACCCCCCACTTTACTGAACTTGGACGCAAGGAACTTGAATATCCCAAACTGGTGCTATGTTACAACTCCTTACCTGGATTTGTGAGCATCTAATAGATGATTTCACTCCCCCAGGAAGGAGAGCCCACTACCATCTTTTGTCACCTGGGGAGAACCTCCTAACAGGCAGATTCTTCCTTACATCCTATTTAAATCTCTTGTATTTCAGATCATGTCATTTGGTTGGGTCCTCAGCATAAATGGAAAAAAGTCGAACATCCAAAATCCATTTCTACAAACTCTGTGTCCCACCCCTACCTCCCACCCTGTCCCTTTAATATCTTGCCAGACAACACCAGCCCCCGTGGCTTTTTGCTTCCAGGGTAACATTTTCCACCTCTGTATTACCTGTGGCTCCTGCGACCTCTCCAGGCTCTCTCTGCCCTTCACATGGAAGGTACGCCTTTAAGTGGCTCCTCTTTTCCTGGTGCCATCAGCCAGTAAAGCCTCCTAGCTTGAGCCTCTGTCTTGCCCTCTAAAAGGGCCAATACCCACACCCTCACCCCCACAGGTTGCATGTTTTTAGAGAAATACTCCATGGACAGCTTGCATGCTTGAACTGTCCACTGTCTGTACCTCATCACAGCTCGTATTGAACCTACTGCCAGCAACATCTCTGGTCACACAGGATCAGTGATAGAGTTCACTCCTACTTGACAGAAAACTTGTCCACTCTGGAAACCTGGGCTAACAGTGGGAGTCTCAGGGGCCAAGTGGGGGTGGGGCAGAAATGGCAGGGCTCCTTTCAAGCCCATAATAGTGAATATTGGAAGGGGAGGAAGTAGTGATAGTGTCGGGGGGCGGGGATTCCAGCAAAGCAAAGGAGTAATAGAGAAGTGGTCAAAAGGCAAAGGAGGAAGCAGAGAAGAGAGTTATACAAGTAGGGCCCACCTCTCCCCTGAAAAGACTTGGGGATGAGGGAAAAGACCATGGAGTCAATCTGGTTTTTTGTTGTTGTTTTAGAGATGAGATCTTGCTCTGTTACTCATGCTGGAGTGCAGTGGTGCAATCATAGCTCACTACAGCCTCAAACTCCTGGGTTCAAGCGATATTCCTACTTCAGCCTCTTGAGTAGCTGGGACTACAGGCACGTGCCACCACGCCTGGCTAATTTTTTTATTTTGTATTTCTTACAGCCTGAGTCTCATTATGTTGCCCCGGCTGGTTTCAGACCTCTGGCCTCAAGTGATCCTCTGGCTTCTGCCTCCTGAGTAGCTGAAATTATAGTCTTGAGCCATCTCACTGGGCTGGTTACTAAAACCATCCCTAGCCTTAGGGTCCTGGGTTGGGACCTGGCAGGAGACCTGCACCAGCCCAGGGCAAGATGTGTCGGTGCATGACATTTGCCACTTCTCCCCTAATATGTTGGTAGAGGGGCTCCCAGTGGCTGTCCTGGGCAAACCCATGATGAGGCCAGAGGATAGGAGGAAGAACAGCACGTCCTCTGAGAAAAGCCCAAGGAGTAGGGTTGTTTCTCCTGGAGAAGTGAAGGCTTGAGGGAAAAACCAGATATTTCTTCCTGTCTTTGAATTCTTGTAGAAAGTACAATAGCTTCGTCCAGTTGGGTTGAGAACAGAGAAAGTAAACCAATAGGAATGGCACTCCTGCCCAGGATGGATTTAGGTTGAACACAAAACTTCCCAGGAGTTGAGGGCTGTGAGTTTTTGCAAGGTTCCCAGAACCACCTCTAAAAACCTTTAGAAGGTAGCCATCCTGACAGAGGGCTGTAGAGAGGGGAGCCACTGGGAATGATGTGTGTCCTACTGACCACACCCTCTTCCCCAGGGGAGCAGTTTTGATTTTAGGACTAGTGGAGGATCAGCTGATAATTTGGCCTCCTTCCCCCCTGACTATCAGGCAGTGGGGTGAAGGGGTATATAGATGGAGCAGTGTGTCTCTGGTTTGATGAGGATCTTTAGGAGGCACCAGGCCTACCACTTCCTCCTTGACTGGCAGGAGCTGGGGGAAGGGAGGGAGGGTAAATGGGGGCCTTCCAGTTTCCTGCACCTCCAGCTGACATTCAGGGCAGTCCTGGAGCCCAGAGTGAGATTCTTGCCCACTGATAATCAATGAGCTTCAGGTTTTGCCTCCTCTGGAGAGGGACAACCACCTTCTCCTTAGTGGAGGAAAAGTTAAGAACAGCTCCAGTCCAAAAACCTGCTGGCTAGGATCATCAGCTTTGTCCTGACTCCTATGTGCTACTGGTCTCCCCAGGCTAGGATTTGTGGGTAGGGAGGTGAGGATGATTTAATGATGTGCAGAGCACTTGACTCAGAACCACACAGGCTTGGATCCGTACTGCTCCCCATCTTGATGACTTTAAGCAAGTCACTGTCCATCTTCATTTTCTCATCTGTAAACCAGGGGGTTGATCACCAAGCCATCCAGCCAGCCTACAAAACTAAAGAATAAATTCTGTACCTCAAGTAGGTAAAATTGGTCTGTGATGCAGCCTCTCCTTTCCCTTAACTAGGCCTCTGTCTCCTTTGATGTCAACACCCAACCCCTACACCTGCTCTCAGCAGGTGACACAGTGAATCCAAATATTCCCACCTTTTAAAATTTCCAGTGTTCCTCCATGATAATAGTTATGCTTTTCTAGTAACCCACTAGAATACAACCTCCACCTCCCAGGTTCAATGATTCTCCTGCCTCAGCCTCCCAAGTAGCTGGAATCACAGGTGCCCACCACCACCTAAACATTAGCCCAGCTAATGTTTGTATTTTTAGTAGAGCCAGGGTTTCTCCATGTTGGCCAGACTGGTCTTGAACTCCTGGCCTCAGGTGATCCGCCTGCCTTAGCCTCCCAAAGTGCTGGGATTACAGGTGTGAGTTACCGCACCTGGCTGGATCTGTGTCTTTTAAAAGGATCACTTGGAACCTAGATTCATTTAAAGACCTTGCTGGGCAAGGTTGGCTCACACCTGTAATCTCAGCACTTTGGGAGGCCATGGCAAAAGAATCAGTTGAGTCCAGGAGTTTGAGACCAGCCCTGGCAACATAGCAAGACCGCAACTCTACAAAAAATGAAAAAATTAGGCATGATGGTGCATGCCTATAGTCCCTGCTACTCTGGAGGCTGAGGTGGAAGGATCACTTGAGCCCCAGAGGTCAAGCTGCAGTGAGCCATGGTTATACCACCGCATTCCAGCCTGGGCAATAGAGTGAGATTCTTTCTTAAAAAAAAAAAAATCAATTTAGGAGAGAATTATTTCTGAAATCATTGCTGGGTGCTTTTATGGATTCCCAAACCCTGGGGATCCTGAAGGCTGGAAACTACAGAATCAGTTCTTGCTGACTGTTGCCAACATGGACCTGACACCCACACTTGAGTTTTTAGGATCCCCAATCCCCACACTTGAGTTTTAGAGGATCCCCCAAGTCCTGAGAGGAGAACTACTCCCCTACATGCCTCCAGAGGAAAGAGTGAATAGATGAAGCATCTCAAAGGTCAGTGACTGCCAACTCAGAGGCCAGGGGCTCCCTGGGTTTGTGGAGACTGTGGGAGTCCTCTCTGAGGAAACCAAATGGCAGCTTGTGAAAAATACACCTGGACCCCACCCCTGGAAACTCTGAGTCAATAGGTCTGGGCTGGGCGGGCATGTTTCAGTTTCACCAGCTCCCTGGGTGATTGTGGTGCTTAGCCAGGGCCAGTGTACTGTAGAGATCAAGAGCAGGGCTTTGGAGTCAGACCTTGGGCAAGACGCTTCCTCTCTCTGAGCCTTGATTTCCTCATCTGTCAAATGAGGATAATGAGAGTGCCCTGATCCAGGGCTGAGGATTGATGGAGATCTGCAAGTGAGCTCCTGCTTACAACTCCTCCGTCACTGCCATTTCCTTCCCAGCATGACCCCTCCCCTAGTCACACCCTCTCTCCACCCCCAACCCCTACCGCACCCAGGAGCAGGAAGCTGACAGTCTGAGGTCGGCCCAGCTCTCTGGAGAGAGGCCCTGAGTGTCTAGGCATTTAATTCTTCCTTGTCCTAATATCTGACAGCTCGTGGGGGTCAGAGTCTCTGCCCTGGGTTCTTCAGAATCCAATGGCAAAAGTGCAGGTGAGGTGCAGGTCTTAGGGACAGTACAGGGTGACAGAACTAAGCTCAAATAACTGTGCTGTTATGTGGCAGGTTCTGTCCTGGGAGGGGGAGGGCATTCGTAGGTCTCTCCTAGGACTCTCTTTTCAGAGAGATGAAAACTGAAGCCCAGTAAGGTTAATACGCTCAGTGGGATTTAGTCAATCTCTGTCTGGCTTTTGTATTTTGTCTGCTTCTTCCCATGAAGTGTTTAAGTTCATTCAAGAGATACTTATTGAGCATCCATTAGGTGCCAGGCCCCGTGATACCACAGTGAAAAAAACGCAAACGTTTCTACCCTCGTGGTGCTGACATTCTAGTCAGAGGAGGCAGATAATAAACTAAATGAAATGTACAGTATGATGAAAGATGATACATGACATGAAAGAAAATAAAGCAGAAACGGGTAGGGATCATGGAGGTCAGGCAGGATTGGGTTACAGGTTTAAATAAGGTGATGATCAGGCCGGGCAGGATATCTCACACCTGTAATCTCAGCACTTTGGGAGGCTGAGGCGGGTGGATTGCTTCGGCCCAGGAATTCAAGACCAACCTGGGCAACATGGTGAAAGCCTGTCCCTACAAAAGATACAAAAATTAGGCCCAGCACGGTGGCTCTTGCCTGTAATCCCAGTACTTTGGGAGGCCGAGGCGAGTGGATCACCTGAGTCAGGAGTTTGAGACCAGCCTGGCCAACATGTTGAAACTCTGTCTCTACTAAAAATAAAAAAATTAGCTGGACGTTGGTGGCGGGCACCTGTAATCCCAGCTACTCAGGAGGCTGAGGCAGGAGAATCGCTTGAACCCGGGAGGCAGAGGTTGCAGTGAACTGAGATCACACCATTGCACTCCAGCCTGGGCACAAGAGCAAAACTCCATCGCAAAAAAAAGAAAACACACACACATACATACACACAAAAATCAGCTGGGTGTGATGGCGCACGCCTACAGTTCCAGCTACTCAGGAGGCTGAGGTGGGAAGATCACCTGAGCCCAGGGCAGTTGAGGCTGCAGTGAGCTGTGATTGTGCCACTACACTCCAGCCTGGGCAACACAGCAAGACCCAGTCTCAAAAACTAAGGTGATCAGAGGATATTCCACCTGGTCAGGGAATATATATTCCCTAAGAAGGTGACATCTAAGTAAAAACAGGGAGGAGGAAAGGATTTGAGCCATGCAGTGACCTGGAGAGAAATATTCCAGGCTGCAGGAACAGTAAGTGCAAAGGCCCTTGGGCAAGAATATGCCTGACCTGCTGGAGGAACATTAAGGAGGCAGAGTGGCTGGAGGCAAGTAAACAAGAGGGATGAGGTCAGAGAAGGTGCAGCAGGCCAGGTCACATGGGGCCTGGAGGCCTGTGGAAGGACTCGAACTTTTACTCTGAAAATTATGGGAAACCATTGGAGCATTTCAGTTAGACTTTAGGAGTCAGTCAGAAACATTCAGTGAATGGGGGACATTATACTATCTTTGGAGTCAAGGTGAGATTAGAGTCATTGCTGCCCTCAAGGAATGTAGAATACCCAGAAACGCTCACACAAACAGTGAACGGCAAAAGAATATTATTATAGAGCAACTTAATAGGGCAAATTAATAACTGTGGTTAATGGCACCCTTTTTCATCCCTATTGTTTTAAATTTTATCCTAAAGACAATATATGCTCCTGGTTTAAAAAAAGAACACACACAGAAGAATATAATGTTAAAGAAGAAATTCAGGGCTGGGCTGTGGTAGCTCATACCTGTAATCCCAACACTTTAGGAGGCCGAGGCAGGAGGATCGCTTGAGGATCCTGCCTCGGCCTCCTAAAGGAGGGCTTCTCCTGCCTCGGCCTCCTAAAGCATTGGGATTACAGGTATGAGCCACCATGGCCTGGGCAATATAATGGGAACTCATCTCTACGAAAAAAAAGGTTTTGTTTTTTTTTTCAGACAGGGTCTGGATCTGTCACTCAGGCTGGAGTGCAGTGGCACGATCTCAACTCACTGCAGCCTTGACTTCCTGGGCTCAAGCAATCCTCCCACCTCAACCTCCTGAGTAGCTGGGACTACAGGAGTGTGCCACCACACCCGGTTAATTTTGGTATTACAAAAAAATTTTTTTAACTTAGTTGAGCATGGTGATGCACGCCTGTAGTCCCAGTTAATCAGGAGGTTGAAGTGGGAGGATGGCTTGAGCCTGGGAGGCGGAAGCTGCAGTGAGCAGAAATCGTGACACTGCACCCCAGCTTAGGCAACAGAGCAAGACCCCGTCTCTAAATAAATAAACAAAAATAAAAATAAATTTATTGTAAAATTAAAACACGTTAGTGGTAATTTTTTTTTGTGAGGGTGTGTGTGTGTATGTGTGTGTGTGACAGAGTCTCACTCTGCCACCCAGGCTGGAGTGCAGTGGCACTATCCTTCCTGGCTCACTGCAACCTCCACCTCCCAGGTTCAAGCAATTATTCTGCCTCAGCCTCCCTATAACTGGGATTACAGCCGCCTGCCATCACACCCGGCTAATTTTTGTATTTTTAGTAGAGATGAGGTTTCGCCTTGCTGGCCAGGCTGGTCTCGAACTCCTGACCTCAAGTGATCCCCCCCGTCTGGGCCTCCCAAAGTGCTGGGATTACAGGTGTGAGCCACCACTCCTGGCCAAATTCTTTTTTTTTTTTTTTTTTTTTTTTGAGACGGAGTCTTGCTCTGTGGCCCAGGCTGGAGTGCAGTGGCGCAATCTCGGCTCACTGCAAGCTCCGCCTCCCGGGTTCACGCCATTCTCCTGCCTCAGCCTCTCCGAGTAGCTGGGACTACAGGCGCCCGCCACCACGCCCGGCTAATTTTTTGTATTTTTAGTAGAGACGGGGTTTCACCGTGGTCTCGATCTCCTGACCTCGTGATCCGCCCGCCTCGGCCTCCCAAAGTGCTGGGATTACAAGCATGAGCCACCGCGCCTGGCCAATTTTTTGTATTTTTAGTAGAGATGGGGTTTCAACATGTTGCCCAGATGGGTCTGGAACTCCTGACCTCAGGTGATCCAACTGCCTTGGCCTCCCAAAGTGCTGGGATTACAGGCATGAGCCACCGCACCCGGCCCAAAAAATTTTTGAAGTAAAGAAGAATATGTTGGCCAGGCACGGTGGCTCATGCCTGTAACCCCAGCACTTTGGGAGGCCGAGGCGGGCAGAACACCTGAGGTCAGGAGTTTGAGACCAGCCTGGTCAACATGGCAAAACCCCATCTCTACTAAAAGTACAAAAATTAGCCAGGCATGGTGGTGGGCGCCTGTAATCTCAGCTCCTCGGGAGGCTGAGGCTGGAGAATCGCCTGAACCCGAGAGGCGGAGGTTGCGGTGAGCTGAGATCGTGCCATTGCACTCCAGCCTGGGCAACAAGAGCGAAATTCCGTCTTAAAAAAAAAAAAGATGAAAGTTCACTCTGGAGGGGTAATCACTGTTAACAGCTTGCGAGTCTTCTAGATTCTTTCTGTATACAAATAAACAGGTTGAACTGTATGAAATTTCTGACACTTGATTGTTTTGACCTACTAAAATACTAGTTTCATATAATTCGACCTAATCTTTGCACGTGTATTTGACAAACATTTCATTCTGTAGCTTGCTTTTTTTACATGCCAGTGTAGTATGCGTATCTTTCGATGTCTGTTCATACAAACATAATAAAGATCACCCACAACTTTTATTAAGCAGTGCACTATGCACCAGGTAGTCTTCACTCAAAACAGCCTTTGGAGCAGACCCTATCATTATCCTCACAGAGGAGGAGACTAAGGTGTTGGAGAGTTAAACATTTGCCCACCAGCACACAAGTGGGAAAAGTGAAATCTTTTCAACTACATACAGTGGTTCCTGACGTGGTATACTTGTTTCCTACTGGAGGAGCCTCAGTTTGTCTCCAGTTTTTCATGTTATAAACAATGCTTAATGAGCATTCTTGTAATGTGTCTCTCCCATGAGTGTCTGTAGGTTGGATGATTAGAAATGCTGGGGTGGCCGAGTGCAGTGACTCACGCCTTGTAATCCCAGCACTTTGGGAGGCCGAGGCGGGCAGATCTCCTGAGGTCAGGAGTTTGAGACCAGCCTGGCCAACATAGTGAAATTCCGTCTCTACTAAAAATACAAAAATTAGCCGAGCATGGTGGCACACGTCCGTAATCCCAGCTACTCAGGAGGCTGAGGCAGGAGAATCACGTGAACCTGGGAGGCGGAGGTTGCAGTGAGCCAAGACTGTGCCACTGCACTCTAGCCTGGGCGGCAGATTGAGACTGTGTCTCAAAAAAAAAAAAAAAAAAAGATAAGGACATGGGTAGTTTCAAAAGAGGCCAAGAGACAGCAGATGAGAATATATAAAACTTGAACACTTGTCACTTCAGAAGTGGTCAGTGGATGTTGGCATTATTCTCTTGAGGTGGTCACCCTGGGTTTTAAGTGCTAGGCATTGAGCCAGTGGCACCCCTTAGAGTGGAGATTGGTATCCTGTGACCACAGATGTGTTAGGCAAGACTTTCCTGGAATTAGTGATAAAACCAAACTCAAATGGCTTAAGGGAGAGGGGATTGATTGGCTCACATAACCAAAAACTCCAGGGATAGCTGCCCAGAGAGAAATGAGGGAAAAAAAGGAAATACTCCCTTCCTGGGATCTCCCACTTCCCAGTTTGCCAAGGAAAATGGAGCCCCAGGAGAACACTGAGGCAAAGTCTCAATACTTTCTCCCCCTCCTCTCTGAAAAGAGAATAAAATGAAGGCTTGGCACACACACCATCTCCGAGACAGTGCCTGCTCCTGCCTCCGAGGAACTGATTCCAAGGTGAACTGCTAGTGGTGGAAGAAGCCCTTCAATATAGCATGTATTGATTGCACTTGATGTACAGAAGAGGACATAGATGCTGAGGGACATAAAGATGAACAGAGACCTTGTCTCCAGAGTTCACAATCCAACGGAGGAGGGAGGCTTGACATCAATATTCTAGTAGGAGGGCAACCTGTGAACCAGGCACATTTCGTTTCAAACTCAGCTCTGCCATTTACTCTTAAAATTTCCAAACCTCTGTGTCTTCACCTGAAAAACAGGCTTAATAATATTTGTGTATATAGGTGATTGTGAAGACTAGAAATGGGGTATAAAAAGCGCTTTGACTGGGTGTAGTGGCTCATGCCTGAAATCCCAGCACTTTGGAAGGTCCAGGTGTGAGGATCACTTGAGGCCAGCAGTTCAAGGCCAGCCTGGGCAACATATCCAGACCTCTGTCTCTACCAAAAAAAAAAAAGTTTGGGCTGGGCATGGTGCCTCAGACCTGTAATCCCAGCACTTTGGGAGGCTGAGGTGGGCGGATCGCCTGAGGTCAGGACTTCGAGGCCAGCCTGGCCAACATGGTGAAACCCTGTCTCTACTAAAAATACAAAAATTAGCTGAATGTGATGGTGGGTGCCTGTAATCCCAGCTACTTAGGATGCTGAGGCAGGGGAATCGCTTGAACCCAGGAGGTGGAGGTTGTAGTGAGTCGAGATCATGCCACTGTACTCCAGCCTGGGTGACAGAGTGAGACTCCCTCTCAAAAAATAATAATAATAAAATAAAAGTTTTAATTAACCACCTCCTACAGTGACCGGCATATGGTAAGTGTGCAATAGTAACTAGTGACTTTTTAATCATTCACACTGCTTGTGACAAATGCTATAATAGAATTACCCCAAGGCGATTTTATTTTCACCAGATTTCAGATTTCAACCCCTTTATTCTAATATCATGGATTTGTTCAACAAACCCACATTTCCCCTGCAACCATTATGACCACTATCCCTTCTAAGCCTTGCTCTCTCCATGTCACGGACCATTTTTCATGGCCCTGCTTTGAGCCCTCTCCTCTCCCAGAGCAGACACGCTTAGGTGATAGGCACACTGCAGCCAGGACACTGAGTCTTTGATGGAAACCATGATAAATTGGCAGCTTCTGCCCTGGAGTGGCAGACTAAGTCCCTGCAAACCCTGCAAACTGTCCAGCATTGTGGGAAGCACTTGGGCTTTGGAATCTGATGGAGATGGATTCGAACTCCAAGCTCTTGTTCAGTGTGGGTCTTTTGGCAAGTTACTGAATCCCTTGAGCCTCAGTCTCCCTGTCTGTAGAAAGAGGACACCAATACCTAATGAAGTGGCTAAGAGTATAACTGCATGGGTTTGAATTCCAGTTCTGCCAGCTGTGACCTTGGGTGAGAAATATCTCAGGACTGCAGGAGTTTTCATCTGTAAAATGGGGATATGAGTAGTTGTTATGGTGGTTAAGCAAATGATATGTAAAGTACTTTAGCTCAGTGCTTGGCACATAGTATATAAGTTTTAGTTATTACTGAACTGAACAGTGTGTGTAAACTCAGCCAGGATGGGGTGAGGACCAGCAGAGAGGTTGGGAGCAGCCCTCTGGCCCAGTTTTGGTTGGGGTGCAGAAAGACACACTGCCACTCTACTCTATCCCAGGTGCTGTCCCACAACCTGTACACGGTCCTGCACATCCCCCATGACCCCGTGGCCCTGGAGGAACACTTCCGAGATGATGATGACGGCCCTGTGTCCAGCCAGGGATACATGCCCTACCTCAACAAGTACATCCTGGACAAGGTGGGGCCCAGCTTGTAGGGAGCATCTGTAACCTCTCCCCACTTCTCCAGCCTGGCCAGCAGCCTAATACTTTGCCACTCCAACTCTTCGTGCCTGCCATAAACTCCTACTTCTGCCTGCTCTGTCCGCGCCTGCTGTCCCATCACATCCCTCACATCCCAGCCACCTGTCCCCCTCAATTCACCTTCGATGTCCCTCATCTCTAATGAGATGGGCCCCACCCTACCCATAACCTTCCACCGAATCCCTGCCCGGCCCTCCTCCAGCTTCCAGGGAACCACCCTTCCCAGACTGTCCCCCTGAACCCCCCCCCACTCCTCCAATCTGTCACTGTCTTTCCAGGTTCTTGGCTGTTAGCTTCCTGCTGGGTTTCTCCTCCTTTCTCCTCTGGGCTGAAAGACTAGAGTTACTCTATTGTCAGGGGGCCTGGGTGGGTGTGGGTATGTTGTCGGGGGTGGAGTGGTTGGAACCAGCTAGTTACCTGGTAATCAGCTCAGGGATCCCTTGAGTTACGGCCCTGGACTTGGCCAGGTGGGGAGCAGGGGCATAGATGAACCCAAGAAACCCAGCTGGAGCCTAGTGTTGTGGTAGAGCTGGGATATGCAGCCAGCTGATTTGCAGCCCTGGTGGCAGGTGGAGGAGGGGGCTTTTGTTAAAGAGCACTTTGATGAGCTGTGCTGGACCCTGACGGCCAAGAAGAACTATCGGGCAGATAGCAACGGGAACAGTATGCTCTCCAATCAGGATGCCTTCCGCCTCTGGTGCCTCTTCAACTTCCTGTCTGAGGACAAGTACCCTCTGATCATGGTTCCTGATGAGGTGAGGGTGATGGCAGCCCCAGGGACTGAATCACTTGGGACCAGACCTAAGCAAAGCCATGAATGAGACCAAACCACCTTTGGTACCTTCCCATATCCCCTTTCTTTCTTCACTGTCTTCCCATGCTGGTATCTGTCCTCACCCAGCTGTCTCCAGATGCCTAGAACTGCCTGTGTCCAAGTAATTGTGCCTTCTTCCAGGAAAACTGAAATTACACTTTCATGAGGGTTCTGCTGGTCCTCACTGTAGGAAAATGATCTGCAAATTCTGTTTACACAGAGGTCTAAATGCCAGATACATTACTGAGCATTACTGGCAATCTAGGAAGGGTGCTTTTTTTTTCCTTTACCTTTTGCCACTTCTTCCAGGACAGGAAGGATGCTTTATAAGGCAAAGGGAGACCTTTCTGAGACAGGAGGTTAATCTGGTTCCAGATTTTCCCTTTCTGCCTTTCTTCTGGAAAGCCAGGACAGACTCAGCTAAGCCCAGGGATAGGGCATCCTGGGAGAAAAGGCCAGGAATCTGGTCCCTACCTCCTCACTCCTGGGTGAAGCCAGGGAAGGCATTTTCCCATCCACCTGTACCCTCCCTCTTATCCTCACTTCCCTCCCCTGCCCATTTGGCCTTGTGACCCTTTAGTCCTCTTGGTGGCTGTGGAGATGCCTGGGTGACTTTAGGTCTTTAGAGTGGGGTTTACAGGAGAGGGGGCCTCTGTACTTACAAGAAGCCCTAGCATGTCAAGCTCCACTCACATTTGTCCTGGCTTCTGTTTGTGGGAAGGGTGATGAAGGGAACCACCCGAGCCCTGAACCAGTGCCCTCTACTAAACGCCCAAACAAGACCCAGGAGCACCCAGAAAGTCCTAAACAGAGTGTCCCAAAAAGCTGCTGGGGCAGGTGAGGGACATGTGTCCATCTGCACGTACACTTGGCTGGCTGCCCTTGTTAGACCCCTGCCAGTCAGGGCAAGGTGGCCTCTTGGAGGCCAGGAGGTTGCTTGCTTCTGTGACCAACATACAGAGTTAACAACTGCAGCAGGATGTACCCCAGCCACCACTTCCGGTTCCTCTGTAACAGGTTTCCTGTCCCTGCCCAGCTTACCTCTACTCCCCACTCCCCAACGCCTACCCCTACCCCAGATCCCCTTCCCCTCCCATAAGGGAAGGATTCCCAGGTTTGGGGGTTGGGGCTTGGAATAAGGACCTGAATGGGATTCAGGGGATCAGAATCAGGTTCTGGCTGCCCCCAGTTTGCTGTGTGACTTAGAGCCAGTCACTTCCCCCTTTGGGCTTTTTTTTGGTCATCTGCAAAATGAGTGAGTGGATGAGAGGGCCTTTGCACTCCCTTGACACTTTCTGTGATTTATTGCCTCTTCCTGGACCCCGGATCTCAGGTCCCCTTCACCTTGCCCTTAAGACAGGAAGGAGTGGGACTGGAGGTTGTGGAGGGGGAGAGAAAACCTGAGTTGGGGTTGGGGCTCCAGAATCCTCTCCCAGGTCTTTTCCCTGGTCTCCATAGCATTCGGTCCTCTGGCCCCCTCAACGCTCTGTCCCCTGTTTCCCTCTGCCCAGGCTCTGGGAGCCAGATAGAGCACTCCCTGGTGTTGGTGCTGGCAACACCGCCTGCTGCAGCTACCAGGCCTTCCTTCTCCTGCTCCAGGTGGAATACCTGCTGAAAAAGGTACTCAGCAGCATGAGCTTGGAGGTGAGCTTGGGTGAGCTGGAGGAGCTTCTGGCCCAGGAGGCCCAGGTGGCCCAGACCACCGGGGGGCTCAGCGTCTGGCAGTTCCTGGAGCTCTTCAATTCGGGCCGCTGCCTGCGGGGCGTGGGCCGGGACACCCTCAGCATGGCCATCCATGAGGTCTACCAGGAGCTCATCCAAGATGTCCTGAAGCAGGTCAGCCAAGCTGGGAACTAGGGGAAGTGCACAAGGTGCAGGGCGAAGGGGGGCCTGGGAAGCCTCTGACATAACTCTGGCTGGCAGGGCTACCTGTGGAAGCGAGGGCACCTGAGAAGGAACTGGGCCGAACGCTGGTTCCAGCTGCAGCCCAGCTGCCTCTGCTACTTTGGGAGTGAAGAGTGCAAAGAGAAAAGGGGCATTATCCCGCTGGATGCACACTGCTGCGTGGAGGTGAGGGGCAGGATGAGGGTGGAAGACACCTCAGGGCCCAGAGTGTCCTCAGGGCATGAGAAGACAAGGGGGTCAGGAGAGGGGCAAATGGAGAAAAGCCACAGTGACACAAATTTCTGCTTAGATTAGTGTGACCCAAATATATCTGGATGCCTCAAGGCCATTCTCATCCATGTCAGCACTTAAAACTAAAACTGCAACTCAAACACCAAAGTAATTGGTGAATAACATGGAATTTGCTCAAGATTTCAGAGGAAGTGGCTTAATATCTATACTACACAGCAAATCTTTCTAAAAATCCCTTTTAAAGGTTTTTCTTCTTCACCCATATTCCATTCCCTTTAGCAACTCTATACTTCCCTATTCTCCCTCCACACCCCTCTCCTCTGTCTTCCCCTTCTGTTTCCTCCCCTGTGTTCATTACTATTTTAGAGGCTTAAAACACAAGCGTCTTTACTATTTTAAATAATATGTATATATGTGTGTGTGACATGAAACTTGCCATTTTAACTATTTTAAGTGTACAGTTCAGTGGCATTAAATACATTCATGAAATTAAAAAATTCTTTTGATATATAACAGATGTACATATTTTCAGGGTACATGTGATAATTTAATACATTCATATATTTTATAAAAATCAAATCATGTCATTGGGTATCCTTTACCTTAAATATTTCTTTGTGCTAGAAACATTCAAATTATTCTCTTCTATTTTGAAATATACAATAGATTATTGTAAACTGTAGCCGCCCTACTGATCTATTGAATCCTAGGTCTTATTTTCCCTATCAAACTGTGTGTTTATATCCATTCATCAACCTCTCTTTATCCTCCCCCCACACTTCCTGGCCTCTGGTAACCACTAATATACTCTCTATCTCCATGTGATCCACTTTTTTAGCTCCCACATATATGTGAGAACATGCGATAGTTGTTTTTCTGTGCTTGGCTTATTCGCTTAACAAAATGACATATGGTGCCATCTATGTTGCTGCAAATGACAAGATTTCATTCTTTTTATGGCTGAATAATATTCCATTATATATGTCACATTTTCTTAATCTATTTATCCACTTCTGGGCACTTAGGTTGATTTCATATTTTGGCCATTATGAATAGCTCTGCAGTAAACATGGGAAGGCAGATATCTCTTCAATATATTGATTTACTTTCTTTTAGATATATACCCAGCAGTGGAACTTCTAGATCATATGCTAGTTCTATTTTTAGTTTTTGAGGAACCTTCATACAGTTTTCCATAGTGGCTGTACTAATTTACATTCCCACTAACAGTTTATCAGGGTTCCCCTTTCTCCACATCTTCTCCAGCATCTTTTTACAGAAAAGATATTCTTGGCCAGGCGCAGTGGCTCATGCCTATAATCCCAACACTTTGGGAGGCCGAGGCAGGTGGATTACCTGAGGTTGGGAGTTTGGGACCAGCCTGGCCAACATGGTGAAACCTCATCTCTACTAAAAATATAAAAATCAGCCGGGCGTGGTGGTGGGCGCCTGTAATCCAGCTACTCGGGAGGCTGAGGCCGAAGAATCGCTTGAACCTGGAGATGGAGGTTGCAGTGAGTCAAGATTGCACCACTGCACTTCAGCCTGGGCGACAGGAGTGAAACTCTATCTCAAAAAAAAAAAAAAAAAAAAAAAAGATGTTCTCTATTTTTTTTTTGTAAAAAGCCATTTTAACTGGGGTGAAATGATATCTCATTTAATTTTGATTTGCTTTTCTGTGATGATTAGTGACATTGAGCATTTTCTCATATCTCTGTTGGCCATTTGTATGTCTTCTTTTGAGAAATATCTATTGAGATCTTTTGTCCATTTTTAAACTGGGTTATTTGGTTTTTTGTTATAGAGTTGTTTGAGCTCCTTATATATTCTGGTTATTAATCCCTTGTCAGATTGATAGTTTGCAAATATTTTCTTCTATTCTGTGGGTTGTCTCTTCACTTTGTTGATTGTTTCCATGGCTGTCCTGGAGATTTTTAGCTTGACATAATCCCATTTTTCTATTTTTGGTTTGGTTGCCTGTGCTTTTGAGATCTTCCACAAAAAATCTCTTTGCCCAGACCAATGTCCTGGAATATTTCTCCAATGTTTTCTTCTAGTAGTTTCATAGTTTCAGGTCTTACGTTTAAATATTTAATCCATCTTTGTTTGATTTTTTTATATGGTGAGAGATAGGGGTCTAGTTTCATTCATCTGCATATAGTTATTTAGTTTTCCCAGAACCATTTATTGAAAGTACTGTTCTTTCCCCATTGTGTGTTCTTGGCGCCTTTGTCAAAAATGAGTTCTCTGTAAATGCATGGATTTATATCTAGGTTATCTATTCTGTTCCATTGGTCTTTGTGTCTCTTTTTATGCCAGTACTATGCTGATTTGGTTACTATAGCTTTGTACTACATTTTTTTGTTTTGTTTTATTTTAGAGACAGGGTCTTTCTCTGGTGTCCAGGCTGGAGTGCAGTGGTATGATCATAGGTCACTGCAGCCTCAATCTCCTTGGGCTCATGGGATCCTCCTGCTTCAGCCTCCTGAATAGCTGGGGCTATAGGTGTGTACCACTGTGGCCAGTTTGTAGTGTATTTTGAAGTCAGGAAATGTGATGCCTCCAGCTTTGTTCTTTTTACTCAGGCTTACTTTGGCTATTTGAGGTCTTTTGTAGTTCCATATAAATTTTAGGATTTTTTTTCTATATCTATGAAGAATACCTTTGCTATTTTGATAGAGATTGCACCAAATCTATAAAATGCCTTGGGTAATATTGTTATTTTAACAATATTAATTCTTCCAATACATGAGCATGGGATATCTTTCCATTTTTTTGCATCCTCTTCAATTTATTTCATTAATTTTATAGTTTTTCTTGTATAGATCTTTCACTTTGGTTACATTGATTCTTAGGTATTTTACATTCTTTGTAGCTATTGGAAATGGGATTGCGCTTGACTTCTTTTTCAGATTGTTTGCTGTTAGCGTATACAAATGCTATTGGGTTTTGTATGTTGAATTATCCTGCAACTTTACTGAATTCATTCATCAACTCTAACGGTTTTTTGTTGGAGTCCCTTTTTTTTTTTTTTTTTTTTAGGAGGAGGAGTCTTGCTTTTATTACCCAGGCTGGAGTGCAATGGCACGATCTCAGCTCACTGCAACCTCCGCCTCCCGGGTTCAAGTGATTCTCCTGCCTCAGCCTCCCGAGTTAGCTGGGATTACAGGCACCCGCCACCACACCCGGCTAATTTTTTTTTTTTTTTTTTTTTTTGTATTTTTAGTAGAGACAGTGTTTCACCATGTTGGCCAGGCTGGTCTCAAACTCCTGACCTCAGATGATCCACCCACCTCGGCCTCCCAAAGTGCTGGGATTACAGGTATAAGCCACTGCGCCCGGCCTTTTTTTTTTTTTTTTTTTTTTTAAGAGAGAGACAGGATCTCACTGTATTGCCCAGGCTGGTGTCAAACTCCTGGCCTCAAGTAATCCAACCACCTCAGCTTCCCAAAGTGTTAGGATTACAAGTGTAAGCCACCACGCCCCATGGAGTCTTTAGATTTTTCTAAGTATAAGACCATGCCATCTGCAAACAAGGCTAATTTGACTTCTTCATTTCCAGTTTGGATGCCCTTCATTTCCTTCTCTTGCCTAATTGCTCTGGCCAGAACTCCCAATATTACATTGAATAAAAGTGGTAAAAGTGGGCATCCTTGTCTTGTTCCAGATCTTAGAGGAAAGGCTTTCAATTTTTCTCCATTTATTACAATGTTAGCTGTGAGTTTGTCATAGATAGCTTTTATTATTTTAAGGTATGTTCCTTCTATACCCAATTTTTTTAGGGCTTTTATCATAACTCGATGTTGAATTTTTTTAGAAAGCTTTTTCAGGGTCTGTTGCAATGATCATATGGTTTTTGCTCTTGGTTCTGTTACTATGATGTGTCATGCATATTGATTTGTGCATGTTAAACCATCCTTACATCCCTGGGATGAATCCCATCTGATCATGGTGAAGGATCTATACTCACAATATTGTACAACCACCACCACTATCTATTTCCAACACTTTTTCATCACACCAAACAGAAACTTTGTACCCACCAAGAAATAACTCCTCATACTCCCTGACCCCAGCTCCTAGTATCCTCTATTCTGCTTTCTGTCTCCATGAATTTGCCTTTTCTAGGTATCTTACATAAATAGAATCATACAATATTTGTCCCTTTGTGTCTGGTTTCTTTCACTTAGAAATGTTTTCAGGCTTCATCTATGTTGTCAAATATATCAGATTTTCATTCCTTTTTAAGGCTGGATAATATCCCTAACAGTGTGTGAGGATCCCAATTTCTCCATTTCCTTACCAACAGTTGTTGTTTTCCCTTTTAAAAAATTATCATAGCCATCCTAGGATCTGTCTAATTTTGTCACATAAAGTGTTACTGTGGAAAGGAGCACGGATCTACGCAGAAGTCCAAGCCTCATCACTAACAGACTAACAGTGTGAGGTGAACAATCCTGGAGCTCTTAGTGCCTCAGTTTCTTTCTCTGTAAAGTGGAGCTAATAATGCCTGCCTGGCCAAGCTGTATAGGTGGAGTGAAGATCATGATGCATATAAAACACTAGTACAGACTCTAGAATGTGGTAGCTATTATTTTCCACAGAATGTAAACTTAATGGAGGCAGAGATTTGGTCTGTTAGGCACACCTTAGTATCCCAACCCCTGGAGCAGTGAGTGGTGCTCAGTAGGCACTCCAAAAATATCTGCGGAACGAATGAATGAACTCTTAACAAGCAGGGCTATGTGGAAGTGAGTTGTCATGGATAGTGAGGACCCTGTTACTGGCGGTCTTCAAGCATGATCTGCATAAACACTGAGTGGCGATTATGTACTGGACCCCGTGGAATAATAAGATGGAAACACACCCACCTAGCCTTCAAAGAGCAAAGGCTACAGAGTTGTGGGGACATAAGTCCCCCATAACTTATGATACAAACCATGCAGGCTCCTGGCAGAGTGGGGTCCCCAGGGAAGATAGCCAGGAGGGCTAGGGGCTTGAGCTGGAGCACCCTTGGGGCAGGTGTGGCCCTGACCCAGTGAGGCCAGCCTGGCTGCGGCCACCTACCCTGTCCCAGGTGCTGCCAGATCGCGACGGAAAGCGCTGCATGTTCTGTGTGAAGACAGCCACCCGCACGTATGAGATGAGCGCCTCAGACACGCGCCAGCGCCAGGAGTGGACAGCTGGTGAGTGCTCGCTAGGTGGCTTGGGTCTGGCTGGTCCTTAGGCGCCTCACCTGTGAAAAGGGGGTGATAATACTTTGTCCAGCGGGAGGTTGGAGAGTGGACTCGGGAAACTCCTAAGGCCCCTTTCGGGCTGTGTGCGAGGATCCGACCGACCCGCTCCCGCTCTTCGGCAGCCATCCAGATGGCGATCCGGCTGCAGGCCGAGGGGAAGACGTCCCTGCACAAGGACCTGAAGCAGAAACGGCGGGAGCAGCGGGAGCAGCGGGAGCGGCGCCGGGCGGCCAAGGAGGAGGAGCTGCTGCGGCTGCAGCAGCTGCAGGAGGAGAAGGAGCGGAAGCTGCAGGAGCTGGAGCTGCTGCAGGAGGCGCAGCGGCAGGCTGAGCGGCTGCTGCAGGAGGAGGAGGAACGGCGCCGCAGCCAGCACCGGGAGCTGCAGCAGGCGCTCGAGGGCCAACTGCGCGAGGCGGAGCAGGTGGGGTTAGCTCCTGGCGCCGGGGACGGGACCGGTGGGGTGGGAGGCTGGCCAGGGGCGGAGCGCCGGGGGCGGGGCCTGGGCAGAGGGCGGAGCTCCTGGGTTGAGGGGCGCGCACTAAGGTGGAGCTTGGAATGAAGGATTGTTGGGACAGAGTCCGCGGGTTTGAAAGAGAGATTTGGGATGGGGCTTCCGCCAGGGGCAGAACCTGGGGCTAAGAAAGCGGTGTGGGGCGAGATCCGAGCCCGTGGATGGATGGGGCCTGGTTCGGAGACCTTGGCTGTGGGTTGAGGCTTGGGCAGAAGGAGCCGTTGAAGACCGTGTGATTGGGGATTAGATTGGACCAAGTTTGGACTAGACTTGAACTGAGTTTACAGTGAAACCAGTTTGAGAGGCAAGCGGGACGCGTATGGAGGCGGACTAGGCGTGCAGAGGCAATTAGATTTAGGATTTAAGAAACCTGGATCTGGAGTCAGAAACACGTAGATTCAATCCCAGCTCTGCTTCTTACGAGCCCGGTGATCCCAGGCAAGCTCATTTTACTGAGCCTTATCAGTAAAATACTAATACTAATAGAACTTTGCTCACAGAGGTACGGTGAGGGTTAAATGAGGAAACACTTGTAGTGTCCAGTAACTTTTTGTTGTAATAATTGTAGTTATCGTCACCTCCTTCCTAGCATCAGCCATGATTATAACATATTATATAATAATTATTAAGTTAGTGCTAGGAAGGAGATGACCATATTTTTATATCTTATTTAATTATATAATGTTGTTTAATTACATGTTATATAATTATGATTAAGGTTGGTACTAGGAAGGGAATAACTTGAGCCCGTTTCCCCCACGTGGCATCTGTTCACCGACCATTATCTGTTCCAGTCAGGCTCTCAGGGGTCAGATCAGGAAACCCCAACATGAAGGAGTTCCCCAGACCCTCACCCCTAGGGAGCTTAGCAACATGCCCACCCCCTCCTCCTCCGCCCCCACGTGCCCCTTTTGACCTGGCTCTTGGTCCACCACCTCCCCCCTCCACAGGCCCGGGCCTCCATGCAGGCTGAGATGGAGCTGAAGGAGGAGGAGGCTGCCCGGCAGCGGCAGCGCATCAAGGAGCTGGAGGAGATGCAGCAGCGGTTGCAGGAGGCCCTGCAACTAGAGGTGAAAGCTCGGCGAGATGAGGAATCTGTGCGACTCGCTCAGACCAGGTAGGCCTGAGGAACCTCTTCTGGTTCTCTCACCACCCCTCCTGGAACCCACCCCAGTTTTCCTGCTTGCTGCACACCTGCAAGGTGCCTTGGCACTAGAGACTACACAGTACACACTCACCCGGCAGACTGCTGGAAGAGGAGGAAGAGAAGCTGAAGCAGTTGATGCAGCTGAAGGAGGAGCAGGAGCGCTACATCGAACGGGCGCAGCAGGAGAAGGAAGAGCTGCAGCAGGAGATGGCACAGCAGAGCCGCTCCCTGCAGCAGGCCCAGCAGCAGCTGGAGGAGGTGCGGCAGAACAGGCAGAGGGCTGACGAGGATGTGGAGGTGAGGCCTGGGGTGGGATGGGGTGGAGGCTGGCAGGGTAAGCTCATTAGGACACAGGCTCTGGAGCCAGGCTGCCTTCCCTCAAACCCTGGCCCTAGCAGCTGCTGGCTGTGTGACTTTGGACAAATTCCCAAACTTCTTGGAGTTAGTCTCTCACCTGGGAAAGGAAACTGGTAATATCATTGTTATGAAGATTAAATGAGATGATACATGATATTTAGTACATAGTAAGTGCTGAAGAAATATTTGCTGCTATCTTTGTTCACATTATCATTAACCTGGGCAAAAATTTTTCCTTCTACCCTTCCAAGCCCCTGTCTTGCTATCCTTGTACTTTGGCTCTACTCCTTGGAGCCTGAATCTCCATAAATTCAAACACAGAAATATGTAACATAGAAAGGGAAAGTTCCTCCATGATCCCCCCCACCTCACAACCACTGCTAATGGCTCTGTGAAATGTTGAACAGAGGTTCTTGGATTAGGTCCTGGAAAGGTGGTGTAGTGCAGTGGCTTAGAGCTCAAGTGTATCCCTGGGAAGTCACTTAAGCTCTTTTGAACTTTTTTGTTGTTAACTTCTGCTCTGGAAGTTAAATAAGATAATAAATATGCTTAGCACATCTTAGCTGCTCAATAAACGGAAACTATTATTATGGTTACATTTTACCTTTTGGAAGTCCATGAGTCCCATGAAATTGGAGGCAAACTCTATTCATGTATATATTAATAACCCTATGAGCATACATGGTTTTTCTCTGGGGAGATGATCAGTAGTCTTGGTCAGATTTTAAGCAGGCTGCAAACCTGAAAAGATCAAGACTCCATGCCATGGATGATGGTTCTGATCACTCCCCACTGGCCCTGCCCCCACAGGCTGCCCAGAGAAAACTGCGCCAGGCCAGCACCAACGTGAAACACTGGAATGTCCAGATGAACCGGCTCATGCATCCAATTGAGCCTGGAGGTGAGAAGGAATAGACTCTGGAGCTTTCCCTGGAGCTGGGAGGGAGAAAGGAGGGAGAAAGGGATACCTCCAGATCCCCCAGGGCCAGCAAAGGCAGGACTGGCAGTCAGGAGGCTCCCCTCTCCTCTGAGGGCTGAGGCAAGGCCCCTCGCCGCTCACCTTTGCATGCCTTTCTCCTTACTTGCCTGCCTTCTCTCTGCCAGATAAGCGTCCGGTCACCAGCAGCTCCTTCACAGGCTTCCAGCCCCCTCTGCTTGCCCGCCGTGACTCCTCCCTAAAGCGCCTGACCCGCTGGGGATCCCAGGGCAACAGGACCCCCTCGCCCAACAGCAATGAGCAGCAGAAGTCCCTCAATGGTGGGGATGAGGCTTCTGCCCCGGCTTCCACCCCTCAGGAAGATAAACTGGATCCAGCACCAGAAAATTAGCCTCTCCTAGCCACTTGTTCTTCCCAATGTCATATCCACCAGGACCTGGCCACAGCTGGCCTGTGGGTGATCCCAGCTCTTACTAGGAGAGGGAGCTGAGGTCCTGGTGCCAGGGGCCCAGGCCCTCCAACCATAAACAGTCCAGTATGGAAACTGGTTCACCCTTCATACCAGCTCCAAGCCCCAGACCATGGGGGCTGTCTGGGATGTTGATCCTTGAGAACTTGGCCCTGTGCTTTAGACCCAAGGACCCAATCCCTGGGCTGGGAAAGAGTGAACAAGCAAGCCGGGGCTACCTGCCCCCAGGTGGCCACCAAGTTGTGGAAGTACATTTCTAAATAAAAACTGCTCTTAGAATGAATTATTGGCTCAGGTCTGTCCATCTCTCCTGCCATTTCCTCCCTTCCTCCCTCAAGCCCAGTTATAGGTTCCAAAGAGCAGTAAAAGTATAATAAAGTGGTTAAGAAAGACCCTGCAGCTAGACTGCCTGGGTTCTGAACCTGGCTTTGCTATTTACTAACTGATTGACTTTGGTCAGTTTTCTTTATATCTCTGCGTTTCAGTTCCCAGGTTGGTAAAATAAAGATAATGACTGTACTTACCATATAGGGTTATATGAGGATTAAGTGTTTGGCACATGAGCGAGCACCATTATTAGTATCAGCCAAAAGTGTTTATTGAGTGTCTACTGCAGTTTTCCAGGTTATTTAATTCTCATGACAACTCTTAGAGCTGGAAATCACCATTGGCATTTTACAAATGGATGAATTGAGGTTCAGGGAGATTTGGTAACTTTCCCAAAGCCTTTCAGATTTGTTTCTCTTCCCATCATCTCTGACTCGCTGACCTTGTTACCCAAGACAGAGATCTGGGTATTTAGGAAGATTCATGTCCTCTCTCTCAGCCCCCTCATCCAAACCCCATCATCAAATCCAATAGACACTCTCCTTCCTACTCTCCTATCTGTCCCTCCTTTTCCATCCCCATGGCTACTGCCATGGCTGAGGCCTTTGTGCTTTCTACCTGGTTGTTAACCTTTAACTCCTCCTCCCTCTTGCCCATCTCACCAAGTCCAACTGATTGGACTTCCTTGGTTACTCTCAGATCCACACTTTTGAGGCCATGTCTGTCATGGCTACTGCCTTATTCTGGCTCTTGTCACTTCTCAACTAGATAAGAGCAGGAACCAGGTCTCCTTATCAACCCCTTTCCCCATTGCCACCTGGATAGGATTTCTAAAATGCAGATCTGTCCTTCACTCTTCCCAAATTCCAGTCCCTTGGTAGTATCCTAGAGTTTTGATATTTAAATTCACATTCCCATATGTGGCAGATGAGGCCCATGGCGATCTGTCCCAGGAGGGCCTCCTATGCCTCTGCCTTATAGAGCTACTTGCAGCTCCCTCTAGGCCTCACACTGACTTCCTTTCACCCATCCTTGTAACAGCCTTCATAACTAAATGCTTGAGCTCCTCAAGGGCAGGGACATATCTTCTTGAACTAAGAGCCATGGTGATTGGCTCTTAGAAGGCATGCAACAAATATTTGTCAAATACATATATGAATGAATAAATTCTGAAGTGAATAATTCAGGTGTCACAAAGCTAAAAAATTAGGGAGTAGCTGAAATTCAAGTTCATTCGTTTTCCAGGTCCCTACAAGCAACAGGGTCTCTACAAAACTCGGCTGGCCTCCAACTCCCGGGCTCAAGCAGTTTTCCCGCCTCAGCTTCCCAAAGTGCTGGGATTATAGGCAGGAGCCAATGCACTCTGCCCTCATTCAACAAATGTTTATTAAGCTCTTATTATATGCCAGCTTCTGGCTATATTGTACAGAACAAAAACAGAGTCCCTGCTTTCCTGGAGTTTATGTGGTATCTGATTTTTTGAAACCAAGTCTCCAGGCTGGAGACTGCCTGATCAGTCTCCAGGCTGGAGCGCGGTGCCTGATCTTGGTTCACTGCAACCTCCACCTCCCAGGTTCAGATGATTCTCCTGTCTCGACCTCTGGAGTAGCTGGGATTACAGGCGTGTGCCACCACACCTGGCATTTTTTTGTTGTTTTGTACTTTTAGTAGAGACGCGGTTTCACTGCATTGGTCAGCTAGTCTCAAAATCTTGGCCTCAAGTGATCTGCCCGCCTCAGCCTCCCAAAGTGCTAGGATTCCAGGTGTGAGCCACTGCGCCTGACTTTGCAAGTACACTAAACCTGATTGCAAGGAACTTCATTACAGTCTATTTAAAGTGTCGTGAAACAAAGCTGCTAATACAATGAGGCAGATTTCCAGGACGAGCAGTGAAGCTCAAACTCTAAGTGCTGTAGGAATTCAGAGAAAGGGGAAGTTGTAGGTAGAAGCTGGGATTTGGGATGGCCTTTATTTTTTAATAAAGGCAGCTGGGTGTGGTGGCTCACACCTGTAATCCTAGCACTTTGGGAGGCCAAGGTGGGTGGATTGTTTGAGCTCAGGAGTTTGAGACCAGGCTGGGCAACATGGTGAAAACCCATCTCTACAAAAAATACAAAAAAAGTTAGCCGGGTGTGGTAGCAGGCACCTGTAGTCCCAGCTACTTGGGAGGCTCAGGTGGGAGGATCACCTGAGCCCAGGAGGTTGAGGCTGCAGTGAGCTGTGATCTTGCCACTGCACTCCAGACTGGGTGATAGAGTGAGACCCTGTCTCAAAAAAAAAAAAAGACAGAAATTGTATGCATCCTCTGTAACTATTGCTTTTTGTTTTTTTAATTTTTTTATTTAATTTTATTTTAAATTTTAATCTATTTATTTATTTTGAGACTGGGTTATGAGACTGGCTAATTTTTGTATTTTTGTAGAGACAAGGTTTCACCATGTTGCCCAGGCTAATCTCAAACTCCTGGGCTTAAGTGATCCACCGACCTCGGCCTCCCAAAGTGTTGGGATTACAAGCATGAGCCACTGCACCTGGCCGGTAGCTATTATGTTTCAAACTAATGATGAAAAATACTATATGTCATCTTAAAAATGTGCAAGGTGGCTGGATGCAGTGGCTCATGGCTGTAATCCCAGCACTTTGGGGGGCCAAGGTGGGAGGATCATTTGAGGCCAGGAGTTCAAAGCCAGCCTGGGCAAAATAGTGAGCTCATGTCTCTACAAAAAGTAAAAAAAATTAGGTGTGGAGACATGTGCCTAGAGTCCCAGCTACTGGGGAGGCCAAGGTGGGAGGATCCCTTGAGGCCAGGAGTTGGAGACCAGCCTCGGCAACATAGTGAGACCCCATATCTACAAAAAATTTAAAAACAATTTTTTTAATTACCCAGGTGTGGTGCATGCGGAGGTCACGCCACTGCACTTCAGCCAAGACTACAGAGTGAGAATCCATCTTTTAAAAAAAAAAAAAAAAAAGAAAAAAATGTGCAAGAGGTCCAGGCCCCAGATCAAAATTGCCAATCCAGAAGGTTCCTCTGTCAGGCAAGTTACTATCACTAGTTCTGCTGCCAGTATTAGTCAGGCCTGGTATCTAATCAATGCCAGGCTTTTCTCTGAGAAGGGAATGGGGTATGGCTAGAGCAGTGTAGATTCCCTCATAACCCCTTTCTGCTGTTTTCTTGTGATCTAATTGTGGAATTTTTAGGGTCAGTGATTCCAGGGTTTTTTTTGGTCGTTGTTGTTTGTTTGTTTTTGAGACAGAGTTTCACTCTTGTTGCCCAGGCTGGAGTGCAATGGCGCAATCTTGGCTCACTGCAACCTCCGCCTCCCAGGTTCAAGCAATTCTCCTGCCTCAGCCTCCCGAGTAGCTGGGATTACAGGTGTGCACCACCACACCTGGCTAACTTTTTGGATTACTAGTAGAGATGGGGTTTCACCATGTTGCCAGGCTGGTCTTGAACTCTTGCCCTCAGGTGATGTGCCCGCCTCAGCCTCCCAAAGTGCTAGGATTACAGGCGTTGAGCCACCACACCCGGCCTGATTCCACATTGTAAATAATTTGTAAGTATTCAGTTTCTACACAACTTTATCATCTGCTAAGAATTTTAAAATAATATTCTCTGTTCAGCTGTCAATGTTGAAACCCATATTTCGTATTACAAGCTTTTCCCTGGTTTTAGCTTTGTTTGGAGTTTTTTGATGCAGGAATATTATTTCTGTTTGTCAATAAGAAATGTAAGACTGGAATGTTAATAAATTTCAGTTTAGTTCTATGATGTCAAGAATTTAAAAATTTAAAAAATTACTGCAGGAAAAAGATAGCTATAAAAAAAAAAAAAAAAAAAAGGCCCAGGGCTGGGCACGGTGCCTCATGCCTATAATCCCCGCATTTTGGGAGGCCAAAGCAGGTGGATCATGAGGTCAGGAGTTCAAGACCAGCCTGGCCAACATGATGAAACCCTGTCTCTACTAAAAATACAAAAATTAGCTGGGCATGGTGGTGCATGCCTGTAGTCCCAGCTACTCGGGAGGCTGAGGCAGAAGAATTGCTTGAACCCAGGAGACAGAGGTTGCAGTGAGCCGAAATCATGCTACTGCACTCCAGCCTGGGTGACAGAGCAAGACTCTGTCTCAAAAAAAAAAAAAAAAAAAAATTAGGCTGGGTAGGGCCAGGCGCAGTGGCTCATACCTGTAATCCCAGCACTTTGGAAGGCCAAGATGGGTGGATCATAAGGTCAGGAGTTTGAGACTAGCCTGGCCAACATGGTGAAACCCCGTCTCTACTAAAAATACAAAAATTAGCCAGGCATGGTGGCGTGCGCCTGTAGTCCCAGCTAGTCGGGAGGCTGAGGCAGGAGAATGGCTTGAACCTGGGAGGCGGAGGCTGCAGTGAGCTGAGATCACGCCACTGCACTCCAGCCTGGGCAACAGAGTGAGACTCCGTCTCAAAAAAAAAAAAAAATTAGACTGGGCGTGGTGGTGTGCACCTGTATTCCCAACTACTCTGGAGGCTGAGGTGGGAGGATTGATTGAGTCCAGGAGGCAGAGGTTGTAGTGGGCCATGATAGTGCCACTTCACTCCAGCTTGGGTGACAGAGTGAGACTTTTTCCAAAAAAAAAAAAAGAATTTAAAAAATTGATTGGCTAAAAAATGCTTCATCTTAGATAAAGCTTGGAATTACTATCTTAAAAAATACGCAAGGGGCGGCCGGGCGCGGCTGGCTCACGCCTGTAATCCTAGCACTTTGGGAGGCCGAGGTGGGCGGATCACAAGATCAGGAGATCGAGACCATCCTGGCTAACACAGTGAAACCCCGTCTCTACTAAAAATACAAAAAAATTAGCCGGGCATGGTGGCGGGCTCCTATAGTCCCAGCTACTCGGGAGGCTATGGCAGGAGAATGGCGTGAACTCGGGAGGCAGAGCTTTCAGTGAGCCGAGATCGCACCACTGCACTCCAGCCTGGGTGACAGAGTGAGACTCCGTCTCAAGAAAATAAATAAAATAAAATAAAATAAAAAATATGCAAGGGACTGTATGGTTCTTATATATTCTCTCAGGATTGGAAGGGCAATTTTGCTATGGAGAACCCATGAGTGAGACCTGGTTATAGAGATTCTTGGAAGCTATGCAGAGTTTAGATTTGAGGTGGCAAGCCAAACTCTGAGCCTCAGTTTCCTCACTTGTAAATGGGGTCCATTCCAGGCTTTTAAATATTCTATGGTGGGACATAGGGATGGATTGACAGTGGAGGCGTGATATAGTGATGTAATGAAAGGAAGATCACTTCAGACACCTGAATGCAAGCCATGATGGGACTGGCATGAGAAGCCGTCAACCTTGGGGGACATTTCTATGTGGAAGGAGAATGTATTTTCTAGTCTTTTAATTCCAGGGTTAGAAAATAACTCCTGTGTCCTTTCCATCACCCTGGACAAAGGAAAGTGTGTCCTGTCTCTGATGCCTTCACAGATACTCATAAACCTTAGGGGCCACATGGAATGCGCAGCATTTGTGGTCCCACGTCTTCTCTTTTTCTGTGGCTTGTATGTGAGGAGGGATGGGGAAGTGGGGCTGGAGTACAAGAGGCGTATTAACAACTATTGCCGGGGTCCACCTGGCCCAAGGGGTGCCTACTGAGTCGCCTCTCTAGTTCCTGCAGCAGTGAGAGGGGAAGGAGAGGGCAATGCCTGGCAGGCTGATTTCAGAAGACTGAGGAGGCCCCCACCTGCTGGCTAGAGGCTGAAATGGCTATGGAGAATCAAATTCAGAGGCGATCCAGCCTTCCCACTCTGCACTGTGAGTTGTTCAGCTGTAAGTTGTTGAGTTACACAGTAATCAGGCATCAGAGCAGGTTTTGGTAGCTGAAATCCCTGTCTGGTCTGGAACGGGCTGTAGATGCTTGGCAGGAATCAACTTTTCCCACTCTGAGCTGTCCCCCAGGGCAAATCTAGTCAAAATGAAGATTCAGGGAAGTTATTTTAGTCTAGGTTTGTGATTCAAGTAACAGAAACTGACTGATTTAAGCTGACTTAACTGACTTTCCAGAAAAGAAATTTATATATATATATATATATATTTATATATATATTTATATATATAAATTTATATATATATTTATATATATAAAGAATATAAGGGAGTACCTTAAATAATTGGGAGGTCTTAGAGTCTGTGTAGTCAGAAACAGTACCCAAATCAAGCCACACAACAGTGTGTTCTTGTGAACACACTCCAGCTGCCACCTCTGGGTACAGAAGCTGCTGCTTCCTTGGCTAATCTTACCAAATGCTGGATGCTGCTCTTACAACTGCTGCCCTGGCTGTCTCTGGAAATTGGGTGGAACTGCTGCTGCCACTCACCTGAATCAATTATGCTTGCTTCCTGGTTCTTCATCTTCCCACCTTTCAATGCATCTGATTGCTGTGCCTTGGTCATGTGACTATGTCCTAGCTGCACAGGAGGCTGGAAGAAAATGCCTGTAGTTCCAGCCATTCTGGAGGCTGAGGTGGGAAGATTGCCGCTTCAGCCCAGGAAGCAGAGATTGCCGAGATAGCTCCACTGCACTCCAACCTGGGCGACAGAGCAAGACCCTGTCTCAAAAAGAAAGAGAGAGGGAGAAAGAGGGAGGAGAAAGAAAGGAGGGACGTAGAGAGAGAGAGAGAGAGAGGAAGGAAGGAAGGAAGGAAGGAAGGAAGGAAGGAAGGAAGGAAGGAAGGAAAATATATAGGGGAATGAAGTCAAATGTCAAACATCAGAAAAGCTCTTACATGGAAAATAATTTTGACTTAGTTTACCTCCAATGGGTAGAACTAAGATTATTGGGTAAGAGCATCAGAGGATATATGTTTTTTCTTAATATAAAGAAGATTTTTGTTGTTCTTAGAAAATAGCCAGGCGAGGTGGCTCACGCCTGTAATTACACCAGCACTTTGGGAGGCCAAGGCGAGTGGATCACCTGAGGTCAGGAGTTCCAGGCTAGCATGGTCAACATGTTGAAACCTGTCTCTACTAAAAATACAAAAATTAGCCAGTGTGGTGGAGGGCACCTGTAATCCCAGCTACTCGGGAGGCTGAGGCATGAGAATTGCTTGAACCCGGGAGGTGGAGGTTGCATTGTGCCTAGATCACGCCACTGCACTCCAGTCTGGGCGACAGAGCGAGACTCCATCTCAAAAAAAAAAAAAGAAGAGGAAAACAAAACAATATTTCTATTATGGAAAAAAAAAGCATGCTCAGAAAAAAACATAGAAAAACAATAACTTGCAGAACCACCATCCAAAGACAGTTACTGGTAAGATTTTTGTGTGTTTCCTTTCAGTTTTTTTGTTTGTTTTGTTTTGTTTGTTTGTTTTTGTTTTTGGAGACAGAGTCTTGCTTTGTTGTCCAGGCTGGAGTGCAGTGGCATGATCTTGGCTCACTGCAACCTCCACCTCCCGGGATCACGCGATTCTCCTGCCTCAGCCTCCTGAGTAGCTGGGACTACAGGTGCCTGCCACCAAGCCCGGCTAATTTTTTTTGTATTTTTAGTAGAGACAGGGTTTCACCATGTTGACCAGGCTGGTCTCGAACTCCTGATGTTAAGTGATCCACCCGCCTCGGCCTCCCAAAGTGCTGGGATTATAGGTGTGAGCCACTGAGCCCGGAATTTTTTTTTTTTTTTTTTTTGAGACAGGGTCTCACTCTGACGCCCAGGCTGGAGTGCACCAGAGCAATCTCAGCTCACTGCAACCTCCACCTCCCAGGTTCAAGCGACCCTTGTGCCTCAGCCTACTGAGTAGCAGGTACTATAGGCACATGCCACCATGCTCGGCTCCTTTCAGTTTTTTCCATGCTAATTTTTAGTTTTCAAAAAAGTGTGATTTCACTCCGTACGTATCATCATATCCTTTTCCACTTAATATCAGATTATAACATTTTTCCACTTTATTACTGTCCAAAAGACCACTATGATGGTTAAATAGTAGATAGGAGAACTTTACTAAGTGATATCAGTTTGCAAACCAGGAAGAGATAGTCTTAGACATGGACCAAAGGTGCTCTCTATTCTCTTCAAAGAGGGAAAGGGCAGGTTGGGTTTTAAGCCTCACAGGGTCTGTACTACACAATAGTCATACATATTTAGCGGGTTTGGGGGAAAAACTATACATATTTATGAGGGGAGCCAAGTACATGCACAATGGGCAAACATATATGTAACATACATCCCATGTTCACTTTGGGGCAGGTTTTAGCATTAAAATGAGGTGGAATTTGGCTCTTTACATCAAAGGTGAATTATAGAACACAAAGACGGTTTGTGTGGAGCCTCTATAAACTGGCTGAAACTGGTTGAAGGTCTGCAGCTGCTTATCAAAAAAGAATGTTTGCAGGCCAGTGGCTCATGCCTGTAATTCCAGCACTTTGGGAGGCCAAGGTGGGTGGATTGCTTGTGCTCAGGAGTTCGAGACAAGCCTGGGCAACATGGGGAGTTCCCATCTCAATTATAAAAAGTAAAAAATGTTAAAAAAATAAAGAAAAGGGCTGGGTGCGGTGGCTCACACCTGTAATCCCAGCACTTTGGGAGGCTGAGGCAGGCAGATCACCTGAGGTTAGAAGTTTGAGACCAGCCTGACCAACATGGAGAAACCCCATCTCTACTAAAAATACAAAATTAGCTGGGCGTGGTGGCACATGCCTGTAATCCCAGCTACTCAGGAGGCTGAGGCAGGAGAATCCCCAGAGGCGGAAGTTGTGGTGAGCTGAGATCGCGCCATTGCACTCCAGCCTGGGCAACAAGAGCGAAACTCGGTCTCAAAAAAAAAAAAAAAAAGAAAGAAAGAAAGAAAGAAAATAATGTAAGGCCAGTCCTCTGTCCAATCAGAGTTGTAGAGGTCTGGCTTGTAAATTAGCTAGGAGAGGTCTGATCATTTGCCTGATACCTCCTGTTATTAAGAGAGTTTAACCAGAATGTGGTTTTTCCTGTAGCCACAGGAATTTAGGGAGTTGCCATGCCAGCTGCGTTGAACCGTGTAATTAACCTTTGTTTCCTTAACCTTAGGTTCTGTCTTAGTGATAAAGGGGTGTGTGTTTTGGTCTCTCAGACCATATTACCAACTCTTTTTAAACATCATTTTTAATGGCTGCATAATATTCCATCAGAAGGATACAGCATGATTTACCTAAACATTTCTCTGTTGTTGGACAATTAGGTTATCTCCAGTTTTTTGTTGGTTTAAATAATACTGAATGAGCATTTTTGTGTACAAAGCCTTTTATGTATTTAGGATTATTTCCTCAAGACAGACTATCCAAAGTAGAATTATGGGTTCTAAATAATAAATATAGAGATAGGTATTTATTAGATATATTATATTAAATTTCATATATTTTTAATATAAAAATGAAGTGAAAAATAGAATAACTTAGCAGTGCTCCTTGAATTTCTTTTAGGAGAGGAACTGCCTTTTTGTTTTTTTGAGACAGTCTTGCTCTGTCACCCAGGCTGGAGTGCAATGGCACGATCTTTGCTCACTGCAACCTCCACCTTCCAGGTTCAAGTGATTCTCCTGCTTCAGCCTCCTGAGTAGCTGGGATTACAGGCATGTGCCACCATGTCTGGCTAATTTTTTGTACTTTTTAATAGAGACAGGGTTTCACTGTGTTAGCCAGGATGGTTTCAATCTCCTGACCTGGTGATCCAAACTGTCTCTATTAGGAATGTTAACTTAAAAATCACAAATTTGGGCCAGGCACGGTGGCTCATGCCTGTAATCCCAGCACTTTGGGAGGTTGAGGCAGGCAGATCACGAGGTCAGGAGATTGAGACCATCCTGGCTAACACAGTGAAACCCTGTCTCTACTAAAAATGCAAAAAATTAGCTGGGCGTGGTGGTGGGCTGTAGTCCCAGCTACTTGGGAGGCTGAGGCAGGAGAATGGGGTGAACCCAGGAGGCAGAGCTTGCAGTGAGCCAAGATCGCACCACTGCACTCCAGCCTGGGTGACAGAGAAAGACTCCATCTCAAAAAAAAAAAAAAAAAAAAAAATCACAAATTTGGCCAGGCATGGTGGCTCACGCCTGTAATCCCAGCATTTTGGGAGGCTGAGGCAGACAGATCACTTGAGGTCAGGAGTTCGAGACCAGCCTGGCCAACATGGCAAAATTCCATCTCTACTAAAAATACAAAAATGAGTGGATGGCTGAATAGGAACAGCTCCGGTCTGCAGCTCCCAGCATGATCAACACAGAAGATGGGTGATTTCTGCATTTCCAACTGAGGTACCTGGTTCATCTCATTGGGACTGGTTGGACAGTGGGTGTAGCCCACGGAGGGCGAGCCAAAGCAGGGCAGGGCATCGCTTCACACGGGAAGCACAAGGGGTTGGGGGATTTCCCTTTCCTAGCCAAAGGAAGCCGAGACAGACTGTACCTGGGAAAACAGGACACTCCCGCCTAAATACTGCACTTTTCCAATGGTCTTAGTAAACCGCACACCAGGAGATTATATCCCACGCCTGGCTTGGAGGGTCCCACGCCCATGGAGCCTTGCTCACTGCTAGCACAGCAGTCTGAGATTGACGTGTGAGGCAACAGCCTGGCAGTGGGAGGGGCATCCGCCATTGCTGAGGCTTGAGTAGGTAAACAAAGCAGCCAGGGAAGCTTGAACTGGGTGGAGTCCACTGCAGCTCAGCAAAGCCTGCTGCCTCTGTTGACTCTACCTCTAGGGGCAGGGCATAGCTGAATAAGAGTAGGCAGAAACTTCTTCAGACTTAAAAGTCGCTGTCTGACAGCTCTTAAGAGCAGTGGTTCTCCCAGCATGGCATTTGAGCTCTGTGAACAGACAGACTGCCTCCTCAAGTGGGTCCCTGACCCCTGTGTAGCCTAACTGGGAGCACCTCCCAGTAGGGGCTGACTGACACCTCATACAGGCGGGTGCTCCTCTGGGATGAAGCTTCCAGAGGAAGGATCAGGCAGCAATATTTGCTGTTCTGCAATATTTGCTGTTCTGCAGCCTCTGCTGGTGATACCCAGGCAAACAGCGTCTGGAGTGGACCTCCAGCAAACTCCAACAGACCTGCAGCTGAGGGACCTGACTGTTAGAAGGACAACTAACAAACAGAAAGGAATAGCATCAACATTACAAAAAGGATATCCACACCAAAACCCCATCCATAGGTCACCAACATCAAAGACTAAAGGTAGATAAAACCACAAAGATGGGGAGAAAACAGAGCAGAAAAGCTGAAAATTCTAAAAACCAGAGTGCCTCTTCTCTTCCAAAGGATTGCAGCTCCTCGCCAGCAATGGAAAAAAGCTGGACGGAGAATGACTTTGATGAGTTGACAGAAGTAGGCTTCAGAAGGTCGGTAATGACAAACTTCTCTGAGCTAAAGGAGGATGTTCGAACCCATCGCAAGGAAGCTAAAAACCTTGAAAAAAGATTAGACGAATGGCTAACTAGAATAAACAGTGTAGAGAAGACCTTAAATGACCTGATGGAGCTGAAAACCATGGCTCGAGAACTACGTGATGCGTGCACAAGCTTCAGTAGCTGATTCGATGAAGTGGAAGAAAGGGTATCAGTGATTGAAGATCAAATTAATGAAATAAAGTGAGAAGAGAAGTTTAGAGAAAAAAGAGTAAAAAGAAACGAACAAAGCCTCCAAGAAATATGGGACTATGTGAAAAGACCAAATCTACGTTTGATTGGTATACTTGAAAGTGATGGGGAGAATGAAGCCAAGTTGGAAAACACTCTTCAGGATATTATCCAGGAGAACTTCTCCAACCTAGCAAGGCAGGCCAACATTCAAATTCAGGAAATACAGAGAACACTACAAAGATACTCCTCAAGAAGAGCAACCCCAAGACACATAATTGTCAGATTCACCAAGGTTGAAATGAAGGAAAAAATGTTAAGGGCAGCCAGAGAGAAAGGTCAGGTTACCCACAAAGGGAAGCCCATCGGACTAACAGTGGATTTCTCAGCAGAAACTCTACAAGCCAGAAGAGAGTGGGGGCCAATATTCAACATTCTTCAAGAAAGGAATTTTCAACCCAGAATTTCATATCCAGCCAAACTAAGCTTCATAAGTGAAGGAGAAATAAAATCCTTTACAGACAAGCAAATGCTGAGAGATTTTGTCACCACCAGGCCTGCCTTACAAGAGCTCCTGAAGGAAGCACTAAACATGGAAAGGAACGGCTGGTACCAGCCACCGCAAAAACATGACAAATTGTAAAGACCATTGATGCTAGGAAGAAACTGCATCAACTAATGGGCAAAATAACCAGCTAACATCATAATGACAGGATCAAATTCACACATAACAATATTAACCTTAAATGTAAATGGGATAAATGCCCAATTAAAAGACACAGACTAGCAAATTGGATAAAGAGTAAAGACCCATCAGTGTGCTGTATTCAGGAGACCCATCTCACATGCAGAGACACACATAGGCTCAAAATAAAGGGATGGAGGAAGATCTGCCAAGCAAATGGAAAGCAAAAGAAAGCAGAGGTTGCAATCCTAGTCTCTGATAAAACAGACTTTAAACCAACAAAGATCAAAAGAGACAAAGAAGGTCATTACATAATGGTAAAGGGATCAATTCAACAAGAGGAGCTAACTACCCTAAATATTTGTGCACCCAATACAGGAGCACCCAGATTCATAAAGCAAGTCCTTAGAGACCTACAAAGAGACTTAGACTCCCACACAATAATAATGGGAGACTTTAACACCCCGCTGTCAACATTAGACAGATCAATGAGACAGAAGGTTAACAAGGATATCCAGGACTTGAACTCAGCTCTGCATCAAGCGGACCTAATAGACATCTACATAACTCTCCACCCCAAATCAACAGAATATACATTCTTCTCAGCACCACATTGCACTTATTCCAAAATTGACCACATAGTTGGAAGTAAAGCTCTCCTCAGCAAATGTAAAAGACCACAACAAACTGTCTCTCAGACCACAGTGAAATCAAATTAGAACTCAGGATTAAGAAACTCACTGAAAACCACACAACTACATGGAAACTGAACAACCTGCTCCTGAATGACTACTGGGTAAATAACTAAATGAAGGCAGAAATAAAGATGTTCTTTGAAAACAACGAGAACAAAGACACAACATACCAGAATCTCTGGGACATATTTAAAGCAGTGTGTAGAAGGAAATTTATAGCACTAAATGCCCACAAGAGAAAGCAGGAAAGATCTAAAATCGACACCCTAACATCACAATTAAAAGAACTAGAGAAGCAAGAGCAAACACATTCAAAAGCTAGCAGAAGGCAAGAAATAACTAAGATCAGAACAGAACTGAAGGGGATAGAGACATAAAAAACCCTTCAAAAAATCAGTGAATCCAGGAGCTGGTTTTTTGAAAAGATCAACAAAATTGATAGACCACTAGCAAGACTAATAAAGAAGAAAAGAGAGAAGAATCAAATAGACGCAATAAAAAATGATAAAGGGGATATCACCACCAATCCCACAGAAATACAAACTACCATCAGAGAATACTATAAACACCTCTATGCAAATAAACTAGAAAATCTAGAAGACATGGATAAATTCCTGGACACATACACCCTCCCAAGACTAAGCCTGGAAGATGTTGAATCTCTGAATAGACCAATAACAGGCTCTGAAATTGAGGCAATAATCAATAGCCTACCAACCAAAAAAAGTCCAGGACCAGATGGATTCACAGCCGAATTCTACCAGAGGTACAAAGAGGAGCTGGTACCATTCCTTCTGAAACTATTCCAATCAATAGAAAAAGAGGGAACCCTCCCTAACTCATTTTATGAGGCCATCATCATCCTGATACCAAAGCCTGGCAGAGACACAACAAAAAAGAGAATTTTAGACCAATATGCCTGATGAACATTGATGCGAAAATCCTCAAAAAAATACTGACAAACTGAATCCAGCAGCACATCAAAAAGCTTATCCACCACGATCAAGTCTGATTCATCCCTGGGATGCAAGGCTGGGTCAACATACGCAAATCAATAAATGTAATCCATCATATAAACAGAACCAATGACAAAAACCACATGATTATCTCAATAGATGCAGAAAAGACCTTCAACAAAATTCAACAACCCTTTATGCTAAAAACGCTCAATAAACTAGGTATTGATGGGACGTATCTCAAAATAATAAGAGCTATTTATGACAAACCCACAGCCAATATCATACTGAATGGGCAAAAACTGGAAGCATTCCCTGTGAAAACTGGCACAAGACAGGGATGCCCTCTCTCACCACCCCTATTCAACATAGTGTTGGAAGTTCTGGCCAGGGCAGTCAGGCAAGAGAAAGAAATAAAGGGTATTCAATTAGGAAAAGAGGAAGTCAAATCGTCCCTGTTTGCAGATGACATGATTGTATATTTAGAAAACCCCATCGTCTCAGCCCAAACTCTCCTTAAGCTGATAAGCAACTTCAGCAAAGTCTCAGGATACAAAATCAATGTGCAAAAATCACAAGCATTCCTATACACCAATAACAGACAGAGAGCCAAATCATGAATGAACTCCCATTCACAATTGCTACAAAGAGAATAAAATACCTAGGAATACAACTTACAAGGGATGTGAAGGACCCCTTCAAGGAGAACTACAAACCACTGCTCTTTTTTTTTTTTTTTTTTTTTTTTTCTGAGACAATCTCACTCTGTCACTGAGGCTGGAGTGCAGTGGTGCAGTCTCAGCTCACTGCAACCTCTGCCTCCTGGGTTCAAGCGATTCTCCTGCCTCAGTCTCCCAAGTGGCTGGGATTACAGGTGATCACCACCACGCCCAGCTTATATATATATATATACTTTAAGTTCTAGGGTACGTGTGCACAATGTGCAGGTTTGTTACATAGGTATACATGTGCCAAGTTGGTTTGCTGCACCCATTAACTCATCATTTACATTAGGTATTTCTCCTAATGCTATCCCTCCCCCAGGCCCCCACCCCACAACAGGTCCTGGTGTGTGATGTTCCCTGCCCTGTGTCCAAGTGTTCTCATTGTTCATTTCCCACCTATGAGTGACAATATGCGGTGTTTGGTTTTCTGTCTGTGTGATAGTTTGCTCAGAATGATGGTTTCCAGCTTTATCCATGTCCCTGCAAAGGACATGAACTCATCAATTTTTATGGCTGCATAGTATTCCATGGTGTATATGTGCCACATTTTCTTAGTCCAGTCTATCATTGATGGACATTTGGGTTGGTTCCAAGTCTTTGCTATTGTGAATAGTGCCTCAATAAACATACGTGTGCATGTGTCTTTATAGTAGCATGATTTATAATCCTTTGGGTATACATCCAGTAATGGGATCGCTGGGTCAAATGGTATTTCTAGTTCTAGATCCTTGAGGAATCGCCACACTGTCTTCCACAATGATTGAACTAGTTTACACTCCCACCAACAGTGTAAAAGCGTTCCTGTTTCTCCACATCCTCTCCAGCATCTGTTGTTTCCTGACCTTTTAATGATCGCCATTCTAACTGGTGTGAGATGGTATCTCATTGTGGTTTTGATTTGCATTTCTCTGATGACCAGTGATGATGAGCATTTTTTCATGTATCTGTTGGCTGCATAAATGCCTTCTTTTGAGAAGTGTCTGTTCATATCCTTTGCCCACTTTTTGATGGAGTTGTTTTTTTCTTGTAAATTTGTTTTAAGTTCTTTGTAGATTCTGGATATTAGCCTTTGTCAGATGGATAGATTGCAAAAATTTTCTCCCATTCTGTAGGTTGCCTCTTCACTCTGATGGTAGTTTATTTTGCTGTGCAGAAGATCTTTTGGCTTTTGTTGCCATTGCTTTTGGTGTTTTAGTCATGAAGTCCTTGCCGATGCCTATGTCCTGAATGGTATTGCCTAGGTTTTCTTCTAGGGTTTTCATGGTTTTAGGTCTAACATTTAAGTCTTTAATCCATCTTGAATTAATTTTTGTATAAGGTATAAAGAAGAGATCCAGTTTCAGCTTTCTACATATGGCTAGCCAGTTTTCCCAGCACTATTTATTAAATAAGGAATCTTTTCCCCATTTCTTGTTTTTGTCAGGTTTGTCAAAGATCTGATGGTTGCAGATGTGTGGTGTTATTTATGAGGTCTCTGTTCTGTTGCATTGGTCTATATCTCTGTTTTGGTACCAGTACCATGCTGTTTTGGTTACTATAGCCTTATAGTACAGTTTGAACTCAGGTAGCATGATGCCTCCAGCTTTGTTCTTTTGGCTAAGGATTGTCTTGGAAATGTGGGCTTTTTTTTGGCTCCATATGAACTTTAAAGTAGTTTTTTCCAATTCTGTGAAGAAAGTCATTGGTAGCTTGATGGGGATGGCACTGAATCTATGAATTACCTTGGGCAGTATGGCCATTTTCACGATATTGATTCTTCCTATCCATGAGCATGGAATGTTCTTCCATTTGTTTGTGTCCTCCTTTATTTCGTTGAGCAGTGGTTTGTAGTTCTCCTTGAAGAGGTCTTTCACATCCCTTGTAAGTCGTATTCCTAGGTATTTTATTCTCTTTGTAGCAATTGTGAATGGGAGTTCACTCATGATTTGGCTCTCTGTCTGTCTGTTACTGGTGTACAAGAATGCTTGTGATTTTTGCACATTGATTTTGTATCCTGAGACTTTGCTGAACTTGCTTATCAGCTTAAGGAGATTTTGGGCTGAGACGATGGGGTTTTCTAAATATACAATCGTGTCATCTGCAAACAGGGACAATTTGACTTCCTCTTTTCCTAACTGAATACCATTTATTTCTTTCTCTTGCCTGACTGCCCTGGCCAGAACTTCCAACACTATGTTGAATAGGAGTGGTGAGAGAGGGCATCCCTGTCTTGTGCCAGTTTTCACAGGGAATGCTTCCAGTTTTTGCCCATTCAGTATGATATTGGCTGTGGGTTTGTCATAAATAGCTCTTATTATTTTGAGATACGTCCCATCAATACCTAGTTTATTGAGAGTTTTTAGCATGAAGGGTTGTTGAATTTTGTCGAAGGTACTTGAAAGGAAGAGGGGCTGGGACAGGAGATTTATGCTGAACAGGTTGGCTAAACATACATATTCCGGCTAATTTTTTTTTGTGATTTTAGTAGAGATGGGGTTTCACCATGTTAGCCAGGATGGTCTCGATCTCCTGACCTTGTGATCTGCCCGCCTCGGCCTCCCAAAGTGCTGGGATTACAGGCGTGAGCCACCGTTCTTTTTTTTTTTTAAGAGACAGGGTCTCACTATGTTGTCATTGTCCAGGCTGGTCTCGAACTCCTGCGCTCAAGCAACCTGCCCACCTCGGCCTCTGAAAGTGTTGGGATTACAGGCGTGAGCCACCGTGCCTGACAGAAAATATAGTTTATTCTTTAGGTGTAGGCGTGTGTGACTTAACCCTTACCTGCCACGGCCTTAGGTCCTGATTGTAATTTGGTATCTTATTGCCACATAGAGTGCATTCTGTTAGTCTACGATCTCTATTTTAACATTGATGCTGGTCAGATGTTGTGTCTGAACTGCAAAAGGGAGGGAGTATAACTAGGTATGTCTGACCCCCTGACCTGTCATGGCTGGAAACTCAGTTTTTAAGGTTTTTCTGGGGTCCCCTTGGCCAAGAGGGTCCATTCAATTAGTTAGGGGGCTTAGGATTTGTTTTTAGTTTACAGGGGAAATAAGCCTATTAGGGGTAGACTCAAAGCATGAGTGTTGGCAGGAATTTAAGCAACAAAAAGATATGGTTAAAATGTTGCTTTCTCTTTCTCCCTAGAAAGCCAGAGGAATTTGTGTTTTCTCCAGAGAGGGTGGGACAGAGGAGAGAACGGTGGGGCAGGAGGGAGAGTTAGTCATTTTGGAGGAGGCTAGAGGGTGCAGGGCCAGTTAGAAAACCTCAGCTGGGGGTGTGGAAAGGACTTTTAAAAACTTCTGAGGGGTGAGTTTAAACTGTTTGCCATGTATCATATGACCTCCCCCAGGGCCCAGAGTACCCTAATGTCTTTGTATTCGTGAATGTTTTGTGTGGTGCGGGCAGTCCTTAGGGAGAGCTGAGTTTCCTCTCCAGACTTCTGAACTGTGGTACGCAACAGCCTGGCAAAAGCAGAAACCCAGAGGCAGAGATATTTAGGAGAATATAAATCCCTAGATATTTGCAAATATGTTAAGGGAGGGACTTTGACTTTCACAGTCCATTTTTACCTCAATCTCAAAGGGCAAGGAGGTTGACATCTAAGTTACAAATATAATGCACAAGCATTTCAAAAAGTAGGGAGAAAAAAAAACCAAGAAGAGAAGCAGAAAGAAGGGGAAAAAATCACTCATCCCTGCCAGGCATGGTGGCTCACACCTGTAATTCCAGCACATTGGGAGGCTAAGGTAGGAGGATAACTTGAGTCCAGGAGTTCAAGACCAGCCTGGGCAACATGGCAAAACCGTGTCTCTACTAAAATTACAAAAATTAGCCGGGCGTGTGGCGCATGCCTGTAATCCCAGCTATTTAGGAGGTTGAGGCAGGAGAATCACTTGAACCGGGGAGGCGGAGATTGCAGCGGGCTGAGATTGCGCAACTGCACTCCAGCAGGGGCGACAGAGTGAAACTGTGTCTCAAAAAAAAAAAAAAAAAAAAAATCACTCATCCAGATAGCTAGGGTGTGGCCTAAGGAGCTTGTGGCCTACGGAAGGTGTGGCCGAAGGAGAGGGGAGGGGTCATCTTTAATGAAGATGGAGGGGAGGCATTGGTCATATACCTGAGAGTCAAGCTTTGTTCATCGCCAGATGAAAGCCATCTTCTCCCACCAGATTGCCTCCCAGCTGCTAGGTAGCTTTCTGTGGTACATCTTAAGCGGTAGGTTGGGATAATAGGTCCCTTCCAGGTCTTAAAGATCTGGATTAAGAAGTAAGAACAGAATTTTCTACAACAATAAGGAGGATGTCCCATATTTTAGGTGAATAAGCCTATTACATAAGCAGACGGGAAGAAAGGTTAAGAACTCTAAGACCGCAAATTTCCAGTTGTAGAAGCCTCTTGAAGGCGGAAAGCCCTTTTTTGAAAATTACAGGCGGTATGATCTCCAGTGGACCTAGCACCGGGTTAAGAGTCTCTCCAGACTTGTCACTGCAAGTCACGTACCTTTTCTAGGACTAAGTTTCTTCACTGGAAGATGAGGAGGTTGCACTAGATGACCTCGAAATTCCCTTCCAGCTTTAAATTCCCTCTTGTGACACTTGCTGGACTTGTTCTACTGGCCCTGGCGCTCCCCTGCTCCTCCCTTAGCTGCTACGTCCGCATCCCGCACCAGAGGGCGCCACAGGCGGGCCCGGGGCAGCGTGCGGTGGGCGGAGAGGCAGAATTAGGGGAGTCTCCAGGAGGCGTGGTGATTGGCCGCCGCCGGGCGGAAGGGGGCGTGGGGAGGGAAGGGCCGAGCAGCGCGGTGACGTTGCGCTGGCGGGGGCGGGGCCGGGCCGCGGAGCGTGTGACGCTGCGGCCGCCGCGGACCTCGGGATTAATGGGAAAAGTTTTGGCAGGAGCGGGAGAATTCTGCGGAGCCTGCGGGACAGCGGCGGTGGCGCCGTAGGCAGCCGGGACAGGTCAGTCCGAGACGAGGGAAGCGGGCAGGCAAGTGGCGGAGGGAAGCGCCGGGCCTGGGCCGAGGCGGCCAGCGGGACTGGGGCGCAAGGCCCGGCGGCGGGGAGCGGGGTGCGGGGAGCTGCCGGGGTCCGCGGACAGCGTCGCGGCGGCTTTCTGATGCTCCGGCCCGCTCCGGTCAGCCGTCGTGCGTTGCCGTGTAGGCGCACCGCCGACCCTGCGTCCCCCGCCCTTGGACCCCCATAGCTGCTTGAGTGAGTCCGAAACACGGGCCTCTTTCCACCCTACTCTATGCCCCCTCTTGGGCCTGGTGGCTTCGTCTCCACCCACTTGTGAGAACCCCGTCTCAGGCCCGGTGGCCTCTCCCATTCCCCTCCCCTGCCTCTGACCTCTTCCTTCACCCGTTTCTGGTGTTCCCGAATCCACTGCCCTATCTACCGAGGGTCTTCTCTGGGATCTTTTCCTCTGTCCCCCTCGTAATCCTTGTCTCCTGCCTTCATCCTCCCATCCTTGCTCTCTCAGGCTTTACTCTCTTTCTCCATCCCTGTCCCCTTCTTAATCTGTGGCCTGATCCCTCCTAGTATTATGAGTCCCCATCCTCTTCCCCAGGGTGTTCCTAGGCTTTTTCCAACTCCGTGCCTGCAGTCCCTGTCAGTCCTTAAGACTCTCACCTTGGTTCCCTGAGAGGCCCTGTTTTTGCTCCTCTTTCCGATTTCCTTCGTATCAATTCTGTCCCCTACATTCCTGTCGCCCACCTCCTTTTCTCTCCCTGTTCCTTTCCCCTGCTTCAGGGAGAAGCGTTAGCTCCACACTCTACTTTCACTTGACCTGCAGTTGACATAATCATGGGGTGGGGTGGAGGTGTTCAGACCTTGATCGAATTAAGAGGCTGATTGACTAAAGGAAATAACAGATTGTGTGGGAGAATGTACGTGGGTGTTGCATCAGAGATGATGTCCAATTTGTAGGCCATTCTTCTTATCTCAGCTTTAATACTTCCCTTTATGGGGCTGTTGACTTCCAGGAACCCTTGGAGAGAGATGGCGCTGAGCTGGATGTGTGCCACGGGTAGCCGGAGGCTTTGTCCAATTCTTTTCCCCTTCCAGGAACCGGGGTTTTGTGTCTTTCCACTCTGGATGTATGGAATACACTTATACCATAATACCCCAGCCTCTCTCTGCCCTCACTCCCACCCTCCACCCTGTGCTTCATCCCAAAGGGCTAAGAGAATTCTCCAGAAGCTGTGCTCCAGAAAATACTTGTGGTCCTCAACCTTTTTTCTGTGTACTGGCTCCGGAACTTTTTTTTTTCCCTGTTTGAGTTTTGAAATAGATTGCTGGCCTGATAGCCCTGGGGCTGGCGGGCATCTGTCCCTTTTATTATTGGTGGCTTGAAACAGCTGCTGATTTTCTCTCATATCTCTTTGACAATCTTTGGCCAACTGAATGTGCCTCTGATGTTGGTCACTGAACATGTTCTCTTGGAGTCTCTTCTCCCTCTTTTTTCTTTGTTCTTTTCTGAATCTAGGGAATCCAGATTGTCCCTCTTTTTCCCTGGGAGCTTAATTTCCTCTGTATCCAAGAGGAAGGGCAATCCCAGAGTTCTGTTCCCTTTGCCCAGGCATAGCATGAGGTATCAGATTGATAACTACCCTGGTGGGTTGTGGGGCTGCAGTAGTTAGACCTTGTCAGGAACTTGAGCAGACACATCTGCTTCCAGTCACATAGATTATCTTCTCTGGGGCTCGAGAGCCCACCACCTTCCATGTGTGTCAGGATGTTTAACCTTGCCAAGCAGAAAATTCTCTTCATATCCTTCAGTTTGAGCTCCTTTATTTGGCGTTGGTTCTCTAAAGAAATATTCAAGAAAGAACGTATCCTTTGTTTCTACCCAGTCTGATCTTGGAGGATTCTGAAAGCATGACCCACTCTCATGTTTAGAAATGAAGACTCATTGTTTCACCTGGCCCCAGGTTTCTAGGGCTCCTCTTTTGATGATTGTGCTGTCTTTGAGCCAGATTGGACATGGGAGTTGGCAACCTTTAGGAGCTGTGGTGGAGAGCCAAAGGAACCAGCTTAACCAGACTTTAAAGTTTTGTAATCCTCTTGTCCACTGACTGTTTTCTATGAAAGCAATAGGATTATGGATGGCCTGTCGTTGAGGCAGTCCCCTCTCCACTGACCCCCAGGCCCCCTTTGCTGCACTTGCAAGGATTTGGGTAGACTGGACCAGAGGGTTTTCCTTGTTCCTGTGAATAGCATCTCTCCAGGGTTTTAGTGGATCATTCTAAAAAGGTAGAGGTCAAGTGTTGGACAGATTTTTAGTCTAGTCTCTGGCTCTCAAGGACTCCTCCTTACTCTTTTGAGCAGTTTGTTACTTCTGGCCATGCTTACCCCTTAGTAGTGCTCTCTGCTGTGGTGGCAGGTGAGAGATTTGAGAACAGGTCAAGGCCAGTCCTTGTGGAGCAGCTTGGGCACCAGCAGCCCTAGCTGGATAGCTTCTTGCAGTTTGTCCACTCTCATTTTCTGAGAAGATAGTCATGATTGTCAATTACCAAATTCCTTCCCATTCAGTGATTTTTGCAGAGTCTGGGTCTGGATTTTCTTTCCTTCTTTCTTTTCTGACACAAGGTTTTGTTCTATTGCCCAGACTGGAGTGCGGTGGTGCTATCATAGTGCACTGTAACCTCAAACTCCTGGGCTCAAGGGATCTTCCTGCCTCAGCCTCCAGAGTAGCAGAGACTACAGGTGCACACCACCACACTCAGCTAATTAAAAAACAATTTTTTTGTAAAGACAGGCTCTCACAATGTCTTGAACTCCTGGCCTCAAGCAGTCCTCCCCACCTTGGCCTCTCAGCGCACTGAGATTATACTGACTGCTCGTTCGGCTGCCTTTCTCCTTGCCTCTTCACCATGGCCTTCTTGTGTGATATATGCCTTAACCCATTCAGGAAGAATTGCTCCTACTCAGCCTTTCAACCCCACCTGTGGTCCCTTAGACCGCTTCCCTTAGGGCCTGGTAAGAGGATAGACAGTGTAGAGCACTGGCCTGGGAAGCCATTAGAACTCTGCTTTGGGCCTACAGCTGTCCTGACTGTTGTGCAAGCTGTCTTCAGGGCCTGCAGATTCTGGCACATCTGGGATAGTGCAGCTCCTCTCTCTCAGGAGTTGGACCTGTCACTCTTTTTTTTTTTTTTTTTTTTTTGAGATGGAGTCTTGCTCTGTCGCCCAGGCTGGAATGCAGTGGTGCGATATTGGCTCACTGCAAGCTCCACCTCCCGGGTTCACGCCATTCTCCTGCCTCAGCCTCCCGAGTAGCTGGGACTACAGGCGCCCGCCACCACGCCCGGCTCATTTTTTTTTTGTAGTTTTAGTAGAGACAGGGTTTCACCATGTTAGTCAGGATGGTCTCGATCTCCTGACCTCGTGATCCGCCCGCCTCGGCCTCCCAAAGTGCTGGGATTACAGGCGTGAGCCACCGCGACCAGCCTGGACCTGTCACTTCTAAGGGCTTCAGCTGTATCCTGTCCCTGAGGCCCACCTCCCTGAGTGCTTCCTGCAGGCTGGGAAGCTGAACAGTGGTGCCTTCCTCCAGTGCCTCTGAAGGGCCTGGAAATTGCAGGACACAGCTCTACTGCTCAGCATTGCCCACAGTGGAAACATTCTCTTCCTCCCTACCTAGGTCTCTGTGGGCTTTGTCCGTTCTGCCAGGCCCTTGCTTATATGATGTCAGAAGCCCTGTGCCCGATGCCATTGTCTATACCATGTCCCATATTACCTAATGGCTGCTTCTTGGAGATGGTTTGGTGTCCATGCGCATTTTTCTCTGCCTTTGGAGCCAGGGGGAGGAGCTGCTTGCAACAGCTGGATTCCAGGGTGTCAGAGGAGCCCTTGGAGCTTGCCTTGAGCCTGGCAGGGAGAACATGGCCCCTTGCATCAGGTTTCAGACGTATGGGTCTTCTTCCTTGGCAGATGGCTCCTAGCCTTCATAACTCAGCAGGCTGGTGATTGGGATGTGACTCCAGTTCATTCTCCATGGGCTTTGGTGAAGGAATCAACTATGACTCAGGACATCTTCATTTATGAGCTTCTACCCACTGCGGGTATTGGGCACCAGCTCCTTTCTTACCTTGCCTGCTCCTTCTGCCCCGACCTGATAAAATCAGCAAAGCCAGTGTCTGCTTACTTGGGAGTGAGCAGACTCCTTCCAGGATTGGGGAAATATTTGCTGACTCAGGCTCAGAATCACATCTCAGGGTGGTGTGTAAGGGACAGATGAAGAGCCAGATTACCTTAGGAGCACTCTTTGAGTTATGGTGGGTATAACTTATTAGAGTTGCTTTTAGGGCCCCTGGCACCTCTCGGCTAAAGCTGTTGGGGTTTTTTCTATCCTGCAGTGCTGTACAGTGTTTTGGGCATGCATGTGATACTCACACAGTGGCTTCTGCTCACCAACAGATGAAGACAGATGCACCAACGAGGTAATCCCATTTTCTTTACTCAGGGGTCTCTGACCACCGCTGACACAGGATCCAGATTTAAGATACTGACCTTGAAGATTAAATAATTTCACTAGGGCTTATTCCCAGATTCCAGGTTCCTGTCACAGCATCTGGTACCAGTTGCTTATGCATAGTATAGGCATTTATTAAGTAATTATTGAAAGTCTATGGCTTACATAGTTTTTTCAGGAGCATGGAGATTCCCACCTTTGCGCCCATTAAAAGATAAACTCCACGGAGCAGGGAGTTGTTTTGCTGCCTGTTGTGTCTAGGATAGTGCCTGGCACAGAGGAGATAATGAATAAATTTTTGTTGAATGAGTAAATGAACGGACTTTCGTCTTTGCCCATATGGGTACCTAGGGTGCCAGGCCACAAAGATGGTGTCCATCATTCTCTCTTATTAGGGGGCAAATATATATATATATATATATATATATATATATATTTTGTTTGTTTGTTTGTTTGTTTTTGAGACGAAGTCTCGCTCTTGTCCCCCAGGCTGGAGTGCAATGGCATGATCTTGGCTCACTGCCACCTCCTTCTCCTGGGTTCAAGCACTTCTCCTGTCTCAGCCTCCTGAGTAGGTGGGATTATAGGCGCCTGCCACCACGCCCGGCTAATTTTTGTATTTTTAGTAGAGACGGGGTTTCACCATGTTGGCCAGGCTGGTCTGGAACTCCTGACCTCAGGTGATCCGCCTGCCTCAGCCTCCCAAAGTGCTGGGATTACAGGCGTGAGCCACCGCACCTGGCCTTTTTTTTTTTTTTTTTTTTGAGATGGAGTTTCGCTCTTGTTGCCCAGGCTGGAGTGCAATGCCGTGATCTCAGCTCACTGCAACCTTCCTCTCGGGTTCAGGCGATTCTCCTGCCTCGGCCTCCTGAGTAGCTGAGATTACAGGCATGTGCCACCACATCCGGCTAAATTTTGTATTTTTAGTAGAGACGGGGTTTCACCATGTTAGCCAGACTGGTCTCAAACTCCTGATGTCAGATGATCCACCTGCCTCGGCCTCCCAGAGTGCTGTGATTACAGATGTGAGCCACTGTGCCCGACCAGGAACAAATATTTTTAAGTGCCAACTATGTGCCAGGCACTTGGGAAATGATAATAGTAAAAAACAGATCCAGTCTCTGCCTCATGGGTCTGTGGTTTGCTGGTATATATGAGAGCTGGCCATAACACACAGAATTGTTTCTTCCATCTCTGCAGGAGTAGGAGGTTCTCACCAAGAGTCTGAACAATGCTCTGGGTTTCCTATTGCTGTTTCCATGTTCTCAGGATGCCTGGCAGGTTTTATAAACTCTCAGAAGTGGAGCTCCAGGGAATACAATGTTCATTGTCCTATTTGGAAGGCTGGGTTGTTATGGGTCCCTGCTGGGGGCCAGGGAAACGTGGGCCTCCTGCCTGATTTGTTTTAATCTCCGAAGTTCAGTGGTTCCAGTAGCTGTTTGTGGGCTTCACTTCCCCTTCTCTGCCTTTAACACCCTGCAGGTTTTCCTGTTGTCAGACAGGGTGGCGAGTCCCTGTGTCTCTCTGTCCATGGGGGTCAGGTTGTTTGTAGATCTTTCAGGAAGGTCCTGGGTTGGGGGGACCCTCCTGCTTTCAAACCCATACCAAGTGCTTTCCTCTGAAGGGAATGTGAGGGAGGAAGAAGGGGGGAGTTTCAGAGGCTTCTGAGGTTCCCCAAGAGGAAAGAGGTCAAAGTACCCCCTGAGCAGGGAGAGCTACTGAGTTGAACTGATTTGCTTTGCCATTTGCTTTAGCAGCAGCTAGGCCCAGTGGCAGCAATTGTACTTGCATTTCCAGGGGTCAGTTGTCCAGTTCATCCCTAAGCCTTGAGCTCCCAGTCGCAGGTAGGAACTTCTCTTCTCCTTTCTTTCTTCTTTTCTTTTTTTTTGAGACGGAGTCTCGCTCTGTCACCCAGGCTGGAGTGCAGTGGCGCGATCTCGGCTCACTGCAAGCTCTGCCTCCTGGGTTCACACCATTCTCCTGCCTCAGCCTCCTGAGTAGCTGGGACTACAGGCGCCCGCCACCACGCCTGGCTAATTTTTTTGTATTTTTAGTAGAGACAGGGTTTCACCGTGTTAGCCAGGATGGTCTCGATCTCCTGACCTCGTGATCCACCGGCCTCGGCCTCCCAAAGTGTTGGGATTATAGGCATGAGCCACTGCACCCGGCCTCTTCTTCCTTTCTTGTTGGGGTACTGCTATATCCCCTAGGGCCAGGGGTGTGTCCAATCTTTTGGCATCCCTGGGCCACATTGGAAGAAGAATTATTATCTTGGGCTACACATAAAATACACTAACACTAACAATAGCTGATGAGCTAAAAATAAAAATGGCAAAAGAATCTCATGTTTTAAGAAGTTTATGTATTTGCGTTGGGCTGCATTCAGAGCTCTCCTGGGCTGCATGCATTCGTGGGCCGTGGGTTGGATAAGCTTGGCCTCCCTAGGCAGTCCTCTCACCACAGCCTCCCAAATAGCTGGGACTACAGGTGCACACCACTGCCTGTCTAACTTTTTGTTTGTTTGTTTTTGTTTTTTTTTAATTTAATGGGTACATAGTAGTAGGTGTATATTTCTTTTTTTCTTTTTTCTTTTTTTTGAGATGGAATCTTGCTCTTGTCGCCCAGGCTGGAGAGCAATGGCACAATCTCAGCTTCCTGTAACCTCCGCCTCCTGGGTTCAAGCGATTCTCCTGCCTCAGCCTCCTGAGTAGCTCGGATTACAGGCACCTGCCACCATGCCCAGCTAATTTTTGTATTTTTAGTAAAGATGGGGTTTTGCCATGTTGGCCAGGCTGGTCTCGAACTCCTGACCTCAAGTGATCTGCCTGCCTCAGCCTCCCAAAGTATTGGTATTACAGGCATGAGCTACCACACCCGGCCTTGTATGTCTTCTTTTGAGAAATGTCTATTAAAATTTTTTGCCCATCCTTTTATCAGATTATTAGTTTTTTTCCTATAGAGTTGTTTGAGCTCCTTATATATTCTCGTTATTAACCCCTTGTGAAATGGGTAGTTTGCAAATATTTTCTCTCATTCCGTGGGTTGTCTCTTCACTTTGTTGATTGTTTCCTTTGCTGTGCAGAAGCTGTTTAATGTGATGTGATCCCATTTGACCATTTTTGCTTTCGTTGCCTGTGCTTGCGGGGTATTGCTCAAGAAATTTTTGCCCAGACCAGTGTCCTGGAGATTTTCTCCTGTTTTCTTGTAGTAGTTTCATGGTTTGAAGTCTTAGATTTAAGTCTTTAATTTATTTTGATTTGGTTTTTGTATATGGCAAGAGGTAGGGGTCTAGTTTCATTCATCTCCATATGAATATCCAGTTTTCCGAGCACCATTTATTGAAAAGACTCTCTTTTCCTCAGTGTATGTTCTTGGCACCTTTGTCAAAAGTGAGTTCACTGTAGGTGTGTGGATTTGTTTCTGGGCTCTCTATTCTGTTCCATTGGTGTATGTGTCTTTTTTTTTTTTTTTTCTCTGAGACAGAGTTTTGCTCTGTTGCCCAGGGTGGAGTGCAATGGCGTGATGTTGGCTCACTGCAATCTCTTTCTCCTGGGTTCGAGCAGTTCTCCTGCCTCAGTCTCCCAGGTAGCTGGGATTACAGGCATGTGTCACCATGCCTGGCTAATTTTTTGTGTTTTTAGTAGAGATAGGGTTTCACTATGTTGGTCAGGCTAGTCTCGAACTCCTGACCTCAGGTGATCTGCCGACCTCAGTCTCCCGAAGTGCTGGGATTACAGGCATGAGCCACCGCGCCTGGCCGAAAGATGGCTTATTTTGAAGTCAACTTTAGAATATTATAAAACAGCATTCTCAAACTTTCTGGCCTCAAGATCCCTTTAGATTCTTTTTTTTTTTTTTTTTTGAGACGGAGTCTCTCTGTGTCGCCCAGGCTGGAGTGCAGTGGCACAATCTCGGCTTACTGCAAGCCCCGCCTCCCGGGTTCACGCCATTCTCCTGCCTCAGCCTCCTGAGTAGCTGGGACTACAGGCGCCTGCCACCACGCCCGCCACCATGTTTAGCTAGGATGGTCTCAATCTCCTGACCTCATGATCCACCCGCGTTGGCCTCCCTAAGTGCTGGGATTACAGATGTGAGCCACCGCTCGGGTCCCTTTAGATTCTTAAAAATTATTGAAGACCCGAAGGGCTTATGTTTACCACGTTAGAAGTTATAATAGGCCGGGCGGGTGACATTCGTTAATATCACCACTGATCTCATTTTTAAAAAGTCTTTAAGTATTGGGAAGCTGTCAGGCTCACAGTGGTCAATACACGTTTTCTAAATTTGAGTTTTCTCTTGAAAGTTTGATTTTTATCATTGGTAACATACTGTTGGTTCTTTTGTTTGATTTTATTTGAGATAGGATCTCCCTCAGTCGCCCAGGCTGGAGTGCAGTGATGCAGTCATAGCTCACTTGCAGCCGCCAACTTCTGGGCTCAAGTAATTCTCCTGCCTCAGCCTCCAGAGTAGCTAGGACTACAGGTATGTGCTACCATGCCCAGCTCATTTTAAAATTTTTTGTAAAGATGGTGTCTTGTGATCTTGCTGCATCGACCAGGCTGGTCTTGAATTCCTGGCCTCAAGTGATCCATCTGCCTCAGCCCCCCAAATTGCTGGGATTATAGGCATGAGCTACCACACCCAGCCTTTTTTTTTTTTTTTTTTTCTTTTTTTGAGATAGGGTCTCGCTCTTGCCCAGGCTGGAGTGTGGTGGCACAGTCTTGGCTCACTATATCTAGCCTTGACTTCCAGGCTCAAGTGATCCTTTCACCTCAGCCTCTCAAGTAGCTAAGATTACATGCGTGCGCCATCATGCGCACCTCATTTTTTAACTTTTTGTAGAGATCAGGTCTCCCTGTGTTGTCCAGGCTAGTCTCAAACTCCTGAGCTCGAGCCATTCATTCCTGCCTTGGCCTCCCAAAGTGTTGGGATTAAAGGCATGAGCCACTGTGCCCAGCCAGTTCTTTGTTTTGTTTTGTTTTGTTTTGAGATGAAGTCTCACTCTCTTGCCCAGGCTAGAGTGCAGTGGTGTGATCTCGGCTCACTGCAACCTCTACCTCGTGGGTTCAAGTGATTCTCCTGCCTCAGCCTCCCAAGTAGCTGGGACCACAGGCGTGCACCCCAACTCCTGGCTAATTTTTGTATTTTTTTAGTAGAGATGGGGTTTCACCATATTGGTCAGGCTGGTTTCGAACTCCTGACCTCATGATCTGCCTGCCTCAGCCTCCCAGAGTGCTGGGATTACAGGCATGAGCCACCGCGCCCGGCCACAAAGAATATTTAAAAGACAGATATCAAAGGTGGAGATTTTAATAAAGTTAGTTTTTATTTATTCATCTAGGACATTCTTAAATTGGCATTTTATTGTCTTTCATGGTTCTGTGGATTAACTGGGCCCAGCTGGGTGGTTCTTGCTTGGGATATGTCATGTTGCTATAGTCAAATGGAGACAGGGGCAGGTGTCATCTGAAGGCTCAGCTGGGCTGGGTTTCCACACTGGCTTACGCACATGGGTGGCACTTGATGCTGTTGAATGGAGTGCGTATACATGACCTCTCCATGTGCCTTGGGCTTCTCATAGCATGACAGCTGGGTTCTGAGCAGAAGCATTCCAAAAATGAATGTATTGAGAGATTCAGACAGAAATGTCAATGTTTCTTATGTCCTAGCCTTGGAAGTTACACAATGCCACTTCCTCTATTCCCTTGGTCTCAGGACCAGTTCAGATTCAAGGAGAGGACTACACAAGGGTGTGAATACTAAGAGGCATGATTCATTGAGGAGAGAAAGAGGCCTCCTTGGAGATCAGCTACTACTTTTCAGCATCCTTATGTGAGGTAATCTGGTCTTGATACTTCCAAGAGAAAAGCGCATCTTCTCATGATTTTCATTCCTGGAAGCTGCTGTTAGTTAGGAAATTCCTAATAGGTTGATGGAGGACATTGAATGCTAGGTGAAGGAATCTGTACTCTGTTCTTTGGGCAATGGGGGAGCCATCAGTGGTTTTGGAGCAAGGAGTGATGGTGTTAATATTGCAAAAAGGTAGATTAGGAATGGAGATAGAGAGGATAGGTAGGGGACTGCAGTGGTCTAAATGTAAGGAAATTCTTCTTCACATTAAATCTGAGTTCCTCTGGTTGCAATTTAAGTGCATTGATTTTGATATTTCAGCCGCACAGATTAAGCACCCAGAGCCAGGGTGGAATAACCCATCCCTACCCCATATCCATTTAGGGCTGTTGATGCACAGGAGAGATTAAAAGAGTTCACAAACTTCAGAAGGCAACTAAATTTAGGTTTTATTGTCAAAGCACATAAAAAGTTAAGCATAAATTATTCAAAAATAAAAAGCAAGAAAGTTGAAACTTCATTTAACACCACTAGCCACGTTTCAAATACACTTCAGTTTCGGTATTATAGAAGCAAGGAGTGGAGCAAGAAGAAGCAACGGGGAGGACAAATTAGAGAATGGTAGGAAGAGGGACAAAAGGGGAAGAAAGGAGTCAGGAGGGGCACACAGCAGAAAGAATTCGAAGGAGGAGGTCAGATTGGAGCAACTACTTGAAGCTGAGAGAAGGCTCTGTATGGGGCTAACATGTTAGTGAAGAGCTGGTGTCTTCTGTGTTTCCCTGGGGCACTGGCTTCTGGGTTTTAGCATCTGGTATCCTCACCCTTTTTTAAATACAGACAGTCCCCACCTTATGATGGTTCAACTTTACAGTGATGTAAAAGCGATACACGGCTGGGCGCCATGGCTCACGCCTGTAATCCCAGCACTTTGGGAGGCCAAGGTGGGCGGATCACGAGGTCAGGAGATCGAGACCATCCTGGCTAACATGGTGAAACCCCGTGTCTACTAAAAATACAAAAAATTAGCCGGGCGTGGTGGCAGGCACCTGTAGTTCCAGCTACTTGGGAGGCTGAGGCAGGAGAATGGCATGAACCCGGGAGGCGGAGCTTGCAGTGAGCCGAGCTCACGCCACTGCATTCCAGCCTGGGCGACAGAGCAAGACTCCGTCTCAAAAAAAAAAAAAAAAAAGCGATACACGTTCAGCAGAAGCCCCATCCTTTAGTACTTATACAACCATTCTTTTTTTTTTGTTTTGTTTTTTGAGATGGAGTCCCACTCTCACCCAGGCTGCAGTGCAGTGGCACGATCTCGGCTCACCCCAACCTCTGCCTCCGGGTTAAAGTGATTCTCCTGCCTCAGCCTCCTGAGTAGCTGGGATTACAGGCGACTGCCACCAGGCCTGGCTAATTTTTGTATTTTTAGTAGAGATAGGATTTCACCATGTTGGCCAGGCTGGTTTCTAACTCCTGACCAGGTGATCTGCCCACCTCGGCCTCCCAAAGTGCTGGAATTACAGGCATGAGCCACCGTGCCCCGGTTCTCCTACAATCATTCTGTTTTTTCACTTTCAGTACAGTATTCAATTACATGAGATATTCAAAATTATAACATAAGCTCTGTGTTAGATGATGTTGCCCGTAGGCTCATGGAAATGTTCTGGCACATTTGCAGTAGGCTAGGCTAAGCTATGGTGTTTGGTAGGTTACATATATTACATGCGTTTTTGACTTGTGATGTTTTCACCATATGATGGGTTTGTCCCTATAAGTTGAGGAACATCTGTAGCCCTTTCATTGTCTGTGAAGAGGCCTGAGTGGATTTTGTGCTGGGGACCGGTGTGACTCAGCTCCAGTGTTGACTGACCTTCTAACCATGGGCTTGTGACTGAATGTCCTGAGCCTTCGTTTTCTTCCCTGTGAGGATTAAAATGAACCTCAGGAAATGCTGGTTTGTCCCCTTTCTGTCAAGCTGGGTTCTGAGGGGGTGAGCCCAGGTAGGAGTGACTTCTGAACCAGCCCAGATTTACAGGCTTGGGCATAGGGAGCCCAGCCTCAGCCTGGGAGCCTCATCTTCCATTAAACAGCTCCTGGCATTCAGGGGAGTGTGTCGCAGCACCCCCCCCCCTTTTTTTTAATTTAAGTCCTGTCTTCCAGCCAGGCGCAGTGAATCACTTGAGGCCAGGAGTTTGAGACCAGCCTGGCCATCATGGGGAAACCTCATCTATACTAAAAATACAAAAATTATCTGGGCATGGTGGCACACACCTGTAGTCCCAGCACACCAGACTTCAAGACCAGCCTGGGCAACATGGCGAAACTCCGTCTCTACAAAAAATACAAAAATTATCCAGGCGTGGTGGTACATGCCTGTAGTTCCTACTCCTTGAGGGGCTGAGGCAGGAGAATCACTCAAGCCGAGGAGGCTGAGGCTGCAGTGAGCCATGTTTGCACCACTGTACTCCAGCCTGGGTGACAGAGTAAGGCCCTGTCTCTAAAAAAAAAAAAAAAAAAAAGTGCTGTCTTTCTTTTTTTTTTTTTTTTTTTTTGAGACGGAGTCTCGCTCTGTCGCCCAGGCTGGAGTGCAGTGGCGCAATCTTGGCTCACTGCAAGCTCTGCCTCCCAGGTTCACGCCATTCTTCTGCCTCAGCCTCCCGAGTAGCTGGGACTACAGGAGCCCGCCACCAAGCCCGGCTGATTTTTTGTATTTTTGGTAGAGACAGGGTTTCACAGTGTTAGCCAGGGTAGTCTCAATCTCCTGACCTCGTGATCCGCCCGTCTCAGCCGCCCAAAGTGCTAGGATTATAGGCATGAGCCACCGCGCCCGACCTCTTTCTTATATAATTTTTTTTTTAATCGGGCAGCCCTCAGAATCACAGCAGATTCAGAAAGACTCCCGAAAAAAGTTCTTTCACTCCTAACTTCTACCCAGCCTCATGGTCACCTCAGCAGCTCTCCTGAGACTGTTACTAAGTTCTCCACAGCTAATGGTAACTCAGCTTGGAAAGAGTTCTCTTGTAGGAGGATGCTGAAGGGAGGTTGCCAAGTGGTGTGGGAAAACTGCTTCATGCTTAAGTTCACTTCCATATCATGATACTAAAAGGTATCTAACAGCTGATTTTCATTGCTTTCATTTGTGATCTGCTAGGACCACTTGATCCTTGTCACTGCTTTTGGCACACCCCTCATTCAAGAGTTGTGATCGCAGAGGCAGAGTTCCTTGCCACCAGGCCAGTGGAAGTACAAGCCAACTTTGCTCTCCAACTGGCAGCAGTAGCCGAGCAGGCCGCCTTGCATTGTCTCCTCATAAACATGCTGCTCTCAAGTTTGTCAGAATCCAGAGCTCTCTACTCATTACCCCCTTTTCCAAACAAGCAAGCAAAGCATGCTCTTCCTTTGTTTCCCTTAATTGCCTAAAACATCTCCATGTTCATAGCTGTTGACTCTCTTTGCCTCCTAGTTCCTGTTCCTCTGGTGTAGGATTTCTCAGCCCTAGCACTGTAAACATGTTGGGCTGGATAATCATCTCTTGTATGGGCTGTTTGTGCATTGTAGGATGTTGAGCAGCATCCCTGGCTTCTACACACTAAGTGCCAGTGACACTCTTCTCCCCTCCCCAGCTGTAAAACCCAAATGTCTGCGGACATTGCCAAATGTCCCCTACGGGGCAAAATCACCCCTGGTTGAGAGTCACTGCTCTATCATTTCTTCACTAAATACTGCTGGTCAGCTGGGTCCACTGGCAAACCTCACATCAATAAACCTGGTAATAGAAGCATAGTGTTCTTACATTAGAAGTTTACCCTCTTCGGTTATCTCACTGGGCCCTTGAGGGCTTTGGGGAGGAGTGATGGGAAATGGTTCACAATTAACAGCATATTCCAACTAAGTAAGAAAGCATATGATGTCTGCACAACAGAGGAGAGTGTCCACAATGTACAGCTCTTTCCTGGAGCAGTTATGTTTCTCAGGGTGTGCTTTTCCAAGTCATTTTGTGTCTGGTTAGAAGCCACCTTCCCGTAGCATCCAGAGGTGCCATGTAGACTAGGGTTGGTCACAGTGTGTAGATTGCCATTGACCTGCCCATTCCTAGTGTTTGACCTGGTGGTCATGGCACTCTGACCACATCAGTTTTCCTCTCCAAGCCCAGATGGGTTCTCAGAACCCTCCACCCCAAGCTGCACTCATGAGAGGTGGCACTTCTGCCATCCTGATCTAGAGCTTGTTCATGTGGTCCAGACCATTTCTTTGCAGCCGCCTCTCCTGTGTAAAAACCTTTAGGAAAGTGCAGAGATTCTGATGGATTCCCCTTGACCCTCAGCACGCACATCCTGGAATGTACTGCTCAGCAGTCCGTTGGGGGCTTCAGACTGGAGAAGAGAAAACTGCCCTTCCTTTTCAAGGACATCCTCCAAGGGCCAGAATGCTCAGTTCCGTAAAATTAACTCTCCACTGCCTCCTTTTTTTTTTTAAGACAGTCTCACTCTGTCCCCCAGGCTGGAGCGCAGTGGCGTGATCTTGGCTCACTGCAACCTCCGCCTCCTGGGTTCAAGCAATTTTCCTACCTCAGCCTTCCGAGTAGCTGGGATTACAGGCATGCGCCACCTCACCTAGCTAATTTTTGTATTTTTAGTAGAGATGGGGTTTCACTGTCTTGGCCAGGCTGGTCTCAAACTCCTGACCTCTAGTGGTCCACTTGCCTCAGCCTCCCAAAGTGCTAGTATTACAGTCATGAGCCACCACGCCTGGCCTGCTGCCTATTTAAATAGCAAGGAATTACAGTTAAAGAAAGACCCTGGCCTGGGGACGCTGCCAAGGCTCCCAATCTGACACTTCTTTCATGTGGACCAGGGATCTGAACTGTGTTTCTTCCAAACTTTTGGAGCTTGCTTCTTTGGTGGTAAGCTAAATAGTGGCCCCCAAAATATACCCCTTTATGACCCCTGTAACCTATGAATATTATATGACATAATGGACTTTGCACATGTGATTAAGTTAAGGATCTTGAGATGAGGGGATTATCCTAGATTATCTGGGTGGACCCCTAAATGCAATCCCAAGTGTCCTTATGAGTGGGGGCCAGAGAGAGAGATTGGACACAGGAGAAGGAGGCAATGTGACTACTGCAGCAAGATGCTACACTGCTGGCTTTGGAGGTGGAAGAGAACGCCAAAAATGCAACGAACGTAGCTTTGGAAGTGGAAAAGGCAAGGAAACTGTTTTCCCCTAGAACCTCTGGAGGAAGTGCAGCCCTGGAAACACATTGATTTTAGCCCAGTGAAACTAATTTTGGATTTCTGACCTCCAGAACTGTAAGAGAATAAATGTATTTTGTTGTAAGTTGCTAAGTTTGTGGTAATGTAATTTATTACAGTGCAATAGGAAACTAATACAGGGCTCATCTGCCTCCAGGTACAGGTGGTGGCTTGGCTGATCCCTGTTCTTATTTTAAGCGTTCCTCTCATGGCACAAGGAGAGCATAGGCCCAGCCTTTTCCTGAACCAGTATTTGAAACAATCTGCACTTTGGGGGAACCTGTTGGGGAGTTCTTGGAAGCAAGAGAGAAAGCCTCATATGGTACCCGATCCTTGCTTTGGAACTCTCCCAGCACCTTCAATGATACCATGAACAAAGAGTTCTTTCAGACCAGTGAGGATGTAGGATTATTAACATTTGATTCTAATTCCATCTTCCCCTCTCCTCTTCCATTTATTCAATAAATGTTTATTGTGTACCTCCTATGTGCTAGGCACTGGGGATGAAGGGATAAACAAAGCAGATAAAAAATCTCCTGCTCTCGTGGTAACTGAGGTGGGGGAAAGGGAGGGAGCCAGAGTTAAGTCAACAGCATGTGAGATGGCTTCAGATGCTCTGTAGAAAACTAAGCAGGAAGGAGGGTAGTGGCAGTTTCACATAGAGGGCCGGGGAAGGTCTCACCATGAAGGTGACATTTAAGTAGGAAGAGGAGAGTGAACCATTGTGGGAAGAATCTCACAGGCAGAGGGAAAGCAAGTTCCAAGGCCCTGCAGTGGGACACAGCTGAGGTGTTCAACACACAGGGAGGAGGCCAGCATGGCTGGACAGAGGGAGGGAGGAGACTAGGAGATGAAGTTAGAGACAAGATTGGTGGCCCTGAAGTGCCATAACAGCTTTTACTTTGCTTGGCATTTTGCCCCTTCTTTCTCCTCTCCTCCCCCTCACACCACCTCATGAGTTTTAGGCCCATGTTCCTCAGTTCCTTTCCATGGGATATTTATCGCATCATACTTAGGGACTACCAGCAGGCAAACATAGTCACTTAAAAATATTAGAAGAGGGGGAAAAAGCAGCCTCCTCTTTCTGAATGATGAAAGCAGTTCCACGGCAGTGTTGGCATGGCACTGCGTATCTAGCAGTGCAGGCTGGCCGTTCACCGAGCAGTTCTGGGTGGTTTCTGAGAAGTTCCCCTCCATGGCCTTCTTTAGCCCATGAGGAAGTCCAAACCCCCCGGCCCGCTGTTTCTTTCCATTTCACCCCTCTTGGTCTCCCCAGTGGGACTCCCACAGCTGACTTCCATCCCCACCTGTGTCTAATCCCCTTTCCGTGGCAGAGCCGGTAGATAACCTAGTAACAATCTGAGTAGAATATGGCTCCCACATGTTGAATGCATTGTGCTGATCACTACATATATCACTTTGATTCACACAACAACCCTGAGAGGTAGAAACCATTGTACCCCTTTTAGAGATGAGGATACTGAGGCTCAGGCTGGTTAGGAAAATTGCCTAAAGTTGCACAGCTAATGAATGACAGAGCTGGGATTTGAACCCAAGTGATTAAAGCCCATGTCTTTGATGACTACATAGCAGGGCCTTCTAGGAAGGATGGCTGGCTGGATCTAGTTGTTCCAGTTTGGAAAGTACTTGCTTGACTGGCCAGACTGCTGTTGGCTTCAGAAAATAGCAGTCTCTTGTTGGTCACTGAGAAGAGGCAAAATTTTGGCAGGCCTTGGGGCCTCCTGCAGAGTCTCATTCCAGGTCAGTGGACAGAGGAGGCCCTGAGAATAGTCAGGGCATACTGGCTCCCTGGATCTGCTCCAAGATAATGAGCAGCCCCTAGAACCACAAGAGACTAACCAGCCAAGCTGTGGGCCCGGCCTGTAAGGTGGAAGGAACCTTTAAGAGAAAAAAAAAATCTCTGCTGTGATTAGTCAATGGCTTCAGTCTGGTGAAGTGAAAAGAGAAAGAGAAGTTGGCCCAGATGTGCATATAGGGAGAGAAATAAGGGAGGGAAATTGCCTTTATTCATGTTCTCCCTTAGGCCAGTCGTTACCCCACAGATGAGCTCACCTTCCTTTTACACCAGCCTGCAAGAGGTGGGTATTGGTAGTCCCATTTTACAGACAAGGTGTAGGATCAGAGAGGTTAACTCGCCCAAGTCAAACAGCTAACAAGTGGTGGAACTGGAATTTGAGCCCTGTTCTCAATTCAGTAGCCCTGCTGTTCTTGCTGATGTCACCTCAGCCTGGGCTCTCCAGGTATGTGCAAATAGTTTGGCAAGTGTTGCATCCACAGGCTTGTGAGCAGAGGCTGAAAGGGAGCCAGGGATCTTGGTACTTGCCCTCCCAACATGGGCCCTCCCTAAGCTAGCAGGACTCACTATACCCAAACCAGTAGTGGCATTATATTTTTCTCTTTTCTTGCACCTTGCCATCCCCGATTTATTTTTAGAGAGCCTTTTCTATTTCTGATCCCATTTCTTGGCTTGGATGCAGGGGCTGGGGTGCAGGGATGGCACTAGAAATCAGAAGAGGCAGGCATCGATGGCATCTCGCTGGTGGCCTTGGCTGGTCTCTGGGAACTGTGCCCATCTGCCTGCCCTGCTGGCTCCTCCTCAGGCCAGCTGTAGGCCCCAGGGATCATAGAGCTCGGGTAGCTAGAGGCTGGGAGGGCAGGCGAGACAGAGAAACAGCCACACTTCTCATTTCTTTGGCTTCTCAGAGGGGAATGAGCTTCCTTCTGGCACAGAGCAGGGAGTAGCTCACTACCTGTTTCTCAGGGTTAGGTTACGGACTTCTAGGGAATACGGGGTAGCACTTAAGAGCCAGACTCTGTGTGGCATGGGGGTGATAACTGTAGACCCTCCACCCCTGGGGATTAAATGAGCTCATATGTGTAAAGGCACAGAGGAGGCACTCACTGAATGATGATTGTTTCATTAGTGTCGTTAGACCCTCAGCACCCAGCACCATAGGTGGATGCCAGTCATTATTGGTTGGACCAAACAGAACTTCAAGGCAGCTGGGCATGGTGGCTCACACCTGTAATACCAGCACTTTGGGAGGCCAAGGTGGGAGGGTCACCTGAGGTCAGGCATTTGAGATCAGCCTGGGCAATGTAGTGAGACCCAGTGTCTATTTATTTAAAAAAATATATATTAAAAAAAAGAAAAATAACTTTAATGTTATCTTTGTCTTCCTCTTCATCTGAACATTGGCTTGCGTAGGTATTAACCCGAGTCCAGTGATTGTCTGTGGAGCCCCACAGGGTACTTCCCAGTGACAGCAGCCTAGAGTATGCTCCTGCCAGCCCCTGCCTGGACCCTGGAAAAGGCAGGGCGGTGCAGTGAGGAATCTTCTGGCCTGAGGATGCCTGTAACCCCCGAACCTTATGTTTAGTTTTACACCTTGCTGAGGGTCTGGCTTTTGGATATGAGCTCTGGAGTGGTAGGGGTCTGTGTCCCATGGGGACAGGTGGTTCTGGGTGTTAGGCACGAGGTGATGGAGGAAGGGCTTGCCACTTACTAGTTTATCTAACTAGTAACAAACAGTGGATGACACCTTTAGGAAACTGTATTTGGGAGCTTTGAAATTAATCAGATGCCACCAATGGCATTTTTAATTTAGTTAAAAATGTTTTAGTTATATAAATAATGCTCATTCGTTATAGATTATTAGAAAATACAGATAAGCACTGAGGAGAAAAAAGTAATATATAATCACACATAAGTGGCTGCTTTGATATATGATTTTTTTTTTTACCTAGGTTCTTTTCAAATTGTGTATACCTAGTTATTTTTTCTGTCTTTCAAAATGGGATGCTGTTTAACATTTAGTTTTGTGATTTGCCTTTCCCATTTTTCAGGTGGTTTTGTGGTGTCTGCTTGTCTTCCGACCTCCCCTCCCATTTGTGGGAAAGGCATTTGACCTGGAGGGAGGCACTTGGGAAGAACTGTCTGGTTGTTCCTTGATGTTATTGCCAAACTTGCAGAGGGAAGAGAGGTGCATGAAGTCTTACTCTGCCTCTCCCCATCTGTGTCTCTCCCTGTCCCTGTCCAGCACCCCATCTGCTCTGCCTACTCACCACTCCTGCCTTTTTTTTTTTTTTCCTTCCATACAAATCCAGAAAAGGATACCACCTCCAGTCTGAAGGTTTCTTTCTATGGCTTTTAGGGATGAATCTCTCAGGAACTTAGAAAAAAAGATGCACAGACGGTAGATAGGAAGGGTAATGCCAGGGCTGGGGGTGGGGGTCTTGGGAAGAGCAACTGAGAGGAGGGCCTGGGTCCCTGGCTCTGTCTTGAGTCAGTGAGAAGAAGCTGCGTGGGTGATGGGTTGAGGCAGGGTAGGCAGCAGGTGACTGCAGGGACCTCTCTGAAACAGCAAGCAAGCTGGCCAGGAAGAGGCCTGGAGAATAAGGGGTCCAGATAGGGGCCAGACATAGGGGAGAAGAAAATGTGTCTCAATGGCACCTGCTCCTCTACCCTGGCCCCACTCTTTCCGTGATCTTTCCAGAGATTCTCTCTTTCTGCCTGATCTGCTTCCCTCACCTGGCAGTGCCCAGCCCCAGTAGTTCGACACGTCTGGTATATCTGGCTGCTGTGCTCTACTGACACCTGTGTGGCAGCAGCTGCACAGCTTCTTGGCATCTCCCTGGGCAGTAGGCAGGGATCCGAGCATAGAGGAAGATGTTCCGTGCATCAGTAGCTCAGATTCCGTTCCAGAAAAGCATCTCAAAGCAAGGGAGAAAATTGAAGATGAGGTATTTTGTGGGGAACAAGCTATGTCTTCCCATCACTTCTTACAGAATAAAATGAGGCCTCTGGCAGTAGGCAAGGAGAAGGCCTTTCTGAGCACTGAGGGTCAGTGGCTTCTCAGGTCTTTTCTGGGCCACTTTGGCCTGCACACAGGTTGGGCTACGAATTCATGCTTAAAAGCAGGCTGATTTCCACAAGCTGTGCGTTCCTGTGGGCCTGCCTGGATCATACCTGTTCTGCTGTGATCCCAGGCCTGGTGGGACCCACTGGCAGGACAGAATAGCTTCCTGTACATTCCCTCAAAGCCTGCGCCACCCCCTCTCCCTTCACCACTCCCGAGCTATAATTAAGTTCCCATGTGAAACTGTATCCCTCAGCTGACACATGCTTGTAACCACAGCCCTGGCCATTGGACGGCTCATCTGGGGTGACTTCTGGGGCTGGTGCCTCGGCCTCCAGACACTCTCCAGTAGGTCTGAGTAGGTGGTGCGGACCCACCAGGAAAGGGTGGATCCAGTGAGGCGGGGGCCAGGCCTTGCGCAAGAGTCAGAAAGTGAGAAGTCACAGGGGAGATGAAGGGCGAGTGAGCAGCTAGAAAGTGCCAGGGAACACAAAGATGGGAGAGACAGGCAGCCTTTCGGGGCTGGAGGGCATGGACAGGGTGACTGATGCCTGAGCCACAGGCAGAATGTGATCAGTTTATTTTATTTTATATTCTACATATTTTTATAGCATAAAATTAAGATACAGTTCACATAACCAAATTCACCACTTTAGAGTATGTATTTTGATGGTTTTTATATATTAACTGTTTTATATATTATATTAAATTAATATATTTATATATTAACTGTTTTATATATTATTTTAGCTGTGTTGTTTATATATTATATTAACTGTGTTCTATTAACCACTAATTCCAGGACACTTCTATCACCTAAAAAACCCTTTACCTGTCAGCAGTTACTCCATCCCCTGGCTGCTAATCTACTTCCCTTCTCTATGGCTTTCCCTATCCTGGACATTTCATATGAATGGAATTATATAATATGTAGCCTTTTGTGTCTGAATAATTTCACTTAGCATGTTTTCGAGGTTCATCCATGTTGTAGCATGTAATGGTACTGTATTCCTTTTTGTGGCTGAGTATTCCGTTGTGTGTATATATTCCATTTTATTTATTGGTAAGTTGGTGGACATTTGGGTTGTTTCCATTTTTTGACTGCTATGAGCATTCATGTACATGATTTTGTGTGGACATATGTTTTAGGTTCTCTTGGGAATATACTTAGTGAAATTGCTGGGTCATATAGTATTCCGTGTTTAACTTTTTTTTTTTTTTTTTGAGATGGCATCTTGCTCTGTCGCCCAGGCTGGAGTGCAGTGGCATGATCTTGGCTCACTGCAACCTGAACCTCCCTGGTTCAAGCAAGTTCCCTGCCTCAGCCACCTGCGTAGCTGGGATTACAGGTGCCTGCCACCACACCTGTCTAATTTTTTTTTGTATTTTTAGTAGAGACGAGGTTTCATCATGTTGGCCAGGCTGGTCTCAAACTCCTGACCTCAGGCAGTCTCCCCGCCTTGGCCTCCCAAGTGTTACTCTTTTTTTTTTTTTGAGATGGGGTCTCACTCTGTCACCAGGCTGGAGTGCAGTGGCGCGATTTCACCTCACTGCAACCTCCGCCTCCTGGGTTCAAGCGATTCTTCTGCCTCAGCCTCCCGAGTAGCTAGGACTACAGGCGCATGCCACCATGCCCGGCTAATTTTTTGTATTTTTAGTAGAGACGGGATTTCACTGTGTTAGCCAGGGTGGTCTCGATCTCCTGACCTTGTGATCCACCCACCTCGGCCTCCCAAAGTGCTGGGATTACAGGTGTGAGCCACTGCGCCCGGCCCCAAGTGTTACTCTTTAGGCAGATACCTGTCTGCTATACTCACTGGTCTGCGCCTTGCTTCACTTATTGTATCTTGGCCATCTTTGCATACCAGACATGTAGAGCTTCCTTATTCTTTTTTTTTTTTTTTTGAGATGGAATCTCACTCTGTCCCCCAGGCTGGAGGGCAGTGGCGCGATCTCAGCTCACTGCAAGCTCCGCCTCCTGGGTTCACGCCATTCTCCTGCCTCAGCCTCCCGAGTAGCTGGGACTACAGGTGCTTGCCACCACACCCAACTAATTTTTTTGTTGTTGTTGTATTTTTAGTAGAGACAGGGTTTCACCGCGTTAGCCAGGATGGTCTCGATCTCCTGACCTCATGATCCGCCCACCTCGGCCTCCCAAAGTCCTGGGATTACAGGCGTGAGCCACTGCGCCCAGCCCCTCATTCTTTTTTTTTTAACAGTTGCCTCATCCGTTGTATGGATGTGCCAGTCTCTTCTTTTTTTTTTTAGACAGATTCTTGCTCTGTCACCAAGGCTGGAGTGCAGTGGCACGATCTCGGCTCACTGCAACCTCCGCCTCCTGGGTTCAAGCAATTCTCCCGCCTCAGCCTCCTGAGTAGCTGGGATTACAGGCATGTGCCATCATGCCCAGCCAATTTTTGTATTTTTAGTAGAGACAGGGTTTCACTTTGTTGGCCAGGCTGGTCCTGAACTCCTGACCTCAAATGATTTGCCCATCTCAGCCTCCCAAAGTGCTAGGATTACAGGCGTGAGTCACCATGCACGGCCTGGATGTGCCATCTCCTATTCATTGATGAATGTGCAGGTGATTTCCAGTCTTTTTTGGCAATGAATAACCTTGTCATTTTGCACACAGATAAACAGATTGACAATGCTTCTGTGTGATAGGTGCAGTGATGGAGATAGACACTGGGGAACTAGGGAAGGCTTCCAGAGGATACTTAAGAAAGGCTCAGGGTGAGTGAGCGCTGGTATCTGAGTGGGCCTTGCAGGCCTGGCAGTATTTCAGCAGGCTGAGATGTTGTAGGAAGGGCAAATATGACTGAAGAAAAGAACAACAGCTCAGGTGTGACAGGGGAAATGAAGAGTATTAGTTATCTACTCCTGCATAACAAATTACCCCAAAACTTAGTAGCTTAAAACACTATCTCGCAGTTTCTATGGGTTAGGAGAGATTTACACAAAGATGTGAATACCAGAAGGTGAGGATTGTTGCCTGCCATTTTAGAAGGCTGACTCTAATAGCAAGTTGCAGTAAGGATAGGATTGGCCAAGGCAGCAGATGGAGCCATGATTGTGGACAATCTTACATACTTAGCTGAGAAGTTCTCAGAGATTGATCTGAGAACAGTGGGAGCCATGGAAGGTCTTTGAGCAGGAGAATAATGTGATAGTTGCCATACAGGACAATTAATCTGATAGCATTTATGCTAGAGGAGTCAAAATGGAGAGAGATACACAGGCAGAGGCCTAGATTAGGAGATGGCTATAGTAGTACAGGTGAGAAGTTCCTGGCCTGTAGTACTAAATACTTTTTTTTTTTTTTTTAAAACAATCTCACTCTGTCACCCAGGCTGGAGTGCAGTGGCATGATCTTGGCTCACTGCAACCTCTGCCTCCCGGGTTCAAGCAATTCTAGTTGCTCAGCCTCCTTAGTGACTACAGGCGTGTACCACCATGCCTGGCTGATTTTTCTATTTTTAGTAGAGCTGGGGTTTCGCCATGTTGGCCAGGCTGGTCTTGAACTCCTGGCCTCAAGTAATCCACCCACTTTGGCCTCCCAAAGTGCTGGGATTATGGGTGTGAGCCACTGCATCCGGCCTCTGTACTAAATACTTTAGCTGCATATTCTCTCTTCGAAATGACCACAAAAAGAAGGTATTACTGATTTATAATAATATGCATATGGTTTTGCATATGGCCATACTTATGACTTGCGTATGGTCATAAAGGTAGTAAGTTGCAGAGCAACACTCAGGCCTGCCTGGCTTTGATGACCGTGCCTTTTGGTGGCACTGGAAGTGGAAAGGTGGGGGTGACGGGGAGATGAGGTTTTGTCTGTTCCTTGGATGCTAAAAGGAAATGGAGGAGTGTAAGAGGTTGATTCTTTGAACCTGGATGGCTGAGACAAAGATAACACTGTAACAGGAAGAAGAGAGGCCGGAGGGAACACTGGTGTAGTGGGAGAAGGTGAGTCATTCGGGAACATGGGGCATTTGTTGGCAGGGTCCTTCCCCATTGTAGGGCGAGTATAAATAGTTCCTGTACTTTGTATATGAAGAGGTACCCTTGGCCCAAAAAGACTCTAAATGTGGAGAAAGGATATGGTGGTGTGGTGGTGGTTTGAACATTGGGTTTGTGCAGGTAGTGACAGTAACTGGCACGGGGCTGCGCTTCAGACTTTCACAGCCTGTTGACTTCTTTTGAAACTCACACAATCCTATTCAGGTTATCATCATTCCCTATCTGATTGATGAGGAAACCAAGGCTCAGAAAAATCCATTTGCTCAAGGAGAAACAGTGTTTCAGTTACCTCCTGCTGGGTAACAAATCACCTGTGAAACTCAGTAGTTTAAAACAACCACCATTTATACTTTCTCTTGGGCCCAGCTGCTTGGTTCTGCCCCACGTGATGTCAGCCAAGCTTGCCCATTTGTCTGTGTTTAGCTGCACTGTAATGTCCAAGGCAGCTTCTCTTTGCATGGCCTCTAATCCTTCAAGAGTCTATCCTGAACTTCTTGCAGCATGGCATCTGGGGGCCAAGACGGTGGAAGCCAGTCCTGTTGAGGCCTGGGCTCATGTCCCAGAACATCACCTCAATCATGTTCTATTGGTCAGAGCTGTCACTGGCCAGCCCAGATTCCAGGATGGGAACTAGACTCCACCTCTTGATGGAAAGACTGGCAAAAGGTTTGTAGCCATCTTTAATCCACAGACAGCTGGTAGTGGATACCTGGATTTGAACCCAGATCTGTGTGACTCAGACTCACAGTCTGCCATGCCATACTGCGTCCCTTTCTGCTTCTGGCTCCTTGGGAGTTGCAAAGCTTGCTGGCTCTTTTGTGTGGTTGGAGAGGGCTGATTTTTCTTGTGGTCTGCCACAGTGGAAGTTGTACTAGTCATCCCCCTTTTCACAGATTAGCATCCAAGATCACTGTGTCTTAGGGAACCTTCCAAAATAGGCTTGCTCTAGGGATTTGCTAGCTTCCCCCAAGCTTCAGCAGTGATAGCCAGACATGCATGGAATTTCCCTGTGGAGTTTCCCTTTCTGCGCTTAGTCGCCTTTTGATGCACAGTGCTCACTGGGTGGGCTTCCTGCTGCATTGTAGCCAGATGTGGAGGCTAGCCCTATTTTGAGTTATCCCAGATGGTATCCAGCCCAGTGAGTCCCATACTTGACTCAACTGGCATATTCACCAGGGAGTTTTGGGGAAAACGTAGATTCCTGGGCCTTCCGCATGCCTATTGAATTAGAATTCCCAGGGATGGAGTCCAGGAACCTGCCTTTAAAGCTCCCCATTGATTTGGGGGTACAGCCTGGTTGGGAAACCACTGACTTCCAGAGGCTGGCACCCTCCCTCAGCCCAGTCATTTCAGAAAGATGCCTTTGAAGTCACTGATCAGAGGAGGCCACATGGGAGAGAATGATTTGTCCAGAGGGCCTCACACTTCACAACCAGGAAGTGACTCCTGAAAGTGTCCAGGAAGTTTCTATTTGAATCTGCTCAAATCTTTGATGTTGTTTTGCATGCTTTGATAGTATCTGAGCTTTGTGGTGGCTGCTGGGTGTTTTTCTTTGAAAGTGTTTGCAGAGAGTAGCAAGCTCTTCCAGCATTCAGTAGACACTCCCTAACCAGGAGCTACTTGGTCTGATTTATTTGAAATATGAAATTCCTTTGCTTGGCTATCTGGTTGGTATCTTTGATGTGAAGAATATGACAACCCTAGAGATATCTAAGTTAGCATAGCAGTTGGACCTTTCTAGTCTTGTGCCTTGGACATACTTAAGGTACACTTGGAAAAGTAGATTTTAAAACCCTGGATAATTTGGTTTGCCAGTTAAATAAACTTCTGTATTTTAGAATATTTGGAAAATAAAGATAAATATAAGGAAGACCATACAAGTACCTAGAACTTTCCTTTCAGAGAATTTCCACGGTTAATGTTTTGAATGGCTATTCATCCTTCCCCTCATGACCCTTCACACCCCCTCTTTTTGAAAACCATATTGAAGTCATATTGAATGTGACTTTTTAGCAGTTTTGTTGAGATGTAAGTCATAAAGTCCACCTGTTGACAGTGTGCAATTTGATGGGTTTTAGTATTTACAGAGTTGTACAACTATCACCACAATCTAGTTTTAGAACATTTTCTTAGTCCCAAAAAGACATCTTATAATCAATTAGCATGCATTCCCGCCTCGATGCCCCATCCCACCCTCACTCCAGCCCAAGACTACCACTCATCTGCTGTCTCTACCTACAGATTTACCTGTTCTGGACATTTCATATAAATGGGATCATACAATATGTGATCTTTTGTGATTGGCTTCTGTCACTGGGCATAATCATGGTACTGTTTTGAAACCTGATTTAAACATTTATATCCTAGCAATTTGAATGTAGTTTTCAAGAATGCACTTTTAATAGCAGAGCAGTATTCATTCTTATGAGAATATCTAATCTTATTTAATCAGTCCTGCCGACAGACGTTTAGGTTATTTCTCATCTTTTGCTCTTATAGCCAGTGCTCTCTGCACTCAGAAATTATTTTGTTGATTTATTGGTTAATTGTCCGAATCTGTGACTAGAACAAAAGCTCTTTGAGAACAGTCACCTTTTCTGTCCCCCCTACTACTTGGCATAGTTCCTGGCGCTTGGTAGGTATTCACTTTTTAAAGTATGTGTGTGTGTGTATGTGTGCAAATTTTGAATGAATCAAAATGTAAGGATATTAATAAATGTTGCCATATTGCCAAATTCTAGAAAGTTATACTAATTTACCTTCTCACTGCAGTATAAGAGTACCTGACTCCCTGTTCCTTTGAATGTGGGTTAATTTGTACAGGAAGTCCTGTGATCTTTTGAATGATGATATTCTCTGACCTGTCAACCAGTTAGTTTGGGAATTGATGCTTATCCCTGTCTGTGGGCCAGGAAGGGTCTGGCTGTTGGGAAAGATGGTGGTGTGTGGGAGCTCTAGCCGCCCGGGTCCTCATTGTGGCTCCATGGTATTGTATCGTTTCCTGTTGCCCTTAGAAAGGCTGCATCGTGTTGTCTGGCCACTTCCTCTGTTGTGTGCAGGCATGTTGGGGAGTGAGTAGAGTTGGGTGGGTAAAGTATGTGTAAGAAGATACTGGTTATGGCTGCTGATTGGAGTGCCTTTTGAAGTCATCAGGAGAGATGTCACTCTGGAAGTTCAGTGTCTTCAAAAATAGAAATGAAGAAATGCTTCCAGGAAGTCTGATGCAACTGGCCCAGTCTGCCCCCCTCTGAGGGTGGTGGGCACCCACATGGCTGGTAAACGCTTCATGAGTCACCCACTGGCCACAGTCCCTGTTCCTCTCCACACACTTCCTGTCTGGAAAAGCCTGCTACCCGCCCATGATGAAGAGTCACCCCAGAGAACTTGCCAGGGATGTGGGGCAGGTCTTCCCAGGTCACAGCAGCAGCCTCTCGCTCATGGGTTTCACAGCAGCTCTTCTCCCCAAGATGAGTTGTGGTAACTGTTTTTTAGATAAATATGTGGAATGTATGGTTGGGATTGGAAAAAAAAGCGGCTGGTTGGCAAGGCAGGGAGTGTAGCAGGGAGCTCACACGAGCCCCACGGTGGGGCAGTTAAGGCCCCAGAATTCACCTTCTCCAACAGCTGGCTGCTCATTCTTTTCTTCTTCTCGTGGTTTTCCCATCACATTTCCCTTGGGGTTTCCTCCAGGTCTTCCCCTACTCACCCCACACCCTCTCAGAAGATGCTGCCTCATGTAACTTTGCCAAGCTCTCAAGCATTACAGATGCCTTTACCTTCTTTTCTTTGCATCTTAGAAATCACTCACATGTTGGTCTCTCTCACATAATTGCTCTTTATTGTTACTTCAGCGGTTGCCAAGTGCCTACTCTGTGCCTAGTACCTTGTTAGACTCTGGGATGATGCAGAAGAAAGAGACTGGACCCTGCCCCCTAGGAGGGTAAATGTCTGTTCTTCCATGATCTCCATTTCCCTTCCTCTCTGACTGCGCCTTTGCTGCCCTGGTTCCTCTTCCTCTTTTCCACTGCCTGAGTGTGAACATTCTTCGGGCTTCTGCCTTCTCTCCTCTCCCTCCACGCGCTTGTCCCTTCCTATGGCTGTGACCATCTGCTCTTATAGCTACCAAATACTAAAGTTCTTTTCTCCTGAAAACCAGGTCCCCGTGTCCACCTGCCTGCTGGAGTGTGCAGCCTTAAAGGCAGAGCCTATCTTTGTCTCTGCTCTTTGCATATCCCCTTTCTGTTAATAATCCGTCATTCTCTCAGTTTCCGGGAGCCTTACTGACAGCTTTAAACCTCTTTCCTCTGCCATGCACAGGTCGTTCCTCCCATTCTTTTGAGTGTTTCTCCCCACTGATTTTACTGCTTGTGATGAGTTGGATGGTTGCCCCTCCAAAAGATATGTCCAAGTCCTAACCCCTAGAACCTGTGAACATGACCACCTTGTTTGGAAAAAGACTCATTGCAGAGATTCTTTCCTATGCTGCAGACGTACATAAACCTGTGCTCATTGGCCTCCTCTCTGGGCCTGGCCTTGTTGGTCCCTGGCCTGAAATAGTGACTGTACTTCTAGTCCACACAGCGATTACATATTTATTACTCTAAGCTCCCCAAGTCCAAAGGCAAAGTTCACTGCCTGCCCTCTCCACTAACTCCTAGGTCAGGAGACTTGCTAGGTTGTGTGCACAGCAGCTACAAGTGTGGTTTCTGAGGTGGGTCTGGGTTTGAATCCTGGTTCTGTCATTTATTAGCCGAGGGCCTTTGACAGATTGTAACCTTTCTGGGCTTCAGTTTCCTCTTCTGGAAAATGGGGCTAATGGATTGTTGTGAGAATTAGACTGCATAGTGTCTAGCACTGTGCCTGACACTCTGAGCTTTATTTTTATTTATTTTTATTTTTTGAGACGGAGTCTCGCTCTGTTGCCTAGGCTGGAGTGCAGTGGCACGATCTCGGTTCACTGCAACCTCCACCTCTCAGGTTCAAGCCATTCTCCTGCTTCAGTCTCCCGAGTAGCTGGGTTTACAGGCTCCTGCCACCATGCCCAGCTAATTTTTGTATTTTTTTAGTAGAGACGGGGTTTCACCATGTTGGCCAGGTTAGTCTTGAACTCCTGACCTCAGGTGATCTGCCCACCTTGGCCTCCCAAAGTGCTGGGATTACAGGTGTGAGCCACCACGTCCAGCCCACTCTGAGCTTTATAACCAGAGAGATTCTGTGGCTAGCCAAATCGCTCAGCCTATACTTGGAGGATCCCAAGCTTGGATGAGTGTAAGAGCTCTGACTTAAATCCAGTCTACTTGTATGTCATTCTGCCACAGTTGTCTTTGTCTCTCCACAGTTTGTCCTGGAGCTGGGCATGGTGGGAGCTAAGACAATGGATTACAGAGCTACAGGTCTAGGAGGGCATGTAGAATTATAATGCCTATATGAGATAGATGACAGTGGGTAAGAGCATGTGCTCTGGAGTTAGACCTGGCTTCAGATTCAGGCTCTATGACCCTATCTCAGTGACCTTGGGAAACTTTTCTTTGCCTCTCTGGGCCTCAGTTTTCTCATCTGTAAATTGGGAATAACAATGGTACATACCTGTCTTAGTCTGTGCTGCTATAACAAAATTCCTGAGATGGGTAATTTATAAACAAAAGAAACTGATTTCTCACAGTTCTGGAGTCTGGGAAGTTCAAGATCAGGGCATTGGCAGACTTGGTGTCTGGTGAAGGCTGCTGTCCACTTCCAAGATGGCACCTTGTTGCTGTGTCCTCCAGAGGGGATGAATGCTGTGTCCTTACATAGCAGAAGGGTGAAAGTGGCCCAGCTAGTTCCCTGGAGCCCTTTTATAAGAGCACTAATCCATTCCTGAGGGCAGAGCCTTCATGACCTAAACACCTCCAAAGGCCACACCTCTTAATACCGTTGTATTGGGGATTAAGTTTCAACATGAATTTTGGAGGGTTCACAACATTCAAACCATAGCAATACCTTATAGAGTAATCGGGATAATTAAATGAAAGAATGCCCATAAAACATTGAACACATGCCTGACTCTTTGTAAACAATAATTATTAGGTATCACTATTATAGAGACCAGCTTCTGCTGTGGAGAGGGGTAAGTGCCTTCATGCCCCAAGCCACTGGACACGCAGCTGCATGGATCAATGTACCCCTGTAATTATGTAACAAGGGGACATGGAGAAAAAAACATTTCCAATGTTGCCTCCTCTGTGACGTGATTGTACCCCTAAACTGCGCAGAGGAGCGTTCTGTTCTTTGAACTCCATAGCTGTTGGTGCTTCTCTTGTGGGGTTCGCCATAGTCTTTCTTGTATAACTGTTCTTCACTCTACGGTACATTTCTTTCTTTCTTTGTTTCTTTCTCTTTTTTTTGAGACAAAGTCTCCTTGTGTCACCCAGGCTGGAGTGCAGTGGTGCAATCTCGGCTCACAGCAGCCCTGACCTCCCCGACTCAAGCGATCCTCACACCTCAGCTTCCCAAGATGCTGGGACTGCTGGCATGTGCCACCACACCTGGCTAATTTTTTTTGTATTTTTTGTAGAGATGGGATTTCACCATGTTGCTCAGGCTGGTCTTGAACTTCTGGGCTCAAGCAGTCCACCCATCTCAGCCTACCAAAGTATTGGGATTGCAGTGTGAGTCACCATGCCTGGCCTACTGTATGTTTCTTGAGGTCAAGATTGGGCACTGGGTAACTGATTACTTGAATTGAACCTTGGGATTCAGCCAGTGGAAGTGGTCCACCTGGCAGTAGTGAACCTCTGGCTCCTGACCTCTGCTGCTAGTGAATCTGTTTCTTCTGTGGCTGCACAGACACAGGGTTTCCTGCCTCCAAAGAGCTTTTCCACTCTGTACATGGGACCTGAACTGGCTCCAGAAACCTTGGAGCCTGGCACCACTTTTCACATCACCCAGCAGGAGCAGAACTTGGACCAGGTATAGATGGGAAACATGGGTTTATTGCCAAGGTCATGGTTAGTTCTCGGGTGGGGGGTTTAGTGGGCGATTGCTTTTTGGATTTTTGTTTTGTTTTAGAATTAAAAAATATGGGCCAGGTGCGGTGGCTCATGCCTGTAATCCCAGCACTTTGGGAGGCCGAGGCGGGCGGATCACAAGGTCAGGAGATCGAGACCATCCTGGCTAACATGGTGAAACCCCGTCTCTGCTAAAAAATATAAAAAATTAGCTGGGTGTGGTGGCAGACACCTATAGTCCCAGCTACTCGGGAGGCTGAGGCAGGAGAATGGCATGAACCCGGGATGCAGAGCTTGCAGTGAGCTGAGATCATGCCACTGCACTCCAGCCTGGGTGACAGAGCGAGACTCTGTCTCAAAAGAAAAAAGGAAAAAAAGGAAAAATATGTACAGTTTTAATAGTGGTGATAAGAATCTTCTGTAACTACTTATGGGACATGTTCACTGAGGGGTCTCCAGAGCTCCTAAAACTCAACACTCCCCCAGTGACTCTTACATTTTCCTGCCAGACTTGCTCTTCTTCCCACAATCCCCACCTTAATGGAATCATCCACATCCCCCTGGTCACCTGACAGTTGCCCTCTATTTCTCTCTTCTCCCCAGCCTCTTTTAATCAGCCACCAAGTCTTGTTTGTCCTTCCTCCCTAATGTCACTCCTGTTTTTTGCCGTGAGGTCTGATGGCACTAGTGCTGCCTGTGGTTGCTACTGCCTCATCTCTTCAACCTTTCTGTGTCATGATGTTTAGGAGTTTCTTTCATAAATAGAATGTGGCTGGATTTAAATCAAATCTGACAGTCTGTCTTAAGTAATTTATGTACATTTTTGGGATTTAACTTAATGTATTACTGTATTATATTTTTTAGTACTTTCCATGTATTTCCATTTTTGCCTATTTTTCTCCTTCCGAGTTTTCTTTCTTCTTTTCTTTTTTTTTTTTTTCTTTTTTGGAGATGGAGTCTTGCTCTGTCACCCAGGCTGGAGTGCAGTGGCGTGATCTCAGCTCACTGCAACCTCTGCCTCCCGGGTTCAAGTGATTCTCCCGCCTCAGCCTCCCAAGTAGCTGGGACTACAAGCGCGTGCCACCACACATGGCTAATTTGTATTTTTAGTAGAGACAGGGTTTCGCCATGTTGGTCAGGCTGGTCTTGAACTCCTGACCTCAGGTGATCCACCCACCTCAGCCTCCCAAAGTGCTGGGATTACACGCATGAGCCACCGCTCCCGGCCCGGAATTTTCTTTATTTCTGTACATTTTACTTCTGTTGTTTTTTTCTTTTTTGAGACAGGGTCTAGCTCTTTTGCCTAGGCTGAAGTGCAGTGATGTGATCACAGCTCACTGTAGCTTTGACCTCCTGGGCTCAAGCAATCCTCCCACCTCAGCCTCCTAAGTAGCTGAGATTATAGGTGCACACCACCATGCTCAGGTAATTAGAAAAAAAAATGTTTTCTAGAGATGGGATGTTACTGTGTTGCCCAGGCTGGTCTTGAACTCCTCACTCAAGCCCTCCTCCCACCTTGGCCTCCTAAAGTGCTGGGATTACAGGTGTGAGCCACCTTACCTGGCCTTTATTTCTGTTCTTACTCCAACATTTTCTCATCTTTTCTCCCATCCTTTTACTTAGAAAAAAATGTTAAAATTAGAGGAAATAGTACAATGAACATCAGTATTCTCTTTAATCTTATTCAATTAATATATTTCTCTGTATATATATATATATGCTTTTGTTAGGAATCACTTGAAATTAAGTGTGGATTTGTTCTCCATTTTCTTGCTCAGGATTTGATGTGCTGCTTCTATCTGAGGACTCATTTATAAAAGAAAAAACAAAAGAAAGAAAAAGCCTTTTTACTTTAGAATGATTGTAGATAAACTTAGCTTTACAGAGAGTTTCTGTATTCCTTCACCCAGCTTCCCCTAATGCTAATCTCTTACATTTAATTCTTTCTTAAATTCTGGAAAATTTCAGCCATTACCTCTTTGGCTTTCTCATTTTCTCTACAGTGGCCCCTGGAATGCCTCTTAGACATATTGTTGACCATTCTACCACCAAAGTCTCTATATTTGTTCTTTCTGTGCTCCTTTATCTGTTTAATCATCCAAGTTTTCTTGTGTAGTTTCTTTGAGACTGTTGTATTTCTGATTCTTGGGATGCTACTTCTCTTTTTGTGTCTGATGCTCACCCCTCTTGGTGGTTTATTTCCTTGTGTGGTTTGTAACTTTGGGTGTGAGTTCATCTCCAGGAGGGATTCCCTTTTCTGGCTGAGACTTGTGTCCTGAATTATGAAAGTATACCTCAGAGCAGCTTGTTTGCCTCTGGCGGGGCCATGAGTGTTTCAGTGGTGCTGGCTCGCTCAGTTTTTATGTTCACTGCTTAGTGCGGCACCCCTTCACCACCCTAGTAGTGTAAGTTCAGTTTTATGTCCGTGGGCAGGACTAGCTTGGTGGCTTATGACCTCCCGCCGGGCGTGGTGGCTCACACCTGTAATCCCAGCACTTTGGGAGGCCAAGGCAGGGGGATCACGAGGTCAGGAGATCGAGACCATCCTGGCTAACGCGGTGAAACCCCGTCTCTACTAAAAATACAAAAAATTAGCCAGGTGAGGTGGCAGGTGCCTGTAGTCCCAGCTGCTGGGGAGGCTGAGGCAGGAGAATGGCGTGAACCCAGGAGGTGGAGCTTGCAGTGAGCCGAGATCATGCCACTGCACTCTAGCCTGGGCGACAGAGCGAGACTGCGTCTCAAAAAAAAAAAAAAAAAAAAGAAAGAAAAAGAAAGGGTGACCTCCCACCCATACCTGACCCACAGAGCCTTGGAGAAGTGTTCAGCTTCTTGTTGCTTTCCTATACTGGGCAGCCCTTTGAGGCTCTCTTCTTGATACTGGGGCTCAAAGCCACAAGCAGGCTTTAAACCGCTTCATATGTGGGTGCGAAAGTCCACAGGCCATTGTGGTGTCATTTCCACTCACTGTTTATGTTTCAGTTCTTCTCGCACATAGGGCATTTCTCTTTCTAATTTGGCTGCATGTCTAAGGACGTCATTTGTTTTATTTTATCTGGTATTTCTCTGTGATAGTGGTGGAAAGGGGAAGCTCTTTCACGTTAATTTTGTCCCGTATCCTACTGAAAGTTTGTTCAAATGCTTAGCGTGTCATATGAAGCTTTTCATGATCCAGCCCATTCTAACTAACTCTCCTGCATAAACTTAGCTCTTAAATTTTACACTTCAGCAAATTGAACTATTTGGATACCATGTACTGTAATGTTTAACAGCATAGGTTTTAGGGTCCAGCTGTTTGGCTTGGAAACTGTCTTTTCATAACGTATGATTTTGGACAAGTTACTTATCCCTTCCGTAACTCAGCTTTCTCATCTGTAAAATGGCAGCTTCCGGCATGCAGTAACCCTGATCCCTGTTGGCTCCCTCCGTGGTTGCTGCCTCCAGCAGTTGAGGCTGCCAGGCCTCTGCACAATTGCACTGCTTATTCCTTCCCTGGAATTGCCCTCCTCTCCTTGATCCCTCCCAGGAGAGCAGCTTTTACTCCTTCAGAGCTTGGGGTCTCTGTCTGCAGTAATTATCACTCTGTGGGTCGCTGCTTGTTTACATATCTTTTTTTTTTTTGAGACGGAGTGTCGCTCTGTCGCCAGGCTGGAGTGCAGTGGTGCGATCTTGGCTCACGGCAACCTCTGCCTCCTGGGTTCAGGCCATTCTCCTGCCTCAGCTTCCCATGCAGCTGGGACTACTGGCTTGCACCACCATGTCCAGCTAATTTTTGTATTTTTAGTAGAGACAGGGTTTTACTATGTTGGCCAGGATGGTCTCAATGTCTTGACTTTGCGATCCGCCCGCCTCGGCCTCCCAAAGTGCTGGGATTACAGGCGTGAGCTACTGCACCTGGCCATGTATCTCCTTTTTTCAGCCAACCCTGACCCCCTTGAGAGCAGGGTCTTGTTTTTCTTGGTACTTGAAACTCCTTACATTCTACCTGTCATTTGGTGGGCATTCAGTGTTGGTAGTTTAATTGCATTGAATTTCTCTGGCTGAGTAGAGGCAAGTGCTGGGAGTGGTATGGGACACAGAGGCAGGGAGTGACAGCAGGAAAGCTTGTTTCTTTGGCACATTTTGTGCCAAGTTGATGGAAATGTGAATCAGTATGGCTGGGACACAAGGTAACAATTCTTAGTCTGGCTGAGGATGCCAGAGACTTAAAACAAGCCAGTGGCCAGAAAAAGCCACTAAATCTTGCAAATTAAAGTGGTTTCCAGCCTTAAGAATGCATGCCCCACATTCCCTTCCCAAACTCAGCGTCTCTGAGTGCCAGGTGGAGGAATACAAACTAATTATAATCCTAGTGGGCCCTGAGAATCTTTAATTTTAGAATAAGGCTGCACTTCTGAAAGGCACAGTTGCTTTAGGAGTAGATGACTCTGTATGCCTGGGGCCTCCGAGGAGACCAGGATGTGAAAACTCAGTACCTGGCATTTAGAGCTGCGTCACCCATCACTTCTGACCTCGTTAAGATTTCTACCCCACTGAGACTTAACAACTAAAAAGGGCAGATGAGATAGGTCTGGGGCAGAGCTTAATGGCCTGTGTCATCCTCCTCAGTTTTGCCTGAATTCTCTGGACTCTTGGGACTCTATCATAGGAATATTCTCAGAAGAGAAGGCAATTGAACCTTTAAAGATCCCTAGATTATCCATCAGATAACAGTCTCATGAGAGTGATGAACAATGACAGCACCAACTCTCAATTCCCTTGGCTGGAATTTCAGGAATCAGCTTGAACTCAGAGGTGGGCACAGGGTTAGGGCTTGGAGTAGGCGTCTTTTCTTTTTTTTTTTTTTTTTCTTTTTTGATATAGAGTCTCGCTCTTTTGTTGCCCAGGCTGGAGTGCAATGGTGCAATCTCTGCTCACTGCAACCTACACCTCATGGGTTCAAGCGATTCTCCTGCCTCAGCCTCCTGAGTAGCTGGGATTACAGGCGTCCGCCACCATGCTCGGCTAATTTTTGTATTTTTAGTAGAGATGGGGTTTCACCTTGTTGCCCAGGCAAGTCTCGAACTCCTGACCTTGTGATCTGCCCACCTCAGCCTCCCGAAGCACTGGGATTACAGGCATGAGCCACCGCACCTGGCTTGCAGTAGGCATCTTTGCCCAACCCATGTGAATCCCATTAATTCTTTCTTGACAGCTCTCAGTCTGTGGTCATATGTTAAGCAACTTTGTGTTCAGTACTGTGCTGGGTGCTATTGCTGAAGATACTGAAATAGTAATGCCACAAGTCCCTCTTCTTAGAGAGGAGAGCTTGCAGTCTGGTTGGAGAGAATTCCTAGGACACAGAAAGCTGCAACCAATGGTGCCCAACAGTAATGCTCTCTGATGCTACTGTGTGCAAGTGTGTCCCTTTGACAACTTGGTGCTTTTGCCCAAAAGGAGCTGTTCTCTTTCTCAGGCTTGGACTATTGGTTTGTTTTTTCTCAGATGACTTGCTGGCACTGTTACAGACTGGTCTGAATTAATTAGGACTACCTTTTATCTGTTTCTGAGGAATAGCCCCAAATGTGCTCTCTCTTGGTCTTTATGAACTTTTCCTTTCTTCCACTTCTCCAAATTATGATAGATTAACTTTGCAGTGTCATCTGCTGATCTCCAAGGTCTTCTAGGGGCATGTCATCAGCAGTTGCTGCTTTTGAGGTATCAAGATTTGTCCTGTGGACTCTCAGATAGTTTCCTTACCTGTTCAATGAATCTGATTTTCCATTTTTCTAGGAGAGTGTATCTCAAAGTGATTGCTGAATCAGAATGTCTGGGAGTGTGACTTGGAATCTATTACTGAAGATTAGAGGAAAATGTAGCAAATTACAATCTGAAGCATTTATGGAGGATTGACGGATTCATGGATAGGGATTCTGACTGAGTTAGGTAGTCTATAGTCTCAGACAGTTGTGGAAGCTCCATTAGGCCATGAGCAACCCAAGCTCCTTCCAATTCCATGCCCTGCCATTCTTAGGGTGTGGCTGCTGTCCTCATGATCCAAAATGGTTGCCGTGGTTCCACATCTCGCAGTAAGATAGAAAAAAACAGAAGAATGATGTCTCACCTCCCTTCTAAGGAGACTTCAACAAAGCCTGCCTCTACCACTTTCTGTGACTGAGGGAAAGTTAATTCATATCTCAGAGCCAATTAACCTCGTGTTTTTGTTTTTTTTTTTTTTTGAGACAAGGTCTTACTTTGTCACCCAGGCTGGAGTGCAGTAGCACGATCTTGGCTCACTGCAGCCTCAACCTTTCGGGCTCAAGCAGTCCTCCCTGCTCAGCCTCCCGAGTAGCTGGAACTACAGGCACATGCACCACACCCGGCTAATTTTTTAATTTTTTCGTAGAGATTGGGGGTCTTGTTATGTTGCCCAGGTTGGTCTTGAACTCCTGGGCTCAAGTGATCCTCCTGCCCTGGCCTCCCAAAGTGCTGGGATTACAGGAGTGAGCCACTGCACCCAACCAGTTACCTCATTTGTAAAACAGGCATGGTAACACTTAGTGCAGGAGCGAGAGGATCAGGGAGCACACATACATACAAAGTACTTGGTGCTGATGCCCAGCCTGATGCCCAGCCTGATGCCCAGCCTGCAGCACCTGTTCTCTAAATCATAGCAGCAATTGCTGCTGCAGCAGCACACTTCTCTTTTTCTCCTCTCTCCACCACTCCATCTCTCCAGGGTCTCTAACTTGCCTGTCAGGCTCCCCACCTTGCCTGTCAGGCTCCCCACCTTGCCTGTCAGGCTCCCCTTTCCTTTGCTCCTGCCGTTTGCATCTGTTCCTCTCTGCATTCTCCCCTCATCTCCTCTCTTCCGTGCGCCTCATTTTCCTGCTCTCCTCCTGCCTCTGTCTCTCATCTTCTTTTCAGAGACTTAAAACAAGCCAGTGGCCACTGGCTTTTCAGTGTCTCCTCCTCCTCCTTGAACTACCTCTTCCTTCTAGTGCTTCTGTCCTTCCCTCCTCCTGACCTCCAGTGAACAATAATTCTTTGTAACATAATGACAAATTATCGTTACGTTACAAAGACCAGAGATTAGAGGTGGTGATTGGCTTTGTAAACTGTAGGTCAGCGATGAGTAATTTAAGAAAACTAAATTTAATTGGTTTACTCATGAATCAGTTAGGAATTCTATTTGGCAGCTAGAACAGAAATAGCAGTGGCTTAAACCAGTAGAAATTTTTTCTATTGTGAAAAGAAATCTAGGGGAACAGTCTAGGGCTGATCTCTCCTCTCTGCAATCCTTAGTGCAGGGCGTCCAACTCCAAGGTTGCATCATGGTCTAAGATGGCTGTGGGAGCCCCAACCATCATGTCAGGTTCTAGGAAGAAAGCAGGAAGAAGAGAGGAAAGGCAAAAAGAACACATGCTCCATCTTAAGGAGCTTTTCTGCAAGTCCCACCAAATAGCTTCAGCTTCTCCTCCGTGCCTCCATTAGTTGCAAGGGAGGCTGAGACATCATTTAGCTGAGCACATTGCTACCTGAAGTAGAATTGGGATTCTGTCACCAAGAAAGAAGGGGAGAATGGATATTGTGTAAATAATTAGCAAGGCCTGCCACCATTCATTCAGCATTAATTTAGCACCTACAGTCTACTAGTTATGAAGAACAGTCAAGGTGCCCCATTCCAGAGGGAAGACATAGATAAGTAAACAAGTACAGTACAGAGGATGGGTGAGGAAGAGGGGGAGAGTGGAGAAAGGCACGAAGTGGGTATCTTACATACCCTCCAAGGGCACATTCTAGAGTTCATCATGCAGACATTCTTGCCTGTGGTTTGTTTCCTCTTCTGCTCTCTCCTTTTTGTCATTGTCGCCATTGTTGTTGTTGGGGTTTGTTTTTGCCGCTCCATTCTGACGTCAGCAGTAGCCCCTAGAACCTTAGGAAACAGAAACAGTTGGCCTAATGGGAAGCTCTGGGATGGGAGCCATGTGTTTGAAGAGCCAAGTCCCAGGGCCATTAGGCAATTAGAGGCCTGCGGCAGGAGAGCATTCATTCCTGGACATGCCGTGGCACTGCCAGGAGACTTTACTCCAGGAATGGGGTCGTTGTCAGGAGGCATGTTCTAACCAGGCACCTGGCATCACCTATACTGTGCTTGCCATAAAATGAAATGTTGGAGCAGTAAAATCCTCCAGGTCCCATGAAATGGGTATAATTTTTTCACCCACATTAATTTAACCAGAGGTCTTGGTATGCTATAGTGTTAATTATGTGTAAAAATACTTCTACTTACTATAAAATGTATTGACAATTAGACATTGATATTCCTTCTTGGAACTCAAAAATTCTAGGAATAACTTGGGAGACCCACATTATCTTTCATTTTGATCCCAAGAACATCTATTGCTGTTTCCTTTGGGAAGTTAGAGAGGCAGTGGGAAGCCTGCTGCAGAGATTTTCTAAACGGGCATATCGCAGCCCCTAAGGAGTTTGAAAGTGAAGTGTCAGAGAAGGCTAAAGGATTAAAAGATCGTTTGTTCTGGCACAGTGCAATCCTTACGAGGTTGTACAGTGCAATCCTTACGAGGTTGTACAGTGCAATCCTTACGAGGTTGTACAGTGCAGTCCTTACGTTACGAGGTTGTCAGTCCTTACGAGGTTGTACAGTGCAGTCCTTACGAGGTTGTACAGTCCTTACGAGGTTGTACTGTGCAGTCCTTACGAGGTTGTACAGTGCAGTCCTTACGAGGTTGTACAGTGCAATCCTTACGAGGTTGTACAGTGCAGTCCTTACGAGGTTGTACTGTGCAGTCCTTACGAGGTTGTACAGTGCAGTCCTTACGAGATTGTACTGTGACCCTGGGCAAGTTACTGTCCTGTCCTCAGTTTCTTCATCTGTCAAATTTTGATCCTGTGGACCCTCCCCAACAGGGCTGTGATGGAAATGAAGAGATACATGGGAAGCATTCAGTATGTGGTGTTGTTATTATTATTATTATTATTATTATTATTATTAGTGCTACTGGTAGTGCTAGTCCACTAGCCCACTGGGTAGTGATTGCACCCATATCAGAGTGTGGAAAGCCTTGGATGCCACCTTAAGGAGTTGGATTTTGTGGGCAAGGGTGTGACAGATCATGGCTGGGCTTAGAAATGTCACTGACAGGAGTGGAGAGGCAGATGTAGGTGAGGAGTGGGCAGGGCTTGAACCCGGCCAGTCAAGGAAAGGGGAGAATGGATACGTGAGTGGTGAGGGAGGACCCACTGGTACTGGAGTTCAGCCTGTGTGCCCAAGGAATGGTGTCCCATTGATTTAGGTGGGAAGCACTAGAGGTGGAGCAGTTGGGGTGGCAGGAGGGGAAAGAAGCATGTGGTGATCAGCTCAGCAAACAAATGGGGAACTTGCTGCCTGCCAGGGACTCCTGTGGCCTGGCATGAAGATAATTGATTGTGTTTTGAACACATTATGAGGCCCCTGCGAGGCCTCCGTGTGGTATTTAGACAGTCAGCAGGAGAGAGGCCCCGGACAGTGGTGTGGGATGCAGTCACAGTGTGTGAAATTGCTGGTGGTTGGATTGTGCAGCGGATGGATTGAGCAGGGAAGCCAGCCAAGAACAGAATGGGGTGGGGAGGGTGTTGGGGGTAGGAAAGGAGGATCATCATTTCAAGGGCGAGTGAAGGAAGAGCAAGCAGCAGAGTGCAAAGCCCCAAGAGGGAAGGGCGATCCTTATGAGATTGGACTGTGACCCTGGGCAAGTTACCCTCCTGTCCTCAAGAGGAAGTGGTTGACAGAATCATTGCAGCAGTGAGGTGGAAGCAGGACCAGGGCAGCAGCCAAGGGCCTCTTAGATGGCAGGGCAAGAGGAGGTCATCCAGGACCTCCAAGAGAGCTGTTTCAAAATGGGAAGAGAAAGCAGTGTTCCTCTGGTGGTGGTTCTAATGCTTTGTATTTGTAGTTCTTGGTCGTTTTCAAGGCCCTTTGCATTCTTTGCATCGTGCTGTCTTACCACGATGCATAGTGAAACCCCACCTCTACAATTTTTTTTGTTTGTTTAGTGAGCCAGGTGTGGCAGTACACACCTGTAGTCCCAGCTACTTGGGAGGCTGAGGTGGAAGGATTGCTTGAGCCCAGGAGGTCGAGGCTGCAGTGAGCTGTGGTCATGCCACTGCATTCCAACCTGGGTGACAGAGCGAGACCCCATCTTAAAAACAAACAAACAAATACTTGGTTCATTTGGTACTTGGCTTTTTGGATCTTGGGGAATATTGGAGATGACGGAATAACTTCAAGGAGACTAACTTGAAGGTCAAGACTCCTGCCAAGACTCCACCCAGATATAAAATAGGAAAATGATGATAGAATCTACCTCACTGTTGGCCTGGCAGTGGGAGTTTGTTGAAAACCCTGAAGATGAACTCCTCAAGGTGAAGAGCAAGGCTTCAGAATGGGCTGCTCTATAAATGTGAGAGACAGAGACAGACCTAGCCTTGCAGAAAGGTTGCTGCAGTCTTTCTCCTACCATTTCCAGCACAGGGTGGTTTCTGGTCCCAGGAGGCCCTGTCTTGTGCTGTGTGGGACCCTTAGTGCTGTGAAGACTAGCAGCACCCTGGAGGTCTTTGTTCCTTCTGCCATTTCCCTTAGATTGCATCTCCCAACCTTGGTTTATATATTTGTCAGGAGGTGGGGGAAACCTGCTTTCCCCCACCTCCTGACAAATTTATAAACTGGAAATTGATCCAGTCCTGGATCAGTTTGGGTCACACAACAGGGTGGGCAGTGTTGGCCCACAGAGGGTCCTGGGCCCCTTATTCCCCCTTTGGCCCTAGGCTCTGAGCTCTCAGGTTTTGGCTGCCAAGCAAAAGGTAGAGTTGCATCAGTTGTTGCTCTTTACCAGGCCCCCAGGGGTTGCTGTCGGTGAGCTCACAGGCTGTTTTCTTCTTTCTGCTTTGACTTGTGCTGAATTTCTGACTGATCCCATGCAGCATCTGCGTGGCTTCTGGGGCCTGAGCCCAGGTTTCAGCAGGCTACCCATGGTTTACCCTCAGGATGAACTCTAGGAAGCTGGGGAGCACTGTGGTGGTGGTATAAGTTCAGCCCCTCATTTTAGTTTATGTTAAAATGTTTATTAATACAAAATAACACATAGATCAGAATGTTGTATGACAGAAAGGGACTGACTGGACTCAGGATCTCCCACCCCAGCCCCAGGGGTGAAGATGAAGGTGATTGGTTTCCTGGGTATCGTTCCTTCCACGGTTTTTCCATACACTCATGTGCGTGTGTTTTTATCCTCATCCTGCTGTTAACCATGGCAGTGGGGAGCACACTAAATTGCTCTGACACCTAGTTTTTTTTTTTATTAAGTATGTCTTGGGAATCTTTCCATATCAGCATATACAGATACATTCTTTTGTTTTTTTTTTGAGATGGAGTCTTGCTCTGTCTCCCAGGCTGGAGTGGAATGGCACCATCTCTGCTCACTGCAACCTCCACCTCTCAGGCTCAAGCAATTCTCCTGCCTCAGTCTCCCAAGTAGCTGGGATTACAGGCACCCACCACCATGCCCGGCTCATTTTTGTATTTTGGGTAAAGATGGGGTTTCACTATGTTGGCCAGGCTGGTTTCAAACTCCTGACCTCAAATGATCTGCCCACCTCAGCCTCCCAAAGTGCTGAGATTACAGGTGTGAGCCACCACACCCAGCCATTCTTTTTTTTTTTTTTAAAGCTTTTTTGTTGCACATATGATGTATGTTAGGTGGACTGTGGCTTGTAAAACCTCTTCATAGCTGTTTTCCAGTGTGATTCTTCTAGCCCTGTGAGGAAGACAGACCAGAAGAAATTTTTTGCAGCTTAGGATACTCTGCAAACAAGGAGGAAGTGAGAGGAGTTGGGGCTCGTTTAATGCAGACTAAAACAGGATCTTTCCTTTGACAGACTGAGACAGATGAGGAGCAGGCTGGAGATGTGCACACATATCCACTCCGAACATGCGAGGCAGCATCTGCAGAGGAGTGTGGTGGGCAGCACGTGCTGCGGGGGCAGGAAGGGGAGAGCTTCCAGGAAGGGGATGGAACTTGAGCCAAACCTTTTTTTCAAAAAGAGGGGAGGCCGGGTGCAGTGGCTCACACCTGTACCCAGCACTTTGGGAGGCTGAGGTGTGCAGATCACTTGAGGTCAGGAGTTTGAGACCAGCCTGGGCAACATAGCAAAACCCCATGTCTATTAAAATTATAAAAAGTAGCCGGGCGTGGTGGCGCATACGTGTAATCCCAACTACTCAGGAGGCTGAGGTGGGACGATCACTTGAACCTGGGATACGGAGGTTGCAGTGAGCCGAGATTGCGCCACTGCACTCCAGCCTGGGTGACAGAGTGAGACTCTGTCTCAAAAAAAAGAGAGGAAGGTAGGAATGAGACAAAGGAAAAGGGGAGGAGGGCATTTCAGGCAGGAGAGCAGCATAGGCAGAAGGTGCAAACACGTGGCAGAGGGTCGGTGTCCATGGACAGGCTTCCACCACCCTGGTCTAATCATTGACTTAGCAGACATCTAAATGCCTGCTGCATGCCCAGCACTGTAGAGGGCTACAAGGTAGCAGGAACCTCTCAGTGCCTGCCCTTTGTGGGCTCTGACTCCAACCAAGAGAAACTGGATGCACAACCGCAGGCAAAACTAGCTGATGGTGATGGAGGTCAGAAGAGTGGTTACAGCCGGGCACAGTGACACACCTGTAATCCCAGTACTTTGGGAGGCTGAGGTGGGAGGATAGCTTGAGCCTAGGAGGCTGAGACTGCAGTGAGCCGTGATCAGGCCACCACTGCATCCCAGCTTGGCCTGGACAACAGAGCAAGACCCTGTCTCAAAAAAAGGAGAGTAGTTACTTATTGTGGGGATTAGCTGGTCAGTGGCACAAAGAACCTTGTAGGGTGCTGGAAATGTTTACTGTCTTGACCTGGGTGATGGGTTTTTTTGGTTTGTTTTTTGTTTGTTTGTTTTGTTATTTTGAGACGGAGTCTTGCTCTTGTGCCCCAGGCTGGAGTGCAACAGTGCTATCTCGGCTCACTGCAACCTCCACCTCCTGGCTTCAAGCGATTCTCCTGCCTCAGCCTCTCGAGTAGCTGGGACGACAGGCGCCTGCCATCGTGCCTGGCTAATTTTTGTATTTTTAGTAGAGACGGGGTTTCACCATGTTGGCCAGGCTGATCTCGAATTCCTGACCCCAGGTGATCCGCCCGCCTTGGCCTTCCAAAGTGCTAGGATTACAGGCGTGAGCCACCGAGCCCAGCCTAGGTGATGGTTTTATGGTGGTATATAAGTGTAGGAATTCATGGGGCTTATTATACTTAAGATTAATGCAGATTGCATACTCTAACCATGAGTATGTTACACCCCAATTATAAATCAGGCAGGCAAATAAATAGCACATTCCCCAAAATAAAGAAGTAAAATGCAACAGCAAGAAAGTGTGCAAGGAGCTATGCCTGGGAAAATACTGGAACTGTATCATTTTGAAAGGGTGAGACATGAGATTTCAGACCCTCACCCTCTCTCACTGTGTCGTTTCTGAAGGCACCTGGTGACTTTCTTTGCCCCTTCCACTCTTACTGTCATTGGAACCAGAGGGCAGAACCCCGGGCCTCAGAATTAAGTCTACACACCTTAGTAACTAGGAATTCAAGGCTAGCCAAGTCCTGGCCCTTTATCTGTCCTTCAGAGAGTGGGGTGCCCCAGCCAAAGCGGACAGCTCACCATTCCCAGATGCGCCCTGTGTTCTCGGCTGCCTTGCCTGACTCACCTTGGCCTTCCCTGGGAGTGCCTTTTCTAGTTTTCTGGCCCAGCTAGAAGAAGGGCCATTACACCTACTCCAGAATCATCCCTGCTGCTCCCAAGTTGGAATATTTCTTCCTCCACAGTGGCCACCTCTTATGTGGCCTCCATCACACAGTTTGTATACTTACCTCTTCAAGGGCAGGCTGTGTTTTACTCCTTTTGTCATCTCTCCCCATAGGGTTCTAGGTCAGTGCTTTTGTACATGGTGCCTGAAACAGTCCCATAAATGATATTTTATTTGAGTGGGGCTCTCTGGCTGGAGCTACTAGGTGGAAGGTTGCCATGTGGGAGCAGGGGTCATAACAAAGGCCGGCCATCAAGATGCTGGTGCTTCCAAATTCCCAACAGTTATTAACTTGCAGGATTGAGGAACAAGTAATAGAAATTCCCAGGAATTCCCAAAATCATAAGTTTTTCTATATCTTTCCTAACACTTTATGAGTTTTTAAATAAGGAGTGGTCATAATAATAAATGGAATTATTTTTTCTGTGATAAAATTTCAGAGGTGTTTCTGTAAAAAAAAAAAAAAAAAGAAAAGAAAAAGAGAAAAAAAGATATAACATTAAATGCGTGATTTGGTGGTTTGGTTGGGCACAGTGGCTCACACCTATAATCCCAGCACTTTGAGAGGCCAAGGCAGGAGGATGGCTTGAGCTCAGGAGTTTGAGACCTGCCTGATAACAGAGAAAGATTTTGTCTCTATTAAAAATCAAAAAAATTAGCCAGCATGGTGGCATGTGCCTGTAGTCCCAGTTACTCAGGAGGCTGAGGCAAGAGGATCACTGGAGCCCAGGAGTTTGAGGCTGCAGTGAGCTATGATAGCACCACTCCGGGTGGTGACAGTCTTGGTGACAGAGTGAGACCCCATCTCAAAAATTAAAATAATAAAAATAAAATAAATGCATAGTTTATTGTTATTATGGACAAATATATTGTGATATGATTGTATGTATTTCATTAGCATGTAAAAATGATCTCTACCTGATACAGACATCTGATAATAGAAAATGCGGAAGAGAGCATTAACACAAAATGAATACCAAATAAAAATCACTTAATGATTTAAGAGTAATACTACACATATTCAATATTTAAAAGTTACTCTTAAAGGTTAAAACTAGAGTAAAGTTAAAAGAATAAAACAATGAATTCCTGTATTTCCTTCACCAAGATTCGCCAGTTGCTAACAGTTTGGCGCATTTGCTTGACGTGTCATAGATTGTTCACATTCCATATCTGTTGGATTGTTTCCTTGTGATTAGTTTCGGGTTTACGTTGTTGGTGGGAACCCACATAGATGAGGTGTGCTTCCTGTTGCTTACATCAGGAGGCACAGTGGTGCCAGTTGATCCTAGTAAAGGTGATGCTAACTTGGTTCACCTAGTTAAATTGGCATCTGTGAAGGCTACTTTTGTATTAAGGCAGTGAACTTCGAAAGGAACTTTTCCCTGACTTTGGGAATTGCTGACAGCCATTTAGGAAAAGAGATGACTATTTTCTCTTCATGTGTAGGTGCAGTTAAGAAACATCCTCGTATAGTCAGACAAGCTCTGGAAGCTGGTATGCCAAGACCTGGGACCAAGCTCTACAGCCATCTCTCCCTGTGACCATAGCCAAGTCATTTCTGAGCTATGTGAGACTGTACATATAAGGAAATAGACACTCAGAGAAGTGAAGCAGTTTGCCCAAAGCTACTCAGCTAGTGAGTGACAGAGCTAGGATTCAAACCCATTTTTGTCTGGGGGCAAAGCCCTGCCCTTGTCCTTATGCCAAGCTGCCTCCTTTGTGAGGTGGCTGGTTGTTATGATTGTGGCACTGACCACTCGGATGTAGGGCTCAGAACCAAGCAGAAGAGCACCAAGCCTTATAGGCCTTGACAGGTGAGAGGGAAGAGAGAGGTGCCTTCCTTCATCCATCTGGACTGCCCTTGGAATTCCTGGGCCAATTTGGGGAACCCAGGCACCAACCCTAACATGGGCCAGTGCCAGCGCCAGGTATATGCAGCCTATACTTCCCGGTCCAGGCAGGCGGAGGCTGGAACGGCACCAGCAGCTCTCCTCTGTAACGCAGGACGGAAGTATTTATTTCAAGGGTGGGTGGCTCAGAGAAGTAAAGCAGTTTGCCCAAAGCAAACTGGTTCCTCCCCTGCATGTGGCAGGCTGTCCTGCAAGCTAGGAGGCAGGCTGTTGGTGGCTCCCCAGCCACCCTTGAAATAAATGCTTCCATGCTGTGTTGCAAAGGTGAGCTGCTGGCACCGTTCCAGCCTCCGCCTGCCCAGACTGGGAAGTACAGGCTGCACATACCTGGCACTGGCCCACTTTAGGGTTGATGCCTGGGATCCCCAGATTGGCCCAGGAATTCCAAGGGCAGTCCAGATGCATGAAGGAAGGTATTGCCTCAGGCTGCCTGGGTTCCTGGGGGGAGAGAGGGAAACAGGAAGCATTAATGGGGGAAAGGTGTGCCAGGCCTTGCCAAGCAGGTCATTGTGGGTGGGGAGACACCGCCTACGTGCTCGGGACGCCCCAGGATTTGGGTGGAGGTTCTTGAGGAGGCAGCGAGAAAGGAGGGCTGTGACAGCGACTCTGGAGCACTCTAGAATGGCTCTTAGTGACCTTCTGCTCTGGTGACCCACCAGCAGCCCACCAACCTGTCATCTTCCAGTTAGCAGCCATCCCCAGGGCCAGTAGCACCTGAGCACTTGGTAAGTAGGAAGACCCAGTGTCTGCTCCTCATGTTACCCTGGTGTCCTTCCCCAGAGCAGTTGTTTTGGGAAAAACTGGCTCCGGCTGAGGCAGGAAATGGTGCTCCTTGTCAAGATCATGTTGTCCTGTTGCTATAAAACTGAGAGACCCTGAGGATCAGCCCTCTCAGGTTCCTGTTGCCTCTCTTCACACTATTCACCCTCATAGGTCTCCAGGAAGGGGGCCAAATTCGGGGCCAGGGCCAGTGGCTTGGTGAGGCATAGGCTGTGCTGTATGGGCCCTGTGGGGAGCTCTGGGGAGTTCTTATTCCCCTGGCTCATGGTCACCTTCGACCCTGCATCTTGGAGAGACCCCCAGGACTCTGGCAGCCAAGTGGGCAGGAGCAGAGGGAGGGGGCACCTTGGGAGGGAGAGCCCCGGAAGGAAACAGGGTTTATAGACAGACTCCTGGTCATCACTGCTTGTAATGCTCGCTCAGCGAACAGTGGCAGTGCTTTACCTGACTCTTTCAAGAGAGTCCCTTCTCTCTCCTGCTAGATGGGCCGAGATCCAGACTGGTTAGAAGCCTAACATGACCTGGCATGTGACACCTTGCACTCTCTGAATGTATTTCCCAAGTGTCATCAATAAGTCACTCTGGTTCTGGCATTTCCCTATCTTATCCCACACACCCCTCCTCCTGGCTCTGAGTCTTGGGGAGTGAGATTGCAGTTTTTGACCTATGTTCTTACTGAGAGCGGGCTCTCATGAAGGTATAATATGAAATCCAGAAGCTGCTGTCAAAATTATGTGAGAATTGGGAGGTGACAGCATGGGCCAATTTTCTGAATCTCCAGGGTGCTTTGATGCTTAAGAAGTCTTTCTGGGCTCCCTGAGATTTGAAACCTCTTGTTTTACCTGTCCTTTCACTCTGGTTCTTCCTTTCCTCTCTTGGGGACTTCATGCTTCTCAAATATTTGTTAAGTGGGTACTTATATGGGACCTTAGAAAGCAACCAGCTAGGCATGCACTTGGAAAGGCACAGGAGGACTGAGAACAAGACTAAACATTTCTGTGAGATTGAGCAGCAGGAGAGCTTTGCTTCTTTACTGGTGTCAGTATGCCTGCAGCTCCTGGGCTGCCTTTACTCGAGTGAGATCCATTTACAAGACTCCTGACTCTTCTACTCCACTTTATTACAAAAGATGTTGATGCTCGTTTTAAAAACAATTTAAACTACAAACATGAATAAAGGTATTTATCTCCCCACCCGTCCCCCTCATTCTCCCTTCCCTCCTGTTCTTAGACTGGTTTCCCCTCCCAGTGGTTTAGGTTGTGGGGCAAGTGTGTGTAGCTGTGCATCAGTGTCTCAAACAAAACGAGTGTGTCGCAGATGCGCAGCTGGGCCACTCACTGTTTTCTTCGGCTGTTTGTCATGGCCATCCTGCCATGGCACCATGTCAGTGCCACCTGCTGCTCTTGGGCATCTGCAAAGAATTCCATGACATGGATCTTGAGGTAGTCGTCTTCAGCTTTTTCTGCTTCATCTTATTCTCTACAATCATTTATATCTGCTTGTAAAACCTTTTTTAAAAAAACTTGCTTACTAGACACAGCACATGTTCATTTTAGAAAATGTAGAAAAATCAGATAAGCAGCTGGGCATGGTGACTCATGTCTGTAATCTCAGCACTTTGGGAGGCCAAGGCAGGCAGATCACTTGAGGTCAGGAGTTCGAAACCAGCCTGGCCAACATGGTGAAACCCCATCTCTACTAAAAATACAAAAATTAGCTGGGCGTGGTGGTGCGCACCTGTAGTCTCAGTTACCTGGGAGGCTGAGGTGGGAGAATCACTTGAACCCAGGAGGTGGAGGTTCCAGTGAGCCGAGATCACGCCACTGTACTCCAACCTGCGTGACAGAGTGAGACCCTGTCTCCCCGCTCCCCTGCCAAAAAAAAAAAATCAGATAAGCAATAAAAAAAATAGAACTGACCCGTAAGAGGTAACATTTTGGTGTGTATAATACAAATGTCTTTTACATTTGCTCCCTCATCTCAGCATTGCCACTGCCATTAAAGAAGGCACATGGTCATTAGTCCCATCTCACAGATAGAAAGCCTGAGCCACAGAGAGGGTAGCAGGTTGCCCAGAGGTACACAGCATAGTAAAGACAGAGCTGGGGTGTACCTGTCATATAACTCAGCACTAATGCTCTCTCCACTGTAGCCCACTCGCTATCTTCGCACCTTGGGACAGAGGGGGGTGCCAGGCATTGGATTTCAGATGCATTGAACTGCCTTATCCGAAGGTTCATAGACAGATGACTGCTTAAGGAAAGCCCCTGATTGACTTAGGAGAAGAGGTAGAAGACACGCTCTTCAGGTTTACAGATGATATGAGACGAGGGATTGTTTGCGCTTTAGAGAACAGAATTGGGCTTAGAAAACCCTCAAAGAGGTCTAACGACAGGTCAGGAGCAACAGGATAAACTTTGGAAGGGGTGGATGTAAAGGGGCCCCCTTCTATTTCCATAAGCACAGGAAAGCCTGACTTGATGTCCAGGCAGTGACGACTGGTCTGCCCGGGCGTCGTAGTGGACTGTAGGCAGTGGGACATGTCATTTCAACACTTTAACTTCATCTTACTTCCTGGGAGTGTTAAGAGCCACACATCAAGAGGACATGATGAACTAAGGAAGAGGGTTTGGGAACCTGTCAAGTGACAAATGCTGCAGTGACAGAGGTTTCACCTAGAGAAGAAGGGTTTGGGGAGGAAAAGGTGCAGGCCAAGACTTGGTGACCAGGGCCAGGCAGGACAGGACCAGGAATGACAGTTAGTTGAAGGGAGGGTCTAATTGGTCAGGATACAGAACACCTTTTTAGCATTAGAGTTCAGAAATGGTAGCAAGAGGCAGTACAGTAGAGTGGTTAAGAGCTCCTGCTCTGATGGCTTACTGGCTCCTGGCTCCCAGAGTCTTGGAAGTTACCTCACTCTTCCATGCTCCAATTTTCTCATCTGTAAATGGGGATAATGGGTACCTGCCTTATAGTCCACTTATAAAACCTAAGGGAGTTACTCCATGAAAGCAGCTTAGAATAATGCCTGGCACACAGAGGTGCTATGCACTGTTTGATTCACACAGAAGCTGGGTAGTCTCCATGGAAGAAGAGTTGTAGAAGGTCTTCTGCATGCATTTGGTATGACCTGCTTCCCCGGCCTTTTCCATTCCCTGCCTCTCTGTCTCCTTGTTTCTTTCTCCATCTTCCTCTCCTGGGTCTAGGATCCTACATTTCCCCTACCTAGAACACCCTTCCCCTCAATCTTTATTTTCTTCTTTGAAATTCTTAAGTATTTTATTTCTTCTTCTTCTTCATTTTTGTTGTTGTTGTTGTTGTTGTTGTTGTTGTTTTTTGAGATGGAGTCTCGCTCTGTCGCCCAGGCTGGAGTGCAGTGGCACGATCTTGGCTCACTGCAAGCTCCACCTCCCAGGTTCATGCCATTCTCCTGCCTCAGCCTCCCGAGTAGCTGGGACTAAAGGCGTCTGCCACCACGCCCGGCTAATTTTTTGTATTTTTAGTAGAGACAGAGTGTCACCGTGTTAGCCAGGATGATCTCGATCTCTTGACCTCGTGATCCATCCACCTCAGCCTCCCAAAGTGCTGGGATTACAGGCGTGAGCCACCGTGCCCAGCCCTATTTCTTCTTCTTTAAATTGTTTTTATTAAAAAAAAGAAAAAAAAAAAAAAAGGCTGGGCGTGGTGGCTCATGCCTATAATCCCAGCACTTTGGGAGGCCGAGGCGGGTGGATCATGAGGTCAGGAGATAGAGACCATCCTGGCTAACGTGGTGAAATGCCGTCTCTACTAAAAATACAAAAAATTAGCTGGGCGTGGTAGCATGTGCCTGTGGTCCCAGCTACTCAGGAGACTGAGGCAGGAGAATCGCTTGAACCCAGGAGGCAGAGGTTGCAGTGAGCAGAGATTGCACCACTGCACTCCAACCTGGGCAACAGAGTGAGACTCTGTCTCAATAAAGAGAAAAAAATGAGACAGGGTCTTGCTGTGTTGCCGAGGCTGGTCTGGAACTCCTGGGCTCAAGCAATCCTCCCATCTCAACCTCCCTGCCCAGCTGCTGTGCCCAGCAGTATTTTCTATAATTAGCATAGTGTACTTTTCAGATTATCTTGAAGACCCAGCTCTCCTTGACCTTGAACCTTCCCTGAGGCCTCAGAGGCAATTTCCTCCTCAGGACTCAGCTGCCCTTCACTCTTCTCTCGTGCACAGCCTGTCCTGTGAGTAGGTGCAGGTACTGACTGGTCTTATCTTTCTCCCTGAAAATACAAACGTTTTAAAGGCACCCGAGGATTTGTCAGCACCTCCCCACCCCCACCCTGGGTCTGACCTAGGACTCTGAGTCAGGGAGGCCTCCCTCCATTGAGTAATAGTAGCCTTGGGATCTGCTCAGCAAGAGGATTGTAGAGTTTAAGGGAGGAAGAAGCACCAGTGCCGCCTCCCCATGGGAAAAATGAAGACCCCCACCCCAACCACCACCACCACAGAACCACCAACCCCAACGTCACTTGGCAGATTAGCAAAAGAACTAGCCAGACACTGCTAGGCCCCTCAGGCTTCTAGATTCGCCCTCCACCACATTTCTACCAATTTATGCTCATCTTGATGAACTCCTCCTTTGAAGGGTCTGGAATGGTCTGGAGTGGTCTGGAAAGCAGGGTCAGATACCCCTGGAAAACTGAAGCCTGAGGAGCAATGATCTCTACAGGACTGCTTCAAGTTGCATGGTGAACAGACATCTTTTTCCAATTATGCCAGTTGCTCCTCTGATACTTGAGGATTATGTGAATCTAACAACAGACAAAAATCTCTTCCTCATGGGGCTTATATTCTTTGGGAAGAGACAAGCACTAAACAAATAAGGAAATATATATACACTCTGCCAGATAGCCATAAGACGAATGGAGAAAGTTGAAGCAGGGAAGGGAGATGGAAGTACCTGAGGGTGGACCGCGCAGATTTGAAATAGGGAAGCCAGGGAAGGCCTCACTGAGATGGCCACATTTGAGAAAGGACCTGAAGGAGGTGAGGCAGTGAGCTGTGGAGATGGGTAACTGGCGAGGGGGAAGAACTTTAGCTAGAGAGAACAGCAGCCGCAAAGGCCCACCGAAGGCAGGATATGCCCGCTTTGTCGAGACTAGCAGGAGGCCGTGTGCCTGGTACTTAATATACCAGAAGGAGTGGAGCAGGCAGGGGTACCAGTTCCAGAAGGACTTGCTGGCAGGTATTAAGATGGGCTTTTTCTCTGAGGTAGGAAGCTCCAGGAAGGATTTGATCACAGGAGGGACAGAATCTGAATTGTATTTTAGAAGGATCACTGACTCCTGTACAGACAGTGGGTGGTGAGGTGGGAGGCAGAAACCAAAAAGCCAGTTAGGAGGCTGTTACAGTAATCCAGGCAAGAGATGGTGTTGGCTGGGACCAGGGTCATAGCAGTAGAGGTGGTGAGAAGTAATTAGATTCTGTATATTTATTAAAGGCAAAGCCATCAAGATTCCTTGACTCTAACTGGAAGGTTGGAGTTTTCATTTACTGAGATGAGAGAGACCATGGAGGGAAGGTAAAGGGCTCGGTTTTGGATGTGTTAGGCTTGTGCTGCCATTGGACATCCATGTGGAGATGTCAGAGAAGCTGGCCTGGAGAAATAAATTGGGGAATCATCAGCATACTGAAGGCATTGGAAGGCACAAGCTGGCATAAGATCATAAAGAGAGGGAGCGTAGATGGAGAATGAAAGAGACCTTTAGAGATTAGGAAGAAAATTGCTAACTGAGACCAACAAAGTAGATTGATACGGAGCAGCCAGTGATATCAGAGGAAAACCTGGGAGGAAGCCAAATGAAGAGAAGGCGTAGAGGAGGAGGGATCGAGCTGTCATATCACTCTCACATGCTATCGTGGGTCAAGTAAAATAAAGATCATAAGTGTTACCGAAAGTTTCAAAGTACAGTGACATTGGCCGGGCGCGGTGGCTTACGTCTGTAATCCCAGCACTTTGGGAGGCCAAGGCGGGTGGATCACTTGAGGTCATGAGTTTAAGATCAGCCTGGCCAACATGGTGAAACCCTGACTCTACCAAAAAATATAAAAATTAGCCGGGCGTGGTGACGCATGTCTGTAGTCCCAGCTATGGGAGTCTGAGGTGGGAGAATTGCTTGAATCCAGGAGGCAGAAGTTGCAGTGAGCCGAGATCGAGCAATTGCACTCCAGCCTGGGCAACAGTGAAACCCTGTCCAAAAAAAAAAAAAAAAAAAAAAAAAAAAAAAAAAAAAAGGCTGGGCGTGGTGGCTCATGCCTGTAATCCCAGCACTTTGGGAGGCTGAGGTAGGTGGATAACTTGAGGTGAGTTCAAGACTAGCCTGGCCAATGTGGTGAAACCCCGTCTCTACTAAAAATACAAAAATTAGCTGGGTGTGGTGGCAGGCGCCTGTAATCCCAGCTACTCCGGAGGCTGAGACAGGAGAATCACTTGAAACCAGGAGGCAGAGTTTGCACTGAGCTGAGATTATGCCACTGTACTCCAGCCTGGATGACAAAGTGAGACTCTGTCTCAAAAAAAAAAAAAAAAAAAAAAAAAAAAAAAAAAAAAAAAAAAAAACAAAGGCCGGTGCAGTGGCTCATGCCTGTAATTCCAACACTTTGAGATGCCAAGGCGGGAGGATCACTTGTGATCCGGGAGGAGTTCAGTTCAAGACCAGCCTGACCAACATGGTGAAAACCCATCTGTACTAAAAATACAAAAATTAGTTGGGCATGGTGGCATGAATCTGTAGTCCCAGCTACTCTGGAGGCTGAAGTAGAAGGATCACTTGAGCCTAGGAGGCAGAGGCTGCAGTGAACCAAGGCCACGCCTGCACCCCAGCCTAGTGACAGAGCAAGACTGTGTCGCAAAAAAAAAAAAAAAAAAAAAAAAATGACATTAAAAAAAAAAAAAACCTAATCACCTACCACCCTCTTCATACAGGGGAACTTTCTTCTATTCTTTTTCTAGTCATTTTCATGGGAATCATGATCTTTATGTAAATTTGTATTGTATTTTTCACTTAAGTTATTAAATATTCTATGAAAACATGAGTTTAATGACTAGGTAATACTCAATTGTCAGGGTGTGCCCTAATATATTTAACCATTCCTCTATTATTGGGCATTGGGCCATTTCTGATTTTTTATTATTATAAATAACATTGCAGTGAACAGCTCAGTGTTTTCCTATAAGGGGAAGTATAGGGTCAAAGAACATGAACGCTTTTAGGTGAGACTTGAACTTGAGATCCCTGGGTTCTCCTGGACAGACTGACCAATCACAGCTTAACTGTGGGATTTTTCTGTGTCTCCTCTCTCCCTGGGAAGGTTGAGAAGTCTCTCTGCCCTGCAGATCCCTATTCCTGCCTCCCCACTGCAATTGTACATCTCATTTCTCCTGGGCCATCAGAGTTTCATTGCCTCTCATGGGGCCTGCTGGCCACCCACTCAGTGGCTGCCCTTCTCCTTACCACCAGCCTTCGTCCCCTCAGAGCATTCACAAGCGAGCAGGAGCCAGTCAGAGCTTCCCTCAGAGTAGGGGGTGTAGTGATAAATGAAATAGCCCTGACTTCGCTCATCTCACTGGGTCGATTAAGTGATGTGTGACGTACCTGAAAGCACTTACAGGAACTTGAGAGTCTCGTGCTCTACCAACTCCGCTAGCCAGGTGCCCTTAAAGGGCTGTCCTAGTCTTAATTGTTTGAAAAAGGTAGCTGGGCATGGTGGCTCACGCCTGTAATCTCAGCACTTTGGGAGGCTGAGGCAGGCAGATAACCTGAGCCCAGGAGTTCAAGACCAACCTGGGCAACGTGGCAAAACCCCGTCTCTACAAAAAATACAAAAATTTGCCGGGCATGGTGGTGCGCACCTGTGGTCCCAGCTACTCAGGAGGCTGAAGTGGGAGAATCACCTGATCCCAGGAAATCGAGGCTGCAGTGAGCTGTGATTGTGCCACTGCACTCTAGCCTGGGTGACAGGGAGATCTTGTCTTTAAAAAAAAAAAAAAAAAAAGAAAAAGGTATAATGGTGGTGTCCACATTGTAACCACAGAGCCCCTAAAGCAGGACTGTTGACCTGTGGTTGGCATCCTGGTCACAAGAAGTCTGTGTCAGATGTGTGAGGGGCTTGGGTGTAGTTGTCAAGCCTGGGAATGTGGCTGTTAGTGTCGATTGGCCTCATGCCAAGCAGTGCCAAGTGCCACGTCTGCTCCCCAGATACCTGTGTTTGTATGTGTGTGTCATAGTCGGGAATCACTGAGACCAGGACCTCTGGGAGGCTGGAGCCCAGGAGGGCAGAGCAGGAACAGGCCTTGGAGATGATCTAATTCTGACATTTTACTCAGTGAGGACACAGGTGGGGCAGCCAGAGAGGTACTCAGCTCTGAGTCAGGGCCCCATCCCTCAACTCCTTAGCCTGAGTCTTCCCAGGAACACAACAGGCAGCTGCTTCCCAGACCTTGCAGGGCTCCAGGAGGTGGCCTTCCCCTCCCGCCAACTCCCTTGCCGGGTTTGCTGTAACTATTGCTCCTCCGAGCCTGGCTGAAATCATCTTCAGTCTGTTATCGTCTTCAGTCTGTTCTCCACAGCAGCCTGAAAGGTCTTTGTGAAAACGCAGCTCTGTTCCTCCCCATCCTCTTCATAACCCCCTTGGCTCTCTGCTCCTCCTAGAATAAATACCCACATCCTCAGCTTACCTTTCAAGACGCTGAGTGACCTCTAGCCACAGCCCTTCTCTCTACCCACAGACAGCCCAGGTCCTCATTCTTTGGGCCTTTTGACATCACTGTTCCCATCACCCTGGAATCCCACTCAGCCTGCCTGGGCCAGAGGCTACGTAAGGTCCTCAGGAAAGCGTCTCCTGGCCACCCGCACCTGACTCATGTGTTCTGAGTGCCGCACCTTGTTTGGCATTTGTCCTTCATAGCCCTGGTCATTGCTGGCTAATGTAGCCTGGCACATGGTGGTAGGTACTTGACAAATATTTGTTGAACGAGTGAATGAAACCAGCTGGCAGGGACCAGAAGGGCAGAGGGGCAGGGACAGCGTCCACAACCATAGCTCCTGTGGTCTTAGCTGAGAAGGTCTCTGGCTCGGTCCCTGGTGAGTGTCTCTGCTGGCCGGCAGAACCACCCTACCCTGGAAGCCCTCTCCACGCAGTGTGAGGGGCCTCAGGCCCATTCAAGCTTCAGTAGGAGAGATTTGGGTCTCTTCTGGGACCTGAGCAGGCCTTTACCTCGTTGGCATCTCTCAGCGTTTTATTTGGTTTTTAAAATGTCTCTCCCTTCCCCCGACCAACCCCGGATTATGAAGGTATCCCACGCTCACTGTGAAGAAACTGGATAACATAGGAAAATATAATTAAGAAAATCGAAATCACCTACAGCTCCACCCCTCAGAGAAAAGTACCCTTAACATTTGTGGCCATGTCTTTTCAGTTTTGTTTTTATGCATATGTATGTGCTTTGACATTGATGAGCCTCTCTTTGTGAAAACCACAGATTTTTCGCAGTCTTCAGTGGCTGCGGTCAGAGGCGGTCAGCACGTTAGTGCTCCCAGTGGAGAGCTGATGCAGGGATCTGAGTGCCTCTCTCTCCCTACTGCAGGTGGGTGGGTGGGCACACCTAAGGCCCCCTTCTGTGGCAGCTTTCCCATCCCTGGTGAAGAGTACCCTCCTGTCTCTGATCTTTTCTCCAGGACATTGTCCAGCCCTGGAGGCTGTTCCTAGGGGCTGCCTCTTGGGGCAATAGGAAGAATTGTGAAATGCGTGGGTAGCCTCCTGGCTGTCTTTTCTCTGGTTCTAGCACTCTCTGAACAAAACTAGCCCCAGGCCACTCCTGGGGATTGGCCTCAGGTGATTCTCTGGGCTGACTCTGGCCAGCTAGAAGGCCACCCGGGCTTCTCCTGTGTCCTTAAGAGGGTGGGGTGACCTGGATTGGCGAATAGTAAGCAGAGAACACGGCAGAGTTGCTGGCCTAGAAAACCAGGTCACTAGGTCAGCACTTGGATTAATGATTGATAAGAAAGGTTGGGAGAGAATCAGCCAGACCCATTCTCCCATGACATCCCTCACTTCTGATCCCAAAAGCACCTGCCACGGAGACGGGGCAACCTCTGTCTTGTATCCACAGGCTGCCCCTTATTCCGTTGCAGTATGGGAGGAAGGAAATGACAGCAACTGGGTCACCCGCATGTGGGGCAAGAGGGGGAGGAAGGTTTAGGCCCTTCTCCCTGAAAAAAGAAGCATGTGCCCAGAGTAGGGGGCTCCCTGCCGGTTCTCTCCCCACAATTGATGGTGAGGCAGGGAACTGGGAAGTTCTCTCTGTGGAGGTCCCTTGGGTTTCAGCAGGCTAGCACATTTCTAGGACTGGAATATCACCGTACAATCCCTTAACATAAGCCATAGGTGACAATAATAGCAGCAGCCACTGTGGTCCTTATTTGTAGGACCCTTACTATCTACCTGGCACTGTTAAGCAGTTACTGCATCGTTATTTATTCCACACAGCCGCCTCTCAGGTTAGGTGGTAGTATCCCAGTCTTAGTATCCCCAAGTGTCATAGAGTGGGAGGGATGAGCCAGGGTGTGAACCCAGGCCTGACTGAAGCCGGTAGAATTCACTTCTTTGGAGTATTGCATCTCGATGGCAGAAATATATGAAAACTGATACAGTGGCAAGTGTTACAACTCAGAATAGGCTCAGGTTTTTAGTATATTTATTCATTCCGCAAATGTATATTGAGGACCCACTAAATGCCAGGCACCATGCCAGGTGCTGGGACCTACCTCAGTAAGATACAGGGCATTCTCTGGGAAACTGATAACATGGTGAGGCCAGAGCAATTAGCAGACATTGCAGTTTGGTGTAGTGATTGCAGATCTGGAGGGCCTGGGTCAGGGTTGTGGTGAGAAGGAACAGAATGGAGCTAGTCCAGGAGAGCTTCCCGGAAGAGGAGGTCCAGGCAGATTGTGAAGGAGAGAAGGTCTTAGCTAGTGGAGGGGACGGCATTCAAGGCAGATGCCAGTTCAAGCCTCCATGCTCAGGGAGTGATGCGGGATCATGAGGCACATAGGCAGGCAGAGCAGGAGGATAGGCCTGGAGAGGGAGGCAGGGACCAGAGCCTGTGGCTGTCTTCAGCACACAGGAGTCATTTCCTGGCAGGAATGTCCAGAAGGGCTTTGACCAAGGTGTTCTTGACAGAAACAGCTGGGGACTAGCAGCCAGACAGAGGATTTGGAGGTGATGGCTCCAGACTGAGACTAAGGAGCCCCAGCTGGGCAAGGACGTGCCAGCTCCTGGTCCAGTCTTACCCAGCACCATATATGAGGCACACAGTAGAGTGGCTACGACTTGAGCCAACCTGCCTTGACTCAAATCCTGCTTCTCTAGTTACTGTGTGACCTTGAGCCAATTATTTTGCCTCTCTGTGCCATAATTTCCACATCAGTTAAATGGAGGTGATAATAGTACCTGCCTCTTAGGGTTGTTGTGAGGATTACATTTGCCAATATACACAGAGTATGATGTGTAATAAGTCCTTGGAGAAGGGAAGCTGGTACTATTGTGATGGAGGTGGTGATCCAGCTTAGGCTCTGGTACAGTAAGAAGGTCCATCAGGCTGTACCATGTGGCAGATGGAGCCCATGGAGGCCGCTGGCACACTGACTGTCCCCACTCATCCCCTGGGTAGGGCAGAAGTGTTCCCACACCGTACAGCCTGCCAGTGGGCATCAGGGAAACGCCTGAGTCACCATGAGGAGTATGAGGCACTTGGGGATTGCCCAGCTGACCAGGAGCACAGAGGGCTGCCCTGAAAGTGAGCCCCTCCCTACTCCTAGCAGAGACGGGGAAGGGAGACAACTGGACTTGGTGGGAAGGACTGGGCCCCAGGTGGCTTAGTTGCTCTGGCCCCAGACCAGATCTCACTAGAGCTCTGGGTCATTTGGGTTAAGCTCCTAACTACCACTGCCCATGAAATTCACCTGCCAGTGGGCAATGGATGGAGTCGTGCCCCTCCCTGCACCTAAGCTCTCTGAAGGGCTGAGTTTCTTCTTGGGGCCAGACAGTGGGTATTGGAATGGGAGCATGGGGGCTGCATGTGCACTGCAGGCTTGTGTGTGTGTGTGTGTGTGTGTACACACATATATATATATATCAGAATTGGAGTAGTCCAGGGGTTTGTTTTGTAAGAAATCCTTTTATTTTTAATTTTTGAGACGGAGTCTTGCTCTGTTGTCATGCTGGAGTGCAGTGGTGTGATTGTGGCTCACTGCAACCTCTGTCTCCCAAGTTCAAGCGATTCTTTTGCCTCAGCCTCCCAAGTAGCTGGGATTACAGGTACGTGCCACCACACCCAGATAACCTGGGGTTTCGCTATGTTGGCCAGGCTAGTCTTGAACTCATGACCTCAGGTGATCTGCCTGCCTCAGCCTCCCAAAGTGCTGGGATTATAGGCGTGAGCTCCCTCGCCCTTCCCCCATGCCCCACGCAAGAAATTATTTTGCTAGGGACTACTTTTTGGTGAGGGGCTACATTGCTGCATTCGTGCCCCCTCATTCTGGCTCAGGGCCCTTGTCTTGTCTGAGGGTCTGAAGCTCCAGCCTCTTAAGTGGGGCAAAGCTGTGACATGATCAGAGGGCTTCTGGCTCTGGCATAGTGCTGGGGGGTGGAAAGGGGAGATAGCCAACACTGGGAGCCAGAACAGAAAAAAAAAAAAAAAAAGCCAGGGTTTTTTGCCGGCATGCAAATTAAACTTAGTGCCTGGCTGTATTGTGGTGGCGGTTGTTGTTTTGAGACAGAGTCTCCTCTGTCACCCAGGCTGGAGTGCAGTGGTGCAATCTCGGCTCACTGCAACCTCCGTCTCCCAGGTTCAAGCGATTCTTGTGCCTCAGCCACCCAAGTAGCTGGGATTAGAGGCGTGCGCCACCATGCCCAGCTAATTTTTGTATTTTTAGTAGAGTTGGGGTTTCACCATGTTGGCCAGGCTGGTCTTGAACACCTGAACTCAAGTGATCCACCCACCTCGGCCCCCTGAAGTGCTGGGATTACAGGCATGAACCACCGCACCCGGACTTTTTTTGTTTTTGAGACAGGGTCTCAATCTGTCCTCAGGCTGGAGTGCAGCAGTGCGATCTTGGCTCACTGAAACCTCTGCCCCCAGGTTCAAGTGATTCTTGTGCCTCAGCCTCCGAGTAGCTGGGATTACAAATGTGCACCACCACATCTATCTAATTTTTGTATTTTTAGTAGAGTCGGGGTTTCACCATGTTGCCCAGGCTGGTCTTGAACTCCTAGCCTCATGTGATCTGCCTGCCTCGGCCTCTCAAAGTGCTGGGATTACAGGCATGAGCCATGCCTGGCCCAGGCTGTGCTATCTTTAGTGCCAGGACTTAAGAAAGGAAGAGGAGAATAGGGTTCATTGCAGGAATAGTGGTGGGTGGGGTGGCAGCTACCTGAGAAAATCTAGACAGTGGGCCTAGGTCCAGTGGGTCAGGGGAGAGAGCCTAGGGGTCAAGGTTGCTCCTGGCTGGGCAAGCTGAGAACAATGTATAGGGAGCAACCTTGGCTCAGGGTAAATGGCAGACCTCAGCTGTAGATGGAGCAGTGAGGCCTTACGAAAATGGCAGGCTTCTGGCAAAATGCAGGCATGGGCTGCAGCACAGCAGTTCAATCTAAATAGGAGCAGCCCAAGGGACATGTGTAGGTTTTAGAACAGCCAGGCTACAGCTCCCCTCCCTCTTCGCTGGTGTGCTTGAGAGGCCACAGTTGGAAGAGAGAATTCCAGGCTAGGGAGAGATGTCAGCATGGGAACCAGAGACCCTGGTCCCAAATTCAAAATTCTAGCCAGAGTCCAGATCTGCATCTGAGCCTAAGAGGCAACCACTTACACCTCCCGAAACTGAGAACAGTTTTACCGGTTCTGGTGAAAAAAACCCACTACCAGCTCATATGTGGGAGTGGGAGCTGAGGCTCTGCTGAGTAACACGGCCCGGTGCACACAGCTGTCAGGGCCTGGCCGGGCTCAAGCCCCACTGTGTCCGAAGCTCTGCCATTTTCTGCTTCGTCCTCTAGCATGTTCTCTGAGACGCCCTGTTGGGATCCTCAGGCCTGTCACTTTTGTCATCTGCAAGGGGGCCCTATAAGTCCTTAATGGGGGCTGGAGAGGCTTGAGTGGGAGCGTAATGCATAGTGGGAGCTCAGTCAGCTCCCTCCCCTCCCTCCAGGATTTGATCCTGACAGGGAGCTCTATCAGGTCTTCCCCAGGGTCACCAGAGGCTCAGATGCTGTGTTGTTGATTATATATACCAGGCAGTATTGTAGCTTTTCCTCCTCTGTTACTGCCTGCTAAGTGGGGACCCCACATCTTCATGTCCCCCTCTTCCTGGCTGTCATCACCACAGCCTGGTGTGCATTTCCCCGTGTCCATTGACACCCACGCCACATGGGTCCCAGAACAGTGTGTTCTCATTGCCTCATCCCACTCACCCTGGGCTCTGCCGCCAGTGCACCGTGGCTCTCGGGAGTCCCACTGTCTGACCCTTGTCACCCGTGCTGCTCCTTCTCTTGGAACTCATCCCTTCTGAGGCCTCCTGTGGCCCCTTCTCACCCTCCCCTACCTCCTCCATCTCCAGACTTTCAATCTGGTGGAGCATAAAGAATCGGTGTTTCTGGTACTTGTTATTTGGATAATGGCAATTTTTTTTTTAAAGCTGACTAATGCCGCTACAGTCACACACTGCTCTTGGTAATTGCCAGGGTCCTTTTTCCAGTATTGTGGCCAACTTCCACCCCAGAACCCCACTCTACTCTTGAGCTAAGTGTCTTTATGTCTCCTATTTTTAAATTAGGATTGTGTTCAGTTGCATGCAACAGAAATCCGGCAATCAGTGCCTGGTAAAACAAGTTTGATTTTTTCACCTGACAAGCATTCTGGAGGCCGGCATTACAGGGCGGATCCAGCAGCTTTGAGAGGTCGCAGTGACCAGGTGCCTTCGGACTTTTCACCCACCCTCCTACCCTGTCTTCTGCTGCTCCAAAGGCAGCTGCTCCACCTCTAGGCATAGTATTCCTGTTCCACGCAGGAAGATGGGAAGGGCAGAAGTTTGTCTCTTTCTATTAGGAAATAATAGCTTTTTCAGAAGCTCCTCCTGGTAGATTTCTGTTCACATATTGCTGGTCAGAATTATGCCAATGAACACTGTAGCTGCAAGAGAGCTTGGGGAAACTGAGTGTTTAGGTAGGCACCGATTGCTGATCCAGAGAAGACTGAGACTCAGAAGGAAGGAGAATGGAGCTGGGGAGAAGTAGGAGTGACTGCCCCAGCTGCCACTTGGAGAAAGCCACGGGGTGAGCAGGACAGCACCTGTGAACATTTCCTGTGCTCTGGGTCTAGTGCTTCCCAAGTTTAACACCCAGGGGCGAGTGGTCAGGGACAGATCCTTGAGGAACTGATGTATATTAAACAAACTCTCAAGTCCCTACAATGCAGTGTAAATGAGTAAAGAGCCTGCAGGGGAGAAACTGCCACTAGTGGAGACCATGCGAGTGGGCAGCCATTGCTCGGCTCTGGGGCTGGGTGCCAGAAGCATGCAGGTGCCCAAGGGCCAGGTCTGCCCAATTTTCAAGAGAAGCCGGAAAACCAAATTTTTTAAAGGTTTTTTCGTTCTAACTCTATTTTGAAAAAAGTTTGGTGTTACAAAGTAAATTGCAGAGATCATACAGAGTCCCCACATACCCTTCACCCAGCTCACATTAAATCTTACATAAAGGAACACTGGTACAATACTATTAACCAAAGTCAGTGTGTTGTTCAGACCTTACCACTTTTTCTGCCACTGCCCTCTTTCTGCTTCGGGGATCTGGTCCAGGATCCCACATTCATTTAGTTGTGTCTCTGTGGCCTGCTCCTGTCTGTGAGGCTTCCTCAGTCACAAAGCTAGAGGTTTACATGAGCTTTTCCAGGTTTTCCCACTCTACTGTAATAATTTGGAATTATACATCGACATCTTGAGACATCTTTTGAGAAGTAAAGGTACTTGAGCTGATTGAATGTTGATCACTCCCTCTCATCTTCCACATTATTAAGTTTTGCCTTCTTATTTTATTATAATTTAAATTATTTTTAAGCCAGGCACAGTGGCTAATGCCTGTAATTTCAACACCTTGGTAGGCCAAGGTGGGCAGATTGCTTGAGCCCAGGAATCCAAAACCAGCCGGGGCAACATAGCAAAACCCCATCCCTAAAAAACAAATACAGAAATTAGCTGATGTGGTAGTGCACGCCTGTGGTCCCAGCTACTTGGGTGGCTGAGGTGGGAGGATCGCTTGAGCACGGGAGATAAAGGCTGCAGTGAGCCATGACTGTGCCACTGCACTCCAGCCTAGGCGACAGAGTGCGACTGTCTCAAACAACAACAACAAAAACCACCAGAAAACAGCTAAGAGTTTTGTGGTGGTGTTTTATTTTAGGTTCAGGGTACAGATGCAGGTTTGTTATATGGGTGAACTTGTGTCACAGGGGTTTGTTATACGGATTATTTCATCACCCAGGTACTAAGACTAGTACCCGAAAGTTATTTTTTCGGCTCCTCTCCTCCTTCCAGCCTCCACCCTCAAGTAGGCCCCGAGGTTGTTGTTAAGTCCAAGCAAGGGAAGGCCTGGTGGAAATGAATGTGTCGCCTTAAGATGTTTTGAGAGGGAATGATTTACTACCTGTTGGAAGTTGCTTTGCTGTGAAGCTGGTAGTGGTTCTCAAACTTGGCTGCACATTACAATTACCAGGACAATTAAAAAATAAGAAACCCAATGTCCAAGCTGCTCCCCAAACCAATCAAAGGAGAATCTCTGGGGATGGGACCAGGCATCTGTCCTTTTAAAAACTCCCCAGTGACTACAGTGTACAGCCGAGTTGGCAGGTCTAGAGCAGGGAGAGAGAGCAGAAGGAGTCTCAGATCACTCCAGGTTCTGGCTCTGATTAGTGGGTAGACAGGCAGGTGAGTCACTAAAGTAAAGATTACTAGAGGACGAATGGGTTTGGGGAAAATGATGGGTTCTGTTTGGATAGATTGAGTTTGAGCTGTCAGTAAAATATGCAAGAGGTGGGGTCCCACAGATGCTTAGCATCTTCTTAAAGCAAATCTTTTCTTCTCCTGATCCTTCCACAAGGTCTGGTGCAGACATTTCCCTGCTGGGAGACTCTCCACAGTACCTCATGATCTTATCATCTCTGACTGTGGCATTTGTGGACAATGTTTTACTTGCTAAGGGTTGGAACTGTCTCCTCCTGGGTGATGTGGACATGGCGTCACCACTCAGTAAGTTGTCACCTTGGAGAGACTCCAGGACGGAGCACATCTTCCTTTGTATGATGTCTCTGCTATTGAGGCCATGGTTGCAGATCTGCTGTCAACATGAGCCAAGAACAGCAGGGCTTTATGTCTTTTTTCCACACCCAACCACTGAAAGGATGGGACTCACCCCTTCAGTAACAGTAGCACAGGAGAGCCGTGATTCTTGGGCCTGAGTGCTGGTAGGGACAGGGTCGGGGATGGGAGGCGTGATGCATATCTGGATCTCCAGGTGGGCTGGAGAGTTGGGAAAAGCCCCTCAAGTCATTCTAATGTGCTTCCTGGAGACTGAGAACAGGAGGCAGCAGAGGAGGCAGGGAAGGGTGGCACAGTGGTCTGTCACCTCTCTGGTTTATGGAGCCTGCTCTGAACCCCACAAACCCACTACAAGAGCCAGGTGGGAAGGGTGATAGGGCAGGTGACTTGTGATACAAGGAGCAGAGACCACGGTATACCACTGCAGAAACTGGGGAAGGAGCAGGAACAGAAGAACCCCTTCCATGACAGCAGCCCCCAAGCGTGCCCCACTCGCACCATCCTCTTCCTTGTCACTGCCTCCCCTGACCTCTTCCTGTCATCTCCTCTGCCCAGGCTGATGGGAACCGCCCTGTAGAGGTCCATCTGCGTTCAGACCCAGACGATGCCAGAGCTATGACTGGGCCTGCAGGTGTGGCACCGAGGGGAGATCAGCCATGGAGCAGCCACAGGAGGAAGCCCCTGAGGTCCGGGAAGAGGAGGAGAAAGAGGAAGTGGCAGAGGCAGAAGGAGACCCAGAGCTCAATGGGGGACCACAGCATGCACTTCCTTCCAGCAGCTACACAGGTGAGGAGAGGACTGGCAGGGGACACGGGGCAGAGGAGGCACAGCCCAGTGCAGTGGGGATCCTGGCCCTCTGCAAATGTCATCCTTTGGGGCGCAGAGTAGCAGAGTGCTGAAGTACTGGAGCCAGAAGCCTGGGTTCACGCCCAGTGTGGTGGGGATCTGCTCTGCCACTCACCAGCAGTGGGGCCTGGAGCAAGCTGCACCACTTCCTTCTGTAAAACAGGCCAGAGGATGGCAGGTGATGTGGATATGGGCTCTCGTGAGAATTAAATGAGTGCGCATCTGTAACACATGTCATCATCATTATTAGTATTCCCACCACTGTTACCACAAGGCATCTGAGACCAATCTCCTCTAACAGCACACTAGAAAGATCAGCTGTACCTGGGATCGTTATGGTCAGTCGAAACACATAGTTCAATTGGTCTGGCAATAATTATACACATCATCATTGAGCTGTATCGTAATTAGATAAAAATGCTAAGCAGTATGAATAACTCAACTAATATTATTTTTATGCAGCCAAGCAGTTGTAGCTTCTCCTGTCTCACTTGTTGGTTCCCCTTTATTTATCAGCAGTGCAGACAGTTTTCTCTAGTACCCTGTACTGTTCTGTCATCTTCATCATCATCATGTTATGTTTACCTTCAAAAGCACCCAGAATCCATGCAGCCCCTGGCTTTCCCTGCTGCAGTTCCCCCTGTTTTTTTGTTTTTGTGGTTTTTGAGACAAAGTCTCCTTCCGTTGCCCAGACTAGAGTGCAATGGCACAATCTCAGCTCACTGCAACCTCTGCCTCCTGGGTTCAAGCTATTCTTCTGCCTCAGCCTTCCGAGTAGCTGGGATTATAGGCGTGCACCACCACGCCCGGCTAATTTTTGTATTTTTTTAGTAGAGATGGGGTTTCACCATGTTGGCCAGGCTGGTCTCGAACCCCTGGGCTCAAGCAATCCACCCGCCTCAGCCTCCCAAAGTGCTGGGATTACAGGTGGGAGCCACCATGCCTGGCCTGATCCCTCTGCTTCTTGCTTTCTCCCTCCACTTCTCTCCTTACACAAGTGCTGCAGGCCTGCACATCCAGCTCATCCTCGCTCCTTCCCTCAGAGGGAACTCAGGGTCATAAGGATGTACTGCCGGGAGTAGACACCCTGTACTCGCTGCTGCTTTCAGCTGCAGGAGATCCTAGCCACAGACGGTGACTCAGGCAGAGGAGCAAGCCCACCCCACAGGAATGGGCTTTGGACCCCTGTGACTGCATGGAGCAGGAGGAGGCAGTTGGTGTCCGAATTAAGGCAGGGTGGAGGCTGTGGAGGTAGCGCAGGCTCCTGTTTGGGTCCGCAGCTAAGATGGGTCTGAATCCTTGAGCCACACCACCTTGAACCTGCAAAGCAAGTCCCAGAATTTTGCAGAAGTTCTTCCTCTTCAGTGTATAGAGTTGGGTGGAGGGAGTATAGAGCCAGCATTCAGTCCTTCTCATCTCACCCAGGATCACCTGTGAGTGACCAAAATAGGCCAAATGTGATTCTAGGGCCAAAGTGAAGGTGTCCGCCATTCTCTGAGTAAGCAACTTCCTGTCTATTGGCTGGTAACTGGGATGGCTTTGGAGACACATCCTGTCTCAGAAGAGAGGAACAGCTAACCAGGAGTGATAATTTACTCAGTGCCAGTAGCGCATACTGTTCTAAATCTGAAGAAGGTGGGGAGGGTTAGAAAGCAAAGGGAAGACAGTGGGGACTAAGAATGAGTGTGGAATGTCACAAGGATGCAAGGGAGAATGCAAGGAGAAGAGACGGCCACAGGATTTGTGGCTATGCCGCCTGCCGTGGCCCACCTCATCCCCACATCTGAGCCCAGGCAGATGGAAGTCCCCTGTAGGGCAATGTTTTGTCCTGGAGTTTCCTCCACACCCCTTCTTGGGACCAGGGCTGTTTCCCAAATAGCATCACTGTTCCTGTGCAGGCCAGGTGAGGTGCCTGGGAGCAGGGGTAGGGTGAGGCAGGCATGGCGGTGACCTCTCAGGCAGCTTCGTTGTGGGATTTAGGGCACAGCGGGGAAACGTCCAGGGCAGAGGTTGCCTCACCAGTCACACGGTACTATGTAGGAGGTGGTGTTTAATAGATTCTGTTTATCAATAAGTAGATGAAGTGGAGGTAGAGAGGGTTACTTGACATAATCACTATGTGTTAAAGCCGTAGTGTATGAAAAGTTCCCAAAAATTCTGCAAGACAAGCAACCTAGCAGGAAAATCAGAACAGGTAACAACAGGACAAATACAAATGGCCTAAAATCCCGACGGGTTTTTCAGTCTAACCAACTCAAAGAAAGCACCTTAAGTTGCGATGCCATTTCACCTATCAGATGGGTGGGGAGGACTTGGCCCTCCCACCACCAGGGGTGAAAGGGTAGTGTGGGCCAACACTTCTTAGTGTGTGATTCTTTTTTTTTTTTTTTTTTTTTTTTGTTGAGACAGAGCCTGGCTCTGTCGCTCAGGCTGGAGTGCAGTGGCACACAATCTCAACTCACTGCAACCTCCGCCTCCCGGGCTCAAGCGATTCTCCTGCCTCAGCCTCCCGAGTAGCTGGGAGTGCACCACCATGTCTGGCTAATTTTTGTATTTTTAGTAGAGATGGGGTTCCACTGTGTTGGCCAGGCTAGTCACGAACTCCTCAGGTGATCCTCCCACCTCGGCCTCCCAAAGTGTTGGGATTACAGGCGTGAGCCACCGCGCCTGGCCAAGCGTGCATTTCTTTTACCCTGCATTCCCACTTCTAGGAACGTGTCCTGTGTAAGAAGTACTTGCTCAGCATGCACAGAGATTCCCATGCCAGCTTATTTACTGCAGGACTGCTCATAAGAGCAAAAATAGGAACGTGCCCATCTGTGGGGAACCGGTTATGTAAACTGTGGTAGAGCCATATGGTGGAATACTCTGGAGTCATTGAAAAGGATAAGGCTGGTTTGTATATATTAAATAAGTTGCTGACAAGTTGGGGATCCCATTGTTTAAAATCCTTATGTTTCATAGAAGGCACCAGAAGAGTCTATACCGGACTCGGGGGCTAACTCTGAGGAGCAGGATTATGGTTAAGGAGGTTGTGTCATAAGATCCTGCATACCCTTCTGTATTTTTCTCAACAAGTCTATACTACTTTCATAATTTAAAAGGCAACTGTACTTTTTTTAAGGCTAAAATTAATTGTTTAAAAGGGGAGTGAGGATCTGGCAGGTGAGGAGCCCTGGAGACAGAGCCTCATCATGTGTCCGGAGCAGAAGGGCTTTGAGATCACAGAGACCAGGGCAGACATCGCAGGTGTGTCACTGTGAGCTGCAGCCCTCGCCAGTGCCATCACTTCTCCAAGTCTCATTCTCTTCACCTTTACAGGCTGTGTCCTACCCAGCCTGAGGGCCGGCCAGGTGAGAGTCAGTGGGGGTAGGTGACACATTGTAGGTCTCAGCACCTGCTAGTTTTCTGCCCCACCCCCATGAGTTATTACTTTGGTCTCAGGAGTCCCCTGAGGGACCCATAAGGACAGCGCACAGCTTTGAGCCCTGAAACAGCAGGAAGGCTCCACAGTCACCCCTGACCACCCCCCTCAGCAATTCAGCACTGACTCTCAGTGCAGACATTGAGCTCAACACCTGCCAAGCACCTTCTCCTCACCCTCCCCTCAGCCAGGCAGGACAGACCTTCCCATCAACAAGGAAACTGAGGTTACCAGAAACCCACTTGCCAGGGTCCCCTGGGTATGTAGGAGTAGAGACAGCTAGAGCCAGAGTTCACATCCCATTCCCATTCTCATCCCTCCTGCTTCAGTGACATCCATCCCAATCACACTTGAGAAAGAAAGAGGAAGATAAAGTGTCCTTCCTCCTGGCCTCAGCACCTTCTCACTTGGCAAGCACTTGGTGGGCATCAGGCTGGGCCCAGCACTGTGCCCAGGGCTGGCCATACAGTGGTGGACAAGGCTGAGTGCCTGTGCCACGGAGCCCACAGTTCAGGCAAACGGGACAACAGAAGTAAAAAGGCTGCTCAGTAACCCAGCCTCAAATCCCTGCAGAATTTGGCCTGACTTCAGAAGCTGCTGGGTGCCTGTTTGCCCGTGAGCTCTGCCAGCAAAGTAAATAGACCAATCGGGCGCCTCCTGGCTGTCTTCACTGCCGTGACAACAGCATTCTCCCAGCATTGGAGGCTAGATATGCAGGAGAGCTCTCAGCCACAAATGATGTGAATAAGGTCAATAGTGTCTATTTGCTGAACTTGTAATCAAAGATGTGAAACTGATACTTTACTCTCTGGGTGAGAGGGCTAGTGTTTACACTAAACCAAACATTTGGATAATGACATAGTGCCTCCTCAGCAGTGACTGTGTCTTGTCGTTTATCATAATAATGTTATTGATTAGCGGTACTAAACATGTAGATATGTGTAGTAGTGGAATGCCAAGGTTAAGAGCTCAGCTCCAGGAGTTGCATGGTTCTAGGTTATAATTCTTGCTCTGTCACTGTATTAGTCGGGGTTCTCCAGAGAAGAAGAACCTGTGTGTGTGTGTGTGTGTGTGTGTGTGTGTGTGTGTGTGTGTGTGTGTGTTGAAAGAGAAAGATGTGTTTTAACGAATTGGTTCACACGGTTGTTGGGGTGGCAAGTCCAAATTTTGCAAGGCAGGCAGGCTGGAGAGCCGGGGAAGTTAATGTTGCAGCTCAAGTCCAAAGGCAGCCTGGAGGCGGAATTTCCTCTTCTATAGCGGGGCCACAGTAGGCACTCAGTCTTTTTTCTTAAGGCCTTCAGTTGTTGGATGAGGGCCACTCACATTATGGAGGGTAATCTGCTTTACTCACAGTCTTCTGATTTAAATGTTAATTGCATCTAAAAAATACCTTCTCAGTGGCCGAGCGCAGTGGCTCACGCCTGTAATCCCAGCACTTTGGGAGGCCGAGTTGGGTGGATCACTTGAGGTCAAGAGTTCGAGACCAGCCTGGCCAACATGGTGAAACCCCGTCTCTACTAAAAATACCAAAAAAAAAACTAGCCAGGCTCCTGTAATCCCAGCTACTCGGGGGGGCTGAGGCAGGAGAATCGCTTGAACCCAGGAGGCAGAGGTTGCAGTAAGCTGAGATCGCGCCATTGCACTCCAGCCTGGGGTACAAGAGCGAGACTTCATCTCAAAAAAAAAAAAAAAAAAAAACCACCTTCTTAGCACATTGTTTGGTCAAACAACTGGGTACCATGGCCTAATCAAGTTGATACGTAAGACCAACATAGCTGCTGCCAGCAAGTTACTTAAGCTTCTGAGCCTTGGAGCCTCGGCTTCCTTGCCTATAGAGTGGGGGTAAGAAACCATCTTGAAGGGTTGTTTTGAGGTTTTACATGAGATTAAATGGGTGTCCAATGGAGTGCCCTTAGCAGGACACCTGCTTGCCCCCACCTCTACCCGGGACATCATGGTGCGGGGGAAGTGGTGGAACCTTCAGAACCTGGCCCCTAGTATGGGAAGAATTCTGCCATCAGCTTTCTTTCAGCAGAGAGAGAAGCAGTCCCCTTCCGTGTATCGGAGAACCTGCCCCAATATTCACGTAGGTTCTTTTCTATTTTCCTTAAGCGTCGGCCAGCTTGAGAAATAAAGGGACAGAGTACAAAAGAGAGAAATTTTAAAGCCGGGCGTCCAGGGGAGACATCACATGTCGGTAGGTTCCGTGATGCCCCACAAGCCGCAAAAACCAGCAAGTTTTTGTTAGGGAGTTTCAAAAAGGGAGGGAGTGTGCGAATAGGTGTGGGTCACAGACATCAAGTACTTTACAAGGTAATAGAATATCACAAGGCAAGTGGAGGCAGGGCGAGATCACAGGACCACAGGACCGAGGTGAAATTAAAATTGCTAATGAAGTTTTGGGCACCATTGTCATTGATAACATCTTATCAGGAGACAGGGTTTTGAGATCAACCGGTCTGACCAAAATTTATTAGGCGGGAATTTCCTCTTCCTAATAAGTCTGGGAGCGCTATGGGAGACTAGAGTCTATTTCACCTCTGCAGTCTCTACCATAAGAGATGACCACGCCTAGGGGGGCCAGTTCAGAGACCCACCCCCAGGTGCGCATTCTCTTTCTCAGGAACGTTCCATGCTGAGAAAAAGAATTCAGTGATATTTCTCCCATTTGCTTTTGAAAGAAGAGAAATATGGCTCTGTGCCGCCCAGCCCACCGGCGGTCAGAGTTTAAGGTTATCTCTCTTATTCCCTGAACAATCGCTGTTATCCTGTTCTTTTTTCAAGGTGCCCACATTTCTTTTTTTTTTTTTTTTTTTTTTTTGAGACGGAATCTCGCCCTGTCGCCCAGGCTGGAGTGCAGTGGCGCTATCTCGGCTCACTGCAAGCTCCGCCTCTAGGGTTTGCGCCATTCTCCTGCCTCAGCCTCCCGAATAGCTGGGAATACAGGCGCCTGCCACCACGCCCGGCTAATTTTTTTTTTTGTATTTTTATAGTAGAGACGGGGTTTCACCATGTTAGCCAGGATGGTCTCGATCTCCTGACCTCGTGATCTGCCCACCTCGGCCTCCCAAAGTGCTGGGATTACAAGCGTGAGCCACCGCGCCCAGCCTTGGGTGCCCACATTTCATATTGCTCAAACACACATGCTGTACAATTTGTGTAGTTAATGCAATTATTACAGGGTCCTGAGGCGATATACATCCTCCTCAGCTGACAGGATTAAGAGATTAAAGACAGGCATAGGAAATCACAGGGGTATTGATTGGGGAAGTGATAAGTGTCCATGAAATCTTTACAATTTATATTTAGAGATTGCAGTAAAGACAGGCATAAGAAATTATAAAAGTATTAATTTGCGGAACTAATAAATATCCATGAAATCTTCACAATCCACATTCTTCTGCCATGGCTTCAGCCGGTCCCTCTGTTTGGGGTCCCTGACTTCCCGCAACACCGTGACAGTCACATGCATGGGTGATGGCTCCTTCCAAAATCCTGCACCTCTTATTACCTGGTGTTGCTCCACTCTGTCCCATGTTCTAGTTTTCTTATCTCTTTCTCTTTTTTTTTCTATTTTATTTTTTTCCTGTAGGCACAAGTGAGTTACAGTAAGTTAAGTTACACCTTACCTTTCCTTGTTTTTCTTGTTTATTTATTTTTTTGAGACAAGGTCTTGTTCTGTCACCACCGGCTGGAGTACAGTGGTGCAATCACAGCTCACCGCAACCTCAACCTCCCAGGCTCAAGTCATCTTCCCACATTCAGGCAATCCTCCCTCCTCAGCCTCCCAAGTAGCTGGGACTACAGGCATGTGCCACCACATCCAGCTAGTTTTTTAAATTTTTTATAGAGACAGGGTCTCACTGTGTTGCCCAGGCTGGTCTCAAACTCCTGAGCTCAAGTGATCCTCCTGCTTTAGCCTCCCAAAGTGTTGGGATTAACAGGTGTGAGCCACTGCACCTGGCCTTTGTTTTTTTTAAGTAAAGACAGTCTTGCTTTATCACCCAGGCTGGTGTACGATGGCACAATCACAGCTCTCCTAGGCTCAAGGATCTTCCTGCCTCAGCCTCCTCAGTAGCTGGCACTATAGGCAGGTGCCACGACACCCAACTTTTTTTTTTTTTTTTTTTTTTTACTTTTTATAGAGACAGGATCTCACTATGTTGCGCCTGGCCTCAGGTAATCCTCCTGCCTTGGCCTCCCAAAGTACTGGGATTATGGGCGTGAGCCACCACACTCAGCCGAGTGCAATGGCGCGATCTCAGTTCACTGCAACCTCCATTCCCCCGCCCCCAGATTCAAGTGATTCTCCTGCCTTAGCCTCCCAAGTAGCTGGGACTACAGGCACGTGCCACTGCGCCCGGCTAATTTTTGTATTTTTAGTAGAGACGGGGTTTTACCATGTTGGCCAGGATGGTTTCAATCTCTTGACCTCGTGATCTGTCCACGTCGGCCTCCCAAAGTGCTGGGATTACAGGCGTGAGCCACCACACCCAGCCCTGTTGTTACCTCTTTCTTACCTCAGCTATTTGAGGGCAGAGTCTAGGTCCTGCCCTGCATATAGAAGGTGCTTATCATGTGTCTTTTGAGTGAACACAGAGGGTGACATTGTCACGTGCAATGCCAACAGCAACCAAATGACTACACACTTGCTGACCTTCCATGGCCACAGGGAGGATGAGAAAGGCACCTCCAGGAGGTGTGAATAATCTGAGGGTATTGGCCACTGTGGACAAGACTCGGTGGTGGAAGTGAGCTCTGAGATCCAAACGAAACGTGAGGAGAGACATGCAGAGTCTCACAGAGGAAGCAGACATGCAGGCCACAAAAACAAAATTACAAGAAATGCCACAACACGAGCATATGCTCATGGGCTGCACATATTCAAGAAGGAAGCGCCAGAAACCCTCCCTGCCCCAGCATCTGCGTGGGTGTCCACAAAGGGTTTCTGTCATGTTATCTCTTTTTCTTCTAACATCCGGTGCTGTGAGTTTTATTGTCCCTGTTATAATGCCTCCAGGAGTGGCAGGTCCTGCCCAGCCCCATCAGCCAGTTGGTGCTGCGGTCAGGACACCCAGGCAGCCTGAGGACTGCCAGTTGTGCAGAGAGCTATCGCGTGCCTGCTGCGTGCCCAGCACCTCACACAGCTCTCAGTGTCGGACCACGCTGGTGCCCTGGTGGACAAAGTTCCTGCCCTTGTGGCCCTTATGTCTAGTGGGTGGCTTCCAACAATGAATACACACAGGATATGTCAGGCGGTGACAAAGGCTACTGAGAAGACCAAAGCAGCTTCACCCTCCCAGAGCACAGCTTTTCCCTCCCAGGCCCGAGAGATGGAGGGAGCCCACTATCCCAGTCTGGCTCAAGAGGAGCAGTTACACACCTTGGAATGACTGAAGTTGGGAGCTAAGGTGCCAGGACAAGACAGGCCATTTTAGGAACCAGAGACTTGTGTTACCCCTAAACCTCACCAGCCAGGAGGGGAGCAGCCCACTGGGTCCTCTCTGCCACAGTTAGGTGCTTCTTGTGCTCCCCCTCCTGTGGCCAGGATAGGGGAAGCAGACTTTCCTGCTGCCACTCCTAGGACCCAGGGGGAAGCTGGGGGAGTAGGGAGACCGTGTGGGAAGGATGGAGTGCACTGTGATTGGTAGCAGGTGGATAGCTACTCCCATGGTGGGGAAATCAAGGTTGCTTGGCCTGTGTAGTAGAGAGGTATTACCACAGGCCTAGAAAACATTAGCCTGGGTTTATCTCTGTGGCTTCGGTCCCCCTAACGTCCCCTTCTACTCAAAATGGCTGATTCTCTGGTTTGGAGGTTTGGCACCTGCTTTTAGGGAGGTTGCTCAGTCATTAGAGAAGAGTGCAGAGGTTGGACGGTCATCATGGCAGAGGCAGGACAGCTGGTATGTGGGGCCATGAAACCAGCTCTGGGGTAGGAGTCAGGAAGCTGAGACTCAGTTCAGGTCCCCTTTCCAAGACGAAGAGATCATTTCCGAGTGTCCAAAGGGCACTGGGAAGAGACTCCTAGCAGTTCTTATGAAATCATCTGACAGCAGCCATATCCTGAAGTCATAGCCTTAGCAAACTGCCTTTCTCACAAACACTCTCAACACCCCGTGGTTCAAACATCTATATGTCTGATAGAAAAACTTGGAGAAATTCAGTGTGTTGCTTAATCAATATGACTGATACCTAAGCTGTTCTACTCAAGCAAGAAGTTTCATGGGAATGAACTTGAGCTTCTTGAGAGATTGTTTACAGCATCCCTGGAGTCTGTGCAAGAATAGAACCTCCTGTGGGGGATGGTGGGGAGGCTAGCTCTACAGAGGTCTACAGTCCTGCAGTTTCTACAAAACACGTTGCACACATCTCCACGTGGGCCACACGGTGGCAACCTCTGAACCAAGAGAGCTGCTTCCTAAGGGCTAAGACTGTCTGCTTTCTCCCTCTTGCTTTCCTCCTCCCAAAACACAGCCATCCTCCTCCCCACTGCTGCCCCATGGTGAGTTCAGCCCAGGAAGCCTCTGACCCAGCCCCGATGGTAATAGCTGCTGTGTACTGGACATCTTCTGTATGTTAGGCTCTGGGAGAAATGCTGTGGAGACTTTTTGCCCATCCTCCCAGAGAAGCTGTCAATACTCCCTGTTCTAGGTGAAGAAACTGGTCCTCAGAAAGGTTGACTCCCTGAGGCCACACGGCTGTTAAGTGGCTGAGCCGAGGGCTATGGGGCTGCTCCCACGCCCTGGGTTCCAGGCCTGGCAGCATGTGGAGCTGCCCCTCTATCATGTGTCCGCAGACCTTTCCCGGAGCTCCTCGCCACCCTCACTGCTGGACCAACTGCAGATGGGCTGTGACGGGGCCTCGTGCGGCAGCCTCAACATGGAGTGCCGGGTGTGTGGAGACAAGGCATCGGGCTTCCACTACGGCGTTCATGCATGTGAGGGGTGCAAGGTACGGACTGGGGGGAGCGGTGGCTGGCCACTGAGGCTCTGGTCACATGGTGAATTGACCCTCCACAAAGCTTTCCCTGCCTTGGGGTGGGGCCCTGACTGTACCTACTCCAGAATTCCTGCCCAGGAGGCAGCCAGGCCCTTGGGCTCCAGACCTCAGCTCTGGGCACTGCAGGAGAAGAGGGGGTTCCCTCGTCAAGCCCACCCTGCTGGGCACCTGTGTTGACCCAGCTCTGTGGGTGATTGTGTCCCCCTGGGGACCAGGCAGCTAGGACAGAATGAGGGTCTTGGGCTGAGCCATCATCTTACCTGAGGTCTGGGTTTCTTGTTTCTCAAGGCTCAAAGGGGGCTCTGAGAAAAAAGGACAGACATTTGTTTTTCCAGTGGTATTTGTGGGTCCTTCCTAACTTCACACCCATCAAAATCTCACAGATTATTTTATTGAACCACCACCTCACAAATACACAGAACCAGATAAATTTATGAAGAAATCAAGTTAGCCGTGAGACAATCTTATGTTACCAAACTAACAAAGAAGCTTTTTTTTTTTTTTTTTTTTTTGAGAAGGAATCTCGATCTGTCGCCCAGGCTGGAGTGCAGTGGTGTTATCTCAGTTAACTGCAACCTCCACCTCCTGGGTTCAGGAGATTCTCCTGCCTCAGCCTCCAGAGTAGCTGGGATTACAGGTACATGCTACCACGCCTGGCTAATTTTTGTATTTTTAGTAGAGACGGGGTTTCACCACGTTGGCCAGGCTGGTCTCAAACTCCTGACCTCAGGTGATCCACCTGCCTCGGCCTCCCGAAGTGCTGGGATTACAGGCGTGAGCCACTGTGCCTGGCCCAATTTTTGTAGTTTCAATAGGGACGGGGTTTCACCATGTTGGCCAGGCTGATCTTGAACTCCTGACCTCAGGTGATCCACCCACCTCAGCCTCCCAAAATGCTGGGATTACAGGCGTGAGCCACTGTGTCCAGCCCCAACAAAGAAGCTTTAGGACTTCTTTAGGCATTTAAAATAGTTGTGTTATTTTTGTTTTTTTGTTTTGTTTTGTTTTGAGACAGAGTTTCACTCTTGTCCAGGCTGGAGTGTAATGGCGCGATCTCGGCTCACTGCAACCCCCACCTCCCGGGTTCAAGTGATTCCCCTGCCTCAGCCTCCTGAGTAGCTGGGATTACAGGGGTGTGCCACCACACCCGGCTAATTTTTCTGTATTTTTAGTAGAGACAGCGTTTCACCATGTTGGCCAGGCTGGTCTCAAACTCCTGACCTCAGGTGATCCGCCCACCTCGGCCTCTCAAAGTGCTGGGATTACAGGCGTGAGCCACTGTGCCCGAACAAAATAGTTTTAATTAAAGTTTTAGAATTACTTTCCTTCTCAGGCCGGGCACGGTGGCTCATGCTTGTAATCCCAGCACTTTGGGAGGCTGAGGCGGGCGGATCACGAGGTCAGGAGATCGAGACCACGGTGAAACCCCGTCTCTACTAAAAATACAACAAATTAGCCGGGCGTGGTGGCGGGCGCCTGTAGTCCCAGCTACTCGGAGAGGCTGAGGCAGGAGAATGGCGTGAACCCGGGAGGTGGAGCTTGCAGTGAGCCGAGATTGCACCACTGCACTCCAGCCTGGGCGACAGAGTGAGACTCCATCTCAAAAAAAAAAAAAAAAAAAAAAAAGGATTACTTTCCTTCTCCATCTCCCCTCCAAAAAAATTTCTTCTCATTACTTCCAAATTTCAGGAGTGTTTACACCTTATGCATAATCGGGCCCTTTGGCACAACCTCCCTCCCACTTCCTGGTGGCCTTTCCTCACCTGTTCTTGGTGCTTCAGGGCTTCTTCCGTCGTACAATCCGCATGAAGCTGGAGTATGAGAAGTGTGAGCGCAGCTGCAAGATTCAGAAGAAGAACCGCAACAAGTGCCAGTACTGCCGCTTCCAGAAGTGCCTGGCACTGGGCATGTCACACAACGGTGAGAGCTAACCAGGGCAACACACGGGCTGCTGGCTCCACACAGCCTGAAACCAGGGTCCAGGGAGCCCTTGGGGCAGCCCAGAGGGGGCACCTGTAGAGCAGTGCCTGGCGCACAGTAAGCACCATGGCTGCTGGCTGTTGGCTTTGCTGATCTGGACCTTGGATCTTAGAGCCTAAGACCTGCCACTTCCTCAGACTGCCAGCATCTACCATGAGTCCCAGGCCTGGGGTAGTCTCTACCTCCCTGTACCTGAGGTTTACCCATTCTAGCCCAGAAGGGAACTGAGAATTGATACCAGCTTGAACAATTTGGGGAACACCAGTCCCAGAAACTCAAGCCTGTCTCAGATGACCTGACACAGCATGAAAGCTACTGCCAAGGCCAGGTGGCCCTTCTTGGTTATAGAAGGCAGGCAGTAACCAGTAAGTAACCACATTTGTCAACTGCCAGGGGCCAGGCAGAAGTTTCTTGGAGGTCAGCCACTCCCAGGAGACAGAGCCTTCTCTGCCTTGTGCTCCAGGCCTCCTGCAGAGCCTTGTCTTCAGACCCCTAGGGTAGGATATTGCAAAGCCCCCCTGTCCCCTCAGTACCTCTCTGAGTAAGACCCCTAGAGGACAGGGGAGAGCCTCTTGTGATCTCTACAGGCAGGTTAGCTGCTTGGCCAGCTTTTAACCAGGGATGCCCTGCCTTGCATCTTAGAGGGTAGCAGGACCTGAGCCCTCCATTTGTGGCTCTCCTGGGTAATGGGTTCTGGCAGGTCTGGGTTTGACTCCTTTCCTAGGAAATCTCAGAACTGACTGAATCCCTCTCCTTACGCTAACTCCGGGAGAAGTCGAATTTGTATCCTACTCAATTACTAATGACAACAATTTTTGAGTACCTACTATGTGAGGATTCTTATTTAATTGATCTAATAACTCAGTAAGTTTTAAAAAGTATTAGCCTCATTTTTCTGATTAAAAAAGAAAAGCAGCCAGGTACAGTGGCTCACACCTGTAATCCCATCACTTTGGGAGGCCAAGGTAGGAGGATCGCTAGAGTCCAGGAGTTTAAGACCAGCCTGAGCAACATAGTGAGACCTCATCTCTACAAAAAAAAAAAAAAAAAAAAAAATTAGCCAGGCTTGGTGGCGTGCACCTGTAGTCCCAGCTACTCAGAAGGTTGAGGTGGGAGGATCACTTTAGCCCAGGAGGTCAAGGCTGCAGTGAGCCATGATTGTGCCACTGTACTCCAGCCTGGATGAAAGTGAGACCCTGTCTCAAAACAAAGAAAAAGGCCGGGCATGGTGGCACTCGCCTATAATCCTAGCACTTTGGGAGGCCAAGGCGAGTGGATCACCTGAGGTCAGCAGTTCGAGACCAGCCTGGCCAAGATGGTGAAACCCTGTCTCTACTAAAAAAAAAAATACAAAAATTAGCCGGGCGTGGTTGTGGGCACCTGTAATCCCAGCTACCCGGGAGGCTGAGGCAGAGAATTGCTTGAACCCGGAAGACGGAGGTTGCAGTAAGCCGAGATCGCACCACTGTACTCCAGCCTGGGAGACAGCGAGACTCCGTCTCAAAAAAAAAAAAGAAAGAAAAAGAAAAGTGAAGGAGTCTGCCCCAAGTCACACAGCTAGTAAACTGCTGAGCTGGAACTCAAGCCCAGGCCTTTGTCACCAAAGTCTGTCTTACCCCAGCCGGAGTAGCTCAGTCACTCAGTAAGTTAGAGCCCTTGTGTGCTGGGCACTGTGAACAAAACAGACAAAATCACTGCTCTTGCAAAGATATAACAAAAAAAAAAAAAAAAAATCGGTCTTGTGGAGCTTGCGATCTGGAGGGGCCACCCCATCATTACTACCTTGCTGACTGTAGAGCTTCTGGGGGCCCTAGGCTCTAAAAAGATTTGGCCCATGCACTTGTAAAGGTATGGGGATGTCAGAGGTGCTGGGGCCTGCCTGGGCTCCTTGCTGACTGCCCCCTTCCCTGTGCAGCTATCCGTTTTGGCCGGATGCCGGAGGCTGAGAAGAGGAAGCTGGTGGCAGGGCTGACGGCAAACGAGGGGAGCCATTACAACCCACAGGTGGCTGACCTGAAGGCCTTCTCCAAGCACATCTACACTGCCTACCTGAAAAACTTCAACATGACCAAAAAGAAGGCCCGCAGCATCCTTACCGGCAAAGCCAGCCACACGGCGGTGAGTGTTGCTGCTTGGCCTGGCAGTATCCTGGGCTCTGGGTCCCGCTGCTGCCTGCCTGACTCCTGGGAGAGCCAGGCCTTCTCTCTCCCTCAACTTCATGGTGCAGGCAAGGGATATGGGGAGCACAGGGTGGGGGTCTCCCGAGGCCTGATCTATAACAGGGCCTGGTTTTCAGCCCTTTGTGATCCACGACATCGAGACATTGTGGCAGGCGGAGAAGGGGCTGGTGTGGAAGCAGTTGGTGAACGGCCTGCCTCCCTACAAGGAGATCAGCGTGCACGTCTTCTACCGCTGCCAGTGTACCACAGTGGAGACTGTGCGGGAGCTCACTGAGTTCGCCAAGAGCATCCCCAGCTTCAGCAGCCTCTTCCTCAATGACCAGGTTACCCTTCTCAAGTATGGCGTGCACGAGGCCATCTTCGCCATGCTGGCCTCCATCGTCAACAAGGATGGGCTGCTGGTAGCCAACGGCAGTGGCTTTGTCACCCGTGAGTTCCTGCGCAGCCTCCGCAAACCCTTCGGTGATATCATTGAGCCTAAGTTTGAATTTGCTGTCAAGTTCAACGCCCTGGAACTTGATGACAGTGACCTGGCCCTATTCATTGCAGCCATCATTCTGTGTGGAGGTGAGTGAGAGTGGGGCAGGTGGGCTGGCCTGGCACACCCAGTCATCCTGGGGGTTGGCCCTCACTGCAGGGCACTGTGCCTGAGCTCTGACAGTGTGGGGAAGTTTCCCTGTGATCTTGGCAGTGGAACATGCAAGGCACTGACTGATCATGCAGGATCAGCTCCATCTCATTATGTATGTAGATGGAGGTGGAGACAGGAAAAAGACTAAGCCAGACGTGGTGGCTTACACGTGTAATCCCAGCACTTTGGCAGGCCAAGGCAGGTGGATCTCTTGAGGTCAGGAGTTCGAAACCAGCCTGGCCAACATGGTGAAACCCTGTCTCTACTAAAAACACAAAAAATTAGCCAGATGTGGTGGCACACGCCTGTAATCCCAGCTACTTGGGAGGCTGAGCCAGGAGAATCGCTTGAACCTGAGAGGTGGAGGTTGCAGTGAGCCAAAATCCCACCACTGCACTCCAGCCTGGGTGACAGAGTGAGACCCTGTCTCAAAAAAAAAGGAAAAGGACTAACAGGCAGTATGCTGTCATGTTAATGTGGGGTGGAAAAATTGTCTGCATTTTTTCTGCATTTTTAAAATTCCAACACAATAAATACAATAATAACTATGCTAATAGTGGCCTAGAGCTTACTTCATGCCAGGCACTGTTCCTCTTCATCGATGATGACTCACTTGATCCTCACAACAACCCCGTGCAGGAAGAATGTTTTATGTCTCCATTTTACACATCAGAGAGGCTAAGTGACCTGCCTGTAGCCTCATCGATAGGCTGTGGCAGACACAGGATTTGAATTAAGCATTGAGTCTCTTAACCACAATACTACGTTGCCTAATCGGGGGGTGGGGGGGAACATTGGCAGAAAACAAAAGAAGTGGATTAAGACCAGCGGTAGGGAGATTAGAACACCCAGTGGAGCATTGCTGACGGGACAGGGCTTGGTCTGTCACGGCCAAGGAGGCCTGCTGTCCCCTGGGCCAAGTCACCTCTTGGGGTGGAGGTAGGGGAGCTCCACTGCCTTTCTGAGCTCCCTGGCATGCCTTGTGTCCCCACAGACCGGCCAGGCCTCATGAACGTTCCACAGGTGGAGGCTATCCAGGACACCATCCTGCGTGCCCTCGAATTCCACCTGCAGGCCAACCACCCTGATGCCCAGTACCTCTTCCCCAAGCTGCTACAGAAGATGGCTGACCTGCGGCAACTGGTCACCGAGCACGCCCAGATGATGCAGCGGATCAAGAAGACCGAAACCGAGACCTCGCTGCACCCTCTGCTCCAGGAGATCTACAAGGACATGTACTAAGGGCAGCACCCAGGCCTCCCTGCAGGCTCCAGTGGGGCCAGCACTGGAGGGGCCCACCCACGTGACTTTTCCATTGACCAGCCCTTGAGCACCCAGTCTGGAGCAGCGGAGTCCCACGATCGCCCTCAGACACATGACACCCACGGCCTCTGGCTCCCTGTGCCCTCTGTCCCGCTTCCTCCAGCCAGCTCTCTTCCTGTCTTTGTTGTCTCCCTCTTTCTCAGTTCCTCTTTGTTTTCTAATTCCCGTTGCTCTGTTTCTTCCTTTCTGTAGGTTTCTCTCTTCCCTTCTCCCTTGCCCTCCCTTTCTCTCTCCACCCCCCATGTCTGTCCTCCTTTCTTATTCTGTGAGATGTTTTGTATTATTTCACCAGCAGCATAGAACAGGACCTCTGCTTTTGCACACCCTTTCCCCAGGGGCAGAAGAGAGTGGGGCCTGCCGTCTGCCCCATCATTGCACTTGCAGGCTTAGGGTCCTCACTTCTGTCTCCTGTCTTCAGAGCAAAAGACTTGAGCCATCCAAAGAAACACTAAGCTCTCTGGGCCTGGGTTCCAGGGAAGGCTAAGCATGGCCTGGACTGACTGCAGCAGCCTGTAGTCATGGGATCCCTGCTGTAAAGGACAGTGGGCAGGAGGCCCCAGGCTGAGAGCCAGATGCCTCCCCAAGACTGTCATTGCCCCTCCGATGCTGAGGCCACCCACTGACCCAACTGATCCTGCTCCAGCAGCACACCTCAGCCCCACTGACACCCAGCGTCCTTCCATCTTCTCACACTGGTTTGCCAGGCCAATGTTGCTGATGGCCCCCTGCACTGGCCGCTGGACGGCACTCTCCCAGCTTGGAAGTAGGCAGGGTTCCCTCCAGGTGGGACCCCACCTCATTGAAGAGGAGCAAGTCTCAAGAGAAGGAGGGGGTGTTGGTGGTTGGAGGAAGCAGCACACCCAATTCTGCCCCTAGGACTCAGGGTCTGAGTCCTGGGGTCAGGCCAGGGAGAGCTCTTGCTGGCCTTCCACCAGCACCCCCACTGCCCCCCTGCCCAGTAGCAGCCACTCACATTATGTCAGCATCCAGGGCCAGGGCCTGGCCTCACATCCCACTGCTCCTTTCTCTAGCTGGCTCCACGGGAGCTCAGGCCCCACTCTTCCTGAAGCTGCCCTCCAGCACACACACACAAGCACTGAAATCACTTTACCTGCAGGCTCCATGCGCCTCCCTTCCCTCCCTGAGGCAGATGAGAACCCAGAGAGAGGGCCCTGCAGGTGGGCAGGCAGGGCTGGGCCAGGTCTCTGGGGAGGCAGGGGTCCTGCAGGTCCTGGTGGGTCAGCCCAGCACCTGCTCCCAGAGCAGCTTTCCGGGATAAACTGAGCCTGTTCATTCTGATGTCCATTTGTCCCAGTAGCTCTACAGCCCTCCCCTTCCCCTTTACTCAGCCCAGCTGGCCACCTAGAAGTCTCCCTGCACAGCCTCTAGCGTCCGGGGACCTTGTGGGACCAATCCCACACTGCTGGTCCCTGCCCTCCCCTGCTCCCAGGTTGAGGTGTGCTCACCTCAGAGCAGGGCCAAAGCACAGCTGGGCATGCCATGTCTGAGCGGGGCAGAGCCCTCCAGGCCTGCAGGGGCAAGGGGCTGGCTGGAGTCTCAGAGCACAGAGGTAGGAGAACTGGGGTTCGAGCCCAGGCTTCCTGGGTCCTGCCTGGTCCTCCCTCCCAAGGGGCCATTCTGTGTGTGACTGGGTGGAAGTGCCCAGCCCCTGCCCCTACTGGCGCTGCAGCCTCCCTTCCATGCCCCAGGATCACTCTCTGCTGGCAGGATTCTTCCCGCTCCCCACCCACCCAGCTGATGGGGGTTGGGGTGCTTCCTTTCAGGCCAAGACTATGAAGGGACAGCTGCTGGGACCCACCTCCCCCTCCCCGGCCACATGCCACATCCCTGCCCCCACCCAGGTCTGGTGCTGAGGATACAGCTCTTCTCAGTGTCTGAACAATCTCCAAAATTGAAATGTATATTTTTGCTAGGAGCCCCAGCTTCCTGTGTTTTTAATATAAATAGTGTACACAGACTGACAAAACTTTAAATAAATGGGAATTAAATATTTAAGAGCTGACTGGAAGCTGACTCAGTTACTTGCATGTTTTTCCTGGGGCTGACAGGGCTCCACACCTCCTCCACATCCGGTACTGGAGGGCAAAGGAGGCTTTCGGCGCCAAAACCCTCCCCTGCCTCCACCTCGCTTTGCTCACCGCTTGTCAGTCAGGTGGACGACTGTGCCATTTCCACCCTGTGGAGAGAATTTGGGGTGTGAGGGGACAAAGGATGTGTGGTGCCCTGGCCTCACCTGGTGGAGCATCTGGGGTCTGGGGAAGGGGAAGGCCCCTGGAGGAGGCGGATGCAGGACTCAATAGATAAAGCCAGTTTTTCATCACAAGAGATCACGGATTTCCTCTCCTTTGCTGCCACCCAGGTCTCTCCTGTCTTTCCTGAGGTGCCATCTCCCCAGGGGTCCAGTCGAACCCAGCCCCCAGCAGCCATGGGTTTGTCTGCAGTGTGAGGCCAGGTCAGGGTATGTAACAGAGTATGTGTTTAGTCAGGGAAAAACTACAGCTAAATATTTCCAAATGGGAAATGTACTGCAGGGAGTTGTTACAAAAGTATTGGAAGTACTGAAAGATCAATAGGGGGAAATAGAGGTCATCCAGAGATGAGTAACTGCAGGAAGCCATTCTCACCTCCAGGGCTGAATGGGAAAATGGTATCATTCAGGGGCCACCGTTGCTACAACACACACTGACACTACAGCGACCCAGGAGCCTGAAGTCACCAGTTGATTTGACTAGAACCAGACTGCTGGTGCCTTGAGTTCACGCAGGTGGTACATATGGGGCCACCAGAGTGCCCAAGGCCACCACCACTGCTGCCCCTGGAACCTCACTGCTTGAGTGCTGTAGCCCCATAACTCATAGCCTGGTCTCAGCTGCTCTGCCAGAAGTGCTATCAGAGTTTGGGGTTGGGGAAGCAAAGGATTCTTCTTTCTGCCTATCTTCCAGTCTGTTGCTTTTACCTCCCATTGGGGGAAAAAAAAATGCATGGTAGTCTGGGAAATGGAGTTTGTAGACTTCCAGCCCTTGCAGCATAGAGGAGCATGTGGAAGGGTGGGAACTGAACCAAGAGTCTTCAGGCAAACAACTAGCACAGCGTACAGGCACCAGCCCCAGCGTGAGGGATCCCAGAGGCCCACAGCTAAGGGATGGTCACTACAGCACTTGCCTCCCTGTTTTCTTTCCTTTCTGGTCATCTTGGCAGAGCAATCTGAATTGTCAGGTCCCATTTGGTTCATCTCAGTCCAGAGAGTGACAGCCCCAGGGGAACAGGAGGAAAAGAGAAGGAAGAAAAAAAGGGGTGCTTGGAACCAGGGCATCTCTGAAATTGGTAGCCTTTTTTTATCATGGAATCCTCTGGTTTACTTGGTCTTATAAGTAAAATGTTTATTCAGAAACAGAATGCTTGTTCCTTGGAACTATAAGGAAAAATTAGCATTTAGACAAAAAGTTTTCTCAGCAAGGCAATTTTACTTTCTGCAGAAAGGGTGTTCCTCATAGATGGAACAATGGCGAGAGCACACACGAACAAAGGAGGGAAGCAATTTTTATCCCTTACACAGCTTGTCCCTGCTACTGTGTCCTGTCTCCATTAGCTGGAGCCAGACCACACAATCTAAGCTAAACCTGACTTGCTAATAACTTAAAACTTTCCTAAATAGGTGAAGGCAAGGGAGAACAAAGGAAAAGATGAAGTTGCTTGCAAAAGGACTTAGAAAAGTAATAACCAAATATCTTGGTTAAAGTACAAGGACATAGAACGTACTAATTCCCTTATATCTAACAGCTACACAGGATAGGGCTTAACAAAGAATTACAAGCACAAAACAAGGTGGCTCGAAGGAAGTTAGTCTTTAAAAGAAACTATTATGTCTGACACTTATGATTTACTTTTTAACAAGAAGGGAAACTGAAGAGGAACCTTTTTTACTTTCTACACTTGGTTTATTTTACTCACCTCCCTATTCTTTCCCACACTATCAAATGGGGAAAAAATAGTCAAAGACTGTGTGTGTCTCAGTTGTTAAAGGCCAGTCCTCTTCCCAGCACTGAGGAGTTAAGAACCCAGTATACTAAATAACCAGTTCTCACTCAGTTCAGAGAGTGGAAGCTGTCTCAACCACTTTACCTGGCTTCTGGTGCTGCAAAGAGCATCATATTACTCTGGCGCCTGTTGTTACTATCCCTAATTGCTATTCCTTATTAAGCAGCTATTCATGCATTATACATACATCACCTCTAATCTTATAAGGTAAACATCACCTGTCATTTTACAGAGGAGGAAGCACAATGAGAGATTAAGGGGTGTGCCTGTGGTCACAGCTAGGAAGAGGCATGGCCAGTATTCCATCCACAGCCTTAGGATCTCTGCTTTTCACCCAGGATCAAAACATTGGGGAAAACAGTTGGTCACCTGGTCTCTTTTTAATAATGCTCAGGACAAATGAATCAAACATTTAAACTAAAAAAAGAAGAAAGCAAATGTAGAAGACTTAGAAGATTCTCTTGGCAATAATTCTATAAACCTAAAAGTATTCTGAAATTAGAAGTTTATTAGAGAGATGGCCAGGCACAGTGGCTCACGCCTGTAATCCCAGCACTTTGAGAGGCCAAGGTGGGCGGATCACCTGAGGTCAGGAGTTAGAGACTAGCCTGGCCAACATGGCAAAACCCGGTCTCTACTAAAAATACAAAAAACTTGGGCATGGTGGCACACACCTGTGTAATCCCAGCTACTCAGGAGGCTGAGACTGGAGAATCACTTGAACCCAGGAATTCGAGGTTGCAGTGAGCTGAGCTCACACCACTGCACTCCAGCCTGGGTGACAGAGAGAGACTCTGTCTCCAAAAAAAAAAAAAAAATTATTGGAAAGAAAGAAAGAAACAAGGTCTTGAGCTGGTAGTATTCCTGGGAAGCCTGACAAAAGCAGATGCAAAACCTTTCTGGAGGACGGATACAGGCAGTAGAGAATTCCCACAAAATCGTAGATAAAAAAAAAAACCAGCCTGCATGAAAATAAATAGACATAACAACCAGTGAAATTAGAGCCCTGGCACCTCAAAAGATATAACTATTGACTATTATACAGGAAATAAATGTTTTACTCGGGAGGCCGAGGCAGGAGGATCACTTGAGCCCAGGCGTTCAAGGTTGCAGTGAGCTATGATTGCACCACTGCACTCCAGCCTGGGTGACAGTGAGACCCTGTCTCAAAAAAATAGGCTGGGCGTGGTGGCTCACGCCTGTAATCCCAGCACTTTGGGAGGCCAAGGTGGGTGGATCATGAGGTCAGGAGATCGAGACCATCCTGGCTAAAACAGTGAAACCCCATCTCTACTAAAAATACAAAAAATTAGCCAGGCATGGTGGTGGGAGCCTGTAATCCCAGCTACTCGGGAGACTGAGGCAGGAGAATGGCAGGAACCCAGGAGGCGGAGCTTGCAGTGAGCCGATATCGCACCACTGCACTCCAGCCTGGGCGACAGAGCGAGACTCCGTCTCAAAAAATAAAAATAAAATAAAAAATACTTTAAAAAAAAAAAAAAAGAAATCAAGGTTGGGCGTGGTGGCTCACACCTGTAATCCCAGCACTTTGGGATGCTGAGGCAGTTGGGTCACCTGAGGTCAGAAGTTCGAGGCCAGCCTGGCCAACATGGTGAAACCCTGTCTCTACTAAAAACACAAAGAATTAGCCAGACAGTGGCACATGCCTGTGGTCCCAGCTGCTCCAGAGGCTGACACAGGAGAATCTCTTGAACCTAGGAGACGGAGGTTGCGGTGAGCCGTGATCGAGCCACTGCACTCCAGCGTGGGCGACAGAGAGAGACTTCGACTCAAAAAAAAAAAAAAAAAAAAAAAAAGATCAAAACATAAGAAAGGAATAATTTGCTTTTTTTGTTTTTTTTTGTTTTGAGATGTAGTCTTGCTCTGTAGCCCAGGCTGGAGTGCAATGGCGTGATCTCGGCTCACTACAAACTCTGCCTCCCAGGTTCAAGTGATTCTCCTGCCTCAGCCTCTCAAGTACCTGGGATTACAGGCACCCGCCACCACGCCCGGCTAATTTTTGTATTTTTAGTACAGATGGGGTTTCACCATGTTGGTCAGGCTGGTCTCGAACTCCTGACCTCAGGTGATCTGCCCGCCTCAGCCTCCCAAAGTGTTAGGGTTACAGGCGTGAGCCATTGTGCCCGGCCAATTTGCTTTTTTAAGAAAAAAAAAAAAATTTAAGAAATGCCTGGAACTTCTAAGAAAAAAAAAAAAACCTGAATGAGTTAAAAATTAGACACAGCTAGAGATCATTTTTTGCACCTCAAGAAGGATCTGTAGAAATTTTCGGCCGGGCATGGTGGCTCACGTCTGTAATCCCAGCACTTTGAGAGGCCGAGGTGGGCGGTTCATGAGGTCAGGAGTTCGAGACCATCCTGGCCAACATGGTGAAACCCTGTTTCTACTAAAATACAAAAAATTAGCCAGGCGTGGTGGTGCACGCCTGTAGTCCCAGCCCCTTGGGAGGCTGAGGCAGGGCAATTGCTTGAACCCGGGAGGCGGAGGTTGCAGTGAGCCAAGGTTGCACCACTGTACTCCTGCCTGGCAACCGAGCAAGACTCTGTCTTAAAAAAAAAAAAAGAAAGAAAATTTCCAGAAAATAGCACAGGGAAATCAAGATATAGAAAATATGGAAAGAATATCAATAAAAATTCCCATACACTGCAGAAGGGAGAAGTTGGTGCTGTACAATCAATTTGAAAAACAATTTGGCAAAATCTAGTCAAGTCGAAGGTGCACACCCTCAGTTACCCTGCATTTTCCTATTAAAATGTGCCTGTGGATGCTACGGGGCACCACCCAGATCCCACCCCTCAGTACCCAGCTGCTGGGGATATCGGCTGCTGAATTCAAAGCTGAGTTCCTCTCGGTGAATTGCCCTTACCAAAGGAAGCTGCCTCGCCCAAGGATATGCACGCACCCTGCTCAGGGCATCCTGTGTCCAACATGGGAGTACAAAGGCCAAGCCTTCTTGCCCGTTTTGGGACAACTGCGAAGACTGGCCCAGCTCCAGAGCTGAGGCTTCTCTTACAATTACATTGCAGCTTAACTTCAATGGTTAACTTAACTGGTTAGGGAGAATCCTCTAACCAAACTTGCTTCCTTCAGTTCCTTACAGGTGTTGTTCTAAAGGACATTCCCCAGAAAGTGTTGTGCAAGTAAACTTCCAAATCTATTTCCTAGAGAAGCCATCCTGAGACAGTACCCTAGAGAGAAACCCATCAAATTAAACCAAGACTTATATAAACGTTTACAGGAGCAATAGCAAACATTTGGAAACAATAAAAATGTTCATCAGGCTGGTGCAATGGCTCATGCCTGTAATCTGGGCACTTTGGGAGGCCAAGGCAGGAGGATCACTTGGGGCCAGGAGTTCAAGACCAGCCTGGGCAACATAGTGAGACCCCATCTCTCCAAAAAGTTTTGTTTTGTTTTGTTTTTGAGATGGAGTTTCACTCTTGTTTCCCAAGCTGGAGTGCAACGGCGTGATCTCGGCTCACTGCAACCTCCGTCTCCCAGGTTCAAGCAATTCTCCTGCCTCAGCCTCCCAAGTAGCTGAGATTACAGGCGTGTGCCACCACGCTTGGCTAATTTTCTGTATTTTTAGTAGAAACAGGTTTCACTATGTCAGCCAGGCTGGTCTCAAAATTCCTGACCTCAGATGATCCACCCACCTCAGCCTCCCGAAGTGCTGGGATTACAGGCGTGAGCTACCGTGCCCGGCCAAAAAGTTTTTAAAAATTAGCTGGGTGTGGTGGTACATGCCTGTAGTCCCAGTTACTTAGGAGGCTGAGGCAGGAGGATCACTTGAGCCCAGAAGTTTGAAGCTGCAGTGAGCTAAGATGGCACCACTGCGTTCCAGCCTGGGCATAGAGGGAGACACTGTTCCCCCAAAATATAAAGTATTAAAAACTTTTGCTACATACATTTAAAAATTTTCTACCTGAAAAAAAAAACACCATAAGGAAACAATTTTAAACCAACCATGTAAAAATGGCAAAACCTTTGGGCTAATTTCTTTATTATATAAAGAACAGTTATAGGCCGGGTGTGGTGGCTCATGCCTGTAATCCCAGCACTTTGGGAGGCTGAGGCGGGTGGATCACCTGAGGTCAACAGTTCGAGACCAGCCTGGACAACATGGTGAAACCCCGTCTCTACTAAAAATACAAAAATTAGCTGGGGATGGTGGCAGGCGCCTGTAATCCCAGCTACTCAGGAGGCTGAGGCAGGAGAATCACTTGAACCCAGGAGGCAGAGGTTGCAGTGAGGCGAAATCACACCATTGCACTGCAGCCTGGGTGACAAGATCAAGACTCCATCTTAAAAAAAAAAAAAAAAAAAGAACAGTTATAAATCAACGAGTAAAAGGTCAATCCAATTGAAAAATGAGCAAAGGATATGAACATAAAAGGAAATGCCTCTTAATATGAAAAGATGGCCAGGTGCGGTGGCTCACGCTTGTAATCCCAACACTTTGGGAGGCCAAGGTGGGCGGATCACCTGAGGTCAGGACAGCCTGGCCAACATGGAGAAACCCCATATCTACCAAAAACACAAAGTTAGCTGGGCATGGTGTTGGGCACCTGTAATCCCAGCTACTCGGGAGGCTGAGGCAGGAGAATCGCTTGAACCTGGGAGATGGAGGTTGCAGTGAGCCAAGATCACGCTATTGTGCTCCAGGCTGGGTAATAAGGGCGAGACTCTGTCTCCAAAAAAAAAAAGAAAAGATGCTTAACCTCCCTCATAAGAGAAATGTAAATTAAAACTACAATGAGATACTGCTTTGTTTTTGTTTTTGTTTGAGACAGGGTTTTACTCTGTCACCCAGGCTGAGTGCAATGGCGTGATCACAGCTCACTGCAGACCGGACCTCTCAGGCTCAAGCGATCCTGCTGCCTCAGCCACCTGAGTAGCTGGGACTACAGGCATGCACCACCACACTTCACTAAGTCTTCATTTTTTATAGAGACAGGGTCTTACTATGTTGCTCAGACTGGTCTCAAACTCCTGGGCTCAAACGATCCTCCCATCTTGCCCTCTCAAAGGCGTGGGATTACAGGTGTGAGCTGTGGCACCCAGTATCTCAATACTGTTGTTTTACTTACTAAATTGAATACTAAAAAGTTTGATAACATTGTGTTGGCAAGGGTGTGCAGAAACCGGCAGTTCATACTGTTGGTAGGATTGTAAACTGGTGCAGCCTCCAATGAAGGTCATATTGGTAATACCTATAAAAATTAAAAAAAAAAATTTGATCCAGCTAAAGTGAAATATATAACAAAAATTTCCAGGACTATTGGTTTCCCAACCTAGTGTTTCAACCTACTGATAGGCATAGCAAGTTGTAAAATTCAATTTTAAAATCTCTCCTGTAACTTTTAAGTTAGGCTGGGCGCGGTGGCTCACGCTTGTAATCCCAGCACTTTGGGAGGCCGAGGCGGGCGGATCACGAGGTCAGGAGATCGAGACCACGGTGAAACCCCGTCTCTACTAAAAATACAAAAAATTAGCCGGGCGTGGTGGTGGGCGCCTGTAGTCCCAGCTACTCGGAGAGGCTGAGGCAGGAGAATGGCATGAACCTGGGAGGCGGAGCTTGCAGTGAGCCGAGATTGCACCACTGTGCTCCATCCTGGGCAACAGAGCAAGATTCTGTCTCAAAAAAGAAAAAAACAAACAAACAAAAAAAACCAAAAACTTTTAAGTTAATTCCTCTTATTTTTTTTTTTTTTTAACTTTCGCATCTTGTCTCCCACACAGGGCAGTGCAGTCTGGCAGAGAGAGAATGGGCTTTGGAGGCGTAAGATGGGAATTCAGGGAGTCTTAGAAACAGAGCTGGAAGCGCTCTTAGAGGTCATGGTCCCCCTTCTCTAAGGTCCCCATCTCCTCAGGCACATTATGTAGCAGACACTGAGGCCAAGGCCTGGGAGGCACCTTGTCCAAGGTCACATCAGGTCTCCTGGCTCCCCGCCCGTTGCTCTTTCCCTGCTATAAACCCTCACTGAGCTGTGTGTCAGGCCCAGTGCCAAGCAATCTTCATCTATGGCCTCATTTCATCTTCACAACAAATATATCGGATGATCTTTGCTGCAAACAACTTAAGACAACAGATTGTTTACCTGGAAAAGGGAGTTATGAAGTGTAGTGCCAGCTCACAGAACCTCCTGGCAGCCCAACTGCCAAGCCTGGAGCCTCCTCGGCCAGAAACAATTTTCCTGTGCCCCATTGGGCTGCTCAGCACCCCCATCCCAAGGAGAAGGGGAGAAAGCCCCCTACCAACACTCCATCAGGGCCCAAATCCCATGGCCATGCTGCTGTCAGGACCAGGTGCGGGGGACAGACTCACTGAGAGAGGGAATCAGTCCATCACCCAGCTCAGGCTCGCCATGGGGGCAGGGATAGCCTGGGTCTTGGGGCCGGTGGATTTCCAGGAGTGCCAGTGAGCCCTGGCATCAGTCAGTCCCCAGACGGTTGCAGGGAAGAGGCACACAGCATCTATTTGAGGAACTTGATTGAGAACTCGGGAAGATGCACTTAGGGTCAGTCCCTCCCAGACAGACATTTCCATAGGCCTCCTGGGGGGCAAGGACATAGGCTCTGGATCACTCAGGGTTAGCCCCAAGCCAGGTGAACCATCTATTCTCAATATACCCAAAAAGTAGGCTCTGATGGGCTGCCTTCCTCCCATCCAATGTGGAGTGTCCTCACCACACACAGCTTCAGGAAGCCCCCTCCTGGCTACCTCTTATAGTGGCCTTTGCTGGGACATCAACACTATTCTAATTTTTTGTGACCAGGTTAGCAAGCTGGTTTCGTTGGCAAACACAGGCCAGGCAACAGGGACTTTTTGTGGAAAGATCTCAGGCCTGGAGTCAGGACCCTAGAGCCTCCTGAATCTGTCCAGTACAGGGCCAGTTTGGATCAGCCTCTCTGTGCCCCCACCCAGCTCACACCATCTCCCAGCCTGCTCTCTGATCTCTCCACCTGACCTTAGCTCCACAGGTGGGGCTCATGTAGCTCTGGAGGCGTGGGGAGGCTCCCAAGTGGCTTCCTCAGTCACAAATACCTTCAGATGACACGTTACTTCCTAAGCCCCAGGACTCCCAGCCTCCCAGGTCCTTAGTCCTGGGTCCCAGGTCGTCATGGCCCTCTCCCAAGTCACCCTGCCTTCCCAGACTGTTAAAGTCCTTAAACCATCCCCCAATTTCCTCCAATAATTACCTCAACATCCTTGAGGGGCTTTATACCCCACCCACAGCCCTGGAGCCTGGATTGGACACCCTGAGCCCCCAGCTCCCCAACCATCATGTCTGGGCCCTCCGTGCCTCCCACCAGCAGGCCTGGGGCCATGGGAAGGGGCGGGCCTGGCTGCAAATCACCTCCTCCCTTTGGCCCTGCCCCCAGAGGGTGGGATAAAGGAGCCCTAGGGCGGCCCCATCAGATTGTTACTAAGGGCTGCAGCTGGGATGGACCCTGCAGGGCCAGATGGCAGTGGCCATGGTGGGGAGCTCAGCCGCCACTCCCAGAGGTCATGCAGGTAGGGGGCCTGGACCTCAGGGAACCACAGGGGAGGTGGGAAAAAATTCTTTGGAGTTTGGCCTGGCCTCTGGAAGCCCAGCCTCTAAGAATTTGGGATGCATCTGATAAGAAGCGGCTTCCTTGCCTCCTGCCCAAAGTTGGAAGGGTCTAGAGGTCATGTCTCACCCTCTTATGGTCTACAGGAGGAGACTGAAACCAGAGAGGGGGAAAGACAGACTGAGGCTGCCCAGCTGATTCAGGCCTGGCTCAGGGTCTGACCATGTAGAGCAGCGATTCCCCCACTTTCTTTTCTTTTTCTACCCAACAAAGCTTTCTCTTGCCCAGAAACACCACACAGCTCCATGCGGCTGGGATCTGGTCTTCTGGTCACCTTTGTAACCCCAGCACTTAGCATGGTTCCACGTACTCATAAATGTTTGGACGAAACATGCCAGATTGAACATTGCACCATTAGAGAGTTATGCCTTTGGGGATACCAGCTTTGTAAAAGGGCATGCTAGCTCATTGGGCCTTCCATCAGACATTCATACCTGAGCACAAATTCATTTTGCAAACAGCTGTAAGAGATCAGTTCTCCAAAGAAAACTGACTTTGGGTAAAGGAGGGATACTTGTGGGGCTTGGGGTCTCGGTGTGTCCTGGTTTTCCCAGGCTCGAAGGAAAGGCAGCCATGTAGTAGATGGGGAGGTTGGCGGGTGGGGGAGGATGTTTACTAAAGGATTGTTTTATTTTTTGAGACAGAGCCTTGCCCTGTTGCTCAAGCAGTGGTGCCATCTCGGCTCACTGCAGCTTTCGCCTCCCAGGTTCAAGTGATTCTTCAGCCTCAGCCTCCTGAGCGGCTGGGACTACAGGTGTTTGCTACCACACCGGCTAATTTTTGTATTTTTAGTGGAGACAGGGTTTCACCATGTTGGCCAGACTGGTCTCGAACTCCTGACCTCAGGTGATCCACCCGACTTGGCCTCCCAAACAGCTGGGATTACAGGTGTGAGCCACCATGCCCAGCCCCTAAAGGAGATTTTCAATTGTTCCTTCCTGAGCGAGGACAGGAGGGTGGCACCTACACTAAATTTGGGCTCTTAGGTTGTAAAAATCCTGGTTGAGGGCTTACTTGGCAGCCCCACCTGGCCCCTCCTGCTGCCAATCATCCCCTTGTCAGTTCCTCCTTTTCCCACTGCCTCCCTTCACCCATGGAGTCCAGTCCTCACTCCTCAGGCTCATTGTTCAGGGCCCCACGACTCCACCCCTTCTTTGGCTCCCCAGCCACAGAGCCCCTTTGGCTGCCTCCCCAGGACTGCATGACCTGTCACCTCTGGCTGCTCTATCCCTACCCCTTGGCCTGAGAACTTGGCCTGAGAAATTCCCCAAATCCAGCAGCCCTCACCCCTGACAAGTCAATCTTGGTTAACGAGAGAATTATTGGGCTGAGTAAGGACACCTGGGTTATGTAATCTTAGCTCTTGTTTGGAGTCTCAGGCCAGTTGCTTACCTGTCTAAGGGGGTTTGAAAAATGGAAGAATGACTCCTGACTTTTAAGGCTCGTGTTGAGGATCAAATGAAATAATTTGACATTCCCCCAAACAAAATATGTTTTACTGGTATGCTAAGAGGTGTTTGGCTGAAGGGCCTAATCGAGTAACAGAAAGGACAAGTTTAAGCAATGCTGGGTTAAATCAAATCAATTCCTTTGCAGGACATATCAGAGCCATTAGTGTGTTTACCTACAATAAACACTATATAATATGCCCCTAAGAAAATACAGAAGCGGGCCGGGCATGTGACTCATTCCTGTAATCTCGGCACTTTGGAAGGCTGAGGCAGGAGGATCACTTGAGCTCAGGAGTTCAAGACCAGCCTGGGCAACATAGTGAGACCCTAGGCCTGCAAAACATAAAAATAAAAAAAATTAGGTGTGGTAGTGTAGGCCTGTAGTCCCAGCTACTTGGGAGGCTGAGGTGGGAGGACTGCTTCAGTCCAAGAGGTCGAGGCTGCAGTAAGCCAAGATTGCACCCTCTCTCAAAAACAAAACAAAAGAACAGTACCTGAATTATAGAAGGTGCCTGCCTTTGGCCTTGGATCTCTCAAGCCACCCGCTTGGCCCTTTTCCAAGTGTACTTTACTTCCTAAAAATATATATATATATAATTAAGAGAGAGAGAAGGAAGAGTTTTTCTTTTCCTTTTCTTTTTTTTTTTTTTTGAGATGGAGCTTTGCTCTTATTGCTCAGGCTGGAGTGCAATGGTGTGATCTCGGCTCACTGCACCTTCTGCCTTTTGAGTTCAAGCGATTCTCCTGCCTCAGCCTCCCGAGTAGCTGGGATTACAGGCATGTGCCACCACGCCCGGCTAATTTTGTATTTTTAGTAGAGACGGGGTTTCACTATGTTGGCCAGGCTGGTCTCGAACTCCTGACCTCAGGCAATCCACCCACCTCAGCCTCCCAAAGTGCTGGCATTACAGGCATGAGCCACCATGCCCGGTCTGAAGAGTTTTTCAGATTGATTTAATCATAAGGCCCCTAGCCTCTGTTTCTGTGGCTCATAATGGGCAGAGAGTCCCTCTGGATGTGCTGGGAGAGCTCTGTCACTGGACTTTTGGGGCTAATGAAGGAGCTAGGGTGGTGGCCTCTGACAGTCCTCGAGGTCAGCTTCATTAGTGGCCCTTAGGAAAAGGCAAAGCTTTTCCAGCACATCCTCCATTGGTGGATAGGGGACATGAGGCCTGCAAGTCCCTTGCTCTGAGGGTTACTGGCTTCACCCCGGTGAGATTAGAGGCTCCTCCTCTCAGGGCTCACCCCTTCCACGGTGACTGTTTCACCTCCACCCACCCCTGAACCCCCACCCCTCAAGCCCTCCCTAACTTTGGCTGCTGCCCACTAATCTAATCCCTACTTCAACCCAGCCTCTTACTGTCTGCTTCCCCCCACTCACCAGCCCAGGCATATTCCAACATTTTTACTTGTAAACCTCCTAAGAGAAATTTGGAAAGTTATGTCTCCTCTCGATACTCTAAGTTATCTGATGGTTTTCATCATAAACATAAATTGTTGCAAAAGTTCTATTTTTTTTTTTTTTTTTTTTGAGACAGAGTTTCCTTCTGTCGCCCAGGCTGGAGTGAAGTGGCACAATCTCAGCTCACTGCAACCTCTGCCTCCTGGGTTCAAGCAATTCTCCTACCTCAGCCTCCTGAGTAGCTGGGATTACAGGCGCGTGCCACCATGCCCAGCTAATTTTTGTATTTTTAGTAGAGACGGGGTTTCACCATGTTGGCCAGGCTGGTCTCGAACTCGTGATCTCGTAATCCACCCGCCTCGGCCTCCCAAAGTGCTGGGATTACAGGTGTGAGCCACTGCGCCCGGCCCACTAGTGATGATTATTACTAGCACCTCCTCAAAGGCCTTTCCTGACCTCCCACCCTGCTGTCCATTCCATCACTGTTGACCGTTTGTTTCTGTCAGAGTCCTGCTATGATCTGCATTAGTCTTGGTTATTTACGCCTGTGTTTTAGGGCCTGGACTGGGGAAGGGAAATGAGATGAGTTGCACAGGGTTGTATCTTGTCTTTATTCAAGAGTTTGATTTTTTTTTTTTTTTTTTTTTTGAGACAGGGTCTTGTTCTGTCACCCTGGCTGGAGTACAATGGCGCCATCTTAGCTCACTGCAGCCTTAACCTTTTGAGCTCAGGTGATCCTCCCGCCTCAGCTTCCTAGTAGCTAAGACCACAAGCGCACACCACCATGCCTGGCTAATATTTTGTATTTTTAGTATAGACAGAGTCTTGCCATGTTGGCCAGGCTAGTCTTGAACTCCTGAGCTTAAGCAATCCCAAAGTGCTGGGATTACAGGTGTGAGCCACTGTGCCTGGCCTGAAAGTTTGATATTTTGTTAATGGATATTTTTGCATTAGTTTTGATCTTTTTTTTTTTTTTTTTTTTTTTTTTTTTGAAACGGAGTTTTGCTCTTGTTGCCCAGGCTGGAGTGCAATGGCGTGATCTTGGCTCACCACAAACTCCGCCTCCCAGGTTCAAGCAATTCTCCCACCTCAGCCTCCCAAGTAGCTGGGATTACAGGCATGCGCCATCACGCCTGGCTGATTTTTTTTGTATTTCTAGTAGAGACGGGGTTTCTCCATGTTGGTCAGGCTGGTCTCAAACTCCTGACCTCAGGTGATCCGCCCACCTCGGCCTCCCAAAGTGCTGGGATTACAGGCGTGAGCCACCACGCCCTGCTGATTTTGATCTTTAAAAAAAAAAAAAAATTTATTTTTTCCTTTTGAGATAGAATTTCGCTCTTGTTGCCGAGGCTGGAGTGCAATGGCATAAGCTCAGCTTGCCGCAACCTGGAGTGAGAGAAATAAAATATTATTTCTCTTGGTTACTTAATTCTTTTGGCAGCCCCTGGAATTTTGTGTCCAAGGCGAGTGCCTCACTCACTTGCCCTAGTCCTGGCCCTGGTTTCTGGGTCCTCAGCTGGAGTCATAGTTATCATGCAGGGGCTCTACGCACTGTTATAAATGAAGGACCATGTAACTGACAATCTGGCATCTTCACCAGCAAGAGTGGGCCCTGTCAGCTGCCTCTCCTTTTCTGTGCCTGCTTCTCTGCTAGCACCTTGCCCTTGGACACTCTGGGGAAGAGGTGTGACCTACACTCTAGCAGACCCTCGGCTTGGGCTGGGCCAGGCTGCTCTCATGGAACTAGAATGCAGCCTCTGTCCCTGTCCCTGCCCTGGTCTTCTAATGTGTGGGCTCCTTCCCCCTCAGGGCAAGGTAGGGCATGACAACAGCTGAGTTCCTTTCTACCTTGTACCTGTCCCAGACCCCTGGCCTAGGCCTGGACACTGAGGAGACTCTCACTAAATGCTTGCCCACCTCATCCTCCCCTCACCCTTCTCTACCTCCCACCTTGATTCCCCAGAGGAGGAGGGAAAGGGGGAGGGAGAGGGGAAGTGATAAGAGTAGTGATGGGAACAGCTGTCATTTACCCAGGGCTTGCTATGGGCCAGGGACTTTACAGACAGGGTCTTGTTTAAGTTTGACATCACCCCATGAAGTAGGTCCTACTATTATCCCCATTTTACAAATGAGAAAACTGAGGCATGGAAAAGTTAGGTGACTTGTCCAAGCTTACATAACCAAGAAGTAGTGATACTAGGCAGAACTGGCTATATAATTTGTGGGACCCATTGCAAAATGAAAATGTGGGACTCAAAAACTATTAATAATTTCAAGACCGGGACAGCAGAGCATTAATGCAAATGTAGGGCCCCTGTGTGATTGTATAGGTCCCCACTGGTGAAGCCAGTCCTGGTGGTAGAATGTGGACCTAGAATTCTGACTCTAGAATCCACAACTCTACTTTTGGGGAGAGTAATAGTCATCACTGTGATCACCGAGCACCTGCTATATGCATTGTGCAAAATCTCTTTTTTTTTTTTTTTTTTTTTTTTTGAGACAGAGTTTTCCTCTTATTGCCCAGGCTGGAGTGCAATGGCACAGTCTCAGCTCACCGCAATCTCTGCCTCCCGGGTTCACGCTATTCTCCTGCCTCAACCTCCCAAGTAGCTGGGATTACAGGCATGTGCCACCACACCCCGCTAGTTTTGTATTTTTAGTAGAGATGGAGTTTCTCCATGTGGTCAGGCTGGTCTCGAACTCCCGACCTCAGGTGATCTGCCCGCCTCAGCCTCCCAAAGTGCTGGGATTACAGGCGTGAGCCACCAGGCCAGGCTGATTGTGAAAAATCTTAAAAACCTTTATAACAACTCAGCAAGGGCTAGGCATTGTTACCACCCACTCCCCACCCTTTTTTTTTTTTTTTTTTTTTTTTTGAGATGGAGTTTCGCCTTTGTTGACTGGGCTAGAGTGCAGTGGTGTGATCTCGGCTCACTGCAACCTCCACCTCCCAGGTTCAAGCAATTCTCCTGCCTCAGCCTCCTTAGTAGCCCAAGGTGCCTGCCATCATGCCTGGCTAATTTTTATATTTTTAGTAGAGATGGTGTTTCAATATGTTGGCCAGGCTGGTCTCGAACTCCTGACCTCAGGTGATCTGCCTGCCTCTGCCTGCCATAGTGCTGCGATTATGGGCATGAGCCACCGCGCCCAGCCTGTTACCCCACTTTTAAGAGTGAGGAAACCAAGCTTTAGAGAAGGAGAGTTACTCACCTAGTATTCCCAGTGGAGTCAGGATTTGAACACCAGACGAATTCCAGAGCCTGTGCTGTTCTCACCGTATCAGACAGCCTCTGTCTGTAAGGATCACAAAGGCAGGAACTAAAACAGGGCTGGGCATGACTTAGACAATCTCTTAGGAACTTTGTTTTCCGGGCCCATCGCTGGGGATCGAGGCATCGCTTTGCTCATGATGGAAAGGTGTCCCAGGTCTGCAAGTACTTCCAGCAAGGCTTCTGCTTCCCTGGACATCTTGGAGATCAGTGCAGGTAAGTCCCTCTTCTTCCCCCGTGGGGAGTGGTGTTAGGGTGGGACACTAGAGAGATCATCCCTTCACAAATCATGTATCTTCCCAGAGCTGCTTCTCCCAACTCAGCTCCAAGTTCTAGGCTGAGCTGGCTCTGAGCCCCAGAGGGCTGTCTCTGTCTCCTCATTCTCTTCTTCCCCACTACAGCTGTCAGCACCCAAAGACCCCCAGCCCCCTGGAGTGGGGTCGCCGCCATTCGGAGCCACATGTCACTCTGCCAGGGCCCCACCTAGGACTGGCCCGCAGGGGATCCGAGCCCACCTACCTGCCCTCTGTGGCTGTGGGCTGGGGCTGGGCCAGGGCCTGCTGGGGCATGGAGCCTGCCCTGGAGGGGCTGGCCAGCAAGGCTGAGGAGGTTGGCGGCAGCTCCCGGAAGTCCCTGCCTTCATCATGTGAGTCATCAGGGGCACCGCAGGTGGGCACAAGCGGGCACTGACACTAGAGCTCGTGCTCTGCCTCTGAGCAGGGTTTATGTTTTCATCCATTCCTCTCCCTCTTCAAGATTCCCAACTGGAGGGAAATTTTCCTCTAGTTCCGTTGCTTTCTGTGTTCTAAAAGCAGAATACTATGGTGCCTACGAGGTCAAACCCCCTAGTTCCAAATGCTGGCCCTACCACCCAGTAGCTGTGTGATCTTGGACAAGTCACTTAACCTCTCTGGGCCTCGGTTCCCTTAACTACAAGACGGCATTGATAATAATACTTAACTCACAGGCTTATTTTGAGGGTTGATATACTTAGCACAGTACCTGGTACAGAGTATGCACTAAATGTTAGTGGCTATTTTTTATTTTTTTAATTTATTTGAGACAGGGTCTCCCTCTGTCACCCAGGCTAGAGTACAGTGACGCTATCTCAGCTCACTGCAACCTCCGCCTCCAGGGTTCAAGCGATTCTCCTGCCTCAGCCTCCCGAGTAGCTGAGATTACAGGCATGCACCAGCATGCCTAGCTAATTTTCGTATTTTTAATACAGACAAGGTTTCACCATGTTGGTCAGGCTCATCTCGAACTCCTGACTGCCTGCTTTGGCCTCCCAAAGTGCTGGGATTATAGGCGTGAGCCACCGCGCCTGGCCTGGTTATTTTTTAAATTATTGCTCTAAATCAATGTTATTCAGGATATAAATAAATATATAAATAAATAATATAAATAAATAAATATAAATAATATAAATAAATCAATGTTATTCAGAATATAAATAAATTTAAGTCACATATGTAATTTTTTATAACAGCTTTATTGAAATATTCACAAACCAAAAAATTCACCAATTTATACAATTCAATGCGTTAATTCACAAAGTTATGCAAACATCACTGCTACCTAATTTTAGAACATTTTTATCATCCCTTTAGCAGTCACTTTCATCCTTCCCCTTCCCAGCCTCTAGTAACCACTAATCCACATTCTGTCTCTGTCGTTTGGCTGTTCTGGACTTTTCATATGAATAGAATCTTACAATATGTGGCCTTTTGTGTCTGGCTGCTTTCACTGAGTGTGGTGTTTTCCAGGTTTGTCCATGTTGTAGCATGTATCAGTACCTCATCTTTTTTTTTTTTTTGAGACTGAGTCTCACTCTGTCTCCCAGACTGGAGTGCAGTGGCGCGATCTCGGCTCACTGCAAGCTCCACCTTCTGGGTTCACGCCATTCTCCTGCCTCAGCCTCCCGAGTAGCTGGGACTACAGGTGCCCACCACCACTCCCAGCTCATTTTTTTGTATTTTTTTAGTAGAGATGGGGTTTCACTGTGTTAGCCAGGATGGTCTTGATTTCCTGACCTTGTGATCCGCCTGCCTCGGCCTCCCAAAGTACTGGGATTACAGGCATGAGCCACTGCGCCTGGCCTATTTTTTATTTTTGATAGAGACAGAGTTTGCCATGTTGTCCAGGCTGGTCTCCAGCTCCTGAGCTCAAGTGATCTACCCACCTCAGCCTCCCAAAGTTTTGGGATTACAGGCGTGAGCCACCGCGCCTGGCCCTATTTTCTACTTACAGCAGGTGTCAACTCAGACTTGCCCCATTTCAGTTGCTCAAGAGCCACATATGACTCTTGGTTACTGTATTGAATAGCGCAGTTCTAAATGGCTATAGGAGAGGATTCTTTTTTTTTTTTTGAGTCAGAGTCTCGTTCTGTCTCCCAGGCTGGAGTGCAGTGGCACAATCTTGGCTCACTGCAACCTCTGCCTCCTGGTTCAAGCGATTCTTCTGCCTCAGCCTCCTGAGTAGCTGGGACTACAGGCACATGCCATCATGACCAGCTAATTTTTGAATTTTTAGTAGAGACAGGGTTTCACCATATTGGCCAGGCTGGTCTCGAACTCCTGGCCTCGTGATCTGCCTGCCTCGGCCTCCCAAAGTGCTGGGATTACAGTCTGTTTTTTTTTTTGTTTTTGAGATGAAATCTTCCTCTGTCACCCAGGCTAGAGTGCAATGGCATGATCTCAGCTCACTGCAACCTCCACCTCCTGGGTTCAGGTGATTCTCCTGCCTCAGCCTCCTGAGTAGCTGGGATTACAGGCACACACCATCACACCTGGCTAATTTCTGTATTTTTACTAGAGACGGTGTTGCCATGTTGGCCAGGCTCGTCTTGAACTCCTGACCTCAGGTGATCTACCCGCCTCGGCCTCCCAAAGTGCTGAGATTACAGGTGTGAGCCACCGAGCCTGGCCTATATGAGAGGCTTCTAATTCTGACTGGTCTCTAATCCACTTGGGGGCAGGACGTGGGTTACCACAGAGCCTTACGTGCAGGAAATGCTCAGTGGTTGCCACAGGAGTGAGTGAATGGATGCAGTTTTCCCAACAGCTGCTGACAGGGATCACGGCCACTCCCAGGAGTCTCTGCCGAAGTTCCACCTTGTCCGAGAGCTCGTGGCGCCACTTCAGAGCCTGGACCTTGAGGTGCAGCAGGTTGTGGGTGAGGGGTGGCAAAAGATGGCTTTCTGACCCTCTGGGACAACCAGATCTGCTGGGGGAGGGCTTGGTGGCCCCTGAGGCTGAATGTGGGCATGCGGGTGGAGTGTCTGACCCTACCTGTGGCTGCCTGGGAAGCAGGACAGTCGGGATGTGGTGTGTGGCATCTGCATGGACAAAGTGTGGGACAAGCCAGAGGCCCAGCGGGTCTTCGGCATCCTGCCCAACTGCACCCACGCCCACTGTCTGGGCTGCCTGCGCACCTGGCGGAAGAACCGGCAGGACTTCCCGCTGGATGTCATCAAGTCAGTGTCATGGAGGTGCCAACAGGGAGGGAGGGAAACGTCCCAGTGAGGAGGCTGGCCTGGGGGCCTGTGACTATTCTCCCACATTCTACTCCACTGTGCAGGGCGTGTCCCCAGTGCCGTGTCCATTCCAGCTACATCATCCCCCACAAGTTCTGGGTGAGCAAGGGGGCCCAGAAGGAGCAACTCATCAGGAACTTCAAGGCTCGGACCAGGTGAGGCTGCAAAGGGAACGAGACTCAGGGTTAGGGAAGTGGGGAAGGTAGCCCCTGATCCATTCTGGTTCAGCCATGGTTCCCAGCTAGTGAATCCCCAAAACCCAAGTCTAGAGTGACCAAAATGGCAGGTGAAGGCATGAACTATTTTCATGATTTCAGAAAGCCCAGTTAATAAGGCCAGGCATGGTGGCTCACACCTGTAATCCCAGCACTTTGGGAGGCCGAGGCAGGCAGATCACCTGAGGTCAGGAGTTCAAGACCAGCCTGGCCAACATGGTGAAACCCTGTCTCTACTAAAAATACAAAAATTAGCCACACATGGTGGTGGGCGCCTGTAATTCCAGCTACTCGGGAGGTTGAGACAGGAGAATCACTTGAACCCTAGAGGTGGAGGTTGCAGTGAGCTGAGATCGTGCCACTGCACTCCAGCCTGGGCAACAAGAGTCAAACCCTGTCTCAAAAAAAAAAAAAAAAAAAAAAAAAAAAAAAAGCCCAGTTAATAAACGGAGAGTGCTGAGATAGCAGAAGGAACACCAGGGCCAATTTTTTCTTCTAACTTGGCTCAGAATCAACTCAGAGCAACTCTGGTTCTCTCTGCACCGTGAGAAGCCTTGCTTTGGTTTTTATTTCCAATTTGTCATAAGGCAGGCAAGTAAACTGATATGAATACATGTTATTTGCTTAGCTGCTCTTTGAAAACATGGGGTGGCTGAGAAGGGGGCTGAAAGGCAGCCTTATTGGATAGGTCTGAATCTCTTGGGGAGGGTAAGCACTTATTCAAAATCTGGAATTAGCTGCAATTCCAAGTTCCTAATTCCACCTTCCCAAAGGCTTTACTACACTTGATCTATGCAAAGTGTATTTAGGTAAAGGGAGGGATAAAGAAGGAGGTCTTGTCTTCACCCAGGAGATAGTCAGACGTGTTCTGGAGACACCTGTGAACACCAATAGCTGCATCAAAATTACTGAAGGAAAAACTAACTCGAGTGAATCTTACAGAAAGGGAAGTATTTAAGCTGCGCATAGGAAGAACAAGGTTCTTCAGGAGGAGAAAAAGGATGCCCCAGGCAGAGAGAGATGGAAGTGAGGAAATACAGTTGACCCTTGAACAACTTAGGGGTTAGGGGCACCGAATCCCATGCAGTGGAAAATCCACATATGATGTTGTTGTTGAGAAAGAGCCTCGCTCTGTTGCCCAGGCTGGAGTGCAGTGGTGCAGTCTCGGCTCACTGCAGCCTCAGCCTCCTGGCTCAAGCAATCCTCCCCAGTAGCTGGGACTATAGGTGCACACCACCACGCCTGGCTAATTTTTGTATTTTTTTGTAGAGACAGAGTTTTGCCATGTTGCCCAGGCTGGTCTGGAACTGCTGAGGTCAAGCGATCCACCTGCCTCAGCCTCCCAAAGTGCTGGGATGACAGGCGTGAGCCACCACACCTGGCCATGTATAACTTTTGACTCCCCCAAAACTTAACTAATAACATGCTGCTGACCAGAACCCTTTCGGACAACATAAAGTCAATTAATACAGATTTTATGTGTTATATGTATTATATAACATAATATGTATTCTTACAATGAATGGAGCTAGAGAAAAGAAACATTAAAATCATAAAGGAGAAAATATATTTACTATTCATTAGGTGGAAGCAGATTACCATAAAAGACTTGATCCTCATTGTCTTCACATTGAGTAGGAGGATGAAGAGGAAGAGGAGGGAATTGGTTTTGCTGTCTCCAGGCTCTTGTCTGCGTATAAGCTGCCCCAGGCAGTTCAAGCCTGTGTTGTTCAACAGCAACTGTACTGGCAGCTGGGCCACCAGTTGGAAGTTTCCCAAGGGGAGCTCTCAGGCCTGGATGTGATGGGAGATGGTGTAGATGGAGTTTTATTGTGTGACAGGCTTTGTACATCGTAAACTGCATGAAGCAGGGATTGTTACTATTCTCACACTGTAGAAGAAGAAACTGAGGGCCTGGGCACAGTGGCTCACACCTGTAATCCCAGCACTTTGGGAGGCTGAGGAGGAGGAATTCTTGAGCCCAGGAGTTGAGACCAGCCTGGTCAACATGGTGAAACCCCATCTCTACAAAAAATATAAAAATCAGCCAGGCATGATGGCAGACGCCTGTAGTCCCAGCTACTCCAGAGGCTGAGGCAGGAGGATCACCTGAGCCCCAGGAGGTCAAGGCTGCAGTGAGCCGTGATCATGCCATTGCACTCCAACCTGGGTGACAGAGAAAGAACCCTGTCTCAAAAAAAACAAACAAACAAAAAAAAAAAAAAACCAAAAGCCGGGCACGGTGGCTCACGCCTGTAATCCCAGCACTTTGGGAGGGCAAGGTGGGTGGATTGTCTGAGGTCAGGAGTTCGAGACCAGCCTGAGCAACATGGTGAAAACCTGTCTCTACTAAAAATACAAAAAAATTAGATGGGTGTGGTGGTGGGTGCCTGTAATCCCAGCTACTTGGGAGGCTGAGGCAGAAGAGTCACCTGAACTTGGGAGATGGAGGTTTCAGTGAGCCCAGATCATGCCACTGCACTCCAACCTGGGCAACAAAAGTGAAACTCCATCTCAAAAAAAAAAAAAAAAAAAAAAAGTCTGGTATAGTGGTTCACACCTGTAATCCCAGCACTTTGGGAGGCTGAGGCGGTTGGATAACCTGAGGTCGGGAGTTCAAGACCAGCCTGGCCAATTTTGTGAAACCCCACCTCTACTAAAAATAGGGAAATTAGCCGCATGTGGTGGCATGCACCTGTAGTCCCAGCTACTTGGGAGGCTGAGACAGAATTGCTTGAACCCAGGAGGTGGAGGTTGCAATGAGCCGAGATTGTGCCACTGCACTCCAGCCTGGGTGACAGAGCAAGACTCCATCTCAAACAAACAAACAAACAAACCAAAAAACAAAGCAGAAAAATGAAAGGAGGTTCCCAGGGCCACTGCTATTGCTGGCTCAGAGACTGAGAATTACAGAAAGGGGCCCCTTAAGATACTTTACTGCCATCTGCTGGAAGATAGAATAAATGTAAAAGCTACACTATGATGCTAGTGGTGTCCGCTTAGATGCGGGGCTTTGGTGATGTGTACAACCTGCCCAACCTTATGTGTCAGCCTTGAGTGCCCCTTGCTCTTGGGGTAACAGGTTTTGAAGGCGATGGTCGTCGTCTTCTCTCTCATAGCCAGATCCGATGCCGGTTCTTCGTGCGAGGGAATGGCCGCTGCCCCTTCAAATCTGAGTGTATCTACCTGCACCAGCTCCCAGCTAAGGCTGGGACCTCCGGTCCTCCCTGGCCTGAGAGAGTGCAACTGGCCTCTGGGAGTGAGGTGGTAACTGCAGGGGTATGGGGCAGGGGAGGCTGCTGGTCATGGCTTATAATAAATGTTTGTGATAAATGTGAAACCTATGGATGGTATCTATGATGCTAATATGGTGCCTACTTAGATGTGGCACCTTTGTGCTATGTACAATCTGTCCAACCTTATATGTGAGTCTTGAGTTCCTCGATTCCTGAGGCAACCGGTGTTGAAGTTGATGGGTTTTCACTGATTTTTCTCTCTACTCCCAGGTGCTGGGCCCAGCATTGTTCCTAAGGGGTGCCGAGCCAGAGGACAATGTGCTCTTCACAGATGGTGCCCTGGCCATGACCTTCTGGGGTTCAGAACTCCTGCAGGACCCCAACAGTTCTTACCATGGCCTTCTGTAACCAGAATCAACTTGAGGGAAATTGGGGTGAGGGGAAGGAGTTTCTAGGTGGTAGGTCTTTCCCTTTTAGGGTTTGGGGGGGGGCAAAAGTAGCAAGCCCTCCACCCCCATGAACTGCAGCAGTGACACAGCTGGGGACATGGAGGAATGGGGGAGGGCTTCTGGAATGAGGAAGGTTCAAACCCTCTTGCCAGGGCCTTGGTTTTTAACTTTGCTCTTTTGTAGAATGACTCTGAAAGAAAACCAATAAAATGCACCTAAGTTATCATTGCTGGTGTCTGAAGAGTGGTCCGCTCATACCCCAGCCCCACTGCCAAGTTTAATAAGGCTGCTTCTGCATTCAATCTGTTGCAATATTACCTGTCACTTAGCTTCTGGAAAACTTCACGGTACATTTTTGCATTATGAAAATAGTAATAACCTCATGAATCTTGTGAAAGGGACTCAGGGATCCACCAGGGTCCTTGAGCCATGTTTAGAACTTTTCCTCCCTGTTCCCTTTCAGGTGGCTAGAATACAGACCTTGGTGGGTGGGAGCCACAGCCACTCAGAGTAAAGCTGTAGGTGAGGATGCACAGGGTGTTGCAGGCTTTTTAGGATTCTTGGCCCTGCCTGCTATTCATCAGGTCCCACCCCTCTAACAGCTTGTCATTGGAAGACCCAAAACATCCCCTGTAAAGTTAGAGCTGCTTACCTGAAACAGAAAGTGTCTGCAAGAAACTTCTTTCTTGCTATTTTGGCATTTGCAAAGCAGCCATTATCTAAGAAATATCACTAATCTTTCCCGACAGCTCCCTTGAAATCATTTTAGCTCAAATGGAGATCAGATCAAGCTCAAGATACTCCCATGGCTTTCCATACTATTCAGAGTGAAAGCCCAAGTCCTTTCGTGACCTCAGCCCTCTTAAGATCTGACCTGGTTCCCACTCTCATCTCAACTCCTATTACTATCCAGCAAGTGCCCTCTGTTCTAGCCATGCTTTTGCCCCAGAGCTTTTGCCCCAGAGCCTCCCCGCCCACCACAGGAAGACTGAAATGGTCTTCTCGCAGACTTCTATCTGGCTTGCCAACCTCATCTTCACATTCATCTTGCCTGACCACCCTATTTAAAAGCACTTCGTGCTATGTGTCGGTGTTATGTTCTTTTTGAACACTTATCACAAACATTGTTTAATTAGCTTTCCGTCTCTCCCTAGTTGTGTGACAATGAGGGCCAGGATCTTTGTTTTGTTCCCAGTATCCCCAGTCCCTAGGTGCTCAGTAAACATTTCCTGAATGAATGGATGTGTGTGGCAGCAGAAGCTGGGACGGGAAATACAAGTTAGCCCCCAAAGCAAGGTTTAGGAGGCACTGTGGGGCTCTTCTCGCTTATTTCCTACCCTTTGCAGTGATCCCACCCTTGGCTGGAAGTGAAGTCCTCCAGCGGACTTCCTTAAACTGAACCCTACGAAGTGGAGCCATACCTGGCCCCCTATAAACGACCCAGAGCAAGGTTACTGCTTGGTCTTTGGGAGGAAGTTCAGAAGAAAGTCTTTGGCCCTATTGATGGTGTTAGGTTTTACTGTGACCATGTCATTCTCAGGGATGTTTGTATATCAAATACTATTTCTGGAGAGGACTGAAACCCAAGTGATGGCACTTTTTGGCCTGTGGAAGAGATGAAGCTAAGTGGGGTGGTAAATTGTGGTCAAATTCTATGGTGAAGTCCATGACAAGCAACAGGCCGTCAGCTTAAATACAGCGCGGGTCCTCCAGCACGACAGAACCCCTGACATCCACTCCATTCCACTATTTTGGGGAGTGATGAAGAAAGGGAGAGGGCTGGGGTCGTCAGCGGCGGGTCCGCCCCTCCATCAACCCCCGCCCCCCGCCCCGCTCCAGGGTCCCTGGCCCGACATCGCCCACAAACTAACCACTTGTTTTGGCCACGCCCCCTCCCATGGGCACGCCCCAGGCCTTGGCCCCGCCCACCTACTCCGGCTGGAGTTGTGCCCGGCCCTGCCCCTTGCGACTTGCCGTCGCGCCAGCCTCCCGTTCAGGCCCCGTCCCCGGCCGCGCCTCCCTCCTTCCGTTTCAGACAGCGCGGGAACAGCTGCAGCTCCGGGCGGCCAGGCTTCTCCGGTCTCCCAACGCCGAGGAGAGCTTGTAACAGGCGCTGGAGCTGGCCCGCCGCCGCGTCAGGGACGGCGCTGGAGTTCTCCGTTCCCCTCAGCCTCTGAGCTGAGGCCCCACCCCAGAGTAGGGGGCGGCGCGGCACCCGTGCCCCGGCATGGCGACACCGGACGCGGGGCTCCCTGGGGCTGAGGGCGTGGAGCCGGCGCCCTGGGCGCAGCTGGAGGCCCCCGCCCGCCTCCTGCTGCAGGCGCTGCAGGCGGGGCCTGAGGGGGCGCGGCGCGGCCTGGGGGTGCTCCGAGCCCTGGGCAGCCGCGGCTGGGAGCCCTTCGACTGGGGTCGCTTGCTCGAGGCCCTGTGCCGGGAGGAGCCGGTCGTGCAGGGGCCTGACGGCCGTCTGGAGCTGTAAGTCCTCGCCCGCGGCCCCTTAGCAGGTACGGGAGGCGGGGGGCTGTCGGGGGACCGACGCGCAGAGAGGTGAAATAAGCCCCTTCAGCGACGGCCTGCCGCCCACCCTATGAGCAGGGGCACCCTTCACTGAGTACTTGCTGTGTGCGGGACATCGAGGATCCGCGAACTCGAGGCACACGCCTTCTGTTCGCTGTAAAGTATAGTGATGATAAGTGGAGGCAAATCCCTTTTGATCGCGTACTTCCATCTCTAAAAAACTGGACTCGTACGTCCAGTGTAAGTATACTTATGTATAAAGTGTACACATGTGTTAAAATACGTACATTTTAAAGTACAAAAATAGATACTTAAAACGTGATGGTGGAATACATATCCGCTATCCTGGTCGCTGTATGCTCTCTGCTTTTCAAAGCATAACGTTCACTTTAAGGCAAGATTGCTTTCCCTAAGAATGGTAACTGAATCCATATTTTAGTGTTCTTGATAATTTCTGGCTCTTGGATGACACTGAACTTTTTTTTTAACCTTTCTGTGGCTGACGAAGAATTCCTACTAGGAGCAGAGGTGTCGGCCCTGCCATTTTATTTGGTTGTGTTTCTGTTATTGATATTATCTCCAATTTTTTGGCAGGCATTCTTTTAAGCCACGTGCTCATTTGTGAGGACAACTTTTGTTTTAAAAAAAAAGTACAGTATCTACAAATGCACTTAACTAGCAGAGTTAACTAAATCACACAGAAAAACGAGTGGGTGAGGTGCCATGTTCAGCACCTGGTGGGGCCAGCCTTCCACACTTCTTGGATACCCCTCCCCCATAATTTATGCTGGAAACCATCCAGATGCTAAATATTTCTAATGCTTAATTTCTTATGTTTTAGATAAATAGGGGAAAATGAGAGTTCCAATATTTTCTTCCTACACTCCACTTTGAATTTCTTTCAGGAGATGGGTCAGGAGAACTTGTCTGAATCCCCAAATTGGAAGCTATAGAAATGTTTGCCCAGCTATCTGCCTTATTCTGGACAGAGTAAGGAAAGAGCAGGGGCCTTAACCTGGGGCCCCTGGATAGAAGAGTATTTCAGCACAATTGATTTCCTTTATAATCCTAGATATTTTATCAAATGCATTTAACACTCATTCTGATCACAGGTCTCTGGCACTAAAAAAAGTTAAAATCTGGAGTAGGGTCTTCCCTGACTCTCTACCCCCAAATATCCTCCCTGCCACAAATTAGCCATCTTTTAAACTTAGGTTTTTTTGTTTTGTTTTGTTTTGTTTTGTTTGACAGTATCTTGCTCTGTTGCCCAGGCTGGAGTGCAGTGGCGCGATCTTGGCTCACTGCAACCTCCGCCTCCAGAAGAAGCAGTTCTTCTGCCCCAGCCTCCCGAGTAGCTGGGACTACAGGTGCGTGCCAGCACGCCCAGCTAATTTTTGTATTTTTAGCAGAGATAGAGTTTCACCATATTGGCCGGGCTGGTCTGGAACTCCTGATCCACCCACCTCGTGATCCACCCACCTTGGCCTCCCAAAGTGCTGGGATTACAGGCATGAGCCACTGCACCCAGCCTGTCTTTTAAACTTTGACTGTAGTTTTTCTCTCTCACGTAGTGTCTATATTCCACAAAGAAATAGTTGTCTTTTTTTTTCTGCCTCACATCCCAAGTGTCTCTGTGTTGACAAACGGCCCTGCAAAATTATGCATAGGGAGGAGTAGAGACGTGATGGGTGGTGGGCTAGATGCTGCCATGACTTGCCACACCAAGCCTCAGGTCATGTAGGATCAGCAGAATTACAGATGGTTACATTGCATCATGGGCCTTTGGAGCTCTGGGGAATAGTGTTAAATCTATTTTAAGAAAAGCTGGGTGCTTGCAGGAGAGAGCATTGGTTCTGCTTAAACTCCTGGGGCTCGAAAACAAAAGATCCTCATCCCCCGTCTTTCCCCTTTGGCTCTGTGAATACTGTTTGGAATCTGTAAAGTGATTCCTTCTGTTTCAGGTTTCATCTCTGGGAAGCCTTCTGTGTCCACAGCAGCTCTTGCTGATGTCAGCACACTTAGAGAGTTAATTCATTCAATAAATGCGCAACAAGCGCCTGCTCTGGGCTGGCGCTGTGCTGAGTCCTAGGACACAGAGGAAGGAAACACTACCTTCGCCTTTTAGGAACTCACAGTTTGGTGAAAGGAACACAAGAGCTGGACAGATGACTGACCCCGAGAGTTCCAGGGGATTGCCGAGGGCAGCCATAGGGCTGCAAGACTAAGCACTGTACAGCATCCTGGAGTATTATTTTTACCTAAAATTTGGGAAAGAACTTTTTTCTTCTTTTGTGTGAAACAAGCATGAATCTATTCTAGAGTAGGTTCCAATATGAATTTTGAGCTGAAACAGATGACAGAGGCCAAAGAATAGTGCCTGTCATTTGATAGATACTCAATGAACACTTGAACAGTTCTCATCTCTCATGTTGTCCCTGTCTCCATCCACTGACTTTTTTTTTTTTTTCCTTTTTTTTTGAGATAGTGTCTCACACTGTTGCCCAGGCTGGAGTGCAGTGGCATGATCTCGGCTCACTGCAACCTCTGACTCCCAGGTTCAAGCGATTCTTCTGCCTCAGCCTCCCCAGTAGCTGGAACTACAAGTGCATGCCACCTACAAGCACATGCCACCATGCCCGTCTAAGTTTTGTAATTTTTTTAGTAGAGATGGAGTTTCACCATGTTGGCCATGCAGGTCTCGAACTCTTAACCTCAAGTGATCCACCCACTTCAGCCTCCCAAAATGCTATAATTACAGGTGTGAGTCACCACACCTGGCCAACATCCTCTGACTCTTGCAGATACTGCGTGCCAGCCCCCATCTGTCCACTGCCATCTAGCCCCCAGCTCTGCCCAGTCTGCCTTGTGCTCCCTTCAGCCACTCTTAACTGCTTGCTCTCCCTCTGCTACCCAGGAAACCACTGTTGCTGCGATTGCCCCAGATATGCCAGAGGAACCTGATGTCCCTGCTGATGGCCGTTCGGCCATCGCTGCCGGAAAGTGGGCTCCTCTCTGTGCTGCAGATTGCCCAGCAGGACCTAGCCCCTGACCCCGATGCCTGGCTCCGTGCCCTGGGGGAATTGCTGCGAAGGGATCTGGGGGTGGGGACCTCCATGGAGGGAGCTTCTCCACTGTCTGAAAAATGCCAGAGACAGCTCCAAAGTCTGTGTAGGGGGCTGGGCCTGGGGGGCAGGAGGTTGAAATCCCCCCAGGCTCCAGACCCTGAAGAAGAGGAGAACAGGGACTCCCAGCAGCCTGGGAAACGCAGAAGGGACTCAGAGGAAGAGGCTGCCAGTCCTGAGGGGAAGAGGGTTCCCAAAAGATTCCGGTGTTGGGAAGAGGAAGAAGATCATAAGAAGGAGAGACCCGAACGTAAGTCACTGGAATCCCTGGCAGATGGAGGAAGTGCAACTCCTATTAAGGACCAGCCTGTCATGGGAGCTAAGACTGGCGAGGATGGTTCGAGTCTGGAGGATGCTAAAGGTCGAGCTGAGAGTTTGGAGTTGCCCAAAGCTATCCAGGTACTTTGGTAGGGAGACTGGGTTTAGAGTGATCTTTCACCAGTGGTGGCTTTATCCGTGGGGAAGGCTGCTTGGGACACTTTTTCCCAATGGAGTTGACTGTAGTTCCTGGGGGAAGAAGGAGGAAGGTAGGGTTGAGGGAATGTGGCCTCCACTCCACAGACTTTTTTTTTTTTGAGATGGAGTTTTGCTCTTGTTGCCCAGGCTGGAGTGCAATGGCACGATCTCAGCTCACCGCAACCTCTGCCTCCCGGGTTCAAGCGATTCTCCTGCCTCAGCTTCCCGAGTAGCTGGGATTATAGGCATGCGCCACCACGCCCAGCTAATTTTGTATTTTTAGTAGAGACAGAGTTTCTCCATGTTGGTCAGGCTGGTCTTGAACTCCCGACCTCAGGTCATCCGCCCGCCTTGGCCTCCCAAACTGTTGGGATAACAGGTGTGAGCCACCATGCCCAGCCACTCCACAGACTCAAGGAGGGGTAGGGAAGGGAGTTATTGGAGGTGGAAAATGTGTCCTAATGATCTATAATGTCTGGTTAAAGGGTGCCAGGCAAGGGAGAGACTCTGGAGCCACCCCTGCTACCCCATCATATGTGAGTGGGAAGAATCATGACAGCATCCAGTCTGCCCCTGCCTCCTAGTCTGAGGCCTGGGTCTATCCTCATTTGGGTTGGATGCAGAAGACAATTCTAGACAGCTGGGTTTCACATGGACCTTGTCTAGTTTGGGTTCTTAGGCACTTTGCATGATAGAGACTTCATGTTCTTGACTTTTTTCTTTTTTCCTCGAGACAGGGTCCCTCTCTTCTCCCCCAGGCTGGAGTGAAGGGGCATTAATATAACTCACTGCAGCCTTGACCTCCTGGGCTCAAGTGATCCTCCTGCCTCAGCCTCCCAAGTAGCTGGGATTACAGGCATGCACCATCATGCCTGGCTAATTTTTTATATTTATTTTTGTAGAGATGGGGTCTCAACTAGTTGTGCAGGCTAGTTTTGAACTCCTGGGCTCAAGTGATTCTCCTGCCTCAGCCTCCCAAAGTGCTGGTGTGAGCCACTGTGCCTGGCCTCTTGACTTTCTTGAATCATCTTTGCTTGCTAGCTCCCACTGACCTGGGGCCTTTTCAGTAGGGGGAGCTGGAACCGGGCTTGGGGTCATGCTGCCGGGGGAGGGACTTAGCAGTGACTGGGCTCTCCTCCACAGGACCAGCTTCCCAGGCTGCAGCAGCTGCTGAAGACCTTGGAGGAGGTGACTGGCCCCACAGTGCTCACCATAGCCTTTCTTCCACCTTCTACCCAGACCCCAACTATGCCCAGGGAAGGCCCAGTGCAGTGATATACAAGCTGGCTGGGGGAGGGGGACTGGAGTAAAGGTCTGAGGACAGTCTCTGAAGGAGCTTTTCTTGAACCAAGTGTAGACTTACCATCTCACCCCAGGTAATTCCTCTTCTCTGGTAGCGCCTTCCAGGATCTCAGGCCACTCCTTCTGCCACCTGAAGGGGTGGCTTCAGTAACTTGTCACTGAGGGCTCTGCCAGCCCTAACATGAGATTTGTCTCCCCAGGGGTTAGAGGGGTTGGAGGATGCCCCACCAGTTGAGCTACAGCTTCTTCACGAATGTAGTCCCAGCCAGGTGAGTCCAGTTAGACTGCCTGGCTCTGAGGTTACATTCTCTCTCCTTTATCTTTTTCTATTTGAGTTTATGGTTTTCTTACCTCATGTGGGAAATGTGGGAGGGGATTTTGTTGTTTTCTCTCTCAGTGATAGGGGTCACCCTGTGTAGTATCTTTTAGCCCTTGGTTCCTTCCCCTAGGGCAGCTCTCCCAGACTTTCTTTGCCCTGAAGTATCTTTGCCCTGCTCTGTCTGCTGTCCAGTTGCTTGAGACAGCCTAGCAGAGGCAGAGTGCATGTCCCGGTGTCCTCTCTCCCTCCCGTGCCCCACTCTGTAAGCAGATGGACTTGCTGTGTGCCCAGCTGCGGCTCCCCCAGCTCTCAGACCTTGGTCTCCTGCAGCTCTGCACCTGGCTGCTGGCCCTTTCACCTGATCTCAGCCTCAGCAATGCTACTGTGCTGACCAGAAGCCTCTTTCTTGGACGGGTAGGTGTATTGGAAGGTACTCAGAGTGCCAAGGACAATGGGGAAGAGCAACTGGGCCCTCAGAAGGGTGGTACTTGAGAAAGGGGATTCTCAGCCTTGTAGACATCTGGGCTATTTGGGCAGCCTGGGGCAAGGAAAGGATGCCTGCCTAACTGGCAGGGCATGGACCCCCAGGCCATCTACCCACATGGCATCTAACTTTTTTTTTTTTTTTTTTTTTGAGACAGAGTCTCACTCTGTTGCTTAGGCTGGAGTGCAGCAGTGGTGCGATCTCCTGCCTTAGCCTTCTGAGTAGCTGGGATCACAGGTGCCTTCCACCATGCCTGGCTAATTTTTGTATTTTTATTTATTTATTTATTTATTTAGAGACGGAGTCTCGCTCTGTCACTCAAGCTGGAGTGCAGTGGCGCAATCTTGGCTCACTGCAACCTCTACCTCTGGGGTTCAAGGGATTCTCCTGCCTCAGCTTACTGAGTAGCTGGGACTACATGCACCCACCACCACACCTGGCTAATTTTTGTATTTTTAGTAGAGACTGGGTTTCGCCATGTTGCCCAGGCTGGTCTCAAACTCCTGCCCTCAAGTGATCCAGCTGCCTCAGCCTCCCAAAGTGCTGGGGTGGCGTAAGCCACCATGCCCAGCCAGCATCTAACTTCTCTTTGGGCACCAGAACCCTTCTAGAAGCTGATCAAGGGACTTTCAGGGATTTGGGAACTGAGCAAGAGAGGTATGTATCTTTTCCAGTGGGTGGGTCCATGTGAGTTCTAAATAAAAGAACTTGGTATTTTTTCCTTTGTAACATGTGTCACCATCTGAAATGTGTGTTTGATAAATGCTGTTGAAATGAAGAAGAAAATAATTAATTTTTTCCTCCCTGTTGGCTGTAGGTCCTCTCTTTGACTTCCTCAGCCTCCCGCCTGCTTACAACTGCCCTGAACTCCTTCTGTGCCAAATATACCTACCCTGTCTGCAGCGCCCTCCTTGACCCTGTGCTCCAGGCCCCAGGCACAGGTGATTCTGGAACCAGCCCCAGGCCCAGTAGCTCTGCACTCAGTGTTCTCACCTGGCTGCTGGCCCTTTCACCTGATCTGAGCCTCAGCAATGCTACCGTGCTGACCAGAAGCCTCTTTCTTGGACCCTTCACCCCAGAGTGGCCCTGGCAGGAGTTGGGTATTCAGTGATTAAAGATGCCTGCTGCTTCCCTGACAATGCCCCTATAACAGGCTGGGCATTCTGTTACTGCCTCCCTGCTTTCTGCCGTCTTCTGCCATTTCCCCTCAGACTTCCCCTTCTGCTTTCCTCTACCCAGGTCCTGCTCAAACAGAGTTACTGTGTTGCCTTGTGAAGGCGGAGTCCCTGGAGCCAGATGCACAGGTTCTAATGCTGGGGTGAGTGTGCAGGCCTCCATGCTGTCCCCACTGCCACCTGTTCCCCCAGGCTAGAGTGACATCACATGTGTTGGACCCTGTAGGGAAGGCTCACCTTCTCTAGGAAGCCTTATGTGTATCATCTCACTCCATCCTCTTCCTCCTTTATGAGTCCTCCTTGCCTTTTATTCTCAGGATGCACTTTCTACTCCTAGTTATTTTTTAGGGGACCTTTGTGTCTCACTACCAAATACTTTGTTGTCAGCTCCTGGGGCTCTTGAGGTTGTGACCTTCCTGGCAGTTGTATGAGCTCTGCAACAGTGGCTGCTGGGGCTGGTGCCAGCATCAAGAGGGCTCTGACTACCCCTTTTTTTGAGGGGGGCGGGGATGGAGTCTCGCCCTGTCACCCAGGCTGGAGTGCATTGGTGCAGTCTCGGCTCACTGCAACCTCTGCCTCCCGGGTTCACGCAATTCTCCTGTCTCAGCCTCCTGAGTAGTTGGGATTACAGGACCCACCACCACGCCTGGCTAATTATGTATTTTTAGTAGAGACGGGATTTCACCATGTTGGCCAGGCTGGTCTCGAACTCCTGACCTCAGGTGATCCACCTGCCTCGGCCTCCCAAAGTGCTGGGATTACAGGTATGAGCCACTGTGCCCCACCCCTGGCTACCCCTTTGTTGGCTGGGGATCTTGGTTGTCCCCAGGGCCTTGCCCTGCTGTGGGAATTGGAGCAGCAGATAGATACTCAGGCTTGGGTGGGAGGCCAGGCATTTTTCACTAGGGCCTCTGCTTTGCAGACAGATCTTGGAGCTGCCCTGGAAGGAGGAAACTTTCTTGGTGTTGCAGTCACTCCTAGAGCGGCAGGTGAGCAGGCTGCCCTGGGGAAGAGTGGACAAAGAAGTGCTGCAGTCCTTGGAAGCACATGGGGTTCTTGGGTTTCTGAGTCCTTCAGTGCATGGAGGGTCAAGCAGGACAGCTGCCCTACAGCAGCTGCCTGAGACAGTGGGAGAGCCCTGGGGCATGCAAAGCTGGTAGCAGAGAGCTGAGCACATGGTCACTTCAGCTCTACCTCTTAGCAGCTGGGGGGGCCTTGGGGGTGGGATTTTTGATGTGTGTGTTTAAATTTTATTTTATTTTTGAGTAGGTAATAGATTCATATGTTGGCAATTTTTTTTTTTTTTTTTTTTTTTTTTTTTTGAGATAAGAGTCTGGCTTTGTTGCCCAGGCCGAAGTGCAGTGGCACAATCTTGGCTCACTGCAACCTCTGCCTACTGGGTTCAAGCAATTCTTGTGCCTCAGCCACCCAAATAACTGGGATTACAGGCGTGTGCCACCACGCCAGCTAATTTTTGTATTTTTAGTAGAGACAGGGTTTTGCCATGACTTGAGGCCAGAGCTCCTGGGGCCTCAGCCACCCAAGTAACTGGGATTACAGGCGTGCGCCACCACATCAGCTAATTTTTGTATTTTTAGTAGAGACAGGGTTTCACCATGACTTGAGGCCAGAACTCCTGGGCTGAAGTAATCTGCCCTCCTTGACCTCCCAAAGGGCTGGGATTATAAGTGTGAGCCACCACGCCCAGCCCATATGTTCACAATTTTAAAAGCCCAAAAGGATACAGTGAAAAATATTACCCTTACTTCCCTAACCATCCAGATTTCCCTCCTTTGGGCTAACCAGTATTACCAGTTTCAGGGGGACCCCCTCCCGCCCCGCAGAGATACCATCTATATGTGGAAACATGTCTACATTTACTTTCCCTCCTACTTTTTTGGAAATTGCAGCACACCAAACTCAGTGCCCTGTAGGTTGCTTTTTTTACTTCACAGTATATTTTGGTGATTTTTTTCATATCAGTACCTAAAATTTTGCCTCATTTGTTTATATCTTAGATAACTGACCTAACTTCTTTTTTTTTTTTTTTTTTGAGACGGAGTCTCGCTCTGTCGCCCAGGCTGGAGTGCAGTGGCGCGATCTCGGCTCACTGCAAGCTCCTCCTCCCAGGTTCACGCCATTCTCCTGCCTCAGCCTCCCGAGTAGCTGGGACTACAGGCGCCTGCCACCACCTCCGGCTAATTTTTTGTATTTTTAGTAGAGATGGGGTTTCACCATGTTAGCCAGGATGGTCTCGATCTCCTGACCTTGTGATCCACCGGCCTCGGCCTTCCAAAGTGCTGGGATTACAGGCGTGAGCCACCGTGCCCAGCCCTGACCTAACTTCTTTATGCCTGTAGTTTCCTCATCTACAAAAGGGGAGATATAATATTAATAGCACCTACCATATAAGACTGGAGTGAGGTTTAAATGAGATAATTGGTGTAAAGTAGAATGGTACCTGATGCACAGTGTTTATTAAATTATTATTATTATTATTATTTTTTTTTTGAGACGGCGTCTCTATCACCCAGGCTGGAGTACAGTGGCATAATGTCGGCTCACTGCAACCTCCACCTCCTGGGTTCAAGTGATTCTTCAGCCTCAGTCCCCTGAGTAGCTGGGATTACAGGCACGCACCACCGCGCCCAGCTAATTTTTGTATTTTTAGTAGAGATGGGATTTCACCATGTTGGCCAGGCTGGTCTCGAACTCCTGACCTCAGGCGATCTGCCCACCTCGGCCTCCCAAAGTGCTGGGATTACAGGCATGAGCCACCGCGCCTAGCCTAAATTATTATTATGAAGAGCCAGGTGATTAAGATGGCAGTGTCTCTTGGGCCCTGGCTCCTTTATATCTTTAACCACTGAACCAGATGAGGGATCCTTGGCTTCCCCTTGGTCCTAATCTGAGCCTTTGCAATGGTAGCCACCATTTTCTGAGACCTGTGTGTCTTATGTGCATTATCTCATTTAATCCTTTTCACAGTCTTCCGTTAGATATTCTGAGCCTCATTTTATAGATATGGAAATGGAGGGTTAGGTTGGTTAAGTGACCTGCCCAGGGTCACCTAGCTAGGAAGTGGTGGAGTTGGGAATTGAATCCAGGACTGGCTGAATGAAGAGCCCAAGCCTTTCTTGTGATTACTGCTCCATCTCCCAATGTGTGCAGGTGGAGATGACCCCTGAGAAGTTCAGTGTCTTAATGGAGAAGCTCTGTAAAAAGGGGCTGGCAGCCACCACCTCCATGGCCTATGCCAAGCTCATGCTGACAGTGATGACCAAGTATCAGGCTAACGTGAGTACTGATAGGGCCTTGGGGCTGGTCCTGCTGGCAGGGCTGCCCTGGGCCTGCCACAAGGGTGTATGAATATGTATGTCAGGGATAAAACCCTGAGTGCTGGCCAGGCACGGTGGCTCACGCCTGTAATCTCAGCACTTTGGGAGGCCGAGGCAGGCGGATTATGAGGTCAGGAGTTCAAGACCAGCCTGGCCAACATGGTAAAACCTCATCTCTACTAAAAATACAAAAATGAAGTGGTAGTGCACACATATAATCCTAGCTACAAGGGAGGCTGAGGCAGGAGAATTGCTTGAAGCTGGGAGGAGGAGGTTGCAGTGAGCCGAGATCGCGCTACTGCATTCTAGCCTGGGCAGCATAGTGAGACTCCCTCTCAAAAAAAAAATCAAAAACAAAAAACAAACCCTGAGTGCTAGCCAGAGAAACCACAAGTTCAAGTCCAGGACTGGGGAATGAGACTGCTTAGGAGTTCATTCATCCAGCCAACACTTCTTTAGGCCAGTTGCTGTGTGGGGCACTGGGAAATCAACAGTGACCATAATGCAATCCCTGCCCTTGAGTTGACCCCGTCACCTAACCCCAGGCTAGTGAGAGGGGAGAAATAAACAGATAACAGATATTAGAAGTAAGATCTAGTAGGAGCCACGTGAGAGGTGTGCAAAGGGCATTTGGTGGCAAAAGAAGAGGAGCAAGTGAGCTTTGTTTGTGGTTGGGAATTGGGATGGGCTTCCTGACTCTTTTTTTTTGAGTTGGAGTCTCGAACTGTCGCCCAGGCTGGAGTGCAATGGCATGATCTCGGCTCACTGCAACCTCTGCCTCCTAGGTTCAAGTGATTCTCCTGCCTCAGCCTCCCGAGTAGCTGGGATTGCCTACCACCACACCTGGCTAATTTTTTGTATTTTTAGTAGAGACGGGGTTTCACTATGTTGGCCAGGCTGGTCTTGAACTCCTGACCTCATGATCCGCCTGCCTCGGCCTCCAAAAGTGCTGGGATTACCGGCATGAGCTGTCGTGCCCAGACTTCCTGACTCTTAAAGGTGAATGGTAGTCAAGAGCCAGAGATGAGAGGAAGGGCATTTCAGCAAAAAGATACAGTGTGAGCAGTGAGTGTCCGAGGGGATCTGCAAGTAGTTCATTGTGGCTGGAGCCTAAAAATGGATGGTGGTGGGGGATAAGATTAGAGAGCTAAAGTACTAAGAGCTAATATTTCTATAGTCCCTGCCATGTCTCAGAAATTTAATTTTTCAAAAATAGAGACAGGGTCTTTTTTTTTTTTTTTTTTTTTTTTTTTTTGAGACGGAGTCTCACTCTGTTGCCCAGGCTAGAGTGCAGTGGCGCATCTCAGCTCACTGCAAGCTCCGCCTCCCAGGTTCATGCCATTGTCCTGCCTCAGCCTCCCGAGTAGCTGGGACTATAGGCGCCCGCCACCATGCCCAGCTAATTTTTTGTGTTTTTAGTAGAGATGGGGTTTCACTGTGTTAGCCAGGATGGTCTCGATCTCCTGACCTTGTGATCCGTCCACCTCGGCCTCCCAAAGTGCTGGGATTATAGGTGTGAGCCACTGTCCCCAGCTGAGACAGGGTCTTCTTATGTTGCCCAGGCTGGCCTCAAACTCCTAGGCTCAAGCGATCCTCCCATCTTGGCCTCCCAAAGTGCTGGGATTACAGGCTTGAGCCACCACACCCAGCCTCAGGCATGGCTCCAAGCCCTTTACATATATGAACTTGCTAGTTTATTCCATGTGTCATGTGTCAGCCCTATGAGAGATACTCTGTTTTTTTTTTTTTTTTGAGACGGAGTGTCGCTCTGTCGCCCAGGCTGGAGTGCAGTGGCGTGATCTCGGTTCACTGCAAGCTCTGCCTCCTGGGTTCACACCATTCTCTTGCCTCAGCCTCCCAAGTAGCTGGGACTACAGGCGCCTGTCAGCAAGCCCGGCTAATTTTTTTTGTATTTTTAGTAGAGACGGGGTTTCACTGTGTTAGCCAGGATGGTCTCGATCTCCTGACCTCGTGATCCGCCCTCCTCGGCCTCCCAAAGTGTTGGGGTTACAGGTGTGAGCCACCGCGCCCGGCCTGAGAGATACTCTTATTATTCCATTTCATAGATCAGAAAATTGAGACTCACACAGGTTAAAGTAACTTGCCCAAGGTCACAACTGCCAGGACTAGTAGCATTTTTTTCTGTAGGTCATGGTGAGGAGCTGTATGTATGTATGTATGTATGTTTTGAGAGACAGAGTCTTGGTCTGTTGCCCAGGCTGGAGTGCAGTGGCACGATCTTGGCTCATTGCAACCTCCGCCTCCTGGGTTCAAGTGATCCTCCTGCCTCAGCTTCCCAAGTAGCTGGGACTACAGGTGTGCACCACCACGCCCAGCTAGTTTTTGTATTTTTTAGTAGAGATGGGGTTTCACAATATGTTGGCCAGGCTGGTCTCCAACGCCTGACCTCACATGATCCACCTGCCTCGGCCTCCCAAAGTGCTGGGATTACAGGCATGAACCATGGTGCCCAGCCAGGAGCTTTATTTTTAACTTTATCTTGAAAGTCAGGTATTCTGGGCTATTGCCTTTGTACCCTTATGTGGGGGGTGTTACAGGCCCATTTGATGACTTGATGTAGACCCTCCCAGAAAGATGGAAGTGTGAACATGCTTCTGTTGCACAATTTCAGGGAGCTCCTGAATGCTCTGGAGATCTGGGCAGAAGGACCTCCAATGTGAGGCATCAGGAGTCTCAAGGGCCTTCAACCTGGGAGTAACTTGGTCAGATCTGTACTATTAAGAAGCATCTGGCTTCTGTGAGGAGTGGGATTGGAGGGTGAAGATACAGGGCCTGAGACCTGTCAGGAGGTTGTAGCAACAGGGCAGAAAGAGAAAGTGTGGCCCAAAAGGAAGGTAGCTGTCACAGTAGAGTATCTGTGAACCTCAGTTTTCTCCTCTGTAAAATGGGAGGGTCTTGAAGATTATATGCAGCCATGCATATATATGATGTATATGTATGTTTGTATATGGATTGATGCATATAAAGTGCCGCCACATAGTAAACACACAATGATTGTCAACTATTACTAGCGTGGCCGGCTTAGTAAGTTGTGCAGCTAGTATTTGGCTCCAGGTCTACCTCATTAACCATGGTGAAATAATGAGATTAGATTGCTCAGGAGTCTCCTCCTCTTTCCATCCTCCTGGCCTCCTCTCTCCTTCCTCAATAGAGCCCCTGGGGTAGTGGGGAGACGGGAGGGATCAGCTGCTGAAGTCCTGACATGATTTTTCCTTCTCCCCAGATCACTGAGACCCAGAGGCTGGGCCTAGCTATGGCCCTAGAACCTAATACCACCTTCCTGAGGAAGTCCCTGAAGGCCGCCTTGAAACATTTGGGCCCCTGACCATCCACCAAGGGACCACCCTCTTGGTGCTCCATCACCAGCTTCCTGAAGGGCATTTCTTTCTTCACCACCTTGTCTTGAGCACTAGCCTGAGGATAAAGGCTGAGCCTGGCCATCCCAGATTGCAACTGCCTCCGTGTTACAGGCTGCATAGGGCATATTGGCTTCCCAGCCAGCAGGGAGGCTCCTGGGCTAAGGGAGCTCAGCTGTATTTTCTTTTTCATTTCTTTTGTTTTTGAGAGAAGGTTTTGCTCTGTCATCCAGGCTGGAGTGCAGTGGTGCGATCGATCATGGCTCACTGCAATCTCTGCCTCCCGGGCTTGATCCTCCCATGTCAGCCTCCCGAGTAGCTGGGACTACATGCACATGACACTATGCCCAGCTAATTTTTTTATTTTGTAGATAATAAGCTGGTCAGGGCTGGTCTTGAACTCCCGAGCTCAAGTGATTTTCCCGCCTTGGCACCCAAAGTGTTGAGATTTACTGGTGTGAGCCACCACACCAGGCCAGAGCTATATTTTCAAAGGCTGCTGGCCCCAGGCACACGCCTCATCAATTCTCAGGCTGCAGGGACAGAAACTTTCTGATAGGGCTCAGTAGGATCAAGCCGACCCAGAGTGGATATGGGATGCTCCAGGAGGTCTGGGGTACCAGTGGGCTCAGATTAAGCTCTTGTGCTCATGTATGTTATGACCTTATGTGTTTTTATTTCTGACTTGAATAATTTATCAATGGTGTTGAATAAAAGCAAGTTCAATAATGTCTTTTTCTTTTTTTTTTTTTTTTTTTTTGAGACAGAGTTTCACTCTGTCACCAGGCTGGAGTGCAGTGGCGCGACGGCTTGGCGCGACCTCGGCTCCCTGCAACCTCTGCCTCCCCAGTTCAAGCGATTCTCCTGCCTCGGCCTCCTGAGTAGCTGGGATTACAGGCACATGCCACTATGACCCGCTCATTTTTGTATTTTTAGTAGAGACAGGGCTGGTCTCAAACTCCTGACCTCAGGTGATCCGCCTGCCCCCCAAAGTGCTGGGATTACAGGCGTGAGCCACCACGCCTGGCCAATGTCTTATTAGATAGAAGCAGTACCCTCCTTCCCATGAATTCTGAACCCATCCCCACCCCCTCCACCTCCCTGCTCAATGACAAGGAACATCTTTTTCATGGTGAGGGGAAGGGTGTAGGGTATCTTACCTTGAGGGCCAAATAGTGGGTAATACCACCCACCCCGTCCTATAGGAGCTGCCCCCACCAAGCAGGGCGAATGGGCATCTTAAAGGTGGGAGTGACTCAGTCTGGAGTTGGGGAGAGATCTGAACGCTCTTGGGGTTACTGTGGGCTAAGAGGATGAGACCCATTGGACAGAGGAAACAGCAGAGAAGACACCTTATGGGTGTGCAGTGCTGTGTGCCTGTTTTACATCTTTGTATTCCTGTAGCACCTGGCTAGACGCCTTATTCATTGTAGTCACACTTAAAACGTAGATGTTATCAAATTAACTATCAAGTGAAAGTTCACTTTAGGACTTTCCCAGCTTGTCCCCTCTGCAGGCGTTGAAAGGCCAGGAACAGAACTTTCCGGACACTTCCCTTACCACGAGTCCACGTTACAGCAAGGTCGCTGAGGGAGGGAGGTCGGGCCAGGCTTCCTTTTGAGAACATAAGCTGGTGCGGAGGGCGCGAGGGGAGAGGGGTTTGAGGGACAAGCATGCCGGAATCCACGCTGTCAGTGAACATCACTGGGCTGTACCAGTACGTGTGACTACCGAAGCTCGGGCCCCGAACCCAGCCGCTTCCCTAGGGGTCCAGCAGCAGCGGGCGCGAATCGGCACATTACCGGGGGACCGCGGGGCGCTCAGGGCTGCGACAACTCCGTGGGTTCCCGCGCCGGCCTAGCGGTCCAGCGACGCCCCCCAGCGGCCAGAGAAGGCCGCGCTTCTCAGGGTTGGCTCACCCAACCTCTCTGGGGGTAGGACCGAGGAGCAAGGCATTATCGCGAGATCAGGGCCACTATTTGAGCGCATGCGCAAGACCTACTAGTCTCTTTTCCGGTTAGCGCGGCGGGAGAAGCCATGAGGTGAGTGGTTCCTGAAAGCCCTATCCGCGTTCATCCGCGCCTCCGGGTGCCCCGCGAAGGGTTCGGATCCTGTAGGCCGAACTGCGGACCCTTGCGCTACCCTCGCCGCGGGGCATTTCTCAAGGCGGGTCGGCCTGCCGGTCACCCTTCCTACCGGGTCCGATCACCGACAGCCTCCCTCTTCCACCGGGGCCTGGGTCTGGGTCTGGGCTCCCGTCGCTCTACTTGGTGTCCGGGTGTCCGGAATCTACGGGGGAGTCCGCCGTGGGCCGTCCGCCCTTCTCGAAGCCTAGAGCCTCGGAGGCTTCCAAGCAGTCCGAGCGTGTGCACTCCGCGGCCCTGAGCGCGCTGTCGCTTCTCTCCCGCAGCAGCAAAGTCTCTCGCGACACCCTGTACGAGGCGGTGCGGGAAGTCCTGCACGGGAACCAGCGCAAGCGCCGCAAGTGAGTGCCGACCCTGGGGCACGGAGCGGGTGGCGAGGGCCGGCGGGTGCTTAACCCCCCTCCTCTCTCGAAGGTTCCTGGAGACGGTGGAGTTGCAGATCAGCTTGAAGAACTATGACCCCCAGAAGGACAAGCGCTTCTCGGGCACCGTCAGGTTGGCACCGTTCTGATCCCACCCAGCCCTCAGTGCCCCCGTGCCTGCCCCTCCCCTGCAGGTTTCCTCTGAGCCGGAGGCGGGCACTTCGGTACTGATGTGCTAGGGTAGTTCAGACCCCCTGCTCCGGGCAGGCGCGGCTGGACGGACCCCCACCCTGGGTCTTAAAACATGAGGGGAGGCGTGGGGAGGCCTCGGCCGAGCCCGCCGGCCAGCCTGAGAAGCCAGGCTGGCTGCTGGTGAATGTGAACGCTCCGGGTAAGGCTCGGTGGCTGCTGCGGTCCCAGACCCTTCACCGGCCTTTGGGATCCAGGGCTAGGCATAACCTGTTGGTGCTGTCCCCCAAAACGCAGGCTTAAGTCCACTCCCCGCCCCAAGTTCTCTGTGTGTGTCCTGGGGGACCAGCAGCACTGTGACGAGGCTAAGGCCGTGGATATCCCCCACATGGACATCGAGGCGCTGAAAAAACTCAACAAGAATAAAAAACTGGTCAAGAAGCTGGGTGAGTCCGGCCGCTGTGGTTTTGCATGTGAGATGTGTGGTGGGGGCGGTAGAAAGGCTTTTCTGCCATTTCGATTTTTAAATGATGAGGGGGCTAGAATAGCAAAGAATCGGCGGTGGTTGCCTAGCTTGCCTGAGTGCTGTTTCAGCTTTGGGGTGGTTTGATGTTTGTATTGCTATGATGATGAGGGAGGCCAGGCATTGTAAGTTGACCAGCCAGGTGCTGGTGAACTATGATTTGGAAATCTTTACGCTGCGTTGTTTAGGCAGTGGCATTAGACTGCTTTTACAGGTAGGAAGCAGACATTCCCAGTTGTCACGTGTCGAGGGTCCACAGCTAAGAAATAGAAAGGCAGAATTCGAGCCCAGGCAGTCTTGACCGGAGCATCCGTTGTACAGCGGTTATGCCATGGATCATGGGTCAGCTTGGAGGTCACTTACATGACTGATTCAAGTGCGTTTCTGGCCTGCCGCATTGAGGTGTGCCTTGGTGACCAGGTCCTAAGCAATGCCAATGGCTTCCTCTCTTTATCAGCCAAGAAGTATGATGCGTTTTTGGCCTCAGAGTCTCTGATCAAGCAGATTCCACGAATCCTCGGCCCAGGTCTAAATAAGGCAGGAAAGTTCCCTTCCCTGCTCACACACAACGAAAACATGGTGGCCAAAGTGGATGAGGTGAAGTCCACAATCAAGTTCCAAATGAAGAAGGTGAATGGGCCTGGCGGGTTGCTATGGGTGAAGGTGTTGGCAGGGTCTAAATCTTACCCAAGTCTCTATGCCAGTAAGAGCACCCACCAGGATTGAAACTTTTGGAGTAACCCTGGTCTTGGCCCAGGTCCAAGTACCTGCTCACCAGGCCACTAGGGGAGGAAGGACAGACCATCTGCCATTCCTCCACCAACCTGACTTGATCCTCTCTTCTCTCCCAGGTGTTATGTCTGGCTGTAGCTGTTGGTCACGTGAAGATGACAGACGATGAGCTTGTGTATAACATTCACCTGGCTGTCAACTTCTTGGTGTCATTGCTCAAGAAAAACTGGCAGAATGTCCGGGCCTTATATATCAAGAGCACCATGGGCAAGCCCCAGCGCCTATATTAAGGCACATTTGAATAAATTATATTACCAGTTCCCTCTGTTTGCCTGTGATTGAGGGTGGGGGGTGGTTTGTCAGCTGACAAGTGAGGGCCTTGGCACTGCCGATGGCTAGTTGTGTAGTTTGTCACCTTGATGATGGATAGTTGGGTACTATAGGGAAGAGGATGTTTTTCTGCCATCAAAATTAGGCAGTCTTGGGTATGTGATAGGGTTGCTAACAGCATTGGTTTGGTCCATGTAAATTTAAAATAAGGATTTTAGTCAGCATTTCTGTGTTAACAAGACCACATGTGGAGTATCCTATGCTTTAGGTCAGTAATGAATAAATGTTAAGGAAAACAAGGCATAGCAAACCAGTACAAGGCATAGCAAACCAGTACAAAAGTATAATTAATGGACCTTGTTTTTTTGTTGTTTTTTTAATGGAGTCTGTAGCCCAGGCTGGAGTGCAATGGTGAGATCTCAATCTCTGGGTCCCAGTTCAAGCAATTCTGCCTCAGCCTCCCAAGTAGCTGGGATTACAGGCACGTGCCACCATGCCCAGCTAATTTTTGTATTTTTAGTAGAGATTGAGGTTTCACCATGTTGGCCAGGCTGGACTCCTAGCCTTGATCTGCCTGCCTCGGCCTCCCAAAGTGCTGGGATTACAGGTGTGAGTCACCGTCCCCAGCCAGATCCTGTTAATTTTTCTAGGGGAACCAACAGTATTCCAGGTCCTTGCCCCAGGCAGGCTAAGCCCCCTCCTTTTCTGAGGCATTTCCCTGTTGGCAGTTCTTGCCTCTAGCACCCAGTACTGCTTTAACCTTTGACTAAAATCAGCTTAGTTTGACTTTGGTAAATAGGGGACCCAGTTCATCCCTGCCTTTTTTTTTTTTTTTTTTTTTTAATTGAGACAAGAATCTCGCTTTGTTGCCCAGGCTGGAGTGCAGTGGCGCCATCTAAGCTCACTGCAAGCTCCACTTCACGGGTTCACGTCATTCTCTTGCCTCCCAAGTAGCTGGGACTACAGGCACCCGCCACCACACCTGGCTAATTTTTTGTATTTTTTTTAGTAGAGATGGGGTTTCACTGTGTTAGGACGGTCTCAAGCTCCTGACCTTGTGATCTGCCCGCCTCGGCCTCCCAAAGTGTTGGGATTACAGTTGGGATTACAGGCATGAGCTGCCGTGCCCAGCCTCATCCCCGTTTCTTAATAGAAAAGGGTTATTTTAGATTTTTGTTTCCCTCTTGTCACCCAGGCTAGAGTGCAGTGGCGTGATCGCTGCTCACTGCAACCTCTGCCTCCTGGATTCTGCCTCATCCTCCCAAGTAGCTGGATTACAGGCACACGCCACCATGGCCAACTAATTTTTTTTTGTATTTTTAGTAGAGATGGTTTCACCATGTTGGCCAGGCTGGTCTTGAACTCCTGACCTCAAGTGATCCACACACCTCAGCCTCCCAAAGTGCTGGGAGTACAAGCATGAGCCACCATGACTGGCCAAGAAGGGTTATTTTGAGTCTTCGCTCCGTTGCCCAGGCTGGAGTATAGTGGCGTGATCTTGGCTCACTGCAAGCTCCGCTTCCTGGGTTCACGCCATTCTCCTGCCTCAGCCTCCCGAGTAGTTGGGGCTACAAGCACCCGCCACTATGCCCAGCTAAATTTTTTGTATTTTTAGTAGAGACGGGGTTTCACTGTGTTAGCCAGGATGGTCTCCATCTCCTGACCTTGTGATCTGCCCGTCTCGGCCTCCCAAAGTGCTGGGATTACAGGCGTGAGCCACCACGCCCAGCTGAGAAGGGTTATTTTAAAGCATAAAAGCAGTGCTTAAAAATGCTGCATTTTGGCCGGGTGCAGTGGCTCATGCCTGTGATCCCAGCCACTTGGGAGGCTGAGGCAGAACTGTTTGAACCCGGGAGGTGGAGGTTGCAGTGAGCTGAGATTGCGCCACTGCAGTCTAGACTGGGCGACAGCAAGAGTCCATCGGTGGTATGTGTGTGTGGGGTGAGGAGGGGCAGGGGAGATGCTGCATTTCTCAAAACAAGCTTTCCCTGTCCCTGAACTGAAGAACACGGGCTTTTCACTCTGAGCCGTTTTTGCATTTTTAGCTTTAAGTTACGGCACTTCCTTGGTAAGAAAGGTATAAAACCTATTGAGGATGAGCAGTGAATCTTGGTTCTCAAGACAGGTCCAACCAGCTACTTGTTTAGGTTTTTTCTTTTCTTTGGGCTTTTCTGTATTTTCTAAACCTCCTGTGATCTTTGCAGTCAGAAGGAAAAGGGAAACTTTAGCTTAAAGCAAAAGCAATTATCTGAAGGCTCTTGTGTGCTAATCGCCCACAGATGTCCAGTGGAGCCTCCAGGAATTTCTGCCTCCTGGACCCCTCCTACCTACTGGGGCTCTGGGCACCCTCCCATCCATCCAGCAGGTGACAGTTTGGGGCTCCTAGTGGGATACCAGGCACACAATGTGGAGTCAGGCAGACCAGGTTGGAATCCTGATGTTGGCAGTGACTGGCTGTGAGAAGTACATACAACATGTCTCAAGTTCTCCCCATCTGTTAACTTGAAGGTTGGACTAGAATGACCTAGAAGACTAGATTCTAGAGGGTTGCCAGATTTAGCAAATAAAAATGCAGGATGTCCTTAGTATTGCATGGAACATACTTAAATCATCTGTTTATCTGAAATTAAAATTTAACTGGGTCATCCCCATTCTGTTTAACCCTTTATTCTAGTCTCATCTCTAGCCTGCCACCCTCAGAGCAAATACAGTTTCATCCTGTGACAAGTGAGTCCAATCAGTTCACCCATATTTAACTGCAGGAGAAAAAGCTAGAACAGCCTCTTTGGGAAAATGTTTGCTTAAAGCTTTTTTTTTTTTTTTTTTTTTTTTTTGAGACGGAGTTTAGCTCTGTTGCCCAGGCTGGAGTGCAGTGGTGCAATCTCGGCTCACTGCAACCTCCACCTCCCGGGTTCAAGCTGTTTTCCTGCCTTAGCCTCCTGAGTAGTTGGGACTACAGATGTGTGCCACCACACCCACCTAATTTTTTGTATTTCTTTTTTACTAGAGACAGGGTTTCACCATGTTAGCCAGGATGGTCTCCATCTGACCTCGTGATCCACCCGCCTCAGCCTCTCAAAGTGCTGGGATTACAGGTGTGAGCCACTGTGCCCGGCCGCTGAAAGTCTTGAACTATCTCTGCCCCAGCCCCCTAAGGACTGTGGTTTGTCCCTCCTGAGGACAGGTGGCTCAGGACAGCAGGGCTTTCCAGGCAGACATGGGTAGGTCAGCAGCTGTCACCTGGGGAGGGCGCTTACCCTCCTTGAGTCACTTAGGGTCAGTTGCTAACCCCTAGGCCTTGGTCTGTGTTGTGCTGGCTTATCAGGGGGCCCTGGAGCTTCCATCTCAGTCAATGTGCGACCTTGAGCAAATCACTTCCCTTAGGTGACCTCAGGCCAGCACATACAAGTGCTCAGCTGGAAGCAGGAGGGAGTGAGGGAAATGTTGAGTGTGGGTAGGCCTTGGGGCCCCCCAAGAGATGGCATTGCAGGGGTAGGGGGTGATGACACACCAGGACCTAGGAGGAGCCCTCACCTGAAGCTGTTCCAATCCAAAGGTCTGGCACACAAGTGGTTACATGACTGACCCACAAACAAATAACTTTAATTTTTTTTTTTTTTTTTTTTTTTTGAGCAGGAGCTGGGCCTTGAGGGCCCCTGCTCCAACCCCAAGCTGCATTTATGATATAACCCATCACAGCTGGATTTTAAAAATACACAAAAAAATATACAATATACATTATAAAACCTAGGTGGGGTTTGGAGGTGGCCTGAGCGATATGCAAACAGTGAGGACCTTCAGGAAGCTCGGGCAGGGTCGGGATAAGGAAGGGAAGGGGCACAGTACTTCATATGAAACTCATAAATACCCACAGGTGGCTGCTGGACAGGCCCGGCTGGCTCTGGGGACCTGGGTGTTGAGAAGGGGCAGCAGGTGAAGGGTTAACCTTCAGTCCCAGAACTGGGTCTGGGAGCTGCTACTCTAGGCAGGTAGACTGAGGTGGGGAAGAACCTAAGGGAGCAGTGCCCACCAAGGGTTTGTCAGATCCAAGCCTCAGGCAAAAGAAAAACCAAAAGCCTTGTGCTAGTCCCTCCCTCTGGGCCTCTGGTCTGCCCAGAGGCTGGGACCTCCTTCCTCTACCTTGCCCTCAATCTGGAGGGTGCTGGGGGGTGCCCCATCTTCCTAGGGCCCCTGGCTGGCTTGTGGGCTAATGGGGTGCTAATGGGGTCTAGTAGCTGCTGTGCTCCCTTCTTCATGCCCAGTCTGAAACAGGTGCTCCCCTAACCCAGCTCCCCTCAATGAGGCTCCACTCCACACTGCAGAGCCTCTCCCCTACCCTGCGGCCAGCCCCCGCCCCAGGGAGGTAGTGTAAACCTGGGCTCTGGGGACAAGCAGCTCTGGATGAGAACTCCAGCTCTGCCCACCTCTCCTGTGGGTCCCTCAACTTCCTGGAGCCTGGGCACTTCATCTGAAACCCAGAGATCCATGCTTGCTGTGCGGAGTCTGAGGACCACACAAGCCATGCAACGAGTCTGGGCACCAGGCCTGTGACACAAAGGGCCAAGGAAGTGTGGGCCCCTCTGTCCTCAGTCCAACCACGACCGGACACTCTCCCAGGGCCTCTGCTCACTGACTCCCTTGGTCTCCATCCTGCCCTCACCTGCCCATCACGCTCCCCCAAGGGTGGGGGGGAGGGCAGTGGCCACACATGCCGGAGGCTGAAGGTGTCCCCTATCCCCACCTCTCTGAGGTCACGCGAGGCTGGGCAGAGCAGGGTGATGGTGGGTCAGCGCCCCGGACAGGCTGCCCCACCACTGAGCCCTCCTCTCCTCTCTTCTCCCACAATTAAAGCGCAGAACAGTGGCAGGGAGTGTGTGTGCTGGGGTAGGTGGGGAGGCCTCCTGGGTCCTGGGCCTGAGGCCTGGCAGGTAGATGAATCCTCAATTCTGGACCCCCCCAGGGGTGCCAGGCAGGTGTGGAGAGGAGATGCTCACCCTGCATCCTTATGGAGGCGCAGAGGGCACCCTAGTCTTTGACGAGCTTGTAGACATGGTGCTGGGCCCCGTGCTCACTGGTGGAGACTTCGAAGACAAAAGCAATGACAAGCAGGGTCTCCTGGGAGTCCCGGCTTGTGACCACCTGCGGGGGAGCAGGTAAGAGATTCAGGAGGTCAGGGAGAAAAGGGGGCTGAACAGACCATTCTCCTTTCTGGATCTGTGCCTTTCATCCAAGCAATGTGTCTGGCTACCCAACTTGGAGGCCCTGGCCTGTGGGACTCCCCATGACCCCTGCTGCCCCCATACCTGCAGGATGGTGAAGTTCTCCAGCACGCTGTTCATCATGTACTTCTCAGGCAGGTGCTTCAGCTTGTGGATGAAATTGATCATGTACTCGCACATGGGTGAGCGGTGGATACGGTACACAAAGCGCCCGTTCTCCAGCCTGGCATATTCAGTCTGCAGAGAATATGGAGAAGGTGTCACTCAGCCTGCCTGCTCCCAGCCCCGCCAAGCCACCCAGAGCCCCCACTCACCTCCACCTTCTCTACCACCTGTTTGCCAAAGGAGCACACCTTGGTGGAGACGCTGATGGTCATGCTATCAGCAGAGCTGTACTGAGAGCTGACCCCATAGAAGGCTCCCGGGCCCTCCTGGATGGTGCTGTTGAGGTCGGCCTGGCAATGGGGGTGGGAGGTGTTAGGTGCTGGCAGAGACCAGAAGTATTCCCGCCACACCACATCAGAGTCCTGCCCAAGGATCCATCTCTGGCACTCTGCCCACAAGCCATGAGGATGGAGCAGGGTCAGAGGTCAATGCAGTGGGCCTGGATGTTGCACCTCTGGGGTGGGGAAGGGGGCTTGGAGCAGAGAAGGCTAGGGGGACTCACCCAGAACTTGACAAGGAAGAAGGCATTAGGGGGCCCCTTCTCATAGAGCTCCTTCAGTCCTCCCTTTTTCTCGGGGAATTTGTCATAGATCTGGCGCACGTCTACTGCCTCCAGGGGTGGGTCTGAGAAGGCAGGGTTCGTCTGGCCGATGTGCACAAACAGGTGTTTGCTGTACTGTGGGGAGGGCCCAGACAGGGTCAGGAGAGTACTCAGGCTTGCAGGCCCGGAGGTGGGGAAGGGAGCACTGCACAGGTATAGAATTGCCTGAGGCTTCCTGAACAGGCCAGACCCCCAACCCCCAGATCCTGAGTTGCAGCCCGGGATCACCCGGCCGGCCTCTCCACAATTGTGCAAAGCCTCACCCTCACCCCCAAACGCGTTACCGTGTCAGGGTCTCGCTGCACCTCCATGAAGGCTGAATACTCGAGGAGCCGCAGCCGGGAGGAGGCAATGGTACGGTCCTGCCACACAGGCACAGAGGCAGCAGCTGAGGGGAGCGGGGCCAGGGGCTCATAACCTGGGAGGGTGAGACAGATTTTCATCTGCATAGACGCATGCAGGTGCTTACTGACAAAGCTGCCCCCAGCTTGCAAAGGTGCCCCTTTTGGGAAGGAACATGTGTTGGATTTTGACTCCCCTACTAGGTGTCCTTGTACAGTGCACAACCTGCACAACCATATGTGGTGGCCCTAGTAGTATATATCAAAAACATTTCCTTGTGTGACTATTAATGTGTGTTTAAACAGAAAACACAGAGAAGTAAAAAAGGGAAAGAACAATTACCCAGAATCCTACCATCTAGAGAGAGAAAGCCTTGTTAAGATTTCGGTGCATTTCCTTATGAGGAGTTTTCTACCCATAGAGATGTGTGTAAATGTAGGTTTTGGTGGTGTGTGCTTGTAGCTGTGTATTGGCTATGGTTTTTTGTTTTTCTGAGATGGAGTTTCACTCTTGTTGCCCAGGCTGGAGTGCAATGGCACAATCTTGGCTCACTGCAACCTCCACCCCCTGGGTTTAAGTGATTCTCCTGCCTCAGCCTCCCAAGTAGCTGGGACTACAGCCATGCGCCACCATGCCCAGCTAATTTTTGTATTTAGTAGAGACGGGGTTTCACCATGTTGGTCAGGCTGGTCTCGAACTCCTGACCTCAGGTGATCCACCTGCCTCAGCCTCCCAAAGTGCTGGGATTACAGGCATGAGCCACCACGCCCAGCTTGGCTATGGTTTTGTGCCAGAGATCTGGAAGCAACATTGTACAAGGTAAAGGGGCTATTCCTGGCCTGTCCCAATCTCCTATAGATGTCACAACCCCCTCCCTCCCAAAGCAAACACATACAGTTGGACCCCAGCTCTCCTGAGTGGAGGTGCAGCTGCCAAGGGAGAGCACCTCGTGTGGGGAACTTACTGCTGAGCGTCGGCGGCAGGGGCGGCTGGATGGGGTAGGCTGGCTGTGCAAAGGGCTTGATGCTGCAGACAGGAGCACAGCCTGGTGAGAGGGCTCCCTCTTCCCCACCTTCCACCTGGCCCAGCCCCTCTTCTAAGACCCCAGGAGCAAGCCACCCAGCCTTTCTGCTGAGGCCCAGAAACGCATGCTGAAAAGCTAACTCGCAAGCTTTTTGTTTTCTGCACATTTTAGCTTTTGTGAAATCCTGCTGCGTCTCCCAGCTGATCTGCCCATTTAGTGTAAGATTTCATTTCAACCTTCCCCACCCCCCACCCTGAAAAGCTGCTCCTTAAGCTGAGAGTCTTTTGATGAAAGTTGTTTTAGAGTTGAAGAACCAGCACACTTGACCACCTGACTTGTTAACTGAGAGACTGCCTCAGAAACTGAGTGGAAAGTAAACAAAGGGATGGATGACAAGTGGATGCATGCCAATGAGAGAATGCATAGGTGAACAGCCAGCACATCAGCTGTCCTGTTGCCACTCTCCAGCTTTTTTTTTTTTTTTTTTTTTTTTGAGACAGGGTCTCCCTTTGTTGCTCAGGCTGTAGTTGTAATGGTGCAATCAAGGCTCACTACAGCCTGGAACTGGAACTCCTGAGCTCAAGCAATCCTAGCCTGCCTTGGCCTCCCAAGTAGCTAGAACTACAGGCACGCACCACCACGCCTGGCTAATTTTTTTTTTTTTTGGAGAGAGCAAGTCTTGCCCTGTTACCCAGGCTGATTCTGAACTCCTGGCCTCAAGCAATCCTCCCACCTCGGCCTCCCAAAGTGCTAGGATTGATTACAGTTGTGAGCCACCACCCAGCCTGCATCCCTCTATTTTTGAATTAAAACTTTGCTCAGCTGTTGCTGGAGCCCAACTGGGAGGGAAGCCCTGTGCGGCTGCCAGGAGGAAGAGGGCATGGGACGATGAGCCACAATACTCACTCCTGAGAGGGTCCAGGCTGCTGTCCCAGGAGAGGGGGGCTGCTCCAGAACTGCAGGGATGAGACAAGGCCCAGGGGCCCCTCAGCATCCATGAACCCCACTAAAGCTCATCCTTTACGGCACACCCCCACACCAGCCCACCTCCTGGGACCCATGTACCCGCGAGGAAGTGGAGAAGACGGCCTGGGGCAGAGGGGAGGGTGGGCTGAACTTGTTCTGCAGGACACTGGCAGAGACGATCTGGGCAGAGGACATGGACGCCATGCTCTGAAGGGCTTTGTCCTTGGAGACCTGGTCCTGGGGAGAGGGGGCTGCATGAAGCCAGGGCCAGGCTGGATGAGGCCAGGGCTTGCTTTAGGGCCTCTCCCATAACCCCGGCAGAGTCCAAAGCACTATGATGGCAGGTGTTCCTGAAGATCCAGGCCTGGATTCCAGCCCCAGCTCTGCTGTGTGATCTTGGGAGAGTCCCTGCACCTTCCTGGTCTCAGTCCCCCAAGTGCCCATCACCACTGACCACAACCACAGTAAGAAATTATTTTATTTTATTCCAAAGGCCAATATATATCAAGATATTTCCTCTTACTGTATGTCATGTACTCTCCTATTTTCCTTTTTCTTTTTTTTTTTTTTGAGACGGAGTCTCGCTCTGTTGCCCAGGCTGGAGTGCAGCGGCGCGATCTCGGCTCACTGCAAGCTCTGCCTCCCAGGTTCACGCCATTCTCCTGCCTCAGCCTCCCGAGTAGCTGGGACTACAGGTGCCTGCCACCACGCCCGGCTAATTTTTTTGGTATTTTTAGTAGAGACAGGGTTTCACTGTGTTAGCCAGGATGGTCTCGATCTCCTAACCTCGTGATCCACCCACCTCGGCCTCCCAAAGTGCTGGGATTACAGGGGTGAGCCACCGCGCCTGTCTACTCTCCTATTTTCTATTCTGTTTCATCAGTGGTTCTCAAAGTATGGTCCCTGGACTAACACACCAGCATCACCTGGAAGCATGTTAGAAATGTACATTTTTATTTTTTATTTATTTTTTTGAGATGGAGTTTCACTCTTGTTGCCCAGGCTGGAGTGCAATGGCACGATCCCAGCTCACCGCAACCTGCACCTCCCGGGTTCAAGCAGTTCTCCTGCCTCAGCCTCCCAAGTAGCTGGGATTACAGGCATGCGCCACCACGTCCAGCTAATTTTGTATTTTTAGTAGAGACGGGGTTTCTCTATGTTGGTCAGGCTGGTCTTGAAATCCCAACCTCAGGTGATCCACCCGCCTCTGCCTCCCAAAGCGTTGGGATTACAGGCATGAGCCACTGTGCCTGGCTGATATTTTTATTAAAAAAAAAAATTTTATTTGTAGAGATGGGTTCTTGCTACATTGCCCAAGCTGGTCCCAAACTCCTGGGCTAGATGGATTATCCCACCTTGGCCTCCCAAAGTGCTGGGATTACAGGCGTGAGCCACTGTGCCCAACCAGAAATGTACATTTTCAGGCCCTTGCCCAGACCCACTGAATCAGAAACTCTGAGGTAAGGCCCAGAAATTTGGTGTAACAAGCCCTCCAGGTAATTCTGATGCACTCTAAGGTTTTTTGAGAACCACTGTATTTCATTTTTATAGTTTTTTTTGAGACAGAGTCTTGCTTTGTCGCCCAGACTGGAGTGCAGTGGTGCAAGCTTGGCCCACTACAACCTCCACCTCCTGGGTTCAAGCAATTCTCTTGCCTCAGCCTCCGGAGTAGCTGGGATTACAGGCACTCGTCACCATGCACGGCTAATTTTTGTATTTTTAGTAAAGATGGGGTTTCACCATATTGGTCAGGCTGGTCTCGATCTCCTGACCTTGTGATCCACCCACCTCTGCCTCCCAAAGTGCTGGGATTACAGGCGTGAGCCACCACGCCCGGCCATTTCGTTTTTTTTAAATGAGGCTTGCACACCTATTAAGCTGGTTTCATAATCTGTCATTTGAAAATCCTGTATTAGGTGTTAAGACCCTTTCCCCACTCCCACTGGGGAGGGCTGTGCTACTTACCAGGTTCATGGCCTGTGAAGGAGAGAGGGAAGATGGGTTAGAGGACGCGCGCAGCACCAGGGCTGTGGGGGGAGGGACGTCTCTGCGCCTACCTCCACCCAGTGCCCATGGGTTTCAGCTTCCCAGGAGCCCAAGGAAGCTCAGCAGACCCTCCCCGTCCCCACAGAGGGAGTGCCTGCCAGCTGGGACAAGCCCTGGAAAGGGCAGAGTGAGGGAAAACAAGCTGGTGCCCTCTGGGTCTGTCCATATGTTCTGGAACTAGGCTCTGGGCATGGGGGCCTGGGGGTAAGAGGCCCCCTCCGCTGCACCGCTGTGGGCAGGGAGAAGAGCACACGGCCAGCGTGAGGCCCTGAGAAGGGCCTCAGTCATGAACCCCAGACTCTGAGATCCGCAGCTGCAGGACAGCCAGATCTGCAAGGAACTGCCATGCCCACCTCAATAGCCCTGCCGGCCAGTAGCCCCGGGGCCTCCTCCCTGCCCATGGAAGTCCCCATGCAGTTAGTAAGCAGCAGTCAGGAAGGAGAAAAAGAAAAACAGAGAAGAGGAGGGGTGGGCCTTAGTGGCCCCCAGATGGTCTCCCTCTCCCTCACTGACAGGGCCCTTGGGCTTCCTGCTGCCACTTGTGTTTCTTTCTGGACCCCCTCACAGCTTCTCAGCCCCTTGCCTGTCCCAAGCTGGAGCCACAAAGCAGCAACAGGCCTGCACCCAGGAGGGTGCTGGGCAGGCCAGGCCAGGTGGCAGGGGCCCCGTACCTTCAGCTTAGACTGAATCTCCCGAGATTTCCGCCTGGCTAGAACCTGCAAGTGGCTAGAGACCTGTAGAGAGAGAAAGAAAGAGAAAAAGAACAGAAAGAGCGGAAGGAGAGGCAGGAACAGAGCTTCAGCCAGAAAACAGGCACAGTGGGGCTGGAGAGCTGGCCAAGGAAAGGCCTGAGCTATGCAGAGACAGCGCCGTAGGTGAGGGGCCCAGGAGGGCTGAAGGCCCCCGCCAGGCACCCAACATACCTTGATGCCAACCTGGTACTCCCGCACCTTCTTCCGAGCTAGAACCTGTATGTGGCTGGACACCTAGGGGCCGCCCCGCGCCCCGCCAGAGAGGAAAACACAGACAGTGAGGAGGCACAGCCATGGGGTGGCCGCGGGCAAGGAGCATCCCAGACCTCTCATCTCTAGCGAACTACATGTAAATGGGGGGAACTTTTTTCTTTTTGAAACAGGGTTTATGTTGCCCCGGCTGATCTCAAACTCCTGGGCTCAAGCGATCCTCCCACCACAGCCTCCTGAGTAGCTATGGCTATAGGCATGTGCCATTGTGCCCGGTTCAGACACCTCTTGACACTGCCAATTCTGTTCTCTTCTTGGTCTTATCATGATCAAGAGCCACAGTGGCTTCCAGGGCCACCATGTACAGCTGCACAGGTTGTTCACTGGCCCAAAGGGCACCAGTGAGGGCTGAAATCCAGCCCAAGTTCTGCTGCCCAAGCTATGTGTCCTTGTACAAGGCTGTGCCTAACCCTGTCCTCCCCACAAAAAGGGTGACTTTTTCTCACTGGTGTCCTCAGAGAAGACAACCTTTTTCTTATTGGCACCACAGGTGCCAGCAATGGCCATGGTGCTCCTGTTGGCCATTAGCTTATACATCAAGGCCACATCCTCTACCAGGGATCTCCCTGGTACCACTGCCTGAGTCCTCCTGTCAACCCCAACCACAGCACCAGCCTATGAAAAGAGGCCTGGCCCTCCTGCTTTGCTCCCATAACTTTTTCCCCCAATATACCTTCTTTCTGCTTGGGCTAATATATGCTAGTGTGTATATATGTACTCAGTAGGTGCTCTTAATTGCAATTCTTCTCTAGCCATCTCCTCCTCGCAGCCTCCGCAGGCAAACTTGAGCTAATCACTGTCTGGTTGTGTGTGCCCTGGGCTGTGTGCCCAGCTGACACAACAGACCCTTGACCTTGTCAAAGATCTGACCCAGAGGCACAGCGAACCCAAATGTCACTGTTTTCCCCAGGAAACACACAGATCCTTGACGCCACTTCACGCTTTCAGCATTGGCAACTGGCTTTCTTTGTGAGTTGTTTTTACTCCCACAAAGAAAGCTCGTTTTTCTCTTTAATCACAGCCTGACAGTGAGTATGTATGTGATGCCACCTGGTTAGGACCTGGGTGGGTGCTCCTCACGCTGCCTCACTGAGCCCAGGAATCAGACTCCTGTCCAGCAAAATTACCGACCACTTCAGGCTGTGATAGTAACTGGCGTTTACTGAGCACAGATACTATCGTCCTCTGCATTTACACGTACCGACCCCTTGATCTTTACAGCAACACAAAAATACAGGTACTAATATCCCTGACTTACGGATAATAAAACTAAAGCCCGGAAAGGTTAAGCCATCACACAGCTGAGTGCTACAGCCAGGATTCAAACCCAGGCGGTCTGACTCCAGAGCCCACTCTGACTCCACTCACCACCAAGCTACGTTACCAGGACTCACTTGGACCCTTAGCTCAGAAGACTACCTCCAAATGGTTGACTCTGTAACAGCTGAAAGTCACACGGAGCTTCATTCTAACTTAATATTTAGCTCTTTTGTCCATATGGAGGCATTGTGCTTGCTACGAATTGCTGCATGTATGTATCTGTAAAAATCTAAAACTGCATTTCTTTGCCAAAGTAATTTTTTTTTTTTTTTTTAGACAGAGTCTCGCTCTGTCACCCAGGCTAGAGTGCAGTGGCGTGATCTCGGCTCACTGCAACCTCTGCCTCCTGGGTTCAAGCGATTCTCCTGTCTTAGCCTCCCGAGTAGCTGGGATTACAGGTGCGCGCCACCACGCCCAGCTAATTTTTGTATTTTTTAGTAGAGACAGGGTTTCACCATGTTGGTCAGGCTGGTCTCAAACTCCTAACCCAAGTGATCCACCCGCCTCGGCCTCCCAAAGTCCTAGGATTATAGGTCGAAAGTAAATTTTAAAAGGACCAAAAATAAAACCTTGTCAGTGGTTACTCTTTTTAACACATAAAGACATGCCTTGTCCTCACAACCAGAGGACAGATCCCCTTTCACTGGGATCTAAAAACCCAGAGTTCTAAGAAACAGTAAAGATAGGGGGCGTTTCATCCTCGTACCTTATGCCCTTACAATGAAGGCAGTGGTTTCTAAAATTCTGTGCTTGTCAACAGCTGGTTTGTAAAAGCTCTTTTCTGGGCAGCCCTCTCAGGATGCTAGGCAGGAGCAGGTGTGATGGTGGACCCTGAATTCAGGGGCTGGGATGTGCCCCACCTCTGCAATCCACTCTGGCCTCAGTTCAAAGTGACCCAGCTTGGCTGGATGCGGTGGCTCGTGTCTGTAATCCTAGTACTTTGGGAGGCTGAGGCGGGAGGACTGCTTGAGGCCAAGAGTTCAAGAACAACATGGCCAACATAGTGAGACTCCATCTCTATATTAATTATAAAACTTAAAAAAACAAAACAAAACAGTGACCTAGTGACCCTTGGCCCCTTCCCACTCTGACTAACAGGTTCCTATGAACACCTCTTCTGGGTGGAGAAGGACCCGCTGAGAGTTCGCTTCTGAGCTCAGAACAGCTTTCTGTTTATAATAATGTCTTGAATAATAATAATAGCAGTAGCAAATTCTTCTGCAGTGCTTACGCTGTTCTAAGAGTCTTCACATGTTAACTAATTCAATGGCTAAGAATGCAAGGCTGGGAGGCCAACTACTGCCCACTCCCAGGTAGAACCAGTATTTGAACCCAAGGGCTCTAGGGAACAGGGCCCTGGCACATGCCTCCATGTGGTATCCCTGGTGCCTAGAACATAGCAGTAGGTCAATCATTAGCTAAGTGAATAAATTTGGTGCTGCATGAGCTAGACTTAGGGAGGGTGGTTTATAAATGCTTGAATGAATGAGGGATCGTTGCCGCCCCTACACTGGGTAGGGAGGCTCAGAACCTTCCTTTGAGAAAGATGGAACAGCCCAGACTTGTCATATGCACCATGGGGATCTGTGGGTCCAAATCCCACCGGGACAGGAGGCTGGGAGTGTGAGGGTAGCACTGGCCTCCATTCCTCCAGGTCCCACCTCCAGCCTGGCCTCTCTCCCATGCAGTGGGGCCATCACTTCCATCCCCTCCCCTTCAGGTTTCTGTCACCACACTGCCACCTTCCCTGGACCAGAAGCCACTAATTGTCTCTTACATCATCATTTTTCTCCATTCCCACCACCACTACCCTCATCCCAGGCCCTGGCACTGTTGATCTAGGCCTCTGCTTATGCACGCAATGGCCAGCCTCCCTGTCTCCAGCCAGCCCTCTCTAATCTATTGTCCTGGCTGCTTGAGGGCCTTCCTCAACAGCTGCCACCTGTCACTCCCTGCTCCATACCCTCCTGTAGCCCACCGCTGCCCCTTGGGGAACCTGTCCCCCGTGTCTCCTGCTGAGTGTCCCCTACCCCAGCAGTCCCCATCCTCCCTCCGCTACATCAGGCTGCCCACAGGCACGGCTCTTTCCTGCCTGGGGGGCTTGAGGAAGTTACTTAACTTCCCTATGCATCAGTTTCCTCATCGTAAAAAAGATAATTACTGTACCTATCTAATAAGGTTACTGAGAGGATTAAATAAATTAACTTAAAGGAAGCTCTGTATGGGTTTACCATGATTATTAGTTGTATATTCAACTTCCTCAGCCTGGGAGGAAGGGTCCTCTCCCTTTTCTCTGCCTGACTAACTCCCATTCCTTCTTAAAAATACATCCCGAGTGTCACCTCCTCCAGGGAGCCTTCCCAGCTCTCTCTCCCCACTCCCCTAGCCTTGTCTGGGTTGGCTGCTTGTCCCAGAGTGCTCTGCACCCACACTCTCTCAGCCCCGCCACCTTGCTCTGTACCCATCCATCTGACCATCTGGCTCCCTGGCTGGTGAGTGAGCCACTCAGGGCAGGGACCACATAGCAGCCACAGCAGCCCCATGGGCTTATCTGTGGTCCCTGAACCACAGGCCCTGGGCAGGGTAGTAGGTGATCAGAGAGGACAGTGGGGCCATCTCTCCAAGAGAAGTGGGAAGGGTGAATGGAGCTGCTTGGGGGTGGGAGGGCGTAAAATTGAGGGGGTAAGGGAAGCGTGTTGAGGCAAGGAGGGTGGCAGTCCAGGTCAGGGGCAGCCTCGAGAGGGTGGGCAGGGTAGGGGCAAGGGGTTGACCGGGGCAGCTGAGACAGAGTGTGTGGGTGGCGGGCCCAGCATAAACCATCTCTCTACCTGTTTTCTCGTCCGAGTCTTCCCCGTCCTCAGTTTAATATAGCGTGCAATCAACTCATTTCGGCCTAGATTGGGGTGAGAGAGAAAATGAGGAGTGGGCAAAGGGTGGAGCCAGAGGCTGGAGACCCCCACCCCACCGGGAAGCCACTCCACGACCCTCCCCAAAACACTGCTCTTCTGTTCCTCACTCTCTTCACCCCAAGCTGCACATGCAGGGCATGCAAAGGTGGCTGGGGAGTCACAGCCGCATCCTACCGCCTCTAGGACCTAGAGGGGCTGCTCTTCAGGGGAGGGGTGCGTGAGGGCTGCAGGGTAGGAGCAAGCTGGGCTGAGCAGCGCTAGGCACCCTGACAGGCTTCCTTGCAGACAGACCGGGTGGCTGTGGTACAGGTCAGCAGGACAGTAGCCAGGTAGGGCCTGTTCTGGCCAGGGACACCCATCCTCCCAGCCCCTAGCAGTGCTTCCTGCCGGTGTCACCAGCTCCAGTGCTCTTAGTGCATGGATTTGTGGGGGCGTGTGAATGAGCCTGCCCCAGGTGGATGTCCTGCCCTTGCTCTGTCTTTACCCTGGACAAGTCCCTTCCCTTCTCTGGTGAAAGACCAGGAAGGACAGGAAGGCAGCACTGACCGCCTCCAATGTGCCTCCTACACTGGCGGCCTGTGTCAAGATGTGTCACTGAGCATGTCGCCATGTCCTTGTGCCTGTCACCCCCATGTCACCAGTTCCCAGTGTCTCTCCACCCTGTGAGAGCCTTGTGAGCCTTGGGGTGCAGGGTCTGTTCTGCACCACAGACCCTCTGAGGGCCCAAAAGCTGCCAGTGTCCAGGGACTTGGGCCTGAAAGGGGGATGCCTGGGCCACATGGCTGAGCCCAAGTCAGCATGGTCAAGGTGTACACCTCTACCCCCAAATCCAGCCTCTCTGCCCTCCAACCCCATGGCCTCCCCAGAATGGCCAAATTCTCCAAATTCCATTCTGATGACTGAACCAGCCCCACTGCTCCTCCCTTCCCGCCAGCCCCTCTCCACCCCACTCTCTCCACCCTGTCTAAAAATACCCTGTGGGGCTCCCCAGCCTGGGAGGCAGCAGTGGGGGCAGACAGCACCCACCCTGTGGAAGGCACCCTGGACCATCTGCCTGCCCCCAAGGTGGGGCTCTGGGGCTGGGTGGGCGTGGCCAAGGGACACGGAGCAGACCTGATCCCTTCCCACAGGCGCGCCCTGGGAAGGGCTGGGCCTGCCTCGCTCAAGCCACGCGCTGCTGGGAGGAATAGGGGAGCTGGCCAGGAACCAGGCCCAGAAGGGTCGAGTTATCCCAAAAATGCAGCTCTGGGAGAGCCCTCTCAGGGCTGGACAAGAAGGGACACTCCCTTCTGGAAATGGGCAAGATGGCAAAGAGAAGGGCCAGCAAACACAAGGAGTGGGGAAGGGGACTGAGGAGGGAACGCGTCCCCACAGCCCCACGCAGGCCTTTGTCCCCTTGCGACCTCCCACAGCCCTCACTGGAGAGAACTGTATGGGCTGTGGGAGTCACGGGGCGACTGTCACCGGGCCTCCTTTCCACATCCTCCTCCGGGAAGGGACCCCGTTTCGGGCCTCGACCGGCGCAGACTGGGCTGACCCACTTTCTTGGGCCCACTGAGTCACCTCGAAACCTCCAGGCCGGTAGCGGGGAGGAGAGGAGGAGCAGGCGGGGGTGCCAAGGTGTGGGCTGCGCCCTGGTTAGGGGGCGAGCCCGGCTTGTTTATGAGGAGGAGCGCGGAGGAGGATCCAGACACACAGGCTTGCGCGCCCAGACTCGCCCGATCAGCGGCTGGCGGCCTCCGACGTCACCAAACCGGTTGGGTGAGAGGGCAGAGAGCAGGGGGAAGGGCCGCAGTCCCGCCCGCGCCCCCCCGCACGCACCGTACATCTTGCCCTCGTCTGACAGGATGATCTTCCGCCGGCCACAGGGCGGGTAAATGGCCAGGGCCTCCTGGAAGCTCTGCTCGATGTCCGGGCTCCACACGCCCTCCGCATCGTTGTCCAGCCCCTTGTCCAGGCCCTCGGGCCCATCCTCCCGGGCCTCCCCGGGGCTGCTGCTGGCGTTCCAGCTGTTGGACGCTATTGTGCTGGTTGCTCTGGGCTCTGGGCCTGAGCCCGCTGGGCGGCTGAGCCTGGGGGACAGACAGAGAGGAACTGGGACCAGGGTCCTCCTCAACTACAGCAATCTCCTATCCCACAGCCGCTGGCTCTGGAGCTCCGCCCCCAGCCCCAAGCCCACCCTAGGAGCAGGTGCTCCGGGTGGAATGGAGGTAACCAGAGGAACAACCACAGCTTGTTCAGAGCTGTGTGACCTGGGATGCACGCGCTACTTCACCTCTCTAGGCCTCAGTCCTGTAAAACGAGAAAAGGGTCTCCTTGAGGAGACCTCCTTGAGGTTGTGAGGGTTAAAATGTAAATGAGCTCATGACAAAGTACCGACCACATGCCCAGCTCATAACACTCAGGAAATAGGTAATCGGTAATCACAATGCCTCACAGCAACACAGCACTTTTGCAGGGAAAAGCCATTTTCATATTCATTCAAACCTCACAAAACTAGGCTGGGCACGGTGGCTCATGCCTGTAATCCCAGCACTTTGGGAGGCCGAGGTGGTTGGATCATGAGGTCAGGTGTTCGAGACCAGACTGACCAACATGGTGAAACCCCATCTCTACTAAAAATACAAAAATTAGACGGGCGTGGTGGCACGCGCCTGTAATCCCAGCTACTCGGGAGGCTGAAGCAGGAGAATCGCCTCAACACAGGAGGCAGAGGTTGCAGTGAGCCGAGATCACGTCACTGCACTCCAGCCTAGGCGACAGAGCGAGACTCCTCAAAAAAAAAAAAAAAAAAAAAAAAAAAAAAGAAAAAAAAGAAAAAAATTAGCAGGGCATGGCAGCACACTCCTGCAATCCTAGCTACTCAGGAGGCTGAGGCACGAAGATCACTTGAACTCCAGAGGCAGAGGTTGCAGTGAGTGGAGATAGCACCACTGCACTCCAGCCTGGGTGACAGAGCAGACCTTGTCTCAAAAAAAAAAAACACACACACACAAAAACAAACAAACAAACAACAACAACAAAAAACACTAAAGCAGGGAAGGTAGGGAATAAAGCCCATTATCCAGAGAGGAAAACTGAGGCTCACAAGGTCACGCAGCTGCCAAAGGCATGCTGAGGGGCACAGAGAGGAGGAGCAGAAGGGCAGGGCTGTGCTTCCTCAGCTCTCCCTGTCAGCTCCTCCTCCCCAGTGTCCAGATCCCCAATCAGGGACCTCCACCCCTCACTCTCGCCCCAGCATCAATGCAACCCTGCTAAGGACCCCTCAGGGGAGAAGGAGAGTCCCTGACCCAGAAGGGCATCATTTTACCTTCCCCAAATTAATAACTAACCAGAACTCTGCCAAGGGGCCTAACATAGGACAGGAACTGCCCCAGGAATTACAAAAAAGGAACTGGTGAGGGAGCAGCTGAGAAGGTGCTTGGCCAATAGCCTGGCTCAACCTCACCCACTCCTCTATCCCACTTCCTGTTCCCGCACCTCCAGGCCCCACAGCAGCCCGTAAACCACCCATATGCCCGCCCCTGCCCTGGCCCATCCTCCATGTGGGCCAGGGCTCTGTAAACTGTGAGTGCCCTGAAACTGCCAGGCTGAGTTATTCATTTGGACCACACCCCACCAGGCTCCCTATCACTCACAACCCCAAGACTCACCCCAAATCCCCTTCAGCCCCAGAACCCATATGTCCAATGTATTCAGGGTCCTGGAAATCTAAGAGCCCATGATGGCTAGATCCTGGCTCTGGGCAGCAGGGAAAGGGGAGGGGTGGAGAGGTGGGGGACCCCGTCAGAAGCCAGGGAGAGGAAGATGAATTCCAGGTCCTGCTGCTTGAGTCGGGGTAGACTCTCTCTGCAGAGCCACCTGTTTGCTTAGGGAGGCTTGAGGGGGTCACTAGTAGAATGAGGTGGGGAGGGCCTGGGGGGCCTGAATGTCAGCCAGTTATTCGGTTATTTTTTTTTCTTTTTTAAATTTTTTATTTGTTTTTTATTTTTTAGACAGAATCTTGCTCTGTCACCCAGGCTGGAGTGCAATGGCGCGATCTCCACTCACCGCAACCTCCACCTCCCGGGTTCAAGCGATTCTCCTGCCTCAGACTCCCATGCAGCCTCCCCCCTCAGCATGGTGGCATACACCTGTAGCTGGGATTACAGGCGCGTGCCACCATGCCCAGCTAATTTTTTGTATTTTTAGTAAAGACAGGGTTTCACCATGTTGGCCAGGCTGGTCTCAAACTTCTGACCTCGTGATCCACCAGCCTCGGCCTCCCAAAGTGCTAGGATTACAGGCGTAAGCCACCGTGCCCGGCCCTTGGTTATTCTAAACTATTATTCAGTTAGTTATTCAGCTATTCAACTAGTTATTGTAATTATTCTAAACTACTGAGTTTAGACTTAATATTACTACTAATAACAGTACCTGTCATATGCCAGGCACTGTTCTGGGATTTCACACACATTGACTCATTTAATCCTCACAATAACCCTATGGGGCAGATACTATTATTATTCCTAGTTTATAGATGAGGAATCCAAGAAACAGAGAAGTTAAGCAACTTGCCTTAGGGCACACAACAAGTAAGTACTAGGGCTGGGTTCTGAACCCAGGTAAGCTGGCTTCGGTTTTATAACCAGGAAGGTTATAGGGAGGGTGCTGAGAGACCCCACCACCTGAGAGAGAAAGGAGGTTCAGCTGTCATAGCAACTGCCCTAAGTCTGCCCAGGAGGTCCCCCTCAGCCCAAGCAGCTGGAGCAACTTCAAGACCCCTGCACTGACGTAAAGCCCTTTCAGTTATGCCTCCAGAGCCACCAGGAATCTCTCTCCCGTGGCCAGTGGGCTGCCAGAAGGAGCTGTGCCTCTGACCCGTCAGAGGGGCCAGATGCCCTCATTCCCAGCCTGTCCCTCACCCCAGGAAACTGGATCTAGAGCCCCAGCCCCTACTCCTCAACCAGAGGGGAATTCTTGGAATAGAAATGAGGGGTAAACAAAATAAATATAAATAAATAAATAAGGAAATGTCGGGGGTGGTGGCTCACGACTATAATCCCAGCACTCTGGGAAGCTCACTTGAGGCCAGGAGTTCAAGACCAGCCTGGGCAACATAGTGAAAACCTTGTCTCTATTTTTAAAAATTAAATTTAAATTAAAAAAACAAAAAGAAAAACAAAAGTGAGGGGACAGGGGTGTGCTAGCTGGGTGGGGGCACCTAGCGACTCCCCTGTTGAAATAGTTGGGATGCAGGGCCTGTCCACAGGTATCAGTCTGACACTGCCACAGAGCTGTTAGAGGGGAGGGAGAAGAGGGGCTACAATGAGCTAAGACCCCTCTTAACCCCTTTCCTGAGGCCTCCCTCCAGCAGCAGCGGCCCAGGCAGCCCCAGACTTTTAAAACAACTTTCCTGCCTCCCCCAAGTCCCTGCCTGCCTCCCCTCAAGCAGGCTGTGGCCCCCCCTTCTTAGGGTGATGTCAGCCCCGCCCCGCCCCCCGCGGGAGCACTGTGGCCAAATATGGCGAACACAGCAGCAGGCTTGGGAGCTGGGACAGACTGGGGGGGTGGGGCAGGCGGCCCCTGGCTGGGACCGCTGGCAGCTGGTGAGGGGGAGGGGAGAGGGGACGGCCCAAAGGACGTGTCAAGGAGAGAATAGGACCACCGTCCCTCCCTTCCGCTGGCTCCTAGATGCATGTGAGACTCACTTTCTAGGAACGCTCCTAGGGGCAGAGGCACCAACACAGGGGCAAGTGGCACTCCCCACACACAGCCATGCACAGGAGCAAACTGTGCAGAGGGGCTGTGCGAGTGCTTGGGTAGACAACCACGTGAGAATGTGCACCCCCAAGCTGAGGCACACACATGGGCAGTCGTGGGCAGGCAGCTGTCCCGGGCTGGGGGCTGGACCGGGGTCTCAGTGGAAGGGAGTCTGCAGGAGGCATGAGCACTGGCTGCTCTGTTCTCCTAGAGACCAGCATGTGCCCGCCTTCTTCTCCCTAGATCCTCTAACCGCTGGGACCCAGGCCGGGCTGAGAGAGGAGGCTATGGCTCCCTGGACAGGTGCGGGCTGGGCTGGGGCAAATGTGGGACTCTGGCTTGGTGGAGGGGTGGGACATCTAGAGAAGGCTGACTGCGGGCGAGAGGGCAAGCCCTGGGCTGCTAGCTGACGATGCCCAGGTATCTAGAAGCTCTGCCTCGCTGCGCTGTGCCATAAAGTGGGGTAGGAGAGAGAGGAAACCCAAGTGAGGGTCAAGGGGAGGGAGACCAAGGCTGGGGTGGGGCCTGAGACAGACAGGAGGGGCAGGGGAGACAGGCTGGGGAGAGTCTGGGGCAAAGAGAAGCTGAGGTGAACCCAGAGAGAAAACAGACCAGAGACAGGAGAGTCCCAGTGAGTGACAGACAGAAAGCCCAACCCAGCGGGGGACAGACCAGAGCCCAGCAGAGTGAAGGGAGAGACCCCAGGAGAGATGTGGAGGCAGGGCGGGGGAGTACTGGACCCTCAGACCCACAGACTGACAGACAGAGCTGGTGGGGGATGGAGGGAGAAGGGGTGAAGGAGGGCAGCGGAGGGGCACAGACAAGGCAACCAACAAAGACCTAGAAAGAGACACACAGCAGAGAGGGGTAGACCAGAAACTCAGATATGATAGGCATCGAGGGAGGGGCAGACCAGGAGGGGACAGGGAGAAAGAGAAAGACAGGGACAAGGACAGAGACCCAGAGGCCAAGGCAAAACAGAGGGAGGGAGTGACAAGGGAGGCCACTGCCGGGGGCTGGGGCTGGCCACCATCCAGGACACCCCCACTCCCGTCTCAGGGGCTCCCACCCTCCACCTCCTCTCAGAACCCCTCCCATCTGCCCCTGCAGAGGAGTCCTGTTGTACCTGTCCTGCAAACCCGCCAGCAGGCTGCAGACCCCCAGGGGACTCAGTCTGCCTTCACCCTCATCCTCACCAGCCACACCCGCTTCCCCTCTCCCAGGGCCCTCAGCCTTCCAGGCTCAGAAGGCCTCTGGGTGGAGGCAGGGATGGGGGCTAGGAGGCTGGGTAAGCAGGCTTTGGGGCCCTGGGGAAGATAAGGGGCACCTTGCTGCCCACCCCCACCCTGGGGCAAGACCTGCCGGAAGAACTGGCTGGACAGCTCCAGGTATCAGGCTGGAGCTGGGGCTGCTGCAGAGGCCCTGGTCCCCCACCCCCACAGGCCCTGCAGCCTCCAGACCACCCAGCCCTGTAGCTCCCTTTAGGGGCCCCAGAGCCACTGCCTCGGTAGGAGGCACAGAGAAAGCCAGTCTGGGTGGGTGAGCACCTCCTGTCTTACCCCTTCCCCTGCACCAGCCCTGCTGGAAGGATGAGCTGAGCTGTGACCTTCCAGGGTCTAGCAGCCAGCAGTCCACCCCTGCAGGGACCCCAGCCCCCAAAGCATTCTCACTTGGAGTGAGAACATCACTCAAAATGTGGGAAGATCAGTGAAATCAGCCGTTTCCTCCCAAATCTCTGCCCTCAAACCTGAGCTGGGTTGACCAGCCGGGGGGTTGAGGATGGGGACGGCAGCTGAGGAGGGCTAAGGGAGCCTCCCACCCCCTCTGCCTTTTCCTCTCTCCTCCCCTACCCGCCCCACAGCGGGCCAGCTGTTCTCCAGCTGCCAGAAGCTCCCACCCTAGAAGTAGCCATGCTCTGGGGCAGCAGAGCAAGTAGGGATGTATCTGTCTCCCCCACCTCCAGCCCAAGGACCCTGGAGGGACCCTGCCAAGCAGCCACACCCTGCCAGGCTGGGGAGGGATTCCCTCCTTCCTGGAACAGGGTCTCAATTTTTACAGGAGGAAGCAATTTGCAGAGCCCACTAGGAGGGAGGTGGGGGCCCCTCCACTCTCTCCCCACCCCCCACCCCGCTTATTAATGTGCTTCCAATCTGGGACTGGAGACTCTCTGCCCCTCCTCCCCACACTACTTGGGAAAGGGGCTTTCTCAGGGAGCAGAGGGGGTTGGGATAGTCCCCCCAGGCCTCCTTCTGCAAAGCTCATCCATTGTCACGCTGCCTCTCCCTGAAGCAGTATAGGGGGTAGGAGGGTGGAGACTCAGCCCTCAAGTTCCCTGCAGAGACAAGGGCGCAGTTCCCAGACCTCCCTTCACCCCCTCCCTGGGACTGACTTAACTCCTCATCTTGTCCTGGTCCCAGGGCGGGAATCTCAGGTATCCAGTGGGAGACAGGCTATGGGGGGTCACTGGGTTTCTCAGTTCTCAGTTACCATGCCAGACTCCTGGTACTCTGGGTCGCCTACTGGGCTCCCACCAGCCACTCAGTCAGTGCCCCCATGAGAGTCACGGTGTCATCTAAGAACAAATAGGCTTCCTCTGCGCCCTTCCTCTCGCTCGCATACACAGTTGCGTCACAGCCACTGTCCTGCTCATTCACTGTTACCCGCATCTCTCTCCTGCTGGGTTTTTAAAAAAATCTTTACTGTGATAAAATACACATAACATCAAGTTTACCATTTTAGCCATTTTTAAGTGTACAATTGAGTGGCATTAATTACATTCCTTCTTTCTGTTTTTATCAGTGTCTTTCTCGTTGTCTTCCACATAGATGCCACACGTGTCAGGGACCACAGGCCCCCAAACGCATCCCACAGAGCCTCCTACACGCCCTGCCTGGCACAGCCCTGGGGGTGTCACCCATACTACCCGAGAGTCCCAAACACACTCAGATGGTGACCACCCACCCACAGCACCAGCATCAGTCATGCCCCACAGTTTCTCTCACATACGGTGTCGCTTTCTGGTGCTCAGTGTCACCCACACATCACATACCATATTCATGCTTGGCACATGTCGGATGGGGCCCACCTTGCTGGTACACACATCATACTGACACAGAGTTGGTCATGTTGTTTTACTCGCACGTAGTGTCACATGTAAGTCACACACAGACAAACCTGAGGCCATCTCACATGCTGCGTCACAACATGCAGGTCACAAGTGGTCACACCACAGCGTAACACATCACACAGATCGCCACTCATCTGGCTTCTCACGCACACGCGCCCGTGCGCTCACATACACACAGCATCATGCGAGCGCGGTGTCCTTCACACGCAGGTCACTTGAGCATCAGAGCCACACCCAGTGTCATCTCCAGGCACACACAGATGGTTAGGCAGCCGGCTTCCTTCATCAGCACGTCCTGGGTGATGCCCTGACACACACAGAAGAACATCCCCCATGCAGGTTCTCAGGTACAGAGGCAGCAGCACACCTGGACACATGAAGAGTCACCCAGTATCTCTTATGGACATGTATATCTGTCACACACACGAATGTCACAAAGCCACAGTTTCTCTCCTGCATATACCCAGCCCTGCACAAGTTGCTCTGACCAGGGTTCTCTTCCACACACATCCAGTCCCACAGAAGACGAGTCTCACCCACATAGAATGTCTCACTCATGGCTTCTCTCACACACATCCAGCGTCACACACAGTTGCATTTTCATTTCCCTCTAACACTTCCTGCCCTTTCAGGCCTGGCAGGGAGCACAGGAAACAATCGGCACTCTAGGAAACCCCAAGGGCTTTAGGGATGTTGGGGGGGATGAACCTCTCTGGCCCTAACCTCAACCTCCTGTGGGTCGGGGAAGACAGGCAGAGCCCTCTCCCTGGCAGGGTTCTCCCTGGAGGGAAGTGGCCCCTTCTGCAGACAGCCCAGGGCTGGCACAACACCAAGAGGGGAGGGGAGGGAAGGCAGGGCAAGGCCACAGGGACAGTGCAGAGTGTGACCTGCTGACCTCCCCAGCTTTACCCAGAGGCAGATCCTCAGGGCCACCCCTGGGACCCCACAGCTTCTGCAGCCCCCATGTGGGAAGAAGAGGCTGCGACCTCCTAGCCCCTTCACAGAAAGCTGCAGTGTTTAGACCCCTGGGTTCCTCTCCCCATCCTGAGCGGGGAGGTGGAGGAGGGCAGGATCTGCGATTTCCACACTGAGCCCTGGGACCCCCACAGGTGTTTGGGAGTGGGGCAGAGGGTAGAGCCACCCAAGTGGCCTCTGAACACCCTTTGTCCATCCAGCCCTAACAGAACCCACGACCACTTCAGAGGCAAGATCCCCCAATCCACCAAGCCCCCCTGTCCCTTGACACCTGCTCCCCGCCACCTTTTCAGCCCTGTTCATCTGGCTGAGCTACTCCTCAGTCACCCCTTGGTTTGTCCTTGCCTTCTTCCTTGGGCCACTGGATCACCTACCCACCTCTCCAGACCCCACCAAGTTCAGGTTCCATCATGGGAGAAGGAAGGCAAACTGGGAGACAGACTCTGGGAGGAGCTCAGAGAAAAGGGGCTGGAGAAGCCATTCATTCCAAGCAGGGAAACTGAGGACCAAAGGGGCCTGCCAAGATGGCACAACTGGTTAAAGGTCCAGAGGGGACCAGATCCCTATTTCTTGACCACCTCTGTTGAGATATCTCCTCCTTCAATATTGTTGAGAATATCAAATCCTCCCGGTTTTAACATTCCTTCAGTTGGCAGAAAGTGCCAGGGTCTACAAACCTTAGGGTGAGGATGGGAGCAGGGCTCAGGACCCATGTGATGCTCCTGTACACTTAATGTGCTGCTCTGTCCTGGCAACCACTGACCATTCTAATAAGCCATTCCCCAGCCCAGATGCGATCATTAGCATTAAAGACGGTTCCCTCCCTAGCGGGGTAGGGGAAGGCCCAAGAGCTTGGGACTCATACTGGCTCCTACCCTCTCCCTGAGGAGGGGGCATCCAGGGCCCCTGAAGTTACCCTTACCGGACAGCCTTGTCCTGGAAGATCTGTGCACTCTTTGCCCACTGGGTGAGCAGGGACCCAGAAGACCACAGAACCACATCCTTTAGGGAGTGCCCCTAGGAGAGGGGTCTTGGCGGGAGGGGGGCTACAGGAGTCTAGAAGGGAGAGAACATAATTCCCCCCAAATCTCCAACTTTTGAGGAGAGCCTCCCCTCCTTGCCCCAGGTGGCCCCAGCACTGGGGTGGAACATGTGTACAGAGAACCAGGCCACAAGAGACTGGATACACAGAGCCGCTATGGGCACCAGCCCCTCTGAGCTGTGTCCAGCCCCTACCCCTATGCCCTGTTCTTCCGGACAACAAGTCCAGGCTTGACCTGGTTCTGCCCCTACCTGGAAAGGGGGAAGACACAGAAGAAGACAGCCCCTGAGAAGCTCGTCCCAAGGCCTCCTTCCCCCTCGCACTGAAAGAATCTCTCAGCCCTGGATCAGGGCCCCTCACCAGGAAAGTTGACAGAGTGGGGTCTCAATGACACTGCCTCAGGGCCCAGCTGGGCTGGAAAACAGATCCAGACCAGCGCCCCCAGCCCTCCCTCCCCTGGCAGGAATAAAAGGCATGACAGACAATGGTGGGGACCGGGGTAGGAAGCGGGGGACCAGCCACCCTCAAACCTTCTCAAGTCTAAACAAGGGCCCTGAGAAAGTGTGGGGAAGAAAAGGCCCCAAATCCAGACCCCTCCGAGCCAAGCTCACAGCGCTCAGGGCTGGAACTCTGAATCAGCACCCCGACGCAGGCGGCAGAAATGAAGGCAACGTGAGCCCCTCCCTGCCTCTCAGGGGACACACGGCCGGGGCGCGCGGCTTTGGTCCCAGACACCCTCCACGACCCAGCGCAGCCGCGGCACCGCGCGCAGACACCGGCCTGGGCGCGGGGAGGCCGGGCCCGAGGCCTGCGTGGAGCTGAGGCCGGGCAGGCTCCGGGAGCGCGCGGGCCGGGAGTCCAAAGGGCGGCGGGGCCCGGGACTGGGCGCCCCGGATATGAGCTCCAGGGTGGCAGGCAGGCCCTCCACACTGTGCGGCCCCCGGATCCCCGCCCCGACCCCCGAAGCACGGACGGCGGGACAGGCGACGGCACGGGGGACACGGTCTCCCCGGCTTCCCCACCTTCCCAGACCAACTCGTCCCCGTCGCCGGGGGGTGGGGAGGGCGGGGGGCGGGGCTTCCCGGAGAGATTTTTCCCCTTCCCTCTAAACTTCCCGGCACCCCGATCCGGGGCTCCAGCTCCGGCTGGACAATAGCTCGGGGACCCAGTCCCCTTCGAGTGTCGCCCCCCCCAGCCAGCCCAGCCGACCAACCAAACCACCTCTCCCGAGCGGGGCCTCCTCCCAGGGTCCGCCCGGCTTACCTGGTCCGAGCTCGCGGGGGCGCTCCGGCCGGGCCGCTCCGCCGGGCCCGAGGGAGCCGCGAGGGGGGCCGGGGAAGGGGGGTCGTGGGGAGGGGGCTGGCCGGAATGTGCGGAATGAGCCGGGCTGGAGCGGGAGGCGCCGAGCGCGGAGGAGGGAGCGAGCGGGACGGAAAGTTTGTGTTGAGGAGCCGGGGCGGGGGTGGGGGCTGCGGGAAGGAGGGGGCGGGGCGCGCAGGGGGCGGTGCTGGTCAGGAGGGGCGGGGCCGTCCAGCAGCGCTCGGGCCGCCTACTCCGCGGCCTCGCGACCCGGCCACCCTGGCTGGCGCGCGCCTGGGCACCCCGCTCCTCGCCCGCCCCTGCGGAGCTGCCTTCCTCCCCCTGCGCGCCGGGCCTCGCCCAGCTCCCGGGCACCCGCCGGAATTTGGGGCTCCGGCCTGGGGCGGGGCCGAGGGCGGAGCCCCCGCCTCGGGGGCAGGGCTCCCGTCGGTGCCGGGGGCCGTGGGTGCCGCGTCACGAGGAGCCCGGCAGAGCCGGAGCTCACGGGCCCCGGGGCTCCCGGCCCCTCTACCCTAGTCTCGAGCCGCCGAGGCGGAGCGTACCCTCCAGCTCGCGGGCCTGCCCCCCACTCCCGGGGCCCCAGACCCGGCTCCGCCCTGGCGGCTGCGCCCGCCCTGCCGGGACCCGGTTTGTCTGGTTCTCCCCGCGTGGCTAGTTTCTCGAATTTCTTCTCCCTTTCTCCCTCTTCCCCGACCTCCGGGACCCTCCCTTTCGCCCCGGCTCCCCGGGCCCCCGCGGGGGGCGTCTTGACGCCGCGCGGCCGCCGAGTTTCGGTAGGACCCGCGACGGGCGCGGGGAGGGGACGCGGGAGCGCCCGGGGCCTGGGCGGGAGTGGGGCGGGGGTTGAGGCTTCCAGCCCGCGCCTCGGACGCCTCCTGCCGCCTCATTCTCCGCACGCGCTGAGGAACCACCGCTCCGCTTGGCCAAGGACGCGGCTTTATTGGGGATGTGGGTGCCTGGCCCTCGTCCCCCATCACCTACCCTCTCCTCCTAGCCCGCCCCAGCTCCTCGGAGCCCTAGCGCAGTCCCGGGGAGAGGGGAGGTTAAAACAACACTGACTACTGCTCCCGGACAGGAAGTGACTGGGGCGCGGGGAAGAGGGGGGCACAGCGGCGCAGGCGAGCTCCAAGACCAGATGTGCGGCTCCAACTCCAGATGTTCTTCATCTCCGTCCTACCCGCCGTCCGGGATCCTCCTGCCTCGGTCTGTGCCAGGCTGGGGAGCGGACGGAGGTCACCGAGAGGCAGTGAGGGGTCAGCCCCGACACAGGAGCAGTTTTCCGCGGGGGCTTTGCTGGAGGGACCCTGCCAGCCTCCACTGAATCCTTTCCCCCACGCTGACGGGCTCTGGGGGCGCTGAGGGGCTGCTGGGGTCACTCGCAGGCCAGCTTCCCGTCGAAACTGGAGAGGGCGATGGCGAAGGCCTGCAGGGCGCACAGCGGGTACCGGTAGTCTAGGGTGAAGGCGTCCTCCGCCACGCGGCCAAACTGCAGCACGATATAGTCGGCTATGGACACAAGACGGGGTGGGGGCGGCCCGAGACCTTCTTGAACCCCCATCCTGGCAGACAGTGCCCTCAACCTTGGGGGCAGTCTCTCCCTTGCCTTGGGGCTCCAACCCTCAGCCACCATCTCAGTTACTCAACACCCATCCCTTCTTCCTATCTCACTCCACACCAGCACCACGTGGCTTTGCAGTTACACTATAATCTCCTGGGGGCAGGGACCTTGCCTCGTCTGCTGCTGCCACAGGCCATGCCTAGAGCCCGCACCTGATTAACTATAGGACCCTGTCAAATTTATCCAAGCCCAGAATTCTTCCTTCCCAAATTCTCTGTTGTTTCTGGCCACATTCTTTCCTCCTATGCCCAGCCACGAAGTCCCACCTTAGACCCCAGCTCCACCCCTTAACTAGCCCCTGGTCCCCTTCCTCAGCCTCACTGGGCACCTCTCCCTTCAATGATCCAGGTTCCCAGCCCCAACCTCAGCACCTCCCCCAGCATCCATAGGGACAGGAAGTTGCTAAAAATACCCCCAAACTCAGGTGGACCAGGCTCCACCAGAAACGTGATCTGGAGAGCAGTCCCACAGCCACAGGACAGGTGGCACTGGGGGCACATCCCTAGGATGGAGTTGGGGCTCGCTCAATGTTGGTCCAATCCTGTGAACCCAGAGACCTGTGGGAGATACCCTTCCATCCCCAAACTTCCTCACCCTAGTGGGAAGGAAGCCTTTCCAACCAAGGCTTGTAACAGGGACACATTGTTTCCCTGACTCTTCCAGGGTAGTCCTTCGATTTCACTTGAGAGAAGACACAGAATAGGCACTCAAAAATGCTTAATATTCCCTGCCCCTAAAAGGCAACCATCTTGAAGAGGTTAAGAGCATGGCCACTGGAGATCCAGACTGTCAGCTCTACCTCCTGCTAGTGATATGACCATGGGCAAGTTGCTTAACCTCTCTGTGCCTTAGTTTCCTGCCAAATAGGGATAATAATGGCACTCCTCACAGGGATGTTGAAGGGATTTAATGATTCAGTATCTGTAAAATCCTGAGAACAGTGCCTGGCACATGGTAAGCACTGTGTAAGTTTTGTGAAATAAATTTCGAGGGCCAGTGTAACTTCCTGAAGTTGCTGAGAGACTCTGGGCAAAGGGCTGCCCTCTCTGAGCCTCAGCACCCTCTTTGAACAAAGAGGAGTTGGGCTGTCAGTGGTTTTCAGACTCTAGGAGCTCAACCCTCCCTTCAACACAATCTCATCCAGAATGTCCCGGTATCTAACCCACTGCTCTGGCCAGTGCTGGAATGGGAACCTGGGGTGATGAGCCCCAAGACACCTGCTTAGAATATCTGAGGCTCCTGAGAGCACAGTGTCAGTGCCTATGGAGGAGAGAGTGACCTTGTGGGATGTCCCAGCTCTCGGGATAAAGGCTGGTGTGTGAGTGTGAGGGGGTGAGGGGAGCTTGAATGAGGGTCGGCGTCCTGGGGGTGGTGGAGAAGAGCCAGACCTGGGCCCTCAGGTACTCACGGTCATCAGCGTGGACAATCTGGAAGTTCTTGACTGAGGCCTGGGTGACCCGGCCTTGGAAGTTGAGGGTGTAGGAGCCGCTGTCATCGTTCCAGACAGGTGGCTTGTTGTGCAGTTCAATGAGGCTCTCCAGCGTCTTGTTCTGCCAGCGCACCAGCAGGCCGTCACTAGCCTGGGGTGCCCCAGGGGAGTAGACAGGGAGAGGACAGTTAGAGGTGGCTGAGATGGCTCAGGACTGACCGGAGAAGGGGCCTGGGCATGTGTGCGCAGGGGTGCGGCCTGGACATCTTCATCCATTAGGGTATCTGAGAATAGGCTTGGCATCTGTGGCATCCTTGTGGACAGGGTTCACATCTGTGAGAATGGGGCTTTGTCTCTGGGATGTCAAAGCGGAGGGCTGGAAAATGGCAAGGGGCATCTGGCACATAGGCACTCCATGCCATTGGTACCCAGGCGGTCTCAGGAGACAGACACACGCCAGTACCTAATGACAGGATGAGCCAATCTTGGACCTGCAAAGGGCACACAGTTGAGCTGGGGAAATGGATAGGTAAATTGCAGTTAAGAGAAAGTGTACTTGGAGGAGAGTTTCTGAAAGGAAGGAGCAGGGTCTGTATAATGTGCCCTTAAGATCTTTCTTTCCTGAGTTTCCTTGTTGCCTGCTCACATTCATGGATTAGAGTGAGTCCACTCAAGATCACCTCCAAGAAGCCTTCCTGACCCCCCATCTGATTGAGATGTCTCAGCTCTGAGCTTCCATGACACCTTGCTCTTACCATGCCTCCCACTGCACTGTGATTGGCAGAAGAGAGACCCAAAACAGCACCAGGCATTTCTTACTGGGCCCAAACAAGGGCAGGAGATGCTGCCTCTGGGGGATTTGTGTGTTTATTCCAGGCATGGGAGGGGCAACTGTGGGGCCCACAGGCTGAGTGAACCCTCAAGACTGAGCCTCCCATGACTGGTGCCCTGCAGAGCAGCCTGGGCCGTGACTTTCCAGCAGGGAAGGATGTGTGATCAGCTGATGGGGTATTATCTTTCATTGTAAATGAGTAAAATGACATCAGTCTCCTGTGAGGATGGGGCATGCGAGTCACCCAGAGTCTCTTAAATCCTGGACTCACTGGACCTGCAGTGCTAAAGCGCAGAGCACGGGACTGACACATCTCTCCAGAACATCTCTCCATCTTAAACTCACACACACACACACGCAAAACAACCTTTGCTTTTTAAAATACAAGTCATGCCAAGCACAGTGGCTCACGCATATAATCCCAACACTTTGAGAGGCCAAGACGAGAGGATCACTTCAGGAATTTAAGAGCAGCCTGGGCAACAAAGTGAGACCCTGGCTATACAAAAAACTAGCCAGGTATGGTGGCATGTGCCTAGGGTCTCAGCTACATGAGAGGCTGAGGCAGGAAGCAGCACTGTTTGAAGCCAGGAGGTCGAGACTGCAGTAAGCCGTGATCATACCACTGTACTCTAGCCTGGGCTGGAGTGAGACCCAGAGTGAGACTCGGTCTCAAAAAAAAAGGCTGGGCACAGTGGCTCAGGCCTGTAATCCTTGCACGTTGGGAGGCTGAGGCAGGTGGGTCACTTGAGGTCAGGAGTTCAAGACCAGCCTGGCCATCATGGCGAAACCCTGTCTCTACTGAAAATACAAAAATTAGCTGGACGTGGTGGTATGCACCTGTAATCCCAGCTACTCGGGAGGCTGAGGCAAGAGGATCTCTTGAACCTGGGAAGTAGAGGTTGCAGTGAGCTGCGATCACGCCATTGCACTCCAGCCTGGGTTACAGAGCGAGACTCCGTCTCAAAACAAAAACAAAAACAAGTCATGTCACTCCTTTGCTCAAAACCCTGCTGTGGCTTCCCATTTCTCTCAGAGCAAAAATCAGTTTTACAGGCCCTGTCTACCCCTCACTTCTCTGACCTCCTCTCCCTCCAGCCACACTGGTCACCTGGTGGTTCCTCCAGCCCATCAGGCCCTCTCCTGCCACAGGACCTTTGCACTGGCTCTTCCCACTGCCCAGGTTCTCTTCCCCCAGATATCTGTAGGCTCACTCCCTCACCTCATTGAGGTCTGCTTTGACAACCATATTTAATATTGAGACTTACACACTTGTCATCTCCCTTCCCCGTTTGACTTTTTTCTTTTTAAATTTATTTTTTATTTTTTATTTATTTATTTTGAGATGGAGTCTAGCTCTGTCACCCAGGCTGGAGTGCAGTGGCATGATCTTGGCTCACTGCAACCTCCGCCTCCGGGGTTCAAGTGATTCTCCTGCCTCAGCCTCCTGAGTAGCTGCGATTACAGGCGCCTGTCACCGTGCCCAGTTAATTTTTGTATTTTTAGTAGAGATGGGATTTTACCATGTTGGCCAGGCTGGTCTCAAACTCCTGACCTCGTGATCTGCCTGGCTTGGCGTCCCAAAATTCTGGGGTCACAAGTGTGAGCCACCATGGCCAGCAACTTTTTTTTTATTTTTGAGACAGAGTCTCGCTCTGTTGCCCAGGCTGGAGTGCAGTGGTGCGATCTTGCCTCACTGCAACCTCTGCTTCCCGGGTTCAAGCAATACTCCCTGCGTCAGCCTCCTGAGTAAACAGGTGAGATTACAGGTGCCCACTGCCACGCCCAGCTAATTTTTGTATTTTTAGTAGAGACGGCGTTTAGCCATGTTGGCCAGGCTGGTCTCGAACTCCTGACCTCAAGTGATCCGCCCACCTTGGCCTCCCAAAGTGCTGGGGTTACAGGTGTGAGCCACTGCACCTGGTCTGACGTTTTTCACCACAGCACTTACCACCTTCCAGTATGCTCCATAATTTACTTATTCATCACGATTATTGTATACTGTCACTCTCCTCCCACTAGAATGCCAGCTTCAGGGGGGCAGATCTTTTTTTTTTTTTTTTTTTTTGAGACGGAGTCTCGCTCTGTCGCCCAGGCTGGAGTGCAGTGGCGCCATCTCGGCTTATTGCAAGCTCTGTCTCCCAGGTTCACGCCATTCTCCTGCTTCAGCCTCCCGAGTAGCTGGGACTATAGGCGCTTGCCACCACGCCTGGCTAATTTTTTTGTATTTTTAGTAGAGACGGGGTTTCACCATATTAGCCAGGATGGTCTCGATCTCCTGACCTCCTGATCCGCCCATCTCGGCCTCCCAAAGTGCTAGGATTACAGGCATGAGCCACCGCGCCCGGCCCAAGGGGGCAGATCTTTGTTTTGTCCACTGGTGTCTTCCAGGTGCCTAGGATAATACTTGGCACTCAATATGTGTGGTCAATGAAGATATGAATGGACGTAATATATGAATTTGATGTAAGCTCTGAAAACAACCAAAAAGCCTATTATGGTTTTTCCGTGAATTCAATTACAAAAAGCCCAAGTCCATTCCCTAGGTGGCCAGAATGAATTTGTGTTGGAGGGTGATGAACGTGCTCAGGGAGTTGGCTATTTCCTAAGCTGACTCCCGTTTCTCACATAGGGAGCCAGGGGCCAGGGAGGTGCGGGGCTCACATTTCGGGGCCGGATGGGGACCCTCTCGTTCTCCGCACTCATGCCAGGAATGATGACGGTCATGCGCCGGGGGCCACGGAAGCCCAGCACGTTGGTTTCCTGGGAAGGAAACAGATGACTGTGAGGCCAGCCCCTGTAAGGGGAGCAGCCTGGCATGGGGGACAGGTGGAGTCCTCACATAGATCACAGCTGCCAGCTCCTGCCGAAGGCTTGCCACATTAGTGCTGTACCCACGCTGTGGGTTCTGCCCGTTGTCAAAGACCGTGAAGCGGTTCCCCAGGAGGTTGGACCTGCAAGCAGGGTAGAGCTTGGGGTGGGGCTGAGGGGATACTACATCCCTGCCCCAGGCCCCTTCCACACAGCCAAGTACTTTAGAGAGCTTCCTACAAGGGTGGGGGTGTCTTAGGACTGAGCAATTCATGTCCCCTGCTCCAGGCTTCCCCCTATGCAGAGGTCTTTTAAATGCTGGCCCAACCCAGGGTATGGTGGCTCAAGCTTATAATCCTAGCACGTTGGGAGTCAGAGGAGGGAGGATTGCTTGAGTCCAGGAGTTGGAAACCAGCCTGGGCAACATGACAGGCAACCCTGTCTCTACAAAAAACACCCGTCCCCTGCCCCCCACCCGCCAAATTATCTAGGCATGGTGGCATGTGCCTGTAGTCCCAGCTACTCAGGAGGCTAAGGTGGGAGGATCACTTGAGCCTGGGAGGTCGAGGCTGCAGTGAGCCATGGCCATGATCACATCACTGCACTCCAGCGTGGGCGACAGAGTAAGACCTGGTCTCCAAAACAAAAACAAAGGGCTGAATCTACAAGGAGACTAGGCAATGTTAAAATCCCAACTCCATCTCTTACTATTACTAGCTGTGAGATCTTAGGCAAGGTATTTAAACTCTCTGAGCCCCAACTTCCCCATCTATAAAATGGGCTGAGTAACAGCATTTCCCTCATTTGGACAATAAGAGGATTGAATGGGTTAACCTTTGGAAGTGACTTTTTTTTCTTTATTTTTCTGAGACAGAGTCTCACTCTGTCGCCCAGGTTGGAGTGCAGTGGCGTGATCTCTGCTCACTGCAAGCTCCGCCTCCTGGGTTCACACCATTCTTCTGCCTCAGCCTCCCGAGTAGCTGGGACTACAGGGCCTGCCACCACGCTGGGCTAATTTTTTTTGTATTTTTAGTAGAGACGGGGTTTCACTGTGTTAGCCAGGACGGTCTTGATCTGACCTTGTGATCCGCCCGCCTCGGCCTCCCAAAGTGCTGGGATTACAGGTGTGAGCCACTGCGCCTGGCCTGGAAGTGACTTAGAATTACATCTGACACATAAATAGGCCTTATAAAAGTTTTGTTAAATACATACATTTATTTATTCATTTATTTTTGAGACAGGGTCTTGGTCTGTCGCCCAGGCTGGAAGTGCAGTGGCATGATGCCAGCTCACTGCAACCTCCCCCTCTTGGGTTCAAGAGATTCTCCCACCTCAGCCTCCCAGGTAGCTGGGACTCCAGGTGCATGCCACCACACCTGGCTAATTTTTGTATTTTTAGTAGAGACGGGGTTTCACCATGTTGGCCAGGCTGAGCTTGGACTCCTGACTTCAGGTGATCCACCCACCTCGGCCTCCCAAAATGCTGAGATTACAGGCATGAGCCACCGTGCCCAGCCTAAATATATACATATAAGAAATAAGGCTCGGCGGGCGGTGGCACGCTGTAATCCAGCACTTGGGAGGCGAGGCGGGCGGATCACGAGGTCAGGAGATCGAGACCACGGTGAAACCCTGTCTCTACTAAAAATACAAAAAATTAGCCGGGCGGGTGGGGCGCATCACGAGGTCAGGAGATCGAGACCACGGTGAAACCCTGTCTCTACTAAAAATACAAAAAATTAGCCGGGCGGTGGCGGGCCTGTAGTCCAGCTACTTGAGAGGCTGAGGCAGGAGAATGGCGTGAACCGGGAGGCGAGCTTGCAGTGAGCCGAGATCGCCACTGCACTCCAGCCTGGGCGACAGAGCGAGACTCCTCTCAAAAAAAAAAAAAAAAAAAAAAAAAAAAAAATAAGCCTGACTCAGGCATCCCCTTCCTTCAGCTCTCAGATTTGTGGTGAGGATTAGATGAGATGTATGGGAAGACAGCAAAGGATAGTGCTCATTCACTTGATCAGTAAATACTTGTTGAGTAGCGAATATGTGTTCAGTGCTAGGAATTCAGCCCTAAACAAGGCAGGCACAGTGCCTGCCCTCGTGGAACTTATGCCCTGCTCCAAGTGAGGCCCTGGGCTGGCAGCAGTGTGGGTATCGCCTGGGTGCTCATTAAAAATGTAGACTCCCGGGCCCACCCCACACACTCAACCATTTTAACAAGCTCCCCAAATGTTCTATGTACATCAAAGTGAGAGGCCCTAGGCTAGGGGACGTTTCCAGGGTGCCCAATGTGGTGGGTGCTCTGCCAGGCACAGCAGGACAGAGATGACTGGCTATGGCCTTTTGCTGACCCAAGCCCCCCCAGCCCCAGGAAGCCCAGCCCCACCTCAGCTTCCCGATGAAATTCTCCCCTCCTCGGGACAGATTGGTAGGGTCGCTGGAGATGAGATAATTGGCTGTCTTGCTCCGTTTTCGTTTCCTGCCAGCCAAGAGGAACACCTGGGGAAAAGGGGAGACAGGTGAGAGGGTGGGAAGGGATGGAGGTGAGCTGCGGGGAGAAAGCAGGCCCATTTGTCCCGTGGCCCCCATCCCGGACCCCGCCACACTCCCTCCTCTGCTGCCTCTCCCCACCCACCTTCTTCTCCGTGTCCAGGTGCAGGAAGTAGGAGGGATACATGCCTCGATCCATGCCCTTCTTGTCCCGGGTCAGCCGGCAGCGCACCGTGCGGCCCTGGGGGGCAGGCCGGAGCACAAACTCCCGGGGTTCGTCCACCTCCACGGGGGGAGACAGGGCCCTCTCCTCCTTCTGGGTGGGGGCAGAGGGTACATCAGCCCCAGAGCACCAGCTGCCCCGCCCCCAGCAGGTCCCAGTGCTGAGACACGGGCAGCCTGGCAGGACAACTCACCGCTTTCTGTGTGCAGAGAGAACAGAGAGGCTGGCTAGAGCAGGGGCCGCATCCCTGGAGGCTGGGAAGCCACTACCCCTCATGCTCCCTGGCAGCCCAGCACGGCCAAGTTAGGAGGCTCTGGGGAGCTCTGTGATTTATTTTTATTCTGCTTAGCTTGTGGATAGGAGCACACACTCTGGAGCCAGACTGTCTAGGTTCAAATCCTAGTTTCACTACTAACTGTCTTAACTGTTAAGTTTCACCGCACTGTAACTCAGTTTTCTCATCTGAGAAGTAGGTATAGTAGGGGTGGATACCCGGGACAGACCTTACCTATGTATTTAACAAACGCTTGCATAAATTCTATCAGAGTGCTATAGTTTCAAGTACTTTCGAAATATTTACTCATTTCATCCTCTTATCATCCCACTGCGGTAGTCATCCCCATTGTATAGATGAAGAAGCTGAGGCTTAGAGAAGTTAAGTCACTTGCCCAAGTTCACATAACTAGTAAGAGGTGGGGCTGGGGCATGAGTTCTGTCAAGTCTCCTATGAGGTCCAGAGCCTTTAGAAAGACCTTTCCTCCTTTGCACACTGTCTCAGGCAGTGAAGTGGGGCTAACAGAATGGACTGCTGTGTTCTAAGCACTGTGGAAGTGTTAGCTGCCACTCTTATTGTTAGCATATAGTAAATAATGAATACCATAGTCAAGATGATATTCATTATCATAAGATGGCACCCAATGATCCTTGTCTCCTGGTATTTGTGCCTTTGTGTAATCTCCTCCCACTGCAAACCAGGGCTGGTCCCTGTGACCAGTAGAATATATGGGTTAGGTCATAAAAGATACTGTGGCTTCTATATGGCTCTCTGTCTCTTGGACTTTGGGAGAAGTTGGCTGCCATGCCATAAGAACACTCAAGCAAAAAAAAAAAAAGAACACTCAAGCAGCCTCCAGGAGAGGTCCCTGTAGGAAGGAACTGAGATCTCCAGCTAACACCCACCACAGCGAACTATTCTAGAAGTGGATCCTTCATTTCCAGTGAAGGCTTCAGAGTGACCGAAGCCCCAGCTGACATTTTGACTGCAACTTCCTCTGAGACCCTGAGCCGGAACTACTCTGCTAAGCCACTCCTAGATTTCTGGCTTTCAGAAATTGAGTAAGAAAGTAAATGTTGTTTTAAGATACTCAGTTTGGGGTGATTTGTTACATAGCAATGCATAGTTAATACATGAATGAATATGTAAGCTCACTTTGCTCATTGAGAAACTCCTAAGAACAATTTGGTGACATAAAGCCCTAGGGTGGCCTGGTGACCCCACAACAGCCCCTTCTGTTCTCACAAACCTGGTGCCCTTTGTCCTCATGTTCTATCCCTCACAGGAAGGGAGCCAAGAGTCTACGCCCAACTTTTCCAACAGGGGCAAGCATGGACTGCCAGCCTGGGTGTGTGCATTTGAGGGTTCAATGCTATTTGGGAGCCACGAAGAATCCCTGATATGCTGTGGTTGGCCGTTTTTTAAAATTTATTTTTTATTTTTTTGAGACGGAGTCTCGCTCTTGTTGCCCAGGCTGGAATGCAGTGGCGTGATCTTGGCTCGCTGCAACCTCCACCTCCTGGGTTCAAGTGATTCTCCTGCCTCATCCTCCTAAGTAGCTGGGACTATAGGTGCGCATCACCATGCCCTGATAATTTTTGTATTTTTAGTAGAGATGGGGTTTCACCATTGAACTCCTGACTTCAAGTGACCCATCTGCCTCCTCCTCCCAAAGTGCTGGGATTACAGGTGTGAGCCACTTTGCCTGGCCATGGCCTTTTTTGTTGCGCACATGTTTGCAGTGTGTTTGAGGGAGGCCGATGTAGAGCAGTGAACCCTCAGCTCAGGGACAAGTGATCACCTGTTCTCTACTCTAGGCTGTTCCAGAAGAAACTTGGGAAACAAAAGGCTACATATGGAACACGATGTGGAGAAAGCCAGAACTTATTCAAACACTTGAGCAGCTGCGAGCTTCAAGAGCCTACTGTGCTGAAGGCTGTTCTGCAGTTACATTCCCCGCTGGGAGACAGTAAACTGGCCTTTCAGTTTGTATATCAACATCTGGTGATCTTGGTTAATGTGAATCAGTCCCCCTAGACCTGACCACTCCTGCACAAACTAATAAACCTACAAAGCTAAAATCCAGGCCCTGTCCTCGTGGTGATCTCCCCACTGGGGGAAACCTGTTCCTTGAAGACTTTTGTTACTTTCTCTCAGTTGGACCTCCCTCTCCTGCTTACTCCAGCTTTTGTGTGTTGGTGTCTGAGTCCTGTTTGGGAGCAGGGGCAATATTCAAAATATTTAACAACCTGTTCACCATGGAGATGCCTACTGGTAAGCTTGGAGGAGAAACCGGGAGGCCCCTGATGGGCAGTGTTAACCCTTTCGTTGCTGGAGTGTTTAGTTGCTGGGAGGTTGGGAGCTCCTGGGTAAGGCGAGTGAAAGCGCCTGCTGAGCTCAGGGCAGTAGGGTGGAAACATTTTAACAACCGGAGTCAGTCCTCATCTGCCTCTGCCTGTGTGCTCCTCCTCCCCGGCACAGAAAACATGGTGGGGGCATGGGGGCATCTCTGGCTGTCTGATGGTTACGCTCCAGAGAGGAGGCCTCAGAGAGCCCAGATGACATAAGGCCCTTGCATGGCCAGTCCTAGCCTGGTGACCCCACAAACGCCTCTTCTGTTTGCACAAACCTGGTTTCCTTTGTCCTTATATCCTGTCACAAGAGGGGGAGCCAAGGTTCTAACCTCAAGTGGCTCCAAGCCCCCACCCTCTAGGCTCCCAAGTCCAGGCCCCTGCCTCTGCTCCCTGAAGGGACCTCAGCCCCCTGCCCTTCTGGGCCCCAACCTTTTTGCCTTTTCCTTTGGCTTTGCCCTTTTGATTGCTGTTTTTTGTCACCGTAGCTGCCTCTTCCTCCTCTTCTTCCTCCTTCCTCCCGCCTTTGGGAGTGCCTGAGCATGGAGGGGGAAGCAAGGCTGTGAACTCCTCACCCTGGTTTGCAAAGTGCTTCCAACACCCATGTCTCACTTGGATGCTCCCCACAACCACAAGAGAGTCAACCCCATGTTATTATTAGAGCCCAGAAAGGCTAAGACACCTGCCTGAGACCACACAGCTAGACATTGTCCAACTCTAGACCCCGCAAGTTGTCTGACTCTAGACCCCGCAAACTCCTTACCTAGCACTGTCCCATGTGATGTAAGGACCCTCCAGCTCCCCGCCCCCAGGACCACCTCAAGATGTCACCACACCGGAAGCCCTTGCCATCCACCTTTCTTCTTCAGGGCTTTCTTGTCAGGACTGCCTTCCCCAACCAGAAACATGGCTGCTGGGCTCTTCCTTGCACTGGCTGGGCTCCCTGAGGGGTCCTTGTCGGCCTCCCCAGACCCTGCATGTGTGGATGTGAAAGCGTCACAACCCCCACTGCAGCTAGAGTCCCCTGTTCCTCCCTGGGCTGGGCTCACCTTTCTTCTTGGTCTTTCTCATCTTGGTCCCCTCCCCTGCTGGGGCTTCCTTATTCCTAACACGCAGAGGTTTCGGTGGGGGGTCAGGGCTTCCCAGGTCTCCTGGAAATGGAAGATGGGGGTCAGGCAAATAAGGTGTCTACTGGGGCTGAAGGCTGCCTTCCAACCCTCTTGTCCTCCCTGTAGTCCCCAGGGAGGCTGAAAGCTTGACAGGGGCCCACAGACTGCCTTCTTTTTCTTTTTCTTTTCTTTTCTTTCTTTTTTTTTTTTTTTTTTGAGACAGTCTCGCTGTTGCCCAGGCTGGAATGCAGTGGCAGGATCTCGGCTCACTGCAACCTCCACCTCCCGGGTTCAAGTGATTCTTGTGCCTCAGCCGCCCAAGTAGCTGGGATTACAGGCGTGCGCCACCACCCCTGGCTAATTTTTGTGTTGACTTCTGCTCATCTTGGTTTTTCTTTCCCTGAGGCTAAAAAAGCTCTGGACAAAGACCAGGAGCTTAACAAGCAGTTCCCGAATGAATGAACACCAGGCCTTCTAACCAAGCCTCTGAATCCTGCCTTTTGTCCTGTGTCCTCCGGGAAACCTTCTCTGGTCACCACTACAGAGTGTGCTATCCCTGCCTCAGAGGCCCAAGGTCCTAGCTCTAGGCCAGGCTGCTGGTCCCTATCAGGTAAGGTGCCTAGGCCAGGACGCCATCACAGGATTGATTCATTGATTTCTTTTTACTGTAATCAGTTTGATACTTTTATAAAAATGATAACAATTTCCATTGAGTTAAAACAAACACTAAACAAAAATCACAAAGAAAACTAGAATTCTCTGTCCTTCTCTGCCTCACAGAGCTCAAGGGGCAGGGGCAGTGGGGCCAGGGGTGGGGGCATATATTGGTCTATGTCCTTAAGGACCATCGTGGGGAGAAATCATCAGAGGAAAAACCCTCCGGTCACAGCACTGGGTTCATTTTGAGGCCTCAATCACTGTGTCTCAGTGAGACGCCAAGCCCTCTAAGGACAGGGCTGTTCTGCTTCCCTGTGAGCTCTCTCAGCAAACTCAGCACCCACCCCTTGGGCCGTGGGCCTTGGCCCTCCTCTCCTTCAGGTCTGCGGAGCTCTTCTCTCTCAGAGGCTTCTTGGGAGGCAGAAGGATTTTCTCTTTCTTTTCCTCTGCCTCCTCTTCCTGGTCCTCCTCGTCCTCCTCTTCCTCCTCCTCCTCTGTAGGTAGAAACTCTTCATAATGGGGGTTTGAGCCAGGCCCTCCTTATCTGGGGAGCCCAGTCCCTCCAGACTGCTGGGAAGTGGTGCATGGGCACCAGGAGGGAGCCTGCCCTTCTGAAACAAGAACCGGAGACCTGGCACCTTCCCAGAAGAATGAGGGTGACTGGCAGCCTTCAGGGTCTGCAAGTCAGGGGAGTGGCTGGGGTCGTAGAAATCCCGTCCTGGGGAAATGCCCTCCCTCTCTCTTCCTGAGACCCTCCTCTCCTTACACGGTCCCCTTCCCTCTTGTTTCTCCTTCTCCCTGCATCCACTGTGCTTCTCCCTGAACTTGTCTGTTTCTGACCTTGAGTCAGACCCATCTGGACTACTTCTGGCTCCTAACTGCTGTTTAAGGCAAAAACCCTTAACGGCTCTATGACTCAGTTTCTCCAACTGTACAATGGTGGTTGGGGGGAACAAAGCACCCTCTCATAGTTGGTGCTTAGCACAATATCTGGCTCAAAGACAAGGCCAGAAAAGTGGGGGCTGTTTGACTACAGTTGTTCTCTGCCTCTCTGGGGCGTTCCCGTCCAGCCAGCCCCTTCTCTCCTTAGCTCCACCGCCCCCTCACCCGCGTCCCTGGGGCCCTCTCTCACCGTCCTCCGCGTCTGGGGCACGGGCTACCAGAAAGGTTTCCCGGGGGTCGCGCTTCTTGGCCTCGGGGTCCCTGAGGAACCTGGCGTAGACCGTCTGCGGCGCCCGGGCCTGGGCTGGGTCTGGGGAAGGCTCCTCCCGCGGCCTCCCCCTCCGCCCAGCTGAGCCGAGATGCGGAGTTCAGACAGGGTCCCATCCGCGGGTCCGCGAGGCAGCGCCTCTACCCGCTACCCCCAAACCTGGGCGCGCCCCCTCGGGTTCCTCACCCTAGGGATCTCCCCTGCGCTGTTTCCACTCTCAACACTTCTCCCCGACTTCCATTCAGCTTCCCACCCCCTTCTACACCAACCCCAACCCCAACCCCAATCCCTCCCCACTCATTACTCCCCGCCCCCTCCCACTCCCCCCCTTCCGTTCCAGGGCTCGGCGACACCCGCGCCGGCCCTCAAGCCCCTCCCTTCCGCAGCCCACACCCTGGGGGTCCACCCGGGCCCTGCACCCCGCCCACCTCCGGGCTTCCGGGGCTTGGATCCCGTGGGGCAGGGGGATTCGGGGGCCTCCGTCCTCTTCTTCCTTAGCCTCTGTGCCGAGGCGAGTCGCTGCGGAACGGGGGTCAAGAGGAGGGCGAGGAAGGAAAGGGGGGCTCTGAGGCCTGCCCATCCCCCTCTAATCCCTTGAGCCGCCAGAAATAACCGCAGATTATCCGGGGGAACTGCAGCCCCCTTCTTGGAGTGAGGCAGGATGACCCCTTCCATGCATCGTGGCCATATCCAATGCTCCAAAGTCCCAATTCCTTCCCTGGGAACCCCAAGCCCCCAAACAGCCCTTTCTCCCCCCAAATCTCCAGACATGCAATCCTCAGACCCTGCTAAGGGGGACCTGTCCCACCCCTAGACCCCCTATCCTGCGTGGGTTTACGCACAGTGGGGACATCTTTCTGCTTCCTTCGGGGTGGCATACCTGTTTGGGGCGCCGCGGGGCCTCCAGGCTCAGGCTTTCTTCTTCATGCCCACTGAGGGTAGCAAAGGGATCAGCCTGTCTCCCTTTCCCTTCCCTCCCCATTCCACCCAGCCCCTCCATCTAGGCCCCCCAGCGTTCAGGTACCACGAGATGGGGGCCTTCCAGACCTGTCAGAGGCCCACACCTCTCGGAGGGTTTCATTCTGCAGAGGCATGGTGCCTTTGCCTATCGCACCCCTTTCTCTGCAGGTATAGGAGCCTCCCTCCCGACTCCTGCTAATCCCGGCTCAACTTCACTCCCCCTCCCCCTGCTCAAGGAGTGGAGGCCTGGCCGCGCTGTGGGAGGTGCTACAGCCCACGACCCTCCCCTGCTAGGCCCAGGCCACTGGGGGAAGAATCTCAACTCCAGTTCTTCTCAGATCCCCAGCAGCCTGCAGGATGGCCACCAGCTCCACCTGCCCCCAGAAGCCCCCAGAAGCTTGGGGTGAGAGGGGCGGATTAGTCATTTGTCAATGGGATGTGGAAGAAAACATTAGACTGGATCTTGTATTTATCTTTATTTCTCACAAAAAATAAGAACTAGAGCCAGGTGCGGTAGTTTACACCTGTAATCCCAGCACTTTGGAAGGCTGAGACAGGCGGATCATTTGAGGTCATGAGTTCGAGGCCAGCCTGGCCAGCACAGTGAAACCCAGTCTCTACTAAAAATTCAAAAATTAGCCGGGTGCGGTGGCTCACCCCTGTAATCCCAGCACTTTGGGAGGCCGAGGCAGACAGATCACAAGGTCAGGAGATTGAGACTATCCTGGCTAACATGGTGAAACCTCGTCTCTACTAAAAATGCAAAAATTAGCCGGGCGTGGTGGCAGGCACCTGCAGTCCCAGCTACTCAGGAGGCTGAGGCAGGAGAATGGCATGTACCCGGGAGGCGGAGCTTGCAGTGAGCGGAGATCATGCCACTGCACTCCAGCCTGGGCAACAAAGCGAGACTCTGTCTCAAAAAAAAAAAAAAAAATTTAAAAATTAGCTGGGCATCGTGGTGGGCACCTGTAGTTCCAGCTACTGGGGAGGCTGAGGCAGGAGAATCACTTGAACCTGGGAGGTGGAGGTTGCAGTGAGCCGAGATCTTGCCAGTGCATCCCAGCCTGGGCAAAAAGAGCAAGACTACGTCTCAGGAAAAAAAAAAAAAAAAAGAATATGTCTGTATTGGAGGTATACCCTTAACTTTTTTTCTTTTTTCCCTGATAGGGGACATGCTTTTGTGGTTTGGTTTTGTTTTGTTTTAGACAGAATTTTGCTCTTGTCACCCAGGCTGGAGTGCAGTGGCATGATCCTGGCTAATTACAGTAAATCCATATCAAATGGACCTTTCTAAAATACTACTTCTTTGGTTGCCACCTTTGTTCAAAAACATTCATTGGCTCCCTACTGCCTAAGGATTAAGTTTATATGTGTTGGGTTGACATTCAAGGCTCTCCCTGATCTGGCCCCAGTCTGCCTTTCTAACCACAGAGTTATCCCAAGCCATACTCTTCATCCAGCCACATAGGCTTCCTTACTGCGTTTACACTTCTGTCCTCCATGGCTTTGCTCAGGCTGTTCCCTCCCGGAACGCCCTCCCTTAAACAGCCCTCAAGTCGCCACTTCGGAGAGGCCTCAGTCCTCACTTGGCTCTGACCATACAATAATAATAGCATTTATTGTCCACCTACTGTGGCTTGCTCCCATTCTAATTCCACCCTCACAATAATATTTATGAGACAGACATTAACACCCTGATATTAGGGCGAGGAGCAGTGGCTTATGCCTGTAATCCCAGTACTTCGGGAGGATCACTTGAGCCCAGGAGTTCAAGACCAGGCTGAGCAACATAGTGAGACCTTGTCTCTACAAAAAATTTAAAAATTAGCTGAGCAATATGGTACATGCCTGAAGTCCCAGCTACTTGGGAGGCTGAGGCAGGAGGATGACTTGAGCCCAGGAGGCAGAGGCTGCAGTGAGTTAAGATAGTGCCACAGCACTCCAGCCTGGGCAATGGAGTGAGAACTTGTCTCAAAAACAAAACCAAACAACCAACCAACCAAACAAAAACACCCTGATATTAAAGGTGAGGAAACTGACAGCTGAGTGTCAGTCAACAAGTATTTCCTGAGCACCTATTGTGTGCCAAGCGCTATGCTAAGTAATGGTCATACAGAGATGAACAAAATGATGTGGTCCCCGCCCTCGTGCAGCTTACATGCTGGTGAGAGAGACAGAGAGTAGAGACATAAATACCCAAATTAAATGATAATGATCTCATTATTATTAGTTGTGAGAAATGCCAAGAAGGAAAAGAACTGGGCTCCACGAGAACAGCAGGTATGATCCAGCCTGGATTTAGAGCACAGACAAGGCTGCCTGAGGAAGGAAGGTTTTATTTTGTTTTGTTTTGTTTTTTTGAGATGGAGTCTTGTTCTGTCACTCAGGCTAGAGTGCAATGGCACGATCTCAGCTCACTGCAACCTCTGCCTCCCAGGGTCAAGCAATTCTCCTGCCTCAGCCTCCTGAGTAGCTGGGATTACAGGCGCCTGGCTAAGTTTTGTATTTTTAGTAGACAAGGGGTTTCACCATGTTGGCCAGGCTGGTCTCAAACTCCTGACCTCAAGTGGTCCGCCTGCCTTGGCCTCACAAAGTGCTGGGATTGCAGGCATGAGCTACCATGCCATGCCCTGAGGAAGGAATTTTTTTTTTTTTTTGACATGGAGTCTCACTCTTGTCGCCCAGGCTGGAGTGCAGTGGTGCAATCTGAGCTCACTGCAACCTCTGCCTCCCGGGTTCAAGCAATTCTCCTGCCTCAGCCTCCTGAGTAGCTGGGACTACAGGCACCCGCCACCATGACTGGCTAATTTTTTTTTTTTTTTTTGTAGTTTTGGTAGGGATGGGGTTTCACCATGTTGGCCAGGCTGGTCTCGAACTCCTGACTTCTAGTGATCCGCCCACCTCGGCCTCCCAAAGTGCTGGGATTACAGGCATGAGCCACTGCACCCAGCCTGAAGGATCTTGAAGGCTAGAAAAGAGAATGTTCCAGGCACAAGGCACGGCATGTGCAAACTGTTTTCAGGCAGCAAAGAACTTGGCACGCTGGAGCAGGACTGCCCCCTGGACCGGGACAAGAGTAGTCCTGCCTGCGACCTGCACTTCAGAGGGCTCCTGAGACTTGCAAATGCCAAACAGGTACATTGCTAAGAACTGTCTCACAGTTGGGCACAGTGGCTCACGCCTATAATCCCAGCACTTTGGGAGGCCGAGGTGGTCAGATCACTTGAGGTCAGGAGTTGGAGAGCAGCCTGGCCAACATGCTGAAACCCTGTCTCCACTAAAAATACACAAATCAGCCAGGTGTGGTGGTGGGCGCCTGTAATCCCAGCTATGCAGGAGGCTGAGACAGGAGAATCCTTGAACCCGGGAGGCTGAGGTTGCAGTGAGCCAAGATTGCGCCATTGCACTCCAGCCTGGGCAGCAAGAATGAAACTTCGTCTCAAAAAAAAAAAAAAAAAGAACTAAGAACTGTCTCGCGAGGGGTCTGGGGCTCAATGCTGACTTGGCAGGACTGTAAGAACACCCACCCTCTGACCCAGCTCAGGCCCCAGGGACACTACTCCAGTTTCTCACCTTCTGTCCTCAAAACCACAGGTAAAGCTGGGTGTAGTGGCACATGCTGGTGCAGCTACTCAGGAGACTGAGGCAGGAGGATTGCTTGAGCCCAAGAGGTCGAGGCTGCAGTGAGCTGTGATTGCACCACTGCACTCCAGCCTGGGTGACAGAGGGCCACATCCTCTCTGATAAAAAGTAGAAAGAAAACACAGGTACCTGCACCCAAATCTGGGAGAGGTATGTGGGTTGAGCTGCAGTGACGTCAGAGATGGAAACTACTTTGGAGTGAGGGGAGGATTTGAGCTGCAGAAGCTCTTAGGTGAAAGAAAAAATCATTTCTCAGATCTTTCCTGTCAGGTTGCTTGGGTGTGATGGATATTTGCATAACAAGTGTCCATTTTCTTGCTTCTTTCCACGTTCTGGAGGTTCTCATGTATTTGTGTGCTATTCCTAACAGTTGCACATGGCAGCTGAAAAGCATCTGACAATACTCAACAATTCATATTACTGTTAAATTTGTATATATGTAACCTCAACATATGTGAAGCATGATAGCACTTTTTTTTTTTTTTTTTTTGAGACAGGGTCTTGCTCTGTCATCCAGGCTGGAGAGCAATGGCCTGATCACAGCTTACTGTAGCCTTGACTTCCCAGACTCAAGCCATCCTTCCCGCCTTCAGCCTCCCAAGTAGCTGGGAGTACAGGCGTGTGCCACCATGCCCAGCTTATTTTTGAATTTTTTTTTTAAAGACGGGGTTTTTTCATGTTGCCCAGGTCGGTCTTGAACTCATGGACTCAGGGGATTTCCTGCTTCAGCCTCCCAAAGTGCTGGGATTACGGGTGTGAGCCACCTTGCCCAGCCTGATAGCAATTCTTTTTTTTTTTTTTTTTTTTGAGACGGAGTCTGGCCCTGTCGCCCAGGCTGGAGTGCAGGGGCTCAATCTCGGCTCACTGCAAGCTCCGCCTCCTGGGTTCACGCCATTCTCCTGCCTCAGCCTCTCCGAGTAGCTGGGACTACAGGTGCCCGCCACCACGCCCGGCTAATTTTTTTTTGTATTTTTAGTAGAGACGGGGTTTCATCGTGGTCTCGATCTCCTGACCTCGTGATCCACCCGCCTCGGCCTCCCAAAGTGCTGGGATTACAAGCGTGAGCCACCGCGCCCGGCAGCAATTCTTTATATTGACAACTAGAGGAACATTGGAGGCTATTTTGCAAACAGTTTTGTTTTTCTAAAAATATTTAATAAGATGGAATTAAAATTTCAAAAAACCCAGCCAGGCACGGTGCCTCATGCCTATAATCCCAGCACTTTGGGAGGCCAAGGTGGGCAGATCACCTGAGGTCAGGAGTTCGAGACCAGCCTAGCCAATATGGTGAAACCCCATTTCTACTAAAATCACAAAAATTGCTGGGCGTGGTGGCAGGCGCCTGTAATCCCAGCTCGTTGGGAGGCTGAGGCAGGAGAATCGTTTGAACCCAGGAGGCAGAGGTTGCAGTGATCTGAGATCACATCACAGACAGAGCGAGACTCTGTCTCAAAAAAATTCAATAAAATACAATAAAATAAATTCAAAAAAATAAAATAAAATTTTAAAAACCCATTTGATTAAATTTTTGATATTTATTAATTATAAGCCATATTTTGCCTCTTATTACAAAATTTTGAATATATTAAAAGAAAACTCACTTTTGAATGCATGTAAAAATTTTAATTAAAAAAGTCTTACCTTAATCACTTTTGAGGAGAATGTATTCAAGTTTTTCATACTTTGAATGCAGTTCCATTTGTTTTCAGCCCTTGAGAACAAGTACAGGTTGAGATCATGATAGAAACAGGAAGTGTCAAAGTGGAGCTGGGAAAAGCATAGAAAGAGGCCGGGCGCGTGGCTCATGCCTGGAATCTCAGCACTTTGGGAGGCTGAGGTGGGTGGATCACCTGAGGTCAGGAGTTCGAGACCAGCCTGACCAACATGGTGAAATCCCGTCTCTACTAAAAATACAAAAAATTAGCCGGGAGTGGTGGCAGGCACCTGTAATCCCAGCTACTCGGGAGGCTGAGGCAGGAGAATCCCTTGAACCCAGGAGGCAGACGTTGCAGTGAGCCCAGGTCGTGCCATTGCACTCCATCTTGGGCAACAAGAGCAAAACTCCCTCTGAAAAAAAAAAAAAAAAAGAATAGAAACTCCAAGGTTTTGGTGCAGCTACACTGATGAGCCGATTAGCATGTGGAGGGAACTTAGGGACAGTGTAAGTGTCCAGATTTGGGTCAGGGGTGTGTTTAGGAACAGGAGGCAAGATTTTAGTTAAAATGAGACTTCTGTTTAGGGATAAGATCAGGAACAGAGATAACCTCTAGCACCTTTTGATCTGACATAGGTACTCCAGGCTGCCAGAAAAACAGGCTTGAGGCTCTATAATTATACCTCGTTTGGCCTAAAAATGACAGTTCTGGCCGGGCGTGGTGGAGCACACCTGTAATTACAGTACTTTGGGAGGCCAAAGCAGAAGGATTATTTGAGCCCAGGAGTTCCAGGTCAGCCTGGGCAACATAGCAAGACTCCATCTCTATTAAAAAAAAAAAAAAAAAGACTCAGCTTGATCACTGGCATTAGTTCCCAGACTTAATCCCATATGAATTTTATCTGTTTCCTAAAGTTAAATCTACTTTCAGAAGATGAAGATTTGCCACCACCAGCAATGCTGACATTGATCAATAATGTCTTCAACCACATGTCAGGCACCGTGTGTGCCCAGTGTTCTCAATTCATCCTCACAGCACACTCACATATCTGTGGTTCAGAGAAGTTAAGTAACTTGTCCAAGGTCACACAGCCAGTGTTTAGTGAAGCCATTCCACTGACCAAGCACCTACTATGTGCTTGGTTTTACTTGCGTTATTTCTAGTCCCTACGGAAACTTCAAAAGGCAAGCAGGCACTTTTCTTCACCTCTCTGTGTCCCTGTTTTTCTAGTCCATAAAGTGGTGATGACACTTGGAATCGACTTTATGGAAATTGGCATGAAAATTGAATAGATAGAAACATGTGCAGTGCTTAGCACAGTGCTGGCCACAGAGCAAGTATCCTATGAAATGTCAGCTATGTGCTGTATTCATTTCACCAGTAAGGAAATGGAGGCCCAGATCCCTAAAGGAACTCCACCTCAGGCCTCCAGGGCTTAGCTTACCTGGCACAGAGGTGAAAGGAGGGGACTTTGGAGAAAGTTAAAGGCGAGTGGTTTTGCCCAGAAACAGACCGTGTCCCGCTTCCCCAAGTTTCTGCTGGGTGGCCTTGGGCAAGCATTCCCCCTGCTTGGAGGCTCCAGCCTGGGCATCAGTGTCTCAAACGGGCAAAAGACATTTTGCATCTCAAAAGGATCCATGCAGGTGGGCTCATCAGAAATGGGAACTGCGGTCGCCTGAGGGTGTGTCTGGGCTCTTGTGAAATAGAAAGTAGGGCTGAGCTTTGATCAGGCTCACGCAGGCTTAAGTTTTGTTCAGGTTGTGTTGTTACATCACATAGCCCCTGGCCGACTGTTCTAAAACGAAGTTTCTCTCAGTGAACCCTAGGAGTCCAGTGCCAGGGTTCTTGTGTTATCCTTGCTTCTTGGAGGCTCAGAGAGGTTGTCGCTGTCCAGGTCTCCCAGGTGGGCAGTGAGTGAGTGGGATTCGGGCAGATTCTCTGTGCTCAGAGCCCGGGCACAGCCCCACTTTGGCCCGCAGAGGGGCTTCTCAATTGTTGGTTGGACAAAGCCCTGGGTAGCTGCTGGGCACTGGCTGCAGGAGCTGGAAATGCAATGCAAGCCCAGTCTTTGCCCTCATGGAGCTCACAGCCTGGGAGATAAGAGTTGCTGGTGCACATGTACAGAGAATGAAACAAAAACACTCATGTCTCCTCTAGAGAGAAATCTGGGCCGGGCACAGTGACTCATGCCTGTAATCCCAGCACTTTGGGAGGCCGAGGCGGGCAGATCACCTGAGGTCAGAAGTTCGAGACCAGCCTGGCCAACATGGTGAAACCCCGTCTCTACTAAAAAATACAAAAATTAGCCGGGCGTGGTGGCAGGCGCCTTAATCTCAGCTACTTGGGAGGCAGAGGCAGGAGAATCATTTGAACTAGGGAGGCAGAGGTTGCAGTGAGCCAAGATCAAGCCATTGCACTCAAACCTGGGGGACAAGAGTGAGACTTCTCTCAAAAAAAAAAAAAGAAAAGAAAAGAAAGTGGAATCTGGATTGGGCGTGGTGGCTCACACCTGTAATCCTAGCACTTTGAGAAGCCGAGGCAGGTGGATCACTTGAGGTCAGGAGTTCGAGATCAGCCTGGCCAACATGGTGAAACCCCATCTCTACTAAAAATACAAAAATTTGCCAGGAGTGATGATGCATGCCTGTAGTCTGAGTTACTCAGGAGGCTGAGGCAGGAGGATTGCTTGAGCCTGGGAAGTGGAGGTTGTAGTGAGCTGAGAGGGCACCACTGCACTCCAGCCTGGGCGATGGGAGTAAAACCTTATCTCGAAAAAAAAAAAAAAAGAAAGTGGAATCTGACAAGTGATGCTACTGGGGGCCTCCAAGGCTTTTCACACAATCCATGTGAATCTGAGCTGGCCCCAGCAGAGTCAGGAATCCCTGGGTAGACACAGTTCTTCCCTCTGCTCACACATGCCCAGGCACAGGCTGCTCACTGTCTTCCGAAGCCATCATGCTGCACAGGGACAGCTGCTTGGGAAGCTCTTCCACCCATGAGGCCAATTCTGTCTCAGTGCAGCACCCCTCTGTGGTCCACTGGGCCCCCCACAGTGGGACAGTCACAGTCCTAGTTCAGCCAGAGAGGGGCCTCCGCCCTCCAAGCCCCCAAGGACCCAGGGGTAGAAGCAGCAGCAGTCCCCTGGTCCTCAGCTCCTATACCCAGGGCAAGTGAACGGGGACCAGATCTGCAGATCTGTTTCTGTCCAGTCAGGCAGAGACCAACAGGAGAGATGGATGAGGGCTGGAGCCAGAGGACAGACAATGAGACAGGTCAGGCTGTTGTGGTGCGGAATGAGGTCCATTCAATAGCTATTCATGGAGCCCCTACTGTATGCAGGGCACTTCTAGGCACTCCACCCACAGCAGTGAACAGAATGGACCAAAGTCCCTGCCCCTGAAATACTCAAAACATGTCCTTGGGCCTCTGCGTCCCATCTCTACTTCCCTTTGTGTTAACAGGAGGGGTGCCCGTGCACCTTTCCTGCGTCCGTGCCAGTCCCCCCAAGAGGGGCCTGACTGCCTTGCTTGCTTACCCCGGCTCAGTCGGTTGAGTCCAGTGATGGGAAACTCGGATTACCAGCTGGATCCTGTGCCTGCCCCTGTGCCCACTCTCTTTGATGGCTATCCCCTCCCTATGGGACAGTGATCTTTCTAGAACAGAAAAGAGCAGTTCTTTTGATAATTGGCGAGTAGTCCAAACGGGGTGCGACTGATAGAGTAGTAATGCTACTATTAGCAGTAGCAGTAGCTGTATTCATTGAGAGCTTGCTGGGTTCCAGGCACTGCTCTAAGTGCTTTATCTGCTGTATTAGCTTAATACTCAACAATTACGCCCTGCAGGGTGGCTCACGCCTGTAATCCCAGCACTTTGGGAGGCTGAGGCAAAAGAATTGCTTGAGGCCGGGAGTTCAAGGCTGCAGTGAGCTAGGATCATACCACTGCACTCTAGTCTAGGCTGTAAAGCAAGACCCCGACTCAAAAAAGAAAAAAAAAAAACTCGACAATTTTACATGATACTTGCTACTGTTTTCACACCTGTTTCACATTGGGGGAAACTTCACAGAAATGTGCCGTCACTTGCTGAAGGTCAGTACCTGGCAGAGCCTCCCTCCAGAGCCGCTCTGTAGCCACCCCACCCCACGCTAGGGGCAGGAGGATCAGAGCCCCTGCTGCAGGCTGGAGGCCGTCCCGAGGTGCACGCCCTCTGCTGCAGCTGCGTATTTGTGAGCCCCCGGAGCCGAACACTTGGCTAGCACCCCCAGAGCAGAGGGAAGAGCCCGAAACAGAATGGGCGAGTTCAGAGCAGTGGCTGTCACTCTGGCTGCCCATCAGGATCCCTCCTGAGCCTTACAGCCCCCTAGACTGGCTCATCAGAACCCCTGGTGTAGGGCCCAGGCGTCAGCATTCGTCAAGGCTCCCCAGGTGAATTCAATGTCCAGCCAAAGTGGGAAACTACCAGGGTAGAGGCCTTGTGGCGTATTGGAAATAGTTGTGGGTTAAGACCCACCTGGGCTTGAGACTTGGCTCTATCATTTCAAGCTGTGTGACTCTGCGCCAGTCACTTAACTTCGCTGAGCCTCAGTGTCCTCAGCTGTGGAAAAGGGGGCAAGTCCCTCTACCTTACAAAGGGGTTGTGAGGGTGGAATGAGACAATGTCTGCAAGGACTCTAAACACGTAGGCTCCATCCTTACTAGTAAGGAGGGGGCAGAACAGACTAGGCTGGCAGAGTGGAACCAACGACTCATCATCGCTGGGATGGGTCTGTGGAATGTGTTAGGACCCCAGGCCCTCCCACCGTGGGCTTTCAGCTCTTCCGGGAGCTTAAGGCTTCTGACGGGGGCCAGCCCAGGCTTGGAGTGGGAGGGCGGGGAGGGCGCACTGACTTAGCCGCACCACCAGGTGGCGACACGAACACACCCACCGTGGAGGACACCGGCCCCGCGGAAGGTGAGGATAACTGGGAATAACAGGCATGTTACAGGACTTGGTTTTGGTTTGGTTTTAGTACTAGGTACATATTTTCTTTCATTTCCATTGACTTCGTGCCACAGTCCTGTGGTAGCGCCACTGCCCTCCTTTAGCGGGTGAAGAAACTGATGTGGTGCTGGCAACTAGGATGTGAACGCCACATCTGCTTCCTGACCACAGAGTCACAGAAGTCAGAGCTGCAAGGGAAAGCGTCAGGTCCTGCGGTTCCTAAACCTGTCTGATGATAAAAATCATCCAAGGCTCTTAAAAAAAAGAAGAAAAATATCCTGGGTCCCAGGCCAGGTATTGAATTAGAATCTCCTGGGAAAAGAGGCCTGAGAATGTGTGGGTTAAGAGCACCTGGCCAGGCGCGGTGGCTCACTCCTGTGATCCCAGCACTTTGGGAGGCCAAGAAGGGAGGATCACTTGAGGCTAGGAGTTCAAGATTAGCCTGAGCACATAGTGAGAGCCTGTCTCAATTTAAAGAAAAAGTTAAAGGCCAGGGGTGGTGGCTCACACCTGTAATCCCAACAGTGGGAGGCCGAGGCAGGCGGATCACTTGAGGTCCGGAGTTTGAGACCAGCCTGGCCAACATGATGAAACCCCATCTCTACTAAAAATACAAAAATTAGCCAGGCATGGTGGCGGGCGCCTGTAATCCCAGCTACTCGGGAGGCCGAGGCAGGACAATCGCTTGAACCCAGGAGGTGGAGTTTGCAGTAAGCCGAGATCATGCCACTGCACTCCAGCCTGGGCGACAGAGCGAGACTCTGTCTCAAAAAAACAAAACAAAACAAAACCCAAACAACAACAAAAACCACAAGAGCACCTGTTTTAGAAATAAGGATCTGTTTCCAGAGAGGAAAGTGACCCGCCCACAGTCACGCAGTGAATCCCCTTTAAGCTCCTATTGAAGCTCCTCACACCCTCTGGTCCAGAAGCCAGGCCACTCCCCACAAAGACGAGACCCTCTACCAAATGACCCAGCAATCTCAATTCTGGGCTTATGCTCAAATGAAAGCAGGGTCTCGGCTGGGCGCGGTGGCTCAGGCCTGTAATCCCGGCACTTTGGGAGGCTGAGGCAGGCAGATCATGAGGTCAGGAGATCGAGACCATCCTGGTTAACACGGTGAAACCCCGTCTCTACTAAAAAAAATACAAAAAAATTAGCTGGGCGTGGTGGCGGGTGCCTGTAGTCCCAGCTACTTGGGAGGCTGAGGAAGGAGAATGGCGTGAACCCAGGAGGCAGAGGTTGCAGTGAGCCGAGATCGTGCCACTGCACTCCAGCCTGGGCGACAGAGTGAGACTCCGTCTCAAAAAAAAAAAAAATGAAACCAGGGTCTCGAAGAGATACTTGTACATTCATGTCCTTAGCAGCATTATTTGTAGTAGCTGAAATGTGGAAGCAACAGTAATGTCCATTGTCTGATGAATGGATAAACAAAATGTGGTGTACCCATACAGTGGAACATTATTTAGCCTGAAAAAGGAAGGACATTCTGACACAGCTACACATGGAGGAACCTGGAGGACATTATGCTAAGTGAAGTAAGCCAGACACAAAAAGACAAATACTGTATGATTCCACTTACGAGAGGTATTTAAAGTAGTCAAATTCATAGAGACAGAAAGAATGGTGGTTGCCAGGGGCTGAGGTAGGGGGAATGGTGAGTTACTGTTTAATGGACACAAAGTTTCAGTTTTGCAAGATGAAAAGAATTCTGGAGATGGATGGTGGTGATGGTTGCACAACAATGTGAATGTTACATTGAAAAATAGTTAAAATGGGTTGGGCCCAGTGGTTCATACCTGTAATTCCAGCACTTTGGGAGGCCAAGGCAAGAGGATCACTTGAGGCCATGAGTGGTCAAGACCAGCCTGTTAACATAGTGAGACACCCCGCCCCTACAAAAAAAAAAATGTTTAAGATGGTAAATTTTATGTCGTGCATATTTTATCACACATATACACCCAGAGCAGAGGGTAGTGCACGCCTAGAATACACACTCACGCGCGCACGCGCGTGCACACACACACAGATGAGACAATCTGCGCCCAGTCTGAATTTGTTTTTTTGAGTTAGAGTCTTGCTCTGTCACCCAGGCTGGAGTGCAATGGTGCAATCTCAGCTCACTGCAACTTCTGCCTCCTAGGTTCAAGCGATTCTCCTGCCTCAGCCAGCTGAGTAGCTGGGATTACAGGTGCCCGCCACCACACCTGGCTGATTTTTGTACTTCTTTAGTAGAGACGGGGTTTCGCCATGTTGGCCAGGCTGGTCTCAAACTCCTGACCTCAGGTGATCCACCCGCCTGGGCCTCCCAAAGTGCTGGGATTACAGGCATGAGCCACCACGCCTGGCCCTGATTTTATCTTTTTTTTTTTTTTTTTTTTAATGAGATGGTCTCACTCTGTTGCCCAGGCTGGAATCCAGTGGCTCCATGATCATGGCTCACTGCAGCCTCCTGCCTCCACTCCTGACTAAATTTATTTATTTATTTAAATTTTTTTTTTTTTTTTTTTTTTTTAAAGACTATGTCCCATTGAGTTGCCCAGGCTGGTCTCTAACTCCTGAGCTCAAGCAATCCTCCCACCTCAGTGGTCCAAAGTGCTGGGATTCCAGGCGTGAACCACCACGCCCGGCTGATAGTTCTTTCTTGTTGTTTAAATTTATGTGAATATTTATTAGATCTAAAGTAGAATGTCCAGAATTTGCTACTGTCCTTGACAGCCTCAGAATGATTTTCCCCAAAATGTTAGTAACCACTTTATAATATACTGAAGAAAACAAATCATGGTTATTGTTAAAATAAGTCAATAAAACTGCTAAGTTGGCCGAGCACGGTGGCTCACGCCTATAATCCCAGCACTTTGGGAGGTCGAGGCAGGCGCATTACCTGAAGCCAGGAGTTCAAGACCAGCCTGGCCAACATGATGAAACCCCATCTCTACTAAAAATACAAAACTTAGCCGGGCATGGTGGTGGGCGCCTGTAGTCCCAGCTACTCAGGAGGCTGAGGCAGGAGAATCACTTGAACCCAGGAGGTGGAGGTTGCAGTGAGCCGAGATCATGCCACTGCACTCCAGCCTGGGCGACAGAGCGAGACTCTGTCTCAAACAAACAAATAAACAAACAAAACAAAACAAAACAAAAAACAAAGCAAAACAAAAACTACTAGGGCTAGGATTGAAGGAGGAGATGGCTCTTGCCTTGACTGTTCCTCCTTATTCAGCAGAAATTCCAGGTTTTCACAGGGAGGCTCTTAGGGCAGAGGGATGGTGATGGGGAGCACTTAAATAAAACCCCTGCTGTTCATTTAGACTCAGGGCCATTTTTGTTTGTTTGTTTGTTTTTGAGACGGAGTCTGGCTCTGTCACCCAGGCTGGAGTGCAGTGTCATGATCTCGGCTCACTGCAACCTCCACCCCCCAGGTTCAGCCTGCTACCACGCCCGGCTAATTTTTTGTATTTTTCGTAGAGGCGAGGTTTCACCATGTTAGCCAGGATGGTCTTGATCTCCTGACCTCCTGATCAACCTGCCTCTGCCTCCCAAGGTGCTGGGATTACAGGCATGAGCCACCGCGTCCAGCCGACTCAGGGCTGTTTTGCTGCTCCACCTGCTGGTATTAGGTGGCTCCTAGGTCACTCCCTTTGTGATAGGACAAAAATGGTCAAGGCAGATTTCTCCCACCCTGGCCCACCAGAGCCCCATAATTTCTCCGCCATCTCACCTCCTTCCTAAAGAAGACTGATTCAGGGCCGGGCACCATGGCTCACGCCTGTAACCCCAGCACTTTGGGAGGCCAAGGCGAGTGGATTGCTTGAGCTCAGGAGTTCAAGACCAACCTGGGTAACATGGAGAAACAAACCCCGTCTCTACAAAAAATACAAAAATTAGCTGGAGGTGGTGGCACATGCCTGTAGTCCCAGCTACTGGAGGGGCTGAGATGGGAGGATCACTTGAGCCTAGGAGGTCAAGGCTACAGTGGGCCATGATTGCACCACTTGTCTCAAAAAAAAAAAAAAAAAAAAAAAAGACTAATCATCCCATATTGGGAAAGTGGCTAAGTTGAGGTGGGTTTGGAAGAGGAGAGTTTTTCTGGTGGGAGATAGAGATTGAAATGAATCGCACAGAGTTGCTTTAGGAAGGAAGAAAAGAGAAAGGAAAGGGGATTTTTATTAGTGTGGCTTTGACTATGTATGTGTATATGAATCATTTTAAAATCTTTTGACTGTAAAGGAAATGGCTTTAGGCAATTAATTTTTTTCTTTTTTTGACAGGGTTTCACTCTATTGCCCAGGCTGGAGTGCAGTGGCGAGATCTCGGCTCACTGCAGCCTCAACCTCTCTGGCTCAAGCAATTCTCCCACCCCAGCCCCCTGAGTAGCTGGGACTGTAGGCGTGTGCCACAGTAATTGTATTTTTTGTAGAGAGATGGGGTTTTGCTATGTTGTCCAGGCTGGTCTTGAATTCCTGGGCTCAAGCAATTCTCTCACCTTGGCCTCCCAAAGTGCTGGGATTACAGGTGTGAGCCACCACACCCAGCCGAGTTGTATATCTTGAATCAGATACTATTCTGAGACTGAAGCACGTGGGACTGAGCTTTATTAGAGTGACACCCTTATTAATGAAGACTCCTCATGGGGCTGGAAAACCAACACCTTGGTGTCTTGGCTCCTTGACAGCTGGGTCACCCACTGCCATGGCCATGCCCTGGACCCTGTCATCACCCGAAACTGCTCCACCTCTCAAATTACAATTCAGACACACATTCTTTTTTTTTTTTTTTTTTTTTTTTTTTGAGACGGAGTCTCGCTCTCTCACCCAGGCTGGAGTGCAGTGGCGCGATCTCGGCTCACTGCAAGCTCCGCCTCCCGGGTTCACGCCATTCTCCTGCCTCAGCCTCTCCGAGTAGCTGGGACTACAGGCGCCCGCCACCACGCCCGGCTAATTTTTTGTATTTTTAATAGAGACGGGGTTTCACCGTGGTCTCGATCTCCTGACCTCGTGATCCACCCGCCTCGGCCTCCCAAAGTGCTGGGATTACAAGCGTGAGCCACCGTGCCCGGCCACACATTCTCTGACAATAGTCTCCTCCACCACACCTCTTCTTTGACCCCTTTGGGACTTCCAGCCCATAGCTCCCAGTTCTTCTGCCCAAGCATCTTTTCCCTTTTCTCTTGGTAATGGCACCCACTTTTCCTTTGAGGAAAATCCAATTTCCCCCCTTATGGATAATCGGATTCAGCTGAGGCTGACTCCATTCTCCCCAACTAGAGGCGCAGACCATGACCCACATGTGGTCACCCATCCTATGTTAGTCCTTTGGCCTCAGCCATTGGTCAAACATGGGCATGCGACTCTAGCCAGTGTAGGGAGAACAAGCCCCAGGACTATTGCTAAGACTCCAAAGAAGGAGATGTTTTCTTTCTGTTCAGGTGGCTCGACTGGAAGGACATAGCCTGGACTTGCTGGGGGCTGTCCTCAGTGGGGAGCCTGCAGGAGACTGAGAAAATCTGAGCAAAGAGATAAAGAGACCAATTCCTAATGATCCTGTTGGAGTATCTGGAAGTAGCCATTCCTGAATCTACTCTGGATTTTTCAGATTCTGTATGTGAGTCAGTATTTGAGATCTGTGAGTCACAGTTGGTTTACGTCACTTGAAACAGCTTGACTTCTGTTTTGTTTTGTTTTGTTTTTGAGATGGAGTTTTGCTCTTATTGCCCAGGCTGGAGTGCAATGGCGCGATGTTGGCTCACTGTAAACTCCACCTCCAGGGTTCAAGTGATTCTCCTGCTTCAGCCTCCCCAGTAGCTGGGATTACAGGTGCGTGCCACCACACCCAGCTAATTTTTGTATTTTTAGTAGAGACAGCATTTCGCCATGTTGGCCAGGCTGGTCTCAAATTCCCGACCTCAGGTGATCCGACCTCAGGTGATCCGCCCGCCTTGGCCTCTAGAAGTGCTGGGATTATAGGCGTGAGCCACTGCGCCTGGCCAGACTTGACTTTTCTTTCTTTTTCTTTTTTTTTGAGATGAAGTCTCGCTCTTGTCCCCCAGGCTGGAGTGCAATGGTGCAATTTCGGCTCACTGCAACCTCCACCTCCCAGGTTCAAGCGATTCTCCTGCCTCAGCCTCCCGAGTAGCTGGTATTACAGGTGCGCGCCACTACGCCCAGCTAATTTTTGTATTTTTAGTAGAGACAGGGTTTTACCATGTTGGCCAGTCTGGTCTCGAACTCCTGACCTCAGGGGATCCGCCCACCTCTGCTTCCCAAGGTACTGGGATTACAGGTGTGAGCCACTGCGCCCGGCCACAGACTTAACCTTTTTTTTCTTTTTGATATGGGGTTTCACTCTTCTTTCCCAGGCTGGAGTGCAATGGTGCGGTCTTGGCTCACTGCAACCTCTGCCTCCTAGGTTCAAGCAATTCTCCTGCCTCAGCCTCCCTAGTAGCTGGGATTACAGGCATGTGCCACCATGCCTGGCTAATTTTGTATTTTTAGTAGAGATGGGGTTTCTCCATATTCGTCAGGCTGGTCTCGAACTCCTGACCTCAGGTGATCCTCATGCACCGGCCTCCCAAAGTGCTGGGATTACAGGCATGAGCCACTGCACCCGGCCCAGACTTGACTTTCATAGTGTCTCTCCAGCAGGCTCTAGAGCAGGAGTCTCTAAATGTGGTTGTCCATCAGAATCATTTGGGGCCGGGTGAGGTGTCTCACTTCTATAATCCCAGCACTTTGGGATGCCGAGGTGGGTGGATCACTTGAGCTCACAAGTTTGAGACCATCCTTGGCAACAAATGAAACCCTGTCTCTACAAAAAATACAAAATTAGCCGGGCATGGTGGTGAGCACTTGTAGTCTCAGGTACTCAGGAGACTGAGGTGAGAGGATCACTTGAGCCCAGGAGGCAAAGTTTGCAGTGAGCTAATACCACCGTACTCCTGTACTCCAGCCTGGGAGACAGAGCCAGACTGTGTCACAAAAAAAAAAAAAAAAAAAAAAGAAAAAAAAATTACGTGGGAAGATTTCTTTTTTATTAAAACCTTTATGTGAAGTAAAACATACTTATTGCAGAAAAGTGCATAAAACATAAATGTACAAGTTAATGCATTACTATAAAGCCAACTCCTTTGGAACTTCAACTAGGTCAAGAAATAGATATTGTCAAGTGCCAAAAGCCTCATCCTTTTCCTCACCTTCAAAGGCACCACCACCCTGATTTCTATGGGTATGTGGATGAGTTTTGCCTGTTTTGGAGTGTTATACAAATGCAATTATACATTAATTTTTAAAATTTATTTTTAATTTTTATTGCCTTAGTTAATTTTTAAACATTTTATTATTATTTTTTAGAGACAGGGTCTCACTCTGTTGTCCAGGCTGGAGTGCAGCGGCATGATCATAACTCACTGCAGTCTCAAATTCCTGGACTCAAGTGATCCTCCTGCCTCAGCCTCCCAAGTACCTGGGACTACAGATGCCAGCCATACAGCTGGCTACTCTCTATTATTTTTTATTTGACTTTTATTTATTTATTTATTTTGAGACAGAATTTTGCTCTTGTTGCCCAGGCTGGAGTGCAATGGTGTGATCTCGGCTCACCGCAACCTCTGCCTCCCGGGTCCAAGTGATCTTCCCACCTCAGCTTCCTGAGTAGCTGGGATTACAGGTCTGCGCCAACATGCCTGGCTAATTTTATATTTTTAGTAGAGACAGGGTTTCTCCATGTTGGTTAGGCTGGTCTCAAACTCCTGACCTCAGATAATCTGCCTGCCTCGGCCTCCCAAAGTATTGGGATTACAGGAGTGAGCCACCGCGCCCAGCCTATTTTATTTATTTATTATTTACTTATATTACTTTTTGAGACAGGGTTTCACTCAGTCACCCAGGCTGGAGTGCAGTGGTATGATCATGGTTCACTGCAGCCTCAATCTCTCAGGCTCAGGCGATCCTCCCATCTCAGCCTCCTGAGTAACTGAGACCACAGGTGTGTGCCCAGCTGATTTTTTGAACATTTTTAGAGACAGGGTTTCCCCATGTGGCCCAGGCTGGTCTCAAACTCCTAGACTCAAGTAATCCTCCTGCCTTGGGTTCCCAAGGTGCTGGGATTACAAGTGTTAGCCCCTACACCTAGCCCTGTATTATTTTTTATAAGCTTTATTCTTTTGCTTTTCATATTGAAGACTATAGGCCACCTGGAGTTTATCTGTTGATGGTGTGAGGTAAGGGTCAGGTTTCATTTTTTTCCCTATTGGTGCACACTCAGTTGATTTACTGAAAAGTTTACTCTTTCCCTGTTTTTTTTTTTTTTTTTTTTTTTTTTTTTTTTTTAAGACAGGCTCTCGCTTTGTAACCCAGGCTGGAGTACAGTGGCATGATCTTGGCTCACTGCAACCTCCACCTCTCGGGTTCAAGCAATTCTCCTGCCTCAGCCACCTGAGTAGCTGGGATTACAGGCGTGCACCACCACACCTAGCTAATTTTTGTAATTTTAGTAGAGACGGGGTTTTACCATGTTGTCCAGGCTGTCTCAAACTCTTGACCTCAGGTGATCCACCCGCTTTGCCTCCCAAAGTGCTGGGATTACAGGTGTAAGCCACTGCACCTGGCCTTCTGTAGTGTTCTTTGCAAATATTTTGTTACATTCATTCCTATGTAATCGATTTATCATTTGATGCTATTCAAGAAGCTTATTTAAAGCCCAGGTTCTTGGCCAGGTGCGGTAGCTGACACTTGTAATCCTAGCACTTTGGGAGGCTGAGGTGGGTGGATCACCTGAGGTCAGGAGTTCAAGACCAGCCCGGCCAACATGGTGAAACCCTGTCTCTACTGAAAGTACAAAAATTAACCGGGCATGGTGCTGCATGCCCGTGATCCCAGCTAACTGGGGGGCTGAGGCAGGAGAATCACTGGAACCCAGGAGGCTGAGGCTGCAGTGAGCCGAGATTGAACCACCGTACTTCAGCTTGGGCGACAGAGCAAGACTCCATCTAAATAATAATGATAATAATAATAATAATAAAACCAAGGTTCTGACTGGGCATGGTGGCTCATGTCTGTAATCCCAGCACTTTGGGAGGCTGAGGCAGGCAGATCACCTAAGGCCAGGAGTTCGAGACCGGCCTGGCCAACATGATGAAACCTCATCTCTACAAAAATACAAAAATTAGCCAGGCATGGTGGCAGGCGCCTGTAATCCCACCTACAAGGGAGGCTGAGGCAGGAGAGTCACTTGAACCTTGGAGGTGGAGGTTGCAGTGAGTTGAGATCATGCCACTGCACTCCAGCCTGGGCAACAGAGCAAGGCTCTGTTTAAAAATAAATCAATCAATCAAATAAAGCCCAAGTTCTCTGGCTCAACATTTGGAGAGTCTGAGTGAGTAGTTCTGGAGTGAGCCCAGATGGGAATTTTGAAAAAGCTCTTGGTGGTTCTGATGTGCAGATCCCATCCCGTCTCGCTGCACTGATCTCTTTTCAATCCCCTTCAGTCCCCCTCCCTCCCAGCTGGCCCATGCCCATAAGCCTGTGAACATGCTAAGTCTCCGTGTCTTAGAATAAACCTCCCCAAACCGCTACAGGTCCTGGCATCTCCTTTTTCTCCCGTTAATAGCCATACTTTTAAGGGTTGAGCACACCTGTGCTTTCATATTTTTATACTCCTTATAAAACCATGCAGCACCTCACACAGTTTAAAATTGACATCTAATTCAAACCATCCTTACCCACACCTACTCCCCTCTGGTCTACCAGGCAGTCTCTCTTCTTCTACCAGCTTATACTCCTCCAGCCTCTGCAAAACAGTTGTGTGTGTGTGTGTGTGTGTGTGTGTGTCTTTTGTTTTGTTTTTAGAGATAAGGTCTTGTTTTGTCGCCCAGGCTGGAGGACAGAGGTGTGATCATAGCTCGTTGCAGCCTCAATCCCCTGGGATCAAGCGATCCTCCTACCTCAGCCTCTTGAGTAGCTGGGAATACAGGTGTATGCTACCATGCCTGGATAATTTTTAATTTTTTAATTTTAGATTTTTTTGTAGAGAAGGGGTCTAGCTATGTTGTCTAGGCTGGGCTCAAACTCCTGGCCTCAAGCAATCCTCCCACCTCCACCTTCCAAAATGCTAGGATTATAGGCGTGAGCCACCGTTCCTGGCCTGAACGATCTATTTCCATCCCTGGATTATTTCTCTTTTTCTTATTGGTGTGTAGGAGCTCTTTGTATAATATAGATAATAACTTATCTGTCACATGGATTTCAAATGTTTTCCCATTTTATTATTCCCTTTGACTTTGATGAAGGTATCTTTTGCTATATACAATTTTAAATGTTTATGTAATTTTATATGTGTATCTCTTCTATAGCTCTGGTTTTCTGGTCTTAGTTTAAAATATTTTGTATACTCTGGCCGGGCGCAGTGGCTCACCCCTGTAATCCCAGCACTTTGAAAGGCTGAGGTGGGTGGATCACCTCAGGTCGGGAGTTTGAGACCAGCCTGGCCAACATGGCGAAACCCTGTCTCTACTAAAAATACAGAAATTACCTGGGCATGGTGGTGGGTGCCTGTAATCCCAGCTACTCAGGAGCCTGAGACAGGAGGATCGCTTGAACCCGGGAGGCGGAGGTTGTAGTAAGCTGAGATGTGCCATTGCACTCCAGCCTGGGCAACAGAGAGAGACTCCATCTCAAAAAATTGTATATATTTTATATACTCTGAATATTGTTTACATTTATATATTTAAAGCATTTGAAATTTATTATGATTTTGGTGAGAGGTAGGGATTCTACCTCATTTTCTTCCCAGTGGGATAGCAAGTTGGGTCAACATGACTTATTAAACAAAGTATCAGGCTGAGTGTGATGGCCCACCCCTGTAGTCCCAGCACTTTGGGAGGCTGAGGCGGACGAACTGCTTGAGCCAGGAGTTTGAGACCAGCCTGGCAATATAGTGAGACCTCATTTCTACAAACAATACAAGCATTAGCGGGGTGTAGTGGCACACACCTGTAGTCCCAGCTACTTGGAAGCTGAGGATCACTTGAGCTGAGCAGGTCAAGGGTAGAGTGAGCCATGATTGTGCCACTGCACTCCAGCCTTAGCAACAGAGGATGATGCCCTGTCTGAAAGAAAAAAAAATTGCAAATAAATAAAGTATCATCCTTTCTCACAGAATTAAAATTCAACCATTGTTTTTTGCTGTTGTTTAGACACAGGATCTTGCTCTGCCACTCAGGCTGCTGGAGTACAGTGGCCTGATCATAGCTCACTGCAAACTTGAACTCCTGGCCTCAAGCAATCCACACGTCTCAACCTCTCAAAGCATTGGGATTACAGGCGTGAGCCACTGTGCCCGGCTTTCACCATTGTTATATATTACATCAACTGTCTGTTGGGATCTGTTCCTCTTCTGTTTCACTGACGTTTTCATCATTTTCTTGACTATTCTTAGAAAGGTGACCCTTGGCCAGATAGAAATCTATGCTGAAGGTGGGCAGCCCAGATTAGCGTGTGCTCCTGGCAAGACCCCCTCCTCCTGCCTATATGGGGTTGTTTCTGCATTGCATGATCACATGCACGTCTCTGCACTCTGCTTTTCTCCCTCACAACCTTGGCAGCCCCTCAGCCCCACCACCACTCTGCTGCAGACACGGGACTAATCTCATTACTGTCTTTATCCCTGTTTACATCGCCCATCACAAGAAGCCCAGATCCCTGCTCAGCCCTCCTCCCTGCATCTAATCCCCATCTGGCTCTGCTTCCCTTCTCCCCACCCCCAGCTACTGAAACTCTCCGCCAAGTCCCCAGAACTCAGGCACGGGAGGTCTTCTTTGAACTCTTCCTTCGCCTTCTGGCTCTTCTGACATTGCTTCCCCTACTGTGAGCCCAGGTGGTGACTGTTTTCCCTCCCTCCCTCCCCTGCCACTGGGCCGGCAGATAGGGGCCCTCCTTGCTCCACTTGCAGAACATGAGTTTCGCCCTCTTCCCCCAAACTCCCAGGTTTCAATCTCGTGTTATTTGACAGTACCATTGCTGCAGACATTCCACGACTAAACTCTTTGAGGAATGAGGTGACTCCTCATTCCTCGAAGAGTTTAGGCCAAGGGAGGTGGCACACGCCTGTAATCCCAGCACTTTGGGAGGCTGAACCCAGGAGGTCATGACCTGCCTGGGGAAAATAGTGAGATTCCATTCTACAGAAAACAATAAAAATGAAAAAAATAACCAGGCATGGTGGCATGTGCCTGTGGTCCCAGCTACTCAGGAGGCTAAGGTGGGAGGATCACTTGGGCCCTGGAGGTCAAGGTTGCAGTAAGCCATGATTGCACCACTGCACTCCAGCCTGGGAGACAGGGTGGATCCCATCTCAAGAAAAAGAAAAGAGAAATAGTTTAGCAGCAAACTCACTGTCCTCTCTAACACTGTTCTTGAGGTTCAGTTCATTCGGTGTCCATGTAGGTGACCCTTCCTACCCCAGCCTCTCAGTCCCTCCATGCATGGCCTCACCTTGCCCTGACCTCAACGCCGTCCCTCAGGATCAGACCTGGACAGGCCTCTCACCCCTGGGACTGCTAGGTGCTGCTTCCATCTGAGATCCAAGCTGCAGGTGCCCTTCCCTCTTCCCTCCCCACCATTTCTTCCTCTCCATTGCTTTGGGCACCCCCTTTCAGCCATTTTGTAGTTTGGGGTTTTGGCGATCTCCTACTTTTATCAAAGATAGGCTTTCTGTTACTGTACAGGATTCACCAATATGAGATCACTTGACGGGGACTTGAGCTGACATGAGCATCTATCTATTTCTGTAAAACTCAGCGGCATAAAACAACCACTGTTTTATTTGCTCGTGATTCTGTGGGTCAGCTGTTTGGCATGGCTCTGTGGGCAAGTCTTCCGCTGGTCTCCTCTGCAGTCACTCATGCGGTGGCAGTCATCTTGTGGCTTGACTGGGGCTGGATGCATGACCCAAGATAGCTAGCCCGATTGTCTCTCCGTGGGGCCTTTTGTCCTTCAGGAGGCCACTCCAGACTCGTTCCCTGGTAGTTTCAGGGCAGGGAGAGGGAAGTTGCAAGGCTCTGGAGAGCTGGCTCAGAACACCCACAGAGTGGCCAGAAGTGGTGGCTCACGCCGCTAATCCCAGAACTTTGGGAAGCCGAGGCAGGTGGATCATCTCAGGTAAAGTGTTCAAGACCAGCTGGACTGATTGGTGAAAACTTGACTCTACTAAAAATACAAAAAAATTAGCTGGGCATGGTGGGCTATTACAGCTGAGCATGTTTATAATCCTAGCTACTCAGGAGGCTAAGGCAGGGGAATCGCTTGAACTCAGGAGGCGGAGGGTGCAGTGAGCCGAGATTGTGCCATTGCACTCCAGCCTGGGCGACAAGAGTGAAAATCCGTCTCAAAAACAAAAACAAAAACCAGAAACACCCACAAAGTCACTGCTGCCACATTCTGTTGGTCCCAGCTGTCCAGCCCAAGGCCAACCCTGATTTAAGTGGGTGGAGAAGTAGACCCTGCCTCTTGAGGGGAGTTGCTGTCAAGTCACGTTGCACAGGTGCATGCATACAGAGAGGAGAGGGATTTGTGGCCATTTTATTTTAATTTATCAGTTTGTTACCTTGTACAGTTGAGGAGTTAGAAGTTTGCTTCGTTGACTGACTGTAATTTAGACTTAATAATGGCCTCCATTCAGTGAACTTGAGGTACTAGCAGTTCCCTGAATTAATGTAGAAAAAGGACTCCAAAAATGCAGGAAGAGAGAAATATGAAGTGGATTTATCACATGTGACCTGCACATCCCCTCCCCATTGCATCCCCTGGGATGCCTCAGGGGGACACCCAACCCTATAGGTCATTAGAAATATGTTAGTCAGGGGCGTACTGATATCCACATGAAGCTGTGTGCTGGCTGCGGCCGGGCATGGTGGCTCATGCCTATAATCTCAGCACTTTGGGACACCAAGGCAGCCGGATCATCTGAGGTTAGGAGTTCGAGACCAGCCTGGACAACATGATGAAACCCCGTCTCTACTAAAAACATACAAAAATTAGCCGGGTGTGGTGGAGGGCACCTGTAATTCCAGCTACTTGGGAGGCTGAGGCAGGAGAATCACTTGCACCCGGGAGGTGGAGGTTGCAGTGAGCAAAGATCAAGCCACTACACTCCAGCCTGGGCAACAGAGTGAGACCCTGTCTCAAACAAACAAACAGAAAGCCCTGTGCTGGCCAGGTGTAATTTGGGGAGACCCACCATTGAGATGGGCTCCCATATTCTTTTTTTTTTTTTTTTTTTTTTTTGTGATGGAGTTTTGTTCTTGTTGCCCAGGCTGGAGTGCAATGGCATAATCTCGGCTCACCGCAACCTCCACCTCCCGGATTCAAGCAATTCTCCTGCCTCAGCCTCCCGAGTAACTGGGATTACAGGCATGCGCCACCACGCCCAGCTAATTTTGTATTTTTAATAGAGACGGGGTTTCTCCGTGTTGGTCAGGCTGGTCTCAAACTCCCAACCTCAGGTGATCCGCCCACCTCAGCCTCCCAAAGTGCTGGGATTACAGGCTGAGCCACCGCGCCCGGCCAGGGCTCCCACATTTCTATAGGAAAGCTGGAGTTCTTTTTTTTTTTTTTTTTTTTTTTGAGATGGAGTCTTGCTATCACCTAGGCTGGAGTGCAGTGGCGTGATCTCGGCTCACTGCAGGCTCTGCCCCCTGGGGTTCACGCCATTCTCTTGCCTCAGCCTCCCAAGTAGCTGGGACAACAGGCGCCTGCCACCTCGCCCGGCTAGTTTTTTGTATTTTTAGTAGAGACGGGGTTTCACCGTGTTAGCCAGGGTGGTCTCGATCTCCTGACCTCGTGATCTGCCCGCCTCGGCCTCCCAAAGTGCTGGGATTACAGGCGTGAGCCACCGCTCCCAGCCGGAAAGCTGGAGTTCTGAAGCGGCAAAGGCCAAGTGTCCACATTTAGTCCCCAGAGACAGACATGTTGGACATTGGAGGATGGTAATCAGGATGGTTTGACCTGTACAGATTTGATGGTGGCTAATTAATCCTAGTGTCCCTAGGAATAAAATAGATGGGCAACCAATAAAATATCACTTGATCTATAGAACAGAAAAATCCCAGGTCTGGTGGCCAGCAATCTGACTTTGTTTCAGAATAATAGTCACAGCCTCTCACCCAGTTTTTGGACCTAAGGCAGTTCATGGGCCCAGAGCCCCTGAACTGAATCATGGCCAGGGTCCCTTTGAGATAAAATCTTGCAAAATTTCATGTGCATGTACTATAAATCTTCTCCAAAGCCTTCCTCAAAAGACCCCGCAGCCACTTACTAGGGTAACTGTATCCTGGGAAAAGGAACATTCTCAGACTTTTTGGAGATGACTAGATTCTGGCTTTGAGTTGCCATTGATTTCTGGAAACCATACGAACTAGTAGGGGCATAGAGGGCTCAGATGATAAATGCAATTTTGGCTAAAGTCAAAAGCACAGGGAGTCAAGTAGGAGCACAGACCCGTTCTGTGCTTATTTCCTTAGCTCTCGAATGGGTACTTGGCAAGTGGCAATTGGATCCTCACACTGGGCTGGGTGCGGTGGCTCACACCATAATCCCAGCACTTTGGGAGGCTGAGGCAGGAGGATCACCTGAGGTTAGGAGTTCAAGACCAGCCTGGCCAACATTGCAAAATCCTGTCTCTACTAAAAATACAAAGAAAAAACAATTAGCTGGGTGTGGTGGTGGGCCCTTGTAATCCCAGCTACTTGGGAGACTGAGGCAGGAGAATCACTTGAACCTGAGAGGTAGAGTTGCAGTGAGCCGAGATGACACCACTGCACTTTAGTGTACGTGACAGAGTAAGACTCCATCTCAGAAAACAAACAAACAGCCGGGTGTGGTGGCTCATGCCTGCAATCCTAGCACTTTGGGAGGCCGAGGCGGGCAGATTCCCTGAGGTCAGGAGTTCAAGACCAGCCTGGCCAACATGGTAAAACCCCGTCTCTGCTAGAAATACAAAAAATTAGCCAGGTGCAGTGACGTGCACCTGTAATCCCAGCTACTCTGGAGGCTGAGGCAGGAGAATCGCATGAACCCGGGAAGTGGAGGTTGCGGTGAGCCGAGATCATGCCACTGCACTCCAGCCTGGGCTACAGAGCAAAACTTCATCTCAGGAACAAACAAACAAACAAACAGAAAAACAAACCTGAATCCCTGAATCCTCATGTTGGCTCTCAGAACCATTGAATAAAGGCTGTTGTGGTATGAAGGATCACAAGAAAGGAGCCAAGAGCTTTCTCTCTCTCTCTGGATGGTAAACTAAAAGTAATGCTGCATGCTGGGGTAACTTCAGGGACGAGGCTGCCTGTCAGACCCTCATTTTTGTTTTTTGTTTTTTGAGACAGGGTCTCACCCTGCTGCCCAAACTGGAGTGCAGTGGCATGATCATAGCTCACTGAAGCCTTGAACTTGTAGGTTCAAGCCACCCTCCCACCTCAGCCTCTTGAGTACTGGGACTACAAGTGCATGCCACCATGCTCAGCTAATTTTTGTACGTGTGTACAAACAGGGTTCTTGCTCTGTTGCCCAGGCTGGTCTCGAACTCCTGGACTTGTCATTCTCCCATCTTGGCCTCCCGAAGTGCTGGGATAAAGACCCGCCACACCTGGCCTCACACCCGGCCTCATGCCCTCATTTATCTCACTTGTTTGGCTTGTGCAGAAGGCAGAAGGCTTTTAGAGAATTTCTGTAATTTATTGTAAACATAATCAGATAGTGACTCCAACTGTAGCTGCTGTGCCAGATGTGATATCTTTTTGGAGCAAATCAGCATATTCCCGCGTCCCTTGATATACCACTCTTGATCTGGCAAATGATTTTTTTCTCAATAACAATTTGCAAAAGTTAACAAAAGCCTTCTAATTTCATCTGATAGGCCCAACAGTATACCTTCGCGGTCTTGCCTCAAGGTTGATAACCCTCTTGTTCGCCCATAATCTAGTCTGCAGAGGTTTTAATCATTTTACTATCTCACAGAACATCATTGCATGAATGATAGTGTTTTCTTTGGAACTGATGAGCAGGTAGTGGCAAGGACTTTAGATTCCTTAGTAAGGCTTAAGCAAGTCAGAGGGTGGAGATAAATCTGGCTTGTCCTAATTTTTTTTTTTTTTTTTTTGTTTTGAGACGGAGTCTCGCTCTGTCGCCCAGGCTGGATTGCAGTGGCGCAATCTCGGCTCACTGCAAGCTCTGCCTCCCGGGTTCACGCCATTCTCCTGCCTCAGCCTCTCCGAGTAGCTGGGACTACAGGCGCCCGCCACCACGCCGGCTAATTTTTTGTATTTTTAGTAGAGACGGGGTTTCACCGTGGTCTCGATCCCCTGACCTCGTGATCCGCCCGCCTCGGCCTCCCAAAGTGCTGGGATTACAAGCGTGAGCCACCGCGCCCGGCCTTGGCTTGTCCTAATTAACACAACATTCTAGAACTACAGATTCATCATGATTGGGGGTAAAGTGTTCTGCTGATTTTAGTGGTGGGCCAAAGGAGCCACTTTGGCTTAGAGCAGGACTCAGCAAAGTATAGCCCTGGGGCCAAATTTGGCCTGCCATCTGTTTCTTTCTTTTAATTTAAATTGTATTTTTTGAATCGGTATTATATGCAAATGGTAAAACATTCAAAAGATAAAAATGAATATACAGTTGAAAGTAACTCTCCTTCTTCCTAACTTCCAACTAGCCAGTTTCCTTCCTCAGCTGCATCCACACTTGCTGGATTCCTACGCTGCAGGAGATGGTGAGATTCTAATCATAGAATTTTGTTTATTGCCTACTCCAACGTCATGAAGATTTACTCCTATGTTTTCTTCTAATAGGTTTGTGGTTTTGGTTCTCACGTCTAGGTCTTTGACTCATTTTGACCTAACTTTTGTATGAGGTAGGGGCCCAACTTCATTCTTTTGACACACAGATATCCAGTTATCCTAGCACTGTTAGTTGAAGACTGTTTTCCTCATTGAGTGGTCTTGGAGCCCTTGTCAAAAATCAGTTGACCATAGATATATGGGTTTATTTCTGGATTCAGTTCTATTTGATCTATATGTTTATCCTTATGTCAGTACCACACAGTTTTGATTATTAGAGCTTTGTAGTAAGTTTTGAAAGCAGAAGTATGAGTCTTCCAACTTTGTTCTTCTTTTTCATGAAGACTTTGGCTATTCAGGGTCTCTTGGATTTCCATATGAATTTAATTTAATTTATTTTTTTGTGTGACAGAGTCTTGTTCTGTTGTCTAGGCTGGAGTGCAGTGGCATGTTCTCAGCTTACTACAACCTCTGCCTCCAGGGCTTAAAGGATTCTCGTGCCTCAGCCTCCCGAGTAGCTGAGATTATAGTCATGTACCACCACACCCAGCTAATTTTTGTATTTTTAGTAGAGATAGAGTTTCATCATGTTGGCCAGGCTGGTCTCAAACTCCTAACTGCAAGTGATCTGCCTGCCTCGGCCTCCCAAAGTGCTGGGATTACAGGCATGAACCACCATGCCTGGCCTCCATATGAATTTTAGAATCAGCTTGTCCATTTTCACACATACAAAAAAGCAGGTGGAATTCTGATAATGATTATATTGAGTTGTAGAGTGATTTGGGGAGTATTGACGTCTTAACAATATTAAGTCTTCCAATTCATGAACACAAAATTTTTCCATTTATTTAGGTCTTTTTATTCATTTACTTGTCTATTTATTTAGGTCTTCTGTAATTTTTTGGATAATGCTTTGTAATTTTCAGTGCACCTGTCTTGCACTTCTTCTGTTAAACTTACCCCTAAGTATTTTACGATTTTGATGCTATAGTGAATGAAACTGTTCTTAAAATTTTATTTTCATTCGTATTGTCCATTGCTAATGTATAAACATACAACCTTTTTTTCTTTTTAAGAGACAGAATCTTGCTATGTTGCCCAGGCTGGCCTCAAACTCCTGGGCTCAGCAATTCTCTTGCTCAAGCAGTTCTCTTGCCTCAGCCTCCCTGGTAGCTGGGACTACTCACATAAACCACCATGCCCAGGTAAAATACAGCCAATTTTTGTGTCTTTATCTTGTATCCTGCAATTTTGCTGAACTCTTTTATTAGCTTTAATTTTTTTTTGTGACAGATGCCAGATTTTTTTTATAGACACATGGCGCCTCATAGTATAGACCATACTTCCAGTTTCCCTTGCAGCTTGATATGGCCAAAGGGTTAAGTTCTGGCTAATGATTATGAATGAAAGTAATGTGTGCAACGTTTTTTTTGAGACCAAGTCTCACTCTATCACCCAGTCTGGAGTGCAGTGGCGCGATCTCGGCTCACTGCAACCTCCGCCTTTTAGGTTCAAGCGATTCTCCTGCCTCAGCCTCCTGAGTAGCTGGGATTACAGGTGCCTGCCACCACGCCTGGCTAATTTTTTGTATTTTTAGTAGAGACGGGGTTTCACCATGTTGGCTAGGCTGGTCTCGAACTCCTGACCTCAGGTGATCCACCGGCCTTGGCCTCCCAAAGTGTTAGGATTACAGGCATGAGCCACCACGCCTGGCCTAATGTGTGCAGCTTTAACTTGTGCTGGCCCATCTCTTCTTTCCTGTTCCTCTTGCCTAGAATGCTGTCAGCCATCTTGGCCTGTCTTGCAAAAATCTGCCATCTGTTTTTATAGAGTTTTCCTGAAATATAGTAGGATTTCATAATCTTGTCTTTCTGGAATTGGTTTTACAGTCGCTGGTGTTAGAAGCATCGTCATCTTTGGTTTTACTTACATTAATTTCTGTCCCAGGCTGGCAGCTTGCTGCTTCTGTCCAACAAGTGTTCTTTTGGTAGCAACAGCAACACACATATTGTCATGGACTCACTGATCATGAAGAACAATCAGTTTCATTAGACTTATCTCTCTCTCTCTGTCCCTCCTGTAATTTTCCTTCCTGTTCTGGAACACTATGCTTAGTTTTTTGGTTCCTCTGCAGCTAAAAGCTCCTGCCTGCTCCACTCTGTCCTCTTATTCATTCTCTCTGGAGTCGGTGCCTCGTGCTCAGCCCCTCCTCTGCTGATGCAGTGTTTAAGGGTCCTTCTCCACTTCCATGGTGGCCAAATGCTTTGTGTGTGATGCCTGCTCTTGTCCAACTCACACCACACCACTCAGTTTGCATTCGAAATGGCCTCTTTTTCAAGTACAGTGTTTTTATTTTTATTTTTTAATTATTTATTAATTTTTTTGAGACAGAGTCTCACTCTGGCTCCCAGGCTGGAGTGCAGTGGCACGATCTCAGCTCACTGCAACCTTCGCCTTTTGGGTTCAAGCGATTCTCCTGCCTCAGCCTCCCGAGTAGCTGGGATTATAGGCACCTGCCACCATGCCTGGCTAATTTTTGTATTTTTAGTAGAGATGGAGTTTCACCATGTTGGCCAGGCTGGTCTACGAACTCTTGACCTCAGGTGATCCGCCTGTCTGGGCCTCCCAAAGTGCTGGGATTACAGGCGTGAGTCACCGTGCCTGGCCAGCATAATGTTTTTAAAGATTTATCCTTGTTGTCTATATAGGAGCATTTTGTATTGCTGAGTGGTATTCCACTGGGGGGATATGCCTCAGTTTGGTTATCCATTCTCCTGTTGATGGACATTTGAGTTTTTTTCAAGTACAACTTTATTTTTATTTTTATTTGAGGTGGAGTCTTGCCCTGTTGCCCAGGCTGGAGTGCAGAGGCATGATCTCGGCTCACTGCAACCTCTGCCTCCTGGGTTCAAGTGATTCTCCAGCCTCAGCCTCCCCAGTAGCTAGGATGACAGGTGCCCACCACCATGCCCAGCTAATTTTTATATTTTTAGTAGAGATAGGGGTTTCACCATGTTGGCCACGCTGGTCTTGAACCCCTGATCTCAAGTGATCTACCCGCCTTGGCCTTCCAAAGTGCTGGGATTACAGGTGTGAGCCAGTGTGCTGGGCCATTTTTAATTTTTGTATAGAGATGGGGTCTTGTTATGTTGACCAGGCTGGTCTGGAACACCTGGCCTCAAGCAATCCTCCCATCTCAGCCTCCCAAAGCGCTAGGATTACAGGTGTCAGCCACTACATCTGGCCAGTTTAAGTACAACATTTCTTAACCAGTATTTTGTTCTTGAGTGATCGTTTTTTTCCTCCCTCTCCACTTATTTCTTCCAGCTTAATCCTGGCTGCCTGTTAGAATCACCTGGGGAGCATTTAAAATCCCAGTGATCAAGTGCCCCTCAGACCACTTAGCCAAGGAACTCTGGGGGTGGGGCCCAGCATCAGTGTTTTTTTCAAGCCCCTCCAGGTGACTTCAATGCACAGGCAGCGAGAACTCCTGCATGAAGGCTTCTGGAGAAGTAGGAAGGCTTAGAATGTCGCTCACTCATCTTTCACTTCCTGTAGTAACTGTTTTGTTCTCTTAAGTCTGGTATGTTTTGTTTTCTTGAATTTTAAGGTGTTCAGACTTAATCTTCTCTCTGCTTGGTTTTGGGGTTCATTAAGCGTTTCTCTTTTCCTTCCTAAAGCTTTACTAAATTTCTTATTATAATCTTTTCATGAAGTACTGGCTTTCCATGTCTTTTTTTTTTCTGGAGACAGGGTCTCACTCTGTCGCCCAGGCTGGAGTGCAGTGGCGCGATCTTGGCTCACTGCAGCTTCCGCCTCCCGGGTTGGTTCAAGTGATTCTCGTGCCCCAGCCTCCCAGTAGCTAGGATTACAGGTGTGTGCCAGAAGGCCTAGCTAATTTTTGTATTTTTAGTAGGGACGGGATTTTGCCATGTTGGCCAGGCTGGTCTGGAACTCCTGACCTCAAGTGATCCACCCACTTTGGCCTCCCAAAGTTCTGGGATTACAGGCGTGAGTCACTGAGCCATGCCTTCTTTACATTCTTTTCTTCCTCGGTTCCCCCAAATCAGGGGCAGATTTTCTCTCATGTTTGCTTCATATCCTTCTGATTGTAGGTAAAATGACCTCTTTGATAAATTCTCCCTCTGTAGCTTGATTTCTTCAAAATATATCATAACTTTTGCTCTTCTGTTAATAAAATGACATTTTTACATAACTTATTTTTTAAAACATTTCTGCAGAGCCTGATGTTGAATCACTTCAGATCTTTTACTCTTTGTGGAAAAGAATGGTCCCGAGAAGAAAATGGCAAATGCACCGATTCTCATTAGAGGCTCCCAAGGTGCCCCAGGAAAACCAGGGATTCAGAATCCAAAACAACTGCACTCTGGTTGGCTGGCAGGCGGGCACCTCTTCTGTGTTGTTTCCCAGCCCTGTTCTCAAACACTGATGCCTTTCAGCTCATGTGCAAACCACAAGCTTCTCCTGACAGGTGGAATTTCCTCAGGACTGTCTGTCTGAGGTCTTGTTCTGCCTTCTCTGGTGGTGTCCTGTCCCTGTCATTTCTCTTCTGGGCCCTGACCCTTGTGCTCTTATTCATGGTTGTTCAGTTCCAGTGTCCTCCAGACGTTGTTGCTTGCTCCTGTGTGGGTCTCGGGGCTGGCCAGTGACAACGGTTTCTCCCCTGCAGGTGAGTCCATGTCTGTCTGCACCTGGATGGCATCACCTCCAAGCAGAAGCACTCCCACCCCACCTCTCCACCTCGAGGACGCCATCTGGAGGGGTGAGTTCCAGGGTCAGGGAACGCTTACAGGAGGGTGGAGGAGGACTGGGCGGCCTGGAGCAGGGGCCCAGGACCATGTTTAAGAGCTGGGGAGGAGGAGGGTGTGAAGCAAGAGGAGGAGCGGATGGGGATGGGGGGGGGAGAGGAGGGTGTGAAGCAAGAGGAGGAGCGGATGGGGATGGGGGAGGGGGAGCAGGAGGAGAGGATCTACTTGCGTCTCCAAGATTGGTTGCTGTTATTATCTGGTTCTAGCCATCAGGCAAGTCTTTACTGGATTACCTCCCGCCTGAACTATTCCCTTCCTCTTATCCGCAGGGCAGGGCAGGGTGGCTGAGCCCCTGCAGGCCCCAGCCCTGTGACTCAGCCACGAAAGCCCAATCTCCAGCCCAAGGGAACCAAGGGTATCTTCTTCATCACCCTTCCAGTCCTCTTCCCCTTCACCAGGCTACAGCCTCAGCTTGGCCCTCACCTCCACTCCTCTCCCCTCTCCCCTCTGCCCCCATTCCACTTCATCTCCCTCCCTCGCCTTAGGGCACCCCTGCCTGCTCCTTATGCTGGAGTTGATTTTCTACCATCTCAGCCAAGAGATCTCATCACCTAAAAAAGTGATGTGAACCTTAAGATCACATATGTCATATGGGGGTGAAGGTGGGGGTGGGGGCACTAAGGGCAGGGCAGCAGGTGGGTCAGCCCCAGGTGCTGGCAATAGGCGGGAGACCAGGTCTGCAGAGAACCTAAAAACAATAATGCGACTGATTAGCCCGTCTCTAAAAACAATAATGCAACTGATTAGCCCGTCTCTTTATCGTAAAACCCTGTGCTGGCAATGCTAAACAATGTTGGTGATAAAATGTTCCTCTCTCAAAATCTTTTGTTAGGATCTAAGTTTTATATAATTGCTTTGGTCATTGTTGAGTTTCTTTCCCTTTCTTTCTTTCTTTCTTTCTTTCTTTCTTTCTTTCTCTCTCTCTCTCTCTCTCTCTCTCTCTCTCTTTCTTCTTTTCTTTTTTTGAGACGGAGTCTTGCTTTGTCGCCAGGCTGGAGTGCAATGAAGGAATCTCAGCTCACTGCAACCTCCACCTCCTGGGTTCAAGTGATTCTCCTGCCTCAGCCTCCCATGCCCAGCTAATTTTTGTAGTTTTAATAGAGGCAGGGTTTCACCATGTTGACTAGGCTAGCCTCAAACTCCTGACCTCATGTGATCCGCCTGCCTCAGCCTCCCAAAGTGCTGGGTTTATAGGCGTGAGCCACTGCACCCAGCCTTGAGTTTCAATTAAAAAAAACAAACAAAAAAACCCCTCTGTCTTCGGGGAGGGAGAGCATCAGGATAAATAGCTAATTCATGCTGGGCTTAATACCTAGGTGATAGGTTGATAGGTGCAGCAAACCATTATGGCACACATTTACCTATGTAACAAAACTGTACATCCTGCACATGTACCCAAGAACTTAAATGAAACTATTAATCCGCTATATCCTTCAAATTAGCATATTTTAATTACTTATCCTTTATATTCTACATGGAAACTAATTCGGAAAATTACGGCCCCCCCCCCGCCCCCCGCCCCCCCCCCCGCCACCACAACAAACACAGGTACTTATTCAGAGAGTAGGTCCCTAAAGATTTAAAATGCTTTCTGCTCTCTTCAGTGTGGTTTGTTTCTTTAGCCCCACTGTACAACATACTCCTGCATTTAGTGAATATGAAATAAATGATGGTACACAGAGTGTATAGTAGTGATTGTACGCTGTGCTTGTAAAAATGATTAAACAACTTGAATCATTTCAATTCAATTAATTATATGATTGCTTAGAGTTTTAATTTGTTTTTAATTCTTTTTTTTTCTAGTTGAGATGGGGTCTTGTGATGTTGCCCAGACTGGACTGGAACTCCTCGGCTCAAGCCATCCTCCCGCCCTAGTTTCTTTTTCTTTTTTCTTTTTTCTTTTTTTCTTCTTTTTTTAGACAGTCTCACTCTGTTGTCCAGGTTGGAGTGCAGTGGCACAATCTCAGCTCACTGCAACTTCCACCTCCCAGGTTCAAATGATTCTTGTGTCTAGACCTCCTGAGTAGCTGGGAATACAGGTGTCCACCACCACGCCCAGCTAATTTTTGTATTTTTAGTAGAGACAGGGTTTCGCCATGTTGGCCAGGCTGGTCTCGAACTCCTGACCTCAAATGAACCACCCGCCTCGGCCTCCCAAAGTGTTGGGATTACGGGCATGAGCCACCGCACCTGGCCTGCCCTAGCCTCTTGAATAGATGGGATTACAGGTGCCTGCTGCCATGCCTGTAATCCCATCCCAAATCCATAAATTCGGCTGTTTTTTGAATTTAAAACAGCAAAATAGAATGTCAGCCTAAGGTGTAGTTTTTTTAAATCAGTATAAATTTTAATGGGTACGTGAAATCTTTCATTTGATTGAATAATATTTTTAAAATTTGAAGTTAATCTTTTGTTTTAAAATTAAATAATGAAGAAGAAAATAATTATTACTGAGAACATGATTATTAGCTGAAAATCATTTCTTGTACAGAGAAGGGGGCATTGGAATTGTCCCCCAGGGTATGAAAGGTGTGAGTTCTATGCTGAGCGCAGGCGTGGGAGCCCTTGCTCAGCCATCCCGGGAGCTCTACTGTGCCAGACTATTAGCTTGGGCTTCCCATCCTGGATGGCTGAGCTTCACCTTTGAATATTTTCCTCAGGAGGAGCTCACAAGAGCAACATTCCTTGAGTTTTGCCTGTTCAGAAATGTTTGGGCTGGGTATAAACGTCTTGGGTTACATTTGCATCTTTCAGGATTTCTAGGTGTTGTTTGCTCCGCTGTCCTATAACATTGGGTCGCAGTTGCAGAGATGGGTGAGCCCCGCACATTCTTTTCTTCTTACAGGTGATTTGGTCTGTTAGCCTGTCAGTTCAAAGAATTGTATCCTTATCTTTGAAAGTCAGTTCATTTGGAAATGTTGACTGTTTATATCCACTTTTACTGGGACATGGCCTTGGAAGATGCATAATCCTGTTTTCTTAGTGCTGGAAACAGTTTCAGGATTCTGTCTTCAAGTTTGTTCCTTTGTTTCCTTAGGAACTACAACTGCGTATCGATTAGCGATCTTGTCCATTTGCCATATGTCATTTCCTTTTAGCTATCTAGGAAGAAGAGCTTATAGGGTAAACTTCCCATTTAACTACCTCCTTTCCATTTGCTCACTCACCTTGTTACAGTCCTCCCTGTGTTTTTGGTGGCATCTGCTTTTCCTGTGATACTTTCCATTTTCTCTTCTCCTCTGTGCTGCTTTAATTTTTCTCTTCCACGTATTTCCTGGGTTTTGCCAGCTCTTTCTGTCTCTCTTTTTTGAGACACAGTCTCACTCTGTCACCCAGGCTGGAATGCAGTGGCACAATCCTAGCTCACTACAGCCTAGCACTCCTGGGCTCGAGAGATCCTCCTGTCTCAGACTCCAAGTAGCCAGGACTGCAGGCCTGCACCACCATGCCTGGCTTTTTTTTTAATTAAAAAAAAATTTTTTTTTTCAAGATGGAGTCTTACTCTTTCGCCCAGACTAGAGTGCAGTGGTGCTTTCTCGGATCACTGCAATCTCTGCCTCCTGGGTTCAGGTGATTCTCCTGCCTCAGCCTCCCAAGTAGCTGGGATTACAGGTGCCCACCACCAGAGCCGGCTAATTTTTGTATTTTTTTTTAGTAGAGATGGGGTTTCACCATATTGGCCAGGCTGGACTTGAACTCCTGACCTCGTGATCCACCTGCCTCAGCCTCCCAAAGTGCTGGGATTACAGGCGTGAGCCACTGCACCTGGCCATTTAAAAAATACATATCTATAAATTTTTTTTTTAAGAGATGGGGTCCCTCTTTGTCACCCAGGCTGAAATGCAGTGGCATGATCATAGCTCACTGCTGCCTCAAATTCCTAGGCTCAATCAATCTTCCTCACTCAGCCTCCTGAGTAGCTGGGACCACAGATGCATGTCATGCCCAGCTAATTTTTAAATTTTTTGTAGAGATGGGATCTTGCCATCTTGCCCAGTCTGGTGTAGAACTCCTGGCCTCAAGCAATCCTCCCATCTTAGCCTCCCAAAGTGCTAGGATTACAGGCAAGAATCTACTAGGCCTGGCCTATTCTTAATTTTTTGTAGAGATGGGGGGGGGGGTCTCACTATGTTGCCCAGGGTGGTCTTGAACTCCTGGCCTCAGGTGATCCTCCCCACTCAGACTCCCAAAGCACTGGAATTACAGGCATGAGCAACCATGCCTGGCCTTAGTTTCTTTCTTTTTTTTCTTTTTTTTTTTTCTGAGACAGAGTCTTGCTCTATCACCCAGGCTGGAGTGCAGTGGCATGATCTTGGCTCACTACAACCTCCACCTCCCGGGTTCAAGTGATTCTCCTGCCTCAGGCTCCCAAGTAGCTGGGATTACAGGCACTTGCCACCATGCCTGGCTAATTTTTGTATTTTTAGTAGAGACAGGGTTTTACCATGTTGGTCAGGCTGGTCTCGATCTCCTGACCTCAAGCAATCCACCCGCCTCAGCCTCCCAAAGTGCTGGAATTACAGTCGTGAGCCACCGTGCCTGGCAACCTTAGTTTCTTATTTGTGCTTTGGCTTTATGGAAGAGTTTATTTTTTAAAAAATTTTAAATGAAATACTTATTTGAATTTTTCACCTGCTCAGTGGTAAAAATTTTCTAATAAGTGTTCTTCGGTTTTTGCATATTTATCTTGTTCCTTTCTTCCTTTTTTCTTTTTTTTAAATTTATTTTTTATTTTGTAGAAACAATGTTTCCTTATGTCGGCCAGACTGGTCTCGAATTCCTGGGCTCAAGTGATCCTTGCCTCTTAGCCCCTCAAAGTTCTGGGATTATAGGCATAAGCCACCACACCTGGCCCCTTTCCTCCTTTTTTCTTCTAGTGTCTTTGCATAGATCCCCTACTGATTCATCTTTAATTTATTTGAGAGGGTGAGCTTTTCAGGTGGGGTAAGACCCAGGGCCTTTTCCAAGGAGTAAGTCAATGCTGGGGCAGAGCTGTCAACTGCCAGGCTGACTGTGGAAGGCACGCCCCAACATGCACACAGAGCCCCTGGGCAAAGGCTTGCTGGTTCCAGGTGGTGACAGAAATCTGTGTAATCATTAGCTGACCACTAAACTAACCAAGAAAAGACTTCAGTAGCCATATACAACACAGAATATAGACTTCATAGAATTAAGTCAGAAAAGTCACTAAGCAAACAACAGTAATTACAACAAATCCTGAGGAGAGAGAAGAATCTATTTCTAGAGCTGCCACATCTTATTATTCAAAATGTCCATTTTTCAAAAAAATTATGAGACATGAAAAGGAAAAAGAAAGTATGGCCCATACACAGGAAAAAAAGCAACCAATAAAAACTGTTTCTGAGGAAATCCAAACAATGAACCTACTTGAAAAAAATACTTAATCAGCTATTTCAAATATGTTTAGCCAGGCACTGTGGTGGGCACCTGTAGTCCCAGCTACTCAGGAGGCTGAAGTGGGAGGATTGTAGGAGTTTGAGACCAACCTGGGCAAAATAGTGAGACCTCCATTTCAAAAAAAGTTTAAAGAACTAAAGAAAACCGTGTCTAAAGAATTAAATGAAAGTATAAGAATAACTTACCAAACAGAATATCAACAAAGATAGGAATTATAATAAAGAACCAAGTAGAAATTCTGGAGTTGAAAAGTACAATAACTGAAATGAAAAATTCACTAGAGGGGCTCAACAACAGATTTGAGCAGGCAAAGAATGAGTGACCTTGAAGATAGGTTAACTGAGATGATCTAGTTTGAGGAAGGGGGAAAGGAGAGAATGAAGAAAAAGGAACAGACTAAGATCTGTAGGACATCATCAAACATACCAACATACACAAAATGGGAGTCCCCAAAGGAAAGGGACAGAGAAAGGTGAGGAAAACATTTGAAGAAAAAAGTGGCCAAAAGTGTCTCATATTTTATTAAAAACATTGTTTACTTCAAGCAGAATAAACTCAAAGACATTCACACCTAGACACATTATAATCAAACGATTGAAAGTCAAAGCCAAAGAGAATTTTGATGGCCGGTTGCTGTGGCTGATGCCTGTAATCCCAGCACTTTGGGAGCCCAAGTCCAGTGGATCACCTGAGGTCAGGAGTTCTAAACCAGCCTGGGCAATATAGTGAGATCCCATCTCTATTAAAAATACAAAAATTGGCTGGGTGTCGTGGCTCACACCTGTAATCCAGCATTTTGGGAGGCCGAGGTGGGTGGATCACAAGGTCAGGAGTTCAAGACCAGCCTGGCCAAGATGGTGAAACCCTGTCTCTACTAAAAATACAAAAATTAGCTGGGCGTGGTGGTGGGTACCTGTAACCCCAGCTACTTGAGAGGCTGAGGCAGGGAATTGCTTGAACCTGCTTGAGGAGGTGGAGGTTGTAGTGAGCCAAGATTGTGCCACTGCACTCCAGCCTGGGTGACAGAGTGAGACTCCATTTCAAAAAAAAAATTATCCATCTCAAAAAAAAAAGTATCTGGGTATGATGGTGGGCGCCTGTAGTCCCAGCTACTTGGGAGACTGAGGCAGGAGGATTGCTTGAATCTGTGAGGTGGAGGTTACAGTGAGCTGAGATCGTGCCACTGCACTCCAGCCTGGACAACAGAGTGAGACTGTCTTAAAAAAAAAAAATCACAATTTTGAAAGTAGCAAGAAGTAGCAAGAGAGAAGCTACTCATTGCAGACAGCCATCCTCAATAAGATTCACAAGTAATTCCTCATCAGAATCTATGGCAGCCAGAGGGCAGAGGGAAGAGGGAGAAATTAAGACATTCCTAGATAAACATATATCGTCTCTACAAAAAAAAGAAAAAAAAAAAAAGCCAGGCATGGTGGTGTACACCTCTAATCCCAGCTACCCAAGAGTCTGAGGCAGGAGGATCACTTGATCCTGGGAGTTTGAGGATCATGCCGCCGTACCTCAGTCCAGGTGATGGAGTGAGACCCTGTCTCTAAAAAAATTTTTTAAAATGAAGATCTGAGCAGGAGTAGTAGTGTGCACCTGTAGACCCAGCTGCTCCGGATCCTGAGGCAGGAGGATCACTTGAGCACAGGAGTCTGAGGCTGTATGTGCTATGATCATGCCTGTGAATAACCACTGTACTCCAGCCTTGGCAACATAGTGAGACTGTGTCTCTGGGGAAAAAAAAAAAAGGAAATATTTTAAATCAATAACTTAAGCTTCCATCTTGAGAAACTAGAAAAAGAAGATCAAACTAAACGAGAAGCAAGTAGAGGGAATAAGATCATAAAAGTTAGAGTAGAGATAAATCAAATAGCGAATAGAAAAACAGTAGAGTAAATCAATGAAACCAAGAATTGGGTTTTAAAAAGATTAACAAAATCGACAATGCAAAGCTACTCTTCTCCCATCACACAGTCTGATTTCTGCAAATATGGTGTTTCAGTTATCTATTGCTGTATGCCAAATCACCCCAAAACGTAGTGGCTTAAGACAGCAGCAACCATTTAAATAAAAATTCTGTATTTTAGGCAGGCTCTGTGGGTATGACTCAACTCTGCCTCCACATGGTGGTGGCTGGAATTGCAGCCATCCAGAAGCTCAACTGGGCTGTAACTTCCAAGATGTTCCACTCACAGCTGGTAGTTGGTGCTGTTAGCTAGGGCTACAGTTCTGGGCTTTTCCTTGTTCCATCTTGGGCTTCCTTACAGCATGGCAACTGCATTCCAAGAAGGAGTGCATTCCAAGAAGGAGTGGAAGCTGCCGATGTCCTGGAGACCAGCCTTGAAAAGTCACACAGCATCACTTCTGACACCTTCTATTGGTCAAAGTGTGACACAGCCTGTCCAAATTCAAGGGGAGGGGAAACAGACTCCACTTTTTCATGGGAGGAGTGGCAAAGAAATTGCAGCCATCTTTATTCCATCACATATGACTTGCCTGCATGATTCCTCAATTGGCTGCTTTTCCTTTGTTCCTTGGGAGCAAAGCAGACCCAGGGGTGTTCTGGCAGCTGCTGTTGATCTCCTCCAGTTGCTGCAAATAAGATTGATTGATTTTATTTATTTATTTATTTGAGATGGCGTTTCGCTCTTGTTGCCCAAGTTGGAGTGCAATGGCGCGATCTCAGCTCACTGCAATCTCTGTCTCCTGGGTTCAAGCAATTCTCCCGCCTCAGCTTCCCGAGTAGCTGAGGTTACAGGCATGCGCCACCATGCCTGGATAGTTTTGTATTTTTAATAGAGACGGGGTTTCTCCATGTTGGTCAGGCTGGTCTCAAACTCCCAACCTCAGGTGATCCACCCACCTGGGCCTCCCAAAGTGTTGGGATTACAGGCGTGAGCCAACGTGTCCAGCCAAGATTTTATTTTTATACACTAGGGTGTGCCCCTCGCCCTCAAGACATGCACTTTGCTGCTTCTCACATTTGGGTGTGTGTAGGGGGATGGGAAACCAGGCAGAGAGGTCATGGGCACAGACTCTGGGGCCAGATGGCCCGGGTTTGAATTCTGCCCGTGTCATCTGCTTACTGCGTGACTGTGCGCAGTCACGTCATCTTTCTGAGCCTCAGCGTCATTGCAAATGCTGTGCAAGTGTTTGCTTCTGCAGTTGCTGCTGCTCTGACTATCTGCAGCCACAGGCACCCTCTGTGATCTTCTTCCTGTCCCTCTGCTGGATCCTTGCTGCTTTCAGCACTCTGGCCTATTTTAGAACTCAGGATCTCGGGTAGCTTCTAGGTTTACTGGAAATGGATTTTATGTTTCTGTATCCCATTCTCCATGTTGCTTCTCATGATTTTTGAGAGGAGGGAGGAGAATGCTAATTTTATTCTACCATACACAAACCAGAAGTCCAACAAAAATAATTTTTTTTGAGACAAGGTCTTGCTCTGTCACCCAGTCTGGAGTGCAGTGGTGTGATCTGGGCTCACTGTAACCTCTGCCTCCCAAGTTCAAGCAATTCTTGTGCCTCAGCCTCCGAAGTAGCTGGGATTACAAGCACGGGTCACCATACCGGGCTATTTTTGTATTTTTAGTGGAGACGGGGTTTCACCATGTTGGCCAGGCTGGTCTTGAACTCCTGACCTCAGGTGATCCACCCACCTCAGCCTCCCAAAGTGTTGGGATTACAGGCATGAGCCACCGTGCCTGACCCAACAAAAACAATTTTGAAGAGGAACAAGAATAAGCTTTCACCACCAGCTATCATGATTAAAACTATGGTCTTGGCACATGGATAGCTGTGTGTCTTCGTCTCTCTTTCTCTCTCTGTATCCATCCTAATGGAACAGAATTGGCAGCCTAGAAAGAAATCTAGCGGGTGCAGGAGTTTGGCTCTGACAGAGGTGGCATAACAAACCGTGAAGGAAAGAATGGACTAAGTGGTACGTGGTGCTGAAAAAGCTAATATTAGATCCTTACCTTCCACCATACAAAGTACATTCTAGACTAAATACCTATGTAGTGTCCATTTAAATATAGAGGGCCTAGCCGGGTGCAGTGGCTCACACCTATAATCCCAGCACTTTGGGAGGCCGAGGCGGGTGAATCACCTGAGGTCAGGAGTTCGAGACCAGCCTGGCCAACATGGTGAAACCCTGTCTCTACTACAGATACAAAAATTAGCCAGGTGTGGTGGCACACACCTGTAATCCCAGCTACTCAGGAGGCTGAGGCAGAAGAATTGCTTGAACCCAGGAAGCGGAGGTTGCAGTAAGCTGAGATCACACCATTGCACTCCAGCCTGGGCAACAGAGTGAGACTCCATCTCAAATAAATAAAAATAAATAAAAAATAAAAATGGTGGGCCTAACATACACTCTTCTCCCCATGGAAGCCCCTTTCCTCTGAAAAGACAGTCAAGGAATTTAAGAAATATAAAGCCAAAAGGACAAAGGGAATGAACAGGACAGGAGAGAGCAGCACACAGCGCTGGCAGAATTTTGGAAGCTGGAAAGGGGATGGCTGGAGGGTGACAGAGTCAGCAGCAGGGAGAAGGTGGCACCAAGTATGCAGAGGACCTGGCCAGCCAAAAGGAAGTGGGTTTGTAATGCAGAGCCTGCACAAGGCAGCAGGTGCTTCTGAAGGGCGGGGGTTCAGCATGGGGCTGAAAGAGAGGAGAAGCTGAAAGTCTTCCAGAGACCACTCTCATCGCATGCAGCCAGGCACTGCCCCTCCCTGCTCCAAGCAGAACACTGGCCTCTTCTCTGGCAAGGCTGTGCCATATACATGCTCGATTTGGTGACCTTGGCAACCCCAGACTCAGCTGAGGATGGAGGGAGGTAACAACCTGGAAAGAGCATGGGTGAGTGGACGCTGACTTCCAGGAAAATTCCTCTCTGGGGAAATGGACCAGCTCAAGAGGAAAGAGCCACAGAGACTTCCATTCTGGGGCTTCCCAATAACCTTTCTTTTCTTTTTTCTTTTTTATTAATAGAGACAGGTTCTTGCTGTGTTGCCTAGACTGGCCTTGAACTCCTGGGCTCAAGCAATCCTGCCTCTGCCTCCTAAAGTGCTGGGATCACAGGTGTCAACCACCTTGCCCAGCCCCCAATAACCTTTCATATGACAAGTTGCTAAGCCTCATCTATAATCAAGAACATAGAAATCAAAGCAACAGTGAGATATAATGTCCCATAAAATTGGAAAAAAGTAATGGATTTGCTAAAACCAAATGGTGGTAAATATGTAGGAAACCCGAACTCATATTCACACTGATGGTTGGGTAAACCGGTACAATTACTTGGGAGTTTGTCAATACCTAGTGAAGCTGCAGATGCTTAGACCCTATGTAAACTTTCATACATGGACACAAGGAGACAGGTGTACAAGGATATGTGTCATAGCACTGTTCACAATACTAAAATTTGGAAACAACTGTGCCCCAAGAATGGAATAAATATAGTTGATAAGTTGTCTCTTTAAAAAAAAAAAAAAAAAAAAGCTCTTTCGCCATCTTTCCACGACGCCACAATGGTGTGCATCAATGTCCTGGCGGATGCTCTCAAGAGCATCAACAATGCCGAAAAGACAGGCAAACGCCAGGTGCTAATTAGGCCGTGCTCCAAAGTCATCGTCCAGTTTCTCGCTGTGATGATGAAGCATGGTTACACTGGTGAATTTGAAATCATTGATGATCACAGAGCTGGGAAGATTGTTGTGAACCTCACAGGCAGGCTAAACAAGTGTGGAGTGATCAGCCCCAGATTTGATGTGCAACTCAAAGATCTAGAAAAATGGCAGAATAATCTGCTTCCATCCCAGCAGTTCGGTTTCATTGTACTGACAACCTCAGCTGGCATCATGGAACGTGAAGAAGCAAGACGAAAACACACAGGAGGGAAAATCCTGGGATTCTTTTTTCTAGGGATGTAATACATATATTTACAAATAAAATGCCTCATGGAAAAAAAAAAAGACAGGGTCTTGCTCTGTCACTCAGGCTGGAGTGCAGTGGCAAAATCATGGCTCACTGCAGCCTAGAACTCCTGGGCTCAAGCGATCCTCCCACCTCAACCTCCCCAGTAGCTGGGACTAACCATGCCACCCTAACCATCTAATTTTTAAATTTTTTGTAGAGATGAGGTTTCACTACGTTTCCCAAGCTGGTCTCAAACTCCTGGACTCGAGTGATCCTCCCACCTCAGCTCTCTAGTAGCTGGGACTATAGGCATATGCCACTACATGGGCTAATTTTATTTTATTGATTGATTGATTGATTGATTGAGACAGAATCTCGCTCTGTCGCCCAGGCTGGAGTGCAGCAGTGTGATCTTGGCTCACTGCAAGCTCCGCCTCCTGGGTTCATGCCATTCTCCTGCCTCAGCCTCCCGAGCAACTGGGACTACAGGCACCTGCCACCGCACCTGGCTAATTATCATTATTATTTTTTTTTTCGTATTTTTAGTAGAGACAGGGTTTCACTGTGTTAGCCAGGATGGTCTCAATCTCCTGACCTCATGATCCGCCTGCCTCGGATTCCCAAAGTGCTGGGATTACAGGTGTGAGCTACCGTGGTTGGCCTTATTTATTTATTTTTTTAAAGAGACGAGGGTCTCACTATGTTGCCCAGGCTGGTCTTGAATTCCTGGCCTCAAGGGATCCTTCCACTTCAGCCTTCCAAAGTGTTGGGATTACAGGCATAAGCCATCATACCTGGCTGATCCTGTCTCTAAAATAAAAAATTTAAAAAGTGAGTTGCAAAAGCATCACCCTTTTCAACCAGATCCTTAACTGTAAGCAACAGAAAATCCTTCTGACTTTAAGCAGGAAAAGGATTCATTGGAAGGGTATTGGGTAGTTCACAGAATCGCTGAGAGAGCTGAGGAACCAAGATCCAAGACTAAACCATTTCTGCAGTTAAGCCCCAGCCCTTCGGCTGGCACAACCATTGCCTGCCAGCTCTGGGCAGGGACAAGGGAAGCTGCCTCTGATACTACTGCCTCTGCCACCCTGGAAATTTTCCACAATTGCTTCTGCCTCGTGCAGCCTCTGCAACTCTAGTGCTAAATGCCAAGTTAGGGAAAGTGGGTCTGGCTGGCAGAGCCTAGGTTACATGCCTACCCCTATCGCAAGGGCAGGCGGGCAGCTGGCCTTTCAGCCTTTATGGTGGAAGTGGGCTCAGCCTCCTACATAGGAGGGGGTCTCAAACACTGAGCAGCTAAAAGAATGATAAATGGGGCTGGGCTCAGTGGCTCACACCTGTAATCCCAGCATTTTGGGAGGCCGAGACGGGTGGATCACCTGAGGTCAGGTGTTCGAGACCAGCCTGGCCAACATGGTGAAACCCCATCTCTACCAAAAATACAAAAATTAGCTGAATGTGGTGGCAGGTGCTTGTAATCCCAGTTACTTGGGAGGCTGAGGCAGGAGAATCGCTTGAACCCAGGAGGTGGAGGTTGCAGTGAGCCAAGATCATGCCATTGCACTCCAGCCTGAGTGACAAGAGTGAAACTCTGTCTCAAAAAAATAAATAAAAATTAAAAAGAATGATAAATGGGCACATCGCTATCATTTATGTAAAACTGATAAACACCCAAAGCAATGGACTAGATTGTGAATACAGAGATGGGTAGTTAAAGTATAAATCACTAATAGGAATGATATACACTAACTCCCGGAGTGTAGGTACCTCTGAGAAGGGAAGGTAAAGGAAAAGATGTGGGACTCTAGTTGTATCTGTAACATTTTGTTTCTTAAAAATGAAACCTCTGGTCTGAGCGTGGTGGCTCACGCCTGTAATCCCAGCAAATTGGGAGGCCAAGACAGGAGGATTGCTTGAGGCCAGGAGTTCGAGACTAGCCTGGGCAACATAGTGAGACCCTCATCTCTACAAAAAAACCCAAAAAGTAGCCAGAGATGGTGGCACATACCTGTAGTCCCAGCCACTAGGGAGGCTGAGGCAGGAGGATTGCTTGAGCCCAGGAGGCGAAGGCTGCAGTGAGCCATGATCAAGCCACCGCACTCCAGCCTGGGTGACAGAGTGAGACCCTGTCTCAAAAAAATAAAAGAAAACCTCTCGAACAAAGATGGCAAAAATGTTAATATCTGTCTATGCTGGTGGTGGGTACATGGGTATCACTATATTCTATACTTAACTGTAAGGAAATATTTCCTAATTACAAATGGAAAAAAATTACTTCAATGAATCAGAAATATGTGCCAAGCAGCTCAGGTCCCTTCAGGTGTTTCCTTATGTAACCATTTACTTGTGAATTAGCCCTGTGCCCACCAAAGGAAGTAGAAAGCTTTGCTTGCTCGCACCCGCCTGTCTTTCCATGTGTCGCGTTCTCAGTGAGAATGGCAGGGCACTTGGCTGAAACTGTGAGGCTGATGAATACGTGGCCTAGTGCTGGTTACTGGAAAGGAGTGATTCATTTCATTACTGAAATTCTAAGTCCCTAGGCTGGGCGTGGTGGCTCACACCTGTAGTTCCAGTACTTTGGGAGGCTGAGGCAGGTGGATAGATCCCTTGAGGTCAGGAGTTCGAGACCAACCTGGTCAACATGGTGAAACTCCGTCTGTACTAAAACTACAAAAATTAGCTGGGTGTGGTGGTGCATGCCTGTAATCCCAGCTACTTGGGAGGCTGAGGCAAGAGAATTGCTTGAACCCAGGAGGCGGAGGTTGCAGTGAGCCATGATCGTACCACTGTACTCCAGCCTGGGCAACAGAGTGACTCTGTCTTAAAAAAAAAAAAAAATTCTAAGCCCCTTAACAAGCCTTCTGAGAAGTTATCTAGTTTGGAAAATCAGAGACAAGAAGAGAAGAGAGAACAAGAATCTCAGAAAAGTGGGAAAGATTTTGTCAAAAAAAGCTTTTGTTCAGACATTGACTCTACTGCATCCAGTAGGAATGAATTAGTGTGTTTCTATGATTTTTTCTTTTCTTTTCATTGGAGTCAGGGTCTTGCTCTGTCAACCAGGCTAGAGTGCAGTGGCACCACCTTAGCTCACTGCACCCTCTAACTCCTGGGCTCAAGTGATCCTCCCACTTTAGCCTTCCAAGTAGCTGGAACTACAGGCGTGCCCCACCACTGTCGGCTAATTTTAAAATTTTTTGTAGAGACGAGGTCTCAGTATGTTGCCCAGTGTGGTTTCAAACTCCTGGGCTCAAGCAATCTTCCCACCTCAGCCCCCCAAAGTGCTGGGATTACAGGCGTGAGCTACTGTGCCCAGCCTATATATGATTTTTAATAACAGGATATCAGTTTCTCCCTGTCCAGCTTCCCACCCCTACCCCATAAATGTTTAGCAAATATTTAAAGACTATAGGTTTGAAAGGTTACCAAATTGTGAATCTGTCAGGGTTACCACATCTCAGCTTGGCCCTGAGTATACTTCCTGGAACATATGTGAGTGTAATATATATTAGCTATTATTACTCAATGACCATAAAAAGGAAAAACAGCAGCAACAACAACAACAACAACAAACAAATAAAAAATGGGCAAATGCCCAGTGTGGTGGCTCATGCCTGTATTCCCAGCACTTTGGGAGGCCAAGGTAGGAGCATCACATGAGTCCAGGAATTCAAGACCAGTCTAGGCAACAGTGAGACTCTGTTGCTAAAAACAAAAAGCTAGGTGTGGTGGTACATGCCTGTAACCCCAGCTACTCAGGAGGCTGAAGTGTGGAGATCACTTGAGCCCAGGAGTTCGAGGTTACAGTGAGCTATGATCACATCACTGTATTCAAGCCTGGGTGCCGCAACAAGACCTTGTCTGTAAAAAACAGAAGGAAAAAAAGGGGAGAAAGACTCGAATAGACATTTCTCTGGAGGTGATACACAAATGGTCAACAAGCATATGAAAAGATGCCCCACGTCGCTAACTTCCAGGCAAATGCAAATCAGGACCACAAAGGGATAACACCTCACACTCACTAGAATGGCTGCTCTAAAAACAAAAATGAAAATAACAAGTGTTGGTGAGGACGTGGGCAATTGGGACCTTTGTGCACTGTCAGTGGGAGTGTAAAATGGTGCATCTGCTGTGGAAACTGTATGACAATTCCTCAAAAAATTAAAAATAGAGTTACCCTTTGATCCAGCAATTCTACTTGTGGGCACAGAACCAAAAGAATTAAAAGCAAGGTCTCTAGGAGATATTTGTATAGCTACGTTCATAGAAGCATTATTCACAATAGCCAAAGGTGGAAACATCCAGGCACCCATTGACAGATGACTAAACAAAATGTGATATCCATCCATCCATCCATCCATCCATCCATCCATCCATCCATCCATTATCTATCTATCTATCTATCTATCTATCTATCTATCTATCTATCTATACAATGAATGATTCAGCTTTAAAAAATGAAAACATTCCTTTCTTAGATCCAGGGACAGGCTGGAAAAAAAAAAAAAGAAAATTCTGACAGATGCTACAACATGGATGAACCTTGAGAACATTATGCTAAGTGAAATAAGCCAGTCAGAAAAAGATAAATACCATAGCATACCACTTATCTGCAGAACCTAGAGCAGTCACATGCATAGAAACCATAGAATGGTGGTTGCCAGGGGCTGGGGGGAAGGGGAATGGGGAGTTGGTTAATGGGTACAGTGTCAGTTTTGTAAGATGAAAAAGTTTTAGGGATCGGTTGCACAATAATGTCAATATAGTTAACTGTGCATTGAAAAATGTTTAGGCTGGGCACTTTGGGAGGCCGAGACAGGAGGATCACTTGAATCCAGGAGACCAGCCTGAGCAACACGGCAAAAACTCATTTCTACTAAAAAAAAAAAAAAAAAAAAATTAGCTGTGCATGGCAGTGCGTGCCTGTAGTCCTAGCTACTTGGGAGGCTGAGGTGGGAGGAGCGCTTGAGCCTGGGAGGTCAAGGCTACAGTGAGCCATGGTTGTGCCACTGTACTCCAGCCTGGGTGACAGAGCAAGGCCCTGTCTCAAAAAAAAAAAAAAAAAAAACAAGCCAAGCACAGTGGCTTGCACCTGTAATCCCAGTACTTTGAGAGGCTGAGGTGAGTGGATCACCTGAGGTCAGGAGTTTGAGACCAGCTGTTGGAAACAAATGCTCAGTGCCACAAAGAAGAACCAGCACTGAGACAAAGGATCTCTCAGCAAGGCAGATTTGCTTCTGCAGAAGGGTGCTTCTCGTAGGTCTGGTTGCCACAAGAGCACCCTGAACAAAGGAGGAAAGGGGTTTTTATTCCTAACGCAGCTTGTCCCCGCTACTGTGTCCTGTCTCCATTGGCTGGAGTTGGATTGCACAAAGCTGAACCGGTTGGCTAACTTGAAAAGTGCAGGAATGTGGTTACACTGGCGGCGGGTGGGGGGAACAGTTTCTGCGGGAAAGGTCATTGCATTGGGAGGGGTAATTCACAGAGTGGGTAGCAGATATGGAATGTGGGCTCTATAGATAAAGATTGGTGGGAAGGTTGTTTACCAGGGCAGGGGGACACAGAGAGTAAGGAAGTCTGGCCTTGAAAGCAGGGAACAGAGGACACGGAAACTTAAACAAGCTGAACCTTTGAAGAAGAACTTCTTACTGTATTTAACAATTCCCCCCTTTAATTTTTTATAGTACTTCTTCTTCAAACTTTTAAAATATGGCTCTGTTGTTTTACTTGGTCTTTTAAAAGAAAAAGCTTATTTGAATAAGGAGGAAAAGGAGGATTGAGGGAGGTTTTGGTGAGAGCTGTTTTAATAAGCCTTTGTATTAATCCTTGGGCACAGGGTATGATACAGCATCCTACAAGAATAAGCAACCCTATTTCGACAGTAGGAGAGGCGAGGATTGAGGACATAAGTCCCTTCCGTTTGCCGAACCAATTTCCCATTAAATTTGTGAAGGGGCCGTTTAGTCTAGAATTTTTGCTAATTTGTTGGATGAGGAGGTTAGGCCTTGCAAAGCCTTTGTTATTGTTTTGTCGGGGGCTGTGTTATTAGGGATAAAAGTATAACATTGGACTTTAATCATGACACAGACTCCGGCCTCTTTCGCTAGTATTACGTGTAATGCTCTTCTGTTTTCCCAGGCCATTTGACTGGTGGGTCCTGATTGTTCAGCTATCCCTTTAATAGTATCGCTAGTATGATTAACAAATCGTTGTTGGTTGTAATAAACGTAATTTGTCTAATCTACATTTTTGTTTATAGTTGACCACCAAAACAGCACAGATTAAAACCCTGCACCTATTTGATTCTGGGCTTTAAAGTTATCTGGTACTCTTTGTGGAATTCTAATAGCGTCTATATAAATGTGAGGGTTAAAAGATCTGGTGGAGCGCTTTTTATTTTTTTTAACTCGGTTCTGACTTTCTTGCTTACCGTGTTGGTGGAATGCCAGGGTGACAGGGATGGCCAATTGAACGAGAGCACAAGTGCCACTCCAGTGACTCGGCAGAGAACTTAATAGTAGTTTCCCGCAGTACCACCATACATCTGCTCGGGAGTGAGTAAAGGCAGCTTGACTGGTAAGTTCTTGGAAAGGCCTAGCCTCACTGCACCCTTTTAGGTCTTTGAGAGACATTAATTTCTCCCCCTGCCGTGAGAGACACGAGGTAAAATTAACATCTGAGGCTGGAGGCCGGATGGCCCCTGGGGGCTGATCCACAGAGCCTTTGACTTTGGGGAATAGCAATGACAGAATCTTGCATTGCTTGCTGCCCAAGGTTGCGGAATTTTGGAAGAAACCTACCATGCAGCTTATGCCCAATTCGTTAGAAGACCATCCAAGTGCGAAAGGCACTATCTGAGCCTCTGGCCTGTCTGTTGCACAAGTGTAACAGTGGTTTTTTATTTAGTGTGCGAACAGAATATTTAACCCATTCCAACCAGGCATTTGCATTTTGGTATCCTGTCTCAACTGCTAAAGTTTGTTTTAAATCTCTAATATTTGTAATGTCGACTATGGCTTTGTTATTGGAAAAAATAACAGTTTGATTGAAAGAAGGGTCTGGAGAAAGAGAAAGGGAAGGGGGCGGCGGATCAATGAAGCGCATTTCAAAAGATCCTATTGGGTCTGTCCCAGAACGAAAATTAGCTTCTAGGCCATAGAAATGGCTTAGAGTGGGGTTAGTATCAGTGGAGGTGGGGACAGTGATGAAAATTTGTACAGGGTTACACTGCTGAGGCTGACAATTATAGGGAGTTGTGCCTTTGGTAAGGTGGATATAGAGCTTTAGATTAATGCAGCTTCCTCCTGGGGAGGTCTAGCCTTGATATTTGGTGGTCTAGAGTTCATCTCCCTAACCATAACAGAACCTCCACCCCGCGCTTTGTGCATGTCTGGTACAAGTTTTATTATTATAGGCAGTTTTGTTTATTTTGGAGGGGCAAAGGTACTTATTGATAGAGGCTAACTTTCTTTGGTTTTGGAGATCCATCAGGGTCTCCTCTTCATGAGGAGGGTTGGGTTTTTCTTAGCTTTAGTTTGGTAGGACTTTCCCCTGGAACAATGGCCCGTGACTTGGAGGTGGCGATTGTTTTTTCCCTTGAGTATGATGAGTTCGTCCTTTTTTTGCTGTTCGGACTGCAGTTTCAGTGGCCAGGATCACTAGATAAGGTCCTTCCCAAGCTGGTTCGAGCTTTCCTTTTTTCCACCCCTTGATGAGGACGTGATCTCGGCTGATGTTGATGTTCTGGGAATTCCAGGGGCGGCACCTATGCTAAGAGACCTTTGGTTTTAAGAGAAGAGAAAGTGGAAGATAGACCAAGTATATAATTTTTGAGGAACTGATCTTTTGTTTTAAGTGTAGGAATGTCAGTAGTGGAATGTAAATAAGGTAGCCCATATAGCATTTTATAAGGGGATAAGCTGATATCTTTCCAAGGGATGGTTCTGATTCTTAACAAGGCAATGGGGAGACATTTAGTCCAGGGTTGCCGGGTTTCTTTTTTTTTTTTTTTTTTTTTTATCTTTTTGAAAAGTCAGTTTTAAAAAATATTAAAGGAGTATAGTTTTTTTCTTTTTTCTTTTTTTATTTTTATTTTTTTGGATTTTATTTTTATTTTTACTTTTTTTTTTTATTATTATACTTTAGGTTTTACGGTACATGTGCACAATGTGCAGGTTTGTTACATATGTATCCATGTGTCATGTTGGTTTGCCGCACCCATTAACTCGTCATTTACATTAGGTGTATCTCCTAATGCTGTCCATCCCCCCGCTCCCACCCCACAACAGTCCCCGGAGTGTGATGTTCCCCTTCCTGTGTCCATGAGTTCTTGTTGTTCAATTCCCACCTGTGAGTGAGAACCTGCGGTGTTTGGTTTTTTGTCCTTGCGATAGTTTACTGAGAATGATATTTTCCAGTTTCATCCATGTCCCTACAAAGGACATGAACTCATCATTTTTTATGGCTGCATAGTATTCCATGGTGTATATGTGCCACATTTTCTTAATCCAGTCTATCGTTGTTAGACATTTGGGTTGGTTCCAAGTCTTTGCTATTGTGAATAGTGCCGCAGTAAACATACGTGTGCATGTGTCTTTATAGCAGCATGATTTATAGTCCTTTGGGTATATACCCAGTAATGGGATGGCTGGGTCAAATGGTATTTCTAGTTCTAGATCCCTGAGGAATCGCCACACTGACTTCCACAATGGTTGAACTAGTTTACAGTCCTACCAACAGTGTAAAAGTGTTCCTATTTCTCCACATCCTCTCCAGCACCTGTTGTTTCCTGACTTTTTAATGATGGCCATTCTAACTGGTGTGAGATGGTATCTCATTGTGGTTTTGATTTGCATTTCTCTGATGGCCAGTGATGATGAGCATTTTTTCATGTGTTTTTTGGCTGCATATATGTCTTCTTTTGAGAAGTGTCCATTCATGTCCTTCGCCCACTTTTTGATGGGGTTGTTTGTTTTTTTCTTGTAAATTTGTTTGAGTTCATTGTAGATTCTGGATATTAGCCCTTTGTCAGATGAGTAGGTTGCAAAAATTTTCTCCCATGTTGTAGGTTGCCTGTTCACTCTGATGGTAGTTTCTTTTGCTGTGCAGAAGCTCTTTAGTTTAATGAGATCCCATTTGTCAATTTTGGCTTTTGTTGCCATTGCTTTTGGTGTTTTAGACATGAAGTCCTTGCTCACGCCTATGTCCTGAATGGTATTGCCTAGGTTTTCTTCTAGGGTTTTTATGGTTTTAGGTCTAACATGTAAGTCTTTAATCCATCTTGAATTAATTTTTGTATAAGGTGTAAGGAAGGGATCCAGTTTCAGCTTTCTACATATGGCTAGCCAGTTTTCCCAGCACCATTTATTAAATAGGGAATCCTTTCCCCATTTCTTGTTTTTGTCAGGTTTGTCAAAGATCACAGGCATTATTTCTGAGGGCTCTGTTCTGTTCCATTGATCTATGTCTCTGTTGTGGTACCAGTACCATGCTGTTTTGGTTACTGTAGCCTTGTAGTATAGTTTGAAGTCTGGTAGCATGATGCCTCCAGCTTTGTTCTTTTGGCTTAGGATTGACTTGGTGATGCGGGCTCTTTTTTGGTTCCATATGAACTTTAAAGTAGTTTTTTCCAATTCTGTGAAGAAAGTCATTGGTAGCTTGTTGGGGATGGCATTGAATCTATAAATTACCTTGGGCAGTATGGCCATTTTCACGATATTGATTCTTCCAACCCATGAGCATAGAATGTTCTTCCATTTGTTTGTATCCTCTTTTATTTCATTGAGCAGTGGTTTGTAGTTCTCCTTGAAGAGGTCCTTCACATCCCTCGTAAGTTGGATTCCTAGGTATTTTATTCTCTTTGAAGCAATTATGAATGGGAGTTCACTCATGATTTGGCTCTCTGTTTGTCTGTGATTGGTGTACAAGAATGCTTGTGATTTTTGTACATTGATTTTGTATCCTGAGACTTTGCTGAAGTTGCTAATCAGCTTAAGGAGATTTTGGGCTGAGACAATGGGGTTTTCTAGATATACAATCATGTCATCTGCAAACAGGGACAATTTGACTTCCTCTTTTCCTAATTGAATATCCTTTATTTCCTTCTCCTGCCTGATTGCCCTGGCCAGAACTTCCAGCACTATGTTGAATAGGAGCGGTGAGAGAAGGCATCCCTGTCTTGTGCCAGTTTACAAAGGGAATGCTTCCAGTTTTTGCCCATTCAATATGATATTGGCTGTGGGTTTGTCATAGATAGCTCTTATTATTTTGAGATACGTCCCATCAATACCTAATTTACTGAGAGTTTTTAGCATGAAGGGTAGTTGAATTTTGTCAAAGGCCTTTTCTGCATCTATTGAGATAATCATGTGGTTTTTGTCTTTGGTTCTGTTTATATGTTGGATTACATTTATTGATTTGCGTATGTTGAACCAGCCTTGCATCCCAGGGATGAAGCCCACTTGATTATGGTGTATAAGCTTTTTGATGTGCTGCTGGATTCGGTTTGCCAGTATTTTATTGAGGATTTTTGCATCAATGTTCATCAAGGATATTGGTCTGAAATTCTTTTTTTTGGTTATGACTCTGCCAGGCTTTGGTATCAGGACAATGCTGGCCTCATAAAATGTGTTAGAGAGGATTCCCTCTTTTTCTATCGATTGGAATAGTTTCAGATGGAATGGTACCAGTTCCTCCTTGTACCTCTGGTAGAATTCGGCTGTGAATCCATCAGGTCCTGGACTCTTTTTGGTTGGTAAGCTATTGATTATTGCCACAATTTCAGAGCCTGTTATTGGTCTATTCAGAGATTCAACTTCTTCCTGGTTTAGTCTTGGGAGGGTGTATTTGTTGAGGAATTTATTCATTTCTTCTAGATTTTCTAGTTTATTTGTGTAGAGGTGTTTGTAGTATTCTCTGATGGTGGATTGTATTTCTGTGGGATTGGTGGTGATATCCCCTTTTTCATTTTTCATTGCATCTATTTGATTCTTCTCTCTTTTCTTCTTTATTAGTCTTGCTAGCGGTCTATCAATTTTGTTGATCTTTTCAAAAAACCAGCTCCTGGATTCATTAATTTTTTGAAGGGTTTTTTGTGTCTCTATTTCCTTCAGTTCTGCTCTGATTTTAGTTATTTCTAGCCTTCTGCTAGCTTTTGAATGTGTTTGCTCTTGCTTTTCTAGTTCTTTTAATTGTGATGTTAGGAAGCACTAAACATGGAAAGGAACAACGGGTACCAGCCACTGCAAAAACATGCCAAATTGTAAAGACCATCAAGGCTAGGAAGAAACTGCATCAACTAACAAGCAAAATAACCAACTAACATCATAATGACAGGATCAAATTCACACATAACAATATTAACTTTAAATGTAAATGGGCTAAATGCTCCAATTAAAAGACAGACTGGCAAACTGGATAAGGAGTCAAGACCCATCAGTGTGCTGTATTCAGGAAACCCATCTCACGTGCAGAGACACACATTGACTCAAAATAAAGGGATGGAGGAAGATCTATCAAGCAAATGGAAAACAAAAAAAGGCAGGGGTTGCAATCCTAGTCTCTGATAAAATAGACTTTAAACCAACAAAGATCAAAAGAGACAAAGAAGGCCATTTGGTAAAGGGATCAATTCAACAAGAAGAGCTAACTATCCTAAATATATATGCACCCAACACAGGAGCACCCAGATTCATAAAGCAAGTCCTGAGTGACCTACAAAGGGACTTAAACTCCCACACAATAATAATGGGAGATTTTAACACCCCACTGTCAACATTAGACAGATCATCGAGACAGAAAGTTAACAAGGATAACCAGGAATTGAACTCAGCTCTGTGCAAAGTGGACCTAATAGACATCTACAGAACTCTCCACCCCAAATCAACAGAATATACATTTTTTTCAGCACCACACCACACCTATTCCAAAATTGACCACATAGTTGGAAGTAAAGCTCTCCTCAGCAAATGTAAAAGAACAGAAATTATAATAAACTGTCTCTCAGACCACAGTGCAATCAAACTAGAACTCAGGATTAAGAAACTCACTCAAAACCGCTCAACTACATGGAAACCGAACAACCTGCTCCTGAATGACTACTGGGTACATAATGAAATGAAGGCAGAAATAAAGATGTTCTTTGAAACCAACGAGAACAAAGACATAACATACCAGAATCTCTGGGACACATTCAAAGCAGTGTGTAGAGGGAAATTTATAGCACTAAATGCCCACAAGAGAAAGCAGGAAAGATCCAAAATTGACACCCTAACATCACAGGTAGCCGAGTTTCTAGGATTAATTTGGTGAGGTGGTTTTTTAAGAGTCTGTTTCATTCTTTTTACCTTTCCTGCCAAGGGATATGGCATTCCTGTTTTATGTCTAGCACCTGGGCTAGCTTTTTAATGACATGTGCAGTGAAATGGGTTCCATTGTCTGAATCCATGTTTTCTATTAGTACAAACCTGGGTATAATGTTTTTAACTAATGCTTTAACTACATTACTGGCGGTTGCACTTGAGAAGGGGGTGGCTCCTACCCAGCGAATAAAGTGGTCTCTGCTGTTACCAGTGAGTACTTCAGGCAGCCAACTGGGGGCATCTCAGTGTAATTAATTTGAGCACTTTGGAATGTTCTTAGCCCTGGATTTCTGCCCCCAGGAGGTTGCCTTTTTAGGGTTTGTTTATTAGTTTTTCTGCACACTCTGTGACTACTACTTGCTTAGCGAGAGTTCATACGCTTATACACCTGTAAACTCTAAGGACTGCACCACACATGGCTTGAGGTCCCCAGTGAGATCCTTGATAGAGCTGCGACAATATTTCCCTCATGAGAGGTTTAGACAACATTTTCTCCCATCTGGTAGTACCCACCTTCCCTGTGAGCTTTTCTTGGCTCCTACTTCTTTTAACATTTTTTTGGTCTTTATGGGAGAAGATGGGGACAGCAACTGGAGGGGACGGCAAGGGGCTGAATGGAAAATGGGTACTGCTTGGGAAAGGGCAGCTTGCTTGGCTATTTGGTCAGCTAGATTATTTTGCTGGCTTTCAAAGGAAGGGTTTTCTCTTTACTATTTTCCTGGGAGTTTTTAATTTGACCTCGATTGGAGGAACGTGTAATTTCTCTTGATGTCCTTTTTTTGACCATGTATCAGGATGGATACACTTTTCATAATCTGTGGTGGTAAGTTTAGGGAGGTGAGAAATTTTCCCTGATTAATGTAGAGGCTTAAGCCATATTTTAGCATTAGATCTCTCCCTAATAAGTTTGTTCTTGCCTCTGGAATTAACAGAAATTTAGTATTAGCTGATCTGCTTTTATATATGACTTTTGTTTCTTTTTCCCATTTGGGACATTCTCTTTTGAAGTGACCTATTCTTTTACATTTGAAACATTTGTTTTGTCTTCTTTCTCTCTCTCTGCCTCTCTCTCCCTCTCCCTCTGGCTCTCTGTCTTTTCCTCCCTCTCTCTCTGTCTTTCTCTTTCTGCCTCTCTCTGTCTCTCTGTCTCTCCTTGCCTCTCCATCTCTCTTTGCCTCTCTTTCTCTCTCTCTGACTCCCTCCATTCCCTCTATAGGCTGATCTTTCCAGTTCTCTATTTTTGTGATTTCTTTGTGATATTTGGCTATTAGTAACAAAATGGAGCTTTAACAACCCCTGTCCAAGGGGATCCTTTATGTTTAAGCCTGTATATTTTCTTACCTGTTCCTTGAGTCTGTTAAAAAACTCCATGGGCCCTTTGTTTTTTCCTTGCTGCACATTAAATGCTCGGGAAATGTTTTGGGTTTGAGGCACTGATTCCCGAATCCCTTTAACTATCATCTTCCTAAGGCCTTTCATGTTTTCTTAGTGGGCTGCATTGTTATTACCCCATTGGGGGTTTTGGGCCGGCGATTTTTGTTCTGCTGCAGGGATATTTTGACTGGGACGATGTTTGTGCTCTCAGACTATCATAGCAGCCCTACGGATCACGGTTCTTTCCTCTCCCGAAAAGAGAATACTTAAGATGGACATTAGCTCAGCCTAAGTGTATGCTTGTGGTCCTAAAAATTGGTTAATTTGACCTGCAACCCTAAAAAGATAATCTAATAGTGGATTAAGTTTCTTCCTTAGGTTTCTGACCTCTGAACTAGTTAAGGGGGCATTTTCAAAGCCAATTTCCCCTACTCCTAGAGGCACTTCCCTTAAGGGAAAAAGGGTCGGGGTAGACTTTTTTGAGGAGGAGGGGAAAGGGAAGTTTTGAATCCCACATGCTAGTGGACTGTTTGGGGTTAGGGATTTTACTTTCTTTAGGGGAGGTATTTTCTGGCTTTTTTCCTGCGGTTTTTAGGGGGTAGAGGAGGACAGGCCCCTGCCGCCAGCACAGGGCATAGTCTATTTCTTCCTGGGAGACAGGACTTTTGTTATTTACATACTTTATTAAAAGTTGACAAATCTAATCCTTATTTGACCCAAAACTTGGCCAGAAAACTGAAGATTTAAGAATAGGTTCTTTGGTTCAAAAAAAACAACAGTGTTTTATCATCTGTTGCTTTTTCTTATGTTTGGTCCTTTGTAGTTCTTGTTTTACTAGGGGTATTTCCCATCCTGGAAGTTAATGGGGGCTCAGTGTCTCCTATTAGAGATTTCTTGCACCCTTTTCCCTGAAGGCTCAAGCTGAGTGTGTGTGGGGCTCAACCTCTTTTTTTTTTTTTTTTTTTGACGCAGAGTCTCGCTTTGTTGCCCAGGCTGGAGTGCAGTGGCGCCATCTCGGCTCACTGCAAGCTCCACCTCCTGGGTTCACGCCATTCCCCGGCCTCAGCCTCCTGAGTAGCTGGGACTACAGGCACCCGCCACCACGCCCAGCTAATTTTTTTTTTTTTTTGTATTTTTAGTAGAGACGGGGTTGCAGTGTGTTAGCCAGGATGGTCTCGATCTCCTGACCTCGTGATCCACCCGCCTCGGCCTCCCGGCTCAACTTCTTTTACTAGAGATTGTTTTTTTTTTGCTCCCTTTCCCTGGAGGCTCAAACCCCCACTGGAGATTTCTTGCACTCCTTTACTTTACTCCACACTTGCTTTGCTTAATTGTGCGTCTCATTTACACGCTTTTAACCTCCTAACTGTCCCGACCACCAAGGAAGTACTTCGCCGCCTCCACGGTTTTTCTTACCTTGGTCTGTGCATAGCGTTACCTGCTCACCACAGTAACTGTAGGCCTTTTCTTCCTGTGTTGCTGAGAGTCTGGGTTTATTGGCTGCACCGGGTAGGTCCCGGTTCTTTACCCCTGAGGCCACTGCAGTGAGTTAGCAGGATGCGTCTCCTCATGAGAAGTGATCAGAGACCCTTTCCCAGAGGAGAATGAGGTCCCCATTTGGGCCACCAAATTTGCTGGAAAAAATGCTCAGTGCTGCAAAGAAGAACCAGCACTGAGACAAAGGATCTCTCAGCAAGGCAGATTTGCTTCTGCAGAAGAGTGCTTCTCGTAGGTCTGGCTGCCACGACAGCACCCCAAACAAAGGAGGGAAGGGGTTTTTATTCCTAATGCAGCTTGTCCCAGCTACTGTGTCCTGTCTCCATTGGCTGGAGCTGGACCAATTCAAGCTGAACCCGGTTGGCTAACTTGAAAAGTGCAGGAATGCGGTTACACTGGTGGGGGGTGGGGGGAACAGTTTCTGAGGGAAGGGTCGTTGCGACGGGAGGGGTAATTCACAGAGTGGGTAGCAGATATGAAATGTGGGCTCTATAGATAAAGATTGGTGGGAAGGTTGTTTACCAGGGCAGGGGGACACAGAGAGTAAGGAAGTCTGGACTTGAAAGTAGGGAACAGAGGACAAGGAAACTTCAACAAGCTGAACCTTTGAAGAAGAACTTCTTACTGTATTTAACACCAGCCTGGCCAACATGGTGAAACCCCGTCTCTACTGAAAATACAAAAAAGCTGGGCATGGTGGCCAGGAACAAGAATTGCTTGAACCAGGGAGGTGGAGGTTGCAGTGAGCCAAGATCGTGCCACTGCACTCTAGCCTGGGCAACAGAACAAGAGACTCTGTCTCAAAAAAGAAAAAAAAAACCTGAAAAATTGTTAAGATGATAAATTTCATGGTATGTGTTTTCTACTATAATTAAAACAGCAGCCAAAAGACACATGAAGAAATGCTCATCATCACTGGCCATCAGAGAAATGCAAATCAAAACCACAGTGAGATACCATCTCACACCAGTTAGAATGGCCATCATTAAAAAAGCAGGAAACAACAGGTGCTGGAGAGGATGTGGAGAAATAGGAACACTTTTACACTGTTGGTAGGACTGTAAACTAGTTCAACCATTGTGGAAGTCAGTGTGGCAATTCCTCAGGGATCTAGAACTAGAAATACCATTTGACCCAGCCATCCCATTACTGGGTATATACCCAAAGGACTATAAATCATGCTGCTATAAAGACACATGCACACGTATGTTTATTGCGGCACTATTCACAATAGCAAAGAGTTGGAACCAACCCAAATGTCCAACAACAATAGACTGGATTAAGAAAATGTGGCACATATACACCATGGAATACTATGCAGCCATAAAAAATGATGAGTTCATGTCCTTTGTAGGGACATGGATGAAACTGGAAAACATCATTCTCAGTAAACTATCGCAAGGACAAAAAACCAAACACTGCATGTTCTCACTCATAGGTGGGAATTGAACAATGAGAACTCATGGACACAGGAAGGGGAACATCACACTCCGGGGACTGTTGTGGGTTGGGGGGAGGGGGGAGGGACAGCATTAGGAGATAAACCTAATGCTAAATGACGAGTTAATGGGTGCAGGAAATCAACATGGCACATGGATACATATGTAACAAACCTGCACATTGTGCACATGTACCCTAAAACCTAAAGTATAATAAAAAAAAAAAGTTGTATAAATATTAGCCATTGTTATTTCACAGGTGAGGAAACAGATCCCAACACAGAGCTGGACCCAAACCAGTGCTCTTGCCAAACACTGGAGGCCTCTGGGTTCCTCAGATTGAGGAGGTCCTGATGAGGACCTTATGAGGGGCCCTGTTTTGCAGTTATCACCGCAGAAGCGGGCAGCACTCTCTGTAGGAAGTCTGGTCTTGGCGATCATCCAGCCAGCTGGGGTTGTCTCAGGTTATAACTTGGTTCTGAGGCCCAGACTTGCAGCCTGAAGGTGGCTTGGTTTATTTACCTACTATCACATTTGGTAACGGCTGAAGGGTAGAAGGGTGCAAACCTCACTGTACTGTCTTATTACAATCTGCTCCTTGTCAAGCAGACAGCTGGGTTCGGAGAAAGCTTAGAAGCCCACATAGAAAGCCTTGTGTGCCCTTGCAAGAGACAGAGTGGGGGGAGAGAGACGCATTTACCAACTCACTCAAGCAGTGTAGCTTTCTCTGCAGGGAAAGTGTGTTGGTGACAAAGGGGTGAGGGTTCCCAGAACAGTCAGGAAGTTTATTTATTTAGTTATTATTATTTTTTGAGATGGAGTCTCACTCTATTGCCCAGGCTGGAGTGCAATGGCACAATCTCAGCTCACTGCAAGCTCCGCCTCCCAGGTTCATGCCATTTCCTGCCTCAGCCTCCCGAGTATCTGGGACTACAGGCGCCTGCCACCACGCCCAGCTAATTTTTTGTATTTTTAGTAGAGACAGGGTTTCACCATGTTAGCCAGGATGGTCTGAATCTCCTGACCTCATGATCCACCCACCTCGGCCTCCCAGAATGTTGGGATTACAGGCGTGAGCCACCGCACCCAGCCTATTTATTTATTTATTTATTTATTTATTTGAGACAGGGTCTCACTCTGTCACCCAGGCTGGAGTGCAGTGGCATGATCACGGCTCACTGCAGCTTTGACCTCCTGAGCTCAAGCAGTCTTCCCGCCTCACCCATCTGAGTAACAGGGACTACAGGTGTGTGCCATCACGCCTGGCTGATTTTAAAATTTTTTCATAGAGACAGGGTCTTGCTTTGTTTCCTAGGCTAGTCTCAAACTCCTGGCTTCAAGTGATCCTCCTGCCTTGGCCTCCCAAAGTGCTGCAATGACAGGTGTGAGCCACTGCGCCTGGCCCAAATTTCACCTAAGGGGGGTAGTGCTAATTAAAATGTAGCAAAAACATATTTCCTTGAAACTCAGTACATCCTAGTGACCATGCAGTAAACAAAGTTAGGCATGGTGTATTTGTACAGTTGCCTTGTAAATAAAGGACACTGTTTTCTTGCAGCTGTATTCCAGTAGGCAGGTAACTGAAAAACAGACCTAAGGACATAGCTCTCTGCTTCTAGACTACTGCCTGGTGTGCCAAAGAGATTAACATCCTGCCACCAGGAGAAACCATCCTGGCTGGGCCCAGGGCAAGAGGGCTGGTGTAGCTCAGAGTAGGGCTGGGCACTTTTTGCAGCCCAGATACTTGGAGAGAAGCACAGGGGTGGAACAGTGGCCAGCTAGGGGCAGTGCTGAGGAAGGGCTTGCCCAGTAGCACTGGGCTGGATGTCAGCAGTGGGGTGGGCCCTGGCTTGACTCGGTCTCCAGTGTGGCTCTGAATGAGTGGGGAGAGCTGGAGAGGCAGGCTTGAGTTTCCTGCTGTTCCCTATTTTGTAGATGTCAGTAGCAGATGGCAGATGCTCTGTGGTGATGCAGCCATCTGCATGCCTCATTTTTTACTTGCTCAGCCCAAGGAGCCCCATCCTTCACCTCAGTGGAACAGTACTGGGTTCACAACAGATGGGCCGTAAATGTTTGGGGGCTGGCTGACCAGGGCACCAGACTGGGCGGGGTGGTCTTAGAATACTTTTAAGGAAAATACATTTGATCTTCGTATTCGGTGAACTCAGAGTTATCAATTGTGACTAAAAATAGATTTAAGATCAATGTAGCCTGAAGACCATGGACCCATTTTACATTTATGGGCTCCCAAAATTCAAGTTGCTGCAGGTACATCACTTGGAAAAGAATTCAAGACACAAAATCAGGCTGCAGGGACAGCCAGAGGATCATGGGGCTTTGGCCTCCACATCTCAGGTAACAGGAGTGAAGGGCCACTGGGATACAGACAAGAGGCTGCCTTCAGAGGAGGGACAAAGCCAGCTTACTGAGATCTACTATGTTCTGGTTTGGGGATGATGGACTGGGTGCTGAGGATGGTGATGAGTAAGGCAGTGTTCCTGATCCCTCAGTGGGAGAAGGGGAATCACATTTTATTAACTACAGGTAAAGGCTGGTGTCATGTTAGGAAGACTCTGGTATCCACAAAGGGCAATAGGATACACATGGGTTTAAATTTTTTATTTTTATTTTTATTTTTTGAGACAGAGTCTCACTCTGTTGCCCAGGCTGGAGTGCAGTGGCACGATCTCAGCTCACTGCAAGCTCTGCCTCCCAGGTTCACGTCATTCTTTTGCCTCAGCCTCCCAAGTAGCTGGGATTACGGGCACCCGCCACCAAGCCCGGCTAATTTTTTGTATTTTCAGTAGAGACAGCGTTTCACTGCATTAGCCAGGATGGTCTTGATCTCCTGACCTCGTGATCCGCCCGCCTCGGCCTCCCAAAGTGCTGGGATTACAGGCGTGAACCGGGACACATGGTGGGTTTAAGTTTTTAAGACAAAAAAATTCAGGAGTCCTTAGTGTGGAAACATGGTTGTGAGCAGACATAATACAAACTCATCAACTCATTCACTAGAACTAGAGTAACTAGAATTAGTCATTGCATCCCCAAATACTCATCATTAACTATTTATTCTTATCACTTATTTCCTTAGAAGCTTTAAGGAGATAACTTTAAGCCAAGAACAATGCCTACAATAAGGAGTTATCTTATGAAAACACATTATCCCAGAGCAGACCCAGGCTGGAAATATTTAATACCTCAAGAAAGGCTTAGACACAGATCAGACCTGGTGGCTTACACCTGTAATCCCAGCATTTTGGGAAGCCGACGCGAGTTGATCACCTGAGGTCAGGAGTTCCAGACCAGCCTGGCCAGCATGGTGAAACCCTGTCTCTACTAAACATACAAAAAATTAGCTGGGTGTGGTGGCGGACACCTGTAATCCCAGCTACTTAGGAGGCTGAGGCAGGAGAATCACTTGAATACCGGAGGCGGAGGTTGCAGTGAGCCGAGATCGTGCCACTGCACTCCAGCCTGGGCAACAAGAACAAAATTCCCTCTCAAAAACAAAAACAAAAAAGAAAGGCTCAGCCACGTGTTGTATTTGCAATGTGTCAACTAAGCCAAGTTGGAAACACATGTCCCAGAATTCCTTCCCTGCTTAGTTCCGGGTTAGCAAGGACCAATGACCTTGTGGAGATTTGAGAGGTGGAAATAATGTAGCAGCCACATTTTTTTTTCTAATTTTAGAGACAGGGTCTCACTCTGTTGCCCAGGCTGGAGTGCAATGGAGTGATCATAGCTCACTGAAGCCTAGAATTCATGGCTTCAAGTATCCTCTCACCTCAGCCTCTCAAGTAGCTGGGACTGTAGGAATTACCACCATGTGTAGCTAATTAAATTTTTTTTTTTTTTTGGTAGTGATGGGATCTCACTGTTGCCCAGGCTGGTCTTGAACTCCTGGCCTCAAGCAATCCTCCTGCCTCAGCCTCTCAAAGTGCTGGGATTATAGGTGTGAGCCACCATCCCTGGCCCCTAAAGTGTATTTTAAAAAGATGCCTCTGCTTAACACGCTAGCGAGCTTCCCACCATAGCTTTATTCCAAAGTAGACTATGAGGCCTGTGGCTCTGCTGCCATTTCAGTTCCACCGAATGTGTGGGAATTCTAAGGAAGTATCAACACCTCCTTCCATACACCAAGAGCATCACTCATCATACTAGAAAAAGATCTATTTTAAAATGGTGCAAGGGCATCAGGTGACCTGGATGGCCATGGGCTGGCTGCATCACCATTCTGGGTCCTCCCCATTCTTGATTCTCCAAGGTTCCCTCATCTTTAGAAGACAAAGAATCCCTGCCTTATAAACCGTGCTTGAATTTTTCTAACTATAGGCTGCAGTTACCCAAACAAGATGCTGTCAAAAATCTTAAGAGTTGTATTTAACCATGTCTCTTTCTTGCCATGTATTATAAGGTCACACGTGGAGATTCTGGGCAATTACAGATAGTGCCTTCTCCTCCCACAGAAATCTCCACATAGTAGGGAAAAATCTGAAGGGAAGTACTGAAGGTCTACTGAAACTTTTCAAGCCATCAGAGAATGTCCTTTTATGTCCTTTTGTCAGTCATTGTCATTCAAATGCGTAAGTAGCCAGCTGATGGAAAAAATATACAGCTGGGTTGGGGAATTCAGGATTTTGACTAACTGGCTCAAATTCAATGTGTTTTGTCACCAATATTGGAGATAGTCTCCAGCCCCAGAGAATACAGGGTTCACATGCACCATACTAAAAGCGGAGTTCAGTGTGCTGCTAAGGCCAAGTAAGTATAGACAAAGCCCTTCACTGGCAGTCCTCATGTTTTGGAGGTTGTGCAAGCTGCCTCTGAATTACTGAGATCACACATTTACAGCCAGGAATCTTCTCTGGCTCATCCTCAAGATCCCTAGGGTGATCATTATTTTCTTAGAAAAAAAAACGCATGCAAATAAAGGGAATTTATTATGGTTGAGATAGGGTCTTGCTCTGTCACCCAGGCTGGAGTGCAGTGGCATGATCATGGCTCACTGCAGCCTCAACTTCTCAGGGCTCAAGTGATCCTCCCATCTCAGCCTGTAACTGGGCCTAAAGGTGCATACCACCATGTCTAATTTTTGTACTTTTTGTAGAGACAGGGTCTTGCCATGTTGCTCATGCTGGTCTCGAACTCCTGGGCTCAAGCGACCTGCCCACCTCGGCCTCCCAAAGTGCTGGGGTTATAAGCATAAGCCACCGCACCTAGCTAGGAATTTATTTCATTACCAAATAATTTAACAGGAAGGAGGGAGAAATATAATTCAAATCCAGAGATGAAGCCAAGAATTTGGAGGGAATAAAGGGTGCGTAGAACCTGCATCAACCTGTCTGTAGACCTCAGAGGTCCTACTAAGTACCTTTCCAGCACCATGCCACCTTCTTTTGCAGTGTGAAAATGAGGATTTGCAGTATATGTGACATCTCCTTAGGCTTTGAGAGTCTGTGATGATGAGTACTGATGATATATGCTACTTGAAAGAAAATGCATGCTCAATACGGAACACCACCTGAGATATGCTTACTTATGTTTCATATATTAAAGGGCACAATTAAATTTTATTTTGCAAATTGAGCCTACCTTAAAATCAGCTTAAAAAGGTGAAATATCCACTGGCTAATGAAAAAACAAAACCCTTTTATTTTTCCGATTACTTGGTTCTTTTTAGCAATGATGCATTGTTCTGCCACTTTCACCCCAATGTTGGTTTCAGGTGCACCTTAGAGCAAAGTGTAGGACGATACTGTCCATTGCCGAGTTTCTGATTTTTTTTTTTTTTTTTTTTTTGAGACCAAGTCTCACTCTGTCACCCAGGCCAGAGTGCAGTGGCACAATCTTGGCTCACTGCAACTTCCACTTCCCAGGTTCAAGTGATTCTCTTGCCTCAGCCTCCCAAGTAGCTGGGATTACAGGTGTGCACCACCACACCTGGCTAATTTTTGTATTTTTAGTAGAGACGGGGTTTTACCACATTGGCCAGGCTGGTCTCAAACTCCTGACCTCAGGTGATGCACCTGCCTCAGCCTCCCAAAGTGCTGGGATTACAGGCATGAGCCACTGTGCCTGACCTCTCTGATGTCTACTTTCTTCAAGTTGGCCCCCACCATGGTTTTTTAACCAATACAGCTTTCCCTGAAAATCACTTAAGCAAAACCAAAAACAATGGGAAGTCACATTTGTTTTTCTGGATTTATTTAAAGAACACACAAAAAAGTGCATCTAAATGATTTTTTTTTAAAAAACAATATCTTTAATTCATCATATGCTGACTTGGCAATCCATATGCAGCCTAAAAGGTGGTTGAAAGATGTCTGTGGACCTCTACACAAATTGTTTAAGATGATTGAATTTGATACAAGAATACGCGAAGTGTCTTCTTGAGTGGTAATGGGCACCCTGTAGTTATTTGCTCAGAACCACTCACACACCCTTCCCCTCCCCACACACACTCTTGCCAGTTCCCCCCGTGAACCATCATACACACATGGGAGACAGCTGGCATCATCTGAGTCTTGGAATAGCTTTCTTGTTTATTATTTGCAAAAAGCTAGGTGGCTTTTTTAATACCAAATTTCAATCCTGGCCTTACTGGAACCATGCTCTACAGAGCTTTCCCAACAGTTGAGCAAGTAAGCAAAATCAGCTTTTGCTTTTCATATTTCGTAGGTGAGATTTGGGGCTTTTAAAAGAAATATTTCATAAAAAAGACAAAAGCATAAAAGAGAAATTAGAGGGATTTTAGTTATCATTAAAGGAAAAATCTCACAAATGGATTCCATTTGTTCCATGGAGAAGAAAAGTATAAAAGGAAATAACTTGATTTTTAGGTTTTAAGGGGGTCCTAATCTAATAATAAAAGTCTTTTGATAAAACCACCATAAAAATAAAAACTAATTTAAAATATAACTGCCAGTGTTTTTTAGGATTTAAAAAAGTGAGATGTTCCAGGTTTAAGCAAATGGTTCCTTGGGTTGCCAAATGCATTCCCATGAGTGTTTCTTAGGCTGAGGGAATAGAGAGCCATGCTCAATCTGTTTACCCGTAAGGACTGAAATTCAACTACATGTACACATTTATTTCAAGACTTGCCCTAGTTCAATGGTCAGCTCAAGTACTGGAGATTTAGGCTACTGGCTGTGTACCGGCATGGAAACTCTTTCACAACTCACGCCAGAACAGAGAAGCTTGACAGGGCAGGAAAAGCGAGCAACTGCGTGTCAAACCTGCAGATGAAACCCCTAACATAGAAGAGCAACTATTTATTTGTCAACCCTACAGATTGTTTTTAAAAATTAAGCTTAGTACTAAAAAGTCAAAATTTTTTTGCATGATAGAGAAGTGTAAATAAAGTTCCATAAACCAGTGTACATATGCTTATGAGCCAATAATCTTAAAAAGACAAAGCTGCATGGATCCTAAATGGCTATGTAAATAGATCCACCCCAGGTCAAAAATATTGTAAGAACAAGTCTTAAATTCTTAATAGCAAGGATTACAATGAAAGAAGAAGCTGAACAGTAGCAATGCTGGGAGGAAGTACTGTGTATTGAATATTATTTCCTAAAAGGAATAGAGGAGGGGAGAAAAAGCACAATTCTGATTGCTCTTTTCACATTTCAGTATCTCAGAACTTCATCGAAAATAGGAAAAGCTAATCCAGAAACTCTCATCTGCTCATTATCATTGCTGAAGGGTGTTTTAGGAATGACAGAATTACTCCCCCAGGGACAGGCTGTGTGTGGTAGAAAGCCACTCTCACAAGGAGGCTGGCTGAGGAGGGGGACTTTGGGAGGTGGCTAAGTCAGCAAGCAAGTGGCCTCTGAGGTTCTGGCTTTCACGTCTGTGACACTGCTGTGGAACTGGGGAGACATGAGACCCCTCTACTGTGGGTTCTGTTGGTTAAAAATGCAACAGACTACATTTATAGCACTTCAGTCATTTAAAAAACAAAAGCTCATCCTCCTTCCCCTACCCTACCCAACTGCAGGAAAAGAGAAATTCATGAAGCATCTTTTTTTTTAAAGGTTTCTGCAGTGCTATTAAAGTTCAAAGGTAAAATCTAACAGCCCCACATTGTTAGGATGATCTCAAGGGACCCTGAATTGGATACTGAAGGTTGATAGAAACTGAAATGAGCTGGACTTGAGCTGCTGGCTCACTCCCTCCACACCACAGTCATTTCTGTTTGTTCCACCTGGAGTGGTCCCGTGCCACCCCTTAGTGAACCCTCCGGGCAGCAGCAGGGGGGCTGTTTTTGGGAAGCTACTGGTTTTGCCATTTGCTTCCAGAATCACATAGACTATAACAAACTTTACATTAAACACTGTTCCGTCCTGAGTTGGGGGAAAGCCCATTGAGGAGGGGCCGAGTTCACTGGGACTCTTCCCTCCTTGGCGTGGCGTCATACGTGGCCCTCAGGTTTCTCTTCTTCCATTGCTTGACTGTCTGTTCCTTTTTCGTTAGTGACCCCTTCTGAAGTCTTCTTGCTCATTGCTTTATTGGCCTCTTCCTAAGGAAGAAATAAGCAATCAAGAAGGTCAGAGAAAAAAGAAGTGAAATCATTCCTGGCTCCTCCAGACTGTGTATCAGGTCCCAAACACGAGGTACTGCAATGATTTTCTCTAGGATATCTAGCTGGGTAGGTCAGCGCTGTGCTACCAATAGTTAGAGTGGGAGCTTCACCTTTCTTTGGTTGACACATGGGACAGCTGTGGGATACTGAAGTCTGGGCATTCCTGGAGACTGGGGACAGGGCCAGAGTGCCAACTATGCTGTGGGGAGGTCGCCCTCTCTCCAGACAGACCTCTCCTGCCACATTTGCCAGGCTGGCTGCCGACCCTCAAGGTAACAGGTGTGATGATAGGGCTCCTATAACATCCCATTTCCTGGGAAAATCAGAAGTCTTACTTGAAAAAAAAATCCTGATGGGTTTACAATTTTTCAAAAATGACAAAAGGGCTGGGCATGGTGGCTCATGTCTATAACCCCAGCACTTTGGGAGACCAAAGCAGGAGGATCCCTTGAAGCCAGGGGTTCGAGACCAGCCTGGACAACAAAGTGAAACCCTATCTTTACAAAAAATTTAAAAAAATTAGCCCAGTGTGGTGGTGTGCTTGTCCCAGCTACTCAGGAGGCCGAGGTGGGAGGATCACTTGAACCAGAGAAGTCGAGGCTGCAGTGAGCCATGTTAGCACGACTGCATTACAGTCTGGGTGACAGAGTGAGACTCTAACTTGGGCAGGGGCGGGGGGGGGGCGGCGGGGAGCAGGGGGAGTTGGTGCAAAATTGCTGTTTTTGCCATTGAAAGTCATGGTAAAAACCACAACTACTTTTGAACCAATCTAATACATCTGAAGGGAATTTAGTTTTCTCATCTCTCACGACGTGTGCCTTTGGTGACTGGAACTGCCCTACTCGACCTCTGGATCCAAAGCAGCCTCAGATCAGATTGGAAATCGCTTTCCCTACTCTTGAGCCTCTTGGGTTATTTAACTGTTCCTGTCCCCTAAAATCAAAGGGGCATGGCCAGGCTCTTGATCCACCTGCAGTCAGCGGGCTCTGCACACACCTTGGCATCCTGCTCTGCAAACTTCTTGAACATGTTGGCGTATATCCTGCGGTCCCGCTCGTTGTGCTCCTTGGCCTTTTTCTGGCACATGGAGATCTGCAGTCTTGCAGCCTTATTCTGGGGGTTTACTTCCAGCACTTTCTCAAAGTCACCCTTGGCTGACTCAAACTCATTCATGAGCAGCTGGGCTTCACCCCTCCTATACAAGCCTTTCTCATTGGCACTGTCCAGTCCAAGGGCCTAGGAATAGATGGTCTATATTTTAGAAAGGATGAATTTTAATAAATTCAGTAAACAGCTTACCAAAGTTCTCTTGCCAAAGGAGATGGAAAAAGTGTATTTAAAAAAATGGGGCTCAAGATAATTACATACTACTGATCAAAATTTACTACCCAAATTATTTTCTGCATTTAATGCAATTTCTAGAAAGATCCCAAGGAGATTTGAGAGGGGGCTCTTGAGAAGTTCATTTTAAAGTTCATTGGAACAAATAAGTGCCCAAGAATGGCTGAAAAAAATTGGGAAAAAAGAAAAAAAATAAGAGCACTTATCCTACCAGAGAAAAAGACAAACTTTAAAACTACTGAAATTAAGACAGTTTGGTTACTAGTATGTGGACAAACAGCTCAGTGGAACAGAACAAATCGTTCAGAAACAGTCATGTGTCTGCATATAAAAACATTTGAAAACGACAAAGGTGGTAATGTGAATCAGTGGAGAGTTAACTTTAAAATAAACGGGGCCAGGACGGCAGCTATCCACATAGAAAATAAGAATTAAGGCCGGGTGCAGTGGCTCACACCTGTAATCCCAGCACTTTGGGAGGCTGAAGCAGGTGGATCACCTGAGGTAAGGAGTTCGAGATCAGCCTGGCCAACATGGTGAAATCCTGTCTCTACTGAAAATACAAAAATTAGCTGGGTGTGGTGGCGGGCGCCTGTAATCCCAGCTACTTGGGAGGCTGAGGCAGGAGAATTGCTTGAACCAGGGAGGTGGAGGTTGGAGTGGGCTGAGATCGTGCCACTGCACTCCAGCCTGGGTGACAGAGTGAGACTCTTGTCTCCAAAAAAAAAGTTAAATTCTTACCTCATAGTGTAAGCAAAAAAATAAATTCTAGATCAATCATATTTACATATAAAAACATAAAATGTTTCAATTATTTTTTATTTTAAAATATGTAAAATCTAATCATTATTTTTTTGAGGCAGGGTCTCACTCTGTTACCCAGGCTGGAGGGCAGTGGCTCAATCACAGCTCCCTGCAGCCTCTATCTCCTGGGCTCAGGCAATCCTCTCTCCTCAGCCTCCAAAAGTCCTGGGGTTACAGGTCACAGGTGTAAACCACTGTGCCTGGCCTCAGTTATTTTTATAATCTTGGTGTGGGGAAGTCTTTTCTAACTAGAAAGGAGAAGACAAATCTGACTACATAAACATTAAAACCTTCTTTAAAGAGAAAGATATAATCAACAAAGCTAAAAGAAAATTGCTGGGGTGTGGTGGCTCACACCTGTAATCCCAGCACTTTGGGAAGCTGAGGTGGCAGATCACCTGAGGTCAGGAGTTGGAGACCAGCCGGGCCAACATGGTGAAACCCTGTCTCTACTAAAAATACAAAAATTAGCCGGGCATGGTGGTGGGCACCTGTGGTCTAAGCTACTTGGGAGGCTGAGGCAGGAGAATCGCTTGAACTCGGGAGGTAGAGGTTAGAGTCAGCCAAGATTGTGCCATTGTACTCCAGCCTGGGTAACAGAGAAAGACTCCATCTCCAAAAAAAAAAAAGAGGAAAATAAGGAGAACAGGCTTCCTATTGCCAAAGATAGGGTTAATAGTCATGCTATATGACTGCTTCTGTCAACAGAAGACAGAAAAATAATGTAGTCAAGGCTGTGCTGGGTGTGGTACCTCACAACTTTAATCCCAGCTCCTTGGAAGACCCCCATCTCTACAAAAGTAAATTTAAAAATTAGCAGGGTGTGGTGGCATGCACTTGTAGTCCCAGCTACTCAGGAGGCTGAGGTGGGAGGATAGCTTGGGCCCGAGAGTTTGAGGCTGTAGTGCATTATGTTCATGCCTATTAATAGCCACTGCACCCCAGCCTGGGCAAAATAGCAACAACTTGTCTCTAAAACAGAAACACACACACACACACACACACACACACACACACACACACACACTCTCTCTCTCTCTCTCTCTCTCCCCATTCTGTATGAAAAAAACGAAAAAATAGGTATAAAATTAATAACTGGTCTTGGGACAGAGGATGCAATAGGAAACACTGATCCACAAAATTCAAAAATAATCTCACAAAGAATGTACAAAATAGTTGCCTTGCTTTTCTTATCCTTTTATGTCTACCTTTAAGATACATCCAATGATTAGTTTTTACTTTTACCCACAGTATAATATACACTGTTCACTCTGAGACCAGATACCTAAAATAGTATTAGCTGGTGTATAAATACATCAGAACGATACATAACGATACAGATGATAAGCCACTGTTATAGAGTACTGTGTGTAAGCACTCAAAGACCAAAGACAGTATTAATAAGACAAATGTAAAAACAAAAAGGCTGCTGATGCTCTGTGGCCCTTTCAAATTATTTATGCATATCAATGAATAAATGATTATAATAAAAATTGACCTATATATATATGCTTTGTATGAACAGTTGCAGTCTGTTAAAGTCCAGACAAGCTTATGTTAAATCTGCTCTTATTAAACTGAACCTGAGGAGTTATATGTCTACTCTGATATAAATACTACAGTTATAAGGAAGGTCATGGATAAAAATTATTTAATTTTAATCAAAACTTTTCTTCAGAATGCATTATGATAAACAGTCTAGGTATCATAAAAGTCTGACTGTAATAAAAATCTTGCTGAATTTCCCAATTCATACTGAGAAACAAACAATCCCAAACATTCAAATAAATAAAACAAAGCAAAATGAAAAATCCTGCAACCTTTGGCTGAGAGGAAGCAAAAGACAGAGATGGAGAAAAGATCTGGAGTATCTAAAGTCCATCTCACAGGAGACACGACGTTACCTTGTCACAGCATTCGACAGCTTTGGTGTATTCTCTAAGCTTCAGGTAGCACATGGCCAGGTTCAGAAAGGCAGCAAGCAGAAATGATTCAGAAGCTTTCGATTCCTTTTCTGATAAACCATATTCCATCTCTAACCAGGATACTATCTTCCCATACTGAATCACCGCCTGCATGTATTTGCCTCCCTAGGATAAAAAAGCGTCATTACTCGTACTCGGCTCTTGAGGGGGTACAAAAGAAAAGCAAATCCTCAAAGTGAAGCAACCCCTCCAGCAAACCCTGGTACAACTGGTTTCTTTCTTTCCTTCTGGAGATGGCTCTCCAGGTACCTTTCCCACTCCCTTGGAGGCCTCGGTGGCCTGTGGGCTGGTTTGGGGCAGTGCCTGTGCACTGCCTAGTGCTGCTCTCCAGCATTTCCTTCAGTCCCCTCAGCAGGTGTAGTACAGCAAGGCTTCTGGGCTATGATCTTTGGTGCTAATATTCTTTAGTCTTTTTTTTTTTTTTTTTTTTTGAGACAGAGTCTCGCACTGTCTCCAGGGCTGAAGTGCAATGGCGCGATCTCAGCTCACTGCAACCTCTGCCTCCCGGGTTCAAGCGATTCTCCTGCCTCAGCCTCCCGAGTAGCTGGGGACTACAGGTGGCCGCCACCACGCCCAGCTATTTTTTTTTTGTATTTTTAGTAGAGACAGGGTTTCACTATGTTGGCCAGGCTGGTCTTGAACTCCTGACCTTGTGATCCACCTGCCTTGGCCTCCCAAAGTGCTGGGATTACAGGCATGAGCCACCACACCTGGCCTATTCTTTAGTCTTTCAAAAGGATTGTGAGCAGTTTTAGACTATGCCACTAAAAAAATGAAGAGGAAGTTACTTTTCTTTTCAGCACTTCACAGCAAATACTACATTCTGCCAAGTGCTAGTTCCAAAGACAGCCAATCTTATTTGAACCAGTCTCTGTTGCAACTACTAAATTCTTGTCATTTGTAGTGCAAAAGCTGCTCTAGACAGTATGTGAATCAATGGGTGCAGCTGTGTTTCAGTTAAACTGTACTTACAAAAACAGGCAGGGACCAGATTTGGCCATCAAACTGTAGTTTGCTGACCCCGATCTATAGGCAATGGGAATATGAATAGTTGGATAGTAGCATACAACATAAATAACACCTATAAAACAATCTACATCAGAAAGGTCTGTCAGCTATGTGAGAAAAATCTTTCTCCTATTCATATTTTTGTGCCTACCTGATTAGAATTAGAGTTCTAACAATTTTAAAAATCACATCAATTAATTTTATGTTTTATATATGTATGTTATATATACAATATGTTATATACTATATATGTTATATATTATATGTTATATATCATATATATGACATACATATATATATATATATATATATATATATATATATGCATGCTCATATAAAAAACGCTGGGGGCTGAGCACAGTGGCTCATACCTGTAATCCCAGCACTTTGGGAGGCCAAGGCAGGCGGATCATCTGAGGTCAGGAGTTCAAGACCAGTCTGGCCAACATGGTGAAACCCTGTCTCTACTAAAAATACAAAAATGAGCCAGGCGTGGGTGGCACATGCCTGTAATCCCGGCTACTTAGGAGGCTGAGGCAGGAGAATTGCTTGAACCCAAGAGGCAGAGGTTGCAGTGAGCCAAGATCATGCCACTGCACTCCAGCCTGGGTGACAGAGTGAGACTCCTTCTCAAAAACAAAACAAAACAAAACCCCTCCAGGGCTGGGACAATGTGTTCACTGTGATTTTAAGGTGAATGAAAGCACTGGGGGATCGCTGGTGAATACGCAAATAGAAACAGGAGTGCAAGTGGGGATTCTCCTTTGAGGAGGTGATAAGCTCAAAACCACAGATGATACATCCTGCCAGATGGCAGAGGAGCAGCCAGACCTATTAGGATATTAAATTCAATGCCTGACCAACAGCGTTAAGACCATGTTACTAGGATTTACCACAGTCAAAGCAGTGCATACATCTCACTGCCGAGTTGTGTCTCCCCACAAATACTCCAACCCTCACCCAAGGACTCTGAGTAAGAGAAAAACTATAGAGCAGATCTAAGAGGACGCGTCTGTGATACAGGAGACGTCAAGTGGGTGATGTAAGAAACGAGCTCTGCCTGTAGAAAGGAAGACCTGGTGTGGATTTTCTGCTGATGAAGATGGGGCAGATCTGTTCCAGCTGGAGGGCCTGGGTGTGAATGAGGGCCAGGCTACATCCCTCGAACATCCTTCTTCCCAAGTCACTCGCTTAGGAGAGGGAAGACTGGCACTAAAATCAAAGTCTGTCACCCTCTCTGCCTCAGAAATGTGTGACACAGGTTATTCATAAGAACACGAAACCAGGGCATTTTATTATAAATGCTGAAATTCTTGAGGAAATTAGATTTGCTGTGGACTGAATTGTGTCCCCCATCCCAAATTCCTATGTTGAAGCCCTCACCCTCTATGTGATATTTGCAGATGGAGTGTTTGGGGAGGGAATTAGGTTAGATGTGGTCATGAGGGTGGGGCCTCATGATGGGATTAGAGCATTCATAAGAAGAAACTCGGGTGCTTGCTGCCCTCCGCCCTCTCTCCACTCACATGCATGTGGAAAGGCCACGTGAGAACACAGCAAGAAGAGAGCTACAGGGAACCAGAGGAGAGGCCCTCCCCAGATACTGACCCTGCTAACACCTTAATCTTGGACTTACAGTCTCCAGAAGTAAATTCCTGTTGTTGAAGCCACCCAGTGTATGGTATTTTGCTGTGGCAGCCCAAGCTGACAAAGACAATCCTTAGATTTTGTCATAGTCTTAGGCTTACCACTCCTTTTTTAGATGCTACAAAAAAATAATAAAGTCCTCACCAGTTTCAGGTTGGCATTTTCTGTCACCGCCTTTTCTCTTGCTGGTCTTTGAGGACAGGCAGCATTGTCCTCTCCCTTTTGGAATATTCAGGGTTTGGCACCAAGAGGTCTTTAATAAACGTTTGTTGAGTAAATATTGAAATCAAAGGAATGTAAGTATGGAATATAAACTTTTTCTAAACTGGTGTGGTGGCTCACGCCTATACTCCCAGCACCTTGGGAAGCTGAGGCAGGAGGATCTCTTGAGTCCAGGAGTTCGAAGCTACAGTTAGCTATGCTTGTGCCACTGCACTCCAGCCTGGGTGACAGAGTAAGACCCTCTCTCTCTCTAAAAACAATACCAACAACAAAACCTTTTGCTATCGCTGGGAGCAAAAAAGGTGTGGGTGGAAATGAAAGGTGTTGTTTCACTGAGATGAGATAGGAAGGACAGGCATTTCCCGTCATGCCTCATTTCTTCATCCTTCTCCTCCTCCATCTCTAATGCATCTATTAACTTTTCTGATTATCTCCTAATATATTGTATAGGGAAAGAAAAGAAGAGCCAGGGAAGACAAAAACCTAGATCTTATCATTTCAGTAAGTTTGGAATAATCAGAGTGGTAGAAGGCTATGGTAAAACAAAACAAAACACAAAAAACAGGTATTAGACTTCTTAATAGTTCCTTTACATTTATAGGGCATTTTAATTTTTTTGAAAGCTCTTGCATATATATATCACGTAACTTTATTTAGACTTCAACTTCCAATGGGCAAAAAGTCTGTCTTGTACTCCCTTCTTCTGAGGTACTAAAGCAGTTCTCAACTGGGGGGGTGATTTTGCTCCCCAGGGAACACCTGGCAGGTCTGGAGGCATTTTTAGTTGTCATAACTGGGTAGGATGCTACTGGTATCTAATGGGCAGAGGCCAGGAATGCTGCTAAATATTCTACAATGCACAAGACAGCCCCACACAATCAAGAAGTATCCTACTCCAAATGTTGATAGTACTGAGGTTGAAAAATTCTGCACTAAAGGAAAGAGATAAAAGACAAGGTGGACTCTTCTTAGGAATTTTTTTAAACCATCAAATCTTAGAGTCATAAATGGCTTGTTTCTAAATCACATTACTGGTATCTTGGAACAGCAAGGGTGGTGAAAATACAGCAAAGCCCGATTTATCTGAAGAGTTTAGAGGTTGAACGATTCTCGTCAACTAGTTTTAGAAATGCTTTCTTCCCAGGAGAAGCACAAGGGGGCGCAAGAATCCCACATCACTTCAGTGTCCTTAGCCTTCTTGCCACTCTGCTGCCAAGTCAGAAAAAAGAAAAACACTGACCAGGTGTGAGTTAATGCTCCTGCCCTGCAGAACACTGTCAGCTGTGAGGGCAAAAATCGTGTCTGTTTAACTCGCTTGCTCAATGCCTGGCTTAATATTATGCTGTTACCTGTACTTAATAATTATTTTCAGAGCCAAATAAAGAGTTCTTTATTTTTCTTCTCTTGAGTATTCAGAGGTTGAAATGAGGACTTTACATCTTTAATGGCAAAATCATTCCCACTTAAAAGCTGAGTACAATTCAACCCTACTCAGGAGAGAGGCTTTACCCATTTAGGTATAAACCAAACCAACAGATCAATGGAAACAGAATTCCAATATGCAGATGGCATGAAATACAGATCTTTAGTTCAGCCCATCTCTGCTCTCACCTACACATCTGGACTCTGTGCAAATGCATAACATGCCAAGTCAGACACCCTGGAAAGACAAGGCCTGGGAGGGCAGTATGGCAGATTGAAACCTGCCCTGAAAGTTGGGAAGGGAGTATGTACAGGAACTATCTACTAACCATTTTGAAGTTTTACAGCTAAAGCTAGGACTACTGCTGGGGTCCTTTACCTATAATTATAAAGGTGCCTCCAGGGAAGTTTTCAGTGGTACAAAATGTTCAGAGACATTCTGGGAGAAAAGTCTCAGGTCAGTGGTTTTGAATCTTTCATTAATTTTTCCCCAGTGGACTAATGTTTTGAAAGATTTTGCCTATCAAATTCCATGTTAAAAATAATTTTTTCCATGTGTGTGACTGCTGATCCAGATTTTATCCAAAGATTGGTAATTTTAAGAAGGTTCATAATAGTATCACTCTTGCAGTTGTGATGCTGATAAGCAACAAAGTTAAGTAACTGTACAGACACTCATTGCTTTCTGCTACAGATCACTAATTCTGGCCATCTCTCTGTATATATTCAGAACACAGCTATATGACACATGGCTTCATAACATTATTTCATTACCAATAATGTTCTCCAAAATTCTGTATCATAGCACCAATTAGAGCCTCTGAATAGCTGAGCTGTTTTACTACACTGATCGATATAATTCTAGTCAAAGGCCAAAAGCCTCAAATCTTCCCAAACTGTTAATATTCTATTTAGAAGTATTGAGAAATATATAAAATATAGTTAAGGATTTTTATGGACTTCGGAAATATAGAAAATACTGTTAAGGATTCACGATCTTAAGAAATTTTGTAGAAACATTTTTCACTCTAGTGTATTATGTATTTGGATATACAAATAACCCACTTGGAATCTTACTTGAATAGTTTAGAAGTATCCAATATACCTCAATTAGAATTAAAAACAAAACAAAAAATATAACACTTGTTCTTGAGAGTTTAGAAACTTAGATTCAGGCTGGAAGGAAACTTGGGGAACATCTATTCTAACTCCCCTATTTTTCATTTGAAAATATAACCTCTTTGGACCTTTAATGACTTTAAATCATTTGAAGAGCCATAAGCCCATTTTCCCCAGTTCCGAGCTTATTCTATCATACCCCAGTGCTTTCTGGTGATCCATAAAAGAGTTTAGTATACATAGTAAATAATGATAAATAAGTATAAATATATAAATATGTTATCTAAACCCATGATTTTAAATTTGTTTGAATACCACCCACAGTAGGAAATATGCAATCCAGTACTTACTCATACACAAGCAAAGTTTTATGCAACAAAACTGATCCTTATAACATATTGCAATACACTTCCACAAAACTGATTTCATGACCCAATACTGTCTCGGCTCAAATTCTGAAAACACATGGTGCCCTCTGGCTGTGTTAATTTTGGGTTGATTATATATTCTTACATAATTCTCTAGTTGTTTCATTTGGATTAACATTGCCACTCCTCTCTACTGACAAGGTTGTAACTTAATAGCATGTCTTATAGCAGATGCCCCATAAAGATTTGTTAAAGTACACTTATGCCTCACTGCTTTATACTGCTGAAAAACATCTAATTTCTGTTCATGTATTGCAGTGGCAGAAAACGAAAGAAACCTTGACAGAACTCCCATTCTCCCTCTAATTCTCATCACTAAGCCCTTTCTGCTTGACATGGAGAAGGCATATATTTGGGGTGGGGAAGTAATGGGTAGAACACTGATTACAACAGAATGAAGGGCAGTTTCTTTTTTTCTTACATCTAGAGGTTTAAGATCTAAGTGAGAAAGTATCACACTCCTAGATGCTCCAAGAAGGGTTTCTGAGAAGCAATCTATGATGAATACCATACAGGAATATCCGGAGACTCCTCATAAAAGCAGGTGTGCAGGAATCATCTTGGCCGTTAGAAGCAATCAATACTCTCCTGTCAGTCAGTTTCTTTTGAAATCTGTGCATGTTCTCTTTCCTTTTGTCGTATGCTCTAGTGACTTCATCAAGACAGTATAAAGGAAGATGGGCCGGGTGCAGTGGCTCACGCCTGTAATCTCAGCACTTTGGGAAGCTGAGGTGGGGGATTGCTTGAGGCTAGAAGTTTGAGACCAGCCTGGGAAAGAAAGGGAGACCCTGTCTCTCATACAAGAAAAAAAAAAAAAGGAAGAAAGAAAAATGATGTGAAACTTACCCCTATGAATTCCATTCTTTGCTAACAATTATTCTATTCATTCTTTTTTCATTCCAAAAACACTTGTTGAGTGCCAACTATGTACCAAGCAAGATGCTTTAGGAGTGAGTGATACTGTGGTGGGTGGGGATGCCAGACCTGGTCTGCCTGTATGGAAGGTTACAATCTAGAGCAGAATGTGTAAAAGAAGAATCTGTACTTTTTTTTTTCCCACATTATTCTTTTCTCACCATTTTTCATATTGAAAATGACAGATTTGTAAAAATTGCAGCTTATTCTTACCAAGCAGAGTGTTGATAAAATTCAGAGTAGGAAATATCAGCACAATTCACTGACACTTGAATAAATTCTTTGAGATGGAAAGGATTTTATAGTGACTCACACACCTTGAAGTATACGGTTCCCTTCTCTTTGACAATGGCAGCCTGCTCCAATTTTTCTTTGGTATCCATCTCCCAGGATTCTTTGGCCTGTGTGTAAATTTGTGACAATGGTTAGATGAACAGAGAGAAAAGCATCAGTTGAGGCCTATTAGAACAAAGAGCAGCTAATTCTAGAAGATGCTCCAAACTGAAAACACTTTGGCTGTTGAAATTGTGTGTCAGTGCCAATTTACTGCTAGGCCAGTGCTTCTTCACACTGTTTTAAGAACTCACTTTCCATCATGACCAAGTTGCAGCTTGAACAATGTTGCTCAAGAGAGAGGAGCCGAAAAAACACAGTAAGGAACATACTCTGGTAAGCACTGCTACAAGGTGAATCTTTAGAAATATAAGGTGAAGCCACACAAAGTTAAGGCCATGCCTTATCTCCCTCTGCAAACCTCTCCACTAGGCTGTTTCTCTCAAGCCTGTTTTTCAACTCTAAAATGGGAACATGACTGTAGTCAAGTTGTAGTTTGTATATTCATACAGAATTTTCAAAATTCTGGGTCAGGTTGTCTCGCCACTCTAAAACAACCAGATATACTAATAATACTGCTAAATTGTATCAACTTGCAGATGTATACTGGGGGGACTTCAAGCAAAACATAACTGGGAGTAAAGCTCATGCAAAAATATCACTTTAGAGCCATAAATAAATGACTTCATTATCATCTGCTAGCTTGTATTGTGTGTATTATTACTTCCACCATTACAGATACAAATCCAGAAATAACTGCACTTGCCATTTAAAAGCTGGATTTAGAAGGATCATAGAGTCAAGAGAACAATTTGGGAGCCTTTAGGAAAAGTGACAGTGGGTGTGGTGAGTGCTATTTACTGCATATAAATTATGAAGTTTAAATGGGTAACTAAAATTCTCTCTATTCAAAAGATAACGAGTGTGTGTTCCTGGTATCACAGCCCCTGCTATCCTCTACTTTTATTATTATTATTATTATTATTATTTTTTGAGACGGAGTTTCGCTCTTGTTGTCCAGGCTGGAGTGCAATGGTGTGATCCTGGCTCACTGCAACCTCTGCCTTCCGGGTTCAAGTGATTCTCCTGCCTCAGCCTCCGGAGTAGCTGGGATTACAGGCATGCACCACCATGCCCAGCTAATTTTTTGTATTTTTAGTTGAGATGGGGTTTCTCCATGTTGGTCAGGCTGGTCTCAAACTCCCAACCTCAGGTGATCCACCCACCTCACAGCCTCCTAAAGTGCTGTGATTACAGGCATAAGCCACCGCGCCCAGCGACTATCCTCTACTTTTTAAAAGTGAATAATGAAAGGGTTACTCATCTTTCTGGCAACTCGTACTTCTGCTTCCTAATAATGCAGCTCAATTACTCAAAAACCTAGTTATAGTTCAATTCCAGGTTTTAGCACCCAAAAAACAAAAACAAAGAACACCTAGTTAATAAGTCTCTGTATTTCTTAGGTTGGCTTCAGTCTTTATGGAATTTTTTTTTTTATTTTTTCTTTTTTTGAGACAGGATCTTGCTCTGTCATCCAGGCTGGAGTGCAGTGGCGTGATCACGGCTCACTGTAGCCTAGATTTCCCAGGCTCAAGCCATCCTCCTGCCTCAGCCTCCCGAGTAGTTGGGACCACAGGCATGTGCCACCATGTCCAGCTAACTTTTTTTTTTTTTTTTGGTAGAGACGGGGTCTCACTATGTTGCTCAGGCTGGTCTCAAACTCCTGGGCTCGCCATCCTCCTATCTTGGCCTCCTGAGTAGCTGGGACTACAGGAACGTGCTACCACACCCAGGAAAATTTTAAATCTTTTTGCAGAGAGGGGGTCTCATTATGTTGCCCAAGCTGGTTTTGAACTCCTCAGCTCAAGTAATCCTGCCTCGGCCTCCCAAAGTGCTGGGATTATAGGTGTGAGCCACCATGCCTGGAATATAAGTATGTATTATATATATATATATATATATATATATTTTTTTTTTTTTTTTTTTTTTTTTTTTTTGAGATGGAGTCTTGCTCTGTCTCCCAGGCTGGAGTGCAGTGGCGCGATCTCGGCTCACGGCAACCTCCACCTCCCGGGTTCAAGCGATTCGCCTGCCTCAGCCTCCCGAATAGCTGAGATTACAGGCACCTGCCACCACGTCCAGCTAATTTTTCTATTTTTAGCACAGATGGGGTTTCACCATGTTGGCCAGGCTGGTCTCGAACTCCTGACCTCATGTGATCCACCCACCTTGGCATCCCAAAGTGCTGGGATTACAGGCGTGAGCCACAGCGCCCAGCCTGGCCTAGTCTATTCTTAACAAGGCAGAGGATTAAATCACATTGCCCCAAACAACATCATATACCTTCATGTGATTTCAAATATACCAAGCAGCAGTGCATGAATATACTCTTAGAGTGATGACAGTGCACAGGCTTGCTGTGGCACACCACTGGGAGAGTGCTCTTAAATAAGCAATGTCCACTGGGCCATGAGAGGGAAGGGGCAAGAGGCTGCTTTATAAAAATGGAAATAGTAAAGCCATAGGTCTAAATAACCACATGCTAAAGATTATCTTCTCTCTCTTTAACAATAGAAAAACACCATATGCTATGACGACAGCATTGGAGGATCAGTGCTGAGCTAGCAGGCCTTCAGAAGAGGTTACGTGACAACAATCAGTGGTCATAACCAGAGCATATGTTTGTTTGGGGGAACAAGAAGTGGAAGGGGTATGATTAGGAATGTCACTATTGGGGGTGAATCCCAAAGCAGGCCTCCCCTCACTTTCTTAGCCCAAAGGTACAGGCCCACAGGACAGTGATTTCTTTTCTGAATCTAACAAAATATAAATGGTCATGTTTCCATTTATATTAATGTGCTTAATGTGGCCAGGCACAGTGGCTCACCCCTGTAATCCCAGCACTTTGGGAGGCCAAGGCAGGAGGATGGCTCGAGCCCAGGAGTTTGAGACCAGCTGGGGCAACACAGTGAGACCCCATGTCTACAAAAAATAAAATTAGCTGGGTGTGGTGGCATGTTCCTGTAGTCTCAGCTACTTGGGAGGCTGAGGTGAAAGGATTGCTTGAGCCCAGGAAGTTGAGGCTGGAGTGAGCTATGATTGCGCTCACTGTATTCCAGCCTGTGTGACAGAGTGAGACCCTATCTCGAAAAAAAAAAAAAGCTTAATGTACAGAACATGGAGGTAGCACTGTGTAGGAATAAAAAAGGAACACAAATGCAGTCTTGAGCTCCACAAAGGGTAGGGTTTGGAAATGCCAGGGGCACGTGGCCGAAGACAACAGCATACCTAACTCAGGTATATGCTGTGTGTGTCCAGTTCAGCTGCTGCTGGGAGCCTCCAGAGTGAAACTGAGATGGAAATATGTTCAAGGAGGCATGCTGTTTCTGGAATCCAAGGCAACTGACAAATTATCTCTCTTCTCTACTTGGAGAAGTATGAAAAAAAAAAAAAAAGGCTTCGGGTTAGCTGGTTTCTTTCTTGTATCCCTGGTCGCAGAGCCTAGTGGCCCTCGAGGACTTGCAGTTGGGATAACAACTTGGAGCCACAGTGCAGGCCTCTTCGTGACTCCTGTGAAGGGTACAATCCGTTCAGCTTTGAAAAGCTGCACCCCACTCCCCCAAGGAGCCACTTGGCAGAACGTGAACCTTTCTGTCCTCAACCCAGGAAAAAAAAGTACAAAAAGAACAAGTCTAGGAACAAATAAGGGAACAAGTCCTGGATTCTACCCAAAAAAGTTAAAAAAAAAAAAAAAAAAAGCTGACACATAGGAACAAAATAAGAACACGGAGCTCCTTCGTTGTATATCAGCTGTGCTATGTCAGTTGTTCTATTCTTCAGCAGCGGTGTTGGGGGCAAGAGACAAACTTGATAATGAATAAACACCATCTATCTATACCACCTACTAAGATAAGATACTGATTTATAGGAAGTGGATGGAGAAGAAACCTACCATAATTTTAAGGAAGTGGGTATTTTCTCACCTTTTCGAAGCTCTTAAGTGTAACTTCATATATAAGCTCAGCATTAGGTTCAATGCCAAATTTAGGCTTCCCTGTCTCTCCAAAACCATATCTGAAATGGAGAGTAAAAAATAAAACTTTAAAAGAATTGGTGTATTTCCAGGCACTTCCTTCGTATTTTGAGGCATCAACAGAGCTATCGTTTGCAAGCTACATGTGTCAGAGACCCTGAAGACAAACCAGATGTTGACCAGAAGATACAGTGTGAGGTATCTTCACTGCTACAGTTTTCTTAGAAACCAGGCTAGGTTTAGTTTTCTTTTCTCCTTCACATTCACATGTAATGCAACACCTGTACTCCTTGGGGCAGCTTGATTCATGGGATTTTAAATGTCACTGCCTTTTTCTCTACTTGATTTTATATCTAGCTTTTTTTTTTTTTTATAAAATGGCCATGATTTAGCTGTCAGGAATTTTCTCCTAAGTTTCATCAGCAGAAAGGACAGAGAAGACACAGCCACTGTAATTGTTAGAGTGGTACTCATGGGAAGTATGTTTTAATAAGCTTTTAACTTTAAAGTGCTGTCACTTCTAGTAGTACCACTTCCAGTCACATAAGTGAAGGGGAAAGGCTCACACATCAGGAGAGAAAAGTTTTTACACTATTTAAGTTTTTTAAAAGCACATGAAGAAACACAAATAACATAATGATATACTCAAAAACAGCTGCCCTAAGCAAGTTCTGACACCTCCTCTAGAGAAATATTCTTATGGCTTGTAGCTATCAGAGTGTAGGATTCTATACCTTTTAGCCAAAACTTACTGAAAAAAAAAAAAAACTGAGGACATATACATTTGTTTTCTTGGGATCATGTAAGATCTCCAGCAAATTAAATGTATTCGGGAAGCAGATATTTACTAGAATGGGAGCTGTAGCAGAGCTCTGTCTGGTTCAACTGTTTCCCAGTGTTTAGAACAAGGCCCAGCATATTAGTCAAGTGTTCACTGAAATATATTCTGTTCCCATTTGTTGCAAGCCAAGCTCTTCTTTAATATATGAAACGGTATTACAAAAAACTTAGTAAACTCAAGCTTTCAAGGTACAGGTTGAAAGATGTCAAAACCGAGTTAATCTAATACCTCCAGTTTTCTCTGGGGCAAAGGGACTAGAGTGGGAACACTCAAATTTTGTTGCTTGCACCACTTTCTTTACCCTTTGCCTGAATTTTCCAGGAATAAAAATGCTTACTCACTCACCTCCACTGTTACACAGAAAATGGAAGCTGGAGCCAGAAAGAGGAATAGAGATACGAGAGCTGGTAGGAATGAGGAGCGGGGCAAAGGGTATCTTCCACAAAGACATAAAAAAGGACATAATTACCAGTGACCAATTTTAAGAAGTGATGCCTAATTTTCTACTTTGAGCTCTTAGATGTATATGTCTACTATCTTGTTTCTGCCATCTGATAAATTAAAAAAAATCCTTAACTACCCAGGTAGGTAGGTGAGTCCTTGCTAAGCACATATTTTCTGAGAGCATGTTATATTTGGAGTCCTGTGCTAAGCAGTTGCAAATGCAACAAATGATCTGGCATTTACCTTAGACCAGCAGATCTCAACCAGGGTGATTTTAACTCCTCTTCCCTCCAGGAAACCTTTGGCAATGTCTACAAATATTATGGGTTGTCACAACTATGGGGTTGCTAGTGGTATCCGGTGGGAAGAGGCCAGGAATACTGCCAGATATTCTACAATGCACGTGACAGCCCCCTATGACCAAGGATTAGCAAGCTCAAAGTGTCAACAGTGCTGAGGATGAGAAAATCTGCCTTAGAGGAAGGTGGGTGGAGAATGCGGGGCTGTATCAAGGGAGGCACCAAGTGTCCTATTATTGATGGGATTAAAGAAGACTAAAGAAAAATATTATTTCTACAATCTCTCCCAGGTTAAAATGAAGCGCAGTCAAGATACGTGTGGCGCACATGATCCTGCAGAGGTGGAAGCCCACGCCAAGATATTCTGGCAGCACCTATCCTGACTTCCATGTTACACAGAAAGTTGTCAGCCTGGGTGAAGAAGGAACCAGGACACCCAACTCATCTGACTGAAAAACAAAACACCACAAGAGGAATCCCAGGACCTAACCAAAAGATAATCTAGACTACAGTAACAGAAGGGATTCAGTGTTAATGTCCTTGAATTAAGAGTTTCCTCCAGAGAATAGAGATACAAATAATGACTATTAATGACCATTAAGCCTTAATGTGCACATAAGAAACACTTGGACTACAAGCTCTTATCAATTGCTCCCTTTTTTACAGATAAAGAAACAGAGTGCTTCCTGAGAAGTCACACAAAGAGGCAGTGGTAGAGCCAGGGTTTAAATTCAGACCCTGTGTGTCCCCAGAAAATAAGTTTTTTTCTGACTCATACTGCCGCATAACTAGACACTATGGCTCTTGGTAGCCTGTTTTTTATTTTTGAGTTTCACTTTGACACCCCAGGCATCGTGCAGTGGCAGATAGCTCACTGCAACCTCCGCCTCCTGGGTTCAAGTGATTCTCCTGCTTCAGCCTCCCGAGTAGCTGGAATTACAGGCATGCACCACCATGCCCAGCTAATTTTTGTATTTTTAGTAGAGACGGGGTTTCACCATGTTGGCCAGGCTGGTCACGAACTCCTGACCTCAAGTGATCCTCCCGCCTTGGCCTCCCAAAGTGCTGGGATTACAGGTGTGAGCCACCACGCCCGACCAATAGCCTGTGTTTTTGTTTGGGGTTCATGCGTGACAGAAACATAAGGAAGGAAAAAAAAGTTAAAACTATATACACTTTACCTAAAACAAAAAAGATTTATTAGTCTCAGTATTTAAAACAATACAAAGGGAAGATATTATCCCGATGAGGAGAAAGAAAAATGGATTGTCTGGAAATGTTTTATGACTTTCTTATTATGAAGACATTCTAGGCCAGGCGTGGTGGCTCACACCTGTAATCCCAAGCACTTTGGGAGGCTGAGGCTGGAGGACTGCTTGAGCCCAGGAGTTTGAGACCAGCCTAGACAACATAGTAACACCCTGTTTCTACAAAATGAAAAAAATTAGCCAGGCAGGATGGAGCACACCTGTAGTCCCAGCTACCCAGGAGCTTGAGGTGGGAGGATCCCTTGAGCCCAGGAGTTTGAGGCTACAGATTATGCCACCGTACTCCAGCCTAGGTGACAGAGTGAGACCCTGTCTCAGGGGGTGGGGGAGGGACAGAAAGAAAACATTCTTTCCGAGAGTCTATCAGAGTATCAGAGTCAAAGAGAAGGTCTGCCTTGGAAATTTTCTGGAGAATGAAATACAGATGACACGAAGAGCTATTTGCAGATATTTTCTGCAACAGCCATACTTATAGCAACATTTAGATGCAATGTATTACGAAAGTGGGAACCTGAATAAAACAAGTAAATTCACTGCATGCACTGAAAACATGCTTAGCATGTAGAGGTTTTCTACACACAACACACAGTATGCATATACACACATATATATAGCATGTAGGGGTTTTCTACATATATATGTAGTACTATGCAATGCATATGCAGCAGTCTCATATTACAGAGAATGCACTTCACATAATTCCTCAACATACCGACACCTTGAACAAAAATAATGTTCCTTTCTAAATATGCTAAATTATTTCCATAAAACTCATAAAAAACTTTTATACCTAGAAATTTATGAAAACCTATTGACAACTTTTATGCCTCAAAGGATCTGAAAAATCGATCTCATGTTAAACAGGATTTCCTTTTTCTTGTGGTCCGAGGGTAAAATGGAAGAGAAGGTGAGCCATCACAATAGCAACAAAAGCTCACACACTGCGGGCTCATGTGTGGCCTACATGTGCAGGATTTCATTTAGCTCTCCATAACTTTATGAGGTGGATACTGTCATCCCCATTTACAGAGGGGAAACTGAGGCTTAGGAGGGTTAAGTGCCTTGCCAAGTGCACAGAGCAAGGTCTAACCACTAATGATACAACAAACAGTTTAAATCTGAAAAGAACTGTTTGCATTAAAAAATATAAAGAAAATTTCTATTTTTCTTTGTCATTAAACTTGAGACATCTGTCCCCACAATTGCCTTGTCAGCCAGGCTAAAGTGTAATGTATATAAACTGGTTCATATAACATTACGTTGTCATAATACATACAGAATTTATCCTAAGGGAGCTTAAATTTTGAAAATATACATTACACATAAATCCATCTCTCTGAGTTTACAACTACTGTAATTTTGAAATGCTGATTAAAAGTAATCAGAGATGACCTGGCACAGTGACTCATGCCTGTAATCAATCCCAGCACTTTGGGAGGGTGAGGCAGGCGGATCACTTGAGTCCAGGAGTTGGAGACCAGCCTGGGCAACATGGCAAAACCCTATCTCCACAAAAAATACAAAAAGTAGCCGGGTGTGGTGATGCACACCTGTAGTCCCCGCTACTTCAGAGACTGAAGTGGGAGGATCACCTGAGCCCTGGAGGTTGAGGCTGCAGTGAGTGTGACTGTGTCACTGCACTCCAGCCTGGGCGACAGAGTGAGATCCTGTTACCAAAAAAAAAAAAAAAAGATTATTTGGATACGGGAAGAGATAGCTTTTTCTATGCTCTATCTGAATTTTAAGAAGTATCTCCTAGAAACAGAATTAGTTTCACCCAAGAATAAACTACAAATATAGAGTAAATATTAATATAAATAAGACACATTGAAGTGGGGGCTATAGTTAGTGGAAAGAGGAACCAGGTAGAAAAAAAGAAGGCATTATACAAAGGGTGCTTCAGTGACGGCTATAAAGAGTTCAAGGTAGAGCATTTTGGAAGGATTTTCAAGTGGTAGTTGCATGGCTAGAACATCACCTCAAAAATATGATTATGGGCTGGGTGTGGTGGCTCACACCTGTAATCCCAGCACTTTGGGAGGCCGAGGTGGGAGGATCACTTGAAGTCAGACATTCGAGACTAGCCTAGCCAACATGGTGAAACCCCGTCTCTACTAGAAATACAAAAATTAGACAGGCATGGTGGCGGGTGCCTGTAATCCCAGCTACTCGGGAGGCTGAGGCAGGAGAATTGCTTGAACCCAGAGGTAGAGGTTGCAGTGAGCCGAGATCATGCCACTGCACGCTAGCCTGGGTGGGAGAGCAAGACTCCATCTCAAAAAATATATATATATGATTATGGATCAAGTACTGGGGCAAAGGTAAACTGCCGTTGGATTACTACAGAGTCTACAAAATGACACCACAAAAGGCTTAACATCACCTGTGGCAAGTGCAGGTCATCAAGATTCTCAGTAACTCAGAATCCCACTGTCTGAAATCCATGGAGCCAGAGGGAGGATACACTAGATAAGCAGATGCACTCTCATGCAGACAAAATCAAAACACCCTGGGTTCTCTCAGGGGTCTGTTTCTCAAGACAGAAGGGTTGGATTCATGGTATAATTTTAGATCTAAAAATAATACTAAACATGTTTTCACAAGAGAGACTGTCAGTGTCTGATGGTTCTAAGCTTGGATGTGCTAATGGATATCCTTATGATGGGAAAAATTTAGGCAAAAAATGAGTCATCTCCATTGCCTTTAGATCCAGGAAGAATGTGCTTTTTTTTTTTTTTCAACGACTCTGTATAAGAACAAGTGGCACAAGTTCAAGTGGTAGTAAATCATCCAAATGCTTCTTTGACTCCCAACCCCCATGTTTTCCTGCCTCCTGCCTAATTTAGAGAAAAGGGAAGAGGGGGTGAGAGAACCACATATGAGAAGGGTCCATAGCTGCCTGTCTTGGCAATACTGCAGGCAAAACAAATCATCACAAAAGCAAAAAGTGCCTGCAAGTCCTATTCTGAACATGTATCAATCAAGTAAACATGCTCACAAACCTCTATGATATTGTAAGACCCATTAATTTACGTGATGACTAACTGCAGCCTGATTTAATTGTTTCCGTTGTTGGATTAACTTCACTGAAAATGCCAAAACATTGAATAAAAAAGCAAGCATTTCCCTATCCTTTAGGTGACTTCACTGTGTTCCAAACTGGTATGCTACTTACCTTGGTCCAAGATATAAAATACATTGTTCTTCCCGCTGCATTTTCTCCAGAGCTTTGTCAATTCCAATTGGAATGTCGTGGTCTTCTCCTTCGCCCACAGTGAACGCCACATCTCTGCAGTCAAACATCCTTCCACCACAGTGGCCTTCCAGGTGGACTGAGGGCAAGGAGACAGGAGAGTCAACAGAGCTCCTTCTTAGGACTGGCTAATTCAGTGATGTGATAAATGAGTGGTCGACAATGTAGCAAATACCATTTCCCCTTTCTCATTTCATCAAGAGACACACACAGTATGTCTTGGTGAAGCTGAGTCTACCCAGTCTGAAAGTTTAGGAGCAACCATATTTCTTTCTGTTTTAAGTTAAACTTGTAATTACTGATGTTTGTATCAATAAGACAGTTTAGTAGGTAACAAACCAGAAACACAGGTTTATTCTAAGCCTACTATGTGACAGAAGATTCCTCACCTATAATACAAAGTCAAGAAATGCTGGATTATTTAATAAAGTTATCAAATGCCACAAATTTAATATCAAATATATAAACATTTGTAACTGCATCTTGGCTTCAGATGCTTGGGCCAAAAACCCAACTAAATGGCTATTTCTCCAATGATATACAAAGGTTAAATGAATACAGATGCTCCTTCTTCTTCAAGAGTCCTAATCTCATTCACAAATATATCTGAATAAAAACGGTAAATCCAAAGACAACAACATCAATAACTATCTTAGCTATATCCCTTACTGGAAATAATAAATGTAAAGTGTGAAAGAATCAATAGTCTACTATAACTTCACAAATCAAATTACTTAATAACCTCCCCTGAAATGTTAGGTCAATTTTGGGAGGCCTAATTCACTGTTCTACCCCAATTTACCAAGCTCATTCCCAGGGTAATTTCATATTAAAATAAGAGGCTTTTTCTCATATTTTAAGACAAAATAGAAAAAATGCATACAGATATCTATTTTTTCTTGATGAGTCAGACTCTTTTTTGAGATGGAGTCTTGCTCTGTCTCACCCAGGCTGGAGTGCAGTGGCACAATATCTGCTCACTGCAGCCTCCACCTCCTGGGTTCAAGCAATTCTCCTGTCTCAGCCTCCGAAGTAGCTGGGATTACGGGCATGTGCCACCACACCCAGCTAATTCTGTTATTTTTAGTAGAGACAGGGTTTCACCATGTTGCCCAGGCTGGTCTCGAACTCCTGACCTCAGGCGATCCACCCGCCTCAGCCTCCCAAAGTGCTGGGATTACAGGCGTGAGCCACCACGTCTGGCCTATACTCTTTATTTCTAGGAAAAACAATTCTCTGAAACTTTACAACTACTTTTAATATTAAGGGTATTCTTTCTATTTAAGTTTTTGATGTAACAAGAAAAATAGATGGCTGGTATGACAGCGTAACAGTCACCACGCAATATGATAATTTGGATTTCATTAAGAAAATCCTGACTGGGCGCGGTGCCTCACGCCTGTAATCCCACACTTTGGGAGGCCGAGGTAGGTGGATCACCTGAGGTCAGGAGTTTGAGACTAGCCTGGCCAACATGGCAAAACCCCATCTTTACTAAAAATACAAAAAATAGCCAGGTGTGGTGGCACGTGCCTATAATCCCAGCTACTTGGGCTGAGGCACAAGAATCACTTGAGCCTGGGAGGCGGAGGTTGCAGTGAACCGAGATTATGCTACTGCACTCTAGCCTTCAGCCTGGGCAACAGAGGGAGACTTCATCTCAAAAAAAAAAAAAAAAAAAAAAAAAAAATCCTTTATTTCTACTTCTGTAATATAATAGCCTATATTCAAATCTAGAGATTTCCTAAAATGCTTCTTTTCTAACACTGGCTGATCTACTTTAGATCAACAACTTGTAGAGAGACTAAAAATCACTCCTTCAGTTACACTCATTCCATGCCCAATAAAACAACTATTACCCTCCAAATAAAAATTCACATCTAACTTATTCTACTTTTGAACTACATGATCTCAATGAAGCTCTAAAATTCTATGATTCTATGACCTGGTAATATCACTCTCAATATCAATATAGCCCAGAAACCAGCTTCAAATCTAATTCCTGCAGTTAATCATTTAATTGAATTACCTCTAGCAGAGGCCTGAGAAATCAGAAAAACTGAAGAATGAACAGAAATGGTGTAGACACTAGGGGCTGAAATGTCGCCTGGACATTTATGCTCTAAAGCGTTCTACCCTTTTCTTCTCTTTTTTCTTTGATTTGCTAAATCTTCTCTGTATTGTTCCAATTTTAGTATATGTGCTGCCGAAGTGAGTACTCACTACCCTTTTTAAACTCACCAGTATTAATACCATCTTGACGTGTTCCCCTTGCAGACACAGAATGGGGTCTAGGAAACTTGGACCAAACTAGAAAGGGTCTAACTCTTGAGTCAGCTCCTCCAAACAAGGGCTAGAGCTGGAGTGGCTTGGTAGAGTTGGCATATGGCATTTTAGTTTATGTCCCACACTCATAAATGCTGATAATTCCTTCTGTTACACTTACTTTTAGAATGCTCTAGATAAAATTAACTGGTAGCAAATTGAAAGTTCATTCTGAATTGGAAAACATTTAAAAAATAAATTCAACTTTAAAATTTTTCAAATACAGTCATGCTTCACTTAAGGATGGGGATACATTCTGAGAGATGTGTCATCAGGTATTCTCATCACTGTGGGAACATCTTAGAATGTTCTTACACAAATTAAGATGGAACAGCCTACTATAACCTCGGCTAAGTGGTATAGCATATTGCTCCTAGGCTATAAATCTGCATAGGATGTTATTGTACTGAATATTGTAGGCAATTGTAACACAATGGTAAGTACTTGTGTATCTAAACATTGAGAAGGTAAAGATATGGAATTATAATCTCACGGGACCACTGTCCTATGTGCAACCTGCTGTTAAAATGTTATGCAGCATATGACTGTACATGCATACTAGAGAGGCTCTACAGGGAGTCTGAGGCTTAAGATATTTTTACTGAATTCGCTGAGGGTGGTGACGCACACCTGTAAGTCCCAGCTACTCGAGAGGCTGAGGTGGGAGGACTGCTTGAACCTAGGAGTTCGAGGCTGCAGTGAGTTGTTATTGCGGCACTGTAATCTAGCCTGGGTGACAGAGTGAGACCATCTCAAAAAAAAAAAAAAAAAAAAAAAAAAAAAGATATTTTTACTGGAGTAAAAATTGATGTTTCTAAGGAGGTTAAGAGTTCTAAAAAGTTTGCATTTCTAAATATTTAAAACTCTGCCCAAGAAATTTAGACTAATAACACTTTTCATAAAAAAAAAAAAGATTTGCTGAGCAAAGTAAATTTCTCATGTATTGTGGAACGTCTCAAGTATACAGATTTATTGTCCTAGTAGCTCACAACTTAGTTAACAGATTTTTTTTGTCTGAAGTTTATTGTTGGAAGTATCATCTTCCTCTCTTAAGGAGAGTACATTTAGTGGGGGAGGAAATTATCAGTACATTTGTTGTGGCTTTTGGTTGATCAAGTTTGAATGTTTTCAAAACAGGAAATCCAGAGACTCTGCAAGGATTCCTGCCTGTGCGTTAGTTTCCTAGGCTGTTTTTCAGCTTGATGTATGTACTTGATATTAAAATTATATAAGTAATTTCTAAAGTTCTCTTTAGATGTGATAACCCATCATTAGTGAGGGAAAAAGATTGGCTACTAATAAACATGTTGGGAAAGATAAATGAAGTAACCATGCCAAAAAAAAGTCAAACTGTAACAAAGGCATAATTAAGAAAGCAAAACATTCATTGTAGCTAGTCTTTCTCAGAGAGACAATAAATGACAGAACTAGTGTCTGATGCTGTAATAGGACAGTAAACATTTGTGATAGCTCTTATAAATATTTTCTACTTTACATGTGGACCAATCTTTTTTTTTCCTGGTAAATCTAACCCTTCAAAATTGGACCCTGCAGTACTATAAAATCTTAAACGGATACACATCCAGACACATACACCCCAGTTTATATAAAAAACCAAAACCATCACCTTGTAATACTGACAATATTCAGAATGTCAGAGTAAAAGGAGGGATCACAGCCTCATGGTGACTACAGCCCATTGATTCTCTACATCTACAAGTAGCAAAGGGCATTGCTGGGTTAACTGGTTTCTAAACTTGGAACACTGATGTGACAAGTTCTACAAGACTGCTGACAAGAACTCACACACCACTTGGAGCCACGGAAAGACTGCTGATTGCCACAGTAGGGGCCCCGACTGCAGTAACAGACGCAGATGTGCCTAGCTCCTATAGCTCCACTTATTCTTTTTAATGTTATCTTAAAAATTGCTACTAAAACCAAAACAAAACAAAACAAAAACCATGGCAGCTCTGGCTGTGGAAGACCTGTGGTTGCTTTTTGACCTGGCATCTTTTAGTGCAAATACTAACTTAATAAATATTTAATAATAACCATCATGACTCACTGGGAGTGCAGCCTGTAGGGCTCAGGAGGTCTGTTGCTAATCCCAACCAGCATGATTTACGGGAAGTAAATCATCTATGACGTGCCCAAAGAGAATAAAAGTACATACAGGATGCTTCTACTTAGGGCTTTTTTGGTAGAGAAAGAAATAAACAAGTTAAAAAGAGACAACATTTTTTTCTTGACTTAAAGACTATGTAACTTAAAGGGGGAGGGAAGGCCTCCAAATCCCCACAAAGTCAAACCAAACCAAATTACCCAAGCTTAGCTGCGCAATCGGAGTGTAACCACATCAAGCGAGCTGCAAAACATCACTTAAACTGGAGCTCTGACTTATTGTTCTCTTACTGCCCTAGAGCAATTTTGTTTTGAAGAGCACAGAACACCCTGTTCTGAATGTGGCTGGCACATGAACTCGATGTGCTGACAGCAATTTGTACTCCGATTAAAATAGGGGGGAAAAAAGGAAAGAGAGTGCACAGCAGTAACAAAAATGAAATGCAAGAACCCCTAAACCATGCAATTTGTATTTCAGGAAGCAAAACTGAGAAAGAGGCTCCATAACTTAAAACACAAAAAAACAAAAAGCTGTAAATGCTCCAGCCTAAAGACATTAGCTCTGGTAAGTGTCTATTTTTCCCTTTTCTAATTATAGTAGTTGGTGTCTGATAGCTTTGCACTCATTCTCAAAACAATTACTGGGTCATGGGGATCTGAATGGGAATGTTGTAATGGCATTACTACTAGACAAGACTGGTTATCTGGCCAGAGAAAACCAGGTTGTGACAAGTTACTCCCACTGCGCAAGAGTTTTCTCTGTTGCCTAAGTCATGCCAAGTGAGCTTCTCTCTGCCTGTGTCTCCTGCCTAATAGAGCACGGTATCCAAGAGAGTAGGATCTTAATAACCCCCTGAAAAAGCAAGCAGAGATGGCTTTCTAAAAGCAGGAGAACAAGAGAAACACTTCCATCACGCATGGTGGTCAGATTTCCCCTCAACTGTCCCCCTTCCTCCTCTGCACTGTTTTGTACTACTTAGGATGAACACACACCACTGTAAGATTGCTTACAGAACTGACAGACAGATGCTAACAGGCATGGAACCTGGCTCCTGGAACTGAATAACATTTATGCAAATGATTTCTTTTGGTTGATCAAGTTTGAATGTTTTCAAAACAGGAAATCTAAACAAGAAGTATACACCCAGCAACAAATTCTCCATGAACACCAACCCTTACCAGTCTTCCCTTCACACCACTATAGCACTTGAGTTAGACCTGGATTCCAGTCCCATTCTGCCACTTCAATTATGACTTTGGGCAAGGTAATTAAAGTGATCTGAAGCTCAGTTTCTTCACTGATAGAATGTGAATAATACACTAGCTAAATGATAATTGTTGAGAGGATTAAATTAGATACTGAATTAGAGCTTTTAATCTAGCACCTGATATTCATTCATTCATTCGTTCATTCATTCATTCGTCAGGGTGTCTATCATGTGAAAACGCTGTTGTTAAGTGTGGATATACAGAGATGAACTAAATGAATGTTAGCTATAATTATTTTCCTGCGCCTAGTGGTAAATTATACCAGATTAAACATGTTTTAGAGCTCTGTAAGAAAACATTTAATGGTTCAACACAGAAAGCTGTCAAAGTATGAATAAAATTCTTAGTAGGCAAAGGCAATATCTTGTACTTCGTTTGTGCCTCACAGTACCCAGCACAGAGTTCAGGGCCAGCAAGTAAATATTTATTTAATGACTAATCTTAAAATAGGGCATTAAGGACAGCGTGGTAATTTTCACTAATTTATACAAATTTTCCTTTTTGAATCTATTAGTATTCCTGTTTTAATAAATTCTAGGAAACTATACAAATTTTATATTGATATGGAAACTTTGTTTTTTAATACTATTCTAAAATAAATGGCCAATTTGCTGGATTTTTTTTTTTTTTGTAACAACAACAGCAGCAGCAGCAGCAGCAGCAGCAGCAGCAACAAAAGACTGTTTTCTTTCTTTTTTTGAGACAGAGTCTCGTTCTGTTGCCCAGGCTGGAGTGTAGTGGCATGATCTTGCCTCACTGCAACCTTCACTTACTGCAACTTCTGCCTCCCGAGTTCAAGGAATTCTCGTGCCTCAGACTCCTGAGTAGCTGGGACACCATGCCCAGCTAATTTTTGTGTTTTTAGTAGAGATAGGGTTTCCCCATGTTGGCCAGGCTGGTCTTGAACTCCCGAGCTCAAGTGATCCTCCCGCCTCGGCCTCCCAGAGTGCTGGGATTACAGGTGTGAGCCACCGTGCCTGGCCTCTTTATCTTTTTTGTTTTGAGTTGGGGGTCTCACTCTGTTGCCCAGCCTGGAGTGCAGTGGTGTGATCATGGCTCACTGCAGCCTCACACTCCTGGACTCAAGCTATTCTCCTTCCTCAGCCTCCCTAGTAGCTGGGACTACAGGCACACACCACCACGCCCGGCTATTTTGTTGTTGTTAAGAATGGGGTCTCACCATGTTGCCAGGCTGGTCTTGTACTCCTGGCCTCAAGCAATCCTCCCACCTTGGCTTCCCAAAGTGTTGGGATTACAAGCGTGAGCCACCATGGCTGGCCAGAAAGACTTATTTTCTGCTATGATTTTATTCTACCTGAAGACTTGAAGATACCTTTTTGGAAGAAAGAAATATATAAATCCAAAATATTTGAAAGAATAAACACTGGCCACTTTAGACCAAGTACCATATTACATTATATTGTGAAGACATATAATAAAGTGGTTTCAAGAATTTGCTCTCTATTCCTAGACTTACATCCCAGGACATTCGTAAATATTTCAAAAGCATATGAAAAACAAAAATGTAAAGTCTCACAGCTCCAACAGATCTCAATATGGGCAGATGTAATCTTTCCTCTATTTTCAATTTTTGGTACCTTTTTGATTTTAGTGTTTCATTTATAAAGAACACATAGCTAGATACTGTTGTTGTTCTCACTTTATGAGACCTTTTGCCTTTAATAGGTGACTTTATCCCATTCATATTTTTTGTAATCACTGATATGAGTGGTTTTATTCTTTCTTAGGTTTTCTACACAGTGTTTCCTTTTTTTTTTTTTTTTTGAGACCAAGTATCACTCTGTCACCCAGGCTGGAGTGCAGTGGCGTGATCTCGGCTTACTACAACCTCCGCCTCCCGGGTTCACGCCATTCTCCTGCCTCAGCCTCCCGAGTAGCTGGGACTACAGGCGCTCGCCACCACGCCCAGCTAATCTTTTGTATTTTTAGTAGGGATGGGGTTTCACCGTGTTAGCCAGGATGGTCTCGATCTCCTGACCTCATGATCCACCTGCCTCAGCCTCCCAAAGTGCTGGGATTACAGGTGTGAGCTACCGCGCCTGGCCCATGTTTTCTTATTTTTTAAAACAATTTTTGCTCAATTGATGAAGTTTTCCTTGTTCCTCTATTTCCCCACTCCACATGGGGTGGTTTGGAAATTCTACACGCTATTCTTACTAGTACTTTCCATTAAAGTCTGAACAAATCATTTAAAGATATACATATATCTTTAACAATGTTCAGAATCAATCAGCATAAAGCATTCAATAAAATCCAACATCCCTTCATTATAAAAAACCCTCAATAAACTAAGCATCAAAGGAACATACTTCAAAATAGTAAGAGCCACCTATGACAGTATCTTTTTTTTTTTTTGATACAAGGTCTTATTCCATTGCCCAGGCTGGAGTGCAGTGGTGCAACCATAACTCACTGAAGCCTCTATCAACCAGGCTCAAGTGATCCTCCTGCAACAGCCTCCCAAATAAGCTGGGACTACAGGTGCATGCCATTATGTGTAGCTAATTTTTTTAATTTTTAGTAGAGACAAGGTTTCACTATGCTGTCCAGGCTGGTCTTGAACTACCAGGCTCATGCAATCCTTCTGCCTTGGCCTTCCAAAGTCTTGGGATTACAGGTGTGAACCACTGCACCCAGCCATCAATATCATACTGAACGGACAAAAGGTGGAAGCAGTCCACCTAAGAACTGGAACAAAAAAAGGGTGTCCACTCTTACAACTCCTATTCAGCGTGGTACTGAGCCACAGCAATCAGTATGTGGCAAGTCCTAGAGAGAAAGAAATAAAAGGCATCCAATAGGAAACTAGACCTCTACCTCTCACCACATACAAAACAAACTCAAGATGGATTAAAGGCTTAAATGTAAGGCCTCAAACTATATAAATCCTAGAAGAAAACCTAGAAAATACTCTTCTGGACATTGCCTAGGCAAATAATTTATGATTAAGTCCCCAAAATCAAATGCAACAAAAAGAAAAACTAACAGTTGGGACCTAATTAAAGAGCTTCAGCACAGCAAAATAAGCTATCAATGAAGCAGACAGACAAACTACAGAATGGGAGAAAACATTTGCAAATCATGCATCTGACAAAGGACTAATATCCAGAAAAGAACTTAAACAAATCAACAAGAAAAAAACAAATAGCCCCATTAAATAGTAGGCAAAGGACACGAAGAAGCAGCCAACGAACATGAAAAAATGCTCAACATCACTAATCATCAGAGAAATGCAAATCAAAACCACAATGAGATACCATCTCACAACTGAGTCAGAATGACTATTAATAAAAAGTCAAGGCCGGGCACGGTGGCTCACGCCTTTAATCCCAGCACTTTGGGAGGCCGAGGCAGGCAGATGACGAGGTCAGGAGATCGAGACCATCCTGGCTAACATGGTGAAACCCCGTCACTACTAAAAATATAAAAAAAAAATTAGCCGGGCGTGGTGGCGGGCGCCTGTAGTCCCAGCTACTCTGGAGGCTGAGGCAGGAGAATGGCGTGAACCTGGGAGGCAGAGGTTGCAGTGAGCCGAGATTGCACCACTGCTCTCTAACCTGGGCGACAGAGTGAGACTCCATCTCAAAAAAAAAAAAAAAAAAAAAAAAAAAAAATCAAAAAAGAACAGATGTTGGCAAGGTTGTGGAGAAAAGGGAATGCTTAAACCCTGTTGATGAGAATGGAAATTAGTTCAGCTCCTGTGGAAAGCAGTTTGGAAATTTCTCAAAGAACTAAAAATCAAACTACCATTTGACCCAGCAATCCCATGACTGGGTATACAACCAAAGGAAAATAAATCGTTCTATCAGAAAGACAGCTGGCATTTGAACTGACATGTTTACTGCAGCATTGTTTGTGTGTCTGTTTGTTTGTTTTCTGAGACAGAGTCTCACTCTGTTGCCCAGGCTGGAGTGCAGTGGCAGGATCTCAGCTGACTACAACCTCCACCTCCCAGGTTCAAGCAATTCTCCTGCCTCAGCCTCCCAAGTAGCTGGGACTACAGGTGCCCGCCACCACACCTGGCTAATTTTTGTATTTTTAGTAGAGGCAGGGTTTCACTGTGTTGGCCAGGCTGGTCTTGAACTCCTGACCTCAAATGATCCACCCACCTCGGCCTCCCAAAGTGCTAGGATTACAGGCATGAGCTACTGCGCCCAGCCTGTTTTGTTTTGAGACAGGGTCTCGCTTTGTTGCCCAGGTTAGACTGCAGTGGTATAAATGTGACTCAAATGATCCTCCCACTACAGCCTCCTGAGTAGCTGGCACTACAGGCATGCACCACCATGCTTGGCTTTTTTTTTTTTTTTTCTGTAGAAATGGGGTCTTACTATGTTGCCCAGTTTGGTCTCAAACTCCTGGGCTCAAGTGACAGTCCCACCTTGGCCTCCCAAAGTGCTGGGATTACAGGCATGAGCCACCATGGCCAGCACAACACTTAATTTAAGTCTTAAGCACAGTTATATTCTTAATAGCAAAGACACGGAGTCAACCTAGGTGTCCATCAACGGAGGACTGGATAAAGAAAATGTGGGTTTCCTTCTGCCACGGCCACCATTGGAGAGCAGCAGCCATGGCTCTGTGCTACCCTATAGCCGTGGGCCTCAATAAGGGCCACAAGGTGACCAAGAACGTGAAGACACCCAGGCACAGCCACCCCTGCAGGCACCTGACCAAATACACCAAGCTCGTGCAGGACATGATCTGAGAGCTGTGTGGCTTCACCCCATACGAGTGGTGCACCATGGAGTTACTGAAGGTCTCCAAGGACAAATGGGCCCTCAAATTCATCAAGACAAGGGTGGGGATGCACACCCACACCAAGAGGAAGCGGGAGGAGCTGAGCAACGTCCTGGCCACCATGACAAAAGCCGCTGCCAAGAAGGACTGAGCACTCTGCCCTGCCCTCTCTCCGAAATAAAGAATAGCTTGACAGACTTGAAATAAAAAAAAAAAAAAGAAAATGTGGTACATATATACTATGAAATACTATGCAGCCATAAAAAAGAATGAAAGGATATCCCCTACAGCAACACAGATGCAGCTGGAGGCCAGCATCCTAAGTGAATTAACACAGAAACAGAAAACCAAATACTGCATGTTCTCACTTGTAAGTAGGAGCTAAACCCTGAGTACGCACAGACATAAAGATGGGGACAAGAGACACTGGGGACTCCAAAAGCGAAAAAGGATGGAGGGGTACAAGGGCTATACTCTATGTTCACTATCTGGATGATGGGTTCAATAGAAGCCCAAACCTCAGCATTACAGACAATATATCCATGTAACAAACTGGCACATGTCCCCCATGAATCTTAAAATAAAATAAAAGAATTAATCAGCATAATCTCCCCTGGAACAAGAAATTAAGGCAGCTGATTGTGGTAGTACACGAGCCTGTAATCTCAACTACTTGGGAGGCTGAAGCAGGTGGATTGGTTAAGCCCTGGAGTTCAAGACTAGCTTGAGCAATATAGCAAGACCCCATCTCTAAAAGGATAAAAAAAGTTAGCTGGGTGTGCACCTGCAGACCCAGCTACTCTGGTGGCTGAGGTGGGATGCTGGCTTGAGGGCAGGAATTTGAGGCTGCAGTGAGCCACAACTGTGCCACTGCATGCCAGCCTGGGCAACAGAGCAAGACCTCATCTCCAAAAAATGTTTTAAAAAAGAAAATAATCTTAGACAATTTTGCCTTCCCCTCTTCATTTCCTACCCTCACCACCTTTTGTTAAAATAATCCAGAATCCAGACTGTTATTATTGTTTTATTATTATTATTATTATTATTATGAGACAGAGTCTCCCTCTGTCACCCAGGCAGTGGTACAATCTTGGCTCCCTGCCACCTCTGTCTCCTGGGTTCAAGTGATTCTCCTGCCTCAGCCTCTTGAGTAGCTGGGATTACAGGCATGTGCCATCATGCCTGACTAAATTTTGTATTTTTACTAGAGATGGGGTTTTGCCATGTTGGCCAGGCTGGTCTTGAACTCCTGGCCTCAAGTGATGCACCCACTCCACCCTCCCAAAGTGTTGGGATTACAGGTGTGGGCCACTGTGCCCAGCCCAGACTGTTTCATTATTAATATTACTTTTAACATTACAGCTCTACTGCTTCAGAGATCTTTCAGGATAAATGTATCCAATATGAAAATTATTTTTTTTCTCGCTACTGTTTCTTATGCCTTGAGTTGTTGCTTCTTATTTTTTGTTTGTTTTGGTACATCCCACAGTATTTTTTTCAAAAAGAATATGAGTCTGCAAATTCCAAAAAGTTAATTTTGTTCTCGTACATAAATGACAGTTTGGCTGAGTACAGAATTCTAGGTTCAAAATACACATAGCTATAGATAATAATCAAAAGCATTGTCTTTAGTGTAATGAGTAAGATTCATATTCCTTTGTATATAGCTTGTTCTTCCCTGGCAGAGTTCAGAATTTTCTTGTAAGCTACAGAATTCAGAAATTTCACCAGGATATTCCTGGGTGAAAAACCACTCCTTCCTCCTGGGTACCACTATCAACTGGCCCTTTCAATCTTAAAACTCTTTTTCTTTTATTGCCGGTAGGAAATTTTCTATTAGATGTTTGATTGGATGCATATTACCTCTCCTGGATTTATTATCCATATCTTCTAATTTCTTTTTCACTTTTCATCCCTCTTTTTTCTTGTGTTCTGAGAAATCCTTGGCTATCTTTCAGATTACCAGATTTCAGGGACAGTCCATTTTGCTCTTCAACCCTTCCTCTGAGTTTCAGTTTTGATTAATCATGCTCTAATTTCCAGAAAATTTCTTGACCTCCCTTTCCTTTTTCAGGGAAGTTGGCTTTTTGACTTATGAATTTGATGTCCTGTTAACAATTTCTGAAGACAATAATTAGTATTTTTAAAGTTCTACTTCTTCTGTTAGGCCACTTTAGTGCTGCTTTTTTCATGATATTTGCTGATGATTCTTTGTTGTCTGGCCGTATTATAAAGGAAGGATTCAGGATGATCAAATGACTATAGTTAGCTGTCACCGTTTTTCTAAGCAATTGGATACGTTTCCATGGCAGGCCTTTCTGCAAAAGGATGGGCTGATTGCGGGGATCTAAGGGTGAAGATTTCACAAATATTTATTAAGCATTTACTATGAGCTGGGCATGATGGGCACAGGCAAGTTGACTTCAGGAGCAGAACACTTTAGCATTATATACTGTGAAAAGCTGTCTTTACACTTTTTTCCCCTTTAAATTTGTTTTAAAAGTTCAAAAAAGGCCGGGTGTGGTGGCTCATGCCTGTAATCCCAGCGCTTTGGGAGGCTGAGGCAGGTGGATCACGAGGTCAGGAGATTGAGACCATCTTGGCTAACACGGTGAAACCCCGTCTCTACTAAAAATACAAAAAAATTAGCTGGGCGTGGTGGCAGGTGCCTGTAGTCCCAGCTACTCGGGAGATTGAGGCAGGAGAATGGCGTGAACCCGGGAGGCGGAGCTTGCAGTCAGCCAAGATCACGCCATTCTACTCCAGCCTGGACGACAGAGCGAGACTCCGTCTCAAAAAAAAAAAAAAAAAAAAAAGTTTCAAAAAATACATTCATTTTCCCCAGTCCAAGTCCTAACACTTGGAGTCTTTTGAGGAACATTTTATTTTATTATTTATTTTTAAATTTATTTTATTACTTTTCTATTTTACTTCAGAACCCGGCCTTACTGGTTTTAGCTTGGGAGAAAAAGTCACAGCCAGACCCTAGTGTAGTAGTTTTCAGTCCTTGCCTGCAAACTAGAATAATCTGGGAGTTTAAAAAAAAATACTGGTGCCTGGAGTTCCATCTTCTGAGATGTGAGATTCTTATTTAACTGGTTTGGGTGTCAGAATATTTAAAAGCTCCCTAGGTAATTCTAAATTCAGGAAAAGTTGAGAACTACTGCACTGGAGGTTTACTGGCCCCGCTGTTCCATCTTGTTTTATAACAGCCCTGACGATTGCTGCATAGCCTGCTTGGGCTCCCTCACACCAGCTGACTATGAACTTGGAGTTCCGCCTAAGCCTGTTGAGAAGAACAGTATGTACCTCTGCATAAGTCCTCTTTACACCTGTCTTGGGTTGGATTTGCTGAGACTAGTTTCCATTGGTTCAACTTCATCAACTTTACATATTCCAGAAATTCTCCATAATTTCTGATCCACTCTTACATTCCTCCCCTTTCCAGCACTATTATTGATTTCTTCTTCTTCTTTTGAAAACTTTGTTCCCTCCATCTATCATTTCAGTGAGATTTGGAGAGGGAAAGGAGGTACACCAACAACTGGAACCTGTAGAACACTGTTGAAAATTTCACATTTAAAAATACTGCTGACTGTCTGCATTCTTTGCATTCAAATGTGGCTGAAAGTACTGAGAGGCAAGAGAACCACATACAGCCAGCATTTTGATGGGCCTCTTCCAACCACTAAAGTTGACAAATCAGACGATGTGAGAGACTGGGGGATGGGGGAAGAGTAACTGGTAGCTATGTAGAACCTTATGCAAGTCAGATTTGATTTTCTAAGAAAGCAAAGCTGAAAAGTAGGAATGTAGCCATGACTTGCAATTAAACTTAAGGACTGAAGTATCAGTCATCATAATCATATCAATTAGAGTACCTTAGAACACAGTAACTTTTTAAATGAAAGGAAAACTTTGAATAAAAATTACGAGACGGTCATCTTAACTGACACTAGAAAAAGCATAGGGGGACAGATTCTAAAAACTGATTTGTAACCATTAGGATCCTCATATAAAGAGTAAAAATCAAAATTTCTTTGAGAAAGAATAAATCCCATCAAACTAATCTAGGTTTTCTCTTCCACACAGAGACAAATTATGAAAAGGAAGTAAAAGTTTACAATTCAGTAAAAACCGTTTTGAGTCCATAATGTTATTCTTCCCCCAGAACCTAGAGAAATGTGATTTAGATAAGATTACTATTAAGATATATGATTAATTTGAAGACTGTTATTAGAGGCAATTTTAGGTCTCTAATAACCATGGTAAAGCCAAGAGGATTTGCTGATGGATGACATGTAGGAGATAAGAAAAAGAGGAGTCAGCCAGGCACAGTGGCTCACGCCTGTAATCCCAGCACTTAGGGAGGCCAAGGTAGGTGGATCACCTGAGATCAGGAGTTCAAGACCAGTCTGGCTAACATGATGAAACCTCGTCTTTGCTAAAAATACAAAAATCAGCTGGGCATGGTGGCACATGCCTGTAGTCCTAGCTACTCGGGAGGATGAGGTGAGAGAATCACTTGAACCCGGGAGGCAGCAGTTGCAGTGAGCTAAGACATGCCATTGCACTCCAGCCTGGCCCACTGCACTCCAGCCTGGGCAACAGAAAAAAAGAGGAGTCAAGGATCTTTTTCCTTAGATCAATTAAAAGGAAGCAAAACAAATTAGTGAAACACAATATAAAGGGTAGAAGAAATTAAGTGTCCACTAAATGTCTGACACTCTTCTTCATAACTGTATTAGTCCATTCTCATGCTGCCATGAAGAACTGCCCGAGACTGGGTAATTTACAAAGAAAAGAGGTTTAATTGACTCACAGTTTCACATGGCTGGGGAAGCCTCAGGAAACTTACAATCATGGCAGAAGGGGAAGCAAACATGCCCTTCTTCACATGGCTGCAGGAGAGAGAAAAGCCAGCAGGGTTTCCCTGCCAGACACTTATAAAACCATCAGATCTCGTGAGAACTCACTCTATCATGAGAACAGCATGGGAGAAACTGCCCCTCGATTCAGTTACCTCCCACTGGGTCTTTCCCATGACATGTGGGGATTATAGAAACTACAATTCAAGATGAGATTTGGGTAGGCACACAGCCAAACTGTATCACTGTTACACAACCTGTGGGAGTGAAAATTATTCCCATTTGACAGATTAAAAAAACTGAATGCTCCATGTAGTTAAGTAACTTGTCTAAAGTCATAAAAGTATCAGGTAGCAATTCCAAGATTCAAAACTCAAGTCCATCACTTTCAAAGCCTATCTGTCCCCTCCTCCACATCACTTCATTGTCTCTTTACACAGAAATGACAGAAATTTAGTAAATCACGTATCTATAACAACACATTGTAATGGGTGATCAGTGTCTATTGTTCTTGTTCATTCTACAGCCAGCTTTAGTTCCAGGTTTTACTTATTTTATTTTATTTATTTATTTTTTTGAGACGGAGTTTCCCTCTGTCAGCCAGGCTGGAGTGCAGTGGCGCGATCTCTGCTCACTGCAACCTCCGCCTCCTAGGATCAAGCAATTCTCCTGCCTCAGCCTCCCAAGTAGCTGGGATTACAGGTGCCCACCACCACTCCCAGCTAATTGTTTGTATTTTTAGTAGAGATGGGGTTTTGCCACATTGGCCAGACTGGTCTCAAATTCCTGACCTCAGGTGATCTCCCCACCTCAGCCTCCCAAAGTGCTGGGATTACAGGCGTGAGCCACCGCACCTGGCCTAGTTCCAGGTTTTATATCTGGTTTCACATCTAAGTATATTTGGTGATGCTATAAAGAAAAGGCAAACCAGTAAAGATTGAGAAGATTTCAAAAAGAATAAGATGATCTTGGTTTTGAACAGGACCACCTTTAGGGTAATCTTTGTTCTCCTCCCCCAGATAGCTAACTTGTTTAAAGGAGGAAAAACCAGGACATTTTAACCTTGACAAATGAAAGTATGACACAATAAATTTCTATAAAATAGATTTGTTCCAGAAAACCAAGAAGGTCTTTTGAGTGAAAAAGTAAAATCAACCATTTACTCCAAAATTTCCCAGGAAAGTACATTCTAACAAGATGAAAGACAAAAGATTAGTCATTGCCCTTTCTTTTGTTCTCTCTTTTTTTTTAAACTGAGACAGAGCCTTGTTCTGTTGCCCAGGCTGTAGTACAGTGGCATGATCACAACTCTTTGTAGCCTTGAACTCCTGGGCTCAAGAGATCCTCCTGCCTCAGTCTTCTGGGTAGCTGGGACTAGAGGCATGTGCCATCACATGCGGCTAAACGTTAAATTTTTTGTAGCGACAAGGTCTCTATGTTGCTCAGAATGGTCTCAAATTCTTGAAGTCAAGCCATCCTCCTGCCTCAGCCTCCCAAAGTGCTAGGATTACAGGTGTGAGCCACCACGCCTGGCTCCCTTTGTTAACAGAAACAGAAAAAATAAAATGACATAAAACGTAATAAAATGCAGGAAGAAAAACCAGGATCTAATGATATAACTAATGAGACTGGAATAGGGTGGAAATAATGGGGAAATGGGAACAGGTTAATAAGGATGAGGGGAAAATGACACTTTTGAGTATATCGTTTTTTATATAGTTTAAAATCATGGTAATGTTTCACACATCCAAAATAAAACAAATAATTAAAATTAACCAGAGCATGGCGGGAACCCAAAATGGAATAACGGTAACAAATGAATAATTTGTTACAATTGAGTAACACAATCACATAGAAGGGGGTGAGGAAGAAAGACATTACCTCAGTTGGAAAGCAAATGTTTTGAATACACACTATAAGACTGATGACAAAAGGTACTATATGCAAATATTTCGTAAAGTCAGTTTGTCACAGGGGTCTAGGTTAGCAATTCAAAACCACCTTACATATACACTAGGATGGGAGCAATGAGTATGCTGTGGAGAATGAGAGCACTTTCTCACTTCTGGAGAATGGAGTTTAAAATGAGCAAACGGCAAGTAAACTTGCGGTGTTGGATTGGAACTGGAACTGCAACTGCCAGTGAGTATTCATGGTTTTTAACATAAACATACAGGCTGTCCAGGCACGGTGGCTCATTCCTGTAATCCCAGCACTTTGGGAGGCTGAGACAGGCAGATTACGAGGTCAGGAGTTCGAGACCAGCCTGGCCAACATGGTGAAACCCCATCTCTACTGAAAATACAAAAATAGCTGGGCGTGGTGGCACGCACCTGTAATCCCAGCTACTCCGGAGACTGAGACAGGAGAATCACTTGAACCTGGGAGGCGGAAGTTGCAGTGAGCTGAGATTGCACCACTGCACTCCAGCCTGGGCAACAGAGTGAGACTCTTCCTCAAAAAACAAAGCAAAACAACAACAACTATATATATATACACACACACACACACACAGGCTGATGTAGAAATACATACAGATGTATATGTATGTATGTTGAGGTCCATATATTCTCTATCTCTCTGTCTGCTAAGAGGGTCTAGGAATGATGATATCCCATAGCAGGAGCAAACCTAGCACTCAGATCTTGGTTTCTAAATGCCTTTCTCCAATAAAAGGAATCAGGGCTCTTTGGAGAAATGGTTGGTTCCAGGTCTGGGGCAGGAAAATTTTAAGATGAGCCATGAATGTCTTGTGGTACCAGAAAGTAAGGAGGTGCTTAAAAAAAAAGGGATAATATTGAAAGGACACAAAAACAAACATAAAGGAGTTTCCAATGGTCAAATCTGGGACAATCTGAACAACAAAATAAATAAGAATAGTAATGAATAATAACTTACAGAATAAATATACACAGGTCCATAATGATATAAATATACAGTAGGATTCAAATTAATGTAGAGAGAATAACAGCAATAGAAAATTTACCATTAGTCAAATGCCACAGTAATAACTGTTGCAAGCAAAAATCAACAAATGTCAAAATGAGTGTGTCAAGTTGTGATATAAAACAAGATAGTACTTCACTCCTAATACTTTTTAATTACAAAGGGAAAATAGTAACTTTGCAGTAGTGAAACACGGTTTCCCACCTTAACCCAGTGTTCTAAGGTAACATCACCAGTAATGAGACATCAATATCATGTACCTCTTCATAATGATGAAAGGCACAACATCACTTCAGTGGTATTTTCAAAAAATGCATAACCTCAATCTAAAAACATCCCAGAAACCCAAATTGAGGGATATTCTACAAAATGGTCAGTTGTATTCAAAATAGTAAAGTAGGCTGGGTGCGGTGGCTCACGCCTGTAATCCCAGCACTTTGGGAGGCTGAGGCGGGTGTATCACCCAAGGTCAGGAGCTCGAGGACCAGCCTGACTAACTGGTGAAACCCTGTCTCTAATAAAAATACAAAAATTAGTCAGGCATGGTGGTGTGCACCTATAGTCCCAGCTACTTGGGAGGCTGAGACAGGAGAATTGCTTGAACCCAGGAGGTGGAGGTTGCAGTGAGCTGCGATAGCATCACTGCACTCCAGCCTGGATGACAGAGCAAGACTTCATCTCAAAAATAAATAAATAAATACATACATACATACAATGCTGGATCCTGAGTCTGATCTTAGACCAGAAAACGACAGTAGTGTAGTAACTGGTGAAATTCAAATAAGATGTGGAAAACAGTTACTGGTACTACATCAATGTTAACTTTCTGGTTTTGATAAATGTACTGTGATTAGGTAAGATGTTAACATTTAGAGGAAGCTGTGTGAAGCATATAAGGGAATGCTCTATACTAGTTTTGCAACTTTTCTGTAATTCTAAAATTATTTCAAAACAAAAAGTTAAAAAAAAAATGGACTCCCATCGCAAGTATTACCAAAAGCAAGATCTGATTTAATTTAATATGCTCTAAAGTCATCTCCACAGTGGTAATTTTGTGGTATTGTCTATAATTGGGAAAAGTTTTTCCTCTTAGTTGACAAAACGCTCCAGTTTAAAAATATGTATTATAAATTACTGAATCTAGGGAGTGCCTGTATCCACAGGAGTAAACCTCTACCTTTGTACATACATTTGAAATTTTTCGTAAGAAAAATTTAAAATACACATTATAGACAAGCTTAAGTGCTTACTAATACAGTGAAGATGATTTTCTATCATTCCTACAATTTTGTAAATATTTAGAATTCTATGATGGAGTTTTAGGGCTAGTAGGACCTTAAAAATCAAGAGGTTCAACCTTGCCTCACTGCATAGGAAGGAAGCTAACGCCCAGAGGTGAGGTCTAGTTGGAGCCAGCCTGAGGCCAGGGCTGAGGCTGGAACCCTATCTCCCAACTCCTAGTCTGGAGCTATTTCCCTGATATTCTACATTTAAAGCTCTTCATGTATTCAAAAACTTATCCCAAATGGCAATTTGGGATAAATAATATTTGTAACTGCTTCCCAAAACAACAGAATTTAAACTGATTTGCCAGACTCGTAGAAATGAAATATGGGTTGAAAATAGTATATACTTTAAAAATAAGAAACTCAGCTATTCTTGTTTTCTGTTTAAATGAACTATTTACTGTTTTTTTTATTTATTTATTTTAAAGAGACAAGGTCTCACTATGGTGCCTAGGCTAGAGTGCACTGGCTATTCACTGGTATAATCATAGCACGCTATAGCCTCAAACTCCTGGCCTCTAGTGATCCTCTCATCTCAGCCTCCCAAGTAGCTGGGACTACAGGTGCACACCATTACACCTGGCTTTTGAAATCATTTTAAACAGACCTTTTATAATAATAGTTCATGTTCCCATCCTTGTTGAATGATTTTTGTTCTTAATGGAAGTATTTCTCTGTTTTCTCACAACTCTCCTTTGAAGGATTTCAGCTCACTAATGACACTTCTCAAGCATTTATCCATGCAGAAAGCCTTTACTGAACACCAAATGTGTGTCATGCACTGCAGGTAATGCTGAAAACAAAAGGATGAAGAAAGATTCTGGTCCTCAAGCACTCAAAAGTATACTGGGAGAAATGGGCAAATACTGATTACAATGTAAAGTGACAAGTAGTATACACAGTGGTATATATAATTTGATCCAGAAGGGAAGAAGAGTTAGCTATCTGAGTCCTCAGAGCTGCCCCTACTCCCACTTAGCAAATGAAGAAACGGAATAGCTTCAGGTTACTCAATAAACACCAAAGCAGGACTTGAACCTAGGTCTCCTGATATGGAATAGAATGAACATTATTATCCAATATTGATCTAAATGATGAACTATTTTTTTATCTTGATGACAGCTGATGAGATGGATTTGAGTCCTAAAGGGGATTATAATCTACTGCTCTGTTTAGTAACTCTGTAACCCTGGGCAATTTATTTAACATCTCTGAATTAACTTTTCTCATCTGGGGACAAGAAATTTTACCTCTTAAGGTTGTGAGAAATAAACGAACAAATATATCAGGCAACTAATATAGTTGTTGGCACACCAGAGAGTCCATAGACTGAGAATTTCTTGTGGATGGAATTACTTTGTATTCGTTTTTGAGTTTGTAGAGGCTGGTAGCATGCCTGGCACGTAGATGTTGAATTAATATTTACTAAATAAAATTATTAAATAAATGTTGAACCTGAAATTTTTTTTTTTTTTTTTTTGGACAGAATCATGCTCTCTGCTGTAGTGTTGATTTCCAGAACTCAAGTGATTCTTCCACCTCAGCCTCCCAAGTAGCTGGGACTACAGGGACATGCCACCACACTTGACTAATTCTCTTGATGCTTTTTAGTAGAGATGGGGCCTCACTATGTTGTCCTGGCTGGTCTCGAATTCCTAAGCTCAAGAGATCCTCCTGCCTCAGCCTCCCAAAGTGCTGGAATTATAGGCATGAGCCACTGTGCCCAGCTAAGACTATCTTTGAGATATATTCAATACTTTCTTTTTTGAGACAGTCTCGCTTTGTCACTCAGGCTGGAGTGCAGTAGCACCATCTCGGCTCACTGCAACCCCCACCTCCCGGGTTCAAGTGATTCTTGTGCCTCAGCCTCCCGAGTAGCTGGGATTACAGGCACGCACTACCACACCTGGCTAGTTTTTTGTATTTTTAGTAGAGATGGGGTTTCGCCATGCTGGCCAGGCTGGTCTCAAACTCCTGAGCTCAGGCAATCCACCCGCCTCGACCTTCCAAAGTGCTGGGATTACAGGCGTGAGTCACTGTGCTCAGCCGATATATTCATTTCTATAAACATTTTTTTTTTTAAGTCTCCATTTCATCCACATAAATGGCCCCATTTTTAAGGACTAGTTCCCTCTTACTTTAATACTTACTTTCTACTGTTGCTCCTTCGTTTGGATTTGAATATCCCTCTCCTTTCCGTTTGGTTCTCCGGATAATGCCTCCATCTTCAAATAAATCCTCTCCTTTGAAATCAAGGAGCTCAATCTAGAAAGAAAAAAGGAATTCAGCTGAGAAAAGACCAAATAAAGCCAAATTAACATATGTGAAGTCAAGGGCAACCAATTATTTCATTTTACAAAATAAAGCTGTTTTAAAATATATACATTCATCTATGCATGTTAATTATTGGAAAAGTAGCAAAAAAAAAAAAAAAAACCACTATACTTTTCCATACTTGGAAAGAATTTCATGTAATGATAATGTCTAGAACTACATCCTAAGGGACTGCAGTGCAAAGATAGGAAATACTAGGAAAACTACCTTGTGGGCAAAAAGCCAGAGCTACAAGGTGCTGGTGTAGAACTATTTTGTTTGATACCACAACTTTCCCATCCGGGGTTTATGGAGTTCCCTTCTCAAAATGTAAGAATAAATCTCATGAATGTGGCCTACGACTGATTAAAGGTGTATTTTACCTAGCTGGGGTGGTTCTTAAAAATCAAGTTTTGCCAAATATATGTAATTCAACACAGGATGAATAATGTTTTATCACCACCAACGGCTTCTAGAGAAGTGAGATCTGTGACATATAAATTTTTATAATATGTAAATACCCTGCAACTTGACATAGGTATATTTCAACATTTATCGCCAACATTTCCATCCTGTACTCTGGTCAGTGTGAATATGTCACACTCACACCATGGACCAGAATCTTTATTTCTCAGTGTAGTGTCTTTTGTTTATTTGGATATGACCTTTTTGTGCTAGAAACACGTTTCTAAGAAAGCACTGGCACACGCACCCTTGGGTTTGTGGGAAACAATTCAAGAAGCCATGCTCCAAAATAAGTAAGTTGGATCTGATTCTCTATAGCAAGCTTAGCTCCTTTTCCCACTGCCTGTTGCTTCAAAGCCATTCCTATTGTAGAGCAGATGCTGACAAGGCAACATCACACACATACTTGCCTCAAAAAAGAGAGTTGCATTCGAGGGAATTTTAGGGAGACTGCCAGCCGAGCCATATGCATATTCTGGTTTGCACAGTAAATGGCATATCTCTCCTTTCTTCATGGTAGCCACCCCAATGTCCCATGCCTTGATGACTTGGCCTAAGAGAAAGGAAAAGGTAGTTCAAAGTTATAAGCCCTATTTAAAAAGATTTAACTTTCATAAAACAAAAGTTCAAATTTCCAGTTTTTCATACTACATACTCAGCTAGAAAGCATGGGCTACAAGATGACAGAGTGCTACATACAAATAAATAATTTTTTTTTGAAGGCTATCATAAAACATTCCCTGTTGATCGGCCCAGCACTTTGGGAGTCTGAGGTGGGAGGACTGCTTGAGTCCAGGAGTTTGAGACCAGCCTGGGCAACACAGCAGGACCTCATCTCTTAAAAGAAAAACAACAACAAAAAAAAACCCCAAAGAACACAGCTGGGTATGGTGCACACCTGTAGTCCCAGCTACTCCGGAGGCTGTGGTGGGAGGACTGCTTGAGTCTGGGAGCCCAGGAGGTTGAGGCTTCAGTGAGTCATGATTATGCCACTGCACTCTAGCCTGGGTGACAGAGTGAGACCCTGTCTCAAAAAGGATTCCCTGCTGAAAGGGATGAAAGTAGTATAAATTCCTCAACTACTCAAAAATTAAGTCTTTGAAAACTGGTGGTAACATTATCCATGAAATATGGCTATGTTGCAATTGTTGCTTAATTTATCATTTCAACTATAATAAGCGCACATTTTCTAGGCAGAGATAGAACAAAAATAGTATTGAAAAATAGAGTTTGTCCTAAGGAAGCTTATAATTTAGTTGGGTAGACAAAAAAACAACAAAACAAGAAGTAACCAGAACAGTATAAATTGCATAAAAGGCTCCATGAAACACATTTCTTCTCAAAATTTAGAATCAGAAAAATGTTCCTTTAAACAAAAACATATGTGTCTTTTTGTCAAACCACAACTACAGAACTTAAAATATTTTATTTTTTGCCTACTTCCAGGAAACTAAGTTAAATTTACTGCTCAATTGTAGAACTATATTAGGCTATATAATTGTAATCTCAATGTTTTTATAGTTCCTATGATGTGCATCATTATCTTACTGTAAGCAGTATCAAGTCCTTTCGGAAACAATAGAAAATTTAGGCAATTTAAAAGGCTAAATTACATTTTGGTGGGGCATGGTGGCTCACGCCTGTAATCCCAGCACTTTGGGAAGCCAAGGTGGGCAGATCCCTTGAACTCAGGAGTTTGAGACCAGCCCAGGCAACATGGTAAAACCCCATCTCCACAAAAAAAATATTTAAAAAATGAGCCAGGCGTGGTGGTGCTTGCCAGCTACTCAGCAGGCTGAGGAGGGAGGACTGCTTGAGTCCAGGAGGTCGAGGTTGCAGTGAGCTGAGATCATGCCACTGCACTCCAGCCTGGGCAGCAGAGTGGAGACCGTGACCTGTCTCAAAAAACAAAAATGTAAGTATTCAAAGTAGGATCAGATAAGAGATGAACCCCAGAGGAAGTGAATTTGAAGTGAGCTGGTGGTAGGATATTAGGACAAGGGAAACCCTACATAACAGTATGTAAGCAGGGATAGATAAACTATCTGTCATTCATGACTTTAGCTTAATCTTCATTAAATATTACAACTTTTCAAAATGTCAGCTACATTTATTTCAGTTAAAAATATATGTAAGTGGCCAGGAATAGTGGCTCATACCTGTCATCTCAGCATTTTGGAAGGCCAAGCAGGAGCATCCACTTGAGCCCAAGAGTTTTAAGACCGGCCAGGGCAACATAGTGAAACTCCATTTCTACAAAAATTTTAAAAATTAGTGCGGCATGGTGGCATATGCTTGTAGCTCCAGCTACTTTGGAGGTTAAGACAGGAGAATAGCTTGAGCCTAGGAGTAAGAGGCTACGGTGAGCAATGATTATGTCACTGCACTCCAGACTAGGTGACAGAGCGAGACTCCGTCTCAAAAAAAAAAAAAAAATCAAGTAATACATGCCTATTATTAAAACATCCATGAAAGAGATGGAAAGTAAAGCTGAAAGGCCATCCATCTGCTCCTTATAAGTCACTGTTACGTTTCTTTGGTATCCTACTGTGTGCTGTCACTTTTTAAAAAAATTTAAAATACAAATGACAGCAAACTAGACATTCAGTTCTGAACTACTTTTTCATTTATTATATATCTTCATCCTCTTTCTCCATCAGTAGAAAGGAGGATGTATATTTTAGAGGTCAAAAATGCAGCATACTCTAACTTCAGAATACATGGATTTGAATACCAAGTTTGCCCTTTACTATCTGTGTAAACTTGTGCAAGTTATTTAATCTCCGTGCTTTGTCTCCTCACCTGCAAAATGTAAATAATAACAGTACTTGCCATATATTAATACTTGTTTTAAGAATTATTAGATAAGGCCGGGCGCGGTGGCTCACGCCTGTAATCGCAGCACTTTGGGAGGCCGAGGCGGGCGGATCACGAGGTCAGGAGATCGAGACCACCCTGGCTAACATGGTGAAACCCCATCTCCACTAAAAATACAAAAAATCAGCCAGGCATGGTGGCGGGCGCCTGTAGTTCCAGCTACTCGGGAGGCTGAGGCAGGAGAATGGCGTGAACCCGGGAGGCACAGCTTTCAGTGAGCCGAGATCGCACCACTGCACTCCAGCCCGGGCGAAAGAGCAAGACTCCATCTCAAAAAATAAAAAATAAAAAAGAATTATTAGATAAAACACATCAAATGCATGGCACGGTGCCCGGCACATAATATGTATTTGATAAAGGAAAGACATCATCATCATAATAAATGCAAATAGACCTACCTCATTCTTAATGGGTGTATAATACTACAATCTTCTATTGATGCATATATTACCAACAGTAATCTAATGAGATTACTTGTCCATGTATGTTTGCCTACTTTGGATAAATATATTTGGAGGGTAATTTCCTGAAAGTGCAAAGATGATATGCATTTTAAATTTGATAGTTATTGCCCAACTGTCTTTATGAAATGGCTTTTTTTTTTTTTTTTTTTTAAGAGACAGGGTCTTGCTCTGTCACACAGACTAGAGTGCAGTGGTGTGAGTATAGCTTACTGCAGCCTCAACCTCCCAGGCTCAAGCAGTCCTCCCACCGTAGCCTCCCAAGTAGCTGGGACTACAGACATGTATCACCACATTAGGCTAATTTTCTTCTTCTTTTTTTTTTTTTTTTGTAGACAGAGTCTCACCATGTTGCCCAGGCTGGTCTTGAACTCCTGGGCTCAAGAGAACCTCCTGCCTCTGCCTCCCTAGTAGCTAGGACTACAGGTGAATACCACCATGCTTTTCTGTAGATATGGAGTCTTGCTACATTGCCCAGGTTGGTCTTGAACTCCTAGCCTCAAGTGATACTCCTGCTTCAGCTTTCCAAAGTTCTGGGACTACAGGTGTGAGCCATTGCATCAGCCCAGTTTTTTTCCTTTTTAAGAGACAGGGTCTTGCTATGTTGCTCAGGCTGGACTCAAACTCCTAGCTCAAGTGATCCTCCCACCTCAGCTTCTGAGTGGCTGAGACTACAGGCACCTGGCTTCAACTGATTCTTAACAACAGTTTGAGAAAGAAAAAGTAGCCTCCCCAACATCTGGAAACTGCTTGAACACTTACAGCTGGACCTCAGTGCTGTCTGACGCTGGCCCAGGGATCATAGGGAGGCCACATTATTCTCCTGTGGGACATAAACAATCTCGCAAAATATCAACATGAGACAAGGTCACTCTGAGACTGTGTTCAAGTGAGACAAAACAAAAATACTTCAAAATTTTGTCTGGCTGGGCGCGGTGGCTCACGCCTGTAATCCTAGCTACTTGGGAGGCTGAGGCAGGAGAATTGCTTGAACCTGGGAGGTGGAGGTTGCAGTGAGCTGAGATCACACCACTGCACTCCAGCCCCATTTCAAAAAAGAAAAAAAAAATTTTTTTTGTCTAAGCCCAGAGGAAAAAAACAAGGTCACTGAGCATTTTACAAAATACTAAACATCCCCCTCTCCTGGCTAATATGAGTGACTTCTGCTTCTCTACCAGTTCTAGCTTTGGTCTCACTCTACTCTAGTTGGCCCACATCCTAATAAGATTTATTAAGATACCCAAACATAAATCACTCCACATCCTAACAGCATCCAATCGAGAAAGCTCTGCTTTCTTAAACTCCCCAAAATCACCTAATACAAGCTCAAGTCCTATAAAATATTCCTTCTAACACTCTTACTGAGATACTCCACAGTTCGCATGGTGTGCATCCTCCCTCACAAGTAATGAACGAACGTGTTCAACTATAGGTGTGTTCCTAGTGGTCTGTGGCTGCAGGGCACTGACAAGGCCCACTCACTGATGGGAGCAGCGTGTGGGACCACACCACAGAACAGGAAACCAGTTGTATCACTCAGTATATATGCAAACAGAATGGAGAGCATCAATTAGTCTGGAGTGGGTTAAGCAAGCTTCTACACCACATTTCCTTAGGTTAAATTCCTAGATGTAGAATTACTGGACCAAAAGCATAAATATTTTCTTCTTTTTGAGACAGGGTCTCACTTTGTTGCCCAGGCTGGAGTGCAGTGGCACGATCTTGGCTCATGGCAACCTCTGCCTCCAGGGTTCAAGCGATTCTCGTGCCTCAGACTCCCAAGTAGCTGGGATTACAGGCACGTGCCACTACGCTTAGGTAATTTTTGTATTTTTTGGTACAGACAGGGTTTCACCATGTTGGTCAGGCTGGTCTCAAACTCCTGACCTCAAGTGGTCTGCCCACCTCGGCCTCCCGAAGTGCTGGGATTACAGTTGTGAGCCACCATGCCCAACCCCCAAAGCATAAACATTTTAAAGGTTCTTAATCTTCAGGATCTCAGTCATAGGTAACATACTCCAAGAATAGGCCAGTGCAGTGGCTCACGCCTGTAATCCCAGCACTTTGGGAGGCCGAGGCAGGCAGATCACGAGGTCAGGAGATCGAGACCATCCTGGCTAACATGATGAAACTCCGTCTCTACTAAAAATACAAAAAATTAGCCAGGCGTGGTGGTGGGCGCCTGTAGTCCCAGCTACTTGGGAGGCTGAGGCAGGAGAATGGCGTGAACCCGGGAAGTGGAGCTTGTGGTGAGCAGAGATTATGCCACTGCACTCCAGCCTGGGTGACAGAGCAAGACTCCGTCTCAAAAAAAAACAACAAAAAACAAAACAAAACAAAAAACACCAAGAATATATAATGTCAATTTATTTTATTTATTTATTTATTTTTTTGAGACAGAGTCTCACTTTGTCACCCAGGCTGGGGTGCAGTGGCATAATCTCTGCTCACCACAAGCTCCACTTCCCGGGTTCACGCCATTCTCCTGCCTCAGCCTCCCAAGTAGCTGGGACTACAGGTGCCCACCACCACGCCTGGCTAATTTTTTGTATTTTTAGTAGAGACGGAGTTTCATCATGTTAGCCAGGATGGTCTCGATCTCCTGACCTCGTGATCTGCCTGCCTCGGCCTCCCAAAGTGCTGGGATTACAGGCGTGAGCCACCGTGCCTGGGCACGTCAATTTATTCTTACACTTGATCTGGGCTTCAATTTTACTAGCTTATACACAATTTATCAATTTCAGGAGTCTTATTCCATTTGTAATAAAATATAAAACAAGTATATGTATACAAATGTGTAATATAGCTATTACTGAATTTAAACGCTTTTTATATGTATGTAACTATAGGCAGGCGAAAAAGTTTAAAAGCGTACAAAGCCCAGTATAAAAGCAATGCATTATACTTTTTCTTCCTTCTGTAATGTTACACTTTTTTCTGGTTTTAAAAAATTATATAACATATTTTAAGATACAACATTTTAATCACTTAACACTTTCATTTACAGTAAAGACTATAGTGACCACTTCAGAACATTCTGACTAATGTTTTCTCCTTGAGTTAAAAAAAAAAAAAACGCTTAATCGTGGGGAAAAAAAACGAATTTACCACCTTAGCTATTTTAAAGTGCACAGTTCACTATTTTTAAGTATATTCACATTGTTGTGCAACCAATCTCCAGAACTTTTTCGTCTTGCAAAACTAAAATTTTATACCCATTAAACATTTCCTCCTTCCCTAATCTTTGGCAACTTCTATTCTACTTTGTTTTTATGAATTTGACTACTCTAGATAGATAACTTATATAAGTGGAATCAGACAGTACTTGTCTTTTTGTCACTGGATTACTTCACTTAGTATATCGCCCTCAAGGTTCATTCATGTTGTAGCACCTGCCAGAATTTTTCTTTAAAACGTAAATATTCCACTGTACGTTTATATCACATTTTGTTTATCTATTCATCTATTGAAGGACACTTGAGTTGCTTCCACCTTTTGGTTGCTGTTAATAATGCTGCTACAAATATGAGGGTACAAATATCTCTTCAAGACCCTGCTTTCAATTCTGTTGGTTATATGCCCACGAGTAGCATTGCTAGATCAACATGGTAACTATTTTTAATTTTTTGAGGAACTTCCATACCGTTTTCCACAGCAGCTGCACTATTTTACATTCCCACCAACAGTGCATAAGCGTTCCAATTTCTCTACATCCTCATCAACACTTGTTGTTTTCTCTTTTTTTAATAGTACCCATTCTAACTGGTATAAGGGTGATACTTCACTGTGGTTTTGACTTGCATTTCCCTAATGATTAGTGACGTTGAACATCTTTTCATTGTCCATTTTTATATCTTCTCTGGAGAAATTTCAAGTCCTTTGCCCAGTTTTTAAAAAGTTTTTAGAGACAGGGTATTGCTATGTTGCCCAGACTGTTCTTGAACTCCTGGCCTCTAAGTGATCCTCCCACCTAGGTCTCCCAAAATGCTGGGATTACAGGTATGGCCATTGCAACTGGTCCTTTACCCATTTTTAAATTGGGCTATTTCGTTGTTTTTGTTGAGTTATAGGAGTTGTTTTTGTATTCTGGATATTAACCCCTTATCAGATATAAGATTTGCAAACATTTTTCTCCCATTCTATAGGCTGCCTTTCATTCTGTTACTGTTTGATGCACAAAAGTTTTTAATTTTGATGTATTCTAATTTATGTTTAATTTATGATGTACAGTAATTTATGTTTAATTGTTTTACTTTTGTTGCCTGTACTTTTGATGTCATGCCAAGAAACCACTGCAAAATCCAATGTCATGAAGCCTTTCCTCCATATGCTTTATCTTTTCTTTTTTCTTTTTTTTGAGACATAGTTTTGTTCTTGTTGCCTAGGCTGGAGTGCAATGGTGTGATCTTGGCTCACTGCAACCTCTGCCTCCCGGGTTCAAGTGATTCTCCTGCCTCTGCCTCCCAAGTAGCTGGGATTACAGGCATGCGCCACCATGCCCAGCTAATTTTTTTTTTTTTTTTTTAAGTAGAGACGGGGTTTCACCATATTGGTCAGGGCTGGTCTTGAATTCCTAACCTCAGGTGATCCGCCCGCCTCAACCTCCCAAAGTGCTGGCATTATAGGTGTGAGCCACTGTGCCCGGCCTTCCTCCATATTCTTATGGGAGTTTTATAGGTTTAGATCTTGCGTTTAGGTCTTTGATCCATTTTGAGTTAATTTTTGCAGATGGTGTAAGATAAGGACCCAATTTCATTCTTTTACATGTGGGTATCTAGCTTTTCCAACAGCATTTGTTGAAAAGACTGTTCTTTCTCCCACTGAATGGTCTTGGCACCCTTGTTGAAAAATCAATACCTTTTAAATGTACGTTTACATTTGAATATGAGCATCTTGAACACACTATAGGATGAAAGCTACACCATATCATACAGAAAAAAAATTACTTTTTCATATGGGAGTAGAAAAGGAGAACAAGAAAGGTAAATATTTTAACTGTAAAAGATTTCCTTTCAAAATATAAAAGTTGACAAACACTTAAGGTTAATCACTAATAAGCTTCAGGTAATAAAAATGCATCTGATTCATTCCTGCTTCACCTTCCTTGAGGGATTCCTAGGACTTAGTACCAATTTCTGATCTCTATTTTAACTACTTGCATATTCTGCTAATTTTTATGTTAAAAATAAGAAAAACCTCATATAATAGATAATACAGACATCCTTTCTTCTTTTTATACTAAATAAAGCAAATTATGTTTCCTGTATACTTTTTCCTCATATATTTTAGGTTTTGTTTTTGTTTTTTTGAGACGGAGTCTCGCTCTGTCACCCAGGCTGGAGTGCAATGGCACAATCTTGGCTTAATGCAACCTCCACTCCCGGGCTCAAGTGATTCTCCTGCCTCAGCCTCCCTAGTAGCTGGGACTACAGGCACGTGCCACCACACTGGCTAATTTTTGTATTTGTAGTAGAGACGGGGTTTCACTATGTTGGCCAGGCTGGTCTTGAACTTCTAAACTCGGGTGATCTGCCCGCCTCAGCCTCCCAAAGTGCCAGCATTACAGGCATGAGCCACCACACCTGGCCTAGTTTTATTTTAAAATAGCTATAAAAGGGCTCTAATAATCACCCCTACTCCCTACCAATAGTAACTAATCATAAATTAAACAAATTAATTTACGTATTTTGTTTTGAGTCAGTGTCTCGCTCTGTCACCCAGGCTGGAGTGAAGGCGTGTGATCATAGCTCACTGCAGCTTTGATCTCCTGGGCTCCAGTGATCTTCCCATCTCAGCCTCCTGAGTAAGCTGGGACTATAGACGTGCACCACCACACCTGGCTAATTTTTGTATTTTTTGTAGAGATGGGGTTTCACCATGTTGTCCAGGCTGGTCTTGAACCCGTGGGTTCAACTGATCCTCCTGCCTTGGCCTCCCAAACTGCTGAGATTACAGTAATTTATGTTTAAGACTCTTTTAAAGTGTTCATATCTTATGTTACATTGTATTTTTGTCATTTCTCTAACTACTAAGAGAACTAATCACAGGATAATCTCTCCCCACCTTCATGGCTTATAATTTAAAAAAAAAACAGGGAAAGAAAACAGACATGGTAGCATATCTGTCCTGGGACAGCCTTAAGGATCAACTCTGCCAGACTAAATTGTTACCTACTTGAAGGCAGGGGTCATGTTTTAATTACTCTTTGCAAAGAACTATAGCACCACAACATTGTACTCAAAAAAAGAACAAAGGCATGATGTAATATCGAATTTAAATGGAGTGAGAAATTTGCTCAGCTTTCCACAGCCTAAATCAGCTCCTCCCTGATATCCACTCAGCAGTGGAAATTGGAAGCATTCCTCTTCTATCGCAAAGTACCAGGAAAAACCAAAGTAAGTACTTTCTTAAAGTTTGCTGTCTTTCTGGCTCACATTTTTGGGGACAATTAGAAAAATCAAATATTTTAGCCTAAAAGTTTCCTTACAAATCTCCTGAATGCTCCTAAACTGCATGTAAAAAAAAGTAAACAGATATTAAGAATATATTGGCTGAGTGTAGTGACTCATGCTTGTAATCCCAGCACTCTGGGAGGCTGAGGCAGGAGGATCACTGAAGCCTAGGAGTTCAATGCTGCAGTGAGTTATGATGGCGCCATTGCATTCCAGCCCTGATAACAGAGCAAGTCTCTGGAGAGAAAGAGAGAGAGAAAGAGGGAGGAGGAAGAGAGAGAGGGAGAGAGAGAGAGAGCGTGCGGGTGAGCAAACATAAGCGCCAGTGCTTTTGATAAACCTTATTAACTATGACATATCATTACTGGTAAGAAATGTCTACTGTGGCTGGGTGCAGTGGCTCACCTCTGTAATACCAGCACTTTGGGAGGCCAAGACGGGCGGATCATGAGGTCAGGAGATTGAGATCATCCTGGCCAACGTGGTGAAACCCCGTCTCTACTAAAAATATAAAAATTAGCCAGGCATGGTGGTGCATGCCTGTAATCCCAGCTACTCAGGAGGCTGAGGCAGAAGAATCACTTGAACCCGGGAGGCAGAGGTTGCAGTGAGCCGAGATCGTGCCACTGCACTCCAGCCTGAGCGAGAGCGAGACTCCGTCTCAAAAAAAAAAAAGAAAAATTTCTACTGTATATCAGGCACTCGATAAATACTGCTAACCAGGACCTACTTCATTTCTGTACCTGGTTTGGTCTATTTTTTTTTTTTTTGAGACAGAGTCTCGCTGTTGCCCAGGCTGGAGTGCAGTGGTGCGATTTCAGCTCACTGCAGGCTCCGCCCCCCAGGGTTCACGCCATTCTCCTGCCTCAGCCTCCCGAGTAGCTGGGACTACAGGCACCCGCCACCTCACCCAGCTAACTTTTTGTATTTTTAGTAGAGACGGGGTTTCACCGTGTTAGCCAGGATGGTCTCGATCTCCTGACCTCGTGATCCGCCCGCCTCGACTACCAAAGTGCTGGGATTACAGGCGTGAGCCACCGCGCCCGGCCTGGGCTATGTTTCATAACTTAAGAAAGACTACCTGGATTTGAATCCTGGCTCTGCCACTTACTGTATGGCCTTGGGCAATTTACCAAGCTTCTCTGTACCTTAGTCTGTAATATAGTAAACAAAAAATCACATCAAACCAAAAATGGTTAATAACAGTAGGTAACCAAACCATAAAAGAAAAAACTGATAAAGCTGACTTCATCAGAAGTAAAAACTTTTACTTTTCCGAAGACTAATTAAGAAAATAAAAAGGCAAGATAGACTGGGAGATCATATTTGCCAAAGTGCTTGTCCTTTTAAGTACAACTCAGTAAGACAAACAACTGATGTTTTAAAATGGGCAGAAGATCTGAACAGACACTTTACAAAAGAAAACATACAAATGCCAACTAGGCACAAGAAGAGAGACCCTCAATCATCACCAGTCATCAGGGAAATGCAAACAAAAACCAAGGTGAGATACTACTTCATACTTACTAGAATGGCTGAAGTTAAAAAGATCGACAATACTACGTGTCAGTAAAGATATGAAAAACTGAATAGCCCCAAATTGCAAACAACCAAATGTCCTATTTTTGAATGGGTGAACAAACTGTGGCATTCTCAAATTGTGGAATACTTCTCAGGAATTCAACATGCATGAATCCCAAAGTCATTATGTTAAGTGAAAGAAGTCAAACACCAAAGATAATACAAGATTCTGTTTATATGAAATTCTACAAAAGGCAAAATTATAGTAACAGAAACCAAGTTAGTGACTGCCTGGGGCTCAGGGTCCAGGAGGGAAAGTGACTGCAAAAGGACATAAAAATACTTTTTAGGGGAGGCCGAGGTGGGTGGATCATAAGGTCAGGAGATCAAGACCATTGTGGCCAACATGGTGAAACCCCATCTCTACTAAAAATACAAAAATTAGCCAGGCGTGGTGGTATGCACCTGTAGTCCCAGCTACTTGGGAGGCTGAGACAAGAGAATCGCTTGAACCTGGGAGGCGGAGGTTGCAGTGAGCGGAGATCACACCATTGTACTCCAGCCTGGGTGACAGAGCGAGACTCTGTCTCAAAAAAAAAAAAAAAAAAAAAAAAGGGTAGAAATAATTCTTTCATCCTCCAAATCTACTGCCCTCTTCCATTTTAGAGAAAACATATTTGCTGGGGGGAGGAGGGTAAAAGAACAGAACCCCTATTATAGAAGTATGTATGAAAATCCTCATTCTTAATTCAGCTTCTTTTTAAATGGGCTATGACCAGTTCTAATAATTCACAACCGGTAATATTTAGTTAAGAAAACCTAGTTAGGGAAACCATCACCTCTTCACTCTAATTTCTGTAACATATTCCACAGTAGTAATAATCAGTTCCCTTAGATTGATTCTGTCTTTCCCAACTTCCTGGGGCTAAGCAAGATGGTTGAGCATTGTTTCAAAGGTTTGTATGCATGCATAGTCAACAGATGAAGTTAGGACCCAAGATGTTATAACACAGCTTTTACCATTCCATTATAAAACTAGTCAATAATCCTAACACTGCCACAATGATAATCAACATCTGAGTGCTTACCATTTGTTAGGCTGAATGCTAGGCGATGGTGTACATTATCTTAATACTCAACATAATAATATATACTTATATAATCATATATAATATATGTAGTATATATGATTATCATAACCTTAGATGAAGAAAGTAAAGAATAGAGTTTAAAAGATGGTACGGCTGGCCAGGCACGGTAGCTCACGCCTGTAATCCCAGCACGTTGGGAGGCCAAAACGGGTGGATCTCTTGAGGTCAGGAGTTCAAAACCAGCCTGGCCAACATGGTGAAACTCCGTCTCTACTAAAAATACAAAATTAGCCAGGTGTGGTGGCACGTGCCTGTAATCCCAGCTACTTGGGAGGCTGAGGCAGGAGAATTGCTTGAACCTGGGAGGCGGAGGTCACAGTGAGCTGAGATCATGCCATTGCACTCCAGCGTGGGCAACAAGAGTAAAACTCTGTCTCAAAAAGAAAAAAAAAAAGAAAAGAAAAAAAGATGGTATGATAAAAGCAACAGACATACACAAAGCAAAAGACAGATACAAAGCAAGTGTAGGTATAGCTTGAATTTGTTTACATATTTTATGATATGTTTATCTTTTCAATGGGATTTTTACAGATAGGCTCTTATAGTTCTATGTTAAATACTGAAGTCATACTAGAATCCCCAAATTAGGATGACTTTCCATTGAAATATTTCTATTTATTCCCTTGGGAGAGGTACAATATAAGGGATCAAGGGAGTTCGATGAATAATATTTATGCTACTGTCCATTTGTATTATTTTCTTCATTTTTTTTTTTTTCCTACTGCTATAAAATATAAGTATAAAACTATAGTCCGGGCGCAGTGGCTCACGCCTGTAATCCCAGCACTTTGGGAGGATAAGGCAGGCGGATCACCTGAGCTCAAGAGTTCGAGATCACCCTGGCAACATGGTGAAACCCTGTCTCTACTAAAACACAAAAAATTAGCCAAGTGTGGTGGTGCACACCTGTAGTCCCAGATACTGGGGAGGCTGAGGCATGAGAATCACTTGAGCCCCAGAGGCAGACGTTGCAGTGAGCCAAGATCATGCCACTGCACTTCAGCTTGGGCTACAGAGTGAGATTCCATCTCAAAAAAAAAAAAAGGAAAAAAAACCCCACGAAACTATACATTGCCTAACCAATGTTTCTTGTTTTGTAGGCAACTAAATACATTATGTTATAGATGTTTTACCAGAGGTATACTGCTCTATCCTAGTATTTCCAATTACCATCTTAAGGAGGCCTCTAAGGGTCTCTTTGTGTTGGTATTAGTCTTTTATGGTTTTTGTTCCTGCATTCTTTACAGAAGGAACATGAATAGAATCACATAGGCTCTCTACAGACTTCTTTTTACAGAAGCAGGTAAGATTTAGTGGCTTACTCATGTTAACACACCACAAGGAACAGGGAAGACAGGAACCCTGGCTTCCTAACGCCCAGCTGGAAGCTTTTCCCATGAGACCGCACTGACTCTAGACAGGTGTGTCAGAGGTAGAAAGTCAACTGAAAGTTGCCTCTTTTTTTCTCCCAACTTGTATTTAAAAAAAAAACTCGCCTGTAGTCCCAGCTACTCAGGAGGCTGAGGCAGGAGAATGGCGTGAACCCCGGGGGGCGGAGCCTGCAGTCAGCCGAGATCGCGCCACTGCACTCCAGCCTGGGCGACAGCAAGACTGTCACACACACACAAAAACAAAACAAAACAAAACAAAAAAAACTCAGAAAATCTTCTCACTCTGCTTAAAATTCCAGGAAACTCATTCACTATAGTGTTTTACTGAGAAAATCTCAGTAGAGAAGATACCAATATAAATTCTCAACAATTCTTAATTCTGCTCACCAAGATAACTGCTAAAAGGACCTGTTATCTTAACTCTCAACTTCTTTAAGACAGGAATTCTAAGCATAGAGTAAGGATTTAGCGGGTGGCAGGAACAAGGGGGTCTGCCAAGGTCACTCACTCTCAGGTCATCTAAATAATGATGCCATACCCATTCTGGCAGCCCTGGAGGTTCATATCCCTAAATCAACAACAACGACAACAAAATTCTAAAATAACTGTCATAATTATCTGCCACAAGACTGTATTTGATTTTTACTGCTATCTTATTCAAACAAAAAATTAATATCTCATGAGCCATTAACCTACTAAAGACCCAAAGGAGAAGGGAGCAAGGGCATGGCCAGAACTGGAGCTTGGAAAGAGCACAGCTGGACGGGAAGCAGAATTCACCAGGCACACAACTGATACAGGAAGCAGGGAAGGCTGAGTGGCAAGAGACAGAAAGTAATTCCTCAGTTCCTGCTTACTATATTTCCTTTCCAGATCTATGCTTAGTTAGCAATTCAACTAGATACAGAGCTGAAGGACAAGGAATGAAGTCCACACATAGCCATGGTGGTGAATAGGGGGAATACTTCTTTTTTCCCTAATCTAGGAACAAACTACAGTTGCTTGTCTGTGGCAGACGAGAATAAAAGATGTAACTCAGCCACCAACTTCCAATAGGCCACATGTTCTACAAAGTTTAATTTGATATATGGGCTATTATTCCTACAAGATTAAAAAATAAGAATATTAAATGAACTAAAGACATTTAACAGCATTTGAGGCCAGGTGTGGTGGCTCATGCCTATAATCCTAGCACTTTAGGAGGCTGAGGCGGGCAGATTGCTTGAGCCCAGGAGTTCAAGACTAGCCTGGGCAACATGGGGAAACCCTGTCTCTACAAAAAAAAAAAAAAAAAAATTAGGCTGGGCATGGTGGCTCATGCCTGTAATCCCAGGTGTTTGGGGGCACTGAGGTGGGCAGATCACTTGAGGTCAGGAGTTCACGGCCAGCCTGGCCAACATGGCAAAGCCCCATCTCTACAAAAAACGCAAAAATTAGCCAGGCGTGGTGGTGCACGCCTGTATTCCCAGCTACTTGGGGGGCTTAGGCATGACAATCTCGCTTGAACCTGGGAAGTGGAGGCTGCAGTGGGCCGAGATGGTGTTACTACACTCCAGCCTGGGCGGCAGAGCGAGCCAGACATGGTGGCACGCACCTGTATTCCCAGCTATTTGCGGGGCTGAGGTGGGAGGATCACTTCAGCCTGAGAGGTCGAGGCTACAGTGAGCCGGCCCAGGTGACAGATAGAGACCGTGTGTCAAAAAAAAAAAAAAAGGCATTTGAAAATAAATTAGTAAAAATCATACTTAATACTTGAAAATAGTAGTTCTCAACCTTCTTTCCTCAGGAGCCCTACCCCTTAACATCTTAAAAATTGAGGACTCCAAAGAGCTTTTGTTTATTTGACATATCTACTGAGATTTAGTAAAAAAGTAGTTATTTAATAATTCATTTCAGAATAACCCCATGTTAATATAAGTAATTTAATTTTGTACAAAGTATTTTTATATTTTGTATTTTCCAAAACAAAACAAAAAAAATTAGTGAGACGAGTGTCACTCGTTTAGAATGTTATACATGTGGAAATGTGTTTGACTTGTAACACAAGACAACCAGATTCTCATATCTATTTCTGCATTCATCTGTTGCAATTTTGGTTGAAGTACATGGAAAAAAAAATCCAAACCCACAAAGATAGATAGTTGAAAAGGGTAGGAGCCCTTTAACAACCTTTTAGATAATTGTGAATATAATTATCTGATACTACATCAAAACTGTACAAGTTGTAAGATTCATAAAAGTCAATTACAATGTGGAAACTGAAAGTGTACCAGTGAACTTTTCATACTGTTACATTAAAATCTGTTGGTCTAACTTTGAATGAATTGTTTATTCACACATGATCTTGTAACATCTTGCATTGGTCACTGAGAAAATATTCGTTCTTAGTTATACAGATCTTCCAAATGTGGACATATTTCATTGTATATTTAAAACCACATTCATTAATACCCACCAATCTCATCAGAAAAGTCTTCGGAAGCTGTCAAGCCCACAGTGGCAAATAGGAGTTCTCCTAAACTATAATTTTTACTTGAAAACTTAATGGCAAAAAACATTGTCAGTTGTTTTTCCTTGAAGTGAGAGACTTACTCCATTCATTCTCAGAAAAACACCTGCCAAATACTGAATCAAGTCTGCATAATCAGATTTGCCCTTTCAAGTAAAAATGGTATTTCATGAAATAAACACAGTTAGTTCAGATCTCAACTAAAACAAGAACACAAGTACTTTTCCTTGAGACAACTATCATACTTTGGGGTACAGAAGTGCTCTACACGTGCTTCCCTTTCTGTCACAGAATATCAAAGTGATGTGAAACTCAAAGATTGGGTTTTAATAAAACTAATAATTTTTACTGCTTTATCAGGACATTCTTACGTGAAACTAGCTTTTTCCCTTATGTAAATAGTGAAGGAGTGGCAGTGGAAAATACCATGACTACTGGAACAGCTGGTTACCACTGCCTTGATTTGTGTTAAGGAACCAGCAGTTTTTTACCACTGCAGCTTTTGTACCATCAGTGCAAATGTCAATACAGTAAAAAGGCAAATAATATCTTAGTATTGTTATGAAAATAAATGACATTTGGGACCCCCTAAAAAGATCTCAGGGAGCCCTAGGGATTCTCAGACCATTCTTTGAGTACTACTACTCTAAAATATCTTTACTTTTAGAAAGGATAGAATCCTCTGCTCCTATATATTACAAATAGTAATAAAGCTAAGTAAAACACAACTCAAAAAAACACCCTCTTACCTTTGCCAAGACTAAAGACAAATGGTTCATTTCTATCATGACTGGAATCAAACTTCTTTCCATTTGATAATTTTCCTTTGTAATGGACATAAACTTTGTCTCCAATCATCGGCGTTTCGTCACCATTCCCCACTCTTTTGACAATCTAGAAAAGACAAACATTAAGAAAACGGAGGTGAAACTTTTTATTTGTAATCAGAGAATAAAAAGCTCACACAGTCCATCCCAAGACATCCAGGCAGATTTGCAAATATACTATTATCCATTCTTTCTAATGCCTCCCTTCATTCCTCACAGTAACTCATTGCTAGAAAACTGTCCTTTACCAACCTGTCTTTTATATCTACTTTTATTGCTTATCACACTATTTATTCCTTCAAAGAATTAACCAATAAATCCTGTTCATTGGTTTAATGCCCTATATTTTGACACTAAACCCTCTTTTTTTTTTTTGAGACAGAGTCTCACCCTGTCGCCCAGGCTGGAGTGCAATGGTGTGATCTCGGCTCACTGCAACCTCCGCCTCCCAGGTTCAAGCGATTCTCCTGCCTCAGCCTCCCGAGTAGCTGGGATTACAGGCGCGCGCCTGCATGCTCAGCTAATTTTTGTATTTTTAGTAGAGATGGGGGTTTCACCATGTTGGCCAGGCTGGTCTCGAACTCCTGACCTCGTGATCCACCCGCTTCGGCCTCTCAAAGTGCTGAGATTACAGGCATGAGCCACCACGCCTGACACTAAACTCTCTAACACAGACTTGTGAGCTAGTCCATATACACACTGACTTAGACCAGAAAGAATAGTGGACTTTTAAAAATATTCAAAAAGAAGCTTAAGCAAAGCTTCAAAGGTGTAATTTTATTTCCCTCCTTTGCGAAAAACATGAGCTTCTGACTAGATTCTGCTTGTTTATTTTCAGAAAGCCCAATTTCCTGGTAAAACAGGTTAAATTTCCTATTATTTGAAACATAGTCTATCTGTAAAAAACATGAGTATCATTGCACTGCTTGATATGATACTGAATAACTTGTTTTCTAGTAAAGTATTTAGCTATTGTAAAATCCAGTGTATTTATTTTGTTCTTGGCAGAGCAAGCTGCTAATGTAGTTGGTCAGTTCTGGGAGAAGAAAATCAAATCCAGGTGTGTGATGGTGTAATTTGTTAATCATCTATGCCAAATTAATCATTTTTGGTAGATAACAGAGGATGGTAGCTAACATCTGATGAACATCTTTTTGGGGAAGGAGTTTGCTTTGAGTTTTATTTAAATAATTCGATTATTTGCTCCTAAATTCTTTTTTTACAAGTATACCCTCTGCCTAACATAAATATCACATAAACACTGTGAACTTAAATTCCACAGCTTTCTTAACTCAAAAGCCCAAACATCTTTATTTTGTTTTTTGAGACAGGGTCTTGCTCTTTCACCCAGGCTAGAGTGCATGCGGTGGTACAACCATAGCTCACTGTAGCCTCTATCACCCAGCTCAAGTGATTATCCCACCTCAGCCTCCCGAGTAGCAGAGACTACAGGCACATGCCACCACACCTGGCTAATTTTTTTTATTTTTAGTAGAGATGAGATCTTGCTATGTTGCCCAGGCTGGCTTGGAACTCCTGAGTTCAAGTGATTTTCCTGCCTCAGCCTCCTAAAGTGCTGGGATTACAGGTATGAGCTACTACACCCAGCCCCAAACATTCTTTAAAGGCAAAGAAACATTACTGCCCTTCTAGGACTTCAAAAGAAAAAAAGAGTTTCAAAACATTAATCTAAAAGATATTACACAATATTCTACAAGTGCTCATGTTCATGAACTGCATGTGGTATTTGGGAGGCTATGCTCAACTGTAAGCCTCACGTGGAAGGACTCTGCATTTCTAGGACTATAAACAGTAACTGGGCATTTGGGATGAATGGCTACCAGAGTCAGAGGGCCATCCACCCCAGCAAGTGGTACTATGGTATCACTTCAGGCTTCCCTAGCAAGATGAATTTGTGCCTAAATCTAGAGTTGCCTTAAGAACACAATCTAGGTTCTATTATTTTTAAAATATAAATCCAACTTTTATCTTCCTCAGATAGTTACTGAATTTCCAAACCAGCATTGGTTCTTTTTTTTAAAATACATAATAGTTAATAAGATAGATTACTATAGGACAGGCACTATGCTAAGTGCTTCACCTAATCTTAATAACTCTATGAGGTTGATGGCATTATTATTCTAATTTTACAAACAGGAACTTAATTACAGAGAGGTTAACTAAATTGCCCTAGCTCGCACAGTTACTAGACCCATTTAAATCTTAACCAAAAGCCTCATGGTGAAATCCAAGGCTCTAGACAATGATAAATGATATAATTTAAAGGGCTTCAAATCTCAAATGTTTCTTAATAAGCCTAAAAATCTTGCAATTAGATTTACTCCCTAGAACAAAACAGGGTCTGAGGCAAGTTGGGGATCATGTTCTCTGGGCGTGGGCACTCTGAAAAGATGAAAGGGGAAGTCGTAAACAGAGGCAGGGAGATGCTGAGGACAGCCTGCAAAGTCTCCACTGTCTCTAGAAGCTTCCTGGAATTTAGGATGAGTAACTATATAGCTACAAGGTTGAGAAGCCTTCTAAAAGAAGACAATAGGAGGTAAGTCTACAGCATAAAGCCCTTATTCTATAGCTGCAAGTCTCCAAAATTTGACTTAGCACATAAATAGCAATTCACATACATTCAGAAGAGATCCAGGCACAGAAGGCTTTCACATAAGCAAGGTTATACAAAACAAAAATTCTTACTTGCTATTGCTGGCACAAGAGATATTAAAACTCAGCATCCTGGTAATATTTAGAATGCATCAGATAATCTTTTCAGGAAAAACAAAACTTAACTATACAAAACTTATATATGTTAACAATGGTGTAGGAGAAATAACTACTTAATGTGACTAAAGCCACTTAACCTTTCTCAGATTCAGTTTATTCACTTATAAGATGGAAGACTCAAGATGCTCTGATTGTCTCACCACATTGTTGTAAGAAACAAAACAAAAGAAACACACGTGAAAATGATTAACTATAGAGTGAAGAAACACACACAGTCATGCATCGCTTAAGGACAGGGATATGTTCTGAGAAATGTGTTCTTAGGTGATTTCATCCTTATGTGAACATCGCAGAGTGTACTTACACAAACCTAGATGGCCTGGCCTACTTGTATACACCCACGTTAGGTGGTTTGGCCTATTGCTCCAAGGCTACAAACCTGTACATTGTGTTACTGCACTGAATACTGCAGGCAATTGTAAAACAGTGGTATTTGTGTATCTAAACATATCTCAACATAGAAAAAGGTACAGTAATAAAAGGTATACAAGAAAAAAAATTGTACACCTATACAGAACACCTACCACGAAGGGAACTTGCAGGACTGGAAGTTGTTCTGGATGAGTCAGCATGTGAGCAGTGAGTGAACGTGAAGGCCTAGGATATTACCATACACTACCATAGACTTTACAAACACTGGACACCTAGACTATATTTATTTTAAATTTTTTTTCTTTCTTTAATAATAAATCAATCTTAGCTTACTGTAACATTTTTACTGTGTAAACTATGATTTTTTTAGCTTTGACTCTGGTAGTGACACTTAGAACACAAACACTGTACGGCTGCACAAAAATACTTTCTTTATATCCTTATTCTATAAGCATTTTTCTATTTTTTATATTTTTTATTCTTTTACTTTTTAAACTTTTTTTTGTTTAAAACTAAGACACAAACACATACATAAACCTAGGCCTACAGAGGGTCAGGATCATCAATATCACTGTCTTCCACCTCCACATCTTGTCCCACTGGAAGGTCTTCAGGAGAATAACATGCATGGAGCTGCTGTCTCCTATAATAACAATGCCTTCTTCTTGAATATCTCCTGAAAGACCTGCCCAAGGCTGTTTTTTGTTTGTTCATTTGTTTTTGAGACAGGATCTCACTCTCTCACCCAGGCTAGAATGCAGTATGACTGATGATCATAGTTCACTGCAGCTTGGAACTCCCAGGCTTACATGATCTTCCTGCCTCAGTCTCCTGAGTAGTAGAGACTACAGGTACATGCCACTATGCCTGGCTAATTTTTTTAAATTTTTTCTACAGATAGGGGTCTTACTATGTTGCCCAGGCTGGTCTTGAACTCCTGGCCTCAAGTGATCCTCTTGCCTTGGCCTCCCAGGGTGCTGGGATTACAGGCATGGGTGTTTTACAGTTAACTTTTTAAAAAATAAGTAGAAGCACACTCTAAAATAATGATAGAAAGTATAGTAAACACATAAACCAGTAATATAAACATTTATTATCAAGTATTATGTACTATACATAACTGTGACTGCAGTGCAGTAGGTTTGTTTACACCCACATCACCACAAACACATAATACACTGTACCACCCATGTTACAACAGCTACGACACCACTAGGCCATAGGAACTTTTCAGCCCCATTATAATCTTATGGGACCACCGCTGAAGGTGCAGTCTGTCACTGACCGAAATGTCATTATATGGTGAATGACTGTATAGTGCTTTAATAAGTAGGAAAGCTAATTCAAAAGTAAGGTATATTCTCTGAGGAAATCTCAAAAGATATCTTCACTGTACACAGGAACAACATTTATATATAAAAATAAACCCCTTTGGGCTGGGCACGGTGGCTCACAACTGTAATCCCAACACTTTGGGAGGCCAAGGCAGGCGATCACCTGAGGTCAGGAGTTCAAGACCAGCCTGGCCAACATGGTGAAACCCTGTCTCTACAAAAATTAGCCAGGCGTGGTAGCAGGCGCCTGTAATCCCAGCTACTCGGGAGACTGAGGCAGGAGAATTGCTTGAACCCAGGAGGCAGAGGTTGCAGTGAGCCGAGATCACGCCACTGCACTCCAGCCCAGGTGACAGAGGGAGATGCTGTCTCAAAATAAAATAAAATAAAACCCCTTTGAATTTTTCAAGTTAGCTTTTCTTTCCTTAAAAAGTCTTTAAAATTGTCATTAGCTAGCTTTAGTGTACTAAAAGGATACATTAAAATAGTAACCTATTTGTATACTCTGAGAATAGGGAAACATAGCCCTTTAGAGTGAGATATAGCTTGGACCTGAACCCCAGGTAAATCTGCATTACTAAGATATATGATATTAGGCAAGTTAATTTACCTAGCTCAGTCTCAATTTCAACATCTATAATCTGGGATTAAAAATTAAAATCTCTAGCTGGGCAGTGGCTCGTGCCTATAATCCCAGCTACTCAGAAGGCTGAGGTGGGAGGATCGTTGAGGCCAGGATTTCAAGACTTGCCTGAGCAACATAATGAGATGCCCTCTCTCAAAAATTTAATTTATTAATTTGAAAAGAAAATCCCAGCTACTCAGGAAGCTGAGATGGGAAGATCAGTTGAACCCAGGAGCTCAAGACCAGCCTGGGCAACATAACGAGACTCAACTCTTAAAAAAAACCTTGAAGTTATGAAGACAAAATGAGAATCTAGCTCTAGTGTTTGGCACTTAGTAACCCTCAATAAACATTATCCACCCCAGCCCCCCTCAGAAAGAGATGTTATAAACAATCTTTCCAGATAGCAGGTTTCCTTGTATGTCACTCAGCTTTGTGGCCTCACCTTTAATACTCCCCTGTCTTTTTTGGAGGTAATATCCTCTCCCTGCTCAGCAACAGTGGCTGTGGGGCTTTCTCCATTGTTCTTGGCACCTTCATCAGTAGTCATTGTCTTTTAAGTAGAGAACCTGGTAAAAAGGAAAATATTTTAGCTGGGAAAAATATCACTTCTTTACGAATCTTGAATGCCCCTGGGAACTGAGCTCTACCTAACCTAAGATTTACTTAGGGCCAATAAGCTTAGATACCGAAAACGAAAACAAAGACATTTGCTATGAGCATGTATTGATGTCATCAGGCATGTAAATAAAACATCATCCAATTCTTTAATTTCCCATCTAGCTCTTGTCTCAAAACAGAGAACAGTACAAGTCAAGTTGGGTAGTGATTACATTCCTTAACATAACATGGTGAGAAGTGGTTCCTTCACAACTTTGAAAACATCCTTTTTCTATAGCCATATTCTTGACAGAGGATTAAGACCTTATCAGTTCTTAATAAAAGAAGTGACAATATATCAGTCACAGTGAGACACAGAACAGGCTTTAGAATCTGACAGGCCCAAGTCTGGGTCCTAGCTGCAGCTCTTGACATTTCCAATTTCCTTAATCTTGCCGAGCCTTCGTTTTTCATGTGCAAAATGGACACAGTACACTATTCATAGTTACAGTGAGGCAGCAGTGAGATAACATTTCTCAAAAGATTAGCATAGATTGGTAACTTAAACATGTTTAACCATTTATCGTCATTATTGGGCCTTCTGTAGGGTCATTTTTCATCTCCTGCCCAAAATACCTACAGAATGTTCTTCCATGTGGCATTCAAGGCCCTTCACAATCTGGCCCTAATCTATCTTTGAGTTCTAGCTGCCATTATTTGATTTTACTTTCTTTCATGCAGCTCATGCTCCAGCCAAACTAGGCCAATTCCACCTCTACAACAAACCCAGTGCTTTCCCATAGTCATTCTTCTGGTCACTCCCTTTCTTGTTTCCAAAACATCCACCTCTCTCAAATGCTACTTCTGTCATACCAACCTTGACCCTCTATTTGTAGGCCATTTTGCCCTTTTATGTACTTCCTTAGCTCTTCTCTCCATTTGTTGTCTGTAAGAGATTTATAAGACTATGCGCCTGTTAGGTTTAAAAGATCCTTCAGAGCAAGGTCCATGCTTTGTTCATATTTAGATTCCCTAGAATGCCTCTACCTTTGAGAATGGTAAGACAAAAAGCGCAAGGAATTTGTAATGGAATTTGGGGGGTTCTTCCTCTGCTCCTTACAAGCTGTTTCATGTTGGCTACCTTAACTTCTCTAAGACTTTTTTATTTACCTATGTGATTAGAATAAAAATACCTGTTTTCACAGATAATCTTCTGGATGAAGTGGTATAATGTGTATTTTTAAGGTATACTATGCAAATGTTAGCTCTTATTGTTATTGGTGGTCACCTGACAGACATTTTTTCATGCAAGGCAAGCCAGTGTAACCAACAGGCTAATCACAGGCTAAACAAAACACACCTAACCACTGCCATGATGAATTCCACACTGCTCCCTGCTTGGGCAGGAAAAATCAAGAAGGAATCACTCCTGCAGCTATTACACATTAGGCTAATAACAAACTTAAGGCCCCCTAAACTCATCTCCTGAGACTTCTTGTCTACAGAGTCAAAGAGTCTTTCTGCACTTGCAGAAAATGTCTTATTGATACAACTATAATTAGACAACTAAAACATATATTGTAGTGTTTTAACTCATTTCCAAATGACCACTATTCAGTTCAACAAAGACACAAATCCAATTGTTGTGCCCCAAAATCTTCAAATTAAAACACCAAAAACCAGGGGCTAAGTCTCTCTGCTTTAGTTTCTAGTACACTTTATACCAAACATAAAAGATCCAAATGTTTGGCTCAGGATAAGCGAAAGGGCAGAACAATCGTTCTCAAACAAACAACAAAAATTATGTACCTAGCTCTACATGAGGCAAGCTAGATAATGAGGAAAATCAGAAGAACGGGATTGGTTCTCAGCTTCTAGAAACCCACTGCTTATAACATGCTTCTGTGATGCACAGAAACTTGTAAAAGGCACCTTGATAACAGAGGGAAAAGATCTCTTAAATATTTGGAGGGTCCTGGACTGTATGCCTGGGAAAATATATGCACACAAAAAAATTTCCTGGGGATTCACAGAGATGCTGACATCCATTAATAGATCTCTGGGTGTAAAGCATTGAACAAATTAAAACCACCAGGTGAGAGGTTATTGGGAAAGTACCCCACAGATTACTTATTAAAAAAGAAAAAGGACCTTTCAAATAAAACAATCTGACTGATAACACTTTAACAAGTGATCTGCATCATAACCAAACTCTGCATCACCAATAATGAAAAAAACTGCTATTACTCTGTCTCCTAATATGATGTAGTAGTGATGTGATATAGATGTGCTATCACCTATGTGCTATCCCTATCAAAAATGTTTAACCTGAAACTAATCAAGAAGAAAAGACAAAAACAGATTGTGAAGCATTCTACAAGACCATTGGCCTAGACTCCTGAAAAATGTTAATGACATAAAGAACCAAAAAGGTGGCGTGCACCTGTAGTCCCAACTACTCAGGTGGCTGAGATGGAAGGACTATTGATTGAGCTCAGGAGTTTGAGACTGCAGTGAACTGTGATCATGCCACTGTACTCCAGCCTGGGCCGAAGGGTGAGACCCCATCTCTTAAAAGATAAAAAAAAGAGAAAGAGAGAGAGGGAGAGACGGGAGGTCTGTTCCAGATTAAAGGAGACTATAGAGATATGACAACCAAGTGTAATTAGTGATCCTTGGCTGGATCCTTGATTAGGGGACAAAATATTATAAGAACTTGGAAAAGGAGACTGCATATTAGCTTATTATTACTATATGTTGGCCTTTTGGAATGTGATATAGTATTATGGTTTTATGTAGAGTAATATCCTTGTTCATAGGAGACACATGCTGTAGTATTTAGGGGTGAGGTGTCATGATATCTGCCACTTGCTTTCAAATCATCCAAAGACAATGCTTTCTTTTGAATGTTCATCATTTGGAGTTCAGCTAAATTTTTTAATGAAAATACTGTCAATGAAGAAATGTTTTCAGGCTGGGCACAGTGGCTCACGCCTGTAACCTCAACACTTTGGGAGGCTGAGGCGGGTGGGATCACTTGAGGCCAGGAGCTTGAGACCAGCCTGGCCAACATGATGAAACCCCGTCTCTACTAAAAATACAAAAATTAGCCAGGTGTGGTGGCACACGCCTGTAATCCCAGCTACTCGGGTGGCTGAGGCACAAGAATTGCTTGAACCTGGGAGGCAGAAGTTGCAGTGAGCCGAGGTCATGCCACTGCACTCTAGCCTGGGCGACAGGGCAAGACTCTGTCTCAAAAAAAAGAGAGAGAAAAAAAAGAAACATTTTCTTTTGGTTCTGACCTTGCTATTTTGAAAATAATGGCTTGTTTAAATTCAAGTAAATAGGCAACCTGTATAAGCTGATTTACTAGTTTTCTAAATCCCATTTGATAAAGGAATTAGCTCTTCATGTTTCGGCTCCAACACTTCAAGGGATGCAAGTCATCTTAGTAATCTCAGAGGATGGCTCTTGTCAGTAGTACTGAGTCCATATGAAGAGAAGTACTATGAATAATTAAAACACAAAGATAAAAACAAGAAAACAAACTTTTGAACTTTCAAAAGCAGATAAAGCTGGAAGAATAAAGAAATAAACTGAATTTTCCAAGTATTTCCCCTTAATTCCAGTTAAGCCATTAGGAGTATAGGTTTTTGTAAGCTAACAAAACAAATAAAACTTTTCCTTGATTGAATGTTACATAAAAAAGACAGTAAGGACAGACAATTCCTAAAAACTGTCATGACACACTGAGACGGTTTCACCGTTTTTATAAGAGAAACTTTTCTTCTTTCCCTCACCCTAGGTTTATTCTGGATTTAAAATCACTATGTAGCTGTGGATATTAATCTATGATAAAGCTTACTGTGCTGAACTGTCCAAAGGTGGAAAATTGCTACCCAGTGAAAAGGGAACACACAGTTCATTCTGTTATGGACATGGCAGATAAGCATACACTCTCCTAAGTGCTAGTCAGCAAACACCTGAGACATAACAGAAAAATGAGAATACACTTAATATTTCATCAACAGTGTACTAAAAACTTCAGTTAACATAATTAAACTATCAGGTCCCCCAAATGAGAAGTCATTTTAAAGCCATATCTACCAATTCCCTATGTATATTATGTAAATTACTGTATTGTTCTCTTTGTTAAAATATCAGTGTCTTGCCTCAGATTATGCTACTAACAGGAGAGTTTTCAGAAAGATATTTCTTTGGTAAACTTATTTTTCTTCTCAGTACAAATAATTACTGAAGAAAACAAAGCTAACAGACCACACTTCCCCTGACTGAGTGCGCTGAGTTGGATAAATTACTGTTTTCAAGTAAGCAGAAAGCAAAGGATTATATTCAAACAAACAAAAAAACCCAGAAAATATTAGACTATCCAAATGTTACCATTATATACTAAAGGATGAACCTGAATACAGTATTATTCCCCTTAATATGATTTTACCCTATTTGGCCTCAAAAAGGTTGAACGACAGGACTAAGTCATCAACTTCCTCTCCCCAGGAAGATGCTGGGATGACAAGAAAAAGTTTTTAAAATCTGCAAAACTCTGAGGTGGAAAACAAGAAGTGTTCCTAACTGAACCAGAACTTTGGGGGAATTACTGAACACTACACAGCAGATGAGGTCAGACCGAAGGAGAGAGCAAAGAAGAGAAAGTTGCCTCCCAAACACCAACTGTTAAGAGCAGCTCTTCCCAGGGGAGCCTGGAGAAGCTCTAGGTCTGGGGTCAGCCCCAGAAAGCAGGAGTGAGCTAGGGGAATGCGCTGGAGAGTGGCATCTGGGGGAAAAAGCAGAAACTGTGTTTGGATCAGTTAGGCCAGGTAGGTTTCTTTCCCTCCAGGGTACACACTGTGGCTCCCATCTTTTCTTCTCTGGAAGACATAATAATCCTTATTTTTGGAGTTCGGACCCACCGCGAGGATATGTCAAGATACTTGTCTTCTTTCCTTAATTCCTGCAGGGTCCTTGATATTCTGGCCCTTAACTGCTGAAGACAAGTCTTTGCGGAATCTCCAGAAAAATTTTCTAGCATTATTTCTTTTCCTTTGATGTCTCTGTCCTCTACTTCTAGAAGTATTATTAGATAGACTTTGGACATTTTAGTTTTATCCTTCAGGTTTCTTAAGTATTTTTCTAAACCTGGGCTAAGCAACAAAATCACCTGAGGAGCTTAAAAAAGCTACTGATGCCTGGACTCCAGCCCAGAGTCTGGATTTAATTGGTCTGTGGTGGGGCCAGGGTAATGGTGTTTTCAGAAAGCATGTTAGATGATCCTAATGTGCAGTCAGATATGGGTGAGAACCACTAGACATTTCTCCCGTTTTTCATCTTTGTCTCTGGCTTTATACCCTAAGAGAAATTCTTTGATGGAATTTTTATTTATTTCTCACTGTCTCTTAAGAGACAGGGTCTTGCTCTGTTGCCCAGGCTGGAGTGCAGTGGTACCATCATAGCTCACTGCAGCCTTGAATTCCTGGGCTCAAGCAATCCTCCCCTTCAGCCGCCCTAGTAGTTCAGAATACAGACATGTGCCACCACACCTAATTTTTTTTTTTTAATTTTTTCAGAAGAGACAGGGTCTCGCTAATGTTGACCAGGCTGGTCTTGAAGTGATCCTGGGCTCAAGTGATCCTCCCACTTCATCCTCTCAAAGTGCTAGGATTATAAGAGTGAGCCACCACACCTGGCCTGATGGAACTTTTACATCACCATTTGGTCATCAGCTATGTTCAATATATCATTTAGTGTGCTCAAGGGATTTTTAAAAGAATTTAGTGGCCAGGTGAGGTGGCTCAAGCCTGTAATCCTAGCACTTTGGCAGGCCAAAGTGGCCAGATGACTTGAGGTCAGGAGTTCGAGACAAGCCTGGCCAACATGGAAAAACCCCATCTCTACTGAAAATACAAAAATTAGCTGGGCATGGTGGTGGGCACCTGTAATTCCAGCTACTCGGGAGGCTGAGACAGGAGAATCGCTTGAACCCTGGAGATGGAGGTTGCAGTGAGCGGAGATTGCGCCATTGCACTCCAGCCTCGAGGACAAGAGTGAAACTCCATCTCAAAAAAAAAAAAAAAAAAAAAAAAGGCCAGGCGGGGTGGCTCATACCTGTAATCCCAGCACTTTGGGAGGCCAAGGCAGACAGATCACGAGGTCAGGAGATCCAGACCATCCTGGCTAACATGGTGAAACCCTGTCTCTACTAAAAATACAAAATATTAGCCGGGCGTGGTGGCAAGCACCTGTAGTCCCGGCTACTTGGGAGGCTGAGGCAGAAGAATGGCGTGAACCCGGGAGGCAGAGCTTGCAGTGAGCCAAGATCGCGCCACTGCACTCCAGCCTGGGCGACAGAGCGAGACTCTGTCTCAAAAAAAAAAAAAAAAAAGAATTTAGTAATAATGTTTTTTTATATATTCTTATCAGATTGCTCATTTTCTTAGCACTAAGTCTTTAGTTTGTAGATGCAATTACCTCTGAAATATTTCTGAAGATACTATTGAGAATAAAATGGAGCATTTCTTATGAGTAAGTATTTGGCTAAAAGGTTTTTTTTTTTCAAAGAAAAAAAATGCCTCGACCTTCTGGGAGGTGGCATTTTGTGTATCCTCTAGCATCTCCCAAGAACACTAGGCAGTGGGGATTCTCTGAAGTTTGAGAAGGTAAGAACTGAAAATAAGAGAAAGGTAGCATATTGTAAACATAAAAGTTAAAAGTAGAAGAGAGATGTACAGAGAAGCAAAAGTCACAGGTGAGAAGTTTGATACTTATACTAGGGTTATAAAAGGGAAACATGAAATGCTTTGGGTGAAAGGGGAGTAGAGAGCAAAGGCTTGAGAAAAGAACCAGACAGGCTTAAATGTATATAGGGAAAAGAATCAAGGGGAGATGAAAAAGTCATGATGCAAGAATAGCATGGATCTGTTCATCAACTAAACACAGATCACTTAGTTCCAGCTAAATTTTAACTGTATGGCTAAATAAAAGTATTTCAAAGTTTTTCCTTAAAAGGATGGTCATGGGAATGTTAGAGTAAAATTTGGCAAATGCATACTATAAAAATATACAGTTTTTGAAAAGGATGAGATAAATCTATACAGTAGAGAATCATTTAGCTAAGAGTCTAAACAAAAACATCCAAACAATTAAATTGGGAAAATATTTTGTAAATGTTCATCCATTATAAAAGAATGTCAGGCGCAGTGGCTCACACCTGTAATCCCAGTACTTTGGGATGTCAAGGCTTGAGCCCAGGAGTTTGAGACCAGCTTGGACAACACAGTGAGACCCGATCTCTGCTAAAAATAAAAAATACACGCCTGTGGTCCCAGCTACTGGAAAGGCTGAGGCAGGAGTATCACGCCATGGTTGCGCCACTGCACTGCAGCCTGGGCAACAGAGCAAGATATTGTCAAAAAAAAAAAAAAAAAAAAGGAAAAAAGAATAGCATTGTAGTAAATGAAGTGTATTGTTATGGCGCATAGTGCCCAGTGATGATTTGGCTATCTGGACCATTAAAAAAAAAAAGTCTGTTGATGATGCCACAATGGGCTAATACATGTAACACAAACAGTGTAATTTATTTTTTATTTTTTTAAATTTTTTGAGACAGACTCTTGCTCTGTTGCCTAGGCTGGAGTGCAGTAGCCTGATCTTGGCTCACTGCAATCTCCACCTCCTAGGTTCAAATGATACTCCTGCCTCAGCTTCCTGAGTAGCTGGGATTACAGGTGTGCGCCACCAATGCCCATCTAATTTTTGTATTTTTAGTAGAGATAGGGTTTCGCCATGTTAGCCAGGCTGGTCTCAAACTCCTCCAGCTCAAGTGACCCGCCCGCCTCAGCCTCCCAAAGTGCTGGGATCACAGACATGAGCCACCGCACCTGGCACAAAGTGTAATTTATGGCAATATATTTGCAGCCACCAACCACGGTTCCCAGTTGTTTGCAGATTTTGATGGGTGGGTGGGTGTGATCATTTTAGAGCACTGGATTACAATTATGCAAATATTGTTCATTACATGCCAAAATGTCTTTTTCATTGTTTTCCCTTTAAGACAGCTAACTTCTGAAAATATCACTAATATGGAGCAGGTGAGGTCTTACCCATTCCACATAAACAATCTTCTAATACTCACATGAAAAGACAGATGGATTTTCAAGAGGTACTACTAAGTGAATGGTGAGTTGCAGAATGATTTGTAACATGATCCTATTTCCGAGAGGAAAAAAGTATATATGTGTTTGTATATTTGCTTATATATAGAAGAATTTTGGAAAGATAACTTACCAAGCTGCTAAAACAGTGTTACCTCTGGAGAATGAGATTTGGGAGGATAAGAAAGAATTTTCACTTCTTAGATTTTATTTTTATATTATTTAAATAGTTTAACATTAAACATGTATTACTTTCATGATCTTTTTAAACTTAGGGAAAAAAGATGAAACATTTCATGGTTCCACTCATCAGGACTTTCTATTCTTTCTCTTCAATTTAATTCAAACATTTTAGAGTGCTTTTTATGGAGAGCAAGAGAACTCTGGCTGGGGTATGTTGAGCAAGGGGTGCTTGTGCGATGTCCAGAAGGTTATCAGAGATAAGGCCTGAGCTCAGGAGAGAAGTGTGGGTGACAGTTATATGTTGGGGAGTCACCAGATTCTACACAATAATTAAGATAAAAAGTACTGTTGCAATTATATACTACTAAGCAAATAAAACCATGGCTTTAAAACTTTTAATGTCCAAGTCTCACTTCTGATTAGGTTGAGCATTCCTAATTGGAAAAATCCAAAATCCAAGATGCTCCAAACTCTGAAACTTTTTGAATTCTAACATGATGCCACAAGTGAAAAACTCCACACCTAATACTTCTGTTTTCTAATGGTTCAAGGTATACAAATTTTATTTAATGCACAAAATTATTAAAAATATTGTATACTGCACTGTTTTTGTTTAACTTGTGGACAAAGACTTATGGTTAGGTGCAAAAAATAAATCCTCTTTTGCAACCCAGAACTCATTGTTCAGTATGAGTTTTGATACATATAAGAAGGGATATTATGATACCTGCGACAGTTAACTGATGGGAGTATTGATAGCCATAAAGGTTGGTTCCAGGCCAGGCGCAGTGGCTCAAGCCTGCAATCCCCACACCAAAGCAGGAGTTATTGCTTGAAACCAGGAGTTCAAGACCACCCTGGGAAAGAAAGTAACAAACACCTCATCTTCACAAAAATTTAAAAATTAGCTGGGTATTGGGGTATGTGCCTGTAGCTGCAGCTACTCAGGAAGGGGTGGCTGAGAAAAAAGGATTGAGCTCAGGAGTTGGAGGCTGCACTGAGCTTTGATGGCACCACTGTACTCCAGCCTGGGTAACAAAGACCCTGTCTCTTAATAAAAAAAGATTGATTCTAGGACTGTAGAATAGACAGTTAAACAGCATGGGATATGAGGGAAGTCCTCAGCAGTATTAATTTTGCATTCCAATTTCATGTTGATGATACATATGATGGCTTTTTGTTTTAATGGAGTTATCTTGAGAACATGATATCTGGAGTTAAAGGTATTGGCATATTCCACACATCTGTACTATTCTTGAGTGTCATCACTTAGGAATGAATATGATTTGAATTCATTCATGTTAAGAGAGGGCTCAAATTGAGAACCAGGCAGATCCACCACCTACAGTAAAAAGGACCCTAAAGTAAATTGGTTGAAGAAATTAGATCCCAAAGATTCTTGGTGAATTTTGAAATCTTCATCAGTATATCCATATTAAAAGGAGATGACAGAAGCCAAAATAAAAGAATTATGGGCTGACAGGAAAACTGGATTAAAATAAGCATCAGTTTCATTAAAAATGGCTAACTTGAAGATAAATCTTTTGACTCCAGCTCTTTAGAGGATCTAAAGTGGCCCTGATGGCTAGTGGAAGAAATCACAACATGGAATTCCATGAATAAAAATTTATTGACTTTAAAAAAATAAAAAATAAATAAAAATAAAAATAGTGTATGATATTACCTTCAGGCTGTGTGTGTAAGTACATATGAACATAAATAAATTTCATGTTTACACCTGGGTTCCATCCCCAAGATACTATATCTCATGTGTGCATATGGTCAATTGACAATGTCACCATGGGCTAATACATGTGATACAAACAGTGTGGTTTATCATAGTTATTTACAGCAAACAACCACAGTTCCTTATTGTTTGTAGATTTTGGTGGGTACAATCATTTTAGAACACTGGATTATAATTATGCAAATATTATGCATTACATGCCAAAATATCTTTTTCCCCTTAGAGAAATTTGCAAATATTCCAAAATCTGAAAAAATCCAAGATCCAAAACACTTCTTGTCCCAAGCATTTTGGATAAATGATATTTGACAACCTGTAATACTTTCGGCAGCATAACTGAATAATTAAAACTCAAACCATCACTAAAGAAGTCAGCAAGACGACTATGATGGATTTTAAAAGATCTACAGCACTTAGTGTCTGAAGTTACTGTACTATTCCCCTCATTGTCTTTTAATACCATACCATACCACTGTTCAAATAAAACTATTTACTGCTATTTTACCCCCTGAAGCAACCTGAATCCTTCTCTGGCACTTTCTTTCCTGACTTTATTCATTGCTTTTTTTTTTTTTCCCAGATGGAGTCTTGCTCTTGTCGCCCAGGCTGGAGTGCAATGGCACGATCTCAGATCACTGCAACCTCCGCCTCCTGGGTTCAAGCGATTCTCCTGCCTCAGCCTCCCGAGTAGCTGGGATTACAGGCATGCGCCGCCATGCCCGGCTAATTTTATGCATTGCCTCTTATCTCTCATAAGCTGTATCCAGCTCTGTACCAAGACAACAGACCCCTTAGCTCAAAGGTACATCTGATAGGCATCACTGTTAAAGTTATGGCAGCAGCTGGGTCCAGTGCCAAGTGCCTGTACCTCCAGCAACTTTGGAGGTTGAGGTGGGAGGATCGCTTGAGCCCAGGAATTGAAGTCTAGCCTGAGCAACATAGTGAAACCCTGACTCTTAAAAAAAAGTAGTTGTGGGCCGGGCTCAGTGGCTCACGACTGTAATCCCAGCACTTTGGGAGGCCAATGTGGGTAGATCAGTTGAGGCCAGCCTGGCCAACATAGTGAGATCCCATCTCTAAAAAGAAACAGAAATTTAAAATAATAATAATAAATTAATTGAAAGCTGAAGGATAAGTAGGAGCCATTCACTTATTTATTCAACAACTATCTACTGAACACCTACTATGTGCCAGACACTGTTGTAGTGTAGATACAGCATTAAACAACAGAAAACAATTTCTGTCTCCATGGAACTTACATTTTGACAAGCGTGCAGACAGTAGGAATGAGCCCCTATTAGTTGTCCAGGTTTTTTATAGAAAGTCAAATTTCTACCTGTGCCACAGTGGTAGAGTAACTTGAGGTGATTCACCAGGGCCAAAGAGTTTGGTTCTAAGTCTCCTGATGATTTCTAGGAACGAGCCAACAAGGTAACATATAAGAAAAGTCTATAAACACTATACATGTAGAGAATGTGTCCTATTCATTTTGTACTCCCACCACCTAGTATAAGTAAATGGCATAGGAGCAGTACTCAATAAATGATGAGATGAATCACAATTTTCAAAATCACAGTCAATGTAAAGATGGCAAAACATCAGACACTATAAAGAATCAGTGCTGAAATACCATTACAAGCTAAGTATATTCCTTCTCTAAATTTAATCTGAAAAATCTAATCTGGAGAATTACACTGTACCTGAGCGTTTAACTATAAAAGTAAAAATAAAATTCTGTTCTAATCAGGAGTACTAATTAAGAACACCCAAGCATAATTAAAATCTATCTCTGAAGTGCATTATAAGAGTATGTCTGTGCATACACAACACATAGCAGATTTACCTTATTAATTAGATTAGTTTGGTTTAAATATGGACAGTCAAGAACAAAGGACCACACCTAGCTGCCAATATTTGAGTATACATTAACTAGCAACTGGAGGAAGAGATGTTTCAGACTTGAGACGCAGATAGAAAAACCCAACACAAAAGTTTTATGTAATACTGTATCCTCTTCTAGTACTATCTCATTAAAACACTTATATAAATTGTTTCCCAAAGTCCATTATATACCTAAGAGAAAAACTGTACAAGAATAGCATTTGAGTCTGTGTAGAAAGAATAAAAAACCTTGGCCATCTTAAATCCCCATCTTAAATTCCATAAAAATATGGAAGGAAGAAATGGCCAATAAACTCAGATCTACTATTAACTAGCTGTGGAATCTTTGGCCCTCACTCAGTTTTTCCATCTATACTTTTCAGGGGTTAGACTAGAATCGTATCTAAGGTTTATTCCAACTCTATTATTTTGTATTTATTCATTAAAAAGTAATTTATAAATATATGTTTTACTTTTGGGGAAAATGAGGTTTGCTGTGTGGAAGGAAAAACAATTCCCAAGGGATAGAAAGTTATCTTAACAATACGGAATTCATTTTCCATTTCAACCCTCTGGCAAAATATGAATTCTGAGCTTTACCCACTTACATGTGGTATTAGTTTTCTACAGATGCCATGAGAAATTAACACAAACAGGCCGGGCAAAGTGGCTCATGCTTGTAATCCCAGCACTTTGGGAGGCCGAGGCAGGTGGATCACTTGAGGTCAGGAGTTCGAGATTTGAGACCAGCCTGGCCAACACAGTGAAAACCCATCTCTACTAAAAATACAAAATTTAGCAAGGCATGGTGGCACGTGCCTGTAATCCCAGCCACTTGGGTGGCTGAGGCAGGAGAATTGCTTGAACCCAGGAGGTGGAGGTTGCAGTGAGGTGAGATCTTGCCACTGCACTCCAGCCTGGGGAAACAGCAAGACTCCATCTCAAAAAAAAAGAAAAGAAAAAGAAAAAAAGCCGGGCATGGTGGCTCACGGCTGTAATCCTAGCACTTTGGGAGGCTGAGGCGGGTGGATCACAAGGTCAAGAGATCGAGACCATCCTGTCTAACACAGTGAAACCCTGTCTCTACTAAAAATACAAAAAAAATTAGCCAGGCGTGGTGGCGGGCGCCTGCAGTCCCAGCTACTCAGGAGGCTGAGGCAGGAGAATGGCGTGAACCCGGGAGGCGGAGCTTGCAGTGAGCCAAGATCGCACCACTGCACTCCAGCCTGGATGACAAAGCGAGACTCCATCTCAAGGAAAAAAAAAAAAAAAAATCAACACAAACTTAATAATACCAATTTACCACCTTACAGTTCTGGAGATCAGAAGTCCAGAATGGGTCTCACTGGGCTAAAATCAAGGCATTGGCAGGGTTGCATTCCTTCTGGAGGCTCTGGGAGAGCACTCATCTCCGGCCTTTTTCCACATTCTAGAGGTGGCCCACATTTCTTGGCTAGTGGCCCCCTTCCTCCATCTTCAGCCAGGAATACTGCATTTCTTTGATCATTCTTCTGTAGTCATCTCTCTCTCTGACTATAGTTGGGAAAGTTTTCCACTTTTAAGAACCCACGTGATTAAGTTGAGACCACCTGGATAACCCAGGATAATCTCCCCATTTCAAAGCCTTTAACCTTGTTCGCATCTACAAAGTCCTTTCTGTCCTATAACGTAACATATTTACAAGTTCCATTTTTGAGGATCCATTATTCTCTCTACCACCAATACCTAATCATCCAATCAAGATCCTAAGAATTTCTCTCAAGCTTGAAATTCCATTGACTTCCTCCGTTTTGTACTTACGGGGTCTCACAACATTCTTTCCTTTCCTTTTCTTTATTTATCATCCAGTTGGATAACAATGTTCTAATCTAAAATAAAATTTAACATTTTATATCATTCTGAAAATACATTCAGAAATTTAGAAAACAAAGTAAAACATCTGGTTTCTCAATTTTGTAATAAAATTATAAGGCCAGGCACAGTGGCTCACACCTGTAATCCCAGCACTTTGGCAGGCTGAGGCGGGCAGATCACGAGGTCAGGAGTTCGAGACCAGCCTGGCCAACATGGCAAAACCCCGTTTCTACTAAAAAAAAAAAATAATAATACAAAAATTGGCCAGGTGCAGTGGCTCATGCCTGTAATCCCAGCACTTTGGGAGGCTGAGGTGGGCGGATCACGAGGTCAGGAGATCGAGACCATCCTGGCTAACACGGTGAAACCCCGCCTCTATTAAAAATACAAAAATTAGCCAGGCGTGGTGGCAGGCGCCTGTAGTCTCAGCTACTCAGGAGGCTGAGACAGGAGAACGGCGTGAACCCCAGGAGGCGGAGCTTGCAGTGAGCCGAGTTTGCGCCACTGTACTCCAGCCTGGGCGATTCCGTCTTCTTTTGCGACTCCGTCAAAAAAAAAAGAACCTCCAGAACAATGCTGAACACAATTGGGAATAGCAGATATCTTGACTTGTTCCAAATATTATATAGGGAAAGCATTCAGTCTTTCAGCATTAACTATGATTTCAGCCATTGGTTTTTCACAGATACCCTTTATCAGATTGAGAAGTTCCCTTATTTTACTAGTTTGCTGAGTTTTTATCAGCAAGCCACGTTAAATTTTGTTAAATGTTTTTTCTGCATCTATTGAGCTGATCATATGCTTTCTCTTGCTAATGTGGTACATGACATTGGTTTTCAAATGTTAAACCAACCTTGGATACCTGGAATAAACCCTATTTGGTCATTGTATTTTATCGTTTTTATATGTTGTTGGATTCAATTTACTAAAATTTTGTTAAAAATATTGCTGGCTGGGTGTGGTGGCTTACACTTGTAATCCCAGCATTTTGGGAGGCTAAGGCGGGTGGATTGCTTGAGCCCAGGAGTTCAAGACCAATCTGGGCAACATGGTAAAACCCCATCTCTACCAAAAAATACAAAAATTAGCTGAGCATGGTGGCACACACCTGTAGTCCCAGCTACTCAGAGGCTGAGGTGGGAAGACGGCTTGAGCCCAGGAGGTGGAGGTTGCAGTGGGCCATGATCACACCATCACACCACCACACTCCAGCCTGGGCAACAGAGCGAGACCCTGGCTCAGGAAGAAATAAGTAAATAAATAATAAAAATCATAGAGTGACAAGAAATATTCCATCTTTATCAATTTTATGGAGGAGTTTGTGTAAAATTGGTATTATGACTTCCTTAAATGTTTGGTAGAATCAGGAATACCATGTAGGCCTAGAGTTTTCTTTGTGGGAATTCAAATTTTTTTTTTTTTTTCGAGACTGAATTTTGCTCTTGTTGCCTAGACTGGAGTGCAGTGGCGCCATCTTGGCTCACTGCAACCTCCGCCTCCTGGATTCAAGCAATTCTCCTGCCTCAGCCTCTGGAGTAGCTGAGATTACAGGCATGCGCCACCACACTCAGTTAATTTTGTATTTTTAGTAGAGACGGGGTTTCTCCATGTTGGTCAGGCTGGTCTCAAACTCCTGACCTCAGGTGATCCGCCCGCCTCAGCCTCCCAAAGTGCTGGGATTATAGGCGTGAGCCACCAAGCCTGGCCGAATTCAATTTCTTTAATAGATATAGGACTTTTCAGGTTGTTTCTTCTTCAGTGAGCTTAGGTATTCTGTATCTTTCAAGGAATTTGCACATTTCATCTAGCTGTCTAATGTATTACTATAAAGTAATTCACATTATTCTCTTATTTATCCTTTTAATAATTATAGAATCTGAGCTTTGTTGGCAATTCTTTCATTCTTGATATTGGTAATTTGTGTCTTCTCTGTTTCCTGATTAGTCAGGTTAGAGTTTTATCAATTTCATTGTTCTCAAAGAACCAGCTTTTGATTTCACTGACTTTCTCTACTAGTTTTCTTTTTTTCTATTCCACTAATTTTGGCTTTTATCCTTAACTCTTTTCCTCTGTTTACTTTGGGTTTAATTTTCTCTTCTTTTTCTAATTTCTTAAGGTGAAAGCTGAGGACACTCATTTGTGATTTTACTTCTTACCCAATATAGACATTTAGTGCTATGAATTTTCCTCTAAACATTTGCATTAACCACAACCCATATATTCTGATATGATTTTCATTAAGTACAAAATACTTTCTAAATTCATCTTTGATATTCTTCTTTGACCTGTGGGCTTCTTAGGAATATATTAGTTTCTAAATATTTAGTAATTTTCCAAGTATCTTTCTGTTATTGACTTTTAATTTAATTCCCTTTTGGTCAGCATACATACTTTATGATCTAAGTTACTTTAAATGCATTGACGCTGTTTTTTTTTTTTTTTTTTTGAGACGGAGTTTTGCTCTTGTTGCCCAGGCTGGAGTGCAATGACACAATCTCAGCTCACCACAACTCCTGCCTCCCAGGTTCAAGCGATTCTCCTGCCTCAGCCTCCCGAGTAGCTGGGATTATAGGCATGCACCACCATGCCCAGCTGATTTTGTATTTTTAGTAGAGACAGGGTTTCTCCATGTTGGTCAGGCTGGTCTCAAACTCCCGACCTCAGGTGATCCGCCCGCCTTGGCCTCCCAAAGTGCTGGGATTACAGGCATGAGCTACCACGCCTGGCCAACACTGACATTATTTTATGAACAAAAATATTATCTATCTTAGTAAACGTCCTGTGTGCAACTGAAAAGAATGTGTATTCTGCTTGTATTGGGTAGAATATTATGTAAATGTCAATTAAGTTAGTTGATAATGTAGTTCACATCTTCTAAATTATTTTTGGTCTACTTGTTCTATCAATTATTGAGAGAGAGGTGAGGTATTGAAATCTCCAACTATAATTTTAGATCTATTTATCCTTTCAGTTCTATCAGTTTCTGATTCATGTATCTTGAAGCTCTGTTATTAGGTGCATATTTAGGACTATTAATTTCACTTGAAAGCAGCCAATCATGAAAGGCCATATATTATATGATCTCATTTATATGAAAGGTTCAGAATAGGTAAATTCATAGAGACAGAAAGTAGACTGGTGGTTGCTTACGGTTAGGGGAAACAGGAGGAAATGGGGAGTGGGAGATTTCTTTTTAGGGTTATAAATGTTCCAAAGTGGGACAGCAGTAATAGTTGCACAAATCTGGGAATATGCTGGAAACCACTGAATTATATTCTTTATTTTTGATTTACCTTATTTTATGTATTTATTTATCTATAGAGATATGGGGTCTTGCCACACTGAGCAGGCTGGTCTTGAACTCCTGGTCTCAAGTGATCCTCCCATCTCAGCCTCCCAATGTACTGGGATTACAGGCATGAGCCACCACACCCGGCCTGAACTGTACACTTTAAAGGCGAGAATATTATGGTATGTGAATTTTATCTCAATTAAGCTGCTAAAAAATTATCCTACTGAATGGATGACCATAATTCATGAATGATATACATTGCTGCCAACTTATTAATACTCTATAACACTGCTATGAACATTTTTGTGCCTAAGCTTTTATCATATGTAATTGAAAGTATGGCTTCTTGGCTGGGCGCGGTGACTCATGCCTGATCCCAGCACTTTGGGAGGCTGAGGCGGGCAGATCACTTGTGGTCACGAGTTCAAGACTAGCCTGGCCAACATGGTGAAACCCCGTCCCTACTAAAAATACAAAAATTAGCCCGGTGTGGTGGCAAGTGCCTGTAATCCCAGCTACTCAGAAGGCTAAGGCAGGAGAATTGCTTGAACCCGGGAGGCAGTTGCAGGGAGCAGAGATCGAGCCATTGCACACTCCAGCCTGGGTGACGAGCAAAACTCTGTCTCAAAAAAAAAAAAAAAAAAAAAAAGAATATGGCTTCTTGAACACAGTCTGCTTAAGTGAGAATCTTAGCTTGACAACATAGCAGCTGTATGATCTTGTGCAAGTCACTTACCTTCTTTGTGCCACAGTTTCCCTATCTAAAACACAAGGTTATCAGTTATCAACATCTCTTGGGATTGTGAGGACTAAAGTAAGTAATGCACACAAAGGGCTTTGTACAGTGCCTGTTACATGGTAAACTTTCAACATTAGTAGTAGTAGATGTTGTAATTATCATTTAGTTTGTGTTACTTTCTCTTTTTTATTTAAAAAAATTTTTTTTATACAGACAAGGTCTTGCTATGTTGCCCAGGCTGATCTCAAATTCTTGGGCTCAAGTGATCCTCCTGCCTCATGCAAAAGCCACTGTGGCTGGCTAGTTTGTATTATTTTCTTAAGAAGATTTCCAGAAGTGGTATGACCTCGTCAAAAACCATGAGCATTTACGTGTCTTTTTTTTTTTTTCTGAGACAGAGTTTCGCTCTGTTGCTCAGGCTGGAGTACAGTGGCACAGTCATGGCTCACTACAGCCTCAACCTCCCAGGCTCAAATGATGCTCCCACCTCAGCCTTCTGAGTAGCTGGGATTAGAGACATGCACAACCACACCCAGCTAATTTTTTAATTTTTTTTTTGTAGAGACAAGGTCGCACTATGTTGCCCAGGCTGTTCTTGAACTCCTGGGCTCAAGCGATCCTCCCACCTTAGCCTCCCAAAGTGCTGGGATTACAGGTGTGAGCCATCACGCCTGGTTGTGTCCAAATATATTTCAACAAACTGCATCTCAAACTGGGTATACTAATATTTGGTGCCACTAGTAAGTATATATAAATATATAAGAGAACAAGGATTACCTAGCTATCATAATTACAGTAAATTTGTTTTGTTAATAGGAATCTCATTTTAATTGTGCATTTATTTTTGCTGCTTTTGGCACTTAGTTGTTTGAAAGCCAATAGTTTTCTAATTATATATACTATGAATCCTACACACCATGAATACCTACTGAATATGAAATGTCTGTAAGACCCTGTTCTAGGAGCTACAAAGAAAACTGAAATAAGTTAGCCCAAGGATTTTTTGTGAAGGCAAAGAAACATTTTAATTCCAAATAATTATTATTAGGTAGAAGAGAGCTACAAAGTGTTTCTGAGGGTCCAAAGGAGGCAGAAGATGGCAGTGTCTGAGCTGGATAGGCATACTTTCAACCGGCAAGGGTGTGGCAAGAGTAAAATCAAGGCTGGTAAAAGAACACAGCATGTTTCAAGCCTAAGCAGCTTAAGTACAAAGTGGCTCGGGGTGGAAATGATGAGAGAGCAAGAGCACAAAGAGGACCCTCTAAAACAGAGCCAGTGACCATGTGAGCTGAGGGGGAGGGCTTCTCACAGGGCAAACTGTACAAAAAGATGCTAAGACACAAAGCATCATGACCCATCCAGGGAGCTGCATGTGATTCCACTTGGCTAAAGTGAAGGGTACATGTGGGAAAGAAGCAGATGATGCTAAATAAACAGGCAGAGGCCTGACTGTGAAGGACCTTGTGTGCCAAAGTAAAGTACGTGAACATTATTCCAAACGCAACAGAGAACTGAGGCATTTTTAAGAAAAGAAGTGACAAGCAGACTAGCTTTAAGAAAAAAATTACTCTGGCACTCCAATGGTTTCCCATCGCACACAGGATAAAATCCAAAGTCCTTCTTATGCTTAATACCCTATATACGCTGATCACTGGCTATCTCTGAAATTATTTCTCCTTTTCCCTCACTCACTGCTCTGGCTACAGTGGCCTTCTTGCTGCCCCCTCCCACGTGCCCTTTCCTCAGGGCCTTTGCACTTGCTGTCCCCACTACCTGGAACTCTTCCCTGGTTAGCTGCATAGCTCACTCCCTCACTCCCTTCAGGTCTGCCTTCATGTTCAAACCTTTTCTTATCAGAGTTGCTTTTACTGTTACCGGAAATAAAAGAGCAAAAATCTACTACAATCAGCCCCACTATGTTTTCCTCCAGTGTATTATAGTATTTGTATACTGCCTGTCTCTCCTTACTAGAATGTAAGCTCTATGATGGATCCCTTCAGTAACCGTGTGACTTTGAGATTGTTATTACTGACACGTCCAGACAGCAAATCTAATGGACGAGCTAAGTAATCTATCCATGGATATACTGCTAGTGAACAGTGGAACCAGGGAGAATGACTCCGGAGCCTGCACTCTAACTATTTCACATACTGACTCCCCAGAAGTGTCACAGGTCTCTGACTCTGATTCTAAAGCATTTCCTGTGAACAGGCTCCATGCTGACAAGCACTAAGCCAGCAAAAACTCTGAATTCACAGTATGTCCTTCTAAAAAGATGGTGGTTCTTATAATTTGTATTAGCCAAGTTTTAAAAGCCAGGGAATATTTTTTAAACAATCAATTAAAACGTACAAAGTATCTGGACTTTTACCTATCAAAAAATTAGCTGTATTTTTTTAGACCCACGGATATTCAAAAGAGATGAAAAGATTTTATGAACTAAAAGGAACACAGCATATGACACCAAAAACTACTTTCCCAAGACCCTTTTTCAGGTACCATATTCAATTTCAGGAATAAAACTCAACATCTTTAAAATAATCATCAAAATTTTCTGACATGCCACTCCTGGAGGAAGAACAATGTGGTATCTACAGGAAAACATCCAGCAAATACAGTATCTTATGCACAGTAAAAGAATGAAAGGTAGGCCGCAGTAACATTTCTCTTTATTCTTTCCCCACTCCTGAAATTATTAAATTTCCTCTTTGCCTGGGCATTCTTTCATCCCATCTCCCATCACTATCAGCATCCTCTCCTTAAAATGCAGTTCGCAATCAACAGTTGTCCCCATCAACCACTTCATACCAGAACTCATCCACTCTTAATTTCAACTACTACCTCTATTAGTATAACTCCCAAATCCTAATAGAGGTAGTAGCTGAAATTAAAAGTGGCATAATTTCTCCCTCTTTCCTTCTCCAATCTTTGATTTCTCTCACTTCAGGACCCTTTTATTTCCTTATGTTTTCAAGGAAAATTAACTTTTTCAGAATTGGTCCCTTCTCCATTTACTTCATAATCTGTATTATCTGGCCATTCTCCTAGGTTTGCAACTTCAATATAATTTTTCTCCACTTAATCAATAGGACCTGCCAACTATTCATTGTGTTTCTTATCTTACTTTCGACTCCATAGCTATCACTACAGTTTGAGTTTTCTTCCTCTCCTTTGTGAATTACTACAGTTCTTCAGAGGACCTGCCTACCTCCAGACGGCTCACTCACTCCCACTCATTCTGTATACACTGCTAGTGAAGCCTTTCTGACACAGCACGCCCACCACATTACTCTCTAAATTCATGGACCTTAAATAGTGCCCCAGCACAACAAATCTAAACTTCTCAAAGCAGTACTCAGGGTCTTCTGCTCCTTTAGAACATCACTAGTAAATGCTTTTTTTTTTTTTTTTTTAGAGGAGTCTCACTCTGTCACCAAGCTGGAGTGCAGTGGCATGATCTCGGCTCACTGCAACCTCCGCCTCCCAGGTTCAAGTAATTCTCCTGCCTCAGCCTCCCGAGTAGCTGGGACTACAGGCGCGTGCCACCACGCCCAGCTAACTTTTTTTGTATTTTTAGTAGAGATGGGGTTTCACCATGTTTGCCAGAATGGTCTCAATCTCTTGACTTCATGATCCGCCCGCCTCGGCCTCCCAAAGTGCTGGGATTATAGGCATGAGCCACCGTGCCCGGCCATAAATGTTTATCTTAAACATTCTAAAAAGATAAAAACTTAGAAACCCAACATTCTGATCTTCTATATCTGAATCTGTACAATGCACACTATAGGTCTGTAGAGGTCATAGTACACTATCTTCCACCTAACTTCAACAGATCACATCAGGCAATGGAACTATAGACAGTCCCCAACTTATGGTTTGGGTTACGAGTTTCAACTTTATGATGGTGAGAAGGCGATACACATTCAGTAGAAATAGTACTCCAAGCACACATACAACTATTCTGCTTTTCACTTTCAGTTCTCAATAAATTATGTGAGACATTCAACACATTACAAAACAGGCATTCTATTAGATGGTTTTGCCCAACTGTAGGCTAATTTAAGTGTTCTGAGCATGTGTAAGGTAGGCTATGATGTTCAGTAGGTTAGGTATATTAAATGCATTTCCAACTTGTGATATTTTCTATTTACAATAAGTTTATCAGGAGGTAAAACCACCATAAGCCAAGGAACATATATATTACCTAATCTATCATCTTCTGAACATCTCAAGTTACCATGACAAGGATTCATTTTCAGAAGTTTAATCCTTCCAATCCACAAAATGAAAGTGTGTACAGTTATCAGAAAAATAACACTTCATATCTTTAGTAAGAGTACAAATTCGTTGAATATTTTTAAGGGCAAATTTCCCAATATCTACTGAAAGTTTATGTGCAAATATCCTTTAGCCCAGCAATACCACTTCCAGGAAATAACCCATAGATATTCTCACAGAAGCAAGCAAAAATGCATGCAGAAACACTACTATTACAGTAAAAAAAAAAAAAAAAAAAAAAAAAAAAAGGAGGAGAGTGGATTTCCTTAATAGATTTCTATTATACGTCTCTACAATGGAAAATTATACAATTAAAAATAAAGACACAAGTTAATTGATATGGAAAGTTTAAGAATGCCATGAAGGGGGAAAAAAGCTATTTATAGAACAGAATATGATTATTTTATTTGTGTAAAGAAAATGTATATGAAGGCTGGGCACGGTGGCTCACGCCTGTAATCCCAGCACTTTGGGAGGCTGAGGCAGGCGGATCGTGAGGTCAAGAGATCAAGACCATCCTGGCCAACACAGTGAAACCCCGTCTCTACTAAAAATACAAAAATTAGCCGGGCATGGTGGTGGGTGCCTATAATCCCAGCTACTCGGGAGACTGAGGCAGGAGAATCCCTTGAACTCAGGAGGCGGAGGTTGCAGTAAGCCGAGATCGCACCACTGCACTCCAGCCTGGGCGACAGAGCGAGACTCTGTCTCAAAAAACAGAAAAGAAAAGAAAATGTATATGTAGAGAAAATATCTAGAAAAAATATAGTAAGCCATTAATAGTAGCTAATTCTGGAGAATCGGGCTCAGGGGAAGAAACAATAAATTTTCACGTGTGTGTGTGTGTGTGTGTGCATACATACATGCATGCCTTTACAAAAAATCAGTTTATTAAATTTACTTAATAAAGAAAACTGAGTACAGCAAAGGCTCTTAACCTTAGATGAATATAATTGATCTTGATTATCCACAGTACAAGAAATATGAGCTACTAAAAGTGCTTAATGAGAAACTCATCCATTCATTCAACTATTTATGGAACACTTACTAGGCATCAAGCATTGTGTCTGATACTGACATAATGGTGAACAAGAAAGACCTAGTCCCTGCTCCCAAGGAACTTACAGAAAGGCCTTTTGGACTCCAGTTTTCCTGTCTCCCCTGTAAGAACCACTCTGACTTACAAGTGTGTGCTCTCATTATGCCTATTACGCTTATGGCTCCCATAAGACAAATATTAATTAATAGAATCATTATATCAACCAAAAAGAATCCTTAAAATGATTAACCCGTTTCCTCCATAATTAATTTTTAAAGTTATTAGAAGCATAACCTGTGGAAAGAACAATTCAACAAGCACTCTTTCAAATACACAAATAAGAAGTAACCTAGTTGGCTGAGCGCAGTGGCTCATGCCTATAATCCCAACACTTTGGGAGGCCGAGGCAGGTGAATCACCTGAGGTCAAGAGTTTGAGATCAGCCTGGCCAACATGGTGAAACCCCATCTCTATTAAAAATACAAAAATCAGCCAGGCATGGTGGCAGGCGCCTGTAATCTCAGCTACTCAGGAGGCTGAGGCAGAAGAATCACTTGAACTCAGGAAGCAGATGTTGCAGTGAGCTGTGATCCCGCCACTGCACTCCAGCCTGGGTGACAGAGTGAGACTCTGTTTCAAAAAGAAAAAAAAAAGTAACCTAAATGTTAAATGAAGTTTAAGGGAAATTAGCTAAGAACATTGAAAAAGGGAAAAAAATTATAGGAAATTTTTATTTTATTTTCTTCACTAATTTAATTTTTCTACAATGAGTGTGTAACACAGTAAGAAAGTAAAAGTTATTATTCAAAAAGAATCCTCTATGGCAACAACAGATCAGCTACTGCATAAAATCCAACTCTTCTTCCCACTATACCCAGCCCTTTATAGTCTGGCCTTGCAGAGACTCCTTGTGTAAGCCCAGAGCCCATTCCCCTTTATGCTGGAAACAGCATCCCGGGACTTTCCTCTGGGAAGCCCTGCTCCTCCCTCTTAGGTTAGGCCCAGTGTCCATTTTTTGCCAGTCAGTGCTTTCTATCCCTTTGGCTACCACAACAGTTCAGCGGTAAACACACGACCCTAACAGACCAAAACCAAAATCAACCCTGAAAACAGACTAATTTTAATGAAACTATTAAATTGATTATAATTACGTGACATGTAATACAGCAAAAATCCTTTTAAAAACTTTGTAATAAATGGAATTTTCACTTAATGTGGCCCCTAAATGTTCTGTGTGACTATAATTTCAAATCATAAAACTGGAATGGGATAAGTCACCTCTTTTGTTAAAATGCACAACAATAAAACAACAAAATATAATGACACAATTTCCATTTCTAAGAAACTATTAGAAATTCATGATTGTCTTAAAGAATTAGAATGTTAAATTCCTATCAATCACATCCTGTTAAAATACTAAGTATAGAAACAGTAAGAAAATGCAGCTCAACTAGGCATATACATTAGTCACATTTCCTCTGATAAATTTTTTTTATAACTTCAAAACTAAAGACTCCTGTAGGAAGTATTTTATAAGGAACCTAAAATGCAACAATATCTAAGAAAACACTTGAGATGCAATTAACTTTTCAAAAAACGTTTGATCAATTAATCATTTTCTTCTCAACTCTAAGAAGGCTATATATTAATAAATCACAGGAAAACAAAGTTAAATTCAGTGTATGAAAACAGAAGTTAACCATTAGAACTCCCTAAGACTGAAACAGGCTATCCTGTAAAACAGGGACCTCCTCTTCCTTGGAACTAAGCTAAAACTAAAACTCTGGAATTCTCTGGAAATAAGACATCCTTGAGGAATTCAATTGATGTGCCAGCTGTTTTGTTACTTGAAAGAATATAGCTGAATACATACAATAATCTGTTGCCTTTTTTTCTAGCATTGCACAATGTTCCTGGCCTACAATGCACATACTGTATCTATTATATTTAAGCATCTGACAGCATTATTATAAGAATCCTTAATATTCATCTCTAATTAAATACATACATAAATTTTTCAGTCTTCAAAAGAGCATGGCTTTCAGTAAAGTATCATATATATATTTTCCACAGTCTAAATACAATACATTTCCTGAACTTTTAGCTTTCAGTTTCCTGTTCGTCAGTGGCTACAGCTCTAGAGGCAATACATAAACACACTCCAGCCACGGTATTTCCACTTTTGACAACAGTGGACATGAACTTAATATGACCAATATAATTACAATGCATAGAATGGTACCTGATGGCTAAGACAGCAACAGAAGAAATTCAATAATTTTCAAAATTAGAAATATAAATTATGTTCCATATGTAAGAATTCATATAACAAACCTCTTATAACTTATGACTCAGAAAAAGTTTCTTCTGAAAAATTGAAAAAGCTTTCTTTATTGGACAATAACTATAAAACCCACCCTGTTTCCTTTTTTCTCTTGCTTGCCAGGAAGCTCAGAGCTAAATTTAATGTTCAAACACAGAAACTATCTTGCCTCAAATTACTGGTATAAAGATTTCTTCCCATTCCCTCATTCTGCTCATTATTTCTCAAGTGATTTATGCTTATTTTCTGTCTTTGTTTTTAATGGTCTTTGCCTGTTTTGCTTTAATCACAAACTATCAAATCCTTTTCAATGAATAGGTTAATATAAATTATAAATTAAAGAAAACTTAATGACCTTAGTTTGTATCTTCACATCACTGCATAACTTGTTAATACAATTTATAAAAAATGAAGGTTCTAAAAGGTATCTTTGCTGTCTTAGAGTTATTTCACATGATTCATGATTCACTTTTACAAAAGCCAATGACAATTTTTTTAAATAAAAGAATGATAGAATGAAACAAGGATCAAAACTTAAATTACTAAATTAGACACTGAAGTAGGAGGATTCAAAATTTTTTTATGTTTTAAATTTACTCACAAAATTGGTCTGGCAAAGCTAGATAACTATCACAAAAAATTAACTTACATAAAGTGTATTAAATTCTCAGTGGGCACGGTGGCTCATGCCTGTGATCCTAACACTTTGGGAGGCCAAGGCGGGCGGATCACTTGAGGTTAGGAGTTCACCCTGGCCAATATGGTGAAACCCCGACTCTACTAAAAATACAAAAAAAATTAGCCAGGTGTGATGGTGGGCACCTGTAATCCCAGCTACTCAGGAGGCTGAGGCACAAGAATCACTTGAACCTGGGAGGCGGAGGTTGCAGTGAGAAAAGATCGTGCCACTGCACTCCAGCCTGGGCAACAAAGCAAGACTCTGTCTCAAAAAAAAGAAAAAAAGAAAAGAAAAGAAAAACTCATATACTGCTGTGTCATTAGCTGCACAGTAGACAACAGGTATAAAAATATTGAAATAGTCTAAGAATCTAAGAAAAAGGGAAAAAAAACCCAGTCACATATTTAAAAAATATAAACGCACACATACACGTGAAAACATTTCGTATACGGTAATACCAAAGTTTGTTAAATGGAGATAACAGCAAGGTATTAATGAAATTAATAAGCCAGGTGCAGTGGCTCATGCCTGTAATCCCAGCACTTTCCGAGGCCAAAGTGAGACGATCCCTTGAACCCAGGAGTTTGAGACCAGCCTGGGCAAAATGGTAAAACCAAACCCTGTCTCCACAAAAAATAGAAAACTTAGTTGGGCATGGTGGTGCGCACCTGTAGTCCCACCTACTTGGGTGGCTGAGGTGGAAGGATTGCTTGAGCTGGGAAGGTAGAGGTTGCAGTGAGCTGAGATCGCACCACTGCACTCCAGCCTGGGTAACAGAGTGCAACCCTGTCTCAAAAAAATAAATAAATAAATAAATAAACAAAAACAGTTAGGTTAAAAGAAACTACAATTCAAACTGACAAATCTAGCCAAAATCTTAAAAAATATATCATGAATTACAGAAAATCTAGAATATAGTCATATTAAAAATGGAAAAGTGAAATGAACACATTTTATAACAGAAAAGACAGCCTATAAACCGCCTAACATTATATTAAAGGTCCCCACTTTTAGGAGACACAAATAAAATGAAAATAAAGGGAAGGAACAAGGTAGCCAAATAGTATCTATAAAATGAAAGTGAAAAAGTCAATTATCTCTTTCTCTCTCAAGGTATCAGAATTGCAGGGTAAATACCTAAAGAAGTTAAATTACAAAAAAACTTCATATTCTAAGAATGAAGTTAACAGCAAAATTTATTACTACGTAAATTTAAAAGGCTAGCAACCACCCATAAATACAGTTTAACATATTTTTTAAACAGCAATAAAATAATTCAACATAAGCAAACATTTAAAAAATAGAAACAGAAGATCCAACACAATATCTGAAGGGGCTAAGAGAAACCTACACACACAAACTCAGCCCTCAAAAGAACCCTAAAATCTAATTTAGAATAATTTTTTTTTTTTTTGAGATGGAGTCTCACTCTGTCGCCCAGGCTGAAGTGCAGTGGCGCGATCTCGGCTCACTGCAAGCTCCGCCTCCCGGGTTCACGCCATTCTCCTGCCTCAGCCTCCTGAGTAGCTGGGACTACAGGCTTCCGCCACCACGCCCAGCTAATTTTTTGTATTTTTAGTAGAGACTGGGTTTCATTGTGTTAGCCAGGATGGTCTCGATCTCCTGACCTCATGATCCGCCCACCTCGGCCTCCCAAAGTGCTGAGATTACAGGCGTAAGCGACCGTGCCCGGCCACTATCTTCTCTCTTAATAGCATAATTAGAAGACAAAATTTGTTATAAAGGGTAATCGTCCAAATACAAAACAAGTTACAGATCAGAAAAGGGGGAAAAAAATCCCCTTTTACCTTCAGAAAAACGAAGACAAGAAAAAGAAACCAAACCATGAGAGATACAAATAATCTGATACAAGGTATTGAAGACATGGAAAAAAGTTTTGTATAGGCATTTGTAAATTATACAATTCAACTTCAGTGTTTAAAAAAATAAATAAAAATTAATATTTCAGTAAAAATCAATCTAGTCCAGAAGCTTGCTTTTTTTTCTTTTTTTTAAAGAAATAATGTGGCAGATCGCAAAGGTATAGGATATCTTTATGCAACCCAGGACACTTTTTACTTCTTTAATCATGGGAAAGAATACAGAACATGAAATTTTACCATTTGCAAAATGATTTCTTGATTATGGTTATGGCGACTAAAAAGTATTTGTGGCTGGAGGCGGTGGCTCACGCCTGTAATCCCAGTACTTTGGGAGGTGAGGCGGACGGATCACAAGGTCAGGAGATTGAGACCATCCTGGCTAACACGGTGAAACCCCGTCTCTACTAAAAAAAAAAATACAAAAAATTAGCTGGCTTAGTGGCAGGAGCCTGTAGTCCAAGCTAGTTGGGGGGCTGAGGCAGGAGACTGGCGTGAACCTGAGAGGCGGAGCTTGCAGTTAGCCGAGATTGCGCCACTGCACTCCAGCCTGGGCGACAGAGCGAGACTCAGTCTCAAAAAAAAAAAAAAAAAAAAAAAAAAAAAAAAAAAAAAGTACTTGTACATTATGCAAATGTTCAAAACGCACAGAGGGCAAATGCATTTAAACATAGGTTTCGAGGGAAGAAAAGGAAGTGATGTGACAGTGAATTGGTGATCGGGAATTAACATTATATATGAGAAAAAATTACCAGCCCTGTAAAAAGGGAAGAGAATATTTATGGAGCAACTGGTATGGCCAGACGCTAAGCTTAGGGCTTTATATATACCTTCTTTCACATTACATCTAGGTAGAAAACAATGTAGAAGAAAATGCTTGAATACATAACATACCATTATGTGTTGTGTATGGCATATATTAAAATCTAAGAGATTGGCTGGGTGCAGTGGCCCCTGCCTGTAATCCCAGCACTTTGGGAGGCCAGGGCAGGCAGATCACTTGAGGCCAGGAGTTCGAGACCAGCCTAGGCAACAGAGTGAGACCCCATCTCTACAGAAAATTTAAAAATTAGCCAGGTGCGGTGGTGTGCGCCTTTAGTCCCAATTACTTGGGAGGCTGAGGTGGGAAGAACTCTTGAGCCTGGAAAGGAGCTTTGATTGTGCCACTGCACTCCAGCCTGGGCAACAGAGCAAGACTCTGTCTCAAAAGAAAAAAAAAGAAGAAAACAGAAACAAAAAGTCCACTCTTTTGAGAACACTATTTATGTTTACAATACTATTATATTTATAATTTACAACTCTAAAAATGAAAGCAAGAAACCCTCTTCTCAAAGCAGATTTTGGAGACTTGGTTTTAAGTATTAATAGTGAGGCTCATCTGAGAAATACAATCATGGGCTTATTAATAAGGTCGAATTATTATCATATAGTTCCTGGTACTAAAACTATTTTTTGTCTTGGTGCTTAATAGTAATAACAGAGGCCAGCGCGGTGGCTCACGCCTGTAATCCCAGCACTTTGGGAGGCCGAGGCAGGCAGATCACGAGGTCAGGAGATCGAGACCATCCTGGCTAACACGGAGAAACCCCGTCTCTACTAAAAATGCAAAAAAATTAGCCGGGCGCAGTGGTGGGCGCCTGTAGTCCCAGCTACTTGGGAGGCTGAGGCAGGAGAATGGTGTGAACCCGGGAGGTGGAGCTTGCAGTGAGCCGAGATCGCGCCACTGCACTGCAGCCTGGGTGACAGAGCGAGACTGTCTCAAAAAAAAAAAAAAAAAAGAAATAGTAATAACAGAAAATTTATTTATTGTACTACTATAATTCCCACCCAGATGGCTGAGAATCACACTGAGATGATAGTAAAAAAACAGCCTTCATCTAGTCCTGAAAGGGGCAGCCCTGCTCATTCGGTAGCTGTGGATCTTGAGCATATGCCTCTACTTCCTCTGAACCTCAATTTCCTCATCTGTAAAACAAGATGGCTGGACTAGAGGATGGTTCCCTTCCTTCTTCCCTTTCTCCCTCTCTCTGGTCCTTTCCACTTTATGGCTTGATGATTTAGGATCTAGACTGGGGTTTTGAGGACAGAGAGAAAACACTAGCAGAAATCCACTAACCTTTGGAGAAAAGGAGTAAGGATTATGTAAACAACTAGAATACGGAGAAAAAGAGAAAGCCAAACACATTTACAAAAATAAATAAACAAATAAAGAGGCATAATGGCTCAGTTTAGAAGATTATGAGCTTTACTATCAAAATTAGCTTGAATAGAACTTTCAGTTATTCTGAAATCAAGGAAGGTAGAAATGCTGGAGATACAGACTTAGAAATTATCTGTAACACATAAGAGTTGACAAATAACCCAAGAATCTTTCCAAGTTCCCTCAGTACATATGGAAGAGATGTCACACTTCTTGGCTTACTTATTCATAACTCTGCCCCAACATATTCATCCACTATTTTCCAACAAGCTATCCCTCTGGCCAATTTGGCTTCATCATTTCAAACAAACCTAGAGTATCTCTCCTTCATTATCACTCAATGTTCTATCTGAAATGCATTCTCCCTTCTCTCAACTTATTAATAATAATTTATCAAGCTCTAACAATGTTTGCGGAACCATTCTAAGTGTTTTACATGTATTAACTCATTTAATTCTCTCAACAATCCTAGGAGAGAGATCACATTACTTGCTTAAGATGACACAGTAGCAGAACTAGGATTCAAACACAAGCAGTCTGGCTCCAGGGAGACTGTCAACTTGCTAATTAGTCCTTCAAAGCTGAGATCAAGTTCTGTCACCTTCCTGAAGTTCTCATTTGCTTAGCCTCTTGAGCCCTTAAGTAAACCACTCGTTTGCCACTTACCATTGGATCTAGGTTGTTAATTATCTTTTGTGCATATGTTCTGTCTTTTCTGAGAGCAGGATCATGTCCTGTTCACTTCGTTAACCCTACTTAGAACCTAGCAGAACCTAATAAATATGTGGAACACAGGAAGTCTTACACGAGTCTATACCATACTCTAGGCTGGGTGTGGTGGCTCATGCCTGTAATCCCAGCACTTTGGGAGGCCGAGGCCGGTGGATCACAAGAGTCAGGAGTTCGAGACTAGCCTGACCAACATGGTGAAACCCCGTCTCTACTAAAATTGCAAAAATTAGCTGGGCGTGGTGGCACGTGCCTGTAATCCCAGCTAGTCAAGAGGCTGAGGCAAGAGAATTGCTTGAACCTGGGAGACAGAGGTTACAGTGAGCCGAGATCACGCCACTGCACTCCAGCCTGGGTGACAGAGAAACACTCATCTCAAAAAAAAAAGTCTATACCATACTCTTAATCCCCAGCCTACCACAAAATACCTCGAGGGAAGAAAGCATCAATCCTAACAATTCAATTCAACTTGCACTTAGCAGCAGCAATACTTCAGCATTACTGAATGCTGTGGATTCAGAATTTTAGAAGTTCAGCTCTGCCTTCAAGAAACTCACAGTCCATTATGATTTCAGGATCAAACTTTTATCAGTGCAAAAGTCATCATCATCAAAACTTAGGATTTTAACTTATATTTTAGGGACAAAATCAAAACAATCCTTGGAATTCTCTTCTACACCATTCCTTCTACCCTCAGGCTTGCCCACCCCCTCTAACCCTAGGACTCATCTCTCCAGTTGCTGTATAACAGAGTAGAAGGGTCCTATTAATCCTAACAACTATTGGGACATCTGAATTTAAATCAGTAATAGCTTAGACTCAAGGGTCTATCTGATAAATTCCACAGTCATAATGAAATATGGGTAATGAAGGACAGCTGGAAAAAAGCAGCAGCAAGAAGAGAAAGAGGGATTTGACGTCATAGTGTAAAGCAAATAGAAAAAGAAAAGGCAAGAAAAGCAGGAAAGTGGATACAAATATTAATAGAAGGTGAAAGTAAGGGTCCAGGATAAATTCAGTGGAGAAACATAAATAAATCTAAATCCACTTTACAAACGTTGACAACTTTAATTATTTCTTCTCCTAACCGCTAATGGAAACAGAAAAATATGTATGAGAAACAGCCCCTGAAAAATCATTAACTAGAAACAGCATATAAATTAGGAGTTTTTTTTTCTGAGAAACCACTCATCTTAGAATTTCAGAACTGCCAGAGGGACCTTAAGACACTACCTAAAATCCAACCCACTCATTTCATAAATAAAGGCTCGGAATGGTTAAGTAATTTTAACACGCCCAAGATCATACAGCAACTTAGTGGCAATACTCCTGAATCTCATTCCAGTGTCTATTCCTACCATACCAGGCTTCCTAGGAATGGTTTATTTTTCTCTTTTTTCCACCCTTAATAATCATTAAATTATTTTCTGCATAAGCATTTCCAAATCCCTATATTATCTGTAGTTCCGTCAGAGAAAATAATCAGATGTTCTGAATTACCTAGGGTAATATAGTATTTCATTCTCTTATCCCCAAAGTCAGTAATTACTTAAACTGGGTCTTGGTTCGTACCAGGAGGAAATTTTAACATTTCCCAAAAGGGCAGAAATAAGAAAGAAATCTCCATAAACTGACCAAAAACAAGTCAAAACTACCACCCATTTGGAAAGGAATCAGGCCCAAGACCCCTGGAAGCTAGACAACTGCTAGTGGGAAGAACAAAGGAGATCACTTATAATCTCATTTCTATTTTATCTCCTCCCAACTAAGCTCAAGCTCCTGGCTTTCTGACAAACCAATTCCAGAAGCCTGCAAAAAGAAGGCAGAGTAATGAAATAGAGTATCATGTCATTTTCAGCAAAGGTGGATTTTTGTTTTGTTTTGTTGTTTTGTTTTAAGATGTGGTCTCCCTCTGTCGCCCAGGCTGGAGTGCAGTGGCGCAATCTCGGCTCACTGCAAGCTCCGCCTCCCGGGTTCACGCCATTCTCCTGCCTCAGCCTCCCAAGTAGCTGGGACTACAGGCGCCCGCCACCACGCCCGGCTAATTTTTTGTATTTTTGGTAGAGACGGGGTTTCACCGTGTTAGCCAGGGTGGTCTCGATCTCCTGACCTTGTGATCTGCCCGCCTCGGCCTCCCAAAGTGCTGGGATTACAGGTGTGAGCCACCGCGCCCGGCCCAGCAAAGGTGGATTTTTAAAGGGAACTATCCTGGTCAGGAAATATGGGATAAGAAGAGAGTCTTCAAATAAACCCAAAGAAAAGACCTGTACTTTCTCCCATAAAAACACTAGAAAGTCCTGAAAATGCGTTATATATACTCAGTTCAGCATTTCCCCTACTACAAAGCACTTGCAGATATTCTGGGCTGGGGAGAATTCATCCTGGGCCACAGTCTGTGGTCTAAGAAAGTCTGCTGCTCAAACTCCTTGAAAAATCATGGGCACTGCCAGCCACCACTATTCACCAGGTTATTTGAGCTGAGTGATTTGGCAATCTTCCATATCACCTTGGTTTAAATATAATTATTACCTAGGTCTTAAAAATGATGTATCTGCCTAAAGGCTGACTGAAGCCTTTTTTTTTTTTGTAATTTAATTTTTAAAAACAGAGGCTCTCTCTGTCATCCCGACTGGAGTGCAGTGGCGTGATCATGGCTCATTGCAGCCTCAACCTGCTGGGTTCAAGTGACCCTCCCACCTCAGCCTCTTGAGTAGCTGGGACTACAGACACACGCCCCCACACTGAGGCCTTCTCTGGAAGGGAAGAAAATGTCCTATTTTACATCGGGGGCATACCTTAATTTTGATATGTATGAAGTTCATTATAGATTCGGGATAACATCCTGCTTTAACACGTTAACCAAATTAGGACAAGTGTAGTGACAATCAAAAGGACAAAAAGATAAAGAGACATAAAGTTAGAAATAAAAGAATTTAGTGACTCACTGAGTTTAAGAAGGAAAAGTCAAAATGGCCAATAAGAAGGGTGGAGTCATTAACAGCTAAAGAGGGAAGTCAGGAAGAGAAGTTTTTGGCTGGAGGGAGTGGGGAGGGGTCATGTTGGTATACAGCTGCTACAGAGATGGTATTTAAATACATTTCATTTCAAGACACAAGTGAATATGTCTTGAAAATGCCTTTAGACCTCAAATTTAGACAGTGATGTAGGTTTGGGGCCTAAAAAAAGAGGTGGCAGTTAAAGCACTGCAATGATGAAGGTTTTAGAGAAAGAAAAGGCAACAGAATAACATTTAGACAATTGCATTCCTAAGATATTACACTAACCAAACTTTCCAGATGAACAGTACCTTATTCTACAGATACGGAGTACTTAAACTAATTTATTCTAATGAAAAGCATAAAAATTAATCCTTCTTTTTCTTTTCCAGGCTACGAACTGACAAAAAGAAGCTAAAGACAAAAACAGTTTCATAATTACCATTTGTCCAAAGTCAATCTCTGAGCTAAAACACAAGGTTTTTTATGTTTCTCTACTTATAACAAAATTTCGGGAAAAAACTCAGAAAAAAATTGGTACACCAATACTACCACTGTTTTATGATCTCTGTGAGAATTTAACAGCTTTGAAAAAGCACATGGCTGGACACAGTGGCTCATGCCTGTAATCCTAACACTCTGGGAGGCCAAGGCAAGAGGACAGCTTGAGCCCAGGATTTTAAGACCAGCCTGAGCAACATAGTGAGACTCTGGCTCTACAAAAAAACTTAAAAATTAGCCGGTCATGGTGATGCGTGCCTGTAATCCCAGCTACTGTGGAGGCTGAGGTGGGAGGACTGTTTGTGCTTAGGAAGTCAAGGCTGCAGCGTGCTGTGATTTCACCAATGCATTTCAACCTTAGCGACAAGTAGGACCTTGTCTCAAAAAAATATATAAAATAAAAATAACCAAAATGTCAGTAATTAATGAATCTGGGGAATGGGTACATGGAGGTTCATTAAAGAATCTGGAGAGGGGGTATATGGAACTTCATTAGACAATTCTCTACAGTTCTGTGTATGTGTGCAACTTTCATAATAAAAGTCTAAAAAGGTCTACTTACAGGTATACTTTTTAAATCCTATCTTCAGTTAAGGCTGACCATTCTAAACAAAATTCTGGCAGATACTTTTCAAATAATGTTTTCTTCATTCTCGATTGATCAATTAAACACCACAGTGAAATGGACCATAAAAGGGGAAAAGGCCTAGTCTCTTATTTCAGAGAAACATGAACATGTTTATTACATGGAAAAAGTCCTTTTATCCATGTTGATTGATATCAGACATCTGTCATTCTTCAAAGAATTACATTTTTGTTGAAAAATATATAGGTTAAATGAGTAAAGAAAACATGGTATACATACACAATGGAATACTACTCAGCCATAAAAAAGGAATAAAATAATGTCTTTTACAATAACTTTGATGCAGCTGGATACATTATTCTAAGTGAACTAACTCTGGAATGGAAAACCAAATACTGCGTGTTCTCACCTATAAGTGGGAGATAAACTATGAGTACACAAAGGCATACAGAGTGATATAATGGACTCTAGAGACTCAGAAGAGGGCAGGGGAAAGGAATGAAAAACAACATATTGGGTAAAATGTGTATTTCAGGTAACAGATGCACTAAAATCTCAGAATTCACCATGATATAATTCATCCATGTAACGAAAAATCACTTGTACTCCAAAGCTATTGAAATAAAAAATATATTAAATTTAAAAACTTAGAAATAAAAATATATAGGTCATATAACTTTATTATTTTCATGAGTAAAGGCAAAATAAATGTTTATCTTGAATATCAATGATTAATTTGTTGAAGCATCTGGTTAGCCCTCCAGTTACTTCAAACATCTTCTACTCGACTATATAACCAAATAAAACAACTTTCTGATGTGGATGGAAAAAAAAAAAAGATTTAAAAAAATGAACCAGGCCAGGCACGGTGGCTCATACCTGCAGTCCTAACACTTTGGGAGGCCAAGGCAGGAGGATCACTTGAGGCCAGGAGTTCAAGACCAGCCTGAGCAACATAGCAAGACTCCGTCTCTACAATTTTTCTTTAATTAGCCAGACATGGTGGTGCATGCCTATAGTCCCAGCCACTCAGGAGGCTGAGGCAGGAGAATCATTTGAGCCCAGGAGTTCCAGGCTGCAGTGAGCTTTGATCGCACTACTGCACTCCAGACTGGGCAACAGAATTAGACCCTGTTTCAAAAGAAAAAACAAAAAGAACCAATATCCATTAATTATGCCTAATACGAAATTGTAATGAACACATACTAAAAATTATATAAAATAAGTAGTAGAATGGGAAAGTTGAATTTTTTTAGCCATTATTGTTTAAGCTATGATTTAAATTGATTTAATCTAAATCAAATCACACTATTGAGGCTGTGAGAACATTAAATCTAGTAGACAGTGACAGATTTACCACTTACCAATGATCAAGAATAGTTTAGTTTACAAACACCAATGTCTTTCCTGCCTATGAAATATAGCACCACCCTAAAACAACAACCAGATTTGTATGCCTCCGCTTCTTTGGCTAAGTTCTAGGATAGTAAGAACTGTTCATGTCTTTGCAACAGCTAGCACATTGTAGGTATACAACTCTTTTAACAGAAACAGTCACAACTTCCAATTCCCAGAAAGCTATTGCTAGGTTTCAGTCGCATTCCCTAGGTGACATGCGTAGGATAACAAAATAAAGCAGGTCTTCCTTGTAGGCAGTCCTACCTTGAATCATTTTGAGGATCCTGTTTCTTCTAACAGAAACATGCCATGAGTCTTTAGTGAAAAGCAGTATAAATACATATACATGAAGACAAAAGATAGTCAATGATTCTTTTTCTCATCATTATGGTTAATTCCTAACTGAGATATTTCATGCTTTTTAGATAACAAGATCATTCTCATTTTCAACAAATTTTTTTAGCTTTCTTTCCTTTATTAAAGTAAAATTTACATACTATAAAATCTTAAGTTTGAATCAATAATGTTTGAGTAAATGTATATAACAATTGGCAAAACTGGATAAAGGTATACGGAAGCTCTTTGTACTAGTCTTGCAACTTTTCTGTAAGTTAAAAATTATATGAAAACAAAGTTACCCAAAAAGTATATAATTGAATTACCATCACCCAAGTCAAGCTACAGAATATTTCCATCATGCCAGAAAGTTTCCTTGTGCTCCTTTCCAGTCAACCACAACCCCTACCCAGAGGCAACCACTGTCCTGATTTCTATCACCATACCTTAGTTTTGCCTGTTCTTGTATTTTTCATAAATGGCATCATAAACACTTATACGTACTCATCTGTGCCTGGCTTCTCTTGCTATGAACAGTATTTCTGAGATTCATCTATGTTGCTATGTGAATCAGTAGTTTATTCTGTGAAAAAAGCTGCTATGACCCAGTCTTTTTGTGGGCATATATACTTATTCCTCTTGGTACAATAAGATTTCACTGAAAAAAAGTTGTGCATATAAATATGCCTGGGAAATAAGGCAGTACAGATAGATACTGTTATACACACATAAAACATATAGCAACCATATATACTGTTATATATAATGTAAAAAAGATATTTGATATTTATACATATGTGTAATATATGTATAATACACACACATACATAAGCTTGAGTAATTCTGATCACGCCACTGCACTCCAGTCTGGGTGACAGAGTGAGACTCCGTCTCAAAAAAAAGAATTTATAAAGTTCATAGGGAAAGTAAATCTAAGATGGGAAAGATGAGCATCTCAATTTTTCTAAGTTTATGTTTTAACCTAACAATAATTCAAAAGAGAAACAAGTATCTCTCCATGTAAATTACCGTTAGGTTTCAATGAAACACCTTTTCTCTTGTAACAAACATCTCCTCCAAGCTAGAATTTCAAAACAGTGTTACCATCCACTAGGTAATAATTTTTATGCTAGCAACAAAACCCAAAATATGTGTTCAGATTACAAGACTGTTTTTATTGTCTTGCTTTTTTAAAAAAGTTAAACATGGAAAAACTTAATTAATATCTAACATGAGTAAAGAACATTCCATGCTCATTCAGAATATATTCTGATGCAGACTCAATCTCTAAGATGTTTTCTCCATTCCAAAAAGTAACCTATCGCAGCATTATGTCCGTGACTGGGACATCTTGACTTTCAAATTCACTGTGCAATTTTCAGCTAACAATGGAGGAGGTTCTTTAGTTTCCAGAAATAGGAACACTGAGAAACAAGTACAAATCTAACTTTTGAAAAGATCAATCTGAAATTTGCAACCCTACTTTTGATAATGAAATGACCATTTTCTGGGGACTCCTCATTTATAACATCTTTAAATTGCCAAGATTAAAACAGAATGCTACAAATGATTCTAGAAATTTACCACTGCCCACTTAGGATTTGCAACTACAAAAGGGAAAAAACAACCTTCTTCCAGTCTGATTTTTCTTCATCTCTTCTTCTTTCCAAAAAATGAACAATTTCAAAAAGATACAATTCAAATATACATTTTTAAGCCAGGCATGGTGGCTTGGGCCTAGGATCCCAGCACTTTGGGAGGCTGAGACAAGAGGACTGCTTGACCCATGAGTTTGTGTCCAGGCTGCAGTTAGCCACCACTCTTCAGCCTGGGTGACAGAGCAAGAAACAATCTATTTAAAAAAAAAAATATATATATATATCTATATATATATATATCTCAATTTCTTTTTTAAAAAAAAGGTTAAAAACATACATAAGCCAATCTCTTTAAAACGTACGTATGTGTGTGTGTGTGTGTATATATATATATATATATATATATATATATATATATATGTCTCTTCCAATCTTTTTCTAAAAAAAAGTATAAAAATATATATCCCAAGCTCTTTCTTTAAAAAAAAAAAAAAAGTGTGTGTGTGTGTGTGTACATATATTTGAGACCGGGTCTTGCTCTGTCCCCCAGGCTGGAGTATGGTGGCTCACTGCAGCACTGAACTCCTGGGCTGAAGTGATTCTCTTGCCTCACCCTCCCAAAGTGCTGGGATCACAGACACAAGCTACCCACACCTGGAGAACTTTATATTTTTTGTAGAAATGGGGTCTTACTATGTTGCCCAGGCTGGTCTCTAACTCCTGGGCTCAAGCAACCCTCCTGTCTTGGCTTCCCAAAGTGTTGAGATGCTGAGATTACAGGTGTGAGACATCATGCCTGGCATATATATATATATATATATATACATTTTTTGAGATGGAGTCTCACTGTGTTGCCCAGGCTGGAGTGTAGTGGCGCAGTCTCAGCTCATTCCAACCTCCACCTCCCAGGTTCAAGTAATTTGCCTGCCTCCACCTCTTGAGTAGCTAGGACTAAGGGCATGCACTGCCATGATGGCTAATTTTTTTTTTTTTTTTTTTTTTTTTTTTTAGTAGAGGTGGGGTTTTGCCATGTTGGCCAGGCTGGTCTCCAACTCCTGACCTCCTGGCCTGGCCTATATTTTTAATCTTAAAAAACATTATCAGAATTTGGACATTCCTAGGCTGGGCGTGGTGGCTCACATCTGTAATCCCAGCACTTTGGGAGGTCGAGGCAGGCGGATCACCTAAGATCAGGAGTTTAAGACCAGCCTGGCCCTGGCCAACATGGCAAAACCTCATCTCTACCAAAAATACAAAAATTAGCTGGGCATGGTGGTGTGCACCTGTAATCCCAGCTACTCAGGAGGCTGAGGCAGGAAGAATCGCTTGAACCACTGGAGGTTGCAGTGGGTGGAGATTGTGCCACTGCACTCCAGCCTGAGCAACAGAGCAAGACCCTGTCTCAAAAAATAATAATAATAAAATAAAGAATTTGGACATTCCTTAGCTTTCACAGATGTGTGACTGTTTACTTAAAAACCCATTATTTCACTTTGAAAATACATCATTTTCATGTTTCCAGTAATTGTACTTTTTTTTGTTTGTTTTAAGGCAGGGTCTCACTCTGTTGTCCAGGCTGGAGTACAATGGCTTAATCACAGCTCACTGCAGCCTCAACCTCCCAGGCTCAAGTGATCCTCCCACCTCAGCCTCCCAAGTAGCTGGGACTACAGGTATACTCCACCAGACCTGGCTAACTTTTGTATTTTTGTAGAGAGGGAGTTTCACCATGTTTCCCAGGCTGGTCTCAAATTCCTGGGCTCAAGCAATCCACCCGCCTTGGCCTCCCAAAGTGCTGGCATTACAGGCGTGAGTCACTGCACCTCGCCACCTTTTTCTAAGAAGAAAAACAGCCTTCATTAAGCCTTGATTTTGATAACAAAAATGACAGCAACTCCAAACAACTACAATCACAATTTTCAATATCTTTTGCCTGATTGTTTTAGAGAACTAAAATAAAATTTTATTCTTATGTTTTAAATGTTTTGATTCCAGACCAAGGGTAAAAAACGAATACAACAGGCCAGACGCGGTGGCTCACACTTGTAATCCTAGCACTTTGGGAGGCCAAGGCAGGAGGATCACTTGAGCTCAAGAGTTGGACACCAGCGTGGGCAACAAAGTGAGACCTTATCTCTACTAAAAATTAAAAGTTTTAAAAATTAGCCGGGTGTGGTGGTGTGTGCCTGTAACCCCAGCTACTTGGGAGGCTGAGGTGGGAGGATCACTTGAGACCAGGAGGTTGGGCAGGAGGATCTGTTGAGCCTGGGAAGTCTGCAGTGAGCCATGATCACACCACAGCACTCTAGCCTGGGCAATAAAGCAAGAACCTGACTCAAATAAAAAAAGACTAGAAGTAAATACTAAATTAAGCATAAAATGTAGGTTCTAAAACTACTATAAGAAGTACAAATTATTTTGAGTAGTGGAATTTTAGTGTTCTAAATATTGTTAAAATATCCTTATTAATCTGTTAGTAACCTGCTAGTACATATGGCCCTACTGTAAATTATTTTAACCAGTCTCATTTGGCAGTACTGTCTTTTACATAGTAAATAAACATCTCATTTGCAAATTAAATTACACTTAAGTGGTTATTGTTTTAAATCAATAGTTATGTGACATACATACCACCATCCACCCAGTCACTACTGAATGTAGATTTAATTTTCTTTGTACTTTTGGGGATATGATGTCAGAATTTTAAAATGCACTAAAATGTACTGCAGAAAAATTTAGAAATATAAAATACTTAAAAAACAAAATCTACTAATCAGCTAGGTTGTAAAGTTCAAATAGTTTCAGAATTATAAAATACAGATATTTAATTGTTAAACATGAATTACAAAATTTAGTGTGCCAATATGTATAATATAGATTATTCTTTAGGAATTATGAAAACTTATTTTAATTAACGGTCTTTAGAGGAATTATTCATGCCAGGTACAGCAAGCATATTACTGTTAAATAAAGCAATACTAGGCTGGGCGTGATGGCTCATGCCTGTAATACCAGCACTTTGGGAGGCTGAGGTGGGTGGATCACCTGAGGTCAGGAGTTCGAGGCCAGCCTGGCCAACACAGCAAAACCCCATCTCTACTAAAAATACAAAAATTAGCCGGACGTGGTGGCGCAGGCCTGTAGTGCCAGCTACTCAGGAGGCTGAGGCAGGAGAATCGCTTGAACCCGGGAGGCAGAGGTTGCAATGAGCCGAGACTGCGCCCTTGCACTCCAACCTGGGCAACAAGAGCGAAACTCCATCTCAAAAAAAAAAAAAAAGCAATACTAATGTCTATAATAGTGCCATTTGATCTAGCCTCAAAGTTAGCTGTTTTAATATGTCCTTGTTTTCTGTAGCTTCTTTTATTTAAAAATACTTACTATCACCTCCAAATTCAAAAGGAGTTATGCCTGAGGGTAAATGGCTTTAAAAACACTCCCAATGTTTATTGTGTGGATTTGCGAATTCAACTTATGCTTAATTTTTGAAACTGAAATTGTAGTTGATAATTTTATGATATCTATTACAAGATAATAGATATCTTGTATCTTGACAAAAATCAGTAAAGTATCTAAAAACTAAATTTGAAAATGGGCTTTTAATTAAACCTAAGGTTAATAAAACTTTAACTTTTATAGTTAAAATACTAAAATATACTTATATGTAAATAAATTTATGAAATGCAACTTTATTGTATGTGGTATATATACATACATCATCATAGAATAAGGATAATAAACAACTAATTATTAATAGTATTTAATATATTCAAGTACACTAAAGAGCAATTATATAAATGATCAAAAATAATGGAAGCTACAGTCTTATCCAGTTCCTTACAACTATTTATATAGAATAAGCCCTCCGTACGTGAGGATGAATCATCGTCCAACTTATCCACACTAAGCATCAAAAAGCCAACTTAGCTTTTAACAGCAGTAACTTCTTCTACAGGTATACAAACAGGATGTTCTTTCTTCTCCGGACTAATTCATCGTAAGCAGAGAAGCCTTTAGGAAACTAAACTGAACCCAAAATATGCATTATTTTCCAAGAATAAACAGAAAACTAAAGATTTAACTAGTTGCCTAATGCAATATTTAAAGTTTTTCATGTTGAACTGATTAAAAATATGTTTTAAAAAAGAAATTCACTCAAAATTCCCATAACTAAAATAATTAAAGACTCAGAAACATCCAAAACCTCATAGCTTGTTATGGAGAAATAAAACAATAAAGACCACTATGATTTTTTTAAATCTAAAATAGTCACAATTATTGGTTCAAGACTTGCTGGTTCAATGGCGAACTCTTATCAGCTATTAGCTAACTTTAATTACCTAGGCAAATAAGTAAAAAGACCATTCAATGAATAATAAACTAGCATAATTAAATCAAGATTAGCAACTTTGTTCTTAAACTTAATCTCTGAAGTATAAATCATACCTAATACAGATATCAACCAAGACACATTAGAGGAAAAAAACTGGGTAACTAAATAAAGTGTTTCTCACAAATAATGAGTATTAATAACCCTCGTTTTAAAAATTTTATTTGTATATAATCTCTAAATTGGTCAGGGCCATAATTGTAGATTGTCAGGCAGAGGTCTGCTAGGGGAGAGACAAACAGAAAATAGTGAAGTGAAAGTATGACAATAAAAATTTCCCACCAGAATAAGAATTTTTTTCGATTCTTGGCTTTTGATTCAAACACCAAGAGAAGCAGCTCCCTTTAGAGAATTATTTTATAATTCTCTAAAGTAAAAACCCTTATGGGGGAGGTGAATAGAATCCCAGACTATTAAAAATACTTAACCAAAATATGCTTTAACTTTTCCCTTGTCCACAATCTAACAAAATGGGAAGACAATGAAAATAAACACTCCTGTCTACCCTCAGAGAGGCAAAGAAAGCTCCCATTCAGTAGTAAGCCTTATTCCACTGGAAAACATACTCCTGAAAAGTAAATCCAAAACCACGAGCTCAAACTGCTTCATGCAGAATTTACTGAACGGCGGCCAAACGCTGAACACACTGTCCTGAACCACACTGAAGGGTATCTAGAGTTCTGCATCTCCGCTTACAACTTGAACCTTACTACGCTTTCGCCACCACTGCAGAACCCGATTTTAGAAACTACGATGTTCCTGCCGGCTCGTTAATCGAAGAAAGCCACTCTGCACCCTGACGCTCGAAGTGTCTTTTTGGTAATACTGGTTTTTGACTCTTACACTGTGACCGGTGCACCTTTTTGGACGATCAACAAGGCGGAAGGCGTTTTCACGTCCCAGAACAGAAGAGCATAAGGAGCCCTGGGACAGCGTTCAGCCGCTTCGGTATGGCCTGGGAGTGACGCGGATCACCTGTTAGACGGCGCTGCGCGGACTCCTCCACAAGCGGCCGACAGCGGCGATGCGGTTCCCCAACGCTTGTCCCGAGGCGGCAGGTGAAGGCGGGGACCGCCCGTCCACACCCGGAGCGCAGCCACCCCGCCACCATCCCCTTCACAGCCCCGCCAGGTGGGCGAATCCGCCCCGCGCCCGCGGCGTCCCGGCGCTCGGCTCGCCCTGGGGTCCGGTTGTTCCGGCGCCCGGACCCGAAAGCGAAGTTTGGCTCCCGCCCGCAGCGGTGCCGGCTGAGGGTCCCGCCGCCTGTCCCGGGAGAGCCGGGGGCCAGAGACCGGAGGCGGCGCGGGACCTGTCATCCCGGGCGGGAAACAAAAGCCCAGTGAGGACGGGCGGGCGCGACCGGCCTCGCCTCTGCCGGGAGAGGCCGGCGGGGGCGGAGAGCGGCGCCCGCGGCCACTAGTCTCCGCGCCTCCCGCGGGGAGCACCGGCCCCGCGGCCCCTGGAGCGCGGCGAGGGGCGCCGCAGTGGGGCCAAGGCCTCCCGCGCGCTCTCCTCGAGGCTTCCGGACCCTGCTCTCCCGCGACACGCGGCTCCTGGGCTGCGAAGCCGCGTGGGGGTGGGAGCTGAGGCAGCGAGCGCGGCCGCGGCGGGACCTGGAAGGAGGGCGTTCGGCTCCCGGGGCGCCGCGGCCGGCCGCCCCATCTCCGCGGCCATGGCGCCGGTACCTGTCGCCGCGGGGACTCGCCGACTCCGTCACTCTCCGCCTTGCCCGCGCTCCGCTAACCCTTCAGCCCGCCCAGCAGGCCGACCGCGCGCCGGACACCGCCGCCCGAGACTGGCAGCGCCCGCGAGCCGGCCCGAATCCCCGGGGCAGCGCCCGGCGCCGTCCCGCCCCAGCCGGCCGCAGGACCCGCCTTCCATAGGGCCCCGGGGCTGTCAGTCCGCCCCCAAAAGGCGCGCGGGCTGTCGATCCGCCTGTCCGGATTGGTGGCCGCGCGCCGTCCATGCAAATGAGGCCCCGCCCCCATCATTTGCTTCTCCACCTCCCCACGCCAGCCCACGTGTCTGGCCCTTGCCCTTTGTGGGGGCCATAGAGAAGGGATGGTGGAAACTGACACCCCCTCACATCTCTTACCCCCCAAGAAATTAATGCCTAAGCTAGCTAGTTGACTTCCCATCTGTATCATCTCTCTGAAGGCACTGCCCCTCCTATCTGTCCACCGGGCCTACCTAGAGGCTGGAGAGGGGCAGGCCAGGCTGTTTGTTAAGTCAGCTGGCCAGGTTAGCCATAGGAAGCAACCCCATTAAGTCTAAGATGCCCAGTCGGGACTGGGGAAATCCCACCTCGAGAACCAATTTAGCAGATATCACCTCCCTCTGGACACCCAGTGACTGTAAAGACCATGCTTTCTCTTGGCTTGCTACCTTTCAAGCAGGAGATTAAAACAGGAAGAGGTCTTACGGCTGAGTTCGGCCGGGTGGGGTGGCTCACGCCTGTAATCCCAGCACTTTGGAAGGCCGAGGTGGGCGGATCACGAGGTCAAGAGATCGAGACCATCCTAGTCAACATGGTGAAACCCCGTCTCTACTAAAAATACAAAAATTAGCTGGGCTTGGTGGCGCACGCCGTCCCAGCTACTTGGGAGGCTGAGGCAGGAGAATCGCTTGAACCTGGGAGGCAGAGGTTGCAGTGAGTCGAGATCAAGCCACTGCACTCCAGCCTGGTGACAGAGCAAGACTCCATTCCAAAACAAAACAAAAACAAAATGGCTGAGTTCTTCCGCCAACTCCAAAGGGTAGACTGCCAACCAGATGGCTACCTCTGAGTTACTCCCATAAAGATGTAGGAGCTGCACCTGGGCCTTAGGGAATCTCTAATCAACTCTCTCATTTTTAAGGAAACAGAAACCTGATGTGCCATAGCTAGTTACGCGTGGGACCTAATAGTTACCTATGGAAACCTAATATCCCATAGCCAGATTAGAACTCATGTCTCCTGGCTCCAAACCTGCTCTCTTTGCACTATATTGCATTCAAATATTTATGAAGAGCCTCGTCTACAAATCACCATGCCGCCTTCAGGAGATGATGTCTGGGGGCCGGGCACGGTGGCTCACGCCTGTAATCCCAGCACTTTGGGAGGCTGAGGTGGGCCGATCACCTGAGGTCGGGAGCTCGAGACCAGCCTGACCAACATGAAGAAACCCCGTCTCTACTAAAAATAATTTTAAAAAATTAGCCGGGTGTGGTGGTGCATGCCTGTAATCCCAGCTACTCAGGAGGCTGAGGCAGGAGAATCGCTGGAACAGAGGTTGCAGTGAGCCGAGATCGCACCACTGCACTCCAGCCTGGGCAACAAGAGCGAGACTCCATCTTAAAAAAAAAAAAAAGAGTGATGATGTCTGCAGAAAAGACAAATAAAGCCAAGACTGAAACCGCCTTGAGGGCAAGGGTTCTGTCTCAGTCATTTGTCTATCCTCAGTGCCTAGAAGCTTCCCTGTTTACCAGTTGCCAGGGAGAGTCACTGAAACAACATATTTGTTCATTAACGCAGAAAGACGAAGTTGATCAAAATTCCTCTGCATACTAATACCAATTGATTAAGCATCTACTATGCTTGATAATAGCACATATTAGGCAAGGCACAGTGGTTCACACCTGTAATCCTAGCACTTTGGGAGACAGAGGTGGGCGGATCACCTGAGGTCGGGAGTTCGAGACCAGCCTGACCAACATGGAGAAACCCCATCTCTACTAAAAATATGAAATTAGCCAGGCATGGTGGCACATGCCTGTAATCCCAGCTACTTGGGAGGCTGAGGCAGAAGAATCACTTGAACCCGGGAGGCGGAGGTTGCAGTGAGCCGAAATGGCACCATTGCACTCCAGCCTGGGCAACAAGAGCAAAACTCCATCTCAAAAAAATAAAATAAAATAAAATAAGATAAAATAAAATAAAATAAAAATAACAGCACATATTAAGCTCTATGCTATCAGGGTATATATGTCCCAACCCTCAAGGACTTCACTAGGAGACAGTAACATACACGTAACATGTCAGTTCTCCTCTTCATGTTACAGGGTTTGTGACAGATGTCTGCATAGGACACAGTGGAAAGCGCCAAGGAAAGAGGAATCAGCTCTTCCTACGAGAGGCAGGGAAGCCTTCATTGAAGAGGTCACCTGACAGTAGAGCTGAATCTTAGAAGATGAAGTAGGTTTTTGCCAGACAGAGGGGTGTGGACAAGGAGGAAAGGGACTCCCAGGCAGGAGGGGACAGCGTGAGCAAAGAGCATGCAGACCTGGAAAAGCCTAATAATTGAGGGAACAGTGAGGAGCAGTGTGGGCAAATCTGCAGAGGGCTGTGTGGACGTGTCACATGTCCGGGACCAGGCTCTTCCAGGAGGAAGACAGAAAGGCAGGGGAGGCTGCCAGGCTGTGTTGTAATACACCGCAGCAACAACAACAGGCCCTGTAGATACAGCTACACGGTTCTTTTTTTTTCTAGGCCAGAGTCTGTGGAGAACAGTCAGTTCCACAGTTCCGATGGCAGCCTTGCTAGCCCCACCCACTCTCCCAGAAAACCACACTGATCACTGCACTTGCCTTCCTTGGCATTTGGAAACACGTGTGCTTGCATTTTCCCTAAACATTGCTGCCCTTCAGAATTCAAAGATGACATGGGCTATGGCTGCAGATACCTGGATGTGGGATGAGCAGCCCTTTCCTAAGGCACAGTATGGTTCTTTGCAGGGTCTGTACCTAAGACCAGCTCCATGGGTGTGTGACCTGTGTAGTACACAGGGCCGTGTACTTAGAAGAGCCCTGTGCTGGGTCTAATGCTCTGCTGCTGCCGTCTTGAAATTCTTAGTACTTTCTCAGCAAAGGGCCCTGCACTCTCATTTTTCACTGGGCCCTGCAAATTATGTGGCCAGTCCTGCCTGTCACTGGTAGTGACCCTGGGCATGCTTGTGGAACTGCTCAAACCACATCTCATTTTAAAAGCACTTGGCATTCACTAGACTCATTCACATGCATTTTATCATTTGTTCTCTTTTTCTGTCTTCCTTTTTCTTTCAGAGACAAGGGCTCACTCTATTGCCCAGGCTGGTCTGGAATCCCTGGGCTCAAGAGACCCTCCCACCTTGGCCTCCTAAACTGTCAAGATTACAGGTGTGAGCCAACTTGCCCGGACTTATCATTTGATTCTCACAATGGGGTAGGCCGGTGTTACTCTTTATTTTCATTTATTACTTGAGAAAATTGAAGTTTGGCAACTTTCTCCAGGTGGCACAGCTAGGAAGTAGCAGAGCTTGTACTTGAACTTAGCCCAGGCAAGCCCTGTTCCACCTACTACTGAGCTACCTTCATCTTGGTTTCAGAATCCTTTTAAAGGCAGCTTTGTACATTAAGGTTTTTGAGAGTCAGAATATGCCGGGCATGGTGGTTCATGCCTATAATCCCAGCACTTTGGGAGGCCGAGGTGGGCAGATCACCTGAGGTCGGGAGTTGGAGACCAGCCTGGCCAACATGGTGAAACCCTGTCTCTACTAAAAATACAAAAATTAGCTGGGCATGCGCCTGTAGTCCCAGCTACTCAGGAGGCTGAGGCATGAGAATTACCCGAATCCAGGTGGTGGAAGTTGCAGTGAGCCAAGATTGCGCCACTGCACTCCAGCCTGGGTGACAGAGTGAGGCTCTGTCTCAAAAAAAAAAAAAAAAAGAGTCAGAATACACGGTAGAGTGGATATCTGTCATTTCACAGCTGCCTATCACCTTTTGAATAGTTTTTCTTCAGTTTTGAACAATTCTCAGACATTATATGTTCAAATACGATTTCTGTCCTTTTTCTTCTTTCTTTCTGGGGCTCCAATTGAAACACATTCGACCTTCTGACTTCATCCCTTTCTTCTGTATTTTCTGTCTTTTATCCTTCTATGCTTTGTCCTAATAAGTTTCTTCTATTTTCAGCTCACTCAGTCTCTTTTCAGCTAAAAAAAAAAAAAAAAAAAGAAAAAAAAGAAAAATATCGTCTTAAACCCAACCATTGAGCTCCATTTGGTTATTCTATTCTTTTTTTTTTTTTTTTTTTTTTGAGACAGAGTCTTGCTCTGTCGCCCAGGCTGGAGTGCAGTGGCACGATCTCGGCTTACGGCAAGCTCCGCCTCCTGGGTTCACGCCATTCTCCTGCCTCAGCCTCTCCGAGTAGCTGGGACTACAGGCGCCCGCCACCACGCCCGGCTAATTTTTTTGTATTTTTAGTAGAGACGGGGTTTCACCATGTTACCCAGGATGGTCTCGATCTCCTGACCTCCTGATCCGCCCTCCTCGGCCTCCCAAAGTGCTGGGATTACAGGCGTGAGCCACTGAGCCTGGCCAGTTATTCTATTCTTTAAGTCTAGAATTTCTGTTTGGTTCCCTCCCTCCCTTCTTTCTTTCTTCTGTTCTTTTCTGTTCTGTTCTTTTCTTTTCTTTCCTTTTCTTTTCTTTCCTTTTCTTTTCTTTTCTTTTCTTTTTTTGAGACAGAGTCTCGCTCTGTCGCCCAGGCTGGAGTGCAGTGGCACAATCTCGGCTCACTGCAACCTCCGCTTCCCAGGTTCAAGCAATTCTCCTGCCTCAGCCTCCCGAGTAGCTGGGATTACAAAGCATATGCCATCACACCCAGCTAATTTTTATATCTTTAGTAGGGACAGGGTTTCGCCATGTTGGCCAGGCTGGTCTTGAACTCCTGACCTCAGGTGATCTGCCCACCTCGGCCTCCCAAAGTGCTGGGATTACAGGTGTGAGCCACTGTGCCTGGCCTCTATTTGGTTGTTTTTCAAATCTGCTATGCCACTTCATGTATCTCCCAGTGCCCTGCTATAATTTTCAGGCTAGTCTTTTCCATCCTTAAACATAGTATTGTTGTTTTATGATCTATAACTGATAATTCTAATTGGAGTTCCTGTGAATCTGCTTCTATTGTCAGATATTGTTTTTGCTTTTTATTAAAAAAAAAAAAATAGAGACAGAATCTCTCTATGTTGCCCAGGCTGGTCTTGAACTCCAGGGCTCAAAGGATCCTACTGTCTTGGCCTCCCAGAGTGCTGGGATTACAGGCATGAGTCACTGCACCCAACCAGTTTCTATTTTTGTTTTCATTTTCTTTTTTTTTTTTTGAGACAGTCTCGCTCTGTTGCCCAGGCTGGAGTGCAGTGGTGCGATCTCGGCTCACTGCAACGTCTCCCGGGTTCACGCCATTCTCCTGCCTCAGCCTCCCGGGTAGCTGGGACTACAGGCGCCTGCCACCATGCCCAGCTAATTTTTTGTATTTTTAGTAGATACCGGGTTTCACCGTGCTAGCCAGGATGGTCTCGATCTCCTGACCTCATGATCTGCCCACCTCAGCCTCCCAAAGTGCTGGGATTACAGGCGTGAGCCACTGCGCCCGGCCGTTTGTTTTCATTGTCAAGACAGAGTCTCACTCTGTCACCTAGGCTGGAGTGCAGTGGTGTGATCATGGCTCACTGCAGCCTTGACCAACTAGGCTCAATCGATTTTCCCACTTCAGTCCCCCCAAATAACTGGGACTACAGGTGTGTGCCAACATGTCTGGTTAATTTTTTTTATTTGTAGAGACAGGGTCTCACTATTTGCAGAGACCAGGCTGGTCTTGAACTCCTGGCTTCAAGTGATCCTCTTGCCTCGGCCTTCCAAAGTGCTGGGAGTATAAGTGTGAGCCACCACTCCCTGCCCCATTATCAGTTTTTACTGATTCATTCTCATGTCACCATATACTTGGTTATGTTTTGGGCATAGTATTTTTAAAAATCATTTTAAGTAACAACAATAATGTCTTCCTCTGGGAAATATTTCCATTTGCTTCTACCAGGCATCTAGGGGCACCAGCAGTCTGGGATCATCTTAACTCAATTTCAGGGCTCCAGATTTTCTGAGTCATCTGATGACTCAAAGCTGGACTACAGTCTATGGAAGGGTTTTTGTTTTGTTTTCTTTCTTGTGTGTGTGTTTTTTATGGTTCCCCTTTACTCAATTGTGCAGTTCTTTGGGGTCCCAGTCTAAGATTGGGAGTTTTCTTAGTTATGTATTGCTTCATAGCAAACTACTCCAAAATTTAGTGGCTTAAAACAGATGTCCAGCCAATTTTTTAAGGACCAGATAGTATATAGTTTAGACTTGCAAGCAATATAATCTTTGTCACAACTACTCAACTCTGTCATTATAGCACAAAGCAGCCATAGATAATAAATAAACAAATGGCATGTCTGTGTCCCAACAAAACTTTATTTACAAAAACAGGCAGCCGTCTTCAACCTGATAAAGGGCACCTATGAGAAACCTACAGCCAATATCATACTTAACAGTGTGAGAATGGATGCTTTCCCCAGGAAATAAGACAAGCATAAGAGAAGAATGTCCATTTCAACCACCTCTATTTATTTTTGTTTTGTTTTTTCAAGACAGAGTCTCGCTCTGTCACCCAGGCTGGAGTGCAGTGGCTTGATCTCAGCTCACTGCAACCTCCGCCTCCTGGGTTGACACCATTCTCCTGCCTTAGCCTCCCAAGTAGCTGGAATTACAGGTGCACGCCACAACGCCCTGACTAATCTTTTGTATATTTTAGTAGATACTGGGTTTCACCATGTTGGCCAGGCTGGTCTCAAACTCCTGACCTCAAGTGATCCACCTGCTTTGGCTTCCCAAAGTGCTGGGATTACAGGCGTAAACCACCACACACAGCCATTCCAACCACTTCTATTTAACATTATACTGGAGGTTCTATCCAGGGCAATTAGGCAAGAAATACAAATTAAAGGAATCTAACTAGAAAGGAAGACATAAAACTATCTCTTCACAGACACACAATCTTGTATATGGAAAATCTTAAGGAATCTACTAAAAAACTATTAGAACTAACAAACAAATTCAGCAGGGTTGCAGGATACAAGATAAATAACAAAAATCAATTGTATTTCTACATACTTGCAATGAGCAATCCAAAGACGAAATTAAGAAAATTTCATTTATGATAGCATTAAAAAGAATAAAACACATTTTATTGAAATACATTTAATGAAAGAAGTGTAAACTTAGAAAACAACAAACATTGTTGAAAGAAATTAAAATGATCTTTAGGCCGGGCATGGTGGCTCACACCTGTAATCCCAGCACTTTGGGAGGCTGAGGTGGGCACATCATGAGGTCAGGAGATCGAGACCATCCTGGCTAACAAGGTGAAACCCCGTCTCTACTAAAAATACAAAAAATTAGCCAGGCATGGTGGCAGGCGCCTGTAGTCCCAGCTACTAGAGAGGCTGAGACAGGAGAATGGAGTGAACCCAGGAGGCAGAGCTTGCAGTGAACCGAGATCGCGCCACTGCACTCCAGCCTGAGTGACAGTGTGAGACTCTGTCTCAAAAAAAAAAAAAAAGACAGTCTTTAGTGGAATATATGCAGAGGTTTTTTAAAAAAGAAATTAAAGACCATCTAAATAATTGGAAAAACTGGCCAGGCACGGTGACTCCTGCCTGTAATTCCAGCACTTTGGGAGGCAGGTGGGAGGAGTGCTTGAGTCCAGGAGTTCAAGGCCAACCTGGATGACATGGCAAGACACTGGCTCTACAAAGATTAGCCCAGCATGGTGGCATGCACCTGTAGTCCCAGCTACTCGGGAGGCTGAGGTGGGAGGATCGCTTGAGACCAGATGTTGGAGGCTGCAGTAAACTGAGATCACGCCACTGTACTCCAGCCTGGGCAACAGAGCCAGATTCTGTCTCAAAAAAAAAAAAAAATTGGAAAAGCATCCTATGTTTATGGATTGTAAGACTTAACATTGTTAAAAATGCCAATTCTTCCCAAATTGATCTTTGATATAATGCAATCTCCATCAGAATCTGAGATGACTATTTTATAGAAATTGACAAGCTGATTTTAAAATTCATATGGAACTGCATTAGACCAAGAATAGCCAAAACAATGTTTAAGAAGAAAAACAAAGTAGGAGGGTTCATATTTCCTGATTTCAAAACTTACTGCAAAGCAGCAATAATCAATGCAGCGTGGTACTGGAAAAGGATAGACTTACAGAGAAATGGAATAGAATTGAAAGTCCAGAAATAATCTCACTCATCTGTGGTCAACTGATTTTTGACAAGGGTGCCAAGCATTGGTGAGAATATGGAGAAACTGTAATTTTCATGCATTGCTGGTGGGAATGTAAAATGGTATGGCCTCTGTGGAAAACAGTTTTGCAATCCTAAAATTTTCAATATAAAATTACCATATATTCCAGTTATTCCACTTGTAGGTATTTATCCAAAACAATTAAAAGCAGGAACTCAAACAGATACTTGGATACCAATGTATAGATCAGCATTATTCATGATAGACAAAAGGTGGGCCCAATTCAAATGTCTAACAATTAATGAATGGATAAACAAAATGTGAACACACAATGGAACACTATTTGGCCATAAAAAAAAATGAAGTAAGGCAAGGAGCAGTGGCCTATGCCTGTAATCCCAGCACTTTGGGAGGCCGAGGCAGACAGATCACCTGAGGTCGGGAGTTCGAGACCAGTCTGACCAACATGGAGAAACTCCATCTCTACTAAAAATACAAAATTAGCCGGGCATAGTGGCCCATGCCTGTAATCCCAGCTACTCAGGAGGCTGAGGCAGGAGAATCGCTTGAACCCGGGAGGCGGAGGTTGCAGTGAGCCGAGATGGCACCATTGCACTCCAGCCTCGGCAACGAGAGTGAAATTCTGTCTCAAATAAAAAAAAAAAAAGAATGAAGTACTAATAGATGCTACAACATGTATGAACCTTGAAAACATAATAAATGAAAGTAGTTGGTCACAAAATATCTCATATTATATGATTACATTCATATGGAATGTCCAGAACAGGGAAGAAAGGAAACAATACATAGATTTCTTAAGGCTGGGGGTGTAGGAGAGGGGAGGATGGGAAGGTGATAGGTAAAGGATACAGAATTTCTTTTTGAGAAATTATTATAAAGTTGATCATGGTAATGGTTGCACACATATGTGAATATACTAAAAACCATTGTGCTGTACACCTTAAGTGGGTGAACTGTATGGTCTGTGAATTATATCTCAATAAAGCTGTTAATAAAAATAAAAGAACAAATAACCAGCCATGGGTCATAGTTTGCTTACTCCTGGCTTTAAACAACAACTATCATATTTACTCACTGTTATTTGTCCGTTCTCACATTGCTATAAAATACTTGAGACTGGGTAATTCATAAAGAAAAGAGGTGGCCGGGTGCGTTGGCTCACGCCTGTAATCCCAGCGCTTTGGGAGGCCAAAGTGGGTGAATCACCTGATGTCAGGAGTTCAAGACCAGCCTGACCAGCATGGTGAAACACCGTCTCTATTAAAAATACAAAATTAGCCAGGCGTGGTGCCGCATGCCTGTAATCCCAGCTACTCGGGAGGCTGAGGCAGGAGAATCGCTTGAACCTGGGAGGTGGAGGTTGCAGGGAGTGGAGGTCGCACCATTGTACTCCAGCCTGGGCAACAAGAGTGAAACTCCATCTCAAAAAAAATAAATAAGGCTGGGCGCGGTGGCTCACGCCTGTATTCCCAACACTTTGGGAGACCTAGGCGGCGGACCACCTGAGGTCAGGGGTTCGAGACCAGCCTGGCCAATATGGTGAAACCCTGTCTCTACTAAAAATGCAAAAATTAGGCGGGGCTTGGTGGCAGGAGCCCGTAATCCCAGCTGCTCGGGTGGCTGAGGCAGGAGAATCGCTTGAACCTGGGAGGCAGAGGTTGCAATGAGGCAAGATTGCGCCACTGCATTCCAGCCTGAGAGACAGAGTTAAGACTCCATCTCAAAAAAGAATAATAAATAAATAAATAAATAAATAAATAAGGTTTAATTGGCTTGTGGCTCTGCAGGCTGTACAGGAAGCATAGTGATTTCTGCTTCTGCTTCCAATCATGGCAGAAGGCAAAAGGAGATCGAGGCCTCTCACATGGCAGGAGCAAGAGAGAGAGGGAGCGGGGAGGTGCAACACATTTTTAAACAACCAGATCTCACGAGAACTCACTCACTATCACAAGAACAGCACCAAGGGGATAGTGCCTGAACCATGCATGAGAAATCCACCCCTATGACCCAGTCACCTCCCACTAGGCCCCACCTGTAACACTGGGGATTACAATTCGACATGAGATTTGGTGGGGACACAAATCCAAACCACATCGTTTGCTCATGATTCTGCTATTTGAACAGAATTCGGCAGGGACAGCTGGTCTCTAGTCTATGTGGCAAGGGTTGGGGCAGCTTGAACGGGGCTTAATGATCCGCTTCCAAACTGGCCTTACTCACACAGAAGGCAAGTAAGACCTTAGGTGTGATGTTGGTGAGGGTCTTCAGCTCTTCTCCACATGGGCTCTCCATGAAGCTAGGTTGGGTTTCTCACAGCGTGTTGGTCTCAGGGTGATTGGACTTCTGAACATGGTGTCTGGCTTCCTCCACAGGGCAAATATGGAAATTGTCAGGCCTTCTTAAGGTTTACACCTGTAACTTGACACAGCATCACTTCTACCACATTCTCTTAGTTAAAACACGTTACAGCCCAGTCCAGGTTCAAGGGGAGGGAACTAACAATGGTGTGAATATTCAGATATGTGGTTCTCTGGGGGCCACCAAGGTTACTCTCTATCACAGTCCATCTTCTGTCTCCTAATGATTCACCTGCTCTTACATGTACAATACACTCACTGCCCCTTAATTCCCCCCAAAGTCTCACTCCATTAATGTGCTAGTATTGAGCTTGACGTCCATACTTTCCTCATCTAAATCAAGGCCAAGTACGAATGAGGCTTCAATTTCAATTGATGCTGCTCTCGATTTGAAGATCTTTGAACTTAGAAAACAAGTGACCCACTCCCCACACACAATGGTGAGGCAGGCAAGGGAAAATTATAATTGACACTGACTAAAAAGGATGAAATAGCCAGGCACGGTGGCTCACGCCTGTTATCTTATCACTTTGGGAGGCCGATGCAGGCAGATCACCTGAGGTCAGGAGTTCAAGACCAGCCTGGCCAACATGGTGAAACCCTATCTCTACTAAAAATACAAAAATTAGCCAGATGTAGTGGTACATGCCTGTAATCCCACCTACACGGGAGGCTGAGGCAGGAGAATCGATTGAACCCAGGAGGCAGAGACTGTAGTGAGCTGAAATTGCGCCACTGCACTCCCGTCTCGGCGACAGAGTGAGACCCTGTCCAGAAAAAAAAAAAAAAAAAAATGCAACTACCCTGAAGAACAGGGACCTAACTAAGGAATTATGTCCAGCTGGATTTCAGAATTGCTACGGACCTGTGGCTGCTATGTGCCTGCCATTTCTTCCTTTTTATTTTATTTTTTTCTGAGACAGAGTCTCGCTCTGTCGTCCGGGCTGGAGTGCAGTGGTGCAATCTCGGCTCACTGCAATCTTTGCCTCCTGGGTTCAAGCGATTCTCCTGCCTCAGCCTCCCAAGTAGCTGTGCCACCACACCTGGCTAATTTTTGTATGAAGCTGCCTTCTTAAGGCTTAAGCCAGAAGTGGCACAACATCACTACCACTATATTCTATTAATTAAAGCAGGTCACAGAGCAGCCCAGAATCAAGGGATACACAGGATATGAATACCCACAGCCATGGCTCAGTCTATCACAAGAGTGATTTGTCAGGGTATCCACCTGGGTAGGCCCCGAACTCCAAATTCATACCCTTAATCCCAAGAAGCTTTCAAAGGTATGGCTCAGCCTCTCCAATGGCTCCTTCAGATTGGCAAATGCACTTGGGCAAAAGCAGGCCTGAGTGCTGGGCTCACCTCTCTGGTAGAGTTGCCACATTTAATAAATAAAAAAGGCCAGTCGCGGTGGCTCACGCCTGCAATCCCAGCACTTTGGGAGGCCGAGATGGGCAGATCACCTGAGGTCAGCAGTTCGAGACCAGCCTGACCAATATGGCGAAACCCCGTCTCTATTAAAAATACAAAAAATTAGCCGGGCATGGTGGTGCACACCTGTAATCCCAGCTACTCTGGAGGCTGAGGCAGGAGAATCACTTGAACCCAGGAGACAGAGGCTGCAGTGAGCCAAGATCAAGCCACTGCACTCCAGCCTGGGCAACAGACCAAGACTCCATCTAAAAAATAAATTAAAAAATAAATAAATAAATAAATTTAAAAATAGGATGTCCACTTAAATTTTAATTTCAGATAAGCAACAAATACTTTTTTTAGTATAAGTATATCCCAAATATTGCAGGAAGATAATTTGCATATGAAAAAAGTATTCAGTGTTTATCTGAAATTCAAATTTAACTGGGACACACACTGAAAAATTATCCATTATCTGAAATTCAGATAAGAATTTAACTGGGAGTGCTGTGTTTTTGTTTGTTTTTGTTTGTTTGTTTTTTGAGACAGGGTCTCACTCTGCTGCAAGGCTGGAGTGCAGTGTGCGATCTCAGCTCACTGCAGCCTCAACTTCCCATGCTCAAACAATCCTCCCACCTCAGCCTCCTGAGTACCTGGGACTACAGATGTGCACCACGATGCCCTACTAATTTTGTTTATTTTTTGTAGAGACAGGATCTCACTTTGTTGCCCAGGCTGGTCTCGAACTCTTGGGCTCAAGCACACCTCCCACCTCAGCCTCCCAAAGTGTTGGGATTACAGGTGTGAGCCACCACACCTGGCCAGGAAGGCCGTATTTTTTCTTTTTTTTTAGGCGGAGTCTCACTCTGTCACCCAGGCTGGAGTGCAATGGCATGATCTCGGCTCACTGCAACCTCTGCCTCCCAGGCTCAAGCGATTCTCATACCTCAGCCTCCCAAGTAGCTGGGATTACAAGTGTGTGCCACCACACCCAGCCAATTTGTGTATTTTTAGTAGAGATGGGGTTTCACCTTGTTGGCCTGGCTGGTCTGGAACTCCTGACCTCAAGTGATCCGCCCTTCCTGGCCTCCTAAAGTGCTGGGATTACAGGCGTGAGCCACCACGCCCGACTGGAATGTTGTATTTTTATCTGGCAACCCTAACCTCTCTGGACTCCTACATTTTCCTCTGTCTTGGTCCAATAATTCCTATCTCATTAGGTTTTTGACGCATTTAAGATTTAAATCGTAATTCCTGAATGATTAAATAGTCTCTACAACAAACCCCTGTGACATGAGTTTACCTATGTAATAAACCTTCACATGTGCCCCGAACCTACAATAAAGGTTAAAAAAAAAAAAAAAGAAAAGATAGTCTTTTGACAAATGGTGCTAGAACAACTGGATAATGGCATGCAAAATATAAACTTTGATTTGTATCTCACACCATATAGAAAAATTAACTAAAAATGGATCCTGACCTAAATGCAAAACCAAAAGCTCTAACATTATTAGAACACATAGAAAATCTCTGTGACTTTGCATTAAACAAAGATTTATTTGATATGAAACTAAAAGGATAATACATTTAAAAAATTTTATTTTATCAAAAAAAACGGTTTTTTCAAAGTTAAATTCAGGCTGGGTGCCTTGACTCATGCCTGTAATCCCAGCATTTTGGGAGGCCAAGGTGGGCAGATCACCTGAGGTCAGGAGTTCAAGACCAGCCTGGCCAACATGGCGAAACCCTGTCTCTATCAAAAATACAAAAATTAGCTGGGTGTGATGGCAGGCACCTGTAATCCCAGCTACTTGGGAGGCTGAGGCAGAAGAATTGCTTGAGGCTGGGAGGCGGAGGTTGCAATGAGCCGAGATCATGCCACTGCACTCCAGCCTGGGCAACAAGAGCGAGACTCCATCTCAAAAAAAAAAATTAGCCAGGTGTGGTAGTGGGCACTTGTAATCCCAGCTACTCGGGAGGCTGAGGCACAAGAATCACTTGAACCCGGGAGGCAGAGGTTGTAGTGAGCCAAGATCAAGCCACTGTCCAGCCTGGGCGACAGAACATGACTCCGTCTCAAAAAAAATAAAAATAAAAGTTAAATCCCAACACATAGAAATGATACTCAAGGTGACTGATACCCTAAATAACCCTGATTTGATCATTATACATTCCATGCATGTAACAAAATATCACATGTACCCCATAAATATGTACTAATATTATTTATCAATTTTAAAATATTTAAAGAGATTTGTCTAGCATATGTAGTTGTCTTTGAAGTATTGGTCCAATTCTAATTGGCCTTTCTATACTTGGGGAAATTCCTCTATTATGGGTTTTGCCTCTCAAGCTAGAAGTCAGAACTCAGATTCCTAGCCTCCCTTGCAGCTAGAACATTGACATGTGACCCAGTTCTACCAATCACACACCCAAGAAATACTTCCATTCTGAAGTGCACAGCAGGAGGCTTGGTGGTCACAATGGCAACAGAAGTGGTTCCCCAGGGGTTGTAAGGTCAAGTTCCTGAAGTTGAATTTGGCATTGGTGCTGGAGGCAGGAGTGGCTGTGCTAACATTAAGTTCTCAGCATCAGTGTTCAGCAATGGTGGTAGCAGCCATTTTCTCTGCAATGTGATTTTAGGCACTACCCCTGGAAGCTTAGCCTGGAATCTGTCTCTCTCCTCCCTCCCAATGATTCTGTGAGTTACCTGACAACCTGAAATAAGCCCCCTTTCTGCTCAATCTAGTCAGATAGGACTCTGTTGCTTGTAAGTAAGATCCACTAACGATACACCTGGTTTCTGGGCTCTGATCTTTCACTGAACAGTTGTGCAAACTTGAGAAATTTCTCTCCCCTCCACACTGCAGTTTATACTTCTATAGAGAAGTGGGGGCAGGTATCTAGAAAGGAACTCCAGGCCCACAGAGTCACAGACAAGTCATTGAGAGCCCAGAGAAGCCTGTTGGCCACTGTGGTTTCCAGGATGACCACTGCCAGATCTGAAGCTGCTTCTTTCTGTTCTTCCTAAGGTGCTGAACTCCACTGTGGCACCTGCTGCCTTCACTTGGTTGTACCATTTCTGATGATCCAGTGACACCTCAAGAGGAAAGAATGGTTTTCCATCTTTATTGCTGAAAAAACCAGGAATATATCTGGGTGGCTGGATTTAGCTCCTGAGACAATCTCCCAGTTGCAGAAGCTGCTTTGAGACAGCAAGATCACTGGGAGCCTCGGGAGAAGGCCTTATAGCTTGTCAACATGTTTTTTTGGGATTTATAGGTACCATATATCACTTATAGGCTTTTGTTTATAAATTGTATATTTTTGTAGACTGAGGTACAAAAATACTTACTGTTTGCAATCCCAATGACAATATGATTTTTTTTTTTTTTGCCTTGACAAACTGATTCTAAAATTCATTTGGAAAAGTTAGCATGTAAAGACTGCTATGAAAATTCTGAAAAAGAATTATAGTCATACCAGAGATGAAAACATAGTACAAAACTGTCATTAAAACTATTCGATTCTGCTGGCCGGGTGCGGTGGCTCACGCCTGTAATCCTAGCACTTTGGGAGGCTGAGGCGGGCGGATCATGAGGTCAGGAGATCGAGACCATCCTGGGTAACACGGTGAAACCCCGTCTCTACTAAAAATACAAAAACTTAGCCAGGCGTGGTGGCAGGTGCCTATAGTCCTAGCTACTCGGGAGGCTGAGGCAGGAGAATGGCGTGAACCCAGGAGGCAGAGCTTGCAATGAGCCGAGATCATGACACTACATTCCAGCCTGGGTGACAGAGCGAGACTCCGTCTCAAAAACAACAACAACAACAACAACAAAACAATTTGATTCTGCCATGTGAAATGCAAATATATATATATGTACATTATATATATATTTGGAGACAGTGTCTCACTCTGTCACCCAGGCTGGAGTGCAATGGCATGATCTTGGCTCACTGCAACCTCTGCCTCCCAGGTTCAAGCAATTCTCCTGCCTCAGCCTCCTGAGTAGCTGGGATTACGGGCACACACCACCACGCTCGGCTAATTTTTGTATTTTTAGTAGAGATGGGGTTTCACCATGTTGGTCAGGCTGGTCTCGAACTCCTGACCTCCTGATCTGCCCACTTCGGCCTCCCAAAGTGCTGGGGTTACAGGCATGAGCCACCGTGCCTGGCCTGCAAATATATTTTAATTAAATCATACAAATGAAATAATATAAAATATAGAAATAGTTCTAACTACCTATGGACATTCCAGAGCAGTGAGGAAACATGTAAGTATTCAGTACTAATGGTGGAAAAACTGATTAGCTATCTGGGGGTGAGGAGGGTGAGGGGAGCTAGATCCTTACCTCATTTCTTACAACAAAAACACTCCAGATGAATCAAAGATCTGAAGGTAAAAGATGAAACTATAAAGATAATATAAGCGAAAACATTGGCTGGATGCAGTGGCTCACACCGGTAATCCCAACACTTTGGAAGGCCCAGGCACATGGATCACTTGAGGCCAGGAGTTAGAGACCAGCCTTGCCAACATGGCAAAACCCCATCTCTACTAAAAATACAAAAATTATCCAGGTGTAGTGGCATGCACCTGTAATCCCAGCTACTCGATAGGCTGAGGCAGGAGAATCACTTGAACTGGGAGGCGGAGGTTGTAGTGAGCCGAGATTGCACCACTGCACTCCAGCCTAGGCAACAGAGCCAGACTCTGTCTCGAACAAACAAATGGTTTAGAAATACATAAGAGGGGCCGGGCGCGGTGACTCATGCCTATAATCCCAGCACTTTGGGAGGCCGAGACGGGCAGATCACCTGAGGTCAGGAGTTCAAGACCAGCCTGGCTAATATGGTGAAACCCTGTCTCTACTAACAATACAAAAATTAGCTGGGCATGGTGGCGCATGCCTGTAATCCCAGCTACTCTGGAGGTTGAGGCAGGAGAATCGCTTGAACCTAGGAGGCGTAGGTTGCAGTGAGCCAAGATCGTGCCATTGCACTCCAGCCTGGGCGACAAGAGTGAAACTCGGTCTTAAAAAAAGAGAAAAGAAAAAGAAAAAAAGAAATAAATAAGAGGATACTGAACCTCACTCATAATGAAAATTATGCAATTTAATATAATGATATGCCATTTGTATCTACTTGATTTAAAAGTTTGATAATATACAGTATAGGTAAGGATGTGGGAAATAGGGCAAAGCCATTTTCGTTTGTGGGAGTGAAGATTGTGTAACCTCTTTGTCAGACAATTTAGCAATGTTTATCAAATTTTAAAACCCACATACTCAATGACCTAATATTCAACTTCCAGGAATTCATTCTATAGCTGTACTCCTACATGTTGGCCAAACTATATATACAACAATGTTCTCTGCGGTATTTGTAACAGCAAGAAACTAAAGACAATTTGATCATCAGTAGCAGGAGATCGTTTTACTAAATTATGGCTTCGCCATTCAACATATGCAACAATTTAAAAGAATATGGTATGTATCTATGTGCTTACATAGAAAGATCTATAAAATATATTCCGTGAAAAAGCAAAGCATAGAACAGAGTATAACGGATACTCCCACTTCTACTTTTTAAAAATCTTATATGTATAGTTAAATGTAATTAAAGTTCCAGTGGAACTTTATGGAAAGATATGCAAGAAACTCTTAATGGTGGTTATGCCTAAAGGGATGGGACTGGGAATCTAGGGAGGAAAAAGGACTAGTCTTTATTGTATTTCTCTTTATATTGTTTTAAGTGTATTACCAGATACTTGAACTACTTTCATAATTCAGATCACTGGTAAGTATGAGAAGACTCTTTTTTTTTTTTTTTTTGAGATGGAGTTTCACTCTTATTGCCCAGGCTGGAGTGCAATGGTGCGATCTCGGCTCACCACAACCTCCGCCTCCCAGATTCAAGCAATTCTCCTGCCTCAGCCTCCCCAGTAGCTGGGATTACAGGCATGCACCACCACGCCCAGCTAATTTTTTTTTTTTTTTGTATTTTTAGTAGAGATGGGGTTTCTCCATGATGAGGCTGGTCTCGCACTCCTGACCTCAGGTAATCTGCCCACCTCGGCCTCCCAAAGTGCTGGGATTACAGGCGTGAGCCACCACGCCCTGCCATGAAAAGACTTTTGACCTAACTTGTTTTTTTAACTTTTATTTTAGGTTCAGGGGTACATGTGCAGGTTTGTAATATAGGTGAACTCGTGTTAAGGGAGTTTGTTTTACAGATTATTTTGTCATCCAGGTACTAAGTTAGCACCCAAGAGTTATTTTTTCTGATCCTCTCCCTTCTCTCTCCTCCCACCCTCCACCCTCAAGTAAGCCCCAGTATCTATTGTTCCCCTCTTTGTGTCCATGTGTTCTCATCGTTTAGCTCCTACTTACAAGTGAGAACATTCGGTATTTGGTTTTCAGTTCTTGCATTAGTTTGCTAAGGATAATGGCCTCCAGCTCCATGTTCTGGCAAAGAACATGATCTCATGCCTTCTGACCTAACTTGTGATAAGAGAAATGTAAACCAAGACCATGTTATGCCGTCAGAAAGATACATCATTTTCTCCCTAGAAGACTGCTACAGTTTTGTAATGTAGTAAGTCGGTCAAGGTGTGGGAAAATGTTATTGGTAAGAGCAAAGATTGATGAAACTTCTTCAGAGGGAAATTTGGCAATAACTAACACAGCCTTTGACCTAATAATTCCACTTCTAGGAATTTTTCCTGCAGAAATATTCCCATATATGCCAAGGAAGTAGGTAGGTATAACGATCTAGTTCCTTGCAGCATCATTTGTACTGAGTATAAATAACTTAAGGTCTGCCAACTGGTTAAATAAATCATGGTACATTCGTACAATGGAATTATTTTTCTTGAGACAGAGTCTCCCTCTGTCGCCCAGGCTGGAGTGCAGTGGTGTGATCTCGGCTCATTGCAACCTCCACCTCTCAGGTTCAAGAAATTCTCCTGCCTCAGCCTCCTGAGTAGCTGGGACGGGTGTGCACCACCATGCCTGGCTAATTTTTGTATATATAGTAGAGATGGGGTTTCACCATGTTGGCCAGGCTGGTCTCAAACTCCTGACCTCAGGTGATCTACCCACCTTGGCCTCCCAAAGTGCTGGGATTACAAGCATGAGCCATCGTGCCTGGCCTTGTACAATGGAATTCTATATAGCATTTTTTTTTAATGAGGCAAATCTATGTATACTTGTAACAGAGATTGTTAGTTGTGCCCCAATATCCATTCTCCTCTTCCCCTCTGATTTTTGAGCTGGGTACATGGCTATTTGGAATAAAGAATAAGTTTCCCAGCCTCCTTTGCTGGTAGGTGTGCCCCTGTGTTCTTGTTAATGTTTTTGTTTGTTTGTTTTGCTGGATAGATGCAGATGTAATGGCAGGAGCTCAGATAGCTACGTTGGAACATGAGGTAGAAGCCCCATGTTGAAGATGGCATAAAAACAACAGAAGGATCCTAGGTCCCTGATAATTGTGAATCCTAGTATTGCCTGGCCACTTACCTTTGAACTTCATTAGAGACAGAAATCAATGTCTAATTTTGCAAGACACTGATATCTTTAATTTTCTTTCACTAGCAGCCAAACCTAATCTTAACTGATAGATATTATATTAGTCTGTTTTCACACTGCTGATAAAGACATACCTGAGATTGGGCAAGTTACTAAAGAAAGAAGTTTAATTGGACTTACAGTTCTGCATAGCTGGGGAGGCCTCACAATCATGACGGAAGGCAAGGAGGAGCAAATCACATCTTACCTGGATATCGGCAGGCAAAGAGTGCTTGTGCAGGAAACCTCCCCCTTATAGAACCACTGGATCTCATGAGACTTATTCACTATTATGAGCACAGCATGGGAAAGACCTGCCCCCATGATTCAATTACCTCCCACCGGGTCCAAACCATATCACATATGATGATGTGGAATAATTTCTTTTTATTTATTTATTTATTTTTTTGATACGGAGTCTTGCTCTGTGCCCCAGGCTGGAGTGCAGTGGCGCGATCTCGGCTCACTGCAAGCTCCGCCTCCCGGGTTCACGCCATTCTCCTGCCTCAGCCTCCAGAGTAGCTGGGACTACAGGCGTCCGCCAACACACCCGGCTAATTTTTTGTATTTTTAGTAGAGACGGGTTTTCACTGTGTTAGCCAGGATGGTCTCGATCTCCTGACCTCGTGATCCGCCCGCCTCGGCCTCCCAAAGTGCTGGGATTACAGGCTTGAGCCACCGCGCCCGGCCTGATGTGGAATGATTTCTAAGATAAATTGTTAAATGCAAAAGCAAGGTGCAAGCAATGCATACAGTATGATACTATTTTTGGAAAAAAGTGCAGAAAGATATAACTATGTTTGCATATGGGCAACATTTTCCAGAAGTATATACTGTTTGAATTTTTCATCATGTGCAAATATAACTTATTCAAAAGTGAACTTTAAAAAATCAGTTTTAAACTAATTAAAAAATGATTTGTATTTCTAAACCATAACAATTTGATTTTTTAGAAATCAACATAGTTTGATGAAACTATGGTTGTTTTTTTTTCTTTCTTGTTTTCTATATTTGTAGGATTTTAAGATATTTACATGCAAAATAGAACAGTCCCAGACAATAAAAATAACTTACGCTTTAAATATTTCTGATTTGATGTCATGCAAACGCTTTCATTCCCAGGACCCCAAAGGTCAATATGTTGAACATACACTTTAGATTTGCAAGTCCATTCAGCAATATATATTGAGCATCTATAATCTTTAAGGCACTACTTTTAGGTAAAAAAAAAAACAGACAAGATATGTTTGTTCATGGAGCTGATGTTCTCACGGGACAAACAGGGTAATGTGATAAAAAGTATTGAGAATTCCATTAGAGAGGGTAGTAAGGGAAGACCTCTGAGGAGGCAACATTTGTGCTAAAGCCCAAATGATGAGAATTCCAGGAAATGATCCTAGCACATGCAGAAACAGAAGGATGCTCGGAGCAGTTGTGGAAGACCAAGGGGCAGGAAGAGTAGCTTCAGAAAAGGTAGCAGGGCAGCATCTGTGTGCTTCAGCGAGAGATCCTCTGCACCTAACCAGAAGTGCAAAACACAGGGCTGGGCGCAGTTGTTCATGACTATAATCCCAGCTCTTTGGGAGGCTGAGGTAGGAGGATTGCTTGAGCCCAGGAGTTCGAGACCAGCCTGGGCAACATAGGAAACCCAGTCTCTACAAAACATTAAACAATTAACTGGGCATGGTGGTGTGTGCTTGCAGTTCCAGCTACTCAGGAGGCTGAGTGGGAGGATCACCTGAGCCCAGGGAGGTTGAGGCTATAGTGAGTCATCATTGCACAACTACACTCCAACCTGGGTGACAGAGTGATATCTTGTCTCAAAAAAAAAAAAGTGTGAAAAATAAAAAGCCAATGATACCAAGAGCCGGCCAAAATATGGAATAGTTGGCACTCTCATACTTTGCTGTTGAGAACATACAGTCACTTTGGAACGCAGTTTAGCAGTTTCTTTTGGAGTTAAGTATACACACATTTGCCATACGACTCAGCAATTCTGCTCCCAAGACAAATAAAAACATGTGTCCTCAAAAGGAGCTGTAGCATAGTGTTCACAGCAACTTTTTCATAATAGCCCAAAACGACAAACAACCACAATGTCCATCAAACAGGAGAATGAATAAACAAACTGTGGTATAACCATCTAGTGGAATACAATACAGCAATAAAAAGGAACACACTACTTAATATGTGCAAAAACACGAACAAATCTCATAAAACATTACGTTGAGCAAAAGAAGCCAGATACAAAAGAGTGCATACTGTGTGACTCCATTTATATAAAATTCTAGAAAATATAAATCTAATCTATACTGATAGAAAGCAGACTGGACCAGGTAGGGATGGGCCCTTGCTTGGGCCAGGTAGGAATTGATTGCAAAAAGAAACAAACACAGCCGGTGCAGTGGCTCATGCCCGTAATCCCATCACTTTGGGAGGCTGAGGTGGGCAGATGGCTTGAGTCCGGGAAGTCAAGACCAGCTTGGGCAACATGGTGAAACTCTGTTTCTACAAAAAGAAAAAAAAGCCAGGAGTGGTGGCTCGCACCTGTAGTCCCAGCTACTTGGGAGGCTGAAGTGAGAGGATCACTTGAGTCTGGGAAGTCGAGGCTGCAATGAGCCGTGATCTCGCCACTGCACTCCAGCCTGGGCGACAGAGTAAGTCCCTGTCTCAAAAGGAAAAAAAAAAAAAGAAGGCCGGGAGCTGTGGGTCATGCTGTAATCCCAATAGTTTGGGAGGCCAAGGTGGGTGCATCACCTGAGGTCAGGAGTTCAAGACCAGCCTGGCCAACATGGTGAAACCTTGTCTCTACTAAAAATACAAAAATTAGCTGGGCTTGGTGGCGGGTGCCTGTAATCCCAGCTACTCAGGAGGCTGAGGCAGGAGAATTGCTCGAACCCGGGAGGCAGAGGCTACAGTGAGCTGAGGCCGTGCCACTGTGCTCCAGCCTGGGCAACAGAGCAAGACTCCACTTCAAAAAAAAGGAGAGGAGAGGAGAGGAGAGGAGAGGGAAAGAAAGAAAAGAAAAAGAAACAGGGAAACTTTTAGAGTGGAGGAACTAATCTATACTGTGATAGACATTACACAGGTAAACATTTGTCAAAACTCATCAAACTGTACACTTAAATGGGTGCATTTTATTGTATGTAAATTATGACCCTGTAAAGTTGATTTAAAACACACAGTGTGTGTGTGTACTTACTAGTCTGGTACATTATGTTTCTACTTCTGTCTGTTTTTTTGTTTTTGTTTTTTTGAGACAGTCTCACTCTATCACCCAGGCTGGAGTGCAGTGGTACAATCACAGTTCACTGTAACCTTGAACTCCTGGCTCATGATCCTCCTACTTAAGCCTCCCAAGTTGCTGGGACTACAGGTGCGTACAATCACACTGGGCTAATTGAAAAAAAAAAAAAAAGTAGAAACAGCATGTTCCTATGTTGCCCAGGATGGCCTCAAACTTCTGGGCTCAAGCAATCCTCCCACCTCAGCCTCCCAAAGTGCTGGGATTATAGGCATGAGCCACCACACCTGGCCTCTCTGTATTTTCTAGAAAATAGCTTGCAAATAATTGTTTGTTACCCACTCTCTTTTTCCCCTTTATCCCCTGCACCAAAGTGAATTAAGCCTGTCACCTGGAATTTCTAACTATTAAGGCCAACTCCATCATCTCAACCCTCGCCACAGAGATGTTTGTTTGTTTCCATTTTACAGGGGAATCTTAGAGAAGGCTTTTGCAGAATGGTAAGTGTCAGGAGAAAGCCCCAGAAGGGGGTAAGGAGGGTAAAGGGTGGTAGGTATCTTCCAGGGAGATACACCTGGAAGTTCAAAGAGAAGCACTGAGGCCCTTATGGTTTGCTAAGGAAGAACTAGTTGGGCCTGGCACTAGGAAAGGGCCCAGGCTCTGTTTTGTAAGCCGATTCCCTTACTACCTGCCCCTTCACAGCAAGAAGCCAGATTTGTCTACCATCCCAGCCTAGTTCTCAGAGATCTGAGGATTATCATTGCATAGCTAGATGCTGCTTTCACCCTGTCATGCAAACCACCAACAAGTATCTCCCAAGCGTGGCAACATGCAGGGTGGTAAGCTGGCTACCCTCAGGGAGATGCTGAGGCACCAGTGCCTCATCTTCTGAGACTCACTTCTGATGGCAGGAACTGGGGCTGACCCTAGAACTGAAGCTGGCCGTGTGGCCTAGGCACTCCCCAAAACTACTTAGTAAACCTTCATCACAGTTTTGCTTTCCTGTTCAGGTCCTGTGGGCACAAAGCAAAACTAATTTTATCCCAAAGCCGGGTGTGGTGGTGGGTGCCTGTAGTCCCAGCTACTCGGGAGGCTGAGGTGGGAGGATCACTTGAGCCCAGGAGGTTAAGGCTGCAGTGAGCCATGATCACGCTACCGCACTCCAGCCCAGGCGACAGTGCAAGATCTGGTCTGTTAAAAAAAAAAAAAAAGAAAAGAAGAAGAAGAAGAAGAGGAAGAGGAAGAGGAAGAAGAAGAAGAAGAAGAAGAAAGAAGAAGAAAAAGAAGAAGAAAAAGAAGAAAGAAGAAGAAGAAGAAGAAGAAGAAGAAGAAGAAGAAGAAGAAGAAGAAGAAGAAGAAGAAGAAGAAGAAGAAGAAGAAGAAGAAAAGAAAAAATCTTATAACATGAAGCCAGTATTAGTAGAGTGGGCATAAGCGGGTGGGGCAAAAAGAGGGGAGTGACTCCTTGGGGCATGTGGTGAGTGAGGAGGATGTGGCTCAGGTCAATGGGAGCCACACTTGTTGGAGGAACCTTAGGACTAGAATGAGGCAGCAGCCAAGGCCAAATCCTGTGGCCTAGAAGAGGGACAGCCCAATGGAATTTTGCCTCATTATGAAGACCGCTGGCTCCAGTGACAATATTAGCTAATGTCTACTAGGCACTTAATGAAGCTGGTGGTCTAGATGGTCTAAGGTGCCTTCACTAATTTAATCTCCAACAACAACCTTATGAGGTAGACCTACCACCCTTTGACAGTTAAGGAAATGAAGGCACAGAGGTTTTAAAAGACCTGCCCTTCTAGCAAGCAGCAGAGCTGTGACATGTGCTCTAAGTCACAGCACCTCTCAGAAGTCAGTGTAGGAGGCTGAAGCTGCTAGCTGGAGGATGGGGGCCCAAGGATCAGCAGACACTCCTGCCCTGGGGATTCTCATGTGAGCTTTTCCCAGACTTAAATGCTCAATTTGCATAAAAGGTAGCAGAGAATGTAAAAAGCAGCCACTTGTCCAAAACTGTGCAACCACCCAGAAGGGCTGTGACCTGCCTCTCCGGACTCACACCCTCACATCCTCTCTCTCCTGCCATCCTGCACCGCCTGTCCAAATACTAAGCCTTGGGGTCCAAATATTTTCTTGACTTCCTGCCCTTTTCCCTTCCCTCTGATTGTCAAAATCTGTCAAGACTCAGCCCAAATCTCACCTCTTCCAGAAATCCCTCACAGACATCCTTGATTGGAACAATTCTGTCCCCAGCCCATCCACTGAGACATGAGGCTGTTTCAAATGAGGCCTGGGGTCACTTCTCAGTGGGTCTGTCTCCCTGGGGGCATAAAACCACAGGGCTTGCTTAGTAAGGAGTTGACACCCACCCATGGTTAAGCAGGTCCTTAGGGGGTTATGAGGACATCTCTCTTCACTGACTCGAAAAATCTTAGGCGGCCAGGCACAGTGGCTCACATCTGTAATCCCAGCACTTTGGGAGGCTAAGGTGGGTGGATCACCTGAGATCAGGAGTTCAAGACCAGCCTGGCCAACATGGTGAAACCCTGTCTCTACTAAAAATACAAAAATTAGCTGGGCATGATGGTGCCTGCCTCCCGGGTTCAAGCAATTCTCCTGCCTCAACCTCCTGAGTAGCTGGGATTACAGGCGCCTGCCACCACACCAGGCTAATTTTTGTATTTTTAGTAGAGACAGGGTTTCAGGGTAATCCTGAATCCCAGCTACTCAGGAGGCTAAGGCAGGAGAATCGCTTGAAGCCGGGAGGCGGAAGTTGCATTGAGCCGAGGTCGCGCCACTGGGTCGTGCCCCGCCTGGGCGACAGAGCAAGACTCCATCTCAAAAAAAAAAAAAAAAAAAAAAAAAAAATCTTAGGCTTGGAGATTCACATAAATTCTATTTAAAAAGCAAGATGGGCTGGGCAAGATGGCTCATGCCTGTAATTCCAACGATTCAGGAGGCTGATGCAGGAGGATTACTTGAGCCCAAAAGGTCAAGGCTGCAGTGAACTGTGATCATGCCACTACCCTCCCACCTGGGCAACAAAGTGAGACTCAGAAAAAGAAAAAAAAAAAAAAAAAGGCCAGGCAGTGTCGCTAACACTTTTCTAATCCCAGCACTTTGAGAGATCGAGGTGAGCAGATCACCTGGGGTCAGGGGATCAAGACTAGCCTGGCCAACATGGTGAAACCCTGTCTCTGCTAAAAATACAAAAATTAGCCGGGCGTGGTGGCATGCGCCTGTAATCCCAGCTACTCAGGAGGCTGAGGCAGGAGAATTGCTTGAACCTGGGAGGCAGTGGTTGCAGTGAGCCAAGATGGAGACGTTGCACTTCAGCCTGGGTGATAAGAGCGAAACACTGCCTCAAAAAAAAAAAAAAAGAAAAGAAAAGAAAAAAAAGATGTATAGAATTTGACTCTCAAAATGTATTTTCTTCAAAATACTCTGTGTTCTGCTGGGTGTGGTGGCTCACGCCTGTAATCACAGCACTTTGGGAGGCCAAGGTGGGCAGATCACCTGAGGTCAGGAGTTTGAGACCAGCCTGGCCAACATGACAAAACCCCATCTCTATTAAAAATACAAAAATTAGCTGAGCATGGTGGCAGGAGCCTGTAATCACAGCTACTTGGGAGGCTGAGGCATGAGAATCACTTGAACCTGGGAGACGGAGGTTGCAGTGAGCTATCGTGCCATTGTACTCCAGCCTGGGCAACAAGAGTGAAACTCAGTCTCAAAAAAAAAAATTCTGTGTTCTATAAAAATAAAATAGCTTTGGCATGACAGCTGTCTTACATAAATGAAGGTGAGCCCTACTTCTTCATTCCATTAAATTTATTCATTAATTTTTTTAATTTGGAAAGAAAAGGCTGGAGTGTAGTCGCGCGATGTCGGCTCACTGCAACCTCCACCTCCTGGGTTCAAGCGATTCTCCTGCATTAGCCTCCCAAGTCTATAGGTGCCTGCCACCACGCCTGCGTAATTTTTGTATTTTTAGTAGAGACAGGTTTTCACCATGTTGGCCAGCCTGGTCTTGAACTCCTGACCTCAGGTAATCCACCCACCTTGGCCTCCCAAAGTGCTGGGATTACAGGTGTGAGCCACCGCTCCTGGCATTCCATTAAATTTTAATGAGTCCATTCATTTATTTATTAATTGATCAGACATTAATTGATGCCGGTTGCTCAAAGCTGTGAGTTGGCAAACACTTCTAACAGCGAGTGAGTGCAGTGGTTAAGTGCACAGCATCTTCAGCCAAACTGGCTATGAGTAAATCCCACTCCACCACTTACTAGGCATGTCACCTTAGGTCAGTTAGTTACTTCATCTCTCTGTGTATCATTTTTCCCAACTAGAAGATGGAGATGGTAATGATAGTACCTATCAAGGTTATGAGGCTTCAACAAGCTTATATATATAAGCTTGTTTATATATATGTATGTGCAAAGTAATCAAAACAGTGCCATTATTGCCAGCACTATTATAAAATGTGTTCCAACAGAGACAAAGGGGGCCCCCCTCAGTCTAGAAAGATTTGGAGGTCCTTGCTAGGTCAAGGAGGAAAGGGCATCCAGGCAGCAGGAATGGCATGTACGAAGGCTCAGAGGTGTACACCAGTACAGCAAGCTGAGGGAACCAGGAGGAATTCCATGAGGCTGGAACTTAACGTGCAGCTGGGGGCAGGCTGCGAGTTGCATGCTGTGCATGGCTGGCTGGATGTGCCATGCCAGGCATTTGGGTTTCCAATCTGATAGTAATGGGGAGCCTGTGAAGGGCTCTAAGTTACAGATGAGCCGTGTGTTTGTGGCAGATCATTCTGGCATCCATGTGGAGGATGGAGAGAGGAGGATGGTATAAATCTGAAGATGGGATCCTTCCAGCCCCTGTGCCATTAGAAGCCCTGGGAGGGAAGTGGTGAGAAACGCCAAGGCAGTGGTGGTGAGGCCTTAAGGAGGGATTGGATGGAAAGGATAGGGCAAGAATAACCCATGGGATATGAGGACTGATTGGATGAGGTAGGGGAGGGCAGAATCTAGGGTGGCCCGAAAGTTTCTGTCCTGGGCTGCCATGTGACATTAGCTACCAAGATAGGGGAGACAGGTGGGGGCAATGGCTCGCATCTGTAATCCCAGAAACTCAAGATGCCGAGGTAGGAGGATTGCTTGAGGCCAGGAGTTCGAGCCCAGCCTGGGCACTGTAGGGAGACCTTATTTCTAAAAACATTTCTAAAAATCAGCCAGGTGTGATGGCACACATCCATAGTCCTAGGTACTCAAGAGGCCAAGGTGGGAGAATCACTTAAGCCCAGGAGTCCAAGGTTGCAGTGAGCTACGATTGTGCCACTGTACTCCAGTCTGGGCAACAGAAACCCTGACTCTAAAATAAAAACAAAATAGGGAAGACAACAGGAAGATCAGGCAGGTGGCAGTGTCTGTATGCTCTGGGAGGGGTGGGCAGAGGTGATGGCCTCAGTGTGCAGCACGTTGTGTTTGAGATTCATTCTCGAGGCCGGGCGGTGGCTCACGCTTGTATCCAGCACTTGGAGGCCGAGGCGGGCGGATCACGAGATCAGGAGATCGAGACCACAGTGAAACCCGTCTCTACTAAAATACAAAAAATTAGCCGGGGGGTGGCGGGCGCTGTAGTCCAGCTACCGGAGAGGCGAGGCAGGGAATGGGTGAACCGGGAGGCGGAGCTTGCAGTGAGCCGAGATCACGCACGCACTCCAGCTGGGTGACAGAGCGAGACTCCGTCTCAAAAAAAAAAAAAAAAAAAAAAAAAAAAAAGATTCATTCTCGAGAGTTCTTCTGCCTATGTGATGTTCCCCAGTCTCTCACACCAAGACACACACACTCTTAGAAGACAGTTACCGTGTCTTATGATTTCTGTGCCACCCCTCACCCTTCCTACCTGCTCCAACCCATCCCAGGCACATGCTCTGTACTCAGTGACTGCAGATGAATTGGATTTAATGGAATCCAAGCTTCCTCCCTACCCAACTCTCGAGATCTGGTAATTGGGTCGCAAACATTACCCCCTACTTGGCTGGTCTCTGGATTTCTGCTGTGCTGCCCTGGAGGAGTCTGAGAGAAGCCACCCTTCTGTTGAAGAGGGCTAGACTGCCTGGGACCCTGCTGCCAGTCCCAAAGCTGCCACATCAACCTTGGGACTGAGCCTTCTTCCAAGACTTCCCACCTCCCCACAGGGGAGAGCATGGGCCTGGGGCAACTGCAGCAATGGGAAGAATGGACGGGCTGGAGGGAGGAGTGTGGCAGTGAGAGCAAAGACCAGCCTCGTGTTTACTGGTCTCACCAAACCTCAGCTCCTTGGAGACCTTTGTGCCTAGAAGTGATGGAATCCTTACCCCGCCCCCCCATCCCCATTCCTGCCAGGCACCCAAACAAGGTGCTGTCCCAGAGTAAACCCCCACAGCTCTTGAGCTTTCTCTCATTCCCACAGGGCCATCAGTAGGAAAAATTAATAGAAAAGACTCCAGTTGGATACAAAGCCAGAGGCAGCTGGGAACCAGCAACTGAGCCCACATTTCCCCTACAGCGTCCTCAGCTCAAGGCACGTGAGCTGGGCTTGCCTGAGAGCTGAGGGTGGAGAGGAGCCTCCTATCATGAGAGAGCGTATGAGTGTGTGTGCCTGTGTGCCCATGTGTTCATGTATGTGTGAGTGTGTGCTCCATGTGTGTTTGTGGGGCCACATGCCCATGTATGCGTCTGTGTGTATGCACGCGTGTGTCCACATCTGTGTTGCCCATTACATGCCCATGTGCATGTCTGTGTGCGCCCTGTGTGTATGTGCAGTGAATGTGCATCTGTGGCAATGCCCACCCACGGGAGGGGCAGGGGAGCTGTGGGAGCAGTGGGGGACATTTTTGCAAACTTGCTGTTGTGGGAAGGCAGGTAGGAGTGGGTCTGGATATGGTTGTGGGAACAGGAGTCATGTGTTTGTGGTGGAGGGAGGATTTCTGCCCAGGTGTTTGTGAATGAGGACTGGACGACTGAGGTGGGTGGGGTAGCTGTGCTTCTGGCTGAGGCCCCGCCGTCTCATCCTTCCTGGGGTCACCTCCCAGGGCAGCCACCTTTGCCAGAAGTGCCCAGGTTTGATGCTCCAGCCTGGGCTGGCATGGCCAGCAGAAAGCCCAATGTCTTGGAGGCCCAGCAGAAGGATGACATCAGTCTCTGACCATTGAAAAGGGGCATGTGAAGGTGTAGGGCAGGAGGAATAAGTCCCTTCAATTCCTCCAACAGTGGCTGACAAAACAGACCCCATCTCCCTGGAAGGCTGTGCGCTAGGACGGGAGGCGGCTCTGTCTCTTCTAGTAGTGGAGACCTGAATGACACCACTCTGCAGATGTCCAAGGACTGGGGAGCCTCTGGGGGCGGCATTTGAATTAGGCCATAAATGATTAGGAGAATGTCAGAGGAAGGAAGTGGGAGGGGAAAGGGGGCATTCCAGGCGGCAGAAACAACCCAAGCAAAGGCACAGAGGCGGGAAAATGCAGGGTGTGCTCGAGAGAGCCAGAGGTCCTCCACAAGCTGCCTTCCGCATGTTCATGGAAGAAAGCTGAGGCCCAGAGAGAGGAAGTGTTTCTAAGACCTAGCAGTAGAAATCAGGTCCTCTTACTCCAGGTCAGTGATTTTTGTTACCCTAAAAAGCTTGCAGGAGGGAACACCGGGGAGTCGGCTGTTGGTTTGGTTTCCTTTGCTTTCTTATCTCCACCTAGGGCTGAATCAGGGATCCCTGTTCTTTGCCTTCCTCTGCCAGCAGCTAGCTGTGTGATTCTGAATAAGTCACTTCCCCTCTTTGGGCCCCTCATCTCCAATACAAAGGAGGTATAAGGCCTGGCCTCACCTGGGAATCCCAATTCAGACTCCATAGCAAGCTAAAATGTGGCTTAGTTATCCTCCTATCCCCAGCACCTAGCAGAATCTACAGCACAACATAGGTGCTCAAATAACTGTTTTTGAATGAAGAAAGGAAGGAAAGAATGAAAAGCATCGTGACTCTTCCTTAGAACCCTACTTTGACTGCCTCAGCCTCTCCCCTCCCCAGGCAGGACAAAGGATATAGGAGTTCCAAACCTTGAAGAGGAAGGCAAGAAAAACAAATAGTCTAACTACACAGGGGCCCTAAACTCTGCCTCTGGGTAGATGCCCCTGAGAGAATGTTTCCTTGCAGCTTTGGCCTTGCTGAAACTGTGCAGTGGGGAGGGCCTGGAGGAGGGGCAGAGACATCTAGCAGAACAGGAGGCAGCTGGGCCTGAGCCACGGCTGGCCCTCCCTTTGCCCCCTCCCAACTCACAGCCTCTCTGCTCCAAGAAGTGTCCCAAGCCCTCTGGTCCCAACCCTGAGGGGTTGGGCTGGGTCTGAAACCTCCTGTTTCCCAGGCCAATGATACCTTCATTTTTTCCGGTTCCAGTAACTCCTTTTTTGAGGCCTCCTTTTCATGTTAAGAACTTTATTGCTCATTTCCCTCTTCTATGACAGCAGCTGTATTTCTTTTAACTTTGTAAAACACACACATGATCTATGGTGATAGATAGAAATCAGAATCAGTTGCCTCTGCAGTAGAGACTGACTGGAAGGGGACATGAAGGAATTTGGAGGTGGTGAAAACATCTGAAATCTTGATCTAGGTGATGGTTACATGGGCAGATATATTTGTCAAAATTCATCAGGCTGTACACTTAAGATTTGTGCATTTTACTGTATGTGGAATGTATGTACATTATACCTCATAAAGTACTGCTAGCATCTAAAAGATACACATACAGAAAAATACACGGAACGGACATGCTCAGTTTAATGAATTATTTAACCAGCGCCTGTGAAACACCACCCACAATGCCTGGTGCCCCTGTGTAGTCCACAGAGCCTGGCTATAACCAAGCAGTTTCCCAGGGACCCCAATATCCACAGACAGGGCACCTCGACTCCAGACACCATGTGCCTCTTGCTTCCCGGATTCGTGGAAACACAGAGACCAGGGATGGGGCAGAGCCCACAGGCTTTGGAACCTAGAATTTCCCATCAGTTCAACCCCAAGCTTGACTGCAACTCCCATTCTAGTGAATTGAAGGAACAGAAAACATACCATTTCCCCTTTCTGGGAGGGGGGTTTCCGTACCCGGCCTCCTCCAGTGAGTCTTGGCTGGGGGGTGGGGGTTGTCCCTAGTTAAAGTCAAGGAGAACTGTGCCTTCCCTGCATCCCTGCTAAAAATAACCCCAGGCAGTGTTGCTGCCACTGAGCAGCAGGAAGGACAGAGTCATGTTTTGCTTTAAAACTAGAAGCAGCTCGGCAGTTGGGGGCTAGGGCGGGGTGGGAGAGCAGGCTAGGGATCTGAGAACCCTGGCTGTGCTCCGTGCACCCCCACCCCCAGCTGCAGCTGGTCTTCCGGGGGTGCCTGAGAGGGGTGTGTGTATGTTAGTGCGTGCACGCGCATGTGTGGTGACAGGGCCTCCCAGCAGCAGAGCAGGAAGCCAGGGAAGGCTGGGAATGGGTGGGGAGGGGTCTCTGTCCTGATAGCTAGAGCATGCAGCTGAAGGGCCAGGCGTCACGTACTCCATGGGGTCCCTACCTCCTCTGAGAAGCATTCTGTCCCTGCAGCCCACGCCAAGCTCCCTGGGGGTCGGAGAGTCTAGCCTTCTGCAGCGTGGCTGCCTGCCCCTCGGGGGCTCCTTGCACACACAGGGCTGGGGATTGTCGCTTCGTAGTCCCTGTCTCTGTCTGGCTTCCGCTCTGCCCAAAGAGATTGTGAGGTCCTCAAGGGTGGGTGCAGTCTGGCAGCGAGGAATTTCCCTGGAAACAGGAAGTACAAGATGTGTCAATGTAGGATCCTAGCAGAGGAGTGAGAGGCTGAGTAAAGGGAAGGGAAGAGGCCCTCCTGGCTGCTCACTCTTGCTCTCTCCTCCCACCACTCCCCTGCCTGTCTCATGCATCAGAAGCCTCACATTGTTGGTCTCTCTTTCTCTGTGCATGTCTTGGGTCCCCAGCTCCTTGGAGCCACGGTCATCCTGCAGTTGGCCTCCATTTTCCAAGGTAACAATAAAGAAGAATCACCATTAATTTCACAGGTACCCCATTCCAGGCATTGTGGTGACCCTGATGTGGATGATCTCATTTAATCCTCCCAGCAAGCCTGTGATCTTGGAATGATTACAATTCCTCCCTATTTACAAATTAGGAAACTGAGGCTCAAAGTGGTGAAGTGCTAGTCTAGGATCCCACTGGTAGTACATGAAAAAGGCAAGGCTTGAAGTCATGATATGGAACACAGAGCATGTCCAAGATGACTGTCCAGGAGACAACAAGAATTTTAGGGCTGGGCGTGGTGGCTTACGCCTGTAATCCCAGCATTTTGGGAGGTTGAGGTGGGTGGATCACCTGAAGTCAGGAGTCTGAGACCAGGATGGCCAACATGGTGAAATCCAGTCTCTACTAAAAATACAAAAATTAGCCAGGCATGGTGTCAGGCGCCTGTAATCTCAGCTACCCAAGAGGCTGAGGCAGGAAAATTGCTTGAACCCGAGAGGTGGAGGTTGCAGTGAGCTGGGATCGTGCCACTGCACTCACAGCCACAGAGTGAGACTCTGTCGCCAAAAAAAAAAGAAAGAAGAAGAATTTTAGAAATTTGACCATTCCAGATAATTTAGGACACATGGTTGCTGAACTTGATTTTTTTATTAAAAAAACACACATACACACACCCCCCAAAATAGTGGCTTTTTTTTTTTTAGATGGAGTTTCGCTCTTATTGCCCAGGCCGGAGTGCAATGGCATGCTTTCGGCTTACCACAACCTCTGCCTCCCGGGTTCAAATGATTCTCCTGCCTCAGCCTCCCGAGTAGCTGGGACCACAGCCATGCGCTACCACGCCTGGCTAATTTTGTATTTTTAGTAGAGACGGGATTTCTCCATGTTGGTCAGGCTGGTCTTGAACTCCTGACCTCAGGTGATCTGCCCGCCTCGGCCTCCCAAAGTGCTGGGATTACAGGCATAAGCCACCGTGCCCAGCTGACAATAGTGGCTTTACAGCCAAAATGTGTACTCCCAGTTGTGATTTTGACCAAGAAACTAACCTTCCTGACCAAGTCTCAGTTTCCATCTCTACAAAATGGGTGTAATAATCCTTGCAGAGGATTACTGGAGAGTAGTGGATTTGACCCCAGCCTTTTTTCTAAACCTGGAAAACACAAAGCTCTTTCATGCCTTGAGGACTTTGCATGTGCTGTGCTGTTTCCTGTGCCTGAAACCCTCAGCCTCCAGATGTTCACATGACTGGTTTATTCTTGTCATCCAGGTCTCAGCTCAAACATAACCTTCCTCAGAGCAGCCTTCCCTGAGTACTCAGCAGACCCCCATCACACTCCATCGCATTCCTGTTTCATTTTCTTCTTTGCACATATCGTGATCTGAAATTTTCTTACTTATTTGTTCTGCTTGTTTTTTTATGGCCTGTCCCCTTCCCAACTGCCAAGGATATAAGTTTCTTGAAAGCTGGAACCTCTGTGGGGTTTAATGACCCATTCACGGTGCTCAGAGCAGCACCTGGCAAACATCAGAGCTTGCTAAACATTTATGAATGAATGAATGAGCTTTGGAAATAGCATTATATTTAAGTGACTAACTCTCACAGGCCTTGCTGAGGGCTGTGAATGTGGGCTAATGGGGGGATCGGAGGAGAGTGCTTTGGGCCTGGCTTTGGCCCAGGCTCAGCCCTGAAGCTCCCAGGCTGCAGGGAACCATGAGGCTGCCTGGGCTTCCGGCTGCTCCAGGGTAAAGGTCAACTCTTGCTAGAACACAAGGTTCTGCACCATCTGGGCTTGCCTGCCTCTGGCCTCATCTCCCCGGGCTCTCCAACCTGCACTCCATGTCCAGCCAGACCAAACAACTCCCAGTGCCCACCAGAGAACACCGGGCTGCTTCACGCCTGTGTGCTTTTATACACACTGTTCCTTCTACCTGGAACGCCCTGCACCCTTGCTCTGCCTGGCCAATTCCTCTCTCCCTGAACCTTCTGCTCTGGCCACACCCAGTCCCCAACTTCCCAAGATATTATAATGATCTGTTTTTGTGCATTTTCCCAAGTAAACCAGGGACTCAGACTTCCCAAGTAGCCCATAGGAGGGCAGCGACCAGGTTTTTTGTCCCCAGTTTGTAGCACAATACTTGACACACACACACAGTAGGTGCTTAATCAATGCTCAGGTATGGCCGGGCGCGGTGGCTCACACCTGTAATCCCAGCACTTTGGGAGGCAAAGGCGGGTGGATCATGAGATCAGGAGATTGAGACCATCCTGGCCAACACAGTGAAACGCCGTCTCTACTAAAAATACAAAAAATTAGCCGGGCGTGGTGGCGGGGGGCCTGTAATCCCAGCTACTTGAGAGGCTGAGGCAGGAGAATTGCTTGAATCCGGGAGGCGGAGGTTGCAGTGAGCTGAGATCACACCACTGCACTCCAGCCTGGGCGACAGAGCGAGACTCTGTCTCAAAAAATAAATAAAATAAAATAAGAATAAATAAATAAATGCTCAGGCACAGGTGTAGGACTTTGGTTCCCAGGGCATTAACTCAATTCCTGGGACACACAGTAGGTGCTCCATAAGTGCCCACTGGATTAACAAGGCTGAGCAATCTGACACTGGCAGAAGCTTGGGGGCAAGGTGAGGCATAGGGCGTGGGGGTAGGAACAAATGGAAGATGCTTCCTGGGAAACAGGATGGTGTCAGAGGGAAGAAGGCAGAAGGGATCTTGGGAAAATTCCCAGAAGACTGGAAATACAAAAAGCAAAAATAAAAAGTAAACACCAATAGATGGAGGTAAACAGGACTCTCAGTGAACAAGGAGAGAAATTCAGAACGAAAGATAAAGAAGAATGAACTCAGAGAAAGAAGAAGGTCAGAAAGACAAAATGTGCCCATGAGAGCCATAGAGGACAGATTGCCAGAGACCAGGACAGACCAACTAAATACATTACGTCTGGGGTCCCTGCTTCATCCCCTGGGGGTAGGCAGATAATGTTGGCACGGGCAGTGTGGTGCTGTGGTCCCTTCCTTGGGTGATAGGGCTGAGTGAAAGCCCACACATCATCAGGACATCTTGGAAAACTTTTCCTCTCTTAGCTCAGGAGAGGCCCTGTGATAGGAAACAAAGCACCCCAGACAGCAACTACAAACCTAGTTTCTTGTCCTTAGGCAAGAAACTTAGCTGCTCTTGCCTCAGTTTTCCCAGCAGGAAAGCGGGTCTGATTATTACTTTAGAGGCATATTAAGATCATACTGAGTTAAGGCAGGTACATTAAATGTACACAGCCTGATACAAATGCCAGGGATTGACATAACGGTGGTGCTTTCTCCCAAAGGCCTGCTGTGAACGGGTCCTAAGAGAGGCCGTGTCACTGTCACTGGGTGCTGCAGACAGACCTGACTTCAGAGCCCTGGAACCCAGGCTCAGCCCCTGGTTTTTGGATCCCAGAGCCAAATCAATACAACCAGGAAGTTTATTCCTGGGTGAAGAGTGAGGGGCAGCAGGCATGCCAGCCAGCCAAGAGACACACGGAGCCCACAGCCAGCAGGCCTGACTGTCCAACTCCACTGCTGAGACTGTCCTCTGGGGCCTTGCTAGCATCCAGATTTCAGCCTGTCAAATGGGCTAAAAACAATTTTCTAGCTGTCAGATCACACCTCAAGGCGTGTAGGAGCTCCAAGGAGGCAGAGTTCTCCTTCATTTGAAGGGGGAAGGGAGTAAGACTCTGAGGCTTGAGAAATGGAGGATTTGCATTTTAGGTACATAATCTGAGCAATCTCGAAGACTATTTTGAAGTGCTGGCTTTGGCCAGGTGTGATGGTTCACACCTGTAATCCCAGCTACTTGGGACCTTTACTCAGGAGGCTGAGGTGGGAGGATTGCTTGAGCCCCAGAGGTTGAGGTGGCAGTGAGCCATGATCTCCCCACTGTACTCCGGCTTGGGCAACAGGGTGAGACCTTGTCTCAGAAAAAGAAAAAAAAAGGTGCTGGCTTTGATGTCAGACAGACCCGAGTGTGAATCTCAGCTGAGCTCTGTCGTTTTTCTGAGCCTCAGTTTCCTTAACTGTCGAAGACGGCTAACAATAGCACCCACACCCCAGAACTGTTGTGAGGAGTAAATGAGATCCTGTAAATAAAGACCTGAACCTCAACCTTGGGTCTAGTAGTGAGTGTCCTGCGCCACAGTCTTTGGGTTCCAAACGCTGTTCGGGGTTGGTGTGCAGAGATAGTTCTCCATATAAGCAATCGAGATTAGCCATCAATGCGAATAATAATATCCCATCCTCCTGGGGGAGGAAGGCCAGATCATAAACGTATTGATTTCTCACTATCTAAGCCACTTTGAGGAGATTAAACTGGTCACAACTCAGAAAATCATTGAGAAATCATCAAGTGTCAAATTCCCTTAGGAATGTGTGACTCCTGGGGGTGAGAGGATGGGTAATAGAGGCATATGCCCCCCTCCCTGCCGCCAGGCCCCCACCTCTGCCTCTGTTCTCTGTGACTGACAAAGAAGGATCTGTGATTACCAGGTCTGCTTAGCTTTTGAAGGCAACTTACATAGTGCTGTCACATGTCTAGCTGGGCTTGGGAATATTGCTAAAATGCTTGGGAAACAAGGCTGGCAAGGGGAGAGGGATCAGCCTCAAGGGTCCAGAGAAACTCCAGACCTGGTGTGGAGACTCCATAGCTTTAGAGGCAGTTTCAAGGCTGGGTGATGGGAGAGAGAAAGGACCGGGGGCTTCACCCTTCTGGAGTCTAACTTCTCCAGGGTCTCTCTGCACCCCGCCCTCCCACCCCCAGCAAGAGTTTAGAAACTAAAGACTGGGAGTGGGAAGCAGGAGACTCATTTCCTGATCCATGGGGTGTTGGGGAGCCCAAGTGGAAGATGGGGAGATGAGAGCAGGGGTAACTGACAGCAGGATGCCACAGCTAAAGAAGGAAGTATAAATATAAAGCAGCCAGTGTAGGACTGGACAGAGGCCATATGAAACACACGGTACATTCCGGCCCCAGCGTAACAAACTGTACCAGCCTTTTTGAGAGCTGTGAGCACTAAAAAGGGGAGGGAAGAGAGCAGAGGTTCCTTCGAGATTGGCCCTGCCTCCTCCTCCCCCACTTCTCCCACAGCTCGGGGCACCGCAGGGAAAGTCCTGATGTTCCTTTTGCAACCACAGGAAACCTACCATCCCTGCTCACACTCTGTACCCTATTCCCCTCAGCAGCTCCAGACTGGGAGGGGGCAATGAGTGTGTATGCATGGGGGTGTTTGGGGGAATGTAGGGTGCAGACAGCCCCAGCAGCCCAGGTGACACCCGGAAAGGCGGCAAGCATCACTTGGATACCAACTGGAAGTCACAGCCTGTAAGGGCTGCAACGGAGGTACAGATGACGGTGAGGAAGTGCCTTGTCCAAGGTCACACAGGCAGTTGTTCACCAGGGTGGGACCAGAGTGCATCCAAAACTAGGCAGTGCTGGGCAGCTCTCTTGGGTGTCGTATGTAGGAGTGGCAGGCCAGAGAACAGGCAGTGCCCAGGCACTGAGAGTGGGGAGCCCAGATCCAAGGCTGCCTCTATGCTCTCTCTGGTTGGCTTTGGGAAGGCGGGCCTGGCTTGGGCACTGTCCCCTCCAAGCCTCCCAATCCTATCCCCCCAACCTTAAATATTAGAGATAATGCATGTGAAGTGCCTAGCGTGGAGGTTATTTTGTGGTGATGTCAAGCAGAATGAGTCACGTCCACCCCTCCCGTCTCCTCCTCCTCCACACACACACACACACACACACACACACACACACACACACACAGCTCAAGGCCTAGAACCTCCTGGGATCTTTCTCCCATATCACCACCTTCTTTCTTTTGAGTCCCTATAGCTATTACACACATTTGGTACTCACCACCTGCTGGCTTGGGTTATTATTTAACCTAACATCCAGTGTGTTTGTCTCTTCAATTGCCCAAGGGGAGGATATCATTTCAATACACCCAATATTTATTGAACATGAACTCCGGTGCCAAGCCCGGCCTGTGGCGGATGAGTTGGAATGGTGGCAGGAGGCGGGGGCAGTGGAGGAGAGGGCTCAAAGAAGAAGCAGACTTTGTTTCTGCCTCAAGGACTTTCTAATCTGGTTAGAAGAACAGGATTAGTAAACAGATCTCTAGAATATGAGACAGGCCACACGCTGTGCCGTGAGAAAGGTACAAACTGAGTGTGCTGGGCGTTCAGAGGAGACAGGAATCAGATTTGGCTGGCACTGTTTCAAGGAAGCTTTATGAGCTGGAGCAGCAGAGATGGGTAGACAGGGAGGACGGGCACTCCTGGCATGAGAAATGGCACAGCAAACTGTGGAGGTGGGAAGGAAGGAGAACAAAGGACTTCAGGACTGTGTCTTAACCTCGTGGTGACATTCTTTAGCAGGACCCAATACAGAGCCTTCCACACGGTGGACGTGCTATATAAATGCTTTGTTCTCTCCTTAGTTTGGAGAGGGTGGGATCTTTAGGACCAGCACTTAGTGATGTCTTTCCACAGAAGGATGGGTAAGGAGAAAACGTGGCTCTGAATAAACCAGGTGTTTGGAGCTAAACACACGGAAGGGTCAGATTCCAGGGGCAGTTTGGGGTCGTCTTCCTTGGCCTTGCCCTTCTTCCACCCTGTCGTCCACACCCACCCGCCAGTGTCTGGGCTCTCCCTGCTCCCGGCGTCCTGCCAGGGATTTCCCAAACCGTCCAAAAGTGCTGGGCTTGGTTTGCCAGCCCCGGGAATCCCTGGAGTCTCCGTGTTCCAGGCTTCTGTGAAGGATCAGGGAAGGGGGGCTAGGAAAGGGGAGGGTCCTCCTGGGGATTGCTTGAATTGGCCCCCTCAACACGGGCTTCCGTTGTCACGTGACTGCGTCCCAGGTCTCGCAAGTCTGGGGCTGGCGAGCTCCAGCTATCCTCCTCCTGCCTGCTGGACTGAGCGCTGGAGAAGCACGGACTGGGCGCTGGCGGCAGCCTGGGTGGCTCCTTCTGCTCGTAGAGCTCCCCACACCTGCTCCCTCCCCCAGCTGTGCTAATCCAGGCGCCACCCAAGCCTGGGGTACCCAAGCAGGAGCAAATGGGGGATGGCTAGGTCTGGGTGCTCCAAGGCCGGTGAGTGGGCAGGGCTGCGGGGCCCACGCGCGCCCCGGAGGTTGCTCGCCAACCCCTGCCCCAGCGTGCAATCGCATGGTTGCGGCGGCCGGGAAGCTGCGCGCCGAGCGCAAGCCGCGAGCACAAACAGGGCGAGGAGGCTGGTGTGAGCGCCTGGGCCCGCTGCCAGCGCGCCGGAGCTGGAACACAATGTCCCGAGCGGGCGGGCGGGCGGGCGAGCGCGAGCGAGAACAGCCTGACTCAGCAGCTGGGTAAGTGGGTGTGCTCGCTCACCAGATCAACCGCTCTTGCAGCCTGCGGTCAGCGACGACCCGGCACTCGGCGGCTCCCTGGAACGGGAGGGGCGAGCATACGGCCCGCTCCTCTGCTCGCGCCCCAGCCTGCCGCGCGGGACCTCCACGTGGCCGGTTTGCGCATCCCTCTGCCTTCTCGCCCCTCTATTAAAGCGTCTCCCAGCCCCCAACCTGAGCGCAGCAGACTCTGCCCACCTGGGAGGAGCACTCTCCTCACCCCACCCGACAGGTGTGGCCAGGCACACAGCTGCTGTGTACATGTCCTGTTTTCCCCAAACCTCACCCCTCTGGGACGCCTCGGAAGGTCTTGGCATGGGGGATGTAACTCTTAGTTGCAAACAGAGGTAGGAGTTTGTTCTGGGGTAGTGGTGGAGCAGGGAGCCGAGGAAGAGGATCCTAGGAGAAAAGTGGGACGTAGGGCAAGAGGATCTCCCCTATCTCTGTCCTCAGCTGACCCAGAGTTCAGAGTCTCTTCCTGCCCCCTCCCCTCAAAATCACTAGGCCCCTGAAGATTTCCTCCGCGGAGGGAGGGAGAGGCAGGTGGTGTGGTGTCAAAACACACAGAGACCCTGCTTTTCTGCCCCCACCCCCAAACCACAATAAAGACCCAGGAATCCTGCCACCTAGCCACAAAGCTCCTCCTTCCCCCTCTATGCAGGGGAAATGGGGTCCCATTTGGAGTCCCCACTGGGGACTTAGGCTGTCTCCTGGTGTCTTGTGGGGCCATTGGGAGGATGACAGCAGCCCAGAGCAGGGTTCTTCCTGGGGGTGGGGACCTGTCTCACGTCCCAGCTTCCTGGGGTGCCTGCGCAGTGCCCCGAGGGATGCTTTGTGCCTGGAGAGTGCCAGGGCAGGCGGGGAGGAGTGGTTCCGGGAAAGGCCCTGGCAGGCAGCATAGGCCTGGGCTCCAGGGCCTTTGAGAGTGGGCCTAGGGGAGGGACCTCAGGCTGCTGAAGTGCCTCACCTGGGCCTCCTGCCATCTGATGGCATCTCTGGCACCCTCTGTGGCTAAAGATGCCAACACAGGCCTGGGCCGTGGACCCCCTTCCCATACATACATCACACTTCCCACACAGGCTCTTACCCAGCCAATGCACACTGCATCTCCCAGTCAGGAGGCACCTTCACTGCCATCTACTCCCACCCTCTTCCTGATGCTTGAAATTTGTCCGTGATCCCAGGTCAGTGATTGCTCGAGGCTGTGACAGGGACACTCTTAGACATCAGCCCACTGCTCTTCTGGACTTCCCTATCTCCAAGTCCAGTCACATACAGGACACCTGCCCTTACATGGCCTAGAAGTGACCGAACTCATATTCATGCCCATCACACCAGCTCCTCCCCATTGCCCACCATGACCCTCCCAGTCCTGAAACTCACTGCAAAGGTAGATTAATTTTTAACTGCTTTCTCTCCTTCACCATCCTTATGTCTGATCTCTTATCAAATTCTTCCCTTTGTTGCTTTTATTTCAAAAGATATTGTTTGTTCATTACTTTTCTCCTTCACCCTTTCCCCTCCAGCCCCATAGATTCCACCTTTGGCCCAAATTCTCACAGCAGCTGCCACACTGTCCTTTCTTTTTCCTTCCTCCTACACGCCCTGCTGGAATAATCTTTCTCAAACATCATTTATTGTGTATGTTATCAACTCTAGACTCCTCAACCAAGCACAGTGAGTACACTAGCTAACCTGTGTACTCTCTGTGATGAGACCTGAGTTCATTCATGGCATGTCCAGGCCACGGGGTTTAGTGCAGTGCCTCCTGCACAGCAGGAGGGCAGCAAATGTTCCTCAAGTGACCCATTCATTTGGTGGTGTTCCCTTTCCATCCTTCTGATTCTCTCTCCTGCCTTGGTCTCCCCAGTCCCATCAAGCCTATTGGCTTACTGATGCTCACTGGGGCCCTTTTGTTTGAAGTGCCACTATTTTTCATTTCCCCAAAATCTTCGGGGGGCGGGTGGTGGCTGGTGGGGAAGGGAGAGGCTGACATCCAAGTTAATATCAGGGAGGTTGTGGCAAATACCAACTGCAAAACCTTGGGTGCAGAGTAGAATGAGGGCAGATGCCTGCTCAGTAAGAGAACAAAACCACAGAGGAGGGCAGAAGGTGGAAAGGAAAGGAGAGTGGCGTAACTAGTGGCTTCCCTCTGAGCCTGTGAGTTGCTTTTAATCTTTTCTTTTTCTTTTTTTTTTTTTTTGAGATGGAGTCTTGCGCTGTCGCCCAGGCTGGAGTGCAGTGGGGCAATCTCGGCTCACTGCAACCTCTGCCTCCCCGGTTCAAGCAGTTCTCCTGTCTCAGCCTCCCGAGTAGCTGGGACTACAGTTGAACGCCACCATGCCTGGCTAATTTTTGCATTTTAGTAGAGACAGGGTTTCACCATATTGGTTAGGCTGGTCTTGAATGCCTGACCTCAGGTGATCCACCTGCCTCAGCCTCCCAAAGTGCTGGGATTACAGGCGTGAGCCACCGCGCCCCACCTAATCTTTTCTATATTTTATTGCTTAGTTATGTACTGCGGTATTTTAAGCCCTTTCTCCCATAGGCTGTAGGCTCCTTAATGTCAGGGACAGTGTCTTTTATTTATTTGATATCATCTACTTATTTTGAGAAGTGGGCATGAAATACTTTGGAGGGCACATAAAACTTGGGTCTGGATCCTGGTTCCAACACTTAGCTGTTTGGCCCTGGGTAAGTCTCTTAACCTCCCTGAGCCAGTTTCTTCGTCTGCAAAAGTCGCTAGTGACACTTGTTTTGCAGAATGAGGGGCAAAAATTACAGAGAATACAAAGCACCAGGAAAGTGCCTGTTGTACTCAATAGTTTATATTCCTTCCCCGTATGGTTGGAGCTTTTCCTGAATTGGGAGGAAGGTGTTCCTTAACTACTGCCCATACTGGGACACTTTAAACTTGAAAAGGGGCACTGTTAATAATTACGTCCGTTCCAGGGACACAGAGCCACCCTACCCTAGTTCACAACAACTGGCAGGGTTCGGATAGCACGCAATACCCCAGTGCCTAAGCACAGCCCCAAGCATAACGCTCAATAAATGCCTGTTGAATCAACGAGCGAACAGAAGCTGACCCTCACTCCGTTTTTTGGACATCGAGTGAAGCAAATTGAAAAGCCCCCCCCCGCCGCTGCGCCCCCACCCCCACCCCGTCCCAGAGCCACCGGCAGCCTCAATTCCCTGAGGTCTGCCCTTCTCTAGCCCACCGTCCCGCCCCCGGTTGCCTTGACATCAGTGACGTCGACGAGGGGCGTGGCCTATCTCCATCCTCTCCTGGTGCCCTGGGCCCCTCCGCATCCGAACCTAGGGGGGAGGACGAGGTTGGTGGCCTTTGACCCTACTCGCCTCCCGCCGGGCCAGCATCTAACTAAGCCCGCCTGGCCTCCTTTCTCGGGCGCGCAGTTGTCTCGAGTGTGGCTACCCACCTCCACCTCCACCCCCACCCTCACCCGGGTGAACTAGCGGGGGTTCTAGAGAGTGCCGGATCCCACTGAGCCCTCTCCAACAGCTGCGGGCCACAAGATCCTGAGAACCTGGGCCCAGCGCTTAGCCCAGGCCCGCCCCTTCCCGGGAAGCCCCCTCGCTCCGCGTCCTGGGGGGCGGGCGGGAAGGATGGGACCCCCGCCCAGGAGGCGCGCAGGCGCCGCCGAGCGCGGGAGAGAAAGAGTTAAACTAGGTGCCGGCGCCGGGCGCGGCGGGAGTGGGGGAGGGGAGCGAAGAGAAAGTGAGAGCGGGGGCGGAGCGGGGACGGGAGCGAAAGAACATCCTGTGCCCGTCGCCGGATGCGCGCGGGGGGAGGAGGTAGTCCGGGGAGGGAGAGCAAGAAGGGGGGAGGCCCGGGACGGGGAAAGGCGCGGCCTCCTTCCCCCCCGCAACCTCCTCCTCTGGGGGCGCTGGCCCCCTCTGCTCCCCGCGCCTTAGGCTGAGCTACCCGGAGGCCCCAGGATCTGGTTCCTGGGCAGGAGTAAGCGCTAGCTGGGGAGATGATCTCGGAGAGTATGGGATCCACGTCAAGACAGGGGCGGCCCCCAGCCTTTCATCTCTTGGCTTTCTGCAAGGGAAGCTCGCACGTGTTGAGCGTCCCCTGTGCACCGAAAGTACACACATTATCTCAGTCAGTCCTGACAGCGGCACTTCCAGGCAGTAGACAGGAATTCATAGACTCGCGTTCTAGAGGAGGAAACAGACTCAGATTATGGAATTTGTCCAAACCCCACACTGTTGGGATGTGAATGCAAGGCTGTCAGACTGCAAAGGGCTTTTCACTGGAGTTTTAGGGTAGGGTAATTTCCCCTTAGCTTCTATGCGCACAAGTGCTGGGCCGCTGCAGCGTCACCCTCGGGAATGGCGGTGTCTTTCCGTAGAGGACCCCCAACAGCATCTGTCTGGAGCTTCTGTCATTAACTAGGCTCAAACAACCATTGCCAGGACTGGTAAAGAGAATGAGGAAGGGGCCTTAGGATTCCACAGGTAGTTGGATGGTTCTTAGGAACACAGTTTAGGGGAATGTGTTGCAGGGCTCCGGTTCCTCATTTAGGTATTTGTGGGGGGCTTCAAAGATGGCTCCAGAGTCACTCAAAGCAGTTACATGGATTACAGGAGTTGGGATTGATTCACTTTTAGAAGACCAGGGAGGCCTGGTGTGGTGGCTTAAGCCTGTAATCCCAGCACTTTGAGAGGCCGAGGCAGGCGGATCACCTGAAGGCAGGAGTTCGAGACCAGCCTGGCCGAAATGGTGAAATCCAGCCTACTAAAAATACAAAAATTAGCCGGGCGTGGTGGTGCGCGCCTGTAGTTCCAGCTACTTGGTAAACTGAGGCACAAGAATTGCTTGAACCTGGGAGACAGAGGTTGCAGTGAGCCGAGATAGTGCCACTGCACTCCAGCCCGGGCGACAGAGCCAGACTCCGTCTCAAAAAAAAAAAAGAGAGAGAGAGGAAAAAAAAAAGACGACCAGCGTGAGAGGTAGTGGGTAAGTGGAAGGAAGGGCTGACTCATGTACTTTTCAGGCTGGGATGCGTTGAGGGCTACCATCTGTGTTCTCACTGCCTGCCCACACCCCACATGTTGTCCAGGTGAAACCCGCGGAGATAATTAGGATTATAGTAAACATTTGTTGAGCTGTGTGCTGGGCACTGTTCCAAGTGCTTTACTTAATCCTCACAAACAATCCCATAAAGTAAGTCTTATTGTTTCTATTTTACAGGTGGGGAAAATGAGGCATAAGGAGATCACAAAGCTAAGTCCGTGACTAAACTGGTTTGTTTGTTTTGAGACGGAGTCTCGCTTTGTCGCCAGGCTGGAGTGCAGTGGTGCGATCTCGGTTCACTGCAACCTTCCCCTCCCGGGTTCAAGCAATTCTGCCTCAGCCTCCTGAGTAGCTGGGATTACAGATGCACACCACCACGCCCAGCTAATTTTTGTATTTTTTAGTAGAGACGGAGTTTCCCCATGTTGGCCAGGCTGGCCACTCTGACCTTGTAATCTGCCCGTCTGGGCCTCCCAAAGTGCTGGGTTTACAGGCGTGAGCCACCGCACCCAGTCCTGAACTGGTTTTGAACCCTGGCTAGAACCCATACTTACTTACTAAACTCAAATGTACTTAACACGATGAGAACATCGGCCTTGAAGGTAAAAATGCTGGCATAGATGGCAAAGAGGTGTGTGCTTGGGCAGCTCATGTCCTTTTCCTGGGTAAGGCAGGTAAATAACTCACAGCTGGCTGTGTGTATTTTGGCTCTCAGACTTCTTTTTAACCAGTGGTTCCAGATTTCTGGATTTGACAGAAAAACAAAGCGAGAAAACAAGTGAAAGCCAGGTTCCCAAAAAGAGTTGCAGCTTTAAATTTATGCTCCCTAAGGGCATGCAGAACATACCTACCATCTATTATCACCATCATTAAAGAAAATACTTCTGTTTTTTTGAGACAGGGTCTGGCTCTGTCACCCAGGCTGGAGTGCAGTGGCATGATCTCGGCTCACTGCAACCTCTGCCTCCCAGGTTCAGGCAATCCTACCGCCTCAGCCTCCAGAGTAGCTGGGACTACAGGCACGCACCAGCACGCTGAGCTAATTTTTGTATTTTTTGTAGAGGCGGGGGTTTTGCTTGAGCCCAGGCCAGGCTCGAACTCCTGGGCTCAAGCAATCCACTCGCCTCAGCCTCCCAAAGTGCTGAGACTGCAAGTGTGAGCCACCACACCTGACCTAAGAAAATACATTTTAATTCTCAAAATAGGAATGACATCATCTGAATCTGTTAGTCCCAGCCAGGTGCGGTGGCTCGTGCCTATAATTCCAGCACTTTGGGAGGCCAAGGCAGATGGATTGCCTGAGCTCAGGTGTTTGAGACCAGACTGGGCAACATGGCAAAACCCTGTCTCTACCAAAAATACAAAAAATTAGCCCAGTGTGGTGGTGCATGCCTGTAGTCCCAGCTACTTGGGAGGCTGAGGCAAGAGGATTGCTTAAGACTGGGAGGCAGAGGTTGCAGTGAGCCAAGATTGCACCACTGCGCTCCAATCTGGGTGACAGAGTGAGACCCCGTCTCAAAAAAAGAAAAAAAAAAAAAAAGAAAACAATTATTCCCAAGTAAAGATGGTCAATGGACTTTATGCCAACAAATAGACATTCCTTTGTCTTTAATTTTTTTGTTGTATTGTGGACTAGTAAAAATGTCACTCTAGGAATGACTCTGCCTCTAATCTCTGAATCATTTGAAGGCAGAACCAGAAGAAATGGGCCTTAGGTGTGGCAGGAGGGAGTTAGGTTGCAGCCAAGAAAGAACAGTTTTTGGAGGTCTTTAAAGAACAGGTGAGCCTTACATGTGCTTAGGAAGTGAGGGTTGCAGAATCAGCTCCGTGGGATGGAGGGGCCAGTAACTCTGGGTCCCACCCTGTAGAAAGGCAGAGCAAGGACCTTGTCTTGAGGGATTTATTCTCAGATCCACCAAAGTAGGCTTGGAACCTAAATGACAGTTCCCATCAGGCAGCTGTTTTCTGCCCAGAGTTCAGTGGAGATGCGATGGGGTTGCATGGCAGTGGGGAGGCTTCCATGGGCTTCTACTCACCCCTTACCACGGGGAGTTCATGTAGTCACTCACCTTGGGGCTGAATAGAGTGCCAGGAATGACCCTTGAGGAGGGCTGGGGACAGGAAGAGAATGGCCACTCAGGAGTGTTGCTTATTCCCTGCCTGCTGCCTAGGGTGTACTGGGCCAAGGCTCTGGAGTGGGCAGGCCTGGCTGGCCACAGCATCATTGGAGATGCTGTTTCCCTACCTCCTTCCATCCTGGGTGCAGCCCAGGACCCAGAGCCTTTTGTCCCAGTTCTCCCAAAAAGGGCTCAGGGCCAGGTAGGTGAACACCTGTTCTGGTGCAGCATGCTCAGCACTGGCTGTGGGCGTGGCCCTAGTTTGGTGCTGGCCACTTGCCTGTTCTGCAACAGAGAGTGGGGTCAGAAGCTGTGGGGAGAGCCTGGTGGGGAAGAGGGAAGGGTCTGGTCTCACCTGCCCCATCCTAGTGGTGGGGATCAAGGCCTCCACAGGTGGGCTCACATCCTCTGGGGTGGTGGCATCTTCTGACTCCACAGGACCTCACAAGCCTCATTGTACCTCTGGGGAGGCTGAGAAGTGGTACTTCCAAATTTAGCTGAAAGGCACAGACTTACCCACATTTTAATCCTGGAGTTTTAGAATGGTAAATCTGAATCCCTTTAGGTTACAAATGCAGAAACAGACTAAGGCAAAGGCGATCCCTTTCTCCTCCAAGGTCACTCTGGTTAGATGGGTCTAGAGCCCGTTACTAGATGCTGTCATTGTTCTGCCCCCAAGTCCTTAAAGAATGGCAGAACATGACTTAAACCACCTGCTAAGTACGAGATTCTATGCTGGAGATGCAAAGGTAGCTGTCCTCAAGAGCTTTTTGTCAAACAGGTAAACTTCAGGGCAACACGCAGATGCTGGAAAAGGGTGGATTTGCCTCAGAGTCTGTGCATGCTTTCTAAGATGCTCCCCTCCTTTTCATCCTCTGATGTGGGGAGGGAACCCTACCTGAAGAAACACCCCAAGGCCCAGGGGTAGATCTAGGGTGGAGAGATCACAGATGGGAGGGCCTGGAAAGAAAAGGAACAGGGTTGTCAATGAGCATACCCCAAACACCCCTCCCAGAAATACCCTAAGGCCCCAGCCCGGAAATGGACCTCTGCTGCCCTCTAATGGTGGAAAGACAGCCTCTGGAGCTACCTGCTGGGGTCTCCCCTTAAAGAAGAGTGGATGCGAAGGACCCTTCTGCTCTCTCCCGTTTTATTCCCCTGCCGTCTTATGCTTCATCTCCTGTGGTCTCTAAAGCAGAACCTTCTCTTTTTTTTTTTGAAATGGAGTCTTGCACTGTCGCTTAGGCTGGAGTACAGTGGCGTGTCAGCTCACTGCAACCTCAGCGTCCCAGGCTCAAGCAATTATCCTGCCTCAGTCTCCTGAGTAGCTGGGATTACATGTGTGCGCCACGATGCCTGGCTACTTTTTTTGTATTTTTAGTGGAGACGAGGTTTCACCATATTGGCCAGGCTGGTCTCAAACTCCTGACCTCAAGTGACCTGCCCGCCTCGGCCTCCCAAAGTGCTGGGATTACAGGTGTGGGCCACTGTGCCTGGCCCCATCTGTTCTCAAGCACTCCTGGCTGCCCCATTTCCTGACCACTGCCCTCCATCCCATTATCTCCCCAGTTTCCTTTGTTGCCTGGGTTCCAATTCTGGTATCCTGGTTCCTGACCCTGCCAGAGTTCTGGTTCTGGAAGGCCTCCCACAGGTGCCTTGGGCCTAGCTCTCACCTGGGCCCAGGGCAACGCTGAAGACATGGGCAAGAGCATCCCCCAATACCTGGGGCAACTGGACATCCGCAAAAGTGTAGTCAGCCTGGCCACAGGCGCCGGAGCGATCTACCTGCTCTACAAGGCCATCAAGGCCGGCATAAAATGCAAACCACCACTCTATAGCAACTCACCCATCTGCATCGCCCGTGAGTGTCCGGGCCCTGGGGAGAGGGCTCTGCCCCAGGAGGCACCTGCTCCCGAGGCCTCTGCTGTGGGAGGGCCCAAAGGTGATGCCTCCAAGTTCCTCTTTCCTTTGTCTTTCTCTTCTCCATCTTCCTCAAGCCCACCCTGCAGCGCCCTAGGCAAGGCCCTGCCAGAGATGCTAGCTCAGGGTCCCTGAATCTCACTCAAGTGGATCCTCAGACTCATCCGGCAGGTCTCCAAATACTACATTTCCTCTGGCTCCCAGGATTCCACTTCTTGGAAACTTGGTGTCAGCAGCTCCCCCCATCCCTTTTCTGCCCTAGGGACGTGAGGCTTTAAGGAAAGGGAAAATTGGAGGACTTACTATATGCCCAGAGCTTCCACTAGTCCACATGTTCTTTTGTGCAGAGTAGGAAAATGAGCCCCTTCTGCAAGACTCTTTATTGCCATCTGCTGGAATATCGTTGCCATATACTGGTTATGATGAAATACTACTTGTTACCGCCATAGGCCAGACAGTTGTTAGAGTAAATGGACAAATCTATGATGGTACGTTATGGACAATACAACATTAGATAGGGTGCCCTTGTGCAGTAAACATTCGTTCAACTGTACATGGTGGTCCTGCATATGGTGAGAAGGCTTCTCCAAAAAGGCAAGGCAGCCTTGTCCCCAAGTCCCTGTCCCCTACTTCCCAACCCCATTCTTTCAACGCTTCTGAGTCCACAGCCTGAACTGGGCTGGGTGGCTGTCTAGGCCTGGCAGTCGAGCGAGAGCGGCACGGGCGGGACTCAGGTGAGCTCCGGAGGCTCCTCAACTCTTTGGAGTGCAAACAGGATGAGTACGCCAAGAGCATGATCCTGCACAGTATCACTCGCTGTGTGTACTTGCTGGAGGCTGAGGTGAGGGAAGGGAAGCAGGAGGTCCCCACTAGCCGGCCTGGCCCCTGGGGGTTACGGCCGATCCCTGCCCCTGGAATGGCCAGACTATATCCTGGGACCTCTCTCTGGCTGATAGCAGGAGGGGTGTGCAGAGGGATCTTGGTGACGTGGGGGGCAGTGGGCCCAGAACACCCGCTTCTCCTGCCTCTTCCATCTCTCCCCACATACTCCAGGCCTCTGCTTGTACTACGGATGACATCGTGTTACTGGGCTACATGCTGGATGACAAGGACAACAGTGTCAAAACCCAAGCTCTGAATACACTTAAAGCTTTCTCTGGCATCAGAAAATTCAGGCTCAAAATCCAGGTGAGCCCAGGGATGCGTGGTGGGGCACGCAGGGTGTCTATAGTCCTTAAGTCCTTTAATTACCATAGGATAAATGGTCATGTTCCAGAATTTTGTTTGGGTGTGAATTTGTAACCCAGAAATAAGTGGGAAAACGGTGGTCAGATTCCCAGCAGGGTCATGAAGGCCTTTGAATTTCAGGATGAAATGGAATTGAGGCACTAGTGGTATCTCTCAACCCCAAATAGAAGGACCCTCACTGTCTTACAAGCTCCCTGCCACTGCCACGTTTTTTCTGACACCAATTCCCAACACTGGCTGGGTGTTCAACAATTCAATTCAGTTCAGACACTATCCATAGTTAGGGGAGACCTCACAGGTTAAGGGCTGAGTCTGCCAAGAATTCCCCCCAACTTCAGGTACCAATCATAGGTCTGACTTCTGACTGGCCCGCTATGAATTCAGGGGTTCCCACAACTCCCTTTTTAGATTTAGTAATTTGCTAGAATGGCTCCCAGAACTCAGGAAAGGACTTTACTTACTATTACTGCTTTTTTATAAAGGACACAACTCAGGAACAGCCAAATGGAGGAGACACATAGGGCAGGGTGTCAGGGCACGGAGCTTCCAGGCCTGTTCCCGGACCAAACTGAGGGTCAGGCTGCTATTGCTCGTGGCCCAATAACAAGATGCAGATGAACTGAGGAGGAAGAGAGTTTTTATTTCTGTAACCGGTTACAGGGAGAAGGCCTGGAAATTATCACTGGACCAACTCAAAATTACAAAGTTTTTCGGAGCTTATATACCTTCTAAGCTATATGTCTCTGTGTAAATGTGCATTCATCTAAAGACATAAGCGATTAACTTCTTTTAATCTATAACTAAGGTCTGGGTCCTGAAGACCTTCCTCTGGAGCCTCAGTAAATTTACTTAATCTAAATGGGTCCGGGTGCTGGGGTGACTACTCTTATTTTGTCTCCTGCTAAATCAAGGAGTTTTGAGGAGTTCCTTCAGACCCCCAATAAACTTGTTTGTGGAGGCCTGGGGAGTTTCTTCAGACCCACGGTAAAACTTGTTTAATCCTAAATGGGTCCCATTAAGAATTCCTTCATTATTTTGTCATGCTTTAAGGCCCAGGAAAGGCCTAGGCAAAACTCTTGGTGGGCTTTTGTTACATTCCAGCCTTTGTATAAGGGCACTGGCTTTTAACATTTAACTTAACCACTCAGTCAGTAGTGAAACAGTTGTTATGGAGGCCACAGGCCCCTTCATGAGCGCCCTGCTGTTCCCAGCACTTCTACGTGTTCAACAACCAGGAAGCTCTTTGAACCCCATTGGTCAGAGGTTTTTATTATGTAGTCTTGATGAATTAAATCATGTCCAGCTGCTCACCCCTCCCCAGAAGTTGGGAGCAAAGCTAAAAATCCCAACCTTCTAATCATGCTTTGGTCTTTCTGGTAACCAGAAGCTATCCAAGGGCCCTGCCTAGAGTCAGTTCATTAGCATAAGCTCTGTTGTGACCAAAAAGGGTTGGTTTGCAGTAACAAAGGACACTGCTGTCACTCAGGAAATTCCAAAGGTTTCAGGAGCTCTGTTCCTGGAACTAGGGACAAAGATCAGATGTATTTTTTATACTCCATCCCCTGGGCCTGTGTTAATCAGAGGTTGGTGTCAGGGCCACGGATACCTTCTCCATTTCTCCATAGAGAAAATGTAAAACACCACGTCACTTCCCCCTTTCCTTGCTGTCATACCCCCAAACTTACAGTATCCACACCCATCCTCCCTGCTTTCCTGCTGCTGCCATGAAAAAATGGCTCTCTCCTGGTCTGTGGCCAGTGATAGTCTCAATCCTGCCTCCCACCCCTTCCTTAAGGGCCTCTCTGATTGCTTACACTCCCCGTCAGCATGCACTAGGCTCCAACCCCTCCCATGTTACAAGGCAAAACCACAAAAGCCTCTCCCTTGACCTCCACATCTCTTCCTGGCAAATAGTCTATCTCTCCCAAATTAAAAACAAATAAAATATATAAAACTTGCAAATATTGTATATGTGTAAGGTAGAAGGAATAACAATAAAACAGAACATGCCCAGGCCAAGAAATAGAGCACAGCCCCCTCCCACATCTTGGCTGCCTCCCCCACCAGAGGCAGTCATTGCCCTGCATTTTGTTTAGCAGTTCCAAATTTTCTTTGTAGTTTTACCATATATGTATCCTTGCATATTCTAGCAGGGCACAGCAGATAATAAAGAGGTAAAATATAGTCTGGTATGTAAAGCTTCATGTACATGGCAGTAGATGGTTTCTATTCTGTGGTTGGCCTTTCCTCCCTGCTACGTTGAGAGATTCATCCTTATTGGGCAGCTCTGCTTCCTTCTTTTTTTTTTTTTTTTTTTTTTGAGACAGGGTCTCGTTCTGTCACCCAGGCTGGAGTGCAGTGGCGTGATCTTGGCTCACTGCAGCCTTGACTTCCCGGGCTCAAGCAATCCTCCCACCTCCCCCGTAGTAGCTTGGAGTACGGGTGTGCTCAGTGAGTACGGGAGTACTATGTTTCTCAGGCTGGCCTTGAACCCCTAGGCTCAAGAGATTCTGCCCCTTGGGTCTCTTTCACTGCTCTGTGGTGGTCTCCTTCGTGAATACTCTGCCACTTGCCTGTTGTTAGGCATTTGCATTGTTTCCAGGTGCTTGTCATACTCACATTGTGCTGTGAACATTCCTGTGTTCATCTCCCTTGTGTGCCTGAGAGAGGATTCTAAGGTGTGTACGCAGGAGTGGAATGGTTTGGTTAAAGGGTATGCCTAACTTTTCCAGGAGGGCGGTATCCATTTTCACCCCACCAGCCCTGCACGAGTGTTCTATTGTGTCATAACCTAACGTTTGATAATTTCGCATTTTAATTTTTTTTTTTTTTTGAGACAGAGTCTTGCTGTGTTGCCCAGGCTGGAGTGCAGTGGCACGATCTCGGCTCACTACAACCTCTGCCTCCCAGGTTCAAGCAATTCTTGTGCCTCAGCTTCCAGAGTAGCTGGAATCACAGGCATGCACCACCACGCCTGGCTAATTTTTTTGTATTTTAGTAAAGACAGGGTTTCACCATGTTGGCCAGGCTGGTCTCAAATGCCTGGCCTCAAGTGATCTGCCTGCCTCGGCCTCCCAAACTGCTGGGATTACAGACATGAGCCACCGTGCGTGGTCCACATTTTTAATTTTTGGCATCAAACTTTTTTGGGGAAAAAATTTTCTTTACATGTATCCTCAAAATATGTACAACTATGATATATCAATAAAAGCAAATGCACAAAAGAATAAAAATAGCTTGAGAAACAAACAGAAAAAAATACCTAGAGAGATCTCTGCTTGCTGCCTCATCCCTCAGCCTTCTCAAGTGCAGTGGTACGATCTCGGCTTACTACAACCTCCACCTCCAGGACTCAAGTGATCCTCCCACCTCAACCTCCCTAGTAGCTAGGATTACAGGCATGCACCAATATGCCTGGCTAATTTTTGTATTTTTTGTAGAGATGGGGTTTTGCCATGTTGCCCAAGCTGGTCTCGAACTCCTGAGCTCGAGTGATCCACCTGCCTCAGCCTCCCAAAGTGCTGGGATTGCGGGTGTCAGCCACCACACCTGGTCAGGCTGTGATTCTCAAGCATATTATAATCACCTGGAGAGCTTGTTAAAAGCAAAGATTTTGGCTGGGCGCAGTGATTCAAGCCTGTAATCCCAGCACTTTGGTAGGCTGAGGTGGGCAGATCACCTGAGGTCAGTTCGAGACCAGCCTAGCCAACACGGAGAAACCCCGTCTCTACCAAAAATACAAAAATTAGCCAGACTTGGTGGCAGGCACCTGTAATCCCAGCTACCCGGGAGGCTGAGGCAGGAGAATCACTTGAACCCGGGAGGCGGAGGTTTGCAGTGAGCCAAGATCACGCCACTGCACTCCAGCCTGGGCCACAGAACGAGACTCTGTCTCAAAAAAAAAAAAAAAAAAAAAAAAAAAAAAAGCCCAGAGAGTTCAGTTCAACAGGAGAACTTTTTCACAAATCCCCCAGGTAATTCTGATGCAGGGGGCCTGAGCCCCACCCTTCCTTTTCCCCAGTGTCTTTATGCTGAGGGCCTGACCCCTGGTCTCTTTTCAGGTGAAAGTAGTTACTCCTTGATCTCAATTTCCATCTAGCTGTGCCCTTCTGGATCTCTGCAGCCTGTGGGCTCCCCTGCCTTCCCCATGGCCAGCTGCTACTAGGCATATCCACTTAGATGTCCTCCAAGTTCTCTATCCCGACATATCCAAAATGGAGCTCACCCCATTCCCTAAATCAGCCCACTCTCTCCAGAGGGCTCTTAGGCCATCAGGCCCTTTGGGTCTGCCTCAAGGCTCTTAGCATAAAGTGCGTGATTGGCCATGGGCTGCACCTCCTTGCCCTAACCCCAGCCACATACAATGCATGCTTTATGCTCTCACATGCTCCCTTGCTGCTGTTACCTCGTTCTGAAACCCTGTCCCAGACTTGCTGACTCCAACCTGTCCTGCGGGTCTCCACGGCTTTTGAGGGGTGGGGGAAGGGAAGGGCAGGTACTGATGGGAATGCTCACTTCCACTCCAGGACTCTTGCTTACTTCTTACATGGCTCATAAAGGTGCAGCTCGTGAGGTTACCTGTCTTTGGTAATACCTCTAGGTCCAAGCATCTTACTTTTTTTTTTTTTTTTTTGAGACGGAGTTTCGCTCTTGTTGCCCAGGCTGGAGTGCAATGGCGCGCTCTCGGCTCACCGCAACCTCTGACTCCCGGGTTCAAGTGATTCTCCTGCCTCAGCCTCCCGAGTAGCTGGGATTACAGGCATGTGCCACTACGCCTGGCTGATTTTTTGTTTTTGTAGTAGAGACGGTTTCTCCATGTTGGTCATGCTGATCCTGAACTCCCAAGCTCAGGTGATCTGCCCGCCTCGGCCTGCCAAAGTGCTGGGATTAAAGGCGTGAGCCACTGCATCCTGCCCGCGTCTTGCATCTTAGAACCCAAGATCCCTTTATTCACTCAATAAAGGTAATATTGAACACTTTGTGCCAACACACTGCTCTAAGTACAGGAGAGAAAGCAGTAAACAGAACAGGGAAGATCCCTGTGCTTGTGGAATTTATATTCTAACAGGGCAAGGCAAGCAATACACAAATAAGTAAAATATATAGTGTGTTCCATGTGGTAAGTGCCATGGAGAAAAATAAAAGGCTGTGGCGGGGGCGGGGGTGGGGGTGATGCAGTTTTCAAGAAGAAAATCCTGAACCCAGGAGGCCTGTAATCCTAGCTACTCAGGAGGCTGAGGAAGGAGAATCACTTGAGCCCAGGAGGTGGAGGTTGCAATGAGCTGAGATCTCAACATTGCCCTCCAGCCTGTTTGATGGGAGTGAGATTCCATCTCAAAAAAAAAAGAAAAAGGAAAAGGAAATCTTTTGGGATGTTGGGCTTGGTGAAGAGTTCATGACACCGAAAGCATGATCTATAAAAGGAAAATCAATACATTGGACTTTATTAAAATTAAAAACATTTGCTCCATGAAAGATCCTATTAAGAGAATGAAAAAAGCTGCAGACTGGGAGAGTATATATATATATATATATATATATATATTTTTTTTTTTTTTTTTGAGATGGAGTCTTGCTCTGTCACCCAGGCTAGAGTGCAGTGGAGTGATTTCGGCTCACTGCAACCTCCGCCTCCTGGGTTCACGCCATTCTCCTGCCTCAGCCTCCTGAGTAGCTGGGACTACAGCCATGCGCCACCACGCCCAGCTGATTTTTGTATTTTTAGTAGAGACGGGGTTTCACCGTGTTGGCCAGGCTGGTCTCGGTCTCTTGACCTCATGATCTGCCTGCCTCGACCTCCCAAAGTGCTGGGATTAGAGGCGTGAGCCACCATGCCCGGCTGGGGGAGTATATTTGAAAATCACATGTCTGATAAAGGACTCAGCTAAATTATATCAAGTGCTTTCAAAACTGAATATTAGGCCAGGCATGGTGGATCACGAGGTCAGGGGTTTGAGACCAGCCTGGCCAGCATGGTGAAACCCCGTCTCTACTAAAAATACAAAAACTAGCCAGGCACGGTGGTGGGCACCTATAATCCCAGCTACTCAGGGGCTGAGAAAGGAGAACCACTTGAACCTGGGAGGTGGAGGTTGCAGCGAGCCGAGATCGTGCCACTACACTCCAGGCTGGGCGACAGAGTGAGACTCCGTCTAAAAACAAAAAACAACCCTGATGTTAAAACAAGCAGTCCAATTAGGAAATGGGCAAGAGACATGAACGGATATTTCACTGGAGAGGATATATGGATGGCAAATAAGCACATGAAACCATGTTTAATATCACCAGCCATTAGGGAAATGCAATGAAGACCACGCTGAGATATTACTGTGCACCTATTAGAAGATCTAAAATCAAAATTAGTGACAATACCAAATGCTGGCAAAGATATAGAAAAACTGGATCTTTCATATATTGCTGGTGAGAATATAAAATGGTACAGCAGCCACTCTGGAAAATAGTTTGGCAGTTTCTTTCAGAACTAAACATACATTTACCAACCGGCAGTTGAACTCTTGGGCATTTATCCTAGAGAAATGAAAACATCAACAATTGTTGATAGCAGTTCTATGTGGAATAGCCCCAAACTGGAAACAACCAAAAATGTCTGTCAATAGGTAAATGGTTAAACAAAGTGGTATAGCCATTACCATGGAATGCTACTTAGTAATAAAAAGGAACGTAATATTGATATGCACAACAATTGGGATGATTCTCAAGGGCATTATGCTGAGTGAAAAAAGCTGATCTCAAATGATCACATAAAGTGTGATCTCATTTATATAACATCCTCAAACTTAAAAGGTCATATATAGAGATGGAAAACACAAGTGGTTGCGTGGGCTTTGGGCTGGGGGAGCAGGTGGGAGTGACTCTAAAGGGGTCTCTTGAGATGGATCTTTGTGGCAATGGGACAGTTCTGGTGGGATAATCTGTTGGCTGCAGTCGTGGTTACACAAATATGTGCGTGTGCTGAAATGACATAGAACTATGCACACATATTACACCAACATCAATTTCCTAGTTTTGATTTTTTTTTTTTTTTGAGACGGAGTCACCCAGGCTGGAGTGCAGTGGCACAATCTCGGCTCACTGCAAGCTCCGCCTCCCGGGTTCACGCCATTCTCCTGCCTCAGCCTCTCCAAATAGCTGGGACTACAGGCGCCCGCCACCACGCCCGGCTAATTTTTTTTTGTATTTTTAGTAGAGACGGGGTTTCACCGTGGTCTCGATCTCCTGACCTCGTGATCCGCCCGCCTCGGCCACCCAAAGTGCTGGGATTACAAGCGTGAGCCACCGTGCCCAGCCCTAGTTTTGATATTGTACTATAATGCAAGATGTGACCATTGAGGGGAACTGGGTGAAGAGCACATGGGACCTCGCTGTACTATTTTTGCAACTTCCTGTAAATTTATAATCATTTCAAAATAAAGGCCGGGAGTGGTGGCTTACGCCTGTAATCCCAGCACTTTGGGAGGCCAAAGCGGGCATATTACCTAAGGTCAGGAGTTCAAGACCAGCCTGGCCAACATGGCGAAACCCCATCTGTACCAAAAATACAAAAATTAGTTGAGCACAGTGGCATACACCTGTAATCCCAGCTACTCGGGAGGCTGAGGCAGGAGAATCGCTTGTACCCGGGAGGCGGAGGTTGCAGTGAGCCGAGATCGCACCACTGCACTCCAGCCTGGGCAACGGAGTGAGACTGTCTCCAATAAAATAAAATAAAATAAAATAAATAAAAATAAAATAAAAAACAAAATTAAAAAAATGAAAATGTGTGTTACACGTGACAATGCTATAGAGAAAAATAAAGTAACAGTGGAGGGTGGTAAGGAAGGCTGGGATGGGAGTGGTTAGAGAAGGCCTTACTGAGAAGGTAACGTTTTAATGAAGTCTTAAAGGAGGTGTGAGTGTGAGTTCTGAGTCTTTGGGGATAGAGTGTGCTAAGCAGAGAGCACAGACTATGCAAACACCCTAAGACAGGTGTGTACCTGGCATGTTCATGGAATATGTAAGAGGCCATTGTGATGGGAACCTTGGTCATGAGGGAGAGAAGAGAAGATGGAGTCCAAGAAATAGTAGGGAGAGAGAGGCAAATCACATTGGACCGTATGCCACTGTAAGGACTTTAGCTTTTACACTGAATGAAATGGGGGCTCTTGAGCAGAGGAGTGACATGTCTAACATGTCAGCTGCTCTGAAAGTAGATGCAGGGGGTGAGAGTGGAAGCAGGGAGACAGGAGGCTACTGCAGAAATCCTGGTGAGATGCCGGTGGCTTGAAAGAGGGCAGTAAGAAGTGGGGGTGAGGAGAAGTGGCTTGAATGTTGATAGATTTTGAAGGTAGTGCCTACAGGATTTTCTGAAGGATTGGAAAAGGAGTGTGAGAGAAAAAAGGAGTTGATGCCAGCAGTTTTTGGCCCGAGCCACTGGAAGGAAAGTGTAACCCATAGCTGAGACAGGGAAAGCTATAGAAGGAGCAGGTCTGGGGATTGGGGAGCGTGTTAACTCTGAGAGCTCTATTAGACATTCAGGGAGAAAAGTGGAATTGGCAGCTGCATATATGAATCTGGAGTTCAGGGGAGAGGCAACATAGCTGGAGCTAGAGACATAAAGGGGAGAGTCACCAGCACGTGGATCGTATTTAACACTGTAAGTCTGGATGATACCGGTACAGAAGTGAGGTAGGTAGAAAAGAGCAGGTTAGGCAGAAGAGATAGGAAAGAAGTCTGTTAAAAAAAAAAAAAAAAAAGCCAAATAAAGAATTTCAAGGCAGTGGGAGTGGGCAACTGGGTCAAATGATGTTGAGAGTTAGGGAGAATTGTCTATTGGGTTTGGCCCAGGGGACATCCATGGGGACAGTGAAGAGTAAAGTCAGATACTGGGATAGTGGTGATCACCTGTAAAAGTAAGCCCTTTTGTTCTCTTCCACTCCAGGAACACTCCATCAAAGTACTCGAACTGATCTCCACCATCTGGGACACGGAACTGCACATTGCGGGCCTCAGACTCCTCAACAACCTTCCGCTGCCCGACTATGTGCATCCACAGCTGCGACGGGTGATGCCTGCCTTGATGGAGATACTGCAGTCAGACTACATCCTGGCACAGGTGCCTGAGGACCATGGCAAAGGCTCTGCCTTGCTGACCAGCCCTAGCACAGTACTTAGAGGGAGGAGCAGAGGTTTATGTCTTCCTTGCTCAGGCCCAGACTCACTTGCCTTCTCATGCTTTACTCTTTCCTTTATTCAGGTGCAAGCTGTACGACTGCTGAGCTACCTGGCACAGAAGAATGACCTTCTCTATGACATTCTCAACTGCCCGGTAAGAAAGAAATTGAAGAGGGGCTGATGAATGCCAACTCAGGTATAGGGGGAGGGAAGAATCATGGCTTCTCCAGACAGATTTACCCCTGATGAATTGTTTTAGTTATCTTCCTGCCTCTGCACTAAATGCACTGAAAATCATCCCTCTTCTGTTCCCCCAAGAAGAAGGAGACTCCATTTTATTGGGAGGGGGATTCCCCTTTGAGGCGTTTCCTGAACTCTGAGAGTTAGGAACACAGGAGACAAAACAAAAGTTAATGTAGGTATTTTAATATTGGGGGGAAATTACTATGGCAAAGAGCATTATTAGGGATAGAAAAGGTTACTCTGTGATAATCAGTGGTTCAGTTCACCAGAACAGTAGGGCAACTCTAAACTTGTATGCACCTAATAACATAGTCTCAAAATATATATGACAAAAATTGAAAGGAGAAATTAACAAATATACCACTACAGTGGGAGATTTGGAATATTTTAACCACTCTTGCAGCAGCTGATAGATTAAAAAACCAAAACCAGTGAGGATATACTCTTGGTGAATAACACAAGTAAGTTTGAGCCATTAGACATACTCAGAACAATCTACAAGGATTAAATGCACAGTTCTCTCAAGCACACACACAATACTTAAGAAAATTAGTCACACGCTAAGCCTTAAAATTTGTCTCAACAAAATTTCCAGAATGAATATTATCATATCACTCATGTTTTATGATCACAAGGCAACTAAGTTAGAGGATAATAATAAAAGAAAAACTAAAAAATTACTATATACTTGAGTCTGAAATTTAGGTATATTTGGGAGTTTAGGCAATAGGAGTATACAAGAACAAGAATTTTATAACTTGCCTAGGAGTTTATTCCCATTCTTTCTCTATTCCCATCACAGGTTCACTCCAACTTCCTAAACCTGTTCCAGCCCACACAGCCAGGGAGTCTCCTGTATGAGGTACTGGTGTTTGCTGAGCGGCTGAGTGAGGGCCGGAACGCACCCCACTACCGCGCGGTGAAATGGCATTACAACGAACAGTCCCTGAGTGAATCCCTCTTTGGGGAAGAGTCCCGACTGGCAGACCGACTGCTTGCGCTGGTCATCCACCCTGAGGAGGAGGTTCAGATCCAGGCCTGCAAGGTCATTGTTAGCCTACAGTATCCCCAGGACTTGAGAGCCCGGCCCTCCTCCTGCCAGCCCAGTCGTTCCTACTTTAAAAACACGGAATAAAATTAAGGAGAGCCAATAAATGAGTATGGGAGAGAAACTTGAAGTTTCTTGAAGCTTGAATGTCTGTCAGTGGCTTTCCAGGGCTGGGTGGAGATTTCATTCAGCATAACCTCTGCTCCAGAGTGTGGCACAGCATGGGCTTGTCTCTCAAAACACATCCCCACTTTTACGTTTGGGGGACTGGCTCCCCTCTTCTCTTGCTGCTTTTCTTTCCTTTTTTTTTTTTGAGATAGAGTCTTGCTCTGTTGCCCAGGCTGGAGTGCCATGGCACAATTCTTGGCTCACTGCAACCTCCACCTCCCTGGTTCATGCCATTCTCCTGCCTCAGCCTCCTGAGTAGCTGGGACTACAGGCGCCCACCACCACGCCCAGCTAATTTTTGTATTTTTAGTAGAGATGGGGTTCAGCACGTTGGCCAGGCTGGCTCTTGCTGCTTTTCAAATCAATGTGGAGCCATTGCTTTTGGGGATTGGAAGAAGGCAGGCTTGGAGATTGAAGCCAAAGATAATCAACAGGACACAGTATAGCATTAGATTAGTTAGGATGGGCCAGGCTATGCCACAGTAACAACACTCACACCTCAGTGGCTTAAACATGGCAAAGGTTAATTCTTGTTTACACTGCATGCCCATTGCAGATCAGCGGTGGGGGTGGAAGGGCAGGCCTCTACTCCACAGCATCCTCACACAGAGACCCAGGTTGAGGGAGGCTTCTTCATTCTGTTTCTACAACTATTACAGAAGGACAGGGAACGTGGCAGTGATAAATGTCATCACTTCTGCTCACATCTCATTAGCCAAAGGGGATAAGGAAGATCATTCTTTCCACGTGTCCAAGGAAGAACTGATGATACTTGGTGACAGCATTAATGACAGAGATTTGCAGGCATACTGGGTCAGAAAGGGAGCTCTGGAATCAGAGTGCTAGCTTCCAGTCCCAGCTCTGTCACTTACTGTGTGACCTCAGGGGAGCCATTAACCCTGTTTGAGCTTCAGGCCCCTCATCTATAAAATGCATATAATAATAGTACTGATTTCATGAGGCTGTTGGGAAAATGAAAGGGGGATTATATGAGTTAACGAATGTAAACCACAGTGTTCTGCATGCATTCCTCAAAGATGGGCTCTGAGGAGCTATGAAATCATCACTGAGAAAGCCGGGCGTGGTGGCTCACGCCTGTAATCCCAGCACTTTGGGAGGCTGAGGCAGGAGGATCACCTGAGGTCGGGAGCTCGAGACCAGCCTGACCAATGTGGAGAAACCCCATCTCTACTAAAAATACAAAATTAGCCGGGTGGGGTGGCGCATGCCTGTAATCCCAGCTACTTGGGAAGCTGAGGCAGAAGAATTGCTTGAACCCAGGAGGCAGAGGTTGCGGTGAGCCGAGATCATGCCATTGCACTCCAGCCTCGGAGACAGAGGTGCGAGACTCCATCTCAAAAAAAAAAAAAAAGAAATCATCACTGAGAAAACAAAAGATTATCACTGGGGGGAGGTCGTTGGAGAGTGTTGCCTCCAGCATTTCTCCAGTCTCTTCAGGTTATGGGCACTGGGGAGTCCTAGAGTCCTCTGTGAAGCACCCTGAAAAGCCATTGAAACTTAGCTTTGGAAACCAGAACAATGGTGTGAGTAATGTATCACCGTAACCATGAAGTTTCCAGAAACAAGAAGACTGTCAAACCAAATATGGTCACCCATTTCCCCATTCATTTGCATTTCCCAGTTGCTCATTCATTGTTTGTTTTTTTTTTTGAGACAGAGTCTCGCTCTGTTGCCAGGCTGGAGTACAGTCGCACAATCTCAGCTCACTGCAACCTCTGCCTCCCAGGTTCAAGCGATTCTCCTGCCGCAGCCTCCCGAGTAGCTGGGACTACAGGAGTGTGCCACCATGCCCAGCTAGTTTTTTGTATTTTTTAGTAGAGATGGCGTTTCACCATGTTGGCCAGGATAGTCTTGATCTCCTGACCTTGTGATCCACTACCCCCTGCCCCGCCCCGCCCCGAAACCTTGGCCTCCCAAAGTGCTAGGATTACAGGCGTGAGCCACCACGCCCAGCCCTCATTCATTGTTTTATCTGTGAATCCTTGCTGGGAAACAGTAGGGATTGCTAATGGTTTAAGAAAATGCTACAGGAGAGAAACCTAATGTTGGAGCTATTCCCAGACTGAGACTGCTCAATCTAGGACAAAGAACCTGGTCCAGCCACGGGCTCCCGGTGTTCTTCAGAAGCAGGATTTGAAAACCAGTCTCGTCCAGGACCAACCCTGGCATTTTCCTGAAAGGAAAACAGACCCAAAATGGAAAAGTGACTTGCTCAAGGTCACATGACTGATCTAGGGCAGAAATAGGATTAGAACCTCCTACTGCTCGGCCGGGCGCGGTGGCTCACGCTTGTAATCCCAGCACTTTGGGAGGCCGAGGCGGGCGGATCACGAGGTCAGGAGATCGAGACCACGGTGAAACCCTGTCTCTACTAAAAATATAAAAAAATCAGCCGGGCGTGGTGGTGGGCGCCTGTAGTCCCAGCTACTCGGAGAGGCTGAGGCAGGAGAATGGCGTGAACCCGGGAGGCGGAGCTTGCAGTGAGCCGAGATCACGCCACTGCACTCCAGCCTGGGCGGCAGAGCGAGACTCCGCCTCAAAAAAAAAAAAAGAACCTCCTACTGCTGAGCTTTTCTTTTCCCCTCACATTCTTTGGTCCAGGCCCTATAAGTGGGTCATGGATTCTAAGCCCAAACCTATGGAAATTGAGGAGGATCTTGATGCTTCTGGATTTTAGAGGCCAGTTTAGGACTGAAGTACTTAAAGGAAATCTGTCCCCACTTAATCCCTGCCCCAAGGTCATATCACTCAGGTGGAATAGGGAAGGCGTTTCTTGATGAGGTTGGGCTGATCAGAAACAGCCAGAGCCTATAGGGAGGCCAACCCCGTCACTGTCTCCCAGAATGAGTGGGCAGTCACTACCAGATCTGAATCAGCATCCCTTGTTTCCCTCCTGAGTTCAGGCCTGAGGCTCCTCCTTCTTGCTGCTGGATACACTGCAGCCACCCCAGTGGAACTTGTCAAATGCCAACATTGCCTTCCGACCAGCTCCATGTGTGCCCATGTCACCGACAAGGTGTTGGGCATCACTTTCAAATTCTCCTCCCCACCACATCCACCTAGTTCCCCCGTTTCCACTGTTACTGCCCTGTCCTCCACATCAGGACTTGCACTTCTTTTTTTTTTTTTTTTCTTTTTTTGAGACAGGGTCTCACTCTGTCTCTCAGGCTCAAGTGCAGTGATGCAAACATGGCTCACTGCAGCCTCAACCTCCCAGGCTCACATGATCCTCCACATCAGCCTCCTTGGGTAGCTAGGACTACAGGAGTGTGCCACCGTGCCCAGCTAATCTTTTGTATTTTTTTGGTAAAGACGAGGTTTTGCATGTTTCCCAGGCTGGTCTCAAACTCCTGGGCTTAAGCGATCCACCCTCCTCAGCCTCCCAAACTGTTGGTATTACAGGTGTGAGCCACCACACTGGGCCTGACTTTTCCTCCTCCTGGTTTCCATCCTTTCCAGCCCTACACACTCCAGGCTAATTTTATAATCACACATGGCACCATTCTCAAAAACCTTCAGGGGCTCCCCATTGCCATGGTGAAATCTTTCTCGGCATCAAAGCAAAGTCACATGATCTGACAGGTATAAATGTATTCTCAGCAAAAGGTTGAGTTTTGTCCTCAAAGATGTGGTCACTGGACCCCTTTTTTACATGACGAAACTAAATGAATTAGCTTTGCATTCAAGGCTCTTCACAGTGTGATCCTCTTGCCTGCCACAAGCCTACTGTGCCACATCTCTGCTCCAGCCAAACTGGAGCAAACTAGTCATTGCTGCCCTAATCATACCATGTGTACTCTTGCTCCAAACACGTTTTCTTTTTTTTTCTTTAAATTACTATTATAAAGAGAAGATGCCACCAAACTTTTTTTTTTCCTTTTTTTGAGATGGAGTTTCGCTCTTGTTGCCCAGGCTGGAGTGCAGTGGCGCGATCTTGGCTCACTGCAACCTCTGCCTCCCAGGTTCAAGTGATTCTCCTGCCTCAGCCTCCCGAGTAGCTGGGATTATGGATGCGCACCATCATGCCTGGCTAAATATTGTATTTTTAGTAGAGACCAAGTTTCACCATGTTGGCCAGGCTGGTCTGGAACTCCTGACCTCAAGCGATCTGCCTGCCTCGGCCTCATAAAGTTCTGGGTTTATAGGTTTGAGCCACTGTGCCCGGCCTGCCTACAGTAGGACATATCTGACTGCTTATCAAAGCCTTGAAGGGCCAGGCGCGGTGGCTCACGCCTGTAATCCCAGCATTTTGGGAGGCCGAGGCAGGCGGATCACGAGTTCAGGAGATGGAGACCATCCTGGCTAACGCGGTGAAACCCCATCTCTACTAAAAATAAAATACAAAAAATTAGCCGGATGTGGTGGCGGGTGCCTATAGTCCCAGCTACTTGGGAGGCTGAGGCAGGAGAATGGCGTGAACCCAGTAGGCAGAGCTTGCAGTGAGCAGAGATTGCGCCACTGCATGCCAGCCTGGGCAACAAAGCCAGACTCCATCTCAAAAAAAAAAAGAAAAAAAAAGCCTTGAAGGAAGAGCCTGCTCAGGGCAGGCACATGATAATAGCAATCGGCTGATGGTAATGAAAGGAATTGTTAGTGGGCAGATCAGATGGGAGTGGTGTATTAGTTATCTGCTGCCATGTAACAAATTATGAGAAAACTTGGTGTATCAGCTTGGGTCTGATCAAGAGAGAAACCTCATAGTAATTTAACAGGAAATTTTAATATGATTATGAAAACGGGATTGGAGTAACAAAGAATTGGTTAGTAAGGAGTTATGAGAACCCTATGGAATAATGAATAGCTGACATGAGGGGCAGCCCCTACCTCCCAAGGCTGAGGTACAGCACCCAAGAAAGAGAAAGAGATACTCTCTCCCCACCCAGGGCTGAGATCCAGACCTTGTTAAGTAGAGCACAGCCCACAGCTCACTAGGTGGCAGAAAAGTCACTGTACTGTCAGGCTAGTGGAACTTGCCAGAAATATGCCCTCTAGGATGCCAGGGAAAGCTCTTTCCCAAGGAGGTGTGGAACCAGAGACTTTCGACTACAGAACTAACTGAGTGGGTTGTGCAGGGGAAGCTGCTGCCCACTGGGTGCTGCTGGCCTTCATGTGCTGCGGGAGCCGGCACTGGAGAACCTATGGGTGCTGCAGGAGCCTGATGCGGGAGAAGCCACATGCACACAGGTGCTATGTGAGGCAGAAGTTGAGGCATTCTGCTTACACTACAGCCCAAGGTGGACAGTGCCAGGAGAAGCTGCTAGCCACTGGGTGTTGCTGGTTACTCCGGGAACTGGGCGCTGAAAGCTGTTTGCAGAGCAGGAGCCTGTCAATGAAACACACTAGAACCAGGTAGCAAAAACCTCTTCCTCCCACAATGTCTCTCCAGCTTCCTTCCTCTTAGTCATTTAAATATCAATAAACGTATGTTACTTCTCACAGGAATTTGAGAGCATCTTGACTGGGTGGTTCTGGCTCAGTCAAGCTGTGGTTACAGTCACACTTTTGCCAAGGACTGTTGTTATTTGAAGGCTTGACTGGGGCCGGAGGATCCCCTTCCAAGACAGCGCACTTATGGGACTGACAAGTTGGTGCCAGCTGTTGGCAGGAGGCCTCGGTCTTTCTACACGTGGGCATCTCCACAGGGGTGTTTGAGAGTCTTCATGACATAGCAACTGGCTTCCCTTATAGTAAATCGTCCAAGAGAGAACAGAGCAGACGTTGCAATGCCTTTTCTGACCTCACCTCAGAAGTCATACACTGTCACTTCCACCACATTCTATTCATTAGAAGTCAGTCTAGCCCCCATTCAAAGGAAGGGATTAGGCTCTACCTATTAAAGGGAAGAATATCAAGGAATTTGTGAACATTTAAAAACCACTACAGGGACATTGTCAACAAGGACTAATTGGACACCTACTGTGTGCTCAGCAATAGATGCATCTGTATCCCCACAGAGACAATCCCTGCCAAGAAGAGAAATTTTATAACCGGTAGTTGACACTCCATCTTTTCCCTCTGTCTTTTTTTCCAGCTGTTTAGCTTGTTTTCTCAACTACAGGCCTCTTTGACCCTCAGGCAATTCTATTTACAAAGAAACATCTCTTCTCATCTTCTCATTTAGTTCTAAGGTTTCAGAGAAGAGGAGTGGCTTGAATTGGATCTCCAGAGAGGAGAGAGAAGAGTTCTCCAGGTTGGGATACTTGGACTTTACAGGAAGGGAAACCAATCAGAGTTTCCCTCTGATGGGATTGTGATAGGGGTAGGGTGCTGGTAGATGATTTTGGCCAGGCAGATTGCCAGTTACTTCTCTAACTGGTTACCTGAAGGAGATGTATGAGAGACAGACACAAAGGGAACTCCAGCCCCACTGCATGGCTTCCAGTAGGACCTCAACACAGGGTTCTCAAGCAAAACTCGGCTGGAGTCTCCAGGTGTGTCTTAAAACTTAAAGCAGGGGCTGGGTACCTGTAATCCCAGTGCTTTGGGAGGACAGGCAGGGGGATCACTTGAGGCCAGGTATTCCAGACCAGCCTGGGCAACATAGCAAGACCCCCATTTCTTTCTTTTTTTTTTTTGAGATGGAGTTTCGCTCTTGTTGCCCAGCCTGGAGTGCAACAGCACAATCTGGGCTCACCACAACCTCTGCCTCCTGCATTCAAGCAATTCTCCTGTGTCTTAGCCTCCTGAGTAGCTGGGATTACAAGCGCCCACCACTACGCCTGGCTAATTTTGGTATTTTTACTAGAGACGAGGTTTCACCATGTTGGCCAGGCTGGTCTTGAACCCCTGACCTGACCTCAGGTGATCCACCTGCCTTGGCCTCCCAAAGTGTTGGGATTACAGGCGTGAGCCACTGCGCAAGACCCCCATTTCTTTTTTTTTTTTTTTTTTTGAGATGGAGTCTCACTCTGTCACCCAGGCTGGAGTGGCGTGATCTCGGCTCACTGCAAGCTCTGCCTCTCTGATTTCATGCCATTCTCCCTCCTCAGCCTCCGAGTAGCTGGGACTACAGGCGCCCGCCACAACGCCCAGCTAATTTTTTGTATTTTTAGTAGAGACGGGGTTTCACTGTGTTAGCCAGGATGGTCTCGATCTCCTGACCTTGTGATCCACCCACCTTGGCCTCCCAAAGTGCTGGGATTACAGGCGTGAGCCACCATGCCAGGCCAAGATTGGTTTCATTCTTATGAAATAGGAATTTTTTTCAATCATCAGCAAATACAACCCTTATACATCTCTGATAATAATGAATGGCAAATGTGGTAGGCAGCCTTCTAAAACTATCCCAGTGACCTCCACTTCTTAAATATGTCTTGTTTAATTTGCTGCCCTTGAATCTGAGCTGGACCTAGTAATTTGCTTCTAACCTAGAATATGGCAAAGTGAGAGCATGTTCCTTTTTTTTTTTTTTTTTTTTAGATGGAGTCTCGCTCTGTCGACCAGGCTGAAGTACAGTGGCACGATCTCAGCTCACTGCAACCTCCGCCTCCCAGGTTCAAGCAATTCTCCTGCCTCAGCCTCCCGAGTAGCTGGGATTACAGGTGTCTGCCACCATGCCCAGCTAATTTTTTTTAATTTTTAATAGAGACGAAGTTTTGCTATGTTGGCCAGGCTGGTCTCGAACTTCTGACCTCAGGTGATCTGCCTGCCTCGGCCTCCCAAAGTGCTGGGATTACCGGCGTGAGCCACTGCGCCCAGGCCGCATGTTACTTTTGAAATTAAATTACAAAAGACTGTGATTCCTCTTCCCGTTCTGTCTTGCTCTTTCACTTGCTCATGCTGATAAAGGCAGCTGCCAAGTTGTGAGCTTCCTTGTGGACAGGCCTACATGGTAAGGAACCCGGGAAGGACCCAGGCCAACAAACTATGCAGAGCCAAAGTTGTCAATCCAACAGCTTCTAAGGACCCAAAACCTGCCAACAACTTCTTGAATAAGGCTGGAAGCAAATGCACCCCCCAGTGGAAACTGAAGATGACTGCAGCCGCGCCAGCACCTCGACCGCAGCCTTGTGAGAAACTCAGAGCCAGAGTACGTGGCTAAGTGGTGATAGATTCCTGACACACAGAAACCGTGAGATAAAAAATAATGAGTTAAGCCACTGGTACAGTTTGGCTCTGTGTCCCCACCCAAACCTCCTGTCGAGCTGTAATTCCCAATGTTGGGGGAGGGACCTGGTGGGAGGTGATTGGATCATGGGGGCAGATCCCCGCTTGCTGTTCTCCTGAAAGTGACTGAGTTCTCACGAGGTCCGATGGTTTAAAACTGTGTGACACTTCCCCCTCTGCTCTCTCTGCCATGGTAAGATGTGCCTGCTTCCCCTTTGCCTTCCGCCATGATTGTAAGTTTCCTGATGCCTCAGCCATGCTTCCTGTACAGGCTGTGGAAGTGTGAATGAACAAACCTCTTTTTTTCATAAATTGCCATCTCAGGTAGTTCTTTATAGCAGTGTGAGAACAGACTAATACAGCCACTAAACTTTGGGGGAATTTGTTTATGCAAGAAGATAATCAATACAACAGGTGATTGTTCCAAGGGTCCAGGGACTGGGTCAGTTCTCTTCTTCCACTCAAGTATGGGAAGAAGAATACTCAATGCTACACTCGAGTGTGAGCCTTTAATGCCTGTGACTCCTCCCCACAAGTAACTATGGCCATCTGTGTGTCCTGGAACATGACATGGATTCCTCTGAGAGAAGCAGGAAGGGCATGGAGGGAGCTTCCCCCTCTGCAACACCTGCTCCCCCTGAGTCCAAGAATAAACCAAAACCCCAGCCTGGGAGGCCCCCTTTCCTCTCCAATGTCTTCCTTTCCTAAAAATCCCCTTATTGTCCCCGAGCTGCTCAGTAATTGCCACCTTAGAATGCTCTTTCGCATGAGCTGGGCCAAGGAGTCCTACAGTCAAAACTAAATGATGGCCAGGGACAGTGGCTCATGCCTGTAATCCCAGCACTCTGGGAGGCTGAGGTGGGCAGATTGCTTGAGCTCAGGAGTTTGAGAATAGCCTGGGAAACATGGCAAAACCCCACCTCTACCAAAAAAAAAAAAAAAAAAAAGAAAGAGAGAAAAATTAGCCAGGCATGATGGCGCACACCGTAATCCCAGCTACTAGGGAGGCTGAGGCAGGAGGATAGATTGAGCCAGGAGGTCGAGGCTGAGGTGAGTCATGATTGTGCCACTGCACTCCAGCCGGGGAGACAGAGTGAGACTCTGTCACAAACAAACAAACAAACAAAGTGATGCCTATTTTTGCCGGGCGTTGTGGCTCACGTCTGTAATCCCAGCACTTTGGGAGGCCGAGGTGGGTAGATAACTTGAGGTCAGGAGTTTAAGACCAGCCTGGCCAACATGGGGAAACCCCATCTCTACTAAAAATACAAAAATTAGCCAGGTGTGGTGGCGCACGCCTGTAGTCCCAGCTACTTGGGAGGCTGAGGCAGAAGAATAGCTTAAACCCGGGAGGCAGAGGTTGCAGTGAGCTGAGATCACACCACCGTACTCTAGCCTGGGTGACAGAGCAAGACTCTATCTCAAAGAAAAAAAAAAAAAAGTGATGCCTATTTTTCATCATTTGGAGGGAAAAGTTAAGTGAATAGATATTTTTTCTCATTTTCCTACTTGCTACAGCTTATCTTCTGATGAGTAACAGATGGCCAAATGAATGAGCAAGGAGCAGAGTAATAGAAAAACATAGAAATGTGATTTCTTAAAATAGTTTATGTATTGGCCATGGGCAGTGGCTCACATCTGTAATCCCAGCACTTTGGGAGGCTGAGGCAGACAGATCACTTGAGGTCAGGAGTTCGAGACCAGCCTGGACAACATGGCGGAACCTTGTCTCTACTAATAATACAAAAAAAAATTAGTCAGGCGTGGTGGCACGCACCTGTAGTCCCAGCTACTTGGGGGCTGAGGCAGGAGAATCAGTTGAACCCAGAGGTTGCAGTGAGCTGAGATCGTTCCACTGCATTCCAGCCTGGGTGACAGAGTGAAACCGTGTCTCAAAAAAAACCCCAAAAATAAACAAAAAAAAGAGTTTATGGTTTTTTTGAGATGCAGTGACCTAGTTACATGCAATAGAGTGAAAAGAGGAAATGAAGACAGAGACAAAGAGAGCTGAGTTCCTGATGTGGGATTAAATTTCCTGATGTTTCCTGGTTTCTACAGAGAGCACCAGAAGGTCCAGACCATCAGGACAAGCATGAGAATCACAGCTGCTTCTAAGGGAGTGAGCTGATTCCTAAAATTTGACCCATGGGTGGAATCTGGGGGAAGATTTCCCAAGGCTGAAGGTACTCCAGGCCACATCACTGGAAAGTGGGGAGGAGGCACTGTGTAATGTATCCTGTCTACTAACACTGGAAACCATCAAAGCTAACTGCTGAGCATCAGTGACATCCTCTCAGGACATGGTTGGCAAATTTTTGTTGTTTGTAAGAGCTGGAAATGTGGGCCACTGTGTCTGGTACAGCCCTGTCAGTAGGGGTGAGGCAAGATGACAAAGGGAATCTAACTCTTACTGTGGAATCTCTCCATTCTCATATCACCCTGGATACTTGTGTTCTGGGGGATGTTGGAGTCAAATATGAGTCTAGGAGACAAAGAGGCCATGGAATGGAGATTTTGTAGTTAAGGGGCTTAGAGACAGGACTCTTAGGCAGAGGTGGGAGTGTAACTTGTGGAATTAGAAGGCATGCTCCATACTACCTCTATTACTTCATTTTCACATTGTTATAAAGAACTACCTGAGACTGATTTATTTATTTATTTATTTATTTGACAGTCTTGCTCTGTCACCAGGCTGGAGTGCAGTGGCACAATCTTGGCTCACTGCAACTTCCACCTCCTGGGTACACTCCTCAGCCTCCCGAGTAGCTGGGACCACAGGTGCCCGCCACCACGCCTGGCTAATTTTTTTGCATTTTAGTAGAGACGGGGTTTCACCGTGTTGGCCAGGATGGTTTCGATCTCCTGACCTCATGATCCACCTGTCTCGGCCTCCCAAAGTGCTGGTATTACAGGCGTGAGCCACCACGCCTGGCCGAGACTAAGTAATTTATAAAGAAAAGAGGTTTAATTGACTCACAGTTCTGCATGGCTGGGGAGGCCTTGGGAAACTTACAATTGTAACGGAAGGTAAAAGAGAAGTGAGCACCTTCTTCACAAGGCGGCAGAAGAGAGAGAGTGAGGGGGATGTGCTATACTTTTAAACCATCGGATCTCGTGAGAACTCACTCAGTAGCACCAGAACAGCATGGGGGAACCTGTCCCCATGATCCAATCACCTCCCACCAGGTCTCTCCTTTGACAGGTGGGGATTACAATTTGAGATGAGATTTGAGGGGGGACACAGAGCCAAACCAAATCACTACCCAAAGCAATCTACAGATTCCATGCAATTATTATCAAAATACCACTGACACTCTTCACAGAAATAGAAAAACCATAAAATTTGTATAGAATCACAAAAGACCTCGAATAACCAAAGCGTCCTGAGCAAAAAGAACAAAATTGAAGGTATCACATTACCAGACTTCAAAATATACTACAAAGCCATAGTAACAGCATAGTACTGGAATAAAAACAGACATGTAAACCAATGGAACCAAATAGAGAAACCAGAAATTAATTCATGTATCTACAGCCAACTGTTTTGTTTTGTTTTTGAGACAGGGTCTCACTCTGTCACCTAGGCTGGAGTGCAGTGGTGCAATTATGGCTCACTGCAGCCTCAAACTCCTGGGATCAAGCAATCCTCTTGCCTTAGTCCCAAGTAGTAGGATCTACAGGTGTGACCACCATGCTTGGCTAATTTTTTTTTAATAGAGACAGGGTCTCACTACGTTGCCCAGCTGGTCTCAAGCTCCTGAGCTCAAGCAATCCTCTTGCCTTAGCCTCCCAAACTGCTGGGATTATAGGTGTGAGCCACTGCACCTGGCCAGCCAATTGGTTTTTGATAAAGGTGCCAAGAACACTCATTGAGGAAAGGATCATCTCTTCAATAGATGGTGCTGGGAAAACTGGATATTCAAATGTAGAAGAATGAAACCCCCACCTTTCATCCTATATAAAAATCAACTTAGGCCAGGCACGATGGCTCATGACTGTAATCCCAGCACTTTGGGAGGCCGAGGCGGACAGATCACCTGAGGTTGGGAGTTTGAGACCAGCCTGACCAACATGGAGAAACCCTGTCTCTACTAAAAATATGAAATTAGCCAGGCATGGTGGCGCATGCCTGTAATCCCAGCTACTCAGGAGGCTGAGGCAGGAGAATCACTTGAACCCAGGAGGCGGAGGTTACGGTGAGCTGAGATGGCACCATTGCACTCCAGCCTGGGCAACAAGAGTGAAACTCCGCCTCAAAAAAAAAAAAAAATCAACTCAAAATGGATCAAATATCTAAATGGAAGACCTGAAACTATAAAACAACTAGAAGAAAACATAGGGGAAACACTTCAGAACATTGGTCTGGGAAAAGATTTTATGAATAAGACCTCAAAAGAACAGGAAACAGAAGGGAAAATAAACAAGTGGGATTACATAAAACAAGTCAGGCACAGTGGCTCACACCTGTAATCCCAGCTCTTTGGGAAGCCGAGGCAGGCAGACCATGAGGTCAGGAGTTCGAGACCAGCCTGACCAACATGGTGAAACCCCATCTCTACTAAAAATACAAAAATTAGCCAGGTGCGGTGATGTGCACCTATAATCCTAGCTACTTGGGAGGCTGAGGCAGGAGAATCGCTTGAACCCAGGAGGCTGAGGCAGGAGAATCGCTTGAACCCAGGAGGCAGAGGTTGCAGTGAACTGAGATTATGCCACTGCACTCCAGCCTGGGCGACAGAGCAAGGCTCCGTCTCAAAAACAAAACAAAGCAAAACAAAACCAGCTTCTACACCACAAAGAAAACAACAAGAGTGAAAAGACAACCTACAGAATGGGAGAAAATATTTGCAAAGTACTCATTTAACAGGGGATTAATATCCCGTATATACAAGGAACTCAATCATCTCTACAGCAAAAAAACAAAAACAAAAACAAAACAAAAAAACCCCGCAAAAAAACAAAAAACAAACAATTTGATTTAAAAAATGGGCAAATGGGCTGGGCACAGTGGCTCACACCTGTAATCCCAGCACTTTGGGAGGCCAAAGCAGGTGGATCACTTGAGGTCAGGAGTTCGAGACAAGCCTGGCCAATATGGTGAAACCCTGTCTCTACTAAAAATACCAAAAAAAAAAAAAAAAAAAAAAAATTAGCAGGGCATGGTGGTGCACACCTGTATTCCCAGCTACTACTCAGGAGGCTGAGGTGGGAGAATCGCTTGAACCCGGGAGGTGGAGGTTGCAGTAAGCCAAGATCACACAACTGTACTGCAGCCTGGGTGATAGAGTGAGATTCTGTCTCAAGAAAAAGAATTCCAGGCCGGGTGCTGTGGCTCACGCCTGTAATCCCAGCACTTTAGAAGGCCGAGGCGGGCGGATCATGAGGTCAGGAAATCGAAACCATCCTGGTTAACACGGTGAAACCCTGTCTCTACTTAAAAATACAAAAAATTAGCCGGGCATGGTGGCAGGCACCTGTAGTCCCAGCTACTCGGGAGGCTGAGGCAGGAGAATGGCGTGAACCCAGGAGGCAGAGCTTACAGTGAGCCAAGATTGCACCACTGCACTCCAGCCTGGGCGACAGAGCAAGACTCTGTCTCAAAAAAAAGAATTCCATTGTACGAATGTACCATGATTTATTTAACCAGTTGGGAGACCTTAAGTTATTTATACTCAGTACAAATGATGCTGCAAGGAACTATATATTTATGGCTACCTACTTCCTTGGCATATATGGGAATATTTCTGCAGGAAAAATTCCTAGAAGTGGAATTATCAGATCAAAGACTGTGTTAGTTATTGCCAAATTTCCCTCTTAAGAAGTTTCATCAATCTTTGCTCTTACCAATAGTATTTTCCCACACCTTGACCGACCCCCTGTATTACAAAACTGTAGCAGTCTTTTAGGAAGAAAATGATATATCTTTCTAACAGGTATAACATGATCTCGGTTTACATTTCTCTTATCACAACTTAGGTCAGAAGGCATGAGATTAGACAGAGTGAGACTTTTGTCTCAAACACACACACACACACACACACACACACACACACACACACACAAAAGCGAATGACCTAAACAGACATTTCTCAAAAGAAGACATACAAATAGCCAAGAATTATATGAAGAAAATGCTCAACATCACTAATCATCAAGGAATTGCACATTTTGATAATAGGATGCCTATTATCAAAAAGACAAAAAATAAATGCTGACAAGGATGTGGAGGAAAAGGAACTCATATACACTATTGGTGGGAGGACAGTATGGAGGTATGTGAACCCCAAATATCTGAGACAGCTCTCAGTTTATTTAGAAAGTTTATTTTGCTAACGTTGAGGATGTGCACCTGTGACACAGCCTCAGGAGGTCCTGACCACATGTGCCCAAGGTGGTCAGAGCACAGCTTGGTTTTACACATTTTAGGGAGATATGAGACATCAATCAACAAATGTAAGATGAACATTGGTTCTGTCTGGAAAGGTGAGACAACTCGAAGTGGGGAGGGAGCTTTGAGCTCATAAGTAGACAAGACACAAATGATTGCAATTCTTTTGAGTTTCTGATTAGCCTCTCCAAAGGAGGCAATCAGATATGCACTTATCTCAGTGAGCAGAGGGATGACTTTGAATAGAATGGGAGGCAGGTTTACTCTACGCAGTTCCCAGCTTGCCTTTTCCCTTTAGCTTAGTGATTTTGGGGCAGCAAATTTATTTTCCTTTCACAGGTACCACAAAAAACTACAAGCAGAACTACCATATGATCCAGCAGTTTCACTACTGAGCATTTATCCAAAGGAAAGGAAATCAGTATGGAAGAGACGTCTTCACTCTCATGTTTATCGCAGCACTATTCACAATAGCCAAGATAGTGAATCGACCTACATGTCCAACAGCAGATGAATGGGTAGAGAAAATGTGGTATAGGGCCAAGTACAGTGGTTCATACCTGTAATCCCAGCTCTTTGGGAGGCAGAGGCAGGAAGATCCCTTGAAGCTAAGAGTTGGAGACCAGGCTAGGCGTGGTGGCTCATGCCTGCAATCCCAGTGATAGAGCTCCCATGGCTGGAGAAACACCAGGGTTCTTTGTCTCTCGCTGATTAGATAAACGACACGGGCACACGTGGAGTGGTTTTAAGGGGCGGAAAGTTTAATAGGCAAGAAAGAAGAAAACGGCTCCCCCGTACAGAGGGAGCGGGGCTCCAAACGGACACACCCCGTGTGCCGTGGAAAGTAGTCCTTTATATTGGGAGGCTGGAGGAGGCAGTGTCTGATTTGCATAGGGCCCAGGTGATTGGTTTGAGCAGGTGTGTCATTCACACAGCCTGAGAAAAACCTGGCTCTCCCACCTTAGCCTTTTAATATGCAAATGCAGGTCTCCTCGATGTCCTGCATTCTTAGAGTCATCTGGAGGTGGTCACGACACCTGGCACACGTTGGGACAAGGAGAAGAGGGCGGGAATTGCCACATTGGATGGACCTAGTTTCTAACAGCCTGTGTTTGCATATCAAAGCTTACCGGCCTGCTTTTCTGTTAGAAAAGAAATGTTGCGGCCGGGCCCGGTGGCTCACGCCTGTAATCTCAAAGCTTTGGGAGGCCGAGGCGGACGGGGCGGATCACGAGGTCAGGAGTTTGAGACCAGCCTGGCCAACATGGTGAAACCCTGTCTCTACTTAAAATACAAAAAATTAGCTGGGCTGGTGGCAGGCGCCTGTAATCCCAGCTACCCGGGAGGTGGAGGCAGGAGGGAGAATCGCTTGAACCCGGGATGTGGAGACCGCACCACTGCACTCCAGCCTGGGCGACTGAGTGAATCTCAAAAAAAGCCTGAAATGGTTTTTTTGCGGGGGGTGCTTTTATTAAAAGAAAAAGCCTCCAACCTGGCTAACATGGTGAAAGCCCGTCTCTACTAAAAATACAAAAAAATTAGCCGGGCGTGGTGGCTGGTGCCTGTAGTCCCAGCTACTCGGGAGGCTGAGGCAGGAGAATGGCGTGAACCCGGGAGGCGGAGCTTGCAGTGAGCCGAGATTGCGCCACTGCACTCCGGCCTGGGCGAGAGTGAGACTCTGTCTCAAAAAACAAAAACAAAACAAAAAAAAGAATAAGCCTTACTGAGGACTCCTTTCCCTTACTATCTGCCTAAAATAGTTTCTTAATAACTCCTATATTACCAGCACTTTGCGAGGCCGAGGTAGGCTGATCACCTGAGGTCAGGAGTTTGAGACCAGCCTGGCCAACATGGTGAAACTCCGTCTCTACTAAAAATACAAAAATTAGCCTGGCGTGGTGGCAGGCGCCTGTAATCTCAGCTACTCAGGAGGCTGGGGCAGGAGAATCTCTTGAACCCAGGAGGCAGAGGTTGCAGTGACCCGAAATCGCGCCACTGCACTCCAGCCTGGGCGACAGAGCCAGACTGTCTCAAATTAAAAAAATAAATAAATAAATAAAAAAGTTTAAGACCAGTTTGTGCAACATGTCCCATCTGTACAAAAAAATAAAATAAAATAAAATAAAATAAATTAAAAAAATAAGAAGCTCCCTTCCGACCGCGGCGCAGATGCCCTGGCAGCCCGCCCCTTTCCCACGCCGCCTCCCCGCCACACGCCGCGCGGGCCGCTGTCAGCCCTCTGAGCTCCAAGGTGCGGTGCAGGCTGAGCCGCTGCCTGAGCCGCTGCTCCACGTCCTGGGCCTTAGCTTCCCGCTGCAGACCTGCCGGCCGATTCTTCGCTGCCCTCCCAGTCTCACGAAGCCGCTGGTCGTGTTTGTCCATGGCGGGCCTGGCGCGCTGGCATCCTTGAGAAAGATGGCTACACACACCTTTCTGCAGGAGAGTTACTTCATGATGAAAGGAAGAGCCCAGATTCACACTATGGTGAACTCACTGAAAATTACATTAAAGAAGGAAACATGGGACCAGTGGAGATAACCATCAGTTTATTAAAGAGGGAAATGGATCAGACAATGGCTGTCAATGCTCAAAAGAGTACATCCTTGATCGATGGGTTTCCAAGAAATCAAGACAACCTTCAAGGTTGGAACAATGGGCCGGGCGCGGTAGCTCACGCCTGTAATCCCAGCACTTTGGGAGGCCAAGGCGGGTGGATCGCCTGAGGTCAGGAGTTCACCACCAGCCTGGCTAACACGGTGAAACCCCATCTCTACTAAAAATACAAAAAATTAGCCAGGCGTGATGGGGCGTGCCTGTAATCCCAGCTACTGGGGAGGCTGAGGCAGGAGAATCGCTTGAACCCGGGAGGTGGAGGTTGCAGAGAGCCAAGATCATGCCACTGCACTCCAGCCTGGGTAACAAGAGCGAGGCTCCGTCTCAAAAAAAAAAAACAAGGTTGGATGGGAAGGCAGATAGATGTATCTTTCATTCTGTGTGTGTGTGTGTGTTTTTTTTAATGTAATAATAAGATCTGTATTGAATGATGTCCTGAGAGAGGAAGGAGTAGCAGTAGGAGTGATGACAATAGAGAAAGCTTGGGAAAGAGAATTGAGACCCATCTTCAGCCAACAAAGCCAATTATTGACTTATATAAAGAAATGGGGAAAGTCAAAAAAATAAATGCTTCTCAATCTGTTGATTAAGGTTTTGAAGTTGTGAAGATTTTTGACGAGAAAAACTAATTTGAAACCTGAAAGCATCCTTGAAATCTTGTTTGAATATTGCTTTGATAGCTGCTATCGCAACCCCTTTTTAAGGCAATTTTAATCTTTCAAACTACATCTCAGTTAGTGGCTGGAAAGTATAGGTAAGAGATTTTTTATGTACTTTTTTTTTGTCACAGGAGAGAGTTAATTAAGAGACATAACTTCATCTTAGTTATGGTGCTTACTAAACAAAGAAGCATATCAAGCTAGTTTTTTTTTAATTCAAAAAGACTATCCCTTTTATAGTTTGCGCCTTCTATGAGCAAAACTTTTTAGTATGCGTGTATGTATGTCCCTTTAGCAATTACAACATGTTAGGATTTAGGGATACCCACTTCCTCCTTTTCTTGCAAGTTTTAAATTTCCAACCTTAAGTGAATTTGTGGACCAGATTTCAAAGGAACTTTTTGTGGAGTCAGTTCTTGCACAATGTGTTTAGTAAACAAACTCAAAGTGGATTCTTAGCAGTGTTTTAGTATATATCAAATAACTAACCATTTCCTATAGAAAAGAAAACATAGGCTTTGTTTTACTACAACTTGTACCATGTTGTATGACAGGGTATATTCTTTGCTTCCAAGGTTTGGGTTGGAGGCACTAGGGGTTCAGAGCCTGGCAGAACTGTCAGCTTTATTCTGACATAATCTAAGGGTATGGAGCAAGGATCACATCTAATGTTTGTGTTCCTCAACCTCTATTATATGGTGTTATTCATGATTCAACTGATCTTAACAAAATTCCTAGCAGTGGGGGGCGGTGGCTCAAGCTGTAATCCCAGCACTTTGGGAGGCCGAGGTGGGCAGATCACGAGGTCAGGAGATCAGACCATCTGGCTAACAGGGAAACCGTCTCTACTAAAAACAAAAAATTAGCCGGCGTGGCGGCCTGTAGTCCAGCTATCGGAGGCTGAGGAGAATGGTGAACCCGGAGCGGAGCTTGCAGTACGAGATCGCCATGCACTCCAGCTGGGGACAGAGCAAGACTCGTCTAAAAAAAAAAAAAAAAAAAAAAAAAAAAAAAAAAAAAAATTCCTAGCAGTGGAACCTTGAAATGCATGTGGCTAGATTTATGCTAAAATGATTCAGTTAGCATTTTAGTAACATTTCAAATGATTTTTTGTTTGTTTTCTAGACCAAATACAAGGTTAGAATTAATTAGAAGAAGTAATCTAGTTAAATTTCCCATTTGTATTTTATTTTCTCGAATACTTTTTTTATAGTTGTTTAAAAAAATTTAAAAATCATTGCACTTTGGTCAGAAAAATAATAAATATATCTTATAAATGTTTGATTCCTTTCCTTGCTATTTGTATTCAGTAAATTATTGTTTTGGCATCATGTTGAAGCACTGAAAGACAAATAATCTTTAAAAGGCTTAAAAAAAAGAAAAAGCCAGGTGTGGTGACGTGCACTTATAGTCCTAGCCTTGGGAGGCTGAGGAAGGAGGATCATTTGAGCCCAGAAGGCCAAGGCTGCAGTAAGTTATGATCATGCCACTGCACTCCAGCCTGGGCAACAGAGTGAGACCCTGTCTCAATAAGAAAAAAAAAAGTGATTTGCAGCTGTAAAAAACGAAAAGATTTCAAATAGGAAGTAGAAAACTAACTTCACCCTCTCCAGGTAACCTGTGCCACCTCCAGGCACTTTTCCCTATAGTGGCTGCTGTAGCATGGCTTGTTCAGCTTTTCTTTCATCTCCTTCTGGTGTCCCTTCCTGCACTGCAGGGCAGGAAAGCTAAACACTAGAGTGGTAGACCTAGGTGTGATTGCTGATCACATGCACTGCCTAAAGCCTAATCTTCATGGAGGTAAGGGAGGGCAGTGGCATTTGTGGGAAGCACACTTTTTTTGTTTTGTTTTGGCTAGGGAAGACACCGGCAATCCTTTTTTTTTTTTTTTTTTTTTGGAGACAGGGTGTTGCCCAGGCTGGAGTGTGGTGATCATAGCTCACTGTAACCCCAAACTCCTAGCTTTAAGTGATCCTCCCACCTCAGCCTCCTGAGTAGCTGGGACTATAAGGTGCACACCACCACACCCAGCTAATTTTTTTTTTTTTGTAGAGACAAGGATATCACTATGTTGCACAGGCTGGTCTCAAACTCCTGGCCTCAAGCAACCCTCCTGCCTTGGCCTCCCAAAGTGCCAATATTACAGGCGTGAGCCACCACACCTGCCTACAGGCAATAGTTTTGCTGGAGTGCAGTGATGCAATCATAGTTCACTACAGCCTCAATCTCCCAGACTCAAATGATCTTCCCACCTCTACCTCCCAAGTAGCTGGGACTACAGGTGCACCACCATGCTGGACTAATTTTTAAAAAATTTTTTGTGGAGACCAGGCCTTGCTATGTTGCCCAGGCTGGTCTTGAACTCCTGAGCTCAAGCGATCTTCCCACCTTGGCCTCCCAAAGTGCTGGGATTACAGGTGTGAGCCACTGCACCTGGCAGGCAATAATCTTTCATGGCAGCTTCCTGAACCCGATATCACAGCTAAGGTGTGTGTTCCTGAGACTACAGCTGCAGTGACGACTACCTACCTCCTCACCTGCCTGATGGTGGCAGGGGTAGTAGCTCCCCTGGTAGCTCAGTTCTGCAGGGTTCTTTTGTTTTGTTTTTTAAGTCATTCCTGGAGGCTCAGTCTGGTTTCCACCCTTCCAGTTATTTCAATGTCTTCGTCAGCCCTCAATTATCTGTATTACATTCCTTTCTGCTTAAAATAAGTATGGTAGCATCTGTTATCTGCAACTGAGCTCTGATAAGATACCTGACATATGATAGGTATCACTAAACGTTTGTTGAATACATGAATGAATGATGAATGAATAGGTAAATGGAATGGAGACCACCAAGATGTATACAGTGAGTTGGACAGACGAACCTAGTGGACTCAACAGAATGGTAGAGCAATTGATGGATTGTAAGTGGACAATGAAACCAATTTGGTGCATCCTAACCAGCTTTTTTTTTCTTTTTTTTTTTTTTTTTGAGATGGAATCTCACTCTGTCATCCAGGCTGGAGTGCAGTGGTGCGATCTCGGCTCACTGCAACCTCTGCCTCCCGGGTTCAAGCGATTCTCCTGCCTCAACCTCCTGAGTAGCTGGGGTTACAGGCGCGTGCCACCACGCCTGGCTAATTTTTGTATTTTTAGTAGAGACGGGGTTTCATCATGTTGGTCAGGCTGGTCTCGAACTCCTGACCTCGTGATCCGCCTGCCTCAGCCTCCCAAAGTTTTGGGCATGAACCACCACGCCTGGCCGCTAACCAGCACTTTTAAAAGATGAAATAGGAAAGAATAGAAAATCTCAGATAAGATCACATATGGTAAATGTAAGTATTGTTCTGTGAAACTTTAGTTCCATACACACACCTACACATTGTATATATGCACGAGCACACAAGTTTGCAGTGGTGGTCATCAAACCAGCATAACACAGGCACCAACTAATTGGAGCTACTAGTTGTCTGAATACCTGTGTAAAATGTACCTTTACCATGGGTTGTAGTCAAAAAAAGTGATTGAGATCCATTGCTCTATAGAATGTAGCTTAGGCTTCTTGGGGGTGGTGGGGGGAACAAGTTTCCAAGGACCCTTCCTACAGTGTTACCCTTGGCTAAAGTATACTGTCCATGACTCCTTCCTGCCTCAGGGAGCTGTTCCTGAATCCAGGTATGATATCTTTTTTTTTTTTTTTTTTGAGACGGAGTCTCACTTTGTTGCCCAGGCTGGAGTGCAGTGGCGCGATCTCGGCTCACTGCAAGCTCCGCCTTCCAGGTTCATGCCATTCTCCTGCCTCAGCCTCCCAAGTAGCTGGGACTACAAGCGCCCGCCACCACGCCCGGCAAATTTTTTGTATTTTTAGTAGAGACGGAGGTTTCACCGTGTTAGCCAGGATGGTCTCGATCTCCTGACCTCATCATCATCCGCCCGCCTCGGCCTCCCAAAGTTCTGGGATTACAGGCGTGAGCCACCGCGCCCAGCCCAGGTATGGTCTTAAGCAGAGCAATCCTCCGTGTATGGCAACTTGGGATGTTATGGGCACCTATAATTCTGCCCACTCAGCATCCATGTCCTATTCCTCAGGAGACAGCAACCCCCTATCTCCCTGCCTTTGGGGAGCTGCCCTGTTCAGTTTCCATGAGGTTCTGGTCCCTAGTCCCCTCGGCCTTCTAGGAATTTCTAGATGGGTGCTGAAGGGAGGTGCATAGAGCTGTGTACAGCTCCCTGCTGCCCCCCACAGAGAGGCAGTCTTCCTCCCTGAGAGGAAATGAGGCTGCCTGAAGGCTGAAGCCGAAGAGAGAGACACCTGTCGGTGGTTCCTCTTTGGAGCCCTGAGGCCAGCCTGGCGACAGACCCAATACTGTTTCTTTCGCTTTTTGTTGTTAAAATTACATACTTTGGCTTGAATTCTTTCACTTGCAGCTTCAGGAGTTGTGATTCCCTCATGGCTCCTTGAGGTAAGCAAGGGGCCCTCACTGCCAAGGCAACTAGGCACAAATGTGGCTCAGCCTCACCGAGTGGGAGGAGGGGGCTCTAGTGCCAGCGAGTCTACAAATGCACCCTACGCACAGGTGGTGTGGGCAGGGTGGCAGCATGGGGCATTCCCCTGCTATGTCCCCTCTGGAGACCTCTCTGTGCATGAACACTTTGCCTGAACACAGAGGTTGTAGGGAGCCCTCCTTGGCCCCTCTGAGGAAGGCCCCTGTCATAGGCTAAGCTGCTTGGAAAAGCTCAGTCCCCTCCCATGGGTGAAAGCAATGGGGCAGCACACCTGGCCGCCAGACAACACCGCCTACTCTGTCCTTCAGGCCAAAGCCCTAGGGTCAAAAGGCCAGCCCAGTCCAGGAGGAGGCGGCAGGTCAGCTCCCTCCTCTCCCTCCAGGCCTGTCTTTCTCCCAAGCTGAGCTGATAGCCTCTCAGCAGGGTCAGCCTGTCCCAGGAAGAAATCAAATGAGAAGCGTGTGTTCTGAGCCCTGCCCCTGGTTCAGAGTACGTTGTGTGGGTGGGGTGACTAGAAGCTGGGAAAGAGCTGATCTCCCTCAGGCATGCTGGGCCTCTCCTTCCAGAGACCCTCCTGTCCTCACAGACAGAGCAGGGCAACCCCACCCTCACCCGGCACCCCTGGCTCAATGGCTCAGGTCCCCCTGCTCTGACTCTAGCACTGCCACCACCAGCCAAGCTTTCCACCGAGGAGCCACCTCAACGGGGGCTATTCTCACAGACCCTCAAGTTCCCTGGCGTGCTGACCGCCCCATCTCCAATCTGTATCCCCAACAAGAAGACACCATCTCCTTGCTGTTCTACCCACAGCTACTTACTGTCACTTCCAAACCTTTGCCCACTCTGTACCCCTGGTTGGAAACCCTTAGTCTCTGCTTGCCAAATCCCAGTCCCCCTTCAAGGCTTAGCAAAACAGCATGGCCCTCTCCTGCCAGGGTCCGGGACATAGAAGCTTGAGGCCTCCACCTCCTCACCTCCAAACACTTCCCACTCTGGTCCTCTTCTCTAGGAAGGCTTTGCTGATCTATCTTTGCATTTCAAACTCTTAGGGCACCCACCCGTTCCTCACTCTCCCCAGATTACTTTTAGAGTTCCTTCAGGAAGGTCTTCAGTAATGCGCAATTTTCATGAGGTCAGTTTTCCCCAGAATTTTATTTTGGATTTCAAAGACTGATAAGAGTTCCAAAAAATTTTCAGGACTAACAGAATTTGTGCACATATATTTAATATATTGGCCAAAAGCCAGTTTCGGTGGCTCAAGCCTGTAATCCCAGCACTTTGGGAGGGTGGTGGATCACCTAAGGTCAGGGGTTCAAGACCAGCCTGGCCAACATGGTGAAACCCTGTCTCTACTAAAAAAAATACAAAAAAAATTAGCCGGGCGTGGTGGCGGGCGCCTGTAATCCCAGCTACTCGGGAGGCTGAGGCAGGAGAATTGCTTGAACCTGGGAGGCAGAGGTTGCAGTGGGCCAAGATGGCACCACTGCACTCCAGTCTGGGTGACAGCGCAAGACTCGGTCTCAAAAAAAAAAAAAAAAATATATATATATATATATATGCCAAAAAAGAACATGAACAATGAAACAAAACTACTACTGTATCGTGGCTATTATTGCTTTTTTAAAATATATTTTTAAATATTTTATTTTTTTTACCTCCAAATACCATCACCATTTTATTTATTTTAATTATTATTACTTTTTTGAGACAGTCTATCTCTGTCACCCAGACTGGAGTGCAGTGGCATGGCTGACTGTAGCCTCAACCTCACAGGCTCGAGATCCTCTCACCTCAGCCTCCCATGTATTTGGGACCATAGGCAGATCCCACCATGCCCAGCTAATTTTTTTATTTTTTGTAAAGACAGAGGTCTCACTTTGTTGCCAGGTTGGTCTTGAACCCCTGATGGCCATTATTTCATAAAAGCACATTTTAACACCAAAGAAGTAGAAAAGACATAATTTCAGCATAAATAATCACTTTTTAAATTAAATACATTTCCCTGCCTGGGCAATATGTTGAGACGCTACCTCTACTAAAAATACAAAAATTAGCCGGGCATGGTGGTGCGCGCCTGTATTCCCAGCTACTTGGAGGGGGGCTGAGGCAGGAGACTTGCTTGAGCCCAGGAGGCGAAGGCTGCAGTGAGCCGAGATTGCGCCACTGCACTACAGCCTGGGTGACACCTCAAAAAAAAATTTTTTTTTAATAATAATAAATTGAATACATTTACCTTTAACAAAAACACTATTACATTATCCTTATTGTTTTCATTTTGCTGCAGACCAGTGAGAACATTGTCATGGAAACCACCACTGGGGCCACCAGAAAGATGCAGAAGAAAAGAAGTGAGACATTAGAGACTGTCAGAGGAGGGGAAGGTGAAGGGGCAGGAAATAGGGGGTAAGAATTCCATCAGCAAGGTGCTCCCCTGTCCTGAACTGACCCCCTTCTTCTGCTCACTGAAGTCTGAGGTGGCCAGTTTTGGGCCCTGGGCAGAGCTGTGGCCATGCTCACAGGTCAGGCAGCTCAGTGATTTCCAGCGCTGGAGACCCTGGTGATCTTGTTCCTACTCCCCGGCAATGCAGAGGTACCCTGGCCATGTGCCTGTGACCACTGCTGGCAGGCCATAGTACAGGACTTGGAGTCAGGAGCAGAGCTAGGCCTGGCTCTGCTACTCACCAGCTGAGTTACTGAGAGAAGTCCCTGCCCTCTCTGGGCCTCGGTTTCCTCAACTGAAAATAAAGGTTCTGGACCAGTTGTTTCTGAGGAAACCAGAAGACCTCTGGCTTAAGAAAAAGAAAAAAAAAAGCCATGCACATAATATTTTGTACAGAATTCCAGGGGCTTCACCACCCCTCAGGGCCTTCAGTGGGCTCCCCAGGGGCTGCTAACCCTGACACACAGTTGCTGGCCCCTTGCCTTCAAATTTGCCACTTTCCTAAGCAGTCAACAATACTTCTCAAGTGTCTAACGGTCATGGGGGTATGGGCAAAGGAAGCCGGTGAAGCAGTACAAGGAAGTATCCATCCCCAGGCCTCCTCTCCAGTTCACAAATGGTCTGCGTGGATGAGTCGCTAGTCAGCCAAGGTAGCAGAACACACATATGAAGAGAGCTCAGACTGCGACTGCTGGAGCCCCCTTACTAGGTAATGATGGGAACCCCCTTACTAGGGGCAAAGCCCTCTGGCTGCCCGCAGCAGTGTAGATCAGTGGTAAGAACTTGGACCCAGGAGCTAGAATGCCCTGGATTTATATCTGACTCTGCCATTTAATCTTGTTCCTTGGGCAAGTAACTTTATCTTGAGCCTTCAGGTTCCTAGTCTGTAAAACAGGGCTAAGAGTTACACAGCAGAAATGATAGTAGATGCTAAATATTCCAAGACTCCCTTGAATTTCCCAGCCTCCCTTGCAGAAGGTTAGAAGGTTGGGATCATGTGACTAGTTCCAGCAAGTTGTTTGTGAGTGGAGAAGGCAGGTCTTCCATGGAGACCTTGGATGCTAGTTTTTTTTTTTTTTTTTTTTTTTTTTTTTTTTTTTTTTTTTTTTTTTGAGACAGGGTCTCACTCTGTTGCCCATGCTGGAGTGCAGTGGCGCAATCATAACTCACTGAAGCCTCAACCTCCCAAGTAGCCGGGACTATATGCATGTGCCACCATGTCCAGCTAATTTCTTAAATTTTTTTTTGTAGTGATGAGGTCTCACTATATTGCCCAGGGCTGGCCTTGAACTCCTGGGCTCAAGAGATCCTCTTGGCCGGGCATGGTGGCTCCCACCGGTAATCCCAGCACTTTGTGGAGGTTGCAGTGAGCCGAGATTGTGCCATTGCACTCCAGCCTGGGCAATAGTGTGAGACTCTGTCTCAAAAACAACAACAACAACAACAAAAACAAAACAACAACAGATCCTCTCACCTTGGCCTCCAGAAGTGCTGTGAATACATGCATGAGCCACCATGCCCAGCCAGAGGCCAGTCTTATAGATGGCTACAGGATGGAAGAAGGGTCTCTTGCCCCAAATCAGACTTTACATAAAGCATTATTGTGCCAAGCCACAAAATTCCAGGAGTTCTGTTGTTACAGCCAGTGTTAATTACTCTGTGACAGCTAGTGTTAATACAGGGAGGGCTCACGGAAATAATGGATACAGGGCCCTCTGAGTGCGGTGGGGGCTGTTATTCTTGGCTGTTATTCCCCACCAAGACAGGATTCCTTGGTTCATTTCTTAAGCAAAACTTCAAAAGCAGAAACAGGCTGGGAGTGGTGGCTTACGTCTGTAATCCCACCACTTTGGAAGGCCGAGGCAGGAGGATCTCTTGAGCCCATGAGTTCAAGACCAGCCTGGACAACATAAGGACAACCTGTCTCTATAACAAATATTAACAATACAAAATTTAAAAAAAATAGAAATTAAAAAAAGCAGAAGCAGGCAGGTGGGGTGAGGTGGAAGCTTCATCCATAGGGAAGTCCTGAGGAAGGCCTGCCTCCCCTGGTTCCAGGATTGCTCTATGCAGCTCTCCCTTAACCCTCCTCCCTATTCTGAGTTTTCTTCTCTTCCCACCTCTCCATTTTGCCCCCACATCTTGACTTTCACACAATTCACAGGCAAATCCTTAGACAATTAATGGAATGATTAGGACTGCAAGAGATTTAAGACTTAGAGACCATCTTGTCCCACCTCCTGGTTCTTACAGAAGAAGAGAATCGGGCCTGCAGCGGGTGTGAGCAGCCCAGAGGGTGGGGCTGGATTATCCCGAAGGTAAGGGGAGAATCTGGGGCTGGTCAAGGGCAGACACAGAATCAACACCAGGAAGGAAACTCTTTTTATTTCAGCATATATGTTTTGTGCCGTTTATAAAAATAAAGTTTTGAGGCCAGGTGCGGTGGCTCACACCTGTAATCCCAGCACTTTGGGAGGCTGAAGCAGGACCATCACTTGAGGCCAGGAGTTAGAGACCAGCATGGGCGACATGGGGAGACCCCCATCTCTACAGAAATTTTTAAAATTAGCCGGGCGTGGTTGCGCACACCTGTAGTCCCAACTAGTCGGGAGGCTGAGACAGGAGGATCACTTGAACCTGGGAGGCGGAGATGGAAATCAGCCAAGATTGCGCCACTGCACTTCAGCCTGGGCGCCAGTGCGAGACTCCGTCTGTAAAATAAATAAATAAAATAAAAATAGAGTTTTATCTTACAGTTTCAAGCTTCTACTTGGAAGTAACACGTATGGAGGCCCCTAGGGCCCCTAAGGTCTAGAATCCCGCCCGTGCGAGCCTGAGCGCCTTTCCTCCCTCCTTTCCTTCCGCAGGCGTCCTCGCCCTCCACGCCTCTTCTCCGCGGGGGCGGCCTGGGGCGCCGGGTCACGTGGCCGGGGAAGAGGGTTTATCCCGCGGCCTCTCGGAGCTCCGCCGCTGCTCTGCCGCCCAGGCCCATGGCCGCATCCCTGGCGCTCGTGGCGGGGGTCCTGGCGGGGGCGGTGCTGCCCCTCTGGAGCGCGCTTCCGCAATATAAAAAGGTGAGCCGGGGAGCGCGCCCAGCCCGCCGCGACCGCAGGAGAGGGTGGCCCCGCCGCCGGGGCAGTGGAGCCCGAAGGCGCCGGGCAGCCTTAAAGGGAGAGGTGGGTCCGGAACCACATCCAGGCGGGTAGCCTGGGGCATCCTCAGACGGACTTCAAAAGCCGCTTCGCTTTGCCCTGGCGGCCTCGGAGGGGTGAGAAATTGGCCTATGACCAGCACCCTCGCCCTCGCCACCTCCCCCGCCCGTGCCCCTTCCGATAGCCTCAGTCCTGGGCTCGCTTCCCTCCCCAAAGTGCTCACAGCCAAACCCCCCCTGCCTGCTCTGGGTTCTCCCCCTCTTCCTCCGCCTCCCCTCACTGTCTAGTAATTCTTCCAGGCACGAGGGCTCTCCCCTTTTCTCCTCTTTCTCTCCCTCTTTTTCGAGCCCGCAGCCCCTTCATTCTCATCCCCCAACTCCGCCCTGCAAAATGGGACTTAAGAGTACACACCCTATGGGACTCATGGAGGTGAGGGGGGTCCAGAAACGGAGAGGCTGAGGGAAAAGTGCTAATCCCCCTCTCCTCCTCTCCTCTGCTCCCCTGGGTCCTGCTGAGGGGCCGGGGTGGGGCTGGGGGGGAACCAGCCCCCCCAGGGAGTGACAACCTCATGACTTCTCCTGGACCCCTGGGCTCTTTGGCAATGGTGGGAACCCTCCCCTACCCTCCCACACAACTCAGGGATTGCCCCCAGCCTGACAGACATCCTGCCTGTCCCCACAGAAAATCACAGACAGGTGCTTCCACCACTCTGAGTGCTACAGTGGCTGCTGCCTCATGGACTTGGACTCTGGTGGAGCCTTCTGTGCCCCCAGGGCCAGAATAACCATGATCTGCTTGCCCCAGGTGAGGCCCTAGGATGGGGCAACTTCTGGCAAGTAGAGAAGCGGCAGAGGAGGTTAAAAAAAAAAAAAACACCTGGCCCCACCTGTTTTTTCACCTCTGTCTGGAAGTGCCCTTCTTCTTCTCCACTTGGCAAACTCCTATTCATGGTGCAAAACAACTCCAGCCACCTCCTCTGAGAAGGCTTCCCTCCTTGGAGCTCCTGTACCCTGGGGTCAGACCCTCAGCAGAGCATGTATCTCCCTAACTGGCCATGTCTTTTCTCTGCCTCTCCCAGTAGTTGGAACTCTTCAAGGGCAGGGATTGCATCATATTCATCTATGAAGCACCTACCCCCAGCTTAGTATCTGCACATAGTAGGTGCTCAATAAATGCTTATTTTTGTTTGTTTCGAGAAGGAGTCTTGCTCTGTCGCCCAGGCTGGAGTGCAATGGCATGATCTTGGCTCACTGCACCCTCTGCCTCCTGGGTTCAAGCGATTCTCATGCCTCAGCCTCCTGAGTAGCTGGGATTACGGGGGTGCACTGCTCTGCCTGGCTAATTTTCATAGTTTTGGTAGGGATGGGGTTTTGCCATGTTGGCCAAGCCGGTCTTGAGCTCCTGACCTCAGGTGATCCACCTGGCTTGGCCTCCCAAGGTGCTGGGATTATAGGCATGAGCCACCGTGCCCGGCCAATAAATGCTTGTTGAATGAATGAATATCTCTTCTCTCACATCACTGAGGCAGGGTAAGTAGGAAATGAACTTCCCCTTACTAGTCCCCATCTCCTTGCCACAGTGACATGATTTCTTGAGAGGAGCATGGCACTGTGGTGGCAGGACTACAGCTTTGGAGTTGGACCTGAGTTTAAATCCTGAGTTTTCCACACCCTATCTTTGTGACCTCAAGCAGGTCATCATGGCTCTCTGAGCCTTAGTTTTCTCATCTACAAGGAGAGGCTAAAGTACCTGCCCCACCAGGCTGTTGGGAAGATTATGTGGTCTTGGCAAGGAGAGTGTGCCGTCCAGCATGGTTGTCACTCGCTTTTAGGAATGCAGGGAGCAGAATGCTCAGTACGCCCTGTTCCTGTCTACCTGGCCCGGGGCCCAAACCTTTCTAAGATGGATGGGCCCCGCCTCTATGTCCTTGTGTGGGGAGTTGCCAATGCCCTAAGGAAGCATTAGGGCCCCTACCGTGGCCTGACCGTACAGCTGAAGTGGCTAGAGGGTTTTTATTTTTTTATTTTTTCAGACAGAGTTTTGCTCTTGTTGCCCAGGCTGGAGTGCAATGGCGTGATCTTGGCCCACTGCAACCTCCACCTCCTGGGTTCAAGCAATTCCTCTGCCTCAGCCTCTGGAGTAGCTGGGATTACAGGCATGCGCCACCATGCCCAGCTAATTTTTGTATTATTAGTCCATGACCATGTTGGCCAGGCTGGTCTCAAACTCCTGACCTCAGGTGATCCACCCACCTTGGCCTCCCAAAGCGCTGGGATTACAGGGGTGAGCCACTGTGCACAGCCTAAAGCGTCTTTTTATTATCACCACTTGATCTGCCCTATCTCATTTAGTCCTCACAACAACCCTAAGAGGTGGGTTACTATTACTGTCCCCATTTGACAGATGAGGAAACCGAGCTGGAGAGGTTCATTGACTTGCTGAAGGTCACGCAGTTATAAGCTGTAGAGACAGCCCAGCTCTGTCTTACTCCAGGCCTGGTACTCTTGGTTCTGGTCCCCAAGAAGTTTAAGTCCCCATCCTTCCTGCGTCCTGGTGACTCCCAATTCTCTTACCCACTCCCTGCAGACCAAGGGAGCTACCAACATCATCTGCCCTTGCCGGATGGGCTTGACGTGCATATCCAAGGACTTGATGTGTGTCCACCGGTGCCATATGATTTAGAGGAAGATGCAGGCTGGTGACTGCTCCCTTGGGGCCGTAGGCCCTGGGTGCCACCAACTTGCTCCAAATCCAGCTCCTGAGACATTAAAGTCACTTCCTGTCCTTGGCCTCTGTCTGTACTTTCTGGGCGAGGGGACCTGGTGGAGATTGTGCCAGTCCAGGGGGCAAGCAAAAGGAGAGACTGGAGGCATGAATGAGCTTCTCATGGGATTTGGCCCTGTCCAGAGGTCAGGGTAGAACTGCAGGAAGGGAATGGCGCAGGGAGGGTGTGGTGGAGCAGGGGCTGGGTCTGGGAAAGGGCCGATTCTCTGGTTGGAGGGCTGTGTGGGAGAGACGGGATTGAGGAATATGCCTGGAGAGTGTACGCTGGGGTGCCTATGGAGGGGTGTGTGGTAGGGAGAGACTAGGTGGAGGTATCTGAATGTTTTGTGGGGCGGGTTGGGGGGCACAAAAGGTCAAAGGACAAAAAGAGGTCATTAGAGAGTTGGTGAGAATGTGCAAAGTATAAATGCAGAAATGCCTGTGGTGGGAAAGGGACCTGGTGCATGGATGCCTCCGCTCTCTCAGGTATTGTTGGTTCACTGCATGGACAAAGAAACTGAGGCCCAGAGAAGCGACATGACTTGCCCTAGGTCATATCATTGGGGTAGCAGTGAGGCCTCTTTCTGCTGCAAGTATCTTAAAAACCAACCCAAATTGGTCTAGGTGAGGAGGGGATTTACTGGTGATCGGAAATGGAAGTCCAGAGGTCAGGCAGCCCTTAGGTAGGGCCAGAGCCAGCAGCTCTCGGGCTGAATTCCTTCCCAGTAGTCACAAACATTCCAGGTGTCACCTAATAACAGGTAGGATTTATTGAGCACTTCCTATGTTGCAGACACTGTGCAAAGTGCTTTCTGTCTCATTTAACTTAAAAATTTAAGACAGCACCCAGGCTGGAGTGCAGTGGCTCGATCGCAGCGTGCTACAGCCTCAATTCCCTGGGCTCAAAAGATCCTCCCATGTCAGCCTCCCAAGTAACTGGGACTACAGGTGTATGCCACCATGCCCAGCCAATTTTTTTTCTTTTTAATAGAGACAAAGCCTCACTATATTGCCCTGGCTGGTCTCGAACTCCTGGGCTCAAGTGATCCTCCTGCCTCAGCCTCCCAAAGTGCTAGTATTACAAGCGTGAGCCACTGTGCCTGGCCCAAAGTGCTTTCTTAACTGTATTGACTCATCTTTTTGCCACAACAGGGCTACAGTGGGTGTTACAATTATCCCTATTTTACAAACAGGGTATTGAGGCTTCTAGGGTAAGGGTTGGAACTGAGACTTGAACCCAGACAATCCTGCCCCAGAGGCCAGGCTCTTAACCACAAATCCACTATGTACATCAATACTGTGCCTTTCAGAGAAAGAAAACATCTCTGTTCCACAATTCTCAGCAAATACCCTAAGATCGGTTCTGATTGGATTGGCTTAGTCTGCCTGAACTAATTATTGTGGTGGAATTTGCTGATTGGCCTAACCTGAGTTTTGTGCAGGATGGGAAAATTCTGACGGGGTTGGGTGCTGGTTTTACATGGTGTTCCCACAGCTGGGAGGACACCCACATGGTCGGTGTGCAGGATATTTCGCTGGACCCTAGAAAAGCCACCACGACCTGTGGGCCATGATGCTACCCCAATGGCTGCTGCTGCTGTTCCTTCTCTTCTCCTTTCTCTTCCTCCTCACCAGGGGCTCACTTTCTCCAACAACATACAACCTTTTGGTAAGAAAGCTGGAGAGTGCAGTCACCTCCCCCTCCACTGTCCTAAGGCCTGTACTATTTGGAGAGGTGAGTGGGCATAGAGGCTAGTGTGGGAGAAGGCCAGAAGTGGGGGCAGCAGGGAGTGTTGGGTGGAAGATGTCTCGGAGGAAAGAGAAAACACCCTGGTCCTGGGAGCTGTGCCAGGGCAGTGCCAGGTGCTGCTGTCACAGAGGTGAATGTGAGAGAGCCCCCCTGCCCATGCGCACATGTGGTAAGGGAGACAGATATTCACTCATGCAACACATTTTTATTGAGCACCTACTATATGTAAATTATTTTTCTACATTTAGTGATAGGGCTGTGAGCAAGAAAGATAAAAATCCTTGCCCTTGTGGAGCTGTCACTCTAGTGTGTGAGGCAAAGAAGTAAAACATTACAATAGATGCTATTAATAATAGCATCTATCTCAGGTGATAAGCAAGGAAAGGGAAAATAAGAATCGGGCTGTGGGAGTGGTAGTGTGAGAAGGGTTTGCAGGTGTTTTTTTTTTTCTTTTTCTTTTTTTTTTTTTTTTTTGAGACAGAGTCTTGCTTTGTCACCCAGGCTGGAGTGCAGTGGGGCAATCTCGGCTCACTGCAACCTTAGCCTCCTGAGTTCAAGCGATTCCCCTGCCTCAGCCTCCCGAGTAGCTGAGATTACAGGCACCCACTGCCACACCCAGCTAATTTTTTTTTTTCCTGTATTTTTAGTAGAGACAGGGTTTCACCATATTGGTCAGGCTGGTCTTGAATTCTTGACCTCAAGCAATCCACCCGCCTTGGCCTCCCAAAGTGCTGGGATTACAGGCGTAAGCCACCGCACCTGGCCAGGGTTTGCAGTTTTAAATGGGGTGCTCAGGGAAGAGTTTACTAAGAATGTGAAATTTTAGCAAAGACCTAAAGGGAGGGAAGTCCTTCCTAACAGGCAAAGCAGGCAGGTCTCTGGGAGAAGAACATTCCAGGTGGAGGGAACAGCCAGGGCAAAGGTCTGGGGGTGGAAATGTGCTGGCATATTCAAGGAATAGCAAAGAGGAGTGAGAGAGAGGAAATCATGGGAGATGAGCTCAGAGAGATAAATGGAACAGAGTTACAATATTCTCATTTATTCAACAGTTATGCATTCAGCACCTGCAATGTGTAAGGATTTTAGTCCAAGGGGGCTAAGAAATACAGCAGTGAACATGAGAGCAGAAGATCCATGTCCTGGAGCTGAGGTTGCTAGCAGGAGGAGATAAATTATTTTTAAACATATAAATAAGATGATTTCAGAGAGTCATAAGCGTTGTGAACAAAGTACAACCAGGTGATGGGGACTGCTCTGCTGGTGTCCAGGAAGTCTTCAGCTGGAGGCAGGAGGGGGAGGCAGCCAGGCAAAGAGTGCAGGACAGGGTGCTCTGGGCAGAGGGCCAGCAAGCGCAAACGCCCTGGGGCCAGGCCAGGTGTGGATTCAGAGCCCCAGTGATGGCTCTGAATCCAGAGAATGGCATTGTGGGAATTATCTTTTAAAAAAGACTCCTCTAGCTATTCTGGGAAGAACTGACTTGAGGAGGTTGGGGAGGTGGAAGTGAGAGTGGGGATGGTGAGGGGGCACCTGGGGGAGGTCACTGGCAAGGATGGAAGCAGGGAGGCCGGGAGGCGGCTATAGCCAATCCTCCTTTCCTGCTTTATTTTCTTTATAGCACATAACCACACATAATAGGATTATACATATATAATATAAATATTACTTATTGTTATGTGTATAACATATATGGTAAAAATTACACCTTACTAGATGTCCAAATCTTGAGTTTACATAGAAATCAATGGATTTGAACCTATGCAGACCCCTTCATCACTACCATCAGAACAAGATATAGGACATTTTCATTACCCCAATAGGCTCACTCTTACTCCCCTAGTCAATAGCACCAAAGGCAACTGTCTCCTGACTTCCATTATTATAGATTAGTTTTGAACTTTGTATGATGAAATCACACAGTATGTACTTTAAAAAAAAATCTGGGCCAGGCTCAGTGGCTCATGCCTGTAATCCTAGCATTTTGGAAGGCCGAGGCAGGTGGATCACCTGAGGTCAAGAGTTCGAGACCAGCCTGACCAACATGGTGAAAGCCCTTCTCTACTAAAAATACAAAATTAGCTGGGCGTGGTGGTGCATGCCTGTAATCCCAGCTACTTGGGAGGCTGAGGCAGGAGAATCCCTTGAACCTGGGAGGCAGAGGTTGCACTGAGCCAAGAAAGCACCATTGCACTCCAGCCTGGGCAGTAGAGTGAGATTTTGTCTCAAAAAATAAAGGGCTGGGCACGGTGGCTCATCCCTGTAATCCGAGCACTTTGGGAGGCCGAGGCAGGCGGATCACGAGGTCAGGAGATCAAGACCATCCTGGCTAACACAGTGAAACCCCGTCTCTACTAAAAATACAAAAAAATTAGCCAGGCATGGTGGTGGGCACCTGTAATCCCAGCTACTCGGGAGGCTGAGGCAGGAGAATGGCGTGAACCCGGGAGGCACAGCTTGCAGTGAGCCGAGATTGTGCCACTGCGCTCTAGCCTGGGTGACAGGGTGAGACTCTAGCTCCAAAAAAAAAAAAAAAAAAAAAAAACACTTATTTTGCTCAACGTTTTGTCTGTGATACCCTATCATTTCACTTATGTATCTCTTCCCTGTCTTCCCTCTCTAGAGCTGTGCGTGTCCAATAGTGCAGTTACTAGTGTGAACCCAAAATATCTGAGACAGGTCTCAGTCAATTTAGAAAGTTTATTTTGCCAAGGTTAGGGACATACCCATGATACAGCCTCAGGTGGCCGGGGTGCACCTTGCTTTTTTTAAATTTTTTTTTGTTTTTTGTTTTTTGGGGTACAGCTTGCTTTTATACACATTAGGGAGACATAATACATCAATCAGTACCTGTAAGATTTACATTTGTTCGATCTGGAAGGGTGGGACAACTTGAAGTGGGGGGCATGACTTCTGTTCCAGGTCGTAGGTAGATTTAAACAAATTCTGACTGGCAATTGGTTGAAAGAGCTATTATCAGCAGAAGGGAATGTCTGGGTTAAGATAAGCAGTTGTGGAGAGCAAGGTTTTATCATGCAGATGAAGCCTCCAGTAACAGGCTTCATAGAAAATAGATTGTACATGTTTCTGATCAGATTTAAGGTCTTTGTTAATGTTAATGCTGGAGGGGTATTAATGAGGCATGTCCAACCCCCACTTCCCGTCATGGCCTGAACCAGTCTTTCAGGTTAAATTTTAGAGTGCCCTGGCCAAGGAGGGAGTCCACTGAGATGGCTGTGGATTGGTGGTGGTGGAAGGCTTCAAATTTTATTTTTGGTTTACACTAGCCACATATAGTTACTTAGATTTAAATTGATTAAAATTCAACAAAATTTAAAATTCAGGCCAGGTATGGTGGTTCATGGCTGTAATCCCAACATTTTGGGAGGCCAAGGTGGGAGGATTGTTTGAGCTCAGGGGATCGAGACCAACCTGGGCAACAAAGCGGGACTCCTGTCTCTTACTGGTGGAAGGTATCTGAGTTATTGGCAATGAATCTGTATGCATTTACAGCAACCTCAATTCTTGCCTCCTCAGAAGAAATAATTCGACTGAGGGGCATAAGGCAGAAAAAGAGACTGAGGCAGGTTTCAGAGGAGGAGTGGAAGTTTATTAAAAAGCTTTAAAGCAGGAAAGAATGGAAAGTACACTTGGAAGAGTCCCAAGTGGGCAACTTGAAGGACAAGTGCAGTGTTTAACCTTGGTCCTAGCCCTTTACAGTCTTGCCTACCTCCAGTGTCGTGTGCCTCTCTCCCCTGATTCTTCCCATAGGGTGAGCTGACCACATGTGCAGTGTCCTCCTTACCCTTGGGAAGTGAGCATACGCAGGGTGTTTAGGAAGTTGTACGCATGCCCATCTGAGACTTTCTTCCCTTTTCCAGTGGAGTGTGCCCCCGGAAATTTTTTTTTTTTTTTTTTTTTTTTGAGACAGTCTTGCTCTGTCACCCAGGCTGGCGTGCAGTGGCGCGATCTCAGCTCACTGCAAGCTCCGCCTCCCGGGTTCACGCCATTCTCCCTCAGCCTCCCGAGTAACTGGGACTACAGGCGCCCGCCACCACACCCGGCTAATTTTTTGTATTTTTAGTAGAGACGGAGTTTCACCGTGTTAGCCAGGATGGTCTCGATCTCCTGACCTCGTGATGCACCCGCCTCGGCCTCCCAAAGTGCTGGGATTACAGGCATGAGCCACCGTGACTGGCCCTGTCCCCGGAAATTCATACTCCATTTTTTCCTCTTAATGTGCATTCCCCGGGCTCACTCACCCAACACCTGAGATTTTATTGGAAGCCCTTTTTGCTTCTCTCTGGCCCCTGCTTTCAATGAACACTTTAATGTTAACAGCTGTGGACCATTAGGAGCCTCTCTCTCTCCCTGGAGCCTAGCTGCTAAATTATAATTTGTAGAGAGGCAATGTGATAACTGTTGAACCATCACCTGACATTCCTGATGGGTGGGGGAGAGCCCTCTCCTACCCCACTCATGCCTGTCTAACTACCTGTAACATCTCTACAAAAAATAAAATTAGCTGGGCATGGTGGTGTGTGCCTGTGGTCCCAGCTACATGGGAGGCTGAGGCAGGAGGATTGCTTGAACCTAGAGGTTGAGGCTACAGTGAGCCATAATTGCACCACTGCACTCCAGCCTGGGTGACAGAGTGAGACCTTGTCAAAAAAAATAAAAAGGAAAGGAAAGAAAGAGGGCTGGGCGCGGTGGCTCATGCCTGTAATCCTAGCACTTTGGGAGGCTGAGGCGGGTGGATCACCTGAGGTCAGAAGTTCGAGACCAGCCTGGCCAACATGGCGAAACCCCGTCTCTAATAAAAATACAAAAATTAGCCAGGCATGGTGGTGCACGGCTGTAATCGCAGCTACTCGGGAGAATTGCTTGAACCCAGGAGGTGGATGTTGCAGTGAGCCGAGATCGCGCCACTGCACTCCAGCCTGCGCGATGGGAGCGAGACTCCATCTCAAAAAAAAAAAAAAAAAAAAAAAAAGAAGAAAAGAAAAGAAAGAAAAAAAATTTAAATTCAGCTCCCCAGTTGCACTACCACATTTCAAGTGCTCAGTAGTGGCTAGTGGCTATTGGACTGAGCAGAAAAAGCACATTTTCATCACTGCAGAAGCTCTGTTGGACAGTGCTGCTCTGGAATGTCAGCTGCAGGTGGACAGGGATTTCTGTTTTTGTTGTTCCCGGCTGTATTCCCAGTGCCTGGAACAGTGCCTGGCACACAGTAGGTGCTCAGTATTTGCCTGTTGAATGACTATTGAAATTGTCAGAGATGATGGGTGGCTGTGATCAATAATGTTAATTACTGTCCTAAGTCCCAATACTGGGTGGAGGTCATTGATGTGTGTAGGGGGAGGGGGGGTGGGAATGCATGTAGGTGACCATCAAGCACAGGTGAAGGGTAAGTGTGAGTTTTCGGGAGAGAAGGCTCTGCAGCAGAATGAAGTGCAAGAGAGAGACAGAAAAGTCTAGACCACCCTGGTGTGTATGAGAAGCAGCCTATGTTGAGGGCAGCAAGAGTAAGCCTTTTAAAAACTGTTCAGTCCCCTCCAGGCACCCACCGTCTGCACAGACTTACCCCAGCCCTCACGTAGAGATCACCCTGCCTGGCAGGAGCCAGAGGTGACGGTGGGAACGCAGTCTGGGGAGGAGCCCCGTAGGGAGAAAGCCCCGGGCGCGGCGGCGAGGGCGGAAGGCGGTCGGTGGAGCCTGGCGGGGCCGTGTCCCTCCCTGCAGGAGCTCAAGGAGTATTGCATCCGGAACCAGGACTGCGAGACTGGGTGCTGCCGACGTGCTCCAGACAATTGCGAGTCGCACTGCGCGGAGAAGGGGTCCGAGGGCAGTCTGTGTCAAACGCAGGTGGGTATCGGCGCCCGGGGGAGCCAGAAGGGGATCCAGGGGAAGGGGGAGCCAGGGCGGGCCCAGATTCCTGGGGAGGAAAGAAGGGTAGGTGGGCGGAAATGCCCCGGAGCCTGGAATTCCCCCGTGGGACTGCACCTCCAAGCCTTCTGGGGGAGCCTGTGGACGGAACCAATATGGCAGCCCACCCTAGGGTCTTGGAATCCTGGATGGGGGCGGGAAGGCGATGCTTCACTCTCTAATGTGGGTTCACATTCTCCAGGGGTCCTCTCAGCAAATTCCGAAAGTAGTACAGTAAATGGGCACAGCTAGGTCCAGCCTCTGCCCCAGAGCCCCGTCTTCATCCAGCCCAGGAGTTCTGCTGTGGCCCCGGGTGTTCCTGGTGGAGTGTGGGCAGAGGCAGCCTCTGAGCTGGGTGTGTAGGGGAGGGAGTTGATTTGCCCACAGAAGGATTTAAAGACAAGACATGGAGGTCCTGCGATGGTGTGTCCATAGACTTAGGACAGGCAGATGGGTCAGTGACAGGCGGGGTTACAAGGGCTGGAGCTGGGAGGGCACTGAGCAATCCAGGAGCCAGCCTGGAGAAGGCAGCCAGAGGCGCCACTCTGAGCAGCTGGCAAGCTATCCTTTAGCCCTGGCTCCTGGCTGTGGGCAAGCACGTGGGTCCCGGAGCTGGGCTGGGCTGGGCTTAGGGGCTCAGGGAAGAGCTGCCGCCAAGGTCGAGGTCAAAGTCCTGTCTTTCCCAGGTGTTCTTTGGCCAATATAGAGAGTGTCCCTGTCTGCAGAACCTGACTTGTATATATTCGAAGAATGAGAAATGGCTTAGCATCGCCTATGGCCGTTGTCAGAAAATTGGAAGGCAGAAGTTGGCTAAGAAAATGTTCTTCTAGTGCTCCCTCCTTCTTGCTGCCTCCTCCTCCTCCACCTGCTCTCCTCCCTACCCAGAGCTCTGTGTTCACCCTGTTCCCCAGAGCCTCCGCCATGAGTGGAGGGAAGGGGGGGAGTGATGTGCCATCATTGAAATAAAGAGCTTTTTCAATGTTTGCTGCCCACAGAGTTGGGGCCTGGGTGGGCTGGGCTGGGGTGGGCATAGTACAGGTTTCTGGGGGGCGGGGAGGTGATATGAGGGAGGAAGCAGGAAGGGACACTGTTGGGCTTGGGGTCTTTCCCCAGTTGGGGCATGAATGAAAGTCCCCCAGAGGAGACCAAAGCTCCCTTCCCACCCCCAACCCCTTTTTGCCTTCAGCCCACTCTGTAATCTACCCCCCACCCCGGAAGCCCAGTTTACACCTGATACTCCAGTTCCACGACCTTAAATTTCAGAAATGTGAAAGAAGGTACACAAAACATCCATGTGTATAAAGAATTGATGATGTTTATTGAGCACTTACTAGGTGTTAGGAGCAGCTCTAGGTGCCTTACGCACATGATCTCATTTAATCCTACAACAAACCTGTGGGGTCTCTCCTGTAATCACCTCTGTTTTACAGGTAGGGAAACAGGTTGAGCAACTTGTTCAAGGTCACACAGTTGGAAAGTGCTGAATCTGAATCTTCTGGGAGGCAAGAGAAAAGAGGGACAAGAAAAGAAGAAAGGAAGGAAGGAGAGCCTAGGAAAGAGTGAGAAAGAAAGACTGGAGCAGCGACTGCAGTGTGGGGTTGGGGAGAGAATGAGTCAAGTAGAGTTTTAGGAAGTCTCAGTGTGTGGTGAGGCTTTTTGAGTTAGATGCTAGCTCGCTTGTTTGTGAGTAGTGCCTGTTATATTCAGGTTACATTTTGGAGTTAATTATTTCAGATTTTGGACCTAAGGTTCCACATTCAGCCACGAGAACTGAGCCAAATGTGCCCTCCAGGATGTTGGGCTTAGGATGCAAGGGCTGGGGAGTTTGGAGGTAAGCTATGGTTGTACTTAGAACACCCCCTTGTAAGTCACAGCAAAACGATGTGAACCATACCTTGGTAGAATATGCTGTCCTGTACTAAATGTATCAGACAGATAACCAGACTTCCATTGTGTTACGTGAGCTCTCCCCATTCAGAGAAAACCTATGAAATGACCACAGAAGGAGAGGTGGCAGGCTGGAAACCCAATGATACCCAATGTCTAAGAAGTTCCCAAGGATACCCAATGTCTAAGAAGTTAGAAGGGGAAGGGGAGAATACAGAGCCCAGAAATAAACCCAAGCCTGTACAGTCAATTAAGTTTCAACAAGGGCACCAAGAAGACACCCTGGGGAAAGGATAGTCTTTTCAATAAATGGTGTTGGGAAAACTGAATATTCACATGCCAAAGAATGGAATTGGACCCTTATAGCACACACAAAAATAAACTCAAAATGGATTAAAGACCTAAATATAAGACCCGAAACCATAAAACTCCTAGAAGAAAATATAGGGGAACTATTACATGACATTGATCTTGACAATGATTTTTGGATAAGACACCAAAAGCACAGGCAACAATAGCAAAAATAAACAAATGGGACTACATGCTGAAAAGCTCTGGACCGAGCACCGTGGCTCATGCTTGTAATCCCAGCACTGTGGGAGGCCGAGGTGGGTGGATCATCTGAGATCAGGAGTTTGAGACCAGCCTGGCCATCATGGTGAAACCCCATCTGTACTAAAAATACAAAAATTAGCCGGGCGTGGTGGTGCATGCCTAGTCCCAGCTACTCAGGGGGCTGAGGTAGGAGAATCACTTGAACCTGGGAGGTGGAGGTTGCAGTGAGCCAAGATCGCACCACTGCACTCCAGCCTGGGCAACAGAGCAAGACCCTGTCTCAAAAAAAAAAATTAATTTGAGGAAGTTTTATGGTTTGGTTTTGTCTTGTTTGAGACAGGGTCTCACTCTGTCACCCAGGCTAGAGTGCAGTGGCTCCATCTCAGCTCACTGCAGCCTCATCCTTCTGGGCTCAAGCGATTTTCCCATCTCAGCCTCCTGAGTAACTGGGACCACAGGTGTGCACTACCACGCCTAACTAATTTTTAAGATTTTTGTAGAGATGGGGAGGGGGGCGCGTCTCGCCATGTTGCCCAGGCTGGTCTCGAACTCTTGGCCTCAAGCAATCCTGCCTCAGCCTCTCAAAGTGCTGGGATTACAGGCATGAGCCACTGTGCCCAGCTGAAATTTTACTTTTTTCCAATGTTGAATATTTTCATCCAGGAATATAAAATGCTTTAAAACAAAGTTGTTAATTTTTTTATAAACATTTTTAGCCTGATACGGAAAAAAAAAAAAAAAAAAAAGGGAGTTGGGGAAGACACGTTGCTGACATGATTAAACTGGTTCCAAGTGTTGGGGGAGGAAAACTTTTCCTCTATCCTCTTTGGTTCAGTACTTGAAGGCCTGAGAATTAAACTGATAAAAGAGAAACGACCGATTTTTATTCAGAATGTAGGGAAGTTCAAGGAAGAGAGTGACTCTAGGAGGAAGTTAGAATTTGGGGGTTATATACCATCTCAATAGAAGAAGGGGAGGAGGAGAAAGGACACTTATAGGAAAGTAATTTTTAGGAAAGATGAATGGGCCCTTAGGAGAAAAGATGGGAGCTATGATAGTTTCGTGACCTGACTGTTTAGGTGTCGTGCCAACTATTCTCCCCTCCGGCAATGAGTCAATTTTCCCTGGTTTTGAGAAACTCCTGGGAGGGGGATTTATGACAATGGAGCTCTTTTGCAGGGCTCTGCATTTAGGCAGACAAAAGAGTTCAGAAAACAGCCTATTCTCATCCAGCCTGGGCAGCATTGCAAAACCCTGTGTCTAAAAACAAACAACAGCAACATAGCCAGGTAGTTGCACGCACCTGTAGTCCTAGCTACTTAGGAGACTGAGGCGGGAGGATCACTTGAGCACCAGGAGGTTGAGGCTGCAGTGAGCCATGGTCGCACCACTGCATTCCAGCCTGGGCGACAGAGCAAGACTCTGTCTCAAAAAAAAAAAAAAAAAAAAAAAAAAAAAAGAAAGAAAAAGGCCCATTTTCAAACGCTCAAAATAATTTTTATCCTTCAGCGGCATTTTCTAGACCCCTTCACAAGCCATGGAGATTCCGCTGCCCTATGGGAAAAGTAGTCATTGGTAGAAGCTGCCATTGTCAGAATCTAGAGAGATTTGTAGGGAATAAAGTACAGATGCTCCTTGACTTACGATGGGGCTACATCCTGATAAACACATTGTTTACGCTGAAAATATTGTAAGTTGAAAATAAGTTTAATAGGCCGGGCGCGGGGGCTCACGCCTGTAATCCTAGCACTTTGGGAGGCTGAGGCAGGCAGATCACAAGGTCAGGAGTTCCAGACCAGCCTGACCAACATGGTGAAACTCCGTCTCTACTAAAAATACAAAAATTAGCTGGGCGTGGTGGTGCACACCTGTAGTCCCAGCTACTCGGGAGGCTGAGGCAGGAGAATTGCTTGAACCTGGGAGGCAGAGGCTGCAGTGAGCCGAGATCGCACTATTGCACTCCAGCCTGGGCAACAGAGACAGACTCCATCTTCCCCACTCCTGCAAAAATAAATAAATAAATAAATAAGCCAGGCATGGTGGCACACGCCTATAGTTCTAGCACTTGGGGGAACTGAGGTGGGAGGATCACTTGAGCCCAGGATGTCAAGGCTGTAGTGAGCCATGATCATGCTACTGCATTCCAGCCTGGGTCACAGAGTGAGACCCTGTCTCAAAAAAAAAAAAAAAGCATTTAACACACCTAACTTACTGAACATCATAGCTTAGCTTAGCCTACCTTAAATGTGCTTACATTAGCTGGGCAAAATAACACAAAGCCTATTTTAGAATAAAGTGTCGAATATCTCATGTAATTTATTGATGTTCTACTGAATGCATATTGCTTTTGCACCATCATAAAGTTGAAAAATTGTCAGTCAAACCATTGTAAGTTGGGACCATCTGGTTCTTTGAGCTGTGGTTAGACTGTGCCTCTGCTGTGTAGGCGTGTGATGCTGAATTGCAGCAGAAATTGAGAGTCTACAGGAGCACTAGCCATTGGAAATAAAATGCAAGCTACATAATGATTGGGGTCTTGGTCACTTGCTCCTGCAGAGCCCAAAGCCCAACTCCCTGCTCACTTTTGGAGACCAGGGACATTTTCCTTATGCCCCCCACAGTCCAAAACATGGTGCCAGGCACACTGTGGTCATTCAGTGAACACATGAACAGGACGTGAATGCAGATTTCCGGGACTGAACGTGGCACCAAGAAGCATGACTCAGCCCTGCCTCATGGCCTGAGACCCCTCCTGGGTTAAGGTATTGAAAGCTCCTCTTGCTGAGCACATAATTCATATGTGGCAGACACCATTACCTGGTTTCCTAATAGCCATTACCCCTTCCCTGCCAGCTGAAACCCAATATTGTTTGGGCATCAATGAGCCTGGCCCCAGGAGAAGGATCTTATTCCCTTCGCTTTCCCAGCATCCCTTGCAGCTAGAGGTAGTCAGATAACCTAGTTCTAGCCACTGAGATATGAAGAGAAGTCAGCCTTGAGGATTTGAGGAAAGATAAGAAGAGGGTATGGGCCAGGCGCCATGGTTCATGCCTGTAATCCCAGCACTTTGGGAGGCCGAGGCAGGTGGATCACCTGAGATAAGGAGTTCAAGATCAGCCTGGCCAACATGGTGAAACCCTGTCTCTACTAAAAATGCAAAAAATTAGCCAGGCGTGGTGGCAGGCGCCTGTAGTCCCAGCTACTCGGGAGGCTGAGGCAGGAGAATCGCACGAACCCAGGAGGCAGAAGTTGCAGGGAGCCGAGATTGTGCCACTGCACTCTGGCCTGGGCAACAAGAGCAAAACTCTGTCTCCAAAAAAAAAAAAAAAAAAAAAAAAAAGGTATGCAAGAAGAAACTCTCTGCTCCTTCTCCCGCCTTCCCAGCCGCCAGCTACTCCATGTTTCCTGCCTTCGACTATGGTGAGAACGTGAAGTCAGGAGCTGCTGCTAAGGCATGTGGCAACCTTGAAGAGAAGGTCAAGAGAAACACAGAGCTACCAGCCACCAAAAGAATGCCAGCACTTCCTATGTCTTGGCTTTGGATTCATGAGAAATATACGTTCCTATTTGCTTCAGCCATAATTACTTGGGTTTTTCTGCTACTTACAGCTGAATGCAATCCTAACTCATAAGCCTGTGGTTACAGGAGGATTCACTGATCACAGAACTTCAAGATCCTGGGGCTGGGACGACATCGAAGTTTCATTCAGTTCACTGTCCCTCACTCTCTGTGGGAATCTCCTCCCTAGCATCTCCACCGAGGGGTCAGTGAGCTTCCACTTGCATACCTGGATGATGGGCACCTCAGTACTGCCTAAGGTAACTCATATTTGATGGCTCCAGGGGATATACAATTTTTATATTAAGGCAAAATTAAATTCCCTACAATTTCCACCCATTTTTCTTAGTGTGAATAATTGGGAAAGAAAAAGGAATCATAAGGCCGGGCATGGTGGCTCATACCTGTAATCCCAGCACTTTGGGAGGCTGAGGCGGTGGATCACCTGGGGTCAGGAGTTTGAGACCAGCCTGGCCAACATGATGAAACCCCATCTCTACTAAAAACACAAAAATTAGCCGAGCATGGTGGTAGGCGCCTGTAATCCTAGCTACTAGGGGAGGCTGAGGCAGGAGAATCACTTGAAACTGGGAGGCGGAGGTTGCAGTGAGCCGAGAGATCATGCCACTGCACTCCAGCCTGGGCAACAGGCGAGACTCTGTTTCAAAAAAAAAAAAAGGAATCATAGAAGCAGGGCAGTGGAGTTAGATGGTAGAGTGCCAACATTTTCTGATTATGTGACACTGGGCAAGCTCCTCTCTGAAACTTGGTCTCTATCTGTAAAGTGGAGATGAGAAATTCTCCCTCCTGGGATCCTTGTGAGCATTTGCTGGCAGAGAGTAAGCTCATAGCAACTGAGAGCGGTCTGACCCCTTAACACATGAGTTGTGTCAGCTAGCTGTCATATTTGAGAACTGTGTCCAGAAAAGAGGTGAGAGCCCAGGACTCTGATGCCTCTGATGCAGGGTGACAAACATGGGCCATTAAAACTCCTTATCCACAAGGGGGTGTGTGGGTGTGTGTGCGCGAATGCACATGTGCCCGCTTGTCTCTTTGAGAACCGGAGGGACAAGGAGGGCATCCCAGATAGGCGTGACTTCTCCCCAGAAAGGGAGGGCTTCCCAGGCTGGCTGGGCGTCCTTCACAGCTTTGTCTTCAGTCTCCAATCTGTTTGGCCACATCCTCTCCAGCCCCAGACCCATCCCTTGTTCTTCTGATCTGCCTGAAGCCTGCCCTGGTGGGCCAAAGGACTGATGCAACTTCAGAGAAGATGCTGACTCAGAAAGAATATGCAGGAGACTGGGAAAGGTTTGCAGGAGGCCTTTAATTGTGAAGAGCGCAATCAGAAAACAGAGGTGCTGGTCAAGGAGGTGGCCAGCCCGGGAGATGTGCTGGAGCAGGGGAGAGGTGCCCCTGCGCCTAGTGGCCTGCAGCATGCTGGGCTAGGTGTGAGAGTGGGTGGGCGGTCTCACTGCTTGGAGCGTCCAGCATCGTGGCAGATGCCAAAGTTGGTGTTGGTGATGGTGCCCACGATGGTCTTGTCTCCCTCACAGGTCAGGCCACGCTCACAGGGACACTTGTAGTAAATCCCATAAAGCGTCTGCAGAGGCACAGCCAATGGAGTCAAGGCTATGGAGGGATACTTGGGACATCAATTGTCCCCTGCCTGACCTAGAGAACCAGTAGGCCAGCCTGTGTTTTCGGGGAGTGCCTCTCCCACCTGCCTCCCCAGGGGTGCCGTGGGCCCTGGAGACCCCAGTTCTGACCTCTGCTCTGGCTCATTTGCTCTTACTAGATTGATCTCTCTGGGGAGCCTCTATTTACCCAGCCATGAAATGGGGATAACAAATCCCCACCCCCACCCATCTCACTGGTCACTCGGGAGGGTCAAGAGAGATGATGGGATGGGAAAGTGCTTTGACACCTGTCGACCCCCCTCTCGTCTCCTCAATATTCAGTGTCCAGGCTGACCCCCCTCCCTGATCCCACTCCCAAGTGTTCAGGGCCCTCCTCCCCGTTCTCCCCAACCCATGCCAAGTCCTCAGGCACGCACCTTGACAGAGCACTCGGTGTTCTCGCTGGCCAGGGATGTGCAGCGGGCCAGGCCCAGTGCACTCGAATGTTGGCAGCAATTGCTCTTACACTGGGCACTATTCATGCAGAGCTCACCGTTCTCCTGCTAGGAGCAGCCAGTCAGCCCAGTCCCCACTCCCTCAGGTCCCTTCTCCATTCAGACCTGCACCCGCCACTCACCACCCACTACCACTAACAGTGTCTCCCCTGGTAGGGATGTGTGTGAAGGAGTCCATTCCCTGGGTCTGGTGGCCTCTGTGCCCCCCACCCACCTGAGAAGTGGGCATGCGGTGACAGAGAAGCAGCCCTGCACAGAGGGTCAGGACCCCCAGGTTCTAGTACCAGCTGTACTACCAACTCCCTGCGTGACTCTGGGCAAGTCACTGCCTCCCAAGCCTCAGTGTTCCCATTGGGAATGTGCACATGAGGCTCCTAGACAAGCTCTCCAAACCTCTCTGGGTCCCACACCCCTTTAAGGAGGTGGTGAAAATTGCATCTCCCTGCAAGACTCCTTCCTCCCCCAACAGATCTGATCTATAATATCCAAGGGTCCTGGACCTCCGAGTCCAGCCATGGCCCCAAGTTAAGAGAGCTCAGAACCTTTCAACCGCATGGACGTTCTGGAAGGGCTTTCCCAGCCAAGACCCATGGTGGAGAGGTGGTGTGGGGCAGTGGTGGGGCCCCAGCTGAACCACTTTCCAGCTATGTGACCTCTCAGGCAGGTTGCTCACCCTCTCTCTGTCTGAAGACAGGGCTGACTCTGAAAACACCTCCCTCAGTGGTTATTAAGAGAACGGAATGAGTAAACATCTCTGAGGCATCTCGAACTGTGTTGGACACGCAGTAAGATGCCACTGTAAGTCAGAAGCTGGAATAACTGGCACAAAGCATTTTCTCAGGATGGAAGCCCAGGGCTCTGGATTTTTACAAAGCTCCCTCATAGGACCAGGCGAGGTGGCTCACGCCTGTAATCCCAGCACTTTGGGAGGCTGAGGTGGGCGGATCATGAGGTCAGGAGTTTGAGACCAGCCTGGGCAATATGGTGAAACCCTGTTTCTACTAAAAATACAAAAAATAGCTGAGCGTTATGGCAGGTGCCTGTAATCCCAGCTTCTCGGGAGGCTGAGGCAGGAGAATCATTTGAACCTGGGAAGCGGAGGTTGCAGTGAGCCGAGATTGTGCCACTACACTCCAGCCTGGTGACAGAGTAAGACTCCGTCTCAAAAAAAAGAAAAGAAAAAAAAAGGTCCCTCATAGCCAGATTGAGCTGCTGCTCTGAGCATGCTCCAGTTGGAGCTGGAGAGGTGCTGATCAGCCTTTCCTGTGGCCCCTGGGAAGAGGCATAGGACAGGACATGGAAGTAAACAGAGGGATGCAAGATGCCACTCCTCCCAGCCCCTGCCAGTTCAGGTGGGGACATCAGAGGTCAAGGTCCAAGCTTAGGAAGTCTTCATCTGGGGACTCAGGAGGCGCCTCCCGTGAAGACCCTCTTACCAGGTTGATAATGATCCCCCGGGGGCCAGGAGCTGCATAGGCCACAGAGAGGGCAACAAGCAGGAGGATCAGGATCTTCTCCATGGCGAGTGGGACAGCTGGTGTGGGTGCAGGAGACACAGCCAGCTGTGGTGATGGGGCTATAAAAGGGCCCTGACCTCACATGACCCACCTGCATCCCACAGGGCTGGCCGTGGGCACAGGCACAGCTGTGGCCAATCTGCTGTGGGGTGGGTCCTGATAAGGAAGCTGGGTGAGTACCTGGTGGCCTTTCTCGTGTGTGTGTGTGTGTGTGTGTGTGTGTGTGTGTGTGTGTGTGTTGGTGATAATTGTGTTGCATCATGGTTAAGAGTGTGGACTGTGTACAAGTTATTAGTGAGGCAAACTTACTATCTCTTCCAACTATTCTGCCTTTCATCTTATCTGTCAATTAAGGATAATTTAAAGAGTTGTGAGGGTTGAAATAATACACATTTATATGCGTTACATATATATAAACATGATTATATACAATTATAAGAATATATTTATATTGTATATTCCCATATGCCACATAAGCAGTGGGTAAGGGTGGCTGCCCTTGTGTCTTGAGCTCCTGGACAGTGCCTGGACGAGTCCAAGGAAAGAGAGGCACCTATGGTGTGAGTGCCTGCTTACATTCTGTGTACTCGGGGCCTCTCTCCCTCACCATAGTCAGGCCTTGCCTTTGGCCCACCCAAGACCAGATGTCTAGCAGTGTCAGACTCCAGGGACGAGGATTCCAGCCTCCCACCCCTCAACCTTCCTTCATCTCCTCAGGGGATTCCAGGCCATGCCCAGATCCCTGGGGCTGACAGCTCTGCAACCCCCAGCAGGCCAGGGTGTATGTGCTTTCACTTTGGCACCCTCCGCCTACCCTCACACCAGGGGGCTGCCTGCAGGCCTGACTCAAGGGCCCTTAGGAGGCCCTTCTTAAATGCCTCTCTCCCCTTTCCTTTCTACCTCACTTACTATCTGCAATTCCAGCATCAGATACTCACCCCTTTAGTTAAGATTTCCACTTACGCTGCCCCCTACCCAAGGCCACGTGGGCGCATGAGCAGTCGCTAGTCCTGGCTGAGAATGAAGAGGTCTTGTCAGCCTCGGAGCAGGGGCCTCAGGAAGCTGGGAAGGGCACAGCTGCCTGAGTTTGCTCAGGCATGGGAACAGAGCAGCTTTTCCTGAAGGACTAGTCATGGCAGCCAGAGGCCTCTGCCCTTCCCCTCTCCATCCCAGGAGGTAGAAGACAGCTCCACTGAGAGGCCCAGGCCTCAAGCACAGCTTTTAATTTAATTTAATTTAATTTAATTTTTTGAGACAGGGTCTCACTCTGTCACCCAGGCCAAAGTGCAGTGGTGCCATCTTGGCTCACTGCAGCCTCCACCTCCTGTGATCAAGCAATCCTACCCCTCAGCATCCCAGGTCTAAAACTCGTGGGCTCAAGCAATCCTCCCACCTCAGCCTCCTAAAGTGTTGGGATTACAGGTGTGAGCCACTGTGCCCAGCCTCAAGCACAGCTTTGATCCAGACCAAGCTGGCTTCAAAACTCAGCATTTACTAGAGCCACATGGCCTCAGACACATTATTGAAAGTGAAGCTCCCTGAACCTCACTTTCCTTATTTACCTTAGGGGGATAATGCCTCCTACTTCCTGAGGTCATGATTAAGACAATGCACGTGGAACACCTTCGGAAGTGCCTGGCACATGGCGGGTGCCCAGCCATGTAATATGACCCCCTTCCTCTCACCTTTACATCCCTGGGGTGTGGAATGTAGAGGAATAGCTGGAGGAACAACCAGGAGACTCTCAAAATGAGAAAAACCAATTTGGTTCCAGCGATGCAGAAATACCATTGACGAAAGAACACTATCCCCCTCTCTTTTATAAAACTCAATGTTTGAAAGCACGTTTTCCCATGAGCTCACTCTGATCCTTCCTTCTCTTTTCTCCACCTGCTTCCCACCCCTGGGACCTCTGTGAGGTGAGCCACAGGGAAGGGAATCACTATTCCCTTCTCACAAGTCAAGATGGAGACTGGCAAGGGAACCAGAGGAGTGATTTTTCTCCATGAAAAATCATGAAGGGAGCTGTGAAGGGAGCTGTGAAAACCATCAGCCAAGCTCACAGAGGAAAAAGGCTGGAGTTTTTCCCATTACAAATGAAGTGTAGCAAAGAGAACTTTGACATTGTATGTGCTTCTAAAAGGAAAGCAAAAATTAAGTACCTGTCAATGAAAAGAGTCAAACTCTGTACAATATTTGAATAGATTTATTCTGAGCCAAATATGAGCGACCATGGCCTATGACACAGCCCTCAGGATGTAACCGCTCAAGGGGTTCACCTTGCCCACTACCTAGACAGAGATGATTCATCAAGACAGGGGAATTGCAGTGGAGAAAGAGTATTTCATGCAGAGCCAGCTGTGCAGGTGCAGGAGACTAGAGTTTTACAGAGTTGTTGTTGCTGTTGAGACAGAGTTTCACTCTTGTTGCCCAGGTTGGAGTGCAATGGTGTGATCTTGGCTCACTGCAACCTCTGCCTCCTGGGTTCAAGTGATTGTCCTGCCTCAGCCTCTCGAGTAACTGGGATTACTGGCATGTGCCACCATGCCCGGCTAATTTTGTATTTTTAGTAGAGATGGGGTTTCACCATGTTGGTCAGGCTGGTCTTGAACTCCTGACCCAAGTGATCCACCTGCCTCAGCCTCCCAAAGTGCTGGGATTACAGGCATGAGCCACCACACCCAGCAGGGAGCAGAGTTTTTAAAGATAACTTGGTGGGTGGGGGGAAGCCAGTGAGCCAGGGATGCTGATTGGTCAGATATGAAATCATAGGGACTCAGAGCTGTCTTCGTGTGCCCAGTCAGTTCCTGGGTGGGGGGCCACAAGATCAGATGAGCCAGTTTATTGATCTGGCTGGGGCCAGCTGATCCATCAAGTGCAGGGTCAGCAAAATATCTCAAGCAGGGATCTTAGGAGTAGTTTAGGGAGGATCAGAATCTTGTAGCCTCCAGCTGCATGACTCCTAAACCATAATATCTAATCTTGTGGCTAATGTTAGTCCTACAAAGGCAATCTAGTCCCCAGGCAAGAATGAAGTCTGCTTTGGGAAAGGGCTGTTACTGTCTTTGTTTAAACTATAAACTAAGTTTCTCCCAAAGTTAGTTCAGCTTACACCCAGGAATGAACAAGGACAGCTTGGAGGTTAGAAGCAAGATGGAGTCAGTTAAGTTAGATCTCTTTCACTGTCTCAGTCATAATTTTGCAAAGAGGGGTTTCAGAATGAGGAGAAAACAAAGAAAATGACCCCCTTTTGAGCACTCCATAGCTTTGATGGCACCTCTACTTGCCAAAGTTTATGTAAAATGGAAATAACATGGTCCTTGTGCACATTTACATTAAGGAAAATGAGCCCTAAGGTTGACCTGCAAACTATAGAATTCCTAAGTCATCTTTTTCTCTATTTTTCTTTTCTGCCTGCTCTAAATCCTTCCCTTCCTCCCTTCCTTCCTTCCTTCCCTCCCTCCTTCCCTTCCTTCCTTCCCTCCCTCCTTCCCTTCCTTCCTTCCTTCCTTCCTTCCTTCCTCCCTCCCTCCCTCCTCCCTTCCTCCCTCCCTCCCTTCCGATGGAGTCTTGCTCTGTTCCCAGGCTGCAGTTCAATGGCACAATCTCGTCTCACTGCAACCTCTGCCTCCCGGGTTCAAGCCATTCTCCTGCTTCAGCCTCCTGAGTAGCTGGGATTATAGTCACCCGCCACCATGCCAGGCTAATTTTTTTGTGTTTTTAGTAGAGATGGGGTTTCACTATGTTGGCCAGTCTGGTCTGGAACTCCTGACCTTGTGATCCGCCCGCTTTAGCCTCCCAAAGTGCTGGGATTACAGGTGTTAGCCACCACGCCCAGCAATCTGCTGTTATTTTTCTGTTAAGATAAAAACCACTGTTTAGATCCAACAAGTTCTTTTTGCAAGCCAGTGAATTTGTATTTATCTCATGGCTAAAAGTTCTGAAGTTTTTCCTTCCTTCCTTCCTTCCTTCCTTCCTTCCTTCCTTCCTTCCTTCCTTTTTTTTTTTTTTTTTTTTTTTTTTTTTTTTTTTTTTTTTTTTTTTTTTTTTTTTTTTTTTTTTTTTTTTTTTTTTTTTTTTTTTTTTTTTTTTTTTTTTTTTTTTTTTTTTTTTTTTTTTTTTTTTTTTTTTTTTTTTTTTTTTTTTTTTTTTTTTTTTTTTTTTTTTTTTTTTTTCTTTTCTTCCTTCCTTCCCTCCTCCTCCCTCCCTCCTTCCTTTTCCTTCTTTCTTTCTTTCTTTCTTCTTTTCCCTCTGTGGCCCGGGCTGAAATCTACCCACCTCGCTGCTGCCCCGCACCACGGACTGGCTGGGACTGCGGCCGCGCGCCACCACCGCTGCCTGCTTTTTCTCCTTTGGCTGCAGGCACGGTTTCGCCATCTTGGCCACGCTGCTCTCCAGCTCCTGACCCCGAGTGCTCTGCCCGCCTCGGCCTCCCGAGGTGCTGGGACTGCAGACGGACGCTCACTCGGTGCTCGGTGTTGCCCGGGCTGGAGTGCAGTGGCGTGGTCTTGGCTCGCGGCAGCCTCCGCCTCCCAGCCGCCTGCCTTGGCCTCCCAGGGTGCTGGGATTGCAGCCCCTGCCCGGCGCCGCCCCGTCTGGGAGGTGGGGAGCGTCTCTGCTCGGCCGCCCCTCTGCCCGGCCTCCCCATCTGGAAAGTGAGGAGCGCCTCTGCCCCACCCATCGTCGGGAGTGAGGAGCGCCTCTGCCCGGCCACCCATCGTCTGGGAGGTGAGGAGCGCCTCTGCCCGGCCACCCATCGTCTGGGAGGTGAGGAGCGCCTCTGCCCGGCCCCCGGGGGGGGAGCCTCTGCCCGCCACCCATCGTCTGGGAGTGGGAGCGTGCCGGGGGGGAGGGGGGGGGGGGGGTGAGGAGCGCCTCTGCCCGGCCACCCATCGTCTGGGAAGTGAGGAGCGCCTCTGCCGCCGCCGGGAGTGTGAGGAGCGCCTCTGCCCGGCCACCCATCGTCTGGGAAGAAGTTGAGGAGCGCCTCTGCCTGGCCGCCCCGTCTGGGAAGAAGTTAGGAGCGCCTCTGCCCGGCCGCCCCATCCGGGAAGAAGTGAGGAGCGTCTCTGCCCGGCCGCCCCGTCTGGGAAGAAATGAGCAACGCGTCTATCCGATCGCCCCGTCTGGGAAGTGAGGAGCGCCTCTGCCCCGTCTGCCCCCGTCTGGGAAGAAATGAGGAGCACCGCTGCCCAGCCGCCCCGTCTGGGAAGAAGCGAGGAGCACCTCTGCCCGGCCGCCCCATCTGGGAAGAAGTGAGGAGCGTCTCTGCCTGGCCGCCCCGTCTGGGAAGTGAGGAGCGCCTCTGCCCGGCCGCCCCGTCTGGGATGTGGGGAGCGCCTCTGCCCGACCGCCCCGTCTGGGAGGTCTACCACAGAGGCCAGAAGCAATGTGGGGGCTCGACGTGGTGGCTCACGCCTGTGGTCCCGGCACTCTGGGGGGCCGAGGCGGGTTGATCACTTCAGGCTGGGAGTTCGAGACCAGTCTGGCCAACATGGCGAAACATATGAAAAATACAACAGACAAACCAACCAACCAACCCAGTGACAACAAAACAGGTCTACCCTGGAGTCATACTCTAATTTTTTCTATTTTCCTCTCTTTCTGATCCTTTATCCCACTTTCTTTTTCTTCCTCTTCCTTCTCCTTCTTCTTTGTCAAATGGAGGATTGAGCTGTTATCACTGATCCATATAAAGTCCCTCTCTCATTTAAATAAAAAAAAAAAGAAAATATATTTGTAAAAAACCAAAGATACATTGTTTATCATCTTTGAAGGATATACCTAAAATTTTGTATTTCATCATAACAAAAAATATAGGTGATCTTTAAAATTTGGAAGTATATTCTGCTAGTTAAATACCTTACATATATCTCTAAGTTTCTGCAAATGGCTTTTAGAACTTGAAGACAACAAACTCTATGAAGACTAAACATGAATTTTCAGAAAAATAAAAAAGGGTTGGGGCAGTGACTTACATCTGTAATCCCAGAACTTTGGGAGGCCAAAGTGGGCGGATCACTTGAGGTCAAGAGTTCGAGACCAGCCTGGCCAACATGATGAAACCCCATCTCTACTAAAATACAAAAATTAGCCGGGCGTGGTGGCGCATGCCTATAATCTCAGCTACTCCGGAGGTTGAGGCAAAAGAATCGCTTGAACCTGGGAGGTAGAGGTTGCAGTGAGCCAAGATCATGCCACTGCACTCCAGTCTGAGTGACAGAGTAAGACTCTGTCTCCAAAAAAAAAAAGAAAAGAATAATAAAGACTTGGGCCAGGTGCAGTGGCTCACGCCTGTAATCCCAGCACTTCGGGAGGCCGAGGTGGGTGGATCACAAGGTCAGGAGATTGAGACCATCCGGGTTAACATGGTGAAACCACATCTCTGCTAAAAATACAAAAAATTAGCCAGGCACGGTGGCGGGCACCTGTAGTCCCAGCTACTCGGGAGGCTGAGGCAGGAGAATGGCGTGAACCTGGGAGGCGGAGCTTGCAGTGAGCCGAGATCGCACCACTGCACTCCAGCCTGGGCAAAAGAGCGAGACTCCATCTCAAAAAAAAAAAAAAAGGAAGAATAAAGTTTAGTAGGTTCTTCTTCCAAGATCAATTATGAATCAACCAGCAATTGCTAAATTAATATAGTTAAATCATAATTTGAATAACTAAATTCTTAAAATGAAGAAATTATACACAACCACGTTTCAAACATGATAAAAACATCAAAGGTTAGTCAAACTTTATAGCTTTTTTTTTTTCTTTTTCTTTAAGAGATGGGGTATCACTGTGTTGCCCAGGCTGGTCTTGAACTCCTGGCCTCAAGCAATCCTCCTGCATCAGCCTCTCAAGTTGTTGGAATTACAGGCACAAGCCACTGCACCTGGCCTCAAACTTTATAATTTAAAATTACTTATACTGCTAACTTCATTTAAGTTGAATAGAAGAAATTATTCTTACGCTAAGTAAAAATCTGTATAAATTAGTGAATCAGTCTGTAAAAGTTTAACTGATTATTTAAATATCAGTTATATATTAAGTCTCTAACTATATTAAATCTGGACATTACCTATTCAGATGTATAAAACTAAGTTTAGGGCTGAGCACGGTGGCTCACGCCTGTAATCCTAGCACTTTGGGAAGCCGAGGCGGGTGGATCACCTAGGTTGGGAGTTTGAGACCAACCTGACCAACATGGAGAAACCCCATCTCTACTAAAAATACAAAATTAGCTGGGCGTGGCAGCGCATGCCTGTAATCCTAGCTACTCGGGAGGCTGAGGTAGGAGAATCGCTTGAACCCGGGAGGCGGTGGTTGTGGTGAGCCGAGATTGTGCCACTGCACTCCAGCCTGGGGAACAAGAGCGAGACTCCGTCTCAAAAAAAAAAAAAAAAAAAAACAAACAAACAAAAAAAACAAAAACTAAGTTTAAATTTTTCTGGTCAATACAACCTTTTTTTTTTTTTTTTGAGAGGGAGTCTCGCTCTGTTGCCCAGGCTGGAGTGCAGTGGTGCAGTCTCGGCTCACAACCTCTGCCTCCCGGGTTCAAGCGATTCTCCTGCCTCGGCCTCTCGAGTAGCTGGGATTACAGGCGCGCGCCATCACGCCCAGCTAATTTTTGTACTTTTAGTAGAGATGGGGTTTCACCATGTTGGCCTGGCTGGTCTCAAACTCCCGACCTTGTGATCTGCTCGCTTCGGCCTCCCAAAGTGCTGGGATTATAGGCGTGAGCCACCGCACCTGGCCAACACATCTTATAAGGATATTTTCCATGTCAATGAAAAGAGAATGGAATTGGAAGCTCTAAAATAATGTAAAAATATTGGAAGAATATTAAAAATAAGTATTTTATATATTTCTATAATGTATGTTAGCAATATGATTGATTCTCATAGGTACTTACTTAATCCTCCTAAAAATAACTTGCAACATAGAAAACAAATAATTAACACTAGAATATAGAAAGGTAATAAAGAAGACTGTGTCAATCGCAAAAAAAAAAAAAAGTTCTGAAGTAAAAGCTACAGGGTGTGTGTGTGTGTGTGTGTGTGTGCGTGTGTATTTAAAAGGCCTTTATAATTTCCATAATTTTATGTTTAATTGGCAATTATATCTGTTTTAATTTCCCTCTAGAACACCAGACTTTTCTCGCTGCACCTTATAATGTAAATTTTGCTATTTGGATTTCACCTGAACTGTTTCCTTTAATATGCAAATTTAAGGCTATTTAGCTGTCAACTGCCTAGGGTTGTGAAAGAGGTTGTCAAGAATTTGATAACTCCTGAGGTCAGGAGTTTGAGACCTCCCTGGCCAACATGGCGAAACCCCGTCTCTACTACAAATAGAAAAATTAGCTGAGGTTGGTGGGAGGCACCTGTAATCCCAGCTACTCGGGAGGCTGAGGCAGAAGAATCGCTTCAATTTGGGAGGCAGAGGTTGCAGTGAGCCAAGATTGCACCACTGCACTCCGGCCTAGGTGACAGAGTGAGACTCCGTCTCAAAAACAAACAAAAAGAATCTGAAAGATTAAAATAGGAAAAAAAAAGGTTTTTATAAATCTATAAGATGTACTTCTATAGGCATGCCTGATATGTCTATGTATTTATGGGTGGCGTGCACAATGTTTCACTACTGAAAATAAATAAAAGAGCTCTAATTGGCTTAAGAAAATAAAAGCACTTGAATCGAACACTTTATCAGGAAAAAAGAAAAGACTAGTCAAATGCTGTTTCAAGTTTATGTTATGTAAGTAAAATCTTTAATAAATAATCTAGCTTCAAAATTATTATTAATGTTGGGATTACAGGTGTGAGCCACCGCGCCCAGCCACTTTTTTACTGTTAAAAACAACCTGAGCCGGGCGCAGTGGCTCACGCCTGTAATCCCAACACTTTGGGAGGCCGAGGCGGGCAGATCACTTGAGGTCAGGAGTTCGAGACCAACCTGACTAACATAATGAAACCCCATCTCTACTAAAAATACAAAATTAGCTGGGCATGGTGGCACACGCCTGTAATCCCAGTTACTTGGGAGGCTGAGGCAGGAGAATCGCTTGAACCTGAGAGGCGGAGGTTGCAGTGAGCCAAGACTGTGCCATTGTACTCAAGCCTGGGCATCAAGAGCGAAACTTCATCTCAGAAAAACAAAACAAAACAAAACAAAGCAAACTTACTGGCTGGGCGCAGCTGTAATCCCAGCACTTTGGGAGGCCAAGGTGGGCGGATCACTAGGTCAGGAGTTCGAGACCAGCCTGGCCAACATAGTGAAACCCCGTCTGTATAAAAATACAAAAATTAGCTGAGTGTGGTGGCTCACGGCTGTAGTCCCAGCTACTCGGGAGGCTGAGGCAGGAGAATCACTTGAATCCGGGAGGTGGGTGGAGGTTGCAGTGAGCCGAGATTGCGCCACTGCACTCCAGCTTGGGCAACAGAGTGAGACTTCATCTCAAAAAAAAAAAAAAAAAGTGAAAAAGTGAAAAAGTGAAGGGCCAGCCTCAGCGGCTCACGCCTGTAATCCCAGCACTTTGGGAGGCCGAGGCAGGTGGATCACTTTAGGTCAGGAGTTCGAGACCAACCTGGCCAACATGGTGAAACCCCCCCTCTACTAAAAATACGAAAATTAGCTGGGTGTGGTGGCTCATGCCTGTACTCTCAGCTACTTGGGAAGTTGAGACAGGAAAATCGCTTGAACCCGGGAGGTGGAGGTCATAGTGAACTGAGATTGAGCCACTGTACTCCAGCCTGGGTGACAGAGCAAAACTCCGTCTCAAAAAAAAAAAAAAAAAAGGTGAAACTGACAAAACATATCAAAGGGAAAAAAAGTAATAGGAGAAAATATTAATATTATAATGCTAAGTGAAAAAAATGTATACAAAATTGTACATACGGCTGGGTGTGGTGGCTCATGCCTGTAATCCAGCACTTTGGGAGGCCGAGGCAGGTGGATCACCTGAGGTCAGGAGTTCGAGACCAGCCTGACCAACATGGAGAAACCCCGTCTCTACTAAAAATACAAAATTAGTTGGGTGTGGCGGCCATGCCTGTAATCCTAGCTACTCGGGAGGCTGAGGCAGGAGAATCACTTGAACCAGGAAGCTGGAGGTTTCCATGAGCCAAGATCGTGCCACTGCACTCCAGCCTGGGCAACAAGAGCGAAACTCTGTCTCAAAGGACAAAAAACAAAACAAAACAAAAAACTAGCCGAGAGTGGTGATACATGCCTGTAATCCCAGCTACTTGGGAGGCTGAGACAGGAGGATCGCTTGAACCAGAGAGGCGGAGGTTGCCGTGAGCCAAGATTGTGCCATTGCACTCCAGCTTGGGCAACAAGAGAGAAACCCTGTCTCAAGAAAAATAAAAATAAAATAAAATTGTACATACATCATCCAATTGTGTAAAGGAGTATGTTCAGAAGGGGGAAACTGCAGGGATTAACAGTGGTAATAATAATAATCACCAACATTTTTGAGTACTTTCTCTTTTTTTGTTAAAGCCCAGACTGGAGTGCAGTGGTGTGATCATGGTTCACTGCAGCCTCGACCTCCTGGGCTCCAGTGATTCTCCCACCTCAACCTCCCAAGTAGGTGCGACTACAGGCAAGCACCACCATGCCTGGCTATGCCTGGCTAAGTTGTGTATTTTTTGTAGAGTCGGGAGTCTTGCTATGTTGCCCAGGCTAGTCTAGAATTCCTGAGCTCAAGTGATCCGACTGAGCAGCCTCCCAAAGTGCTGGGATTAGAGACCACTAATGTACCTTTGAGCACTTTTTAAAAAAAAAATTGTTATTATTTTTTGAAATGGAGTTTTGCTCTTGTTGCCCAGGCTGGAGTGCAATGGCGCGATCTCAGCTCACTGCCACCTCTGCTTCCCGGGGTTCAAGCGATTCCACTGTCTCAGCCTCCTGAGTAGCTGGGAATACGGGCGCCCGCCACTACGCCCGGCGTAAGTGCATTTCCTGCATTTAATAGATGGAGAAACTGAGGCTCAGGAAGGAAGGTTAAGTCCATGGATGGTTACTTAGTAAGTAGCTCATTCAAATCCAGGCCTGTTGAACCCCAAAGTCCATGTTTTTAAGATTGTCTTGTCTTTCCTTAGCTCCGGAAGTTGATGTTATGATTTTTTTTTTTTTTTTTGAGACTTGCTCTGTCACCCAGGCTGGAGTGCAGTGGCGCGATCTCGGCTGACTGCAAGCTCCGCCTCCCGAGTTCACACCATTCTCCTGCCTCAGCCTCCCCAGCAGCTGGGACAACAGGCGCATGCCGTCACGCCTGGCTATTTTTTTTGTATTTTTAGTAGAGACGGGGTTTCACTGTGTTAGCCAGCATGGTCTCGATCTCCTGACCTCATGATCTGCCTGCCTCGGCCTTCCAAAGTGCTGGGATTACAGGCGTGAGCCACCGCGCCCGGTGGAATTTTTCTAGTTCTTTACACTAGCCATGTATTTACCTTAAAATCAGGAGAAATATGTATATATATAATATATGAAAACATATATATATACTTAAAGGGGAAAATATATAACACATAGAAAAAGGGGAGAAAGGCATTGTATTTGACAAAACACGTATGTTCAGGTCTGAGAAGGCTCATAAAGAACGTTGTCTGCTATACTTTGTAGTTGCTTCTGTTATCACACAATCAGTCTGCATATACAGGCGTTTTATATATATTTATATAGACTACATATATACATATATTATATATGTAAATATTCCACTGTCTTTGAGGACAGGGGCCCTGTCTTTTTTATCTGTGGTTTTGCTTAGATGTCCTCCAACATAACCTTAACACATAGTATGCTTTTGGAAATCGTTGACTGAATGCTAAGGACGAAAAACCAGTGACCAGAAGGCAACCAAGAAAGGCTTTGCTGACCTCGGAGTGGTGAAGTTGGAGGTTCTGGGAAGGCGACTAGGGAGTCAGGGAGGGGCGGGGTGGGATGGGATGTGGACAGCGCTTTTGCGGGGGAAAAGCGTTTTTGCGGCTGGAATTGAGCGGTAGGAATGTGTCAGTCACATCCCCACCTTCCCAATTCTTGTCATCTCGGTTCAGGAAGGTGAATGGGGTTCCGATTCCCCGCGGCGGGGGCCAGCAGTGGGAGCTCTGCCCCTTCCCCGCCTCTGCTGCAGGCCCCGCCCCTCGCCCAGAACCCCGGGGCGCTGGCCGCGGTGCTGAAACGGCGCCCTCCGCGGACGGAGGAGGGGGCGGGGCTCTCGGGAGCTGTGAGCCGGGAAGGGAGACGCGCAGGGCGGCGCCAGCAGGCCCGAGACCCTGGTGGGCTTGGGAGGAGGCAGGAGACTGGAGACAGCCTCGGCTAGAGCGGACACAGGCACCTGGCAAGCTTCCTTTGACCAAATCAAGGTTGTCCTTGTCCTATTAATCCTCTTCCTCTTGCCTTGAAGGGACCTCGCCTGGTGCCCTGACCTCAGCCTCCTCCCCAAACCCCGCTGGGGAGTGACCTGCTTCTAAGCCTCCATCCACAAAGCCACGGACTTGCAGCCCACGGGACCCCAGCCCAGGGCCTGCTGCCCTCACCATGGTGAAATTGCTGCCGGCCCAGGAGGCAGCCAAGATCTACCATACCAACTATGTGCGGAACTCGCGGGCCGTGGGCGTGATGTGGGGTACGCTCACCATCTGCTTCTCCGTGCTGGTCATGGCCCTCTTCATCCAGCCCTACTGGATCGGCGACAGCGTCAACACACCGCAGGCAGGCTACTTCGGCCTTTTCTCCTACTGCGTGGGTAACGTGCTGTCCTCCGAGCTCATCTGCAAGGGCGGTCCCCTAGACTTCTCCTCCATCCCTTCTAGAGCCTTCAAGACTGCCATGTTCTTTGTGGCCTTGGGCATGTTCCTCATCATTGGCTCCATCATCTGCTTCAGCCTGTTCTTCATCTGCAACACAGCCACAGTCTATAAGATCTGTGCATGGATGCAGCTGGCTGCGGGTAAGCAGGGATGGTGGGAGGGCAGGCAGGGTCCCACCCCAGGGCCATAGCTGCAGCTGCACCATCCCACCCTCTGCCGGGGCTCTGGGCCTTAAATTTAGCTGTTCTCCTATAGCCCAGTCCTACTCAGTGCTCTGCAGAAGATTCTGAGGAATTGGGAATCTTAGACTGGCAGAGGCAGAAAAGACCTTAGAGATCAAGCTGTCCAACCCTCTCATCCTACAGATGAGGTTCTGAGCCCAGAACCTGAGCCCAGAACCTCATCTGTAAGGGGAAGTGACTTGCCCAGGAGCACAGTTGCCGGTCCTGACTCCCAGGCCATCACATCAGTTTTTGCAGCTGTGAGAGAGAGAAAGAAGGAAGCTTCCATTGTTGGCCATGTGGAATAGGACTCAACCCCAGCACAAAGTAGTGACACCAGTCAAGCACATTCTAGATGCCTTCATCTCCCACCTCTGGGCTTTTGTTATTTTTAAGAGTGCCCAGAACTCTGTCCTCATTCTCTCTCTCCCACTCCAAACTGCTCTCAGATTCTAAGGTCTCTTGCTGATTTTGGAGTGTTACTATTATGCAGGGTATGACCTTGCCTATAGAAACTTTCATCTAAAGTCCCCTCTTTCACTGTGGAGTGAAAGTCGTTTTTCCTTGATTATGGGATTTTATACTTAAGGCAGCAAATGGAGTGATATTTTGTGAGGTGGAGGAAGCCATTTAGGGTCCTTTTGTTGCTGTTGTTGTTTGTTTGTTTTTTGAGACAGAGTCTCATTCTTTGGCCCAGGCTGGAGTGCAGTGGCATGATCTCAGCTGACTGCAGCCTCAACCTCCTTGGACTTAGGTGATCCTCTCACATCAGCCTCCCAAGTAGCTGGGACTCCAGGTGCGCACCACCATGTCTAACTAATTTTTTTTGTATTTTTTGTAGAGACGGGGTTTTGTCATGTTGTCCAGGCAGGTCTCGAACTGCTGGGCTCAAGCAATTTGCCCGCCTCTGTCTCCCAAAGTGTTGGGATTTCAGGTGTGATCCACAGCACCTGGCCTAGGGTCCTTTAAAACAATGTGGGGGCTGGGCACAGTGGCTCACACCCATAATCCCAACACTTTGGGAGAGAGCATCACTTGAGCTCAGGAGTTTGAGACTAGACTGGGCAAGATGGCAAGACCCTGTCTCTAAAAATAATAATAATAATAAGTAAAATAAAACAAATAAAACTGTGGGGTAGGCAGCTACTTGTGCCCTGAGGCAAAACCTCCCTGGTCCTTTTTCCTGCTCCTAGCTCAGAAAGGCTTCTTGGTCCTTGTGCCAAGTGGTCTTGCTCTTCTCTGTAGCCCAGGAAGAGGGTTAAGACCTTGTGCTGCAGCCTCTGGTACCTTGGTCCCTGCGCACGTCAGGGGCCACACACAAACTGTCCATGTCGGTGAGATGTCCAGGAGTAGTGCCGGGGACTGGAAACTAGAGTGAAACCATGTCATTGGTCAGAATGAGAAGTGCTGTCATCTTTAAGAGGGAGACTGAAACAGGCATCTGAATCTCAGACCACCAAACACGCAGATTCAAGACTGCAGAGTTGGAGGGGACCCCAGAGAGCTATATCCACCCCCCAACTATAGATGAGGAATCTGCTGTTGAGAGAGAGGACCAGACTTGGCCGAGGCTGTAGCAGATCAGCGGGCAACTGAGGACTCGGAAGAATTAGGGCAGCAGTTCCCAAGAAATTAGATGTATTCCTAAGATGTTTTTACTGAGCCACATATTTACATAAGTATAATGATTTATGAAATATCTTTACATATATTATCTGGAGGAGCCCCAGCACAACCCATTGAGGTGGGTATTTCTCTATTTTACAAAGAAGGCCCCTAGTGGGTAATTTGTCTTTGAGCATACAAGTAGGAAGGGATACAGCTTTGATTCCAAATCTTGCACCCAGACTACTCACATGGCTTCAGAGTTCCCAGCAAATCCCCTTGCCACCTCCCTGTTCTCTGTAGTCTCTCTGTATGATAAGAGACAGGCCAGGGCAGGGGTGGGCAGTGGGGAGCAAGGTAGGTGGTGGCCATGTCAAGAATGATGGTGGGGGCAGGCACAGTGGCTCATGCCTGTAGTCCTAGCACTTTGGGAGGCCAAGGAGAGGGGATTGCTTGAGGCCAGAAGTTCAAGACTTCAAGACCAGCCTGGACAACACAGTGAGATCCTATCTCTATTTGTGTATATATATATATCAATTAAAAATAATAATAACTAACATATACATCAATAAAAAATAATAATAAGGCCAGCTGAAGTGGCTCAGGCCTGTAATCCCAGCACTTTGGGAGGGCGAGGTGGGCAGATTGCTTGAGCTCAGGGGTTCGAGACCAGCCTGAGCAACGTGGCAAAACTGTGTCTCTACAAAAAACACAAAAATTAGCTGAGTTAATAAAAATATTGAGTATATATATATATATATATATGAACAAAGGGAAAATGAAGATTTAGCAGTTTTATGCCAAAGAGGAGTGAAATGGACTCTAATATGCTTGCCAGCTCTCCTTCCCTGTCAGGGTTATGGGATGCTGGAGACACAACCATTTCTCTCATTCTCAGGGCTGTCTGCAAACCCCCCTTCCCTGAAACATCCCCCAACAGGTGCCTGTATGAGCAGGCAGTGCCAGGAGGGGGAGGGGTTGCCAGGTCATCTGAGTCAGACACTATCTGGGTCGAAAAGCTGGAGACACTGATAGCAGAGTTGGCCAGGTGCCATCTCATGCAACATTTATGTTAGGGAAGGCAAGACTGGTGTCATGTTCCATTCTGTTGTGCTGTGGAAGGGGAAATGAGCCGAAGGGAGAGATGCAGAGTGGGCGGGTCCCATATCCAGCAGCTGGGAGATACATCCATTTATTAGTACCCTTGCTAAGAAGCCTGGGAGCAGGGAGGGGGCAGGGGCAGGGAGGACCGATGCTTGGGCGATGTGGGGCTGCAGCTTAACACGATTAATTGGGCTTCTGGGTGCAGGCTGTAGGCTGGGAGTTGTCCCAGCTCCTAGAAACACAGGTAGACCAAACTGCTTGTCTTCTCTGAGTCTTGGTAACCTCATGTCTTAGTCAGTTTTACTTAGTTCTATTTAGTCAGGGCTGCCATAACAAATTACCATAGACTAGGGGGCTTAAAACAACAGAAATTCATTTCCCACAGTTCTGGAGGCTGGAGGTCTGAGATCTGGGTGCCAGCATGGCATTAGCACGAGATCTCTGGTGAAGGCCTCTTCTAGGCTGTAGACTGCTGACTTCTTGATGTCCTCACGTGGTGAAAAGAGGATTACAGGGCTCTCTGAGGTCCCTTTTATTTATTTATTTGCATTGATGATTATTATTATTGAGTCAAGATCTCAAAAATTATTATTTTTACCCAGGCTGGAGTGCAATGGCATGAACACGGCTCATTGCAGCCTTGACCTCCCAGGCTCAAGTGATCCTCCCTCCTCAGCCTCCCGAGTAGCTGGAACTATAGGTGCATGCCACCACGCCCAGCCAATTTTTGTATTTTTTGTAGAGATGGGGTTTCACCATGTTGCTCAGGCTGGTCTGGAACTCCTGAGCTCAGGCGATCCGCCTGCCTCAGCCTCCCAAAATGCTGGGATTACAGGCATGAGCCACCACGCCCGGCCTTATTATTGTTTTTAATTGACATAATAATTGTACATATTTATGGGCTACAGTGTGATATTTTGATACCTGTATACAAGCTGGGCTTGAAATCCAGGCAGCCTGGTCTAATGTTTCCTAGCTTTTCCTACTGAGAAAATGAAGGTAATTAGCATATCCATCACCTCAAACATTTAAAACATTTCTTTGAGTTGGGATGATTTCAAATTTGCTGTTCCAGCTATTTGAAAATATACAATAGATTGTTGTTGGTTATACTCACTCTACAGTGCTAGAGAATACTAGAGCTTATTCCTCCTGTCTAGCGATACTTTTGTATCCATTAACCAACCTTTAGCTGCTCCCCCTCCCCTCTGGGGTCCCTTTGATAAGGGTTCCAATCCCATTCATGGAGGGCCCTAACCTCATGACCTAATCACCTCCCAAAGGCCCCACCTCCTAACACCATCACACTGGAGGTTAGGATTTCAACACAGGAATTCTGGGGGGAACAAACATTCTACTGTACCCCATCTGTAGAACATAGCAGCAGTACCCGCTTCAGGGGGGTTCTGTGAAGATGGGATAATAGAATGCATGTAAAACACCTTGCACATGGTAGGTGCTCAGTACCTGTGAAAAACACAAAAAACAGTCCGGGCACGGTGGCTCATGCCTGTAATCCCAGCACTTTGGGAGGTCGAGGCGGGCGGATCACGATGTCAGGAGATAGAGACCATCCTGGCTAACACAGTGATACCCCGTGTTACAAAAAAATACAAAAAAATTAGACAGGTGACATAATCCAGCATGCAACTGGGGAAGCCCCAGGCACAGCTGCCCTGTGGGCAGGGGGTAATCCCCCAAAAAATACAAAAAAAAGAAAATTAGCTGGGCTTGGTGGTGGGCGCCCATAGTCCCAGCTACTCAGGAGGCTGAGGCAGGAGAATGGCGTGAACCCAGGAGGCGGAGCTTGCAGTGAGCCAAGATCGCGCCACTGCACTCCAGCCTGGGTGACAGAGTGAGACTCTGTCTCGAAAAAAAAAAAAAAAAAGAAAAGAAAAACACAAAAAACAACTTTATCAGTGAGCATGAGAAGTGATGCCATAGTAACAAACCACTCCCAAATCTTGGTGGCTTAGAACAAAGGTTTATGTATTTCTTGCTTATGGTCCGTGCCAACTGGGGATCGGTAGGGGCTCCGCTCTCACTGCTGTCTCCTGGGACCCTCGCTAGGGGCATCAGTCACCATCAGCTGTCCTTGCATCAGAGGGAAGGGAACTCTGGGAGGTCTCCCACCGCAGCTAAGTGCTGTGGCCCGGAAATACACACATCTCTGCTCACATGTCATTGGCCAGAGGAAGGCAGATGGCCTCGCTTAATCTCAAGAGAGCAGAGCAAGGAAGTACAACTTTGCCTTGCACCTGGAATATTCGTGAGCAGCTCTAATGGCATCCATGTCACTGAGGTGGCTTCTGTCTGACTCCAATGTCAATAATAATGGCAGTGACTAACATTAATTGGCCACTTACCATGTACAAGACATCATAGTAAGCGTTTTCTGTAAATGATCACACTTAATCCTCACAGTGTGGCTATGAGTCAGATACTTTACAGACGACAGGACGGAAGTCAGAGAGGGTAAGTAACCTGGCCTGAGAACACTGTGCTGGCTTCTACTTAGAGCTTTGAGATGCCACAACTGGGGCTGACACCCACTGTCCCCAGAACCATGGGTGGACGGGTGGAGTGCTCGCAGGGGACTGTGGCACCAACACCCTGTTACCAGGTCAGAGGCCGTGGGCTATTTTCCAGAGCCCCCACAGGAAGATGGTGCAGGAGGGGCAGGGCCACGGGAGGAAGTGATGGAGAGAATGCAAAGCCTGGAAGGGCAGCTCCTTCCCACCTTCACCTCTGCCCTTGAAGCCAGGGGCCCTGCCAGGCACTGGAGGGCTGGACTCACATCAAGTCGGGGAAGGGCTGGCTACATAGGTTTCACCATGGAGCTGTGGATGGCTCCCTCTCCTCCACCGTGGGTATCTTCCTGAACACTTAGTTTATCACTGAACACGTAGGAAGTCTGAAATGTCACCACTAATTACATTCAGCCCCTGGGAGAGATGTCATGTTCTGGGGGTGGAGGGAATAAACTTTGAAGTCAGGAAAGTCAGGAATGGAGAATTCAGGCCTTGGCCCTGTCATAGCTGGATGACTGATGGCTGGTAAGTCACTTGGTTTCTTTGAGCCCTCAGTTTTCTAATCTGTAAAATGAGAATATTAATAGCCAGCCCACTTCACAGAAAGATGGTCACAGTCAAGATGGTACATGAAGTATTTTGTGGTCTATAAAGAACTATCTAAATAAGCTTCTAAAAAAATTGAAGGAAGCATGATACATTTAGGTGGGGAGGTGGGACCCTGATTTTTCCATTTACCGTGCATTTGTTTGACCTCCTGACCGTCTTTGTAGAACAAGCTGGGAGCAGGGAAGGTAACTTTAGGCCCGAAGAGGTGCTTCTCTGAGGGGCTCCTGAGTAGGGTACAACCTTGGGACGAGAGAGCCTCCAGACCTGTGGGAAAGCGGCACAGAAAGGGGGAGCACCCCCTGCCCGCGGGGCAGCTGTGCCTGGGGCTGGCTGCCCCAGTTGCATCCTGGATTATGTCACCTGTCTGTGCTTCACCCCAGCAAAGCTAAGGTGAGGGGGTGGTTTGATGGAAAGGGATGGAAGAAGTGGGGGGAAAGTGGGGGCAACAGAATTTTTAGCTGTAAATAATAAGTCAAGTAAGGTACAAGGTGGGATAATAACTCTCACAGTCAACTCTTACGGAGTGCCAAGTCTGTGCCAGGCACTGTTCTACACTCTTTTCCAGTATTAACTCATTTGAACCTCACTGTAACCACAACAGGAAGGTTGGGGTTATTATTATCTCCATTTTATAGATAAGGAAACTGAGGCAAACAAAGCTTAAGTATGGCTGGGCACGTTGACTCACGCCTGTAATCCCAGCACTTTGGGAGGCCAAGGCTGGCGGATCACTTGAACCCAGGAGTTCAAGACCAGCCTGGCCAACGTGGCGAAACCCCGTCTACTAAAAATACAAAAATTAGCCAGGCGCGGTGGTGGGCGCCTGTAGTCCCAGCTACTCGGGAGGCTGAGGCAGGAGAATGGTGTGAACCCGGGAGGCAGACCTTGCAGTGAGCCGAGATTGTGCCACTGCACTCCAGCCTGGGTGACAGAGCGAGACTCTGTCTCAAAAAAAAAAAAAAAGAAAAAAGAAAGCTTAAGTCGCTTGCTCTGAGTCACATCGCTAGGTAGCAGAGAGCTGGGTTTGAAATCCAGGCAGCCTAATCTAGTGTTTCCCAGCTTTTCCTACTGAGAAAATCACCTGGAAGAGTGCTTTTGAAAACAGGGATTATTGAACCCAACCATGACCTAGGAACTAGCATTTTTTTTTTTTTTTGAGATGGAGTCTTGGTCTGTTGCCCAGGCTGGAGTGCAGTGGCACCATCTCGGCTCACTGCAAGGTCCGCCTCCTGGGTTCACACCATTCTCCTGCCTCAGCCTCCAGAGTAGCTGGGACTACAGGCGCCCACCATCACAGCCGGCTAATTTTTGTATTTTTAGTAGAGTAGGGGTTTCACCGTGTTAGCCAGGATGGTCTCGATATCCTGACTTTGTAATCCGTCTGCCTCGGCCTCCCAAAGTGCTGGGATTACAGGCGTGAGCCACTGCACCCAGCCTCCAGGGGATTCTTAAATTTAGGGACGTGTAGCAACTGGACTATGCTGTACTGGGTAAGAGTGAGGAGGAAACCTGTTTGCTTGAATGGAAGGCTTTTGAAGGAAGCAGCCAGGGACAGTCTGGAAAGCCTTCCTGTATTCATTAAATCTAAGATACCTGAGTTGTAGGACACACTGTTATTCTATGTACTATAAAAACAAAATATATTGATAATCCGGCCATGGCCTGACACTTTCTTTTCCTTTTTCCTTTTTTTTTTTTTTTGAGATGGAGTTTTGCTCTTGTTGCCCAGGCTGGAGTGCAATGGTGTGATCTCGGCTCACCGCAACCTCTGCCTGCAGGGTTCAAGCGATTCTCCTGCCTCAGCCTCCCCAGTAGCTGGGATCACAGGCATGTGCCACCACTCCCTGCTAATTTTTTATTTTTAGTAGAGATGCGGTTTCTCCATGTTGGTCAGGCTGGTCTCAAACTCCTGACCTCAGGCGATCTGCCTGCCTCGACCTCCCAAAGTGCTGGGATTACAGGTATGAGCCACAGCCCCCAGGCTAGACACTTTCTTATTGAGCTTATTTCACAGATGTTGTAAGTACAAAGAAATGTACATCTCAGCAGTGATGAGTTCTTTGGGCTGGGACCAGATACCGGAGGGCTTTGAAGCCAGGGTAGGTGGTGCCTGGTTGAGTCCAAGGTGAGGAGAATGGCTGAGGTCCTGGGAGGACCACCTGGTGTGGTGGCAGAGCCTGCCTGGGCTGAGGGGCTCAGCTATGCCTCCGCCCCAACTGCTGGGTCTCGGGGGCCAGTTGCTTTAACTCTCAGAGCCTGTTTTCTCACCTGTGTTTTGCAAGAAGGATGGTAGAGGCTGCCTCTCGTGCCTCCTGAGGCTGTTAACAGAAGGAGAAGGGAGGTGACAACATAACAGCAGTGCAAGGTGGGGGAGGTAGCAGGCTGGGCACACTCGGCCTGATGCCATCTGCACCCCTCCTTCCCCCTCAGCCACAGGCCTAATGATTGGCTGCCTGGTCTACCCTGATGGTTGGGACTCAAGTGAGGTGCGGCGCATGTGTGGCGAGCAGACGGGCAAGTACACGCTGGGCCATTGCACCATCCGCTGGGCCTTCATGCTGGCTATCCTCAGCATTGGTGATGCCCTCATCCTCTCCTTCCTGGCCTTCGTGTTGGGCTACAGGCAAGACAAGCTCCTCCCTGACGACTACAAGGCAGATGGAACCGGTAATTACCCAACTCCACAATGGTGTCCCCTGCCTGGAGACCCTGGGATGTGGGTGGGGGTTCATCTTAGCCAGTCCTCTAAGGCTTGGCCCCTGGCCAAGGGACGGGGACACCAAGACTAATCAGACACACCCCTTGTCCTCCCTGAAATCAAAGGCCAGTGGAGGGTCGCAAGCTAGCAGGTGATAAGGCGATTGCTGATAAAGGAATGTCCGCCTCACCCCTTTACACTCTCAGAGGCTATAGGGGAGAGAGCTGCAATCCAGCCTTGGGGGCTAAGTGTGGTCTCCCCTAGAAGGAGGCACTGAGGCTGGGTCTCGAAGTAATATTCCTGGGAGTTTGTTGGTGGAGATGGGGAACAACAGGAGATGAGTTGCTGGGGAGGGAGTACGACCTTGAGAACAGGCCAATGAGGGTGCAGAAGTGACAGCTCCTGCAGTGTAGCTGGTGGGAGCCCGAGATCCCTGGAGGAACAGCAGCCTTGGTATTCTCGTAATGTTCGTCCTGTTTCAATTCCCTCCCATCCAAATCCTACCTGTCAGTCATAAAAGTCAGCTGTAGCTGATCCTTGAGGCCCAAGCGCACCCTCCAGGAAGCCCTCCCTGATTGCTTCCCTTTACTCCCTTCTTCCTAGGGTGCCTTTCGCTTCTGTTTCTCATTGGGCTTTTCCCCTGCCTGTCTTGGGCTAACTTTTTCAGAGCATAAATTTCTTCCCCGAGTCAAGAGCAAGGCCTGTCTTGCACCCCTGTGAATCCCCAAATGCCTGATCTCAGCAGGTGGCCATCAATGGGGACCTGTTACACCTCAGAGACCTCTCCAGTCTCTTTTCCCCATAGCGGTCTTCACATTAGCCCTTGGATTAGAAGCAGCAGCCAAACTCCTCTGTCCACTATAACCAAGGACTCTTCCCACATGAGGAACTTGAAGCCCAAAAGGGAGAGTCACTCAGAAGTTCCCAGAAAGGCAGTGGCAAAGAAGAACCCAGAACTCAGGTCCTCTCTGGCCAAGCCCAGGGCCCACTGCTCCATAAGGAAGTGATAGGAAACATTTCATCCTTCTTTGGGAGTGAGAGAAGGATAACCACCTGTTATGTGGTTAAAGATGAAAACAGGCCGGGCACGGTGGCTCATGCCTATAATCCCAGCACTTTGGGAGGCTGAGGTGGGCGGATCATGAGGTCAAGAGATGAAGACCATCCTGGCCAACATGGTGAAATCCCATCTCTACTAAAAATACAAAAAATAGCTGGGTGTGGTAGCTCGCAGCTGTAGTCCCAGCTACTCGGGAGGCTGAGACAGGAGAATCTCTTGAACCCAGGAGGCAGAGGTTGAAGTGAGCTGAGATTGCACCACTGCACTCCAGCCTGGATGACAGAGCAAGACTCTGTCTCAAAAAAAAGAAAAAAAAGAAAAAGAAAACAAATTACTAGAAAGAGCTGGGCCAAGGAGGAGAGAAGGAGATTTCTTCCCATCACAGTAGGGTAGATTCCTATAGTTCCTGGGTCAGGGAAAGGCCTAGGTCCTGGATCCCTTGAGGATTCTATAAAGGGAAGAAAAAACCAACTAGTAGGGCTGGTTGCAGAGGCTTATGCCTGTAACCCCAGCACTCTGGGAGGCCAAGGCAGGCAGATCACTTGAGGCCAGGAGTTTGAGACCAGCCTGGCCAACATGGTGCAACCCCATCTCTACTAAAAATACAAAAATTAGCTAGGCTTGGTGGTGGGCGCCTGTAATCCCAGCTACTTGGGAGGCTGAGGCAGAAGAATGGCATGAACCCAGGAGGCGGAGCTTGCAGTGAGCCGAGATTGCACCACTGCACTCCAGCCTGGGCAACAGAGCAAGACTCCATCTAAAAAAAAAAAAAAAAAAAAAAGGAAATAAACCCAAACATTTATGTCCAATTGATTTTCAACAAGGATGCCAAGACTATTTAATAGGAGAAATAATAGTCTTTCCAACAAATGGTGCTAGAACAATCAGATCTCTATATGTGAAAGAATGAAATTGAACCCCTACCTCATACCATATACAAAAATTAACTCAAAGACCTAAATGCAAATATAAAACTATAAAAATCTTAAAAGAGGCCAGATGCGGTGGCTCATGCCTGTAATCCCAGCACTTTGGGAGGCCAAGGTGGGCGGATCATGAGGTCAGATCGAGACCATCCTAGCTAATACAGTGAAACCCTGTCTCTACTAAAAACACAAAAAATTAGCCAGGCGTGGTGGCGGGCACTTGTAGTCCCAGCTACCTGGGAGGCTGAGGCATGAGAATGGTGTGAAACCGGGAGGCAGAGCTTGCAGTGAGCCGAGACTGTGCCACTGCACTCTAGCCTGGGCAACAGAGCGAGACTCCATCTAAAAAAAAAAAAAAATCTTAAAAGAAAAAAATAGATAAATCAGCTTTCATTAAAATTTAAATTTTTTTTTGTTTCAAAAGACACCATCAAGAAAGTAAAAGGACAGCCCACAGAATGGAAGAAAATATTTGCAAATTATAATTGGATAAGATCTAGAATCCAGAATATATTAAGAACTCCTACAACTCAACAATGAAAAGACAGACTACCCAATGCTTAAAATGGGCAAGAGATTTGAATAGACATTTCTCCAAAGAAGATATACAGATGGCCAATTAGCACACCAAAAGATGCTCAACATCATTAGTCATTATAAAAATGCCAATCAAATCCACATTGAGATACAATTTCACACCCACTAAGATGATTATCATAAAAAAGGTGAATAATAACAAGTGTTGGTGAGCAAGTGGAGAAATTGGAACCCTTATTCACTGCTAATGCAAATCTTTTGCAACTGCTGCAGAAAGCAGCCTGGCAGTTCCTCAAATGGTTAATCACAGAGTTACCATAGGACCCAGTAATTCCACTATTGGGTATACACACAAGAAAATTAAAAACAAATGTTCACACAAAAACTTATACACAAATGTTCATAGCAGCATAATAGCCAAAAATGGAATACAATTCAGTAGTTTTTAGTATATTCCATCTCCTGATGAACAGATAAACAAAATGTGTATATCCATGCAATGAAATATTATCCAGCCATAAAAAGGAATGAAGTAGTAAGAATTGCTACCACGTGGATGAATCTTGAAAACATGTTAAATGAAAGGAACCAGACACAAAAGACTGGTTTCCATTTGTATATATGTGATTCAATTTCTATAAAATATTCAAAATAGACAAATCCATAGAGACAGAAAGCAGATTAGGAGGTGGCTAGGAAGGAGGGGAAACAAGAGTGACTGCTAATGGGCACAGGGTTTCTTTTTGGGGTGATGAAAATGTTTTAGAATTAGTGATGATAGTTGCACAATCTAGTGAATATACTAAAAGCCATATATATATATATATATTATTTTTTTTTTTTTTTTTTGAGACAGATACTGGCTCTGTCACCCAGGCTGGAGTGCAGTGGCACGATCTCAGCTCACTGCAACCTTCACCTCCTGGGCTCAAGTGATCCTCCCATATTAGCCTCCCAAATAGCTAGGACTACAGGCCCACACCACCACACTTGGCTTTTAAAAAAAATTTTTTTTTGTAGAGACGGGGTTCCACCACGTTGCCCAGGCTAGTCTCAGAATCCTGGTGTGCACCTTGGCCTCCCAAAGTGTTGGGATTATAGGCATGAGCCACTGCACCCAGCTTGTTAGTGAATTATATTAATTAATAAAAAAAAGGATTGTGCTGAGGATCTCTTAGCATATATAAAGCACTAACAATGCCTGCACATTGCAAGTGATTAATAAATTAGTTCTCCTTTTTTTTTTTTTGATGCCACAGTAGCAGGTCTGATCTCTCTCCTTTCTGTCTTTCCAGCATATTCACTTTTTTTTTTTCTCTTTGAGACAAAGTCTTGCCCTGTCATCACCCCGGCTGGAGTGCAGTGGCATGATCTGGGGTCACTGCAACCTCCGCCTCTCGGTTTCAAGCGATTCACCTGCCTCAGCCTCCCAAATGGCTGGGATTACAGGCACGTGCCATCACGCCTGGCTAATTTTTTGTATTTTTAGTAGAGACGGGGTTTCACCTTGTTGGCTAGACTGGTCTCAAACTCCTGGCCTCAAGTGATCCACCTTCCTCAGCCTCCCAAAGTGCTGGGATCATGGGTGTGAGCCACTGCATCAGGCCATATTCATTTTTTATATCACCCACCTGCCCAACCAATAACAGCTAATGTGCTTCAGTTGCCAAACAATGCCTTTAGGCACTGGAAGTACAGTGGTTAAGGGAAATCTAAGTTGGAGCTTATGGTCTGGTAAGGGAGACAATCATGCGATACAGTTACAGGCTGATAAATGATATGAACAAAAAAGTGCAAGCTTTCTTGAGAGTAAGAGGATTCTGATGTAGTTTGGAGATGGAGTAGTGTGCAGGAAATTATCCTAAAAAGGAGACTTGGTAGTAACGTATACTGTTCTCCCCTTCATTACAGAGGAGGTGTGAAGCAGCTGAAGGGTCGGTGAGTAATTCTATGGGAGGGTGGTCTGCGTGCCCTTAGAAGGGCTGGGGCTCTCTACTTCCTTACCGAATCCTCAGGCAGCAGGACACCAGGGGCTGGGCTGTAAGGCTGTGATGCTGCTTGGGGAGAGAGGAACAACACCCCACTGGGGCAGGAGCTGTTTGGCCTCTGAGACCTTCACTGGGGAGCAAACAGGAAGCCTTTAGTTTTACCTGTGTCTTTTTTTTTGAGACGGAGTTCCGCTCTTGTTGCCCAAGCTGGAGTGCAATGGTGTGATCTTGGCTCACTGCAACCTCCACCTCCCGGGTTCAAGCCATTCTCCTGCCTCAGCCTCCCGAGTAGCTGGGATTACAGGTGCGTGCCACCATGCCTGGCTAATTTTTTGTATTTTTAGTAGAAGCGGGGTTTCACCATGTTAGCCAGGATGGTCTCCGTCTCCTGACCTCAGGTGATCTGCCTGCCTCCGCCTCCCAAAGTGCTGGGATTACAGGTGTGAGCCACCGCACCTGGCCTTACTTGTGTCTTGAAAGGCGGAAAAAGATCAGGGAAAGAAGAAATAATTTCAAACAGGCAGGTGGTTAGTTTCACAAATTCATGTTTTATGGAGCCTGGCACACAAGAACAGACTGTTTTTAGAAGTCATTACTGTAATTTGGACCCTTATTTTCAGAAAGAATTTTTAAGTGATTTGTAAGAAACACACTAGAAAACCTAATAAAATAGAAAATAAAAGTCATAGAGAGAAAAACAAATATTCAAAAAAGCTAGGCTAATAGTATTACTGTCTTGAGTATTAAATTTAGCTCTGATTCCTGATAGCCGAGGCAAAAAGAAAAACAGTAAGTTAACCAGTTTTAATATCTGGTTTAAATAGAAGCGCAACATATTCATTTATCTTTTAAGTTTCCAAACATTTGTTAAATGTGATTTAACAGGAACGTTTAGGAATGCATTTTAAAAAGAAAAAGAGGACCAGGCGTGGTGGCTCACGCCTGTAATCCCAGCACTTTGGGAGGCTGAGGCAGGTGGATCACGAGGTCAGGAGATCAAAACCATCCTGGCTAACACAGTGAAACCCCGTCTCTACTAAAAATACAAAAAATTAGCTGGGTGTGGTGGTGGGCACCTGTAGTCCCAGCTACTTGGGAGGCTGAGGCAGGAGAATGGTGTGAACCCGGGAGGCGGAGCTTGCAGTGAGCCGAGATTGTGCCACTGCACTCCAGCCTGGGTGACAGAGCGAGACTCCATCTCAAAAAAAATAAAATAAAATAGAATAAAATAAAATTTAAAAAAAAGAAAAAAGAAACCCTCACAACAGTGTTGCCTCCCTAACAGCTGCCTTGAGGACCTACAGCCGACCAGGCACTTTGTGTGGGAAGGAGGGTTTAGCTCCATTTAAGCTGTTTTTATTTTTGCGAAATACCTTCTAATCCTTGACCACATATACTTTAAAAATAATCATACATAAAATTGTCACCTCCACCTCCCGCACTTATTAGAGCATGATTCTCAAACTTCAGCATGCATACAGTCATCTGGGGATTTGTTAAAATGCAGATTCTGCTGGGTGCAGTGGCTCATGCCTGTAATCCCAGCACTTTGAGAGACTGAGGCAGGCAGATCACGTGAGGTCAGGAGTTGGAGACCAGCCTGGCCAACATCAGGAAACCCCATCTCTACCAAAAATACAAAAATTAGCTGGCTGTGGTGGCGTGCACCTGTAATCCCAGCTACTCAGGAGGCTGAGGCAGGAGAATTGCTCGAACCCAGGAGGCGGTGCTTGCCGTGAGCTGAGATCCCATCACTGGACTCCAACCTGGGTGACAGAGTGAGACTCAGTCTCAAAAAAAAAAAAAAAATGCAGATTCTGATTCAGTCGGTTGGGTGGGTCTGGGACCATAGACCCTGCATTTCTAACCAGTTTTTGGGTGACAGGCTGCTCAAACAGGAATCACATTTTGCATAAAAAAGCATTAGAGCATAATCTGTGTGTGTGTGTGTGTGTGTGTGTGTTTGACACGGAGTTTCACTCTTGTTGCCCAGGCTGGAGTGCAATGACACGATCTTGGCTCATGGCAACCTCCGCCTCCCGGGTTCAAGCCATTCTCCTGCCTCAGCCTCCCAAGTAGCTGGGATTACAGGCATGCGCCACTATACCCAGCTAATTTTATATTTTTAGTAGAGATGGGGTTTCTCCGTGTTGGTCATGCTGGTCTTGAACTCCCGACCTCAGGTGATCTGCCCACCTCAGCCTCCAAAAGTGCTGGGATTACAGGCGTGAGCCACCGTGCTCAGCTCCCTTTTTTATGTTTTTGCAATATTTTTAATTTAGGTTATTCAAAGCCAGAAACTCCACAGCACTGGTGTACCACAATTGTTTTTTTGTTTTGTTTTTGAGCCAGAGTCTTGCTCTGTTGCCTAGCCTGGAGTGCAGTGGCACAATCACAGCTTATTGAAACCTCAACTTCCTGGCGCTCAAGTCATCCTTCCACCTTAGCTTCCTGAATAGCTGGGACTACAGGTACATACCTCCTGCCCAGCTATAATAATTTTGTTTTGTTTTGTTTTGTTTGTTGTAGAAACGATGTTTTGTCATGTTGTCCAGGATGTTCTCGAACTCCTGGGTTCAAGTCATCCTCCTGCCTTAGCCTCCCAAAGTGTTGAGATTACAGGCATGAGCCACTGCGCCTGCCTGGTATACCATTTTTTAAACCAGACCTTGGTTATTAGACATTTAGGGTTGCTATCATAGATAATAAAACTTTCTGCTGCTGTTGATAATTTCCCAAGTGGCATTACTGAATCAAAGGGCAACCACACCTCTATGTTTGCCTTCTTTTTTCTCACACTACATTTTAAAAGACCTAAGTTTTTACTTGAATGACAGTCAGTACTATCTTACACATGAATGAGGAAATTTGCATGTCTAGGTAGAACTGAAGTCAAAATTTGAGCATACATAGGGAAGTGTTTATTTATTTATGTATTTTTGATACATAGTTTTTTTGTTTTGTTTTGTTTTTTGTAATTTTTTTTGAGATAGTATCTCGCTCTGTCATCCAGGTTGGAGTGCAATGGTCTGATCTCAGCTCACTGCAACCTCTGCCTCCCGGGTTCAAGTGATCCTCCTGCCTCAGCCTCCCAAGTAGCTAGGACTACAGGCACCTGCCACCACGCCTGGCTAATTTTTTGTATTTTTAGGAGAGACAGGATGGTGTTGATCTCATGACCTTGTGATCTGCCCGCCTTGGCCTCCCAAAGTGTTGGGATTACAGGCGTGAGCCTAATTTTGGTATTTTTAGTAGAGACAGGGTTTCACCATGTTGGCCAGGCTGGCCTCGAACTCCTGACCTCAAGTGATCCACCCAGCTTGGCCTCCCAAAGTGCTGGGATTACAGGCATGAACCACCACACCCAGCCTATACTGGTTTTTAAAATGTCAGATTTTAAACTCTTGCAATCTTTTGTTCTTTTGTTTTTCTTATACCACAGGTCATCTATTTCCCAGACAGTGGAAAACTAGGGAATCAAATTCTTCAGAGATAAGAACTTGTTCTTCGAAGTTTCCTTGTTCCTGGCTGCTATAGGCCTGAAGCCTGAAGCCTTTTATTATAACACTAAAACTGGACAGTATCCTGAGACAAGACCTCCTACTGTACTCTTTCTGGGGAAGCAGAACTGCAGTGACCCACTTCAAAGATATTCAGAGGCTGAGTGGTGCAGGGAGTGCTCACTTGCTGGGGATGGGATCCAAGGCCTCTTCTTAGTTCTGCACAGCAGCAAATCGCTTCACCTTGTTGAGGCCTCTCCTCTGTAAAGCGAGAGGGCTAAATGGGTCCATCTCTAGGGGCCTTCCCTCCCAGGTCTGTGTCTGACAGCACACACAAACACACACACACACACACACACACTCTCTCTCTCTCTCTCTCTCTCTCACACACACACACACACAAATGCCCAACCAGCTCTAAGAGGGCTACTGAAGAGGTGGCTGGATGTGTGCTGGGTCATTTTTAGGGTGAGGTGTAGGGGGTCTTTTGCTTCTCCCTTCTCATATTTTGTTTTCTTATATGCTCAAGGTGGGTAAGGAATGGAGGGGCCATCAGAACCTGAATCCTTTAACATCCACCAGGAAGTTTTATGAAGAGTGGGTGATAGGATCTAAAATCTCTGGAGACTTTTTTCCTCCCGGGAACCAAATAACACATTTCCTTATGGTGCCCACACTGACTCAACCAGAACTGGCTACCAGCTTCAGAAATGTGTTACTTACATTCAAGTAATTTGTTATAGGAATAGATGACTTTTTTTTTCAAAAACTTTGGATTTGGCATATAGTCATCTATAGGGGGATTGGTTCCAGGATCCCCTGCAGATGCCAAAATACATGGATGCCCAAGTCCTCAGCTAAAAATGGTGTAGTATTTGCATATAACCTATGCACATCCTCCTGTATACTTTAAATCATCTCTAGATTACTTATAATACCTAATACAATGTAAATGCCATGTAAATACTTGTACTGTGTGGCTTTTAATTTGTATTTGTTGTTGTATTGTTATTTATTTTTGAGACAGAGTCTCGCTGTCTTGCCGAGGCTGGAGTGCAAAGGTGCCATCTCAGCTCACTGCAACCTCTGCCTCCCAAGTTCAAGCGATTCTCCTGTCTCAGCCTCCTGAATAGCTGGGATTACAGGCATGTGCCACCACGCCTGGCTTATGTATGTATGTATGTATGTATTTATTTATTTATCTATCTATTTATTTATTTATTTTTGAGACAGAGTCTCGTCCTGTTGCCCGGGCTGGAGTGCAGTGGCATGATCTTGGCTCACTGCAACCTAAACCTCCCGGGTTCAAGCAATTCTCCTGCCTCAGCCTCCCGAGTAGCTGGGATTACAGGTGCCCACCACCACGCCTGGCTAATTTTTGTACTTTTAGTAGAGATGGAGTTTCACCATGTTGGCCAGGCTGGTCTGGAACTGATCTGCTTGCGTCAGCCTCCCAAAGTGCTGGGATTACAGGTGTGAGCCACCGTGCCCGGCCTGTATTATTATTCTTTACTGGCTTTTCTTCTTGAATATTTTACATCTGTGGTTGGTTGAATCTGCTTAGTGGAACCCGCAGATATGGAGGACCAGCTACTAAATAGTGAATCTTCAGTTGGCCTCCAAAGGGGAATTCAATTTAGGTCAACAGTTCATTGTAGCAAAAGCCAAGACCAAAATCGATTCTTTAGGCTGTCCCCTCCCTGGGGGGTGGTGCATAAAAACAGGGTTTTGTTGATTGTCTGCAGTGAACAATTCTGAGGAAAAGATGTTTTTTCTGGTCCTTGTCCATTTAGTTAGTAAAGAAACTACCTGGGTGTGCTGTTCTCTCATAGGTGAAGTGTGGGTAAAAAGCCGAACAGATGAATCTTGTTGCTTGATCAACCGATCAGTGATACAGGAACGTTTTCCTATCTTTGGCTGTCAGCTGTGTGTTTGGCCAATGCACTGTGACAACCTGCTCAGTCACTAGGAATGAGTATCCCAGTGTTGTCACAGTTAAATTGGTGGTGGAAACTTCCATAATGGGATTTGATCTTGTCACTTGGTCCATGGCAGCTAGTTTATGATAATGATCACATTTGTGTGTGTATATATATATATATATATATATATATATATATGTTTTTTTTTTTTTTTTTTGAGACAAAGTCTCACTCTCATTGCCCAGGCTAGAGTTCAATGGCGCGATCAATGCCATTGCACTCCAGCCTGGGCAGCAAGAGTGAAACTCTGTGTCAAAAAAAAAAAAAAATTAATTCACAGTCCAGTGTCTACTCAAGCTTGATGAATGACAAAATTTGACAAATTCTGTAGCTTAGTGACTTTTCTATCGTTTATCTCATAATTTACTTTTTGAAGAGGTACAAAAAAAATTTCCAGAAGTCTATCCTTGGCCAGGCGTAGTGGCTCACGCCTGTAATCCCAGCACTTTGGGAGGCTGAGGTGGGAGGATCACTTGAAGCCAGGAGTTCAAGACTAGCATGGGTAACATGGCAAAAACCCATCTCTACAAAAATTACAAAAATTAGCTGGGTATGGTGGTGCACGCCTGTAATCCTGGCTACTTGGGAGGCTGAGGTAGGAGGATCACTTGAGCCTGGGAGGTTGAAGCTGCAGTGAGCCATGATTGTGCCACTGCACTCCAGTCTGGGCAACAGAGCAAGACCCTGTCTCAAAAAAAAAGTCTATTCTCAAAATATTTCACTGCAATGGCAACTTTAGTGGTCTGCAGAAGCTGCTAGAGGGCTTAAGGTGCATCTGCCTATAACCCACACCTTGCTCTTGCCAGAACAGTGAGTTTCACAAAAGTAGGAGTCGATGTTTACTAATGATCAGTGCTGGGGAGGGATCTGCAAATCTTTTTATGAGTCAAATGACTCAGTATTTCATCTTGTGCTTTATCTTCAAAGAAAGTCAGAATTCAATCTAATAACAGCAATGATTTTGGTTCAGATACATAGCTAATGTTTTACCAGCTCTTTTCAAGGGATTTATCTTTAAATTCTTAAAGGCATCTCAAATCTCATTAACCTTTGAAAGCATATAAAAGTTACTTTGGGAGGCCATGGCAGTTGGATCACCTGAGATCAGGAGTTCAAGACCAGCCTGGCCAACATGGTAAGACCCTGTCTGTACTAAATATACAAAAATTAGCTGGGCATGGTGGTGGGTGCCTGTAATCTCAGCTACTCAGGAGGCTGAGGCAGGACAATTGCTTGAATCCGGGAGGCGGAGGTTGCAGTGAGCTGAGATTGTGCCACTGCACTCCAGCCTGGGAGACAGAGCGAGACTCCGTCTCAAAAAAAAAAAAAAAAAAAAAAAATCAGTAATGATCAGTAATGTCAGCACTCCTCTTATGAAGTCAATCTTACTCTTTTCTCACTTTGGCTTGCCTCTCTCTGCTTTGGGCTGTTCTGTAGAGTCAGTTATGGTGCTCAAGCTTCACTGACAGCCCTGAGTAGATATGGTCAAAATAGGAAGGGCCAGTCATTTATAGGTGAAATGTGAACCTGAAGAATATCCTCAGTGCTCATGACCTGACGATCCTGTTACCTACTGCTGCTTAACAAATTACTCCAGAATGCAGTGGCTTAAAACAACATACATATCTCAGTTTCTGTGGATTAGGAATCCTGACAAGGTTTAGCTACGTGTTTTTGCCTCAAGGTTTCTCACAAGCTGCAATTGTGTTGGATCCACTTCCAAGCTCAGTGGTGGTTTGCAGGATTGTTTTTCACAGTTTGTTGGGCTGGAGGGTCTCAGTTCTTTGCTGGCTGTTAGCCTCTCCTTAGGGTTACTCATATGGCAGCTTGTTTCCCAGAACAAGGGTTTGAAAGGAGATCAAGGCAGTGTGCATGGGCAGAAGCCAGACCATTTGTAACTGTCTCAGAAGTGATATCCCATTGTTTCTGCCCTATTCTATCAGAAGAAAGTTCAGCCCACACTGAAGGCAAATGGATTATATGAATACCAACAGGCAGGAATCACAGGGGCCTTTTTAAAGGTTTTCATAATTACTTAAATTTTCTGTGGAAATGGGCATTTATCAGAATTTTTTTTTTTTTTTTTTTTTAAGACAGGGTTTTGCTTGCTTTGTTGCCCAGGCTGGAGGACAGTGGTGTGATTACAGCTCACTGCAGCCTCAACTTCCCAGGCTCAGGCAATCCTCCTGCTGCAGCCTCCCAAGTAGCTGGGACTACAGGCATGCGCCACCACACCTGGCTGATTTTTGTCTTTTTTGTAGATAAGGGTTTTGCCATGTTGCCCAGGCTGGTCTTGAACTCCTGAGCTCAAGCAATCCATCCACCTCAGCCTCCCATAGTGCCAGGATTGCAGGCCTGAGCCACACCTGGCTATCAGAATGCTTTATCAGGACAGAGATTAGATTCTGGTATCCTTATATGTTGATGGATACATGTTTGTTTTGTTGTAAATTAAGTTGATGAAGATGAATGGTTAAGGATTCCACCCTTAAAACCCATCTCACTTTTGTCATCTATCTTCAAAGGATTTATAATAAGGTCTACTAAATTTATTTCCAATATCAACCACTCTCTCCTCTATCCTAGTGAATCCAAAGCAACCAATGCAAACAATCACGTCTTAGTGGCACAACTATTAACAACATAGCTCATATGGCAGGTAGCTGCCATTCAATGCACTTCAACAGTCTAATTCTGCCATTTGGAGGGCAACGCTTGTTATTGTATTAAAATGGGCAAAAACTAGATCTAAATTAAGGACAACAGGCAGAGATTACTATTTTAAAAAGTGAACTTGGAAGGATATAAAATCAAGTTGAACATCATATGTATTAGAAACTCTCCTCCCTTTACAAGAAATGGTGCAGCCTGTAAACACAACTACGTACTGAAGTAAACTTGCTTAATTCTCTGGTTGAATTTTTTTTTTTTTTGAGTCAGAGTCTTGCTCTGTTGCTCAGGCTGGAGTGCAGTGGTACAATCTCCACTCACTGAAACCTCCGCCTCCCAGGTTCAAGCAGTTCTCCTGCCTCAGCCTCTCGAGTAACTGGGATTACAGGTGTGCAGCACCATGCCTGGCTAATTTTTAAATTTTTGGTACAGATGGGGTTTCACTATGTTGGCCAGGCTGGTCTCGAACTCCTGACCTCAAATGATCCACCGGCCTTGGCCTCCCAAAGTGCTGGGATTACAGGCGTGAGACACTGTGCCCAGCCCCAAATTTCTAAACACTTAACATTATCTCAAGTGTCCTGGCCTTTAAACTGGGGTATTTCTCTTGTATCATAAAGACTTGGTGTGGATTAATATTTTTGCAAGGGCTTCAAGATAAATGTGTATTACACCTGTAGTTTTTATTTTTTTGAGACGAAGTTTTGCTCGTTGCCCAGGCTGGAGTGCAATGGCGCCATCTTGGGTGACCACAACCTCTGCCTCCCGGGTTCAAGTGATTCTCCTGCCTCAGCCTCCCAAGTAGCTGGGATTACAGGCGTGTGCCACCATGCCCAGCTCATTTTTTTGTATTTTTTTTAGCAGAGATGGGGTTTCTCCATGTCAGGCTGGTCTCGAACTGCCGACCTCAGGTGATTCGCCCGCCCTGGCCTCCCAAAGTGTTGGGATTACAGGCGTGAGCCACCGCACACGGCCTACACATGTAGTTTTTAAACTCCAACTTTTATTTTACTGGAATCTACCTTCCCAAACCTCCAACTTAAATGTCTTTAACACAAAAACAAACTTCCTTCTCAGTTGGCCTCAGGTTTATAGTCACTTTTCTATATTAATATTCTGAAGATTTCGTAAGAGCTTTATGCTACCAATGCTTTGCTAACTCCCAAATTGCACTGACTATTCAAGCTTCTCTGGTGCCTTAAGGTCTTATTAAAATTTTTTTTTTTTTTTGGTAGAGATGGAGTCTCATGCTGTTGCCCAGGCTGGAATGCAGTGGCGTGATCATAGCACACTGCAGCCTTGAAATCCTGGGCTCAAGCAATCCTCCTGTCTCAGCCTGAGTAGTTGGGACTACAGGTGCCAGCCAACACATCTGGCTAATTTTAAATTTTTTTACAGACACAGGGTCCCACTATGTTGCCCAGGCTGATCTTGAACCCCTAGGCTCAAGTGTTCCTCCTGCCTTGGCCTCCCAAAGTGTGGGGATTACAGGTGTGAGCCACTGCACCCGGCCATAAGGCCTTATTTTAAAGCAAATATAAGTTCAATTATCAGCAAATCACCAATTTTCTGTGATACAATAATCTAAGGGCAAAGCAGTTTCCTTATAAGGCTAAACTGGTAAGAGTACAGGTTTCAAAAGAAAAGAATGGGCAGTAACAAAGTCCACTTATAAGCTGGGACTGCTCTGCAGCAGCTAAACAGTTTCCCTGTGGACACGAGAACAAATTCTGAATTAAAGGGGGTTGTAAACCCACCTGTTTGTTGGCTCTTTTGAGATAGCTACAAGCTCTCCTAAAACAGCACTAAGGTTTCCCCAAACTCTGGGAATTCTAGGTCCATATATTTAACACAGGTGTAGGAGGGCCTGCCTAGGTTGGTCAGTCTGGTGAACAAACTGGTTTAATGGATTCCAACAGGTTACATTTTAACACTATGAAAACACTGTGTTCTAAGTATTGCACAATTAAAACAAATTAACTAGAACAATTTATGTAGTTCAGGTGTAGGTGGAGAAAGACGAATAACACTAAAAACTACCACAAATAAAAATGAAAATTAAAAACTAGACAAGTTTATGAAGCAAAAAATAACAAATTATCTCTGGTATATAACGAGTCCTGACCAAGTCATCAAATACAGAAGCACTTCAACAGAAAGCTGGAAAATTTACACAAATAATCAAAAAATGCAAATACCTATGAAAACAAGTTTATGACCTCACCAGTAATCCAATATGCAAATTATAACGATATTCCTGTGGGGAGGGGGCAGGGCACAAACCAGTGATTCATAATAGGCCCGTTCATACACTGGTGTATACAGAAAAACAGTCCGACCATTCTGCTAGTTGTCCAGGTAAGTTACGCAATATTTATTTATTGAGACGGAGTCCTGCTGTTGCCCAGGCTGGAGTGCAGTGGCGTGATCTTGGCTCACTGCAACCTCCACCTCCCAGGTTCAAGTGATTCTCCTGCCTCAGCCTCCCGAATAGCTGGGACTACAGGCACACGCCACCACGCCTGGCTAATTTTTGTATTTTTAGTAGAGATGGTGTTTCACCACGTTGGCCAGGATGGTCTCAGTCTCCTGACTGATCCACCCGCCTCGGCCTCCCAAAGTGCTAGGATTACAGGCGTGAGCCACCATGCCCAGTGGCAATATTTATTAAAAGCCTCAAAAATGTGCTCTCTGGCCCAGACAGTTCAAGAATCTATCCAAGAAATGAAGAGATAAGTATATGAAAGCCTGTGTAATACATCATGCCATTGCCTTAATAAGAGCTTATATTTCTAAGTCTTCTGAATTTTGCACATACCATGCATTTATAACTTGAGAAAAACAACAACCCCTGACAAATCTTCTGAAAGAAAGTGCTACTGGATGTAGGGAAAAACAATTAAAAAAAAAAAAAAAAGGCTGAAAAACAGTATTCCACAAATGTTAATTTGGCTGTTAATTCTACCCCACTCCCAATTTAAAACTAGAAGCAAAACTATGAACCCCACAAAATGGCAAGTGTGCAATGTGTACAGTTTCATTGCATATTTAAATTAAAAAAGCATACTCAACCCATCTTTTCCTTCTACTCAGGGCAGAGCAATTTGGACAACAAATGAACAGAGATTTTTGGAAACATGTAGGTTATTAAATAATTTGTTTATTGTATGGCATTTACAAAGAAAACAGACAATGCACTCAGTAGAAAGAATAAAAATGTATTTAGGGCTTTATTTTTAACCGACAGCAAATAGAAATCCTTTAGTGAGATCGTGGCAATTTGACAGTATTATAATTAAGCTCAATAAAGGTACATGGGGTACTTGGGAGACCAAGATCTACAGCTGCCTATTTCCACATCTTTCAATCCATCTGGCTCCTTAAATAGGGGAAAAAAGCCCTTATTTGGAGGAGAAGCATTGCCAAAATGAAGTTACAGGTTCTATTAAAATTTACTGTCACATCAACTGTTAAAATAGGGCCTTTTGTGTGTTTTATTTCACCTTAATATCACCAGAATTCCTGTAATTCCACAATTGTGATTTTACAATGTAGAAGATAATTCAGTTCTAGTCTATTGCTTTAGATGTAAAAACAGCTGAAAACCCAAAGTGGATTAGAATTGCTGAAGGATTTCCCTGCCGTTGTTTGATACAATCTATTCTCTTGATTCTTGATAGGTGCATAGAAAGCCTAACTTAAAATTCTTTCTACAGGAACATGTCTGATTTCAGGAGTACCCAATGAAGGATCCGATGAATGGCTGGCCAGTTACTCAGAGTAATATGTTTATGAGTTAAATGGATTGCATAATGGCACCACTTTTCCTTTGTCACTGTTGGTGGATAAATGACAAAGTAGATTCCAATCTCCTGTATAGAAAGGTGGTTACCCAACAGCCTCACTGGTGGCTTGCTAGCAGAGCCTCAAGCTGCACCTCTGTGGCTTTCTGTAAATTCGAGTCCTATAGCCACTTCGAGAATGCTGCAATCCCCAAGGCCCACTTGGTCCATGCTGAAGAAGCGGCTGTGACCCCAATCCTGCCTCTCTTTTGCTCTTCAGTATTACTGGAGGAATATGTAATATTCTAAGTCGAGTCTAGGAGAGGCTCATCCTAAAAAAAAATTGCAAAGTCTTTTCTCAATTAAAACAAAACAGCCTCAAGTACATCTCAATCATGTCAAAATTATGGTTAAAAACTGACATTATGTAGGGAAATAGCAGCAGAGAATGGCTAATCTTAAAAAAAACAACCAATCAACCAAAAAACAAAACAAAACAAGACCAACAAAAAAAAGTGCCATCCCACCCCTCCCCTTGGTTCTTTCATTTGGGGTTAAAGACTCGAGCCTCTGAGAAAATGAGAAAGGCAAAGCCATAGAGGAAAACTGCTTCAAGGCCAGAATTTTGGGTAAGGTAAAGAAAAAGCTGTACATGAAAGCAGGGGACTGTTTGGAAAAGAATCAGAACCTCAAGATCTATTTTTCTTAAATGGGAAAGCTCTGAAACCCAGATCTCCGTTCTACCGTCATCCTGATCCTTTAGTCATGGGGCAATAAACTCAAGTGCAATGAGTAAAGTGCCAGCCATGGATACAAAAAAAATAAAACAAAACAACCAACCAAAATAACTCTGGTCTTAGGGTAATAGAAGACATACAGGAAAGGACTGTTTATAGAACACCTGAGGTTCTCAAGAAATTACAATTCAATGGTTCTGTTTTTGCTTACATTAAAAATCAGACTGAAGATTCAAAGATCTTAACTATTAAAGGATGAAAGGAATTTGACAGTGCTTTGAACAGTGATAAAACGGTACCCAAATTTGGTGTTCATACAGCTATTTAAAAAAGACAGTAGCTTAAAAGTTGCAGGAAAAAATGTGAACATAGAGAACAACAGAAACAGTCCAGGAAGATGATGCAGCCTGGACACAGCAAGTTTAATGTCTCTGCTGTACACAGAATTAACACCCTTTCCCCTCCTCATCCTTATGCTGGCAATAGGATATGCACTAGAAAATTTGACTCTTAGAGTCAATGAATAAAAGGATGGGCTCATACACCTTCATAGCTCTTTTCAAAAAGGATGCTTATAATTTAAAGGATGTCCTAATGGGAAGGAAAGGTACAGGGCAAGAGGCTGTTTCACATTTTAGTCCATTAGTCTTTGGCAGAGCCCAACCAAGGCCAAATTCACCTAGGATGCCCAATGGCTGTGGGGATCTCCACAGGGTCAAGTAAGCAAACCCAAATGAACATGTTGGATTAAAAAAAAACAAGATCTAGAAACTCTTGAAGGAAGAGCTTCACCCTGAAAAGGGAAGAGGACAATGCTTGGAGGGGAAGGGTGGAGGGTCAGTGTGTGATCTCTGCTGTGGTGCTGGGCAGGGGCTTAGGAGTTAAGCCAAGGGTGCCGGAGACACTCGGCGGCAGTGGCTCTCTTCTCAGGGATCAGCTCCAACATGGGCAGTAAGAAATCTGTGAAGCCAGCTGCCTCTTCCTGAGACCACTCATACTTCTCCACTAGAACCTCAAAAAGGCCCCAAGGTTTCAGCTTCGTGATATGTTTCAGGTCACCTGCAGTGAAGACAGTATAGAAAAAGCCACTGATCAACACAGACAAATGACAAGGTACTCTTGTGGAAACCCACGAACTAATCCATGTAGTCTATGAGGAATCAAATTTTGCAATCAGAATCTAATCCTTCATTCACAAAGCATTTCTTTTCTGACGTATGCCTCAGAAAGAAGTGCCTCTATTTTTCATAAGGCTCTAAAAATTTAAGGTAATTTGTTTTCTCCCCTATTCTAGGATTTTTTTGGTCCCAGTCAAACTGGGTGTGACAATCAAGAACTAGGTATTTACTACTAAAATAAACATGAAATGCCTGTGTCTTCAACATGGTCTCATATGGTGTGCAGAGGCACTCTAGCACCACATACCGAGAATAATTTGCTTATACTCTTTTTTTGTGTGTGTATGTGCTCAATAGTTTAGTAAATGTTGCTTTACAGTGAGGCAGTAATTTAAAATTAAAACATCATGTCAAGCATGGATAAAAGCAACAAAAAAAACCCCAAATCCTACACAGCTTTCAGATACAACAGCTTCATATACTCTATACCAATACCCCCTGTGGTACCAGTCTGCAGTCTGTCAGGTCTGCACAGCAGCAGGTCAGTGGTGGGCCAGCAAGCATTACTGCCTAAGCTCTACCTCCTGTCAGATCAGTGGCTGCATTAGATTCTCATAGGAGTGTGAATCCTACTGTGAACTGCAGTAGGGATCTAGGCTGCATGTTCCATAAAAGAACCTAATGCCTGACAATCTGAGGTGACACAGTTTTATCTCCAAACCGCCCCCCCCACCCCCACGTCCATGGAAAAATTGTCTTCCACAAAACCAGTCCCTGGTGCCAAAAAGATTGGGGACCGCTGCTCTATACTATACTGGAATATCAACCTAATTGCTTCTTTGAAGTGACAAATTTTTAAAAGATAGTCAATTTTTAATAGCTAAGGCAAATGCTGCTTTAAAATTTTAAGTTGGCCAGGCACAGTGGCTCACGCCTGTAATTCCAGCACTTTGGGAGACTGAGTTGGGTGGATCACTTGAGCTCAGGAGTTCAAGACCAGCCTGGGCAACATAGTGAAACCCTGCCTCTACCAAAAATACAAAAAAATTAGCTGTGTATGGTGGCACATGCCTGTGGTCCTAGCTACTTGGGAGGTTGAGGCAGAAGGATCATTTAAACCTGGGAGGTGGAGGTTGCAGTGAGCCAAGATCGTGCCACTGTACTCCAGCCTGGGTGACACCCTGTCTCAATAATAATAATAATATTTTTTAAAAAATAAAAATTTTAAGTCTCTTTTGTGAGCAGTGAGTGCCTATTTGATTACCTACCTGGTAAACACACATGCCTTAATCTGACTGCACATGAGGAGGAACTCTTATGAAACATTTTACAATTTTCCCACCTAAAAAGAGGTTTAAGAAAGGGTAATGTTTCTGAGGATGGCTTCTGCCAAGGACTGAGAAAAGTCATTTTTCTCAGCACTTCTGTAGAAGTTGTGAGGAAAAAGGGAACCATGGCACAATGGGGGAAAAAAACCAGACCTTCTCCTAGATGCTTCTAGGTCAGGTTTTCACATTTCAAGTTTTTTTTTTTTGCAATGCTTAAGAAATACATTATCAAGTCAAAAATTGGAAGTTTTTTTTTTTTTTGTAATAACAAATACATAAAACTAAAAAGTGTAAAGTTCGTTTGTATGACTAATGTACTTCGAGTGACTGTGTTAGGTGTCACTGGGATGCAAAGATGAGTGAGATGTAGTCCCTGCTCTTATGTAAGAAGCTTAAATTACCTGCCCTTTGGTAGAGGCAGTTCTTAGACCAAAGGCCAGCAAAAAATTTGCCCATTTTTCAGAAGTGCTATAGAAGTAATCAACCAACTGCATGCAGGCACTATACATATTAACTAAGTTAGTAAGAAGTATACATTATTATTATCTCCATTAAGAAATCAGCAAACTGAGGCACAGTTAGAGCCTGTCAAAGGTCACATGGCTAGTGGAGTAGCTAGGATTTGACAGTCTGGCTCCAGTCTCTGCTCTTTTTTTTCCCGAGACAGGATCTTGCTCTGTTGCCCATGCTGGAGTGCAGTGGCAATCATGACTCACTGCAGCCTTGACCTCCGAGGCTCAAGTGATCCTCCCACCCCAGCCTTCGGAGTAGCTGGGACCACAGGTGTGTACCACCATGCCCAGTTAATTAAAAAAAAATTTTTGTAGAGATGGGGGGTTTTCCTGTGTTGCCCAGGCTGGTCTTGAACTCCTAGACTCAAGTGATCCTCCTGCCTTGGACTCCCAAAGTGTTGGGATTACAGGCATGAGCCACCATGCCCGGCTCCAGTCACTGCTTTTTTTTTTTTTTTGAGACAGAGTTTCGCTCTTGTTGCCCAGGCTGGAGGGCAATGGTGCGATCTCGGCTCACTGCAACCTCCGCCTCCCGAATTCAAGCAATTCTCCTGTCTCAGCCTCCTGAGTAGCTGGGATTACAGGCGTCCGCCACTATTCTCAGCTAATTTTTTGTATTTTTAGTAGAGACGGGGTTTCAACATGTTAGCCAGGCTGTTCTCAAACTCCTGACATTGTGATTCGCCCACCTCGGTCTCCCAAAGTGCTGGGATCACAGGTATGAGCCACCGCGCCCGGCTCAGTCTCTGCTCTTGACCACTTTTTTTTTACCTTTTTGCTAAGTCACAGGTTAGCATTCAAGGTAGGCCCATCATTCTGTAGGACATTGGGAATATGTGCTTACCTCTTCATTTTTAAACACTTCTGCCTCCTTAATGTCTGGGAGCACATTTACTTTACCTTTTTTGGTGAAAAATTCCTTGGAATATTTTCCTGCCACAATGAGCTTGCGAGGCACCTTCCCCAGAAGTTCTATGATCAATGCAATGTGATCTGTATATTTCGAACATTTCAAGAGGGGGAAAAAAAAGATCCGTAACAAGAGTAACAAATGCAGCTCTAGAAAACAGCAGAAAGAGTAGCATGCACACCTCTTTGTAAAGCATATCAGGCTTGCTTTCTATCCTAAATGGGAAGAGGAAGACTCTATCCAACTAATGGAGAATTCACAAAGTCAAATTTTTGTGGATTCAGTGATAAACAAAAACAATCTTGGTGTGAATGCTCTGCTTCCTTAAGTATCCCTGGGTCCTACATTAAAACTCATGTAACAGTACTACCTCTGTGATTGAAGAAGTCTTTTGAATATTTCCCACTGAGGGAAAAGTGTCTTGGAATTCTGCCTATCAGCTCTATAATGTGCACAATGTGGTCTAAAATAGAAGGGTGAGAAGAACAGATCAAGGACACGCTGTAAAAGAGGTTTTTCTATGAATAGCTTTTTCAAAGACTAGCTGTTTAAAAGTAACTACAAATAAAACCAAGGATACTGAAGGGAAGACTGACTGGGAAGGCCAAGAATTATTTCAGGTAGTTAGTCACCCAATAGTGTCTGGCAAGTCCCATTCTGGATTTTGGAGGCTTATCTTCATCTTTACTTCTATTTTGTCTATGTATCTAGGTTCAGGTAGGTTCTTTAGGTAAGATAAAAAACTGTCCAAATATGTGTTAGGCATTCTAGAACTATTATTTGTGATCATTCTGTCTCAGCCTCCCCAGTGGCTAGGACTTCAGGCATGTGCCACCACACCTGGCTGACTTAAAACATTTTTTGTAGAGACGAGGTCTTGGCATACTGCCAAGCTGGTCTCAAACTCCTGGGCTCAAGCAATCCTCCTGCCTTGGCCTCCCAAAGTGTTGGGATTACAGGCCTGAGCCACCACCTGGCTGATACCCCATTTTAAAGATGAGAAAGTAGAACTTCAAAAAGCATGAATGGCCTAACTTAAACTTCAGGGTTAATATGAGCTAAAACTCAAATGAAAACCAATGATCTTATGTCTTGTCTAAAGCTTTTAATTTTTTCCTAAGATCTCTTTTTAAAAGTAAAGATTAGCACAAACATTTTAAAGTATAGCTACTTGATGACCTGTAACCATCACAGTATGAACACGGACCATGAGCGCCACCAGGGAGGCATGCAGCTTCTTAACCAGGTGAGTCTGGGACCAACCAGTACACACACCTCAGGTAGATCTACTGCCTTTTATTTATTTATTTTTTTTCTCTCTGCAGGTGACAGAAATTAAGAATATAAAACTTTTTTTTTTGAGATGGAGTCTTGCTCTGTCGCCAGGCTGGAGTGCAGTGGCACCATCTCGGCTCACTGCAACCTCTGCCTCCTGGGTTCCAGTGATTCTTGTGTCTCAGCCTCCTGAGTAGCTGGGATTACAGGTGCACACCACCACGTCCAGCTAATTTTTGTATTTGTAGTAGAGACAGGGTTTCACATGTTGGCCAGGCTGGTCTCGAACTCCTGACTTCAAGTGATCTGCCGCCTTGGCCTCCCAAAATGCTGGGATTACAGGTGTGAGCCACTGTGCCTGGCCTGTATTTTTTGTAGAGATGGGGTTTTGCCATGTTGCTCAGGCTGGTCTCAAACTCCTGGGCTCAAGCAATCCACCCACCTCAGCCTCCTGAAGTGCTGGGATTATAGGCGTGAACCACCACACCTGGGCAGAATACTCCTGGCCAGAAAAAAAGCTTTATAAAATACTTTTATCCTGTAGTTACAGAATCATTAAGGGTTAAATTTCCAGTTTTGTATCTTATAGGGGAAATAACATGCTAGAGACATCCATATTATCTGGGAATTTGTGAAGGTTTCAGGATTTATCTTTCTCATGTAAAGGAGTTAGTGGTGTCATTTAAAGAGGACTTCACATTTATGACTTCCCTACAACCTTTGAGCAGTTTTGACTGAATTTATGGTTTGGTAACAAGTACCTGCATGCCAAGAATTTTCTGCTGGTTTTTGGCAGGACCTGCAAGTGTGTTTTTACCATTAACAATAACCAAAATGAGAATACCATGGAAAAACTTAAGACTATAATTTCTAAGAGAGCTTCTTAAAGTTCTTAGAAACTTAAGTATAACTTCCAAGTAAAATATTGGTTCTTTAAATATTTTTCCTATACCAAGGAATTCCCTTGAAATTGTTACATTTAATTCCTGCAACCTATTTTGGCTTATGATAGGATTGATATACTTGACAGATAAAATTATCAAGTATTATCCCATCAGTTAGGGTTGTGGAAAGCCAGAGTAGAGGACATGGTACTCAGGCTCCTGTCCTACTATGACTCGTAACAAACTATGCACACACTAGTCAGGGATAAGGGTTTGCTTGTTCCTGCTCTTATAGGCCAAACTGCAGTAGAACATCATCGGCGGGGCTGATGTTTGACCTAAGGACTATTAGTACTAACTGGTATAGGATGGAATAAATTAGAATCTAAATATCTAGGGAAGATGGTTTTCCTTGTCCCCTTATTTGGGACTCTGCATATGTATTAACATTTTCAGGTTTGGTAGCATAAGGTAACACTCGATATAATTCTAGCCACTATATGTGTTCTGTACCACACACTAACATTTATGGAGAATCTAGGGAAGTAAAGAGAAAACAAATTAATTACCCTCCCAAACAAACATAGTAGTTAGTTTCTAGGCCTATAACCCCAAACAGTGTAAGCCTATAACCCCAAACCTATAACCCAGAAAAATAGCAAGCAGAGAGTAGGTAAAATCAAGTAGTAATTATAGTATCCTCTAACATGGGGCTTATATATACAAAATATGTCCAAACTGTACCTACTTAAATAGGCATTCATGGGAATTAGATAGCATAGCATTTTCCAAATGGTATTCATTAGAAATAGTAACAGGTCCTACTAACATTGCCTATTAATATCCCAGAAGACCACATTTTGAGAAACAAAGAGCACTCTTGGTTCCATAGAGCATGAAATATGCGTTCCCAAAGACTCAAGGAAAGTACAAAAAGTAAAGAACATGTTCTCTACATTGGGAGGGTAGATGCTGTAGTGATCTCTCAAAATAATCCTCATTAATCCTACAAATAAAACATAAGCTGGATCAACTGTATAAAACATTTTCTTGGCTGGGCGTGCTGGCTCACGCCTGTAATCCCAGCACTTTGAGAGGCCAAAGTGGGTGGACTACGAGGTCAAGAGATAGAGACCATCCTGGCCAACATGGTGAAACCCCGTCTCTACTAAAAATACAAAAATTAGCTGGGCATGGTGGCACACGCCTGTAGTCCCAGCTACTCGGGAGGCCGAGGCAGGAGAATCGCTTGAACAAGGGAAGTGGAGGTTATAGTGAGCCGAGATCGCACCACTGCACTCCAGCCTGGTGACAGAGTGAGACGCTGTCTCAAAAAAAAAAAAAACACCAAAACACATTTTGTTTGTTCAAATTATTAACCCATTTAGTTATCTGGATGCCATCATAATAGAAAAATCAGACACATACAGTTGCCTGCTTCCACAGTCTCTCAAAGTAACTGGCAGCTTAGGCTTTTCCCACTGGCTACCACAACATGTAAATCCATTCTACTTTGTTTTAAAATGGAATTCCAAAAAAGAAAAAATTACAGTTTTATATTCAGAAAAGGGAAAAAAGAATGCTAAATGTTGGCAGAACTTATAGAAATAGGATATAGTCTGCATTCAAGTAGTGTGTGTATATTAAAATAACTGACCTCTGAATAAATTTGGAGGCATAATTGAGCAACAGGTTGATGAAAAGGTAAAAAACTGGGTAAAGAATGAACCACTGATATATATAGAAAAGAAGATAACTAGATGTTGAAGAAAAATTTGTCCAGCACACAGAAGTTTTAGGTAAACTGTGGCCTTTTGACTCTGACAGAGCTCTTTAGTATCTTTCAGAAAATATCTAAAAACCTAATATAAAATGTCTTTTATATTTCTAACTTTTCTGGGATTTACATATGCTTTGCACACTAACAAGACTAAGGCTCTTCAGTACTAACAAATGATGTTAGCTAAATGTGGAAAGTGTAAATACCACGCACACACATCCATGGTTAAAGGGACTCACCTTCATCTCGAGTGTACTCTTCCCCTGAATGAGGTTCAAACAAATAGTCACCTGTGGCCAGTTCAAAGGCCTAAAAAAAAAAAAGAGGACAGTCTATGAAAGCACAAAAGAAAAGAAGGCCTTTGGAAAGCTGATTGCTATTTGGCTCAATATGAAGTAACTCTTGTTCCCTTGGGAAAATTTACAGATCATTAAAAAAAAACAAACAAACAAGATTATTCCTAAAGCATTCCTTCCACATCCCTATCTTAGTGGAGAAAACAGCAAAGACTCAGTAAATACTAACGTGGGTTATTTCATGCCCAAACCTCCCCACCCTAAACCCTAGCAATTCAGCCCTCCTGAGTTTCCCTTTTTTGGCCGGAAAGGGGCATACCTGGATATAAAGGTGATTCTAAGTTATTATTCATAAGAAGAACAGGTCTTTTTTTATTTTTATTTTTTATTTTTTTGAGACAGAGTCTCGCTCTGTCGCCCAGGCTGGAGTGCAGTGGCGCGATCTCGCTGCAAGCTCTGCCTCCTGGGTTCACACCATTCTCCTGCCTCGGCCTCTCCGAGTAGCTGGGACTACAGGTGCCCGCCACCACGCCCGGCTAATTTTTTTGTATTTTTAGTAGAGACGGGGTTTCACCGTGGTCTCGATCTCCTGACCTCATGATCTGCCTGCCTCAGCCTCCCAAAGTGCTGGGATTACAAGCGTGAGCCACCGCGCCCGGCCCTTTTTTTATTTTTTTTTTTATTGAGATGGAGTCTCGCTCTGTCCCCCAGGCTGGAGTGCAGTGGCACGATCTCGGCTCACTGCAAGCTCCGCCTCCTGGGTTCACACCATTCTCCTGCCTCAGCCTCCTGAGTAGCTGGGACTGCAGGCACCCGCCACCATGCCCGGCTAATTTTTTTGTATTTTTAGTAGAGACGGGGTTTCACCATGTTAGCCAGGATGGTCTCGATCTCCTGACCTCGTGATCTGCTCACCTTGGCCTCCCAAAGTGCTGGGATTACAGGTGTGAGCCACCACGCCCAGCCCAGGTCTTTCTTACGTTATAATCACACATGGCTAGAAATTGAGATTCTGTACCAAACAAAAAAAATCAAAACAAAAAAATTCAGACATCTACTTATGACTCTTTAGTGTTTGACAAGTACATCATTAACTTTTACATAGGAAGTACTCCCTAGACTGTCCCAGATGGGAAGTTCCTGATTCCTAGGTCCTTTGTTTTTGAGATGGAATCTTGCTCTGCCGGCCAGACTGGAGTGCAGTGGCATGATCTCAGCTCACTGCAACCTCTGCCTCCTGGGTTCACGTGATTCTCCTGCCTCAGCCTCCAGAGTAGCTGGGACTACAGGCGCGTGCCACCACGCCCAGCTAATTGTTGTATTTTTAGTAGAGATGGGGTTTTACCATGTTGGCCAGGATGGTCTCAATCTCTTGACCTCATGATTCACCCGCCTTGGCTTCCCAAAGTGCTGGGATTACAGGCGTGAGCCACCATGCCTGGCCAATTCGTAGGTCTTTAGAAAATCAGAAGATTAAGTGTAAAGAGAGTCAGGAGCCTAGCCTATGTGACTGGCAAGTCAGCACTCCCTAATCAGGAAAAGAAAAGCCTGTCTCCTTTAATAGAAAAACCTCTTACAGTGTTCGAGAGTGTCTTAGGAAATGATATCCTTGGGAATAATGTGCCATGCAGAATGAAAAGATAGTGTTAAGGTAACAGCAGGGCTACATAAATCCTCACTGATTACAAATGGAGTTTTAAAAATTAGTACAACAGCAGTTTTTTTTTTTTTTTTTTTGATGGAGTCTCACTCTGTTGTCCAGGCTGGAGTGCAGTGGCATGATCTCAGCTCACTGCAAGCTCCGCCTCCCAGGTTCATGCCATTCTCCTGCCTCAGCCTCCCCAGTAGATGGGACTACAGGCGCCCACCACCATGCCCGGCTAATTTTTTGTATTTTTAGTAGAGACAGGGTTTCACCGTGTTAGCCAGGATGGTCTCGATATCCTGACCTCGTGATCCGCCTGCCTCGGCCTCCCAAAGTGCTAGGATTACAGGTGTGAGCGACCACGCGCGGCCAACAGCAGTTTTTAAAAATGACCTTATTGTTAGGGAAGCATAGTTATAAAATAAGCGCTAGTCAAAGGTCAATTTTGATTAAATCAATGGTACTAAGCAGTTAAACAACCTCAAGAACTGTAGAGTCCAGGACTTAGTTGGGTCATATTCTCAATTTAGACCCAAGTTTAGGTCTTGGTGGCTCACCAGTGTCAGTTTCTGCAGTTTCATGACAGAACAGCGTTTCTCAAAACTGTACTACCGTCCAGAGGGAGACCACAAAACCAGAAGTTTCAGGATAGGTTTAGGAATCAAATACTATCTCTAAATATCAGCAGTGCTATGGCTTCTTGCTTGGCATTGCTTATTTTACATTTCATTAGTTTATTATGAAACTGAACCAGAGTGACAGAGCAGATACTTGTTCTACCCTGAGTTGTCCCGAGGTTTATAGTCTCAAAGCAACAGAGAAACAAATCATGATTCTTATTCACCAAAACTTGTCAATCATTCCTGATACCAGTACTTTAAAAAAAAATCTCATGGTCTCATATATAGAGTTCAGTAAAGATACTGAAATTAAAGTTAAAACAAAAAAAAAAACAAACACAGAGCCAGCTGTGGCAGTGCTATATGCCTGTGGTCCCAGCTATTCAGGAGGCCAGAAAATGAAATATTCTTTAGTGCTAAAAAGAAATGAGCTATTAAGCCATGAAGATATGGAGGAACCTTAAATGCATTATTACTAAGTGAAAGAACCCAATCTAAAAAGGCTATATACCGTATGATTCCAACTATTTGACATCATGGAGACGATAAAAATATCAGTGGTTGCCAGTGAGTGGGGGAAGGGAGGGATGAACAGGCAGAGCACAGAGGAGTTTTAGAGCAGTGAAATGATATTGTATATAATAATGATAGATACATTTGTCAAAACTCATAAAAGAGTGAAATGAAATGTAAACTACTGACTTTGGTTAATAATGATGTGCCAATGTAGGTTCACTGTTTATAACAAATGTATCACTCTGGAGCAGCAGCTTGATAGTTGGGGAGGCTCTGTGTGTGGGAAGCATATAAAACTTATTTGTACTTTTTGTTCAGTTTTTCTGTGAACCTAAAACTGCTCTAAAAAATAAAGTCTATTAAGAAACAAACCCAAATAAAACCGGTGTACCATCCTTTGTTAACCTTCTCTAGACTATTGCCTTTGAGAAAAATGGCTTAGAAGATAGCATGAAATGCATGGAAAAGTTAAAACAATGACAATTTAAACAGACTAATTACATTCAGATCCAGAAGTAAATTGCAAACTCTAGGTAGCAGAAAGGAATACTGACACAGCTTAAGGGGCAATCTAGCATTTCATAAGCAACGTGCTTGTGTGTGGTCAGAATGCCAAGGAGTGATTACCAAACAGAAAATGAGGACTTTCAGGTAAGAGCTGTTTCTATAAAGTAACATGTCCATCATCTGTATCAATGGGCTGGCCAATGGCTGTCTCAAAGTGAGGAAGACAAGTCAGAGTCCTGATGCTTGTCCTTCTGCAGAGATGCAGGTGTGCTCAATGTATTAACTTAAGGGCCCTTATCTTGACCCCAGGTTTGACCACATTAAGAAGGGCTGAAGTGCTGGATATGTTATTTTAGAAAAAAGGAATTAACAGATGATTCAAATTTCCTGTCTTCGACAATCTATACCAAAGGGAAGTAAAATTCCAGAGCAGGGCTGGAGGCTGGAACAATAAAGTCTGTTTTAAATTAAAAAGGTGGCCAAAGAATAGGGGAAAAGGGAAACAAGGAGTTTTTCTTCAGTGGTATATAGAGTTTCAGTTTTGAAAGATAAAAAAGTTCTAAAGAGGCCAGGTAGGGTGGCTTACACCTGTAGTCCCAGCACTTTGGGAGGCCAAGGCGGGAGGATTGCTTGAGCCCAGGAGTTCAAGACCAGCCTGGGAAATACAGTGAGATCCCATCTCTTAAGGAAAAAAGAAATCTAAAGATATGTTGTATAAAAATTTGAATATAGGCCAGGCGCAGTGGCTCATGCCTGTAATCCCAGCACTTTGGGAGGCTGAGGCAGGTGGATTACTTGTGCTCAGGAGTTCGAGACCAGCCTGGGCAACATGGTGAACCCTGTCTCTACCAAAAATACAAAAAAATTAGCTAGGCATGGTGGCACATGCCTGTGGTCCCAGCTACTCAGGAGGGTGAGCCGAGATTGTACTACTGCACTCCAACCTGCAAACCTGCATCCTGCGTGACAGAGTGAGACCCTGTCTCCAAAAAAAAAAAAAAAAAAAAAAAAAGACTCAAAAAATCAGAAATGAAGAAATGAAAGAGGAGACTTTATAATGAATATCACAGAACTACAAAGGATAAGAGACTACTATGCACAATCATATGGCAACAGATTGGATAACCTAGAAAAAATGGAAAAATTCTTTGACAATATAATCTATGAAGATTGAACCATGAAGAAATAGAAACAAGAGATTAAATCTGTAATAAGAAGTCTCCCATCAAAGAAAAGCCCAGGACCTGGCTTCACTGCTGAATTCTACCAAACACTTAACGAAGAACTAATAGCAATCTGTCTCAAACTGCCCCTGCTACTGCCAAAAAAAAGACAAAAACCCTATGATCATCGTATTAGATGCAGAAAATGCATGTGACAAAATTCAGCATCCTTTCATGATAAAAATGCTCACACAATTAGGTATAGAAGGAATGTACCTCAACACAATAAAGGCCATATTTAAGAAAGCCACAGCTAACATTATACTCAATGGTGAAAAACTGAAAGCTTTTCCTCTAAAATCTGGAACAAGACTCTCCCCACTTCTATTCAACATAGTATTGTAGTATTAGCAGTCCTTACTAGAGCAATTAAAAGGCAGCCAAATAGAAAAAGAAGTACAAATGTCAGTTAGCTAATTACATAACTTTTTTTTGGCAAGATGGAGTCTTGCTCTGTCATCCAGGATGGAGTGCAGTGGCACAATCATGGCTTGTGGTATCCTCAACTCCTGGGCTCAAGTGATCCTCCTGCCTCAGCCTCCCAAGTAGCTGAAACTACAGGTATGTGCCACCACATCTGGCTAATTTTTTCATTTCTTTTGGTAGAAATGGGGTCTCGCTATGTTATCCAGGCTGGTCTCAACTCCTGAGCTCCAGTGATCCTCTTGCCTCAGCTTTCCAAAGTGCTGGGATTACAGGCATAAGCCACCAAGCCTGGCCTGACATGATCCTATATATAGAAAACCCTAAAGACTCCACCAAAAACCCATTAGAACTAATAAACAAATACAGTAAAGTTGCAGGATACAAAATCAACACACAAAATCAGCAGCACTTCTGTAAACTAACAACTATCTGAAAAATAAACCGAGAGAACAATCCCACTTACAATAGCTACAAAAAAAAAAAAAAATACTTAGAAACATATTTAACCACGGAGGTAAAAGACTTGTACACTGAAAACTATAAAATGCTGATAAAAGAAATTGAAGACACAAATAAATGAAAATATATCTTATGTTCATGGTTTGGAAGATTTATTTTTATTTTATTTTTGAGACAGGGTCTTGCTCTGTGATCCAGGCTGGACTGTAGTGGTGTAATCTCGGCTTACTGTAACCTCTGCCTCCCAGCCTCAGGTGATTCTCCACCTCAGCCTCCCAAGTAGCATGCACCACCACATTTGGCTAATTTTTAAATTATTTGTAGAGATGAGATTTTGCCATGTTGCCCAGGCTGGTCTCACACAATCCATATGCCTTGGCCTCCCAAAATGCTGGGACTACAGGTGTGAGCCACTGTGCCCGGCCTTACTATTGTTAAAATGTCTGTACTACTCAAAGTGATCTATCAGATTCAATGCAATTCCTATCACAATTCCAATATTATACTTCATAGAAATAGAAAAAACATCCTAAAATTCACATGGAATCACAAAACATCCCAAATAGCCAAGGCAATCATGAGCACAAAGAAGAAAGCTGGGCTGGGCATGGTGGCTCATGCCTGTAATCCCAGCACTTTGGGAGGCTGAAGCGGGCAGATCACTGGAGCTCAGGAGTTTTGAGACCAGCCTGGGCAACACAGGGAGACACCACCTCTACAAAAATACAAAAATAGTTGGATGTGGTGGGGCGCACCTGTAGTCCCAGCTACTTGGGAGGCTGAGGTGGGAGGATCACTTCAGCCCAGGAAGCAGAGGCTGAAGAGAGCAGTGATTGAGCCACTGCACTCCAGCCTGAGTGCCAGTATGAGACCCTGTCTCAAAACAAAAACAAAGCTGGAGGCATCAAACCACCTGATTTCAAACTATACTACAAAGCTATAGTAATTAAAACAGCATGGTCCTGGCAAAAAAAGCAGATGCATAGACCAAAGGAACAATATAGAGAGCCCAGAAATGAACCCACGCATGTATGGTCAAGTGATCTTTGACAAAATTGCCAAAAATACAGAATGGGAAAAGGATAGTCTCTTCAATAAATGGTGTTGAAAAAACTGGATATAAAAAGAATGAAACTGGACCCTCATCTCACTCCGAATACAAAAATCAAAATGGATGAAAGACTTAATAAGACCTGAAACTGAAAAACTACCAGAAGAAAACAGGGGGAAACCCACTGACATTGGTCTGAGCAATTATTTTTTTTGGATTTGACCCCAAAAGCCCAGGGAGCAAAAGCGAATACAGACAAATGGGATAACATCAAACTAAAAAACTTCTGTACAGCAAAGGAAAACAATAGTGTGAAGAGATAACCTATGGGTTGGGAAAAAATATTTGCATGCTATACATTTGATAGGGGTTAATATCCAAAATAATATGGAACTCAATAGCAAGAAAACAAACAAAAAAAACAACCCAATTAAAAAACAGGCCAAGGACCTAAATAAACATTTCTGAAATGAAGACACACAAATGGCCAACAGATCTATTAAAAAAAAAAGCTCAACTTCATTAATCATTAGGAAAATGCAAATTAAAATCAAAATGAGATATCATTTCATATCTATCAGAATGGCTGTTATCACAAAGACGAAATATTTAGTGTTGTTGAGGATGTGGAGCAAAGGGAAGTCTTGAACGCCGTTGGTGGGAATGCAAATTACTACAAGCCTCATGGAAAACTATATGGAGGTTCTTTAAAAATCTAAAACTAGAGTTACCATATGATCCAGCAATCCCACTTCTGGATATTTACCTCAAAGATTTAAAATCAGTTTGTCTAAGTGATGTCTGCATTCCCATGTTCACTGCAGCACTGTTCACAATAGTCAAGTTATGGAATCAACCTAAGTTGATTTTAAAATCAATCTAAGTTGAGTCTATACAGATCAGATAAACAGACAATAAAATGTGGTATATAAAGATTGCTCCAAAATCCAAAACTGACATGACACGCAAAGGAAATGCTCATTTGGAGCATTTCGAAGTTTAGATTTTTGGATTAGAAATGTTCAGCCAGTATGTATTCTGCAAATATTGCAAAATCTAAAAAGTTCCCCAAACTGAAACTGGTACCAAGTGTTTCAGATTAGGGATATTCAACTTGTATACACAATGGAATGGAATGGAATTCAGCCTTAAAAACAAGATGGAAATTCAGTCATTTGCAGTGACATGGATGGAACTGGAAAACATATTATGAAGTGCAATAAGCCAGGCACAGAAAGACAAATACTGCAACACTCTCACTTATATGTGAAATCTAAAACAATTTAACTCATAGAAGCAGAGAGCAGAATGGTGGTTACAGAGGCTGGGGGGTGAAGATAATGGGGAGATGATGATTAAAGAGTCAAAAAAGAAAAAAATGGGAAAAAGGAAATTTAGTTTTAACTATAACAATATTTCTAGAAACATCTGACGAGTATCATTCGTACCTCATTTCTGCTACTAACCATGTTTAATTGCTCAAATCATGAAGATACTAAGTTGAAGGTGGCTTTGAAACTCATTTCAAACCAGATATGCCAAGTTTTGTTCAAATTTTGTTTAGAAGTCTACTTACTGCTCCTCTTAGATATGGAGAAGTAATATAATTAAGTACCCAGTCCTAGTGTTTAGTGCTCTGCAAACAACCAACGGCAGGGGAATGAAGCAAAAGAAAGATGTCTTAACAGCAAGGAAGCAATGTTGCAGCACTAGAAAGGCCGAAAGAGGGTTACAATAGCCACAGATCAAAAAGGACGGCTGGGAAACTCCAGAGTTCAGTTATCAGCTTTTTTGTTGTTACTAAATACGTTCTACCCACTCACTTCCAGCTTTAAAAGTAGAGTTTTTCCAGTCTTAACACAGCTGTAAATTATATTAATCAAAGCAAATAAATGGTTCTATATCAAAGATGTACGTAAGAATTGCTGAAGAACTTTTCCAAAATGCGTATGTCTACTGCACATATCCCTTTCCTATTTAAGAATCATAGACAATTTCCCTGCCTCATATAGAAAGCAAACAAAAAAAAAAACCCATGTATCTCAGGGAGTGACAAGTTCTATGTGACAAAGAAAAGTGATAAAGTGGGGGTTACTTCAGGTAAAGTCGTCAGGAAGATATCTCTAAAGAGATTATGTTGAACAAAGACCTGCATAAGGTGAAGGAGAAAGCACATCCAAAGGTCCAAGGTAAGTATGAGCTTCACAAGACTAGGGAAAGAAAATAGGATTTTGAGTGGAATAGCTGCACTCCAGCCTGGGCAACAGAGCAAGACCCCATCCCTAAAAAACAAAATGGAACAACGACAACAAAAAAACGAAGTTAAAAAAATATGGTATAACAACTTCACATAGCATTTATATTATATTAGGTATTATAAGTAATCTAGAAACAATTTAAGTATACAGAGGCCATACGGTTATATATGTTATATGCAAACACTATGCCATTTTATGTAAAGTACTTGTGGATTTTGGTATCTGCAAGGGGTCTTAGAATCAATCCCCTGAGGACATTAAGGGATGACTGCATATTCTCTAGTTTTTTCCCTAATCTTTCCCTTGATTAGTAATTGGCCAACTTCTGGGGTTTACAAAGACATGCACTTCACCCCATGTCCTAAATATGTGTAGCTATACTCCCAGAACCTCTCACAAGTGCCAGTGGGAGCCCCACAAATCCTGCCCTGAATTTCAGAGAGCAAACGGTGAAGAAAAGGAACATATCCCAGAAAGCAATCACTTCAAAAGAAGAATTTACCAGAAAAGGAAGACAAGTGGGGACTACAAACATACTTTCCCACAGCAGGAGGAAGGACATTCAAAGGCCAGAGAAGAAGATAATCTCATCCTGCCAGTTATGATCCTACCTGTCCTGACTCCAACATTCGGAGATTGCTCTTTTTTTTTTTTGAGACAGTCTCACTCTGTCGTGTTCTTCACAAATACTTTCCCCTTTCCCCCTTTTTTTGTTTTTTTTGAAACGGAGTCTTGCTCTGTTGTCCAGGCTGGGGTGCAGTGGTGTGATCTCGGCTAACTGCAGCCTCTGCCTCCCAGGTTCAAATGATTCTTGTGTCTCAGCCTCCTGAGTAGCTGAGGTTACAGGCATGTGCCACCATGGCCAACTAATTTTTGTATTTTTAGTAGAGACAGGATTTCTCCATGTTGGCTAGGCTAGTCTCGAACTCCTGGCCTCAAGTAATCTGCCTGCCTCAGCCTCCCAAAGTGCTGGAATTACAAGTATAAGCCACCGCACCTGGGCCCCCTTTTCCCTTTTTATAACTGCCCTTCTAACTATTCCTCAATCATCAATGTAGAGGCAATCTCAACTTGTTCCATCTCATTACCTCTCAGAGAGGGTCCTAATCTTTCCATCAATTAATTACATTGGATGCAGGATGATCCATCTCTTCAGGCACTTCTGATATTCCAGAATTTTTGCTTTATGATCAAATTTAAAGCAACATTTTGTTTTTCTATGTCGACTAGCAAAATAAAAATTTGAGGATCAAATGGGGCTCAATTTTTCATGATATTGTCTCATGTCAGGTAAGTACCTTCCATTCCTTGGTCAAGAAAATTCTGACATGTGAGTGGGTCCAGAACTATGAGGTGAGATTAATTACGCCTTTATCTTTCAGCCTTACTTCTCAAGCCTGACATTAGAAATGCTTTATTAAATATCAAGCAGGATCTACTGCCCCCAAACAAAATAGAAATGTGGAATAAGAAAAAAAAAAGTCATTTTCTTACAGTAAACAACTAATCCACTACTAAAAACTACATCTTAGCAAATCCATATTTTAATAAATCAGATGCCATCTATTAACCAGCTACACTTTATAGCTGGTGGCATCTCTATCATTTATGATTTTCTATAGCAAATCAACTCAAACAAAATTCCTCAAAATGCAAAGCTTTAAAGTGTGGCAAGAAAGAAGCCTGAGATTTTATTCCAATATTCTTTCATTTTGTGCAACAATATTAAAACCTTACTTCAGACAGTCCACCAGCTTTAAAGACCAATGATATGGGCCCAGCACAGTGGCTCACGCCTGTAATCCCAGCATTTTGGGAGGCCGAAGTGGGCGGATCACAAGGTCAGGGGATCAAGACCATCCTGGCTAACACGGTGAAACCCCATCTCTACTAAAAATACAAAAAATTAGCCGGGCATGGTGGTGGATGCCTGTAGTCCCAGCTACTCGGGAGGCTGAGGCAGGAGGATGGCGTGAACCCGGGAGGCGGAGCTTGCAGTGAGCCAAGATCGTGCCACTGTTCTCCAGCCTGGGCGACAGAGCAAGACTCCATCTCAGAAAAAAAAAAAAAACCAGTAATATGCCACAACAAAGTGCTTTATAAGGTCATGCCACATTAACAACATGGTATCATCTCTATTAGCTTTGAAGACAAAGTTTTTCAGGAATGTAGACAGCAAGAAATCGATGACTTAAAACAGGTTGGAATTGTTATCTGTCCTCTTTCTCAAGTTTTTCCCAGAGTTGCCTGTGAATATTAAATGTTACTTGAAATGAGAGCATAATATGTTTCTGTTCATTCATTAGGTAGTCTACAAATAATTATTAAACACTACTGAATAATGAAGAAATTGGTCTATGTCCCTTTTTCCTGGTAGGAAGTCTCTAAACCCTTGGAATTTCCAAGTGCTAGGTGTCTTTATCCATGATGGGTCTCTTGGACCATATCTAAGTTTATATTAACAAAGTGACTCACGTTGGGGCCCTATATAGTTGGTTTTTTCGATGTTTCATTCTTGTTGCCTAGGCTGGAGTGCAATGGTGCGATCTTGGCTCACTGCAACCTCTGCTTCCCAGGTTCAAGCGATTCTCCTGCCTCAGCCTCCCAAGTAGCTGGGATTATAGGCATGCACCACCACGTCTGGCTAATTTTTAGTAGAGACAGGGTTTCATCATGTTGGTCAGGCTGGTCTCGAACTCCTGACCTCAAGTGATCCACCTGCCTCGGCCTCCCAAAATGCTGGGATTACAGGCATGAGCCACCGTGGCGAGCCCCTGTATAGTTTTAAGATGAAGGTTGGACATACGGGAAAGACCAACCACATGATCAGAGGATTGGGGCTTTCCAACTTCCCAACCTCCAGGGAAGGGAGGGAAAGCTTGAAGACTGAGCTCAATCACATGGCCAATGATTAAATCAATACCTTATTAATTACATCTCAATAAAACTCCAAACACTTGGAGCTTGGGCGAGCATCCCTCGGTGGTGACACACATCAATGTGCCAGGAGGGTGAAAGTCCTGAGGACACAGAAGCTTCATGTTTAGTACCCTCTCAGACTTTCCCCTATGTGTCCTGGTTTGTATTCTTTATTTTTATTTATTTATTTATTTTTTTGAGACGGAGTCTTGCTCTGTCGCCCAGGCTGGAGTGCAGTGGTGCAATCTCGGCTCACTGCAAGCTCCGCCTCCCGGGTTCACGCCATTCTCCTGCCTCAGCCTCTCTGAGTAGCTGGGACTACAGGCGCCCGCCACCACACCTGGCTAATTTTTTGTATTTTTAGTAGAGACGGGGTTTCACCATGGTCTTGATCTCCTGACCTCGTGATCCGCCCGCCTCGGCCTCCCAAAGTGCTGGGATTACAAGCGTGAGCCACTGCACCTGGCCTGATTTGTATTCTTTATAATAAAACTATAGCAAGCTTAGCACTTTCTGAGGGGGTAATGCAAACCTCTTAATTTGTAGCCAGTTGATTAGAAGTGCAGGTGGCTTGTGGATCGTGAGGCTTGTGGTTAGTGTTTGAAGTGAGGGCAATCTTGTGGGGAACCATGCTCTTAACCTATGAAGTCTGTGATAAATCTGGGTAGTTAGCATCGGAATTACATTGTAAGCAATCACTCAAAATGTGTCAGGCAATGAATCCAGACAGTTATACATAACAGCCATGATTCCTGACAATATGGGGCTTACAACATAGAAGAGAAACAAGTAAACAAACATGATTAGAAATTGTGGTGATTAAAGTTATTAAGGAGTATAATACATTTTAAGAAACAATGTAACACATTCCAACATGAGGCTATTAGTAGGAAATCATTTATCATCAACTAAATCTGACCACTGGAACAGTTGCTTGCCAGGGGCAAAATAGCCATTTATGAATCTATGAATGATTGGGATTCACATCTTGGGAGCCAGCTGCAAAGAATCTGAGGAGCTGCTGAATTGTACAAAATGAAGCAGTTTCCAGGGGTTTCTTTGGTCTGAAAATAGATGAGTGCTAAAAATGCAAAGATATTTGTAATCTCCTAATCAAAACCAACAACACCTCTTAGTAGTTGTTTTCATTATTTTTTCCCCCAACAATCTGTAGTAAGAAACTGTTGGTTCCTTCACCTAACAGGAACTTGGCAGTAACCAAATGAAATGCCAGATAGGTTTTTGAATTCGGACCTCTCTAGACATAGAATTTAGAATACCTATGGTAAATCATCTGTGTTACGTTCTTTTCTGCTAGTTAATTTGCTGGTTTACTGAAATTAGCAAACAGGGCAAGATATGTACCACTTAACAAGTGAAAGCCAAGGGGAAAAAACATTACCATGCATGCCGTGCTCCAAATGTCAGCAGGGGTATTATAGCCAGATCCTATTAGAACTTCCAAGGAACGATATTGCCTTGTTTGAATATCTTCAGTGAAATGTTTGTGCTGAGAAAATGAAGGAAATAATATTTTAAACTTCATTCTAAAAAGTAACAAGTCAATACTGCTTAATAATGGAGATGAAAATAAACTTTCTGAAGTTTTCCCCAAACCAAAGTTCTCACTTTGCTTATTTCTTAAACAACATTTTTATGTTATTAGCTTCAACAATCCTTTGCCTTACACACAGCTACTCCAAATTATTTTTACAAACAAATGAGCCTAAACTTAATATAGATACACAGGTCTAGGAAACAACACCAGCTTTTTTCTTTTTAAAAATTGTTTTAGTAAAGATGGGGTCTCGCTATGTTGCCCATGCTGGACTCAAACTCCTGGGCTCAAGTGATCTAACCGCCTTGGCCTCCCAAAGTGCTGGGATTACAGGCGTGAGCTACCACACCAAGGAATCCAAACTCTTTAACCTTACAATTTACTATACTTGTCTTTAATAAGTATCTTTCTGTGCCTTTATTGGGATATTGATGTTCTACCTAGAGTACTTTTTGCTCTTTTGGTCAAATTTCATCTAGTACCCTTTGAAGCCCTGGTCTATACTAGTTTTCTACCTGAAGTTTTCTCTGAGTAATTTCCTCTTTTCACAAATACTGTTCCCTGTTTTTAAATTTCAACAGGATTAGAGAATTGTCTTCCACACTTTCCTATCAACATTTGAATATTTGAATTTTGTTTCCTGTATATGACTCATACTAAGCTTCTTTTTTCCTTCATTATTCATTTATTTTTTATCATGGAAAATTTCAAATATATACAAAAGTAGAAAGAATCATGAACCCCATGCCATTTATTATACTAGTGTCACCTAGCAATTACCACTCATTGCCAGTCTATTTTCAACTGTATCCCAACCCTGCCACCGCACCTACACCAGATTTTGAAGTACATACTAGACATTTTATTTTCATTCATAAATATGGCTTTCTGAAAGATCATTCTTTTTAACTGTGACACTTTGTCACCTAAAAAAAAAAAATTAAGATTCAAAACCAAAGAATCAGAGTTTCAATGTTGAAAGTGCACATCAAATCTTTAGTATGAGAGGTGAAAACAGGCTGAGTGAGGCATATCACTATGAAATTATCTGACAGACATCCACTGGGGGAAAAGGTTTCATATAAAGACCAAGAATCAGAATGGCGTCGGTCTTTAGTACCATCAAGACTGGAAACTAGAAAACAGTGGAGCAACGACATTCTGAAAGAAAATGTTTTCTAACCTAGAATTCTCTACACAGCCAACTGAGTGTGAAAGCAGAATAAAGACTATCAGATGTGCAAATCCCACCCTTCCCCCACCCAATCTCACACCCTTTCTCAGGAAACTATTGCTTATTGCATGTACTCTACAAAAAAGATGACATAAACCAAGAAAGATAGGAGACACAGAAAACAGGGGACATATATATAGAGAAAACAAATCTCCAGGATGATGGTGAAGGGAAATCCCAAATGACAGTAATATAGCAGACCTACAGGGCAACCCAATCAGATGAACACAGATTAGAAGACTCCACGTTCTAGGACAGAGCACTTTAGAAAGATAATAGTAGAAAGAACACTCAATGTATCTGTACATATTAAAGTGTATTTACAACACTGGGTAAAAGTATGGGACTGAATTAAGTGATCAACAGTACAAAGAAAACTAAGCAAATGAAACATGTTATGTAGAAAGGAAAAAGAACCATAATATATGCTCAGTTCAGCTGAGAATAGCATTAGAGTCTCAATGATATAAACATGGAATGATCATGTAGCCAAAAATTAGATTACATTGGGGAAATGAGGAATTTGTGCTGTGGTGCTAGATAAGCCCCATTTTCCAGGAGGAAAAAAATAATATATAACACTGAAAACAAAATTGGAGTACTATAACCTGTTATTTATTAGTGATATAAAGGTAAATACTGTTATGGGGAGTGAAAAATTGGTGAAAGAAGTAGGCAGATTTTTTAATAAAAGCTTATATAACTCACTGTCTCCCCCACTGTGTACATGCATGACTGATAAGCAAAAAAAAAAAAAAAGAATAAAAAGCTTAGTACAGTGGTTCATCAGTGTACTTCAGGGATTAGTTTCAGAATCCCCCGAGTATAATAAAATCTGTGCATACTCAAGTTTCACAGTTGGCCCAGAACTCAAATACACAAAAAGCCAGCCCTCCATATATGTGCATTTCACATCCCTCGAATACTGTTTTCGATCCTTGTTTGGTTAAAAAAATCTGTGTATAAGTGGACTTGTGTAGTTCAAACCTATGTTGTTCAAAAGTTGACTGTATGTTTAATAATACAGCTCATTAAAAATTATGTAAAATTCCATTACTGAATGCCAGATGTTGATGTGCTGAAGAGATCAAGAAGTGAAATCCAATCTGAATCCAATGGGGTGCAACACACATGTATTGTTCACCACTGTGTCCTAATGCCTACATCAGAGTATGTGCCAGTATGTTTGCTGAATGAGTGAATAGGTGAAAAGAATGTAGTCTTTTTTTTTTTTTTGAGACGGAGTCTCGCTCTGTCATCCAGGCTGGAGTGCAGTGGTGCGATCTCGGCTCACTGCAAGCTCTGCCTCCTGGGTTCACGTCATTCTCTTGCCTCTGCCTCCCAAGTAGCTGGGACTACAGGTGCCTGCCACAACGTCTGGCTAATTTTTTTTTGTATTTTTAGTAGAGACGGGGTTTCACTGTGTTAGCTAGGATGGTCTTGATCTCCTGACCAAGTGATCTGCCTGCTTCGGCCTCCCAAAGTGCTGGGATTACAGGGGTGAGCCAAGAACGCAGTCATTTTAAATGCAGAGACGCTGCTATGGTTTGAATGTTTGTCCCCTTTGAAACTAATATTGAAACTTAATGTCCAATGTTAACAGTACTAAGAGGTCTTTAAGCCTTTAAGAGGTGACTGGGTCATGAGGGGGTCTGCCTTCATGAATGGATTAATGGGTTATCACAGGGTGTGAATGAATTGACAGACTAGGCTTGTTACAAAAGTTGAAGAGAGATTAATTCTGTTGTGATATAAGTAACAGAAGACTCTACCGGAAGAAAGTATGCCACATAGGTAAGAAAACACACATGAAGATGTTCCAAACATAAAGGCACAGGAGCTTGAAACATGGTGTGGGCAGGAAACTGGCAAGCATTTGATGTTTGTACAGTGTGATATTTGTTACAGAGTCAATACGTTTCTCCACAATTTATTTGCTAAAATATTTACTGAGTACTTACTCTGTACCAGGCACTGTTCTAAGTACTAAATATAGATACAGCGGTAAACCAGAAAAACTTTGTTGTGATACGATGTACATTCTAGTGAGAGGCTTATTAAGCAAATAAACATATAATATTAGATTGTGTTAAGTGTTGTGGAGAAAAAAAAAGTTACAGGGAGAAAGGAAGAGTGAGCAAATACCTGAGTGAATATGATAAAGGTGTAAGTGTTTGGAGAGTGGCGGTTTGTTAATTACATTAGGTGTTCAGGGGAAGAGCTCCCTGATAAGTGACATCTGGGTAAGAACTTAAAGAAAATGAAGGAGTTGTACGTGAAGAGGATTCCAAGCAGAAGGAAGAGTAAGCTCTCTTTGCTTGGTGGTGTGTGGGCCATGGTAAGGACTTTGGTATTCACTCTGAAAGGAGCCACTGCAAAGTTTAGCGAATATATGACTTGACTTACATTTAAAATGGCTGACTAGACACAGGTAGTGTGTGCCTCATCCACAGAAAGGAACCAGAACAGTCAGAAGATACCCACATTTTGAACAGATTGTCCAGGAAGGAATGCTAAGATTCACCAGAGAAGTGATAGGAAGCACCAGAAGTAAGTAAGGAAAGGGTTTGAGGAAGTTGGCATGGGCATATAGTAAGAGAGAAATCCCCAGCATTCCACATTCTGAAAATGGGTTTTATGATCTTGGTTATGGTAGAAACCCTGAACCAACTAGGGCCTTGGGCCTGACACACAGAACTGCCTAAAGATTGGACAGATGTTGCTCCAAACAGGGAACCCACAGAGAATCCCACAGGCATCTGAGTCTAAGCGGCTTCAGCTGGGTGCCATTTTGACAGCCTTGATACCAGGGATCTGCAGACACAGCTGCTGTCACTCCACTGCTCTGAGGAGAAGAGGGGAGGCTAGGCACTCTCACGCACTCCTGGGAGGGTCTCTATCACTCTGCCATGGGCTGCTGGTGAGACCAAGATGTGAGCGGACCACATTCCCCACAGCTTCTTCCCCATGCTGCTGGCCTAAGAGGGACCCTCCCCTCTCTGGTCCCAGGCATAAAGTGCTATTTTGAGAGTTTAATGCTAGGTTGCACCTTGCCCTTTCGGGCTGATCTGGCTGCAGCTGCCACTTGGCTGAGGAGGGACAGGAAAACCAGGCTCTCCTATGCATACCTAAGACAACAGGCTTTTGTGAGACTGAGACTTGAGTGTACGGTAACTCCCCAGTTTCTTGCCCATGCTGTTCATTTGAGAGGGAACCTACCTTCTCAGTCACAGGCCAACAGCTGGCACCATTTTGAGAGTTTAAAGCTGGGCTATGCGCTGCCCTTGGGTGACATGGCTGCAACTGCCACCCAGCTGGGAGAGGAACAGCAGAGACCAAGCTTCTCTAAGCACACTTAGGAAAATAACCACTGCCCTGCTATGGGCGGCTGTAAAACTAGGGACTAGCCCCCTCCAACCCATCACAGCTAACAACAACAACAACAACAACAACGACTGCTTAGGTCCCAGAGGGTTGCTCCACCACTCTAACTGCCACCCCCCACATTATACCAGCTGCCCAGGGGCTTGAGAACCTGCCCATATACCCAGTCAGAGACCCAAGAATCACCCCTCCAGGACCCACTAACACTGGAACCAACGTAAACTGCTCTGGGGCCTAAAAACAGGAACACTCAGCCCACTAGTGCCACCATCAGGGTCCAAAGACTGGCTCAGTTGGCATCCAAGTCCCCAGCAAAACCTCACCGCAACCTAAACTGTACCCTAAGCCACAGAGGAAATTGCAGATACCCCTGACCCTGTGTACTGCCTAAAAAGTTATACAAAAACCATACTACCAGAGGTATCCAAAATCAAAATCAAAAAGTATCTTACTTAACCAACAACATATATACAACTTCAGAAAAATATTCTCCCCTACAAAAGCAATTTCAAAAAAATTGGAACAAGTGACTACTGCAACAAACATGCAGATATCAACAGAAGGACACAGAAAACATAAATAAACAAGTAAATATGACAGCACCAAAGGACCACAACAATTGTCCAGCAACAGATTCCAATAAAAAAGAATTCCTTGAAATGCCAAATAAATCAAAACACTGATTTTAAAGAAGCTCAATAAGATGCAAGAGAAATCTGAAAATCAATACTAGGAAATCAGAAAATCCATTCAAGATATGAATGAGAAATTTACCAAGGTGACAGATATCTTAAAACAACAACAATAACAACAACAACAACAAACCCCAGAAATTCTAGAACTAAAAAATTCACTGAAGCAGGGCACAGTTGCTCACAACTGTAATCTTAGCACTTTTGGAGGCTAAGGTGCTTGAGCCCAGGAGTTTGAGACAAGCCTGGGCAACACCGTGAGACCTTGTCTCTACTAAAAAAAATTAGCTGGGTGTGTTGGCATGCACCTGGGGTCTCAGCTACTCAGGAGGCTGAGGCAGGAGGATCGCTTGAGCCCAGGAGATTGAAGTTGCAGTAAGCTGTGATCATACCACTGCATTCCAGCCTGGGTGACAGAGTGAGACAATGTCTCAAATAAATTAATAAATTAAATAAAAAATTTATTCAAGGAAATACAAAATACATTCGAAAGCCTCAATAATGGACTAGAACAAGCAGAAGAATCTGAGAACTTGAAGACAGGTCCTCTGACATATTCTAGTCAGATAAACATAAGGAAACAAAAAAAATTAGCTGAGCCTGGTGGTGTGTGCCCGTAGTCTCAGTTACTCAGGAGGCTGGGGCAGGAGGACTGCTTGAGCCCAGGAGTTAAAGGTTGCAACAAGTTATGATGGCACCACCTCATTTCTACCTGGGCAACAGAGACCCTGTTTCTAAAAAATAATAATAATTAATTAATTAAATGAATGAATAATTTTTTTTTAAGTTTAGAAAACCTCTTTAAGAAAACAGTAGATAAAAATTTCCCAAGTCTAACAAGAGAGTTAAGGCATCCAGATACAGGAGGCCCACTGATCCCCAGGCAAATACATGGGGAGGGGGAGGTGGAGGGGGAGGGGAGGGGGAGGGGGAGGGGAGACTTCCCACATAAAACAAAAGCTGAGGGATTTCAAAAAAAGGCTGAGGGATTTTATCAACACCAGACCTGTCCTTACAAGAAATCTTAAAGAAGAAAGAAAATCTTTCTTCAATCAGAAAGAAAAACTAATTAACGAGCAATAAGTAATCATGTGAAGGTACAAAACTCACCAGTAGTAGTATACAGAAAAACACAGAATATTATAACACCATTAACTGTAGTGTGTAAACTACTCTTACCCTAAGTAGAAAGATCAACCAATCAAAAATAACTACAGCAACTTTTCAAGATATAGACAGTCAAAAATGCTGCTGGGAAAACTGGATACCCATATGCAGAAAAATGAAACTCAATCCCTATCTCTCATAACACATAAAAATCATATCAAAATAGATTAAAGACTGAAATCTAAGATCTCAAACTTTGAAACTACTACAAGAAAAAATTTGGGAAAATCTCCAGGACACTGGTCTGGGCAAAAATTTTCTTGAGCAATACCTCACGAGCACAGGCAACCAAAACAAAAATGGACAAATGGGATCACATGAAGTTAAACAGCTTCTGCACAGCAAAGAAAACAACAAAGTGAAGAGACATCCCACAGAATGGGAGAAAATATTTACAAATTACCCATCTGACAGGAGATTAATAACCAGAATATATAAGGAGCTTAAGCAACTCTAGAGGAAAAAAAAAATCTAATAATCTGATCAAAAAATGGGCCAAAGATTTGAATAGACAGTTCTCAAAAGAAGACATGCAAATGGCAAAGAGGCATATGAAAAGGTGCTCAACATCACTGACCATCAGAGAAAGGCAAATCAAAGCTATGAGAGCATCTCACCCCAGTTAAAATGGCTTACGTCCAAAAGATAGGCAGTAACATGCTGGCAAGGATGTGGAGAAAAGGGAACCCTCATGCACTGATGGTAGGAATATAAACTGGTTACAACCGCCATGGAGAACAGTTTGGAGGTCCCTCAGAAAACTAGAGCTACCATATTATCCAGCAATCCCACTGCTGCGTATATAATCAAACGAAAGGAAATCTGTATATAAAAAAGATGTCTGCACTCCAAATGTTTGTTGTAGCACTGTTCACAATATTTAAGATTTGGAAGCGGCCGAGCGCGGTGGCTCAAGCCTGTAATCCCAGCACTTTGGGAGGCCGAGGCGGGTGGATCATGAGGTCAGGAGATCAAGACCATCCTGGCTAACACGGTGAAACCCCATCTCTACTAAAAATACAAAAAAATTAGCCAGGCATGGTGGCGGGCGCCTGTAGTCCCAGCTACTTGGGAGGCTGAGGCAGGAGAATGGCGTGAACCCCCGGGAGGCGGAGCTTGCAGTGAGCTGAGACTGTGCCACTGCATTCCAGCCTGGGCGAGAGAGCGCAAAGACTCCGTCTCAAAAAAAAAAAAAAAAAAAAAAAAAAAAAAGATTTGGAAGCAACCTAAGTGTCCATCAACAGATGAATTTAAAAAATGTGGTGCATATACACAATGAAGTACTATTTAGCCATAAAAAGAATGGGATCGTGTCATTTACAACAACATGGATGGAACTGGAGATCATTATGTTAAGTGAAATAAGCCAGGCACAGAAAGACAAATTTCACATGTTCTCATTTATTTGTGGGAGCTAAAAATCAAAACAATAGAACTCAAGGACACAGAGAGTAGAAGGATGGTTACCAGAGGCTGGGAAGGGTAGTGTGAGAGAAGTGAGGAGATAAGGATGATTAATGGGTATAAAAAAATTACTTAACAAATAATAAGATCTACTCTTTCATAGCACAACAGGGTGACTATAGTGAATAATAATTATATATTTAAAAATAACTAAAAGAGTATAACTGGATTGTCGTAACACAAAGGATAAATGCTTGAGGGGATGGATACCCTATTCTCCATGATGTGATTATTTCACATTGCATGCCTGTGTCAAAACATCTCAGATACCCCACAAATGTATATACCTACTATGTACCCATTAAAAATTAAAAATTAAAAAAATTTTAAAAACAATCACACTATCCAAAGCAATCTACAGGTTCGATGCAATTCTTTTCAAAATACTGTCATTTTTTCACAGAATTACAAAAAACAATTCTAAAATTCATATGGAACAAAAAAAGAACCTAAATAGCCAAAAGAATCCTAAGCAAAAAGAAAAAAGCTAGAGGCATTACACTGTCTGACTTAAAATTATACAAGGTTATAGCAACCAAAACAGCATGTATTAGTATTAAAATAGATACACAGATCAATGGAACAGAATAGAGAACCTAGAAATAAAGCCATATACTTAACAGCAAACTGATCTTTGAAAAGTCAACAAACACATTCACTGGGGAAAAGACATTCTTTTCAATAAATGGTTCTGGGAAAACTGGACTGGCATATGCAGAGGAATAAAAGATCCCTATCACTCACCATATACAAAAATCAACCCAAGACCGATTAAAGACTTGAATATAAGACCTGAAACTCATGACTAAGACCTCAGGCAACAAAAATAAAAACAGACAAATGGGACTTAAACAAAAAAGCTTCTGCACAGCAAAAGAAATAATCAAGAGTCAACAGGCAACCTACAAAATGGGAGAAAAATATCTGCAAACTATATGACCCAACAGGGGACTAACATCCAGAATTTACAAGAAACTCAACTCAATAAAAAAAAACCCCAAATAATCCCATTAAAAGGTAGACTAAGGACATGAATAGAGATTTTTCAAAAGAAGACAAATGGCCAACAAATACATTAAAAAATGTCCACTATCACTAACCAGCAGAGAAATGCAAATTAAAACCCCCCAAAAAATAATATGTTGGACAGGATTAGAAGAAAAGGGACTTATACACTCCTGGTGGGAATGAAAATCAGCACCATCTCTATAGAAAATAGTATGAAAGGCCGGGCATGGTGGCTCACACCTATAATCCCAGCACTTTGGGAGGCCGAGGTAGGCGGATCACGAGGTCAGGAGATCGAGACCATCCTGGCCAACATGGTGAGACCCTGTCTCTACTAAAAATGCAAAAAATTAGCCGGCCGTGGCAGCACGTGCCTGTAGTCCCAGCTACTTGGGAGGGTGAGGCAGGAGAATTGCTTGAACCTGGGAAGCAGAGGCTGCAGTGAGCAGAGATCACACCACTGCACTCCAGCCTGGGCAATAGAGCGAGACTCCATCTAAAAAAAAAAAAAAGAAAAAGAAAGAAAGAAAATAGTCTGAAAATTTCTCAAAGAACTAAAAATAAAACTACCACATGATCTAGCAGTTCCACTGCTGGGTATCTGCACAAAGGAAAATAAATCGTATCAAAAATACACCTGTACTTGTATGTTTATTGCAGCACTATTCATAATAACAACTATGGAATCAACCCAAGTGTCTAGGAGTAGATAATGTGGTATGGAATGGAACACAATACTATTCAGCCATAAAAAAGAATGAAATCACGTGTTTTGCAGAAACATGGATGGAACTGGATGCCATTATCTTAATTAACAACTCAAACAAAGAAAAATACCACGTTCTCACTTATAAGTGGGAGCTACATAATGTGTACACACGGAGGCATAGTGTGGAATGATCAACAATGAAGACTCAGAGGGTGGGGTGAAAGGGTAGATGAAGGGAGGTTAGTTGGTGGTTACAATGTGCGCTGTTCCAGTGATGGATCCATTGAAGGCCCTGACTTCACCACAATGCAATATATCAACCTAGCAAAACTGCACTTATACCTCATGAACATATACAAATTAAAAAAAAAAAGTATCACTCTGATAGATGTATTGCCAATAGTCTATGGGGAGCAAGGGCAGCAGAAGGGAGAAAGTGAAGAAGCTATTGCAGTCACTACTGAAGTCATCCAGGGTGACCAGGACCAGATGATAGCGTAGTGGAGTAATTCTAATTACTTGGAGAGCTGCTCCACTTTTTTTTTTTTTTTTTTTGAGATGGAGTCTCGCTGTCTCCCAGGCTGGAGTTCAGTGGTGCAATCTTGGCTCACTGCAAGCTCCGCCTCCCGGGTTCACGCCATTCTCCTGCCTCAGCCTCCTGAGTAGCTGGGACTACAGGCGCCTGCCACCACGCCCGGCTAATTTTTTTTGTATATTTAGTAGAGACGGGGTTTCACCGTGTTAGCAAGGATGGTCTCGATCTCCTGACCTCGTGATCCGCCCGCCTTGGCCTCCCAAAGTGCTGGGATTACAGGTGTGAGCCACTGCACCTGGCTGCTGCTCCACATTCTTATTAGTCAGTGCTAAGCTGGCTTTGTTTTTTCTAAAAGGTTATCACAATATTCTAGAATCAATATGGGAAGTAAGATCCTTCTGAGGTCTGAACCATGTCCCATTTAAAAGCATATGGCTCTTTGAGTACTGTCATTTATGTGTGAATCATTCTATTATAGATTTTAAAAAGATGTCCATTAAAAATAACCTTGGTCAGGTATGGTGGCTCATGCCTGCAGTCCCAACACTTTGGGAGGCTGAGGCGGGCAGATCACTTGAAGTCCGGAGTTTGAGACTGGCCTGGCCAACATGGTGAAACCCCTCCTTTACTAAAAATACAAAAATTAGCTAGGGCATGGTAGCGCACGCCTGTAATCACAGCTACTTGGGAGGCTGAGGCAGGAGAATCACCTGAATCCGGGAGGCAGACGTTCCAGTGAGCTGAGATTGCGTTACTGCACTCCAGCCTGGGTGACAGAGCAAGACTCTGTCTCAAACAAAAAAACCTTAAAACACTTTCTTATTAGATACACAGTAAAAAACAACAGTATAAATAATTTGCCAATTAAAATGAGATTCCACTATTTAGCCTGAAGATCATAGAAGAAAATACTTTTCTGAGTTGTTAAAGGTAGAATAACTGATGTATCTTTTCTTTTCTTTTTTTTTGAGATGGAGTTTCACTCTTGTTGCCCAGGCTGGAGTGCAATGGTGCGATCTCGGCTCACTGCAACCTCTGCCTCCCAGGTTCAAGTGATTCTCCTGCCTCAGCCTCCCGAGCAGCTGGGATTACAGGCATGCACCAACACGCCTGGCTAATTTTTTTGTTATTTTTAGTAGACACGGGATTTCTCCATGTGGTCAGGCTGGTCTCGAACTCTTGACCTCAGGTGATCTCAGGTGATCCGCCAGCCTCGGCCTCCCAAAGTGCTGGGATTACAGGCATGAGCCACCATGCCCGGCTAACTGAAGTATCTTTTCTAGAGTGTAGTATGACACTATACATCAAAAAACATATAATTATTTGTAATTATGTCATTATGAATAATTAAAAATAAGTTAAATGACACCATACATCATAAAGCCCTTTTAAAAGTCACGCAACTTCTGACTTAGCAATTCTATGTCTAGGACATGTCCTAAGAAAAACTATACAAAGATTTATGTGCAAAGTCTCATCATAAAGAGCTGTCAAAAATATGTAGATTAAAGTGTACTAGGGAAACAATGTAATGAACTGAATTGTATTTAAATTTTTGGCTGACAAAGCAAAGTGTCCAAAATATGTTAAGTGAATTAAAAGGAGGTTACAATTTATAAGTTAGTAATCAATTTTGAAAATGGGAGTAGGGGAGTATGAACACAGGCACTGAGTGTCTGAAAGTTAATAATGATATATATATAAAAAACAAGATTGGCCAGGAGTTGACATTACTGAATCTGGGTGATGGGTATCTGGAGTGGGGTGGGGTAACAGAAGGACTTTTCATGATCACGATTACCATTCTTTCTACTTTCGTAAGTATATTTAAACCTTTCCATAGTAAAAGGTTTTTTTAAATGTGAAAAAATATTCACTGAAGTGTTGTATCAATCTGGGTATAGAATTACAGATGTTTTGCATAACTAAGTCCAAATTCTCATTCATTCTCCCAGTCACTTCAAAACACCATTGAGACAAGTTTAACTTACCACCCAACAAGCATTTCCAAGGTCAGCAATCTTCACCTTGAGCTTTTCTGCATTTTTTGGCTCAAGGGGATTAACAAGAAAATTTCCAGCCGTGGATTTTCCTACAGACAACAGGCATCATCAGTAAGACTGTTCAATGAACAGAGAAATACTCAATGAGTAATAAAGCTCTCCAAGGTAAGAGTGATACAGTCAGCAATACCCAAGTGACAACTTGCATTTTCTGAGACAAAAAGAGCACAGCAACACCTTGAGTTTCCAGAATTAAAAACCTCTGCCCTCATAGCAATAAATGAAATGCTGTGTACTCAGTACATGATGGATAAAGTTAGCTACAGATTACAATTTAAAGGTAACTTAGACACACCCGTTGTAAAGCTATAGTTACAAAAACAATCATACTTTTAGTCTAGAAATCTGAATGTGTTGTGCAGGGAAGGAGTGTTGAGGAAGTATAGCTGCATAGGTACCTTTGTTGTCCAGTGGTCCGTTATGTTCTTGCTCTTGTTCATCTTCACAGGGTATCTCTGCCCGAATGCTTTCTTGAAGTTGGCTAATGTGTTGTTCACTGAATGACTGATCTATAGCTGAGGAAGACTGGCACACCATGGTGTCTGACACCTCAGATGTTATAGGTGTACAAGAGTCTGCTTCTTGAGATGTGCTGCTGTCTCCATTTTGGGAGCTTAGGAAACTAGATTCCTGATTCAAATTTTGGACATCACAGTCATTAGCATTATGTAGATCCTCTTTATGTCTCAATGTTTCATTATTACTGTTCTGAGCATAATTAATGACTTCAATCACTCCATTGCAATTAATTTCTGCTGCACCACCCTCTGTATCACGTTCCATAAGTGTTTGATCCTGGCCAATGGTACTTGACTCTTCTAAGGAACAAACAAACAAAAAAAGATGTATGCATATGTGTGTGAGTGAAAGAACAGAAACATTTCTCACAAGATTGAAACATTTTCTAGAACTTATACTGAGTGACATAAAAACATGACTAAACATCTAAAACCTATTTCTGGAAGGGCCAAGATCTTACTTTTACCCAGTTGTTAAATGAACTCTATGTTCCATTTCCTGAGAAAAGTTACAAATTACACTTAAATATTACCTGCCTAACATTTATGACAAGATCCATATTCTTATAAAGATACCCCCAGAGATGTGTTGTATATATGAAACCACTGTATTATACAGCAATGATAAATTAAAGTGTGTTGTAAAGTAATTTTTGTGATGTTCTATTTATACCAAGTTTTTCTTGGGTCATTTTATTAGGTGGGTTCTCTTTCAAGGGTCTTTCAACAGGACTCTCTGATTCTTCTTGCTTGTTTGGTCTTTTTTGCCCAGGGCCCGACTCTTTCTCCATTTCCTCAATTTCCTGCATTCGCTTCTCTAGTAATTCTGCCTGGCGCTTCTGCTTCTTCTTCAATTTCTTCTTCTTATTCTTTGACATTTTGTCAGCCTGGGCGGAGATTACAAACAGATAAAGCCTTCAGGTGGCTAATTAATTACCCCCAGTTGGAGATAGTTGTTAACTTTAATTACTTCCTAATTAAATTTCACAAATCTTTCCCTAACATAGCACTTAAGTCTTTCATTAAATTAAAAGATGCGGGATACTCTTATAAACCCAAATAAAAACAGAATAAATAACAAAGTGTGGTCTTCCGAGCAGTCCGTGGGGCTGGTTTACATTCAGACAAACTCAAAATTTTTTAGAGGCCTCACCAGTACAAATTTGATGAAGGTGCATGGGAATTTACTGGAGAAAATTATAGAAGTGCAGGAATTTTTTTTCCTTTTGGTTCTCAAACTTGAAACAAACTGTTACCATCCACAACAGAAGAATCCATGCCCACAGTCCATAGATCAAAATAAATATAGAAACACCTTATACTTACTGGTTTAGGTTGGGGAGCAGTACTGACTGAAAAGAAAAGAAAACCAAGTAAGAATTCTGGCATTCATCAGACAATATAAACTAAGGCTCAGATAAAACACTCTACCAGAATGAAAAGTCTTTCTTATGTAGTCTACATTGCAGAGAAAACTATTGTTTTTAAATGACTTAAGTAGAAGCCATATTATTATCATTTTTAAATAAAATAATGCACAATAGAAATTGCCAAACTTAAAAAAAAAAGGATAAATAAAATTCTTCCTCCCCAGGTAGCATCAATAAGTGGAAAGAACCAAGTTCCCATTTCTCGTTTCCATGACTAAAGCTGCTAAAATCACTATTTTCCATTCCTATGCACTGCTTAAAATAGAAAGGAACAAGCAACAACCTCTTCACCTCAAATGCTACCCAGAATCTGTCAGTTTTAAAAGGGGAGTCTAGGTGACATCAAGAGCTATAGTAATTTGCTCTATAGCATGTCATGGGTAACAGTGTAGCTTAGCTGGAAGGTAGGATCTTCAGTCTTCCTCTTTTTAAAATATTTGTAAAACTGTGGTTAAAAAAAACAGATAAAAATTTATACTCTGGATTAGTGTACATTCAGTGGTTTTAACACTATTCACACTGTTGTATAACAGGATCTGTAGAATGTTTTCATCTTGTAAAACAGAAACTACATCCATTTAACAACCAACTCCCCATTTCCCCCTTCTTCCTTTTTAAAGAAGTATATAACTAATACTTCAACTTGAGGATCAGGCAAGTTCCTAAAAAATGACACACTGCTAAAACTAAAATCTGTATCTCAAAAGAAAAAAAAATCATAAAGCAGCCTTTATTTATTTATTTATTTATTTAATTTTATGTCTTGAGACAGGGTCTCACTTTGTTGCCTATGCTGGAGTGCAGTGGCACTATCACAACTCGTGGCAGCCTTGACTTCCTAGGCTCAAGCAATCATCCTGCCCCAGCCTCCTGAGTAACTGGACTACAGGCACGCATCACCATGCCTGGCTAATTTTTTTAATTTTTGTAGAGACAGGGTCTTACTATGTTGCCTAGGCTGGTCTCAAACTTCTGGGTTTAAATCATCCTCCCACCTCAGCCTCCCAAAGTGTTGGGTTACAGGCATGAGCCACTGTGCCTGGTCCCACAATTTATTTAGTATATAATACTGTGTGGCACACTACTAATTGCTTTACCATTTAATCCCAATAATTCACAGTTGAGGGAAAAAAGGGTAAAATAACTCAGCTAAGGTTTCTCAGTCTAGGATGAAACCCAAATTCAAACCAAGTCTGTCTACTCCAGTGTTTAAACCCAAACTCTTAACAGCAATGTTATCTTGTCCCTCTATAGACTACCAGTCCTATAAGTGAGCATGTGTGATCACAGTAAGAGGTAAACACTTCAAAAATCATCAAATCATAAGAAAAAATATTTTTAAACAATACGCACCAGCTTTTATAACATACAACACAAAGACACAACAATATCTAGTTTTCTCCTTCCCCTATGGAAGTAACAGTGAGAATGTCTCTTGGAAGCTGATAATGTTTCTTAAATACGTTATTGTTGAAATGGATTGAGTGGTGTTTAATTCCCTGGTAACAGAATAAAAATAGAAATTTCTTTTAACTTCTAATGAGAGCAAAGTCCCTAAAAGAAAATATACCTGCAGATCCGGAAGGTGGAGGAGCTCCAGATCGCTGCCATTCTGTTGCTTCTGCAGCCAGCCTCCGAATGTACTGCTCATTCACTGACAATAAGATGTTCTCTGGTTTAATGTCAGTGTGGATGATACGGCACTTGGTATGTAAATAATCAAGACCCTGTAACACCTGAATGGAAATAGAGTGGCAGACTTGCAAACACAAAATACAGGCTTTCTGGAGAAGTAAGAGATTATAACACGACATTAAAAAAAAAAAAAAAGATATGATAGCGTTTTCTATAGAGAATAAAAGCACCTTTTAAAAAAGCACAAAGAAACTTTCTCAGAAAGATTAAACTATGAAAAAGGCAAGAATTTATTTATAATAAAAAATTCTTCAATGTTTTACGAAGCTAATTCTATTTGGAGATATTCTTCAACTATGTACATTGCAAAGACTGAGAATAAACATTCAACACACACGCACACCCTCTAAGTGTTGTAATGTAGGTGCTGACAGAGATTTAGATATCTTTAATTCAAATTTCCTCACTGATGAAGAACTGAGGTCTCTTGCTGCCCAGTTTGGAGCTCTTTCCAGGACATATTATCCAAACAAATTTTTGCCCCTTGAAGTATTAATATTTTCCTGATGGTAAAATTCTGTACTGTATATTGAAGGCTCTTTAGAAAATTAGAAAATGCCCATGAATCATGCTGTATAAAGAGATGGCAATAATCTGACATAGCAATTATCTATTCATGTAAAATTACTATTTGCAACCAGAACTTCTGGATAAGGGCTCCAATTTTCCCAAGTCAGGAAGCTCAGCTTCCCTTTCTAATTATTATAGGAGGCAAACCTGGGGGAAAATGGTTATGCTAAAACATTTAAAAACAGGATAAGCATAATAAATTCTAAAAGTTGAATGAAATATTTAATTTTAGCAATTAACTTTTTTTTTTTTTCTGAGACGGAGTCTTGCTCTGTCGCCCAGGCTGGGGTGCAGTGGCATGATCTCAGCTCACTGCAACCTCTGCCTCCCAGGTTCAAGCGATTCTCCTGCCTCAGCCTCCCAAGTAGCTGGGATTATAGGCACTCGTCACCACACCCGGCTAATTTTTGTATTTTTAGTAGAGACGGGGTTTCACACTGTTGGCCAGGCTGGTCTCGAGCTCCTGACCTCAGGTGATCTGCCTGCCTCGGCCTCCCAAAGTGCTGGGATTACAGGCGTGAGCCACTGCGCCCAGCCAATAACTTACTTTTTAAAACAAAAATTCTTTTTTTTTTTTTTTCTTTCAGATGGAGTCTCGCTGTGTCGCCCAGGCTGGAGTGCAGTGGTGAGTCTCGGCTCACCGCAAGCTCCGCCTCCTGGGTTCACGCCATTTTCCTGCCTCAGCCTCCCGAGTAGCTTGGACTACAGGCGCCCGCCACCGCACCCGGCTAATTTTTTGTATTTTTAGTAGAGACGTGGTTTCACCGTGATAGCCAGGATGGTCTTGATCTCCTGACCTCGTGATCCGCCTGCCTTGGCCTCCCAAAGTGCTGGGATTACAGGAATGAGCCACCACACCCGGCCTTAAAACAAAAATTCTATTGGAAAAAATAAACTCCTGACACTTTAAGAATATTAAAAAATCACTACATAGTCAAGACTAAGATACTTGCTGATCCAAGATACATACTTGCTGAATAATTTTTTTGACACAAGGCAGTGGAAGCCCCTGATAATTGGACTTGATGATCCACTTGAGCAGATGATGCCCCAAAACTTCAAATACCATGCAGATATCTAGGAATTCATTAAGGAGGGAAAAAAAGGCACAAAAGAAGAACACGGCAAGACAAGCTGTGAATTCCACCCTATTAAATGTTAAGTATTATTTTCTTTCAGTATAAAAAGTTATAGAGCTTGAATGAATAAATATGTAGCTGTCAATACTCTAAAATTTCAAAGTCTAATGCTATAGTCAATGAAAGCATCCATGAAACATTAAATTGCGGGCGGCTGGCTTATCAATATCATTATGTACATTAAAATACTCAATGGTAAAAGAAAAAGTGAAACCTACATATGCAAATAATGAAAGAAAGCACTAGGCTCAAGCCTCAAGCTGTTGATTAGTTTCAGGTAAATTAGTTTCTTCCCTAATATCAAAATTGGTGTCCAGGGTAAAAATTCCCACTCTCACAGCTTCAAAGCAAGAAAAAACAAATTATTCCTTAACTATAGAATAGATGAATGTAAAAGAAAGACTTAAACCTCAAAAACGTAAATGCCAACATTTTTTTAAATAGGAAACTTGCTTAATGCTCTGTATTTTACAAAACTAATCTTGACTCCAGTGCTACCATGTGTTGTCCTTATGTATGAACAGCCTGATGACACTACACAGCAGGAATACTCTTTGAGTCTAAAATTGTGCAGGGCACTACAGAGATTTTAGTAGTATCTTGATGTCTTCCACCCCCATTGGCTTCTACATGCAAGTTAAGACATACATATATAGTAATGGTCTAGTGCTCAGACTTTAACATTCTCCACTAAAGGAAAGCCGGAGCTCCTTGGAAAAATAGCCAAATCCAAGGCAGGAAAAATACCGGGTAAACTTGGAACATCTTGCTGTTCTAACAAATAAGAGAACATGTCAGGAAGAAACAGGAACCATCTTGAAAAGGATGTCACCAGCCAATGTGGAGACTTCTTTTTTTTTTTTTTTTTTTTTTTTTTTGAGACGGAGTCTTGCTCTGTTGCCCAGACTGGAGTGCAGTGGCGCTATCTCGGCTCACTGAAACCTCTGCCTCTTGGCACTACAGGCGTGCACCACCACACTGGGCTAATTTTTGTATTTTTAGTACAGACAGGGTTTCACCATATTGGCCAGGCTGGTCTCGAACTCCTGACCTCGTAATCTGCCCGCCTCGGCCTCCCAAAGTGCTGGGATTACAAGCGTGAGCCACTGCGCCCAGCCAGACCATTATAAAGAATAAAGTTATGAGTTAATATATAAATTAAAAACAGAACAAGTTCACACTGATCTGAAAGTAAGCGTGGAGGCAGGAGGAAGAGAAACATCTTCTTTAGAGAAGAAAGCCAAATAATAAATATATAAGAAATAGAAAATCACCATTTTACAATCACTATGGTATACTATTACTGATTCAGGTAAGAATCAGTGAACACTAAAATAACTATGTGAAAGACTGTTGGGGAAAAGGATTGTCACAGTGTCAAAATATCATTCCACAGATTGCGCATTAATTACAAAAAGAACAAAGTACCTTTACAACTGGGAAATCTAGAAGGCACTGCCTTAACCAAGTGATCAAACTTATTACCAACAATGATAAGCACAAATTCACATCATGTGCCTTCTAATGCAATATACTGAGAAGACTAAAACATAATCCATGTAGTATGCTTGACAAACACAGTTAACCTGAATTTAATCATGAGGTAACAGTCAAACAAATCCAAACTAATGTGGCATAAAACAACTAGCCTGGATTCTTTAAAAAAAAAAAAAAAAAAAAAGGCAATGTCATAAATGTTCCAAACTACATAAGATTAAAAGTACATGACAACCACAAACACAGATCAAAATTACAATAAGATAGCATCTCAAACTAATAAATGACTAAAATAAAAAAACTAAACATCACCAAATGTAGGTGAGGTTGTAGAACAATTAGAACTCTTGTATTATGCTAGCAGAAGTCTAAAATGGTACAAGTGCTTTGGAAAACTGCTTGGCAAATTCTTAAATATAAAACCTATGAAGGGCCGGGCATGGTGGCTCATGCCTGTAATCCTAGCACTTTGGGAGACCGAGACAGGTGGATCCCTTGAGCCCAGGAGTTCAAGAAGACCAGCCTGGGCAACAAGATGAAACCCCATCTCTACAAGAAAAATCCAAAGATTAGCCAAGTGTGGTGGCGTGTGCCTATAGTCCCAGCTACTAGGGAGGTTGAGGTGAGGGGATCACCTGAGCCCGGGAGGTCAAGGCTGCAGTGAGCAGAGATCATGCCACGGCACTCCAGCCTGAGTGACAGAGTGACACCCCATCTCAAAAACAAAACAAAAAACAAAACAAAAAAACAAAAAACCCCAGCACCTATCAAGTTTTCTGCTTTAGCCAAGTAACAGGGACTGGATTTATCTTATTGAAAAAACAATACTCAAACAGACCAAATACAAAAACAACAGAAGACTCTGGACATCAGACAACAAGTACAGTGATCCCCGAAAAAAGGAAACAAGAGCTGAACCCTGGGATTGCCCCATCTTATTGCCTTGAGGCTTTCCAGATAGACTCCACATGTTGAATCAATGGGAGCTGAGAGTCTGGAGAGACCAAGGCAGCTATAATTCACTGAAAAAGGTACCAGAGAGGGGAGAGCTGCAGAGAGAAATCTGGAGATTTGCACAGGGGGGCCGCCCCTTCAAGGATTCAGCAAAGCACGTGTGTGTGAGGAAACTAGCAGAAGCAGAGAAGGAAAAAACATCTTAAAGGATTATAGAGAACAATGCTCAGCATTCGCATAGGGCTTGGAACAGTGCCTGTTCCCAGGAAAGAGACTAGAAAAGTTTAGTCACAGGGTACTGGGTAGGATGTATTTGGGAAAGTCTTGCCTCAGTAGAGGGAATGATTAGACCTGGACTGAGCAATGCTTTGGATCCATCTAACAAATCATAAAAGTAAAATCTAAAAGGATAAAACACTTTCCAAATAACATAACACCATCCCAGAACAAGGCTCAAGATTTATAGAAATACAAAACATCCAGCAGCCAACAAGGTAAAACTTACAATGTGATTACCAGGTAGTAAAACATACCCAAAATTAAAATAATCAATCATGTGAAACTGACTTAGAACCATCACAGATGTTAGAATTAGACAAGGACATTAAATGGTTATTATAGTTGTATTCCATATGTTCAAAAAATTAAGTAGAAACATGAAAGGTATTTTTTAGAAGACTGAAAATGGGCCGGGCGCGGTGGCTCATGGCTGTAATCCCAGCACTTTGGGAGGCCGAGGTAGGTGGATCACGAGGTCAGGAGCTCGAGACCAGCCTGACCAATATGGTGAAACTCCATCTCTATTAAAAATACAAAAAACTACCCAGGCATGGTGGCACGTGCCTGTAGTCCCAGCTACTTAAGAGGCTAAGGCAGGAGAATCACTGGAACCCAGGAGGCAGAGCTTGCAGTGAGCCGAGACTGCACCACTGCACTCCATCCTGGGTAATAGAGGGAGACTCTGTCTCAAAAAAAAAAAAGACTGAAAATGAACTTCCAGAGACAAAAAGTGCAATGTGAGAGATGAAAACACATTGGATGGAATAAATGGCAGATTAGATTTTATAGAATAAAAAGATTAGTGAATTTGATGGCACAGCAACAGAATTAGTCCAAAATAAAACAATTTGGAAAAATAATCCAAACAAATCCACACATCCACAAAAGTAAGCTGTGGGGGCAACTGAAATAGTGACCCCCCAAAGGGAAGACAGGAAGGAGGTTAAGAGTATATGCTTTTTGCAATGAATCAACAAATCATAAAGGTAAAGATTCACCCAGTAGCAAAGCATACCCCTAAGTGCTTAGATTCTGTATGTCATTTCCCACTGAATGGAATTAGGGCTTCTTAGAGAAAAACTGATTCTAGATTTAAGACAGGAAATTCACAAGGTGAGCCTGCAACATCTTGATGCCAGGTAATAAACTGCCAAAATGTCATACAGATCCTGACTCAAGTAAGAATCACAAACTGGAGAAGAGTCTGAGAAGATGGTGGAGTAAGAAGCCACCAGAAATATGTTTCCCCACCTAGACAACCAATGCATTGGCAGAATGTGTCTAATGTGATTCTTAAGAAACTCTGGAGTCTACTGAAGGCTCACAACTTCCTGAAGAAGAGGCTTGGATAATAAATTATTGCAAATGTTGGTCAATTTCAGCTCTTAGCACAGTGGCAACCACCTATCCCCTAATTCTATAGCAAGCAGCCCTGCACACAGTTTGTTGGAGCCATGGTGGGCAAAAAGGATCCTGTCCCAAGTATCAGAGAGGTGGGTGGCCATTTTTGTACCCCCCCTCCCCCCAATTGTTTTGCCCCTCTTCTGGCTGAAGTGATCTTGCAAGGATTTAAAGGGCCAGTGCCCTATTTCTTCTTCTTCATTTCTTTCTTTTTCCCCTTTGGGAGCCAGAAATTAAGACTAGGACATTTACGGCCAGGCGTGGTAGCTCACACCTGTAATCCCAGCACTTTGGAAGGCCAAAGTGGGCAGATCACTTGAGGCCAGGAGTTTGAGACCAGCCTGGCCAACATGGTGAAACACTGTCTCTACGAAAATTAGCCAGGTGTGGTGGCATGCACCTGTAATCCCAGCTACATGGGAGGCTGAGGCAGAATCGCTTAAACCCAGGAGGCGGAGGTTGCAGTGAGCTGAGACTGTGCCACTGCACTCTAGCCTGTGTGACAGAGAGAGACTCTTGTCTCTAAATAAATAAATAGACTAGGACATTCAAAAGCAACTGCATATAGATGGAAAATCAGAAAGTGACTGCGCATGCCCAGGGAAAGATGCAGACTGAGCAAAGACCTTTCGTTTACATCTCAGGCTGATCCCTGGAAGAGACAGACTACATAAGAAAAATGAAAACAAAAACAAAACGGCCAGGCACAGTGGCTCATGCACATAATCCCAGCACTTCGGGAGGCCGAGGCAGGATGACTGCTTGAGCCCAGGGGTTTGAGACCAGCCTGGGCAACATAGCAAGACCCCATCTCCACAAAAAATAAAAAATTAGCTGGGCGTGGTGGCATACATCTGTAGTCTGAGCTATCTGAAAGGCTGAGGCAGGAGGACTGCTTGATTCCAGGACATCGAGGCTGCAGTTTAAGTCATGACTGTGCCACTGTACTCCAGCCTTGGCAAGAGAGTGAGATACTGTCTCAAAAATAAATAAATAAATAAATAAAAATAAAAATAAAAATAACAAACCCATCAAACCTTAGGGATATGGCCAAATCTAATTTCCAGAGTTATCATATTAGATTTAAATGTCCAGTTTTCAAAAGAAAATCACAAGGCATATGAAGAAATAGTTAAGTACAGCATATTCAAATGACAAAAATAAATCAACAGATACTGTCCCTGAAAAAGACTTGATGCAGACCTACTAGATAAAGACTTTAAAACAAATGTCTTAAAGATGCTCAGGCCAGGTGTGGTGGCTCATTCCTGTAACCCTATCACTTCCAGAAGCCAAGGCAGGATTGCTTGAACCCAGGAGTTCAAGACCAACCTGGGCAACACAGTGAGACTCCATCTCTACAGAAAGTTTAAAAATTAGCTGGGTGTGGGGGCATGCACCTGTAGTCTGGAGGCTTAGGCAGGAGAAGCACTTGAGTCTGGGTAGTCAAGGCTGATGTGAGCTGTGTTCGCACCACCGCACTCCAGCCTGGGTGGTGTGAAGACCTTGACAGAGCAAGACCTTGTCTCAGAAAAAAAAAAAAAAAAAAAAAAAAAAAAAAAAAAAAAAAAAAAAAAAAAAAAAAAAAAAAAAAAAAAAAAAAAAAAAGCTCAAGGAACAAAAGGAAGATGTGGAGAAAGTCAAGAAAACAATATATAAACAAAATGGAAATGTTAATAAGGATAAAAAAAACTAAAAAGAAACCAAAGGAATTCTGGTGCAGAAAAGTACAATAACTGAAATGAAAAAATTAACTAGAGGGATTCGAAGGCAGATTTGGGTAGGCAGAAGAAAGAATCAGCAAACCTGAAGTTAGGGTGATGGAAATTATCAAGTGTGACGAATAGAAAGAAAAAAGATTGAAGAAAAGTGAAGAGGCTTAAGGGACCTGTGGGACATCACCAAGCAGACCAAATATACACTGTGGCAGTCCCAGAAGAATAGCGGAGGAGGCTGGACATGGTGGCTCACGCCTATAATCCCAGCACTTTGGGAGGCCAAGGCAAGTGGATCACTTGAGGTCAGGAGTTCAAGACCAGCCTGGCCAACATGGTGAAATCCCGTCTCTACTGATACACAGAAATTAGCTGCGTGTGGTGGTGTGCACCTGTAATCCCACCTACTCGGGAGACTGAGGCAGGTGAACGGCTTGAACCCAGGAGGCAGAGATTGCAGTGAGCTGAGATGGCACCACTGCACTCCAGCCTGGGTGACAGAGTGAGACTCCATCTCAAAAAAAAAAAAAAAAAGAAAAGAAGAAATGGCCAGAGAGAATATTTGAAAAAAACAATGGTTGAAAACATCTCAAATATGATGAAAGACATGAATCCAAGAAGCTCAATGAGCATCAAGCAAGATGAACTCGAAGAGACCCACATCAAGACACATTATAATCAAACTTTTGAAAGATAAAGAGGGAATCTTGAAAGCATCAAGAGGAGTGACTCTTCACATACAAGGGATCCTCACTAAGATTATCAGCAAGTTTCTCATCAGAAATTTTTGGAGGCCAGAAAGCAGTGGGCCAATATATTTGAAATACTAAAAGAAAAATAATGTCGGGGTGGAGCCAAGATGGCCGAATAGGAATAGCTCCGGTCTCCAGCTCCCAGCCCGAGCGACACAGAAGACGGTGATTTCTGCATTTCTGCTTGAGGTACCGGTTTCATCTCACTAGGGAGTGCCAAACAGTGGGTGCAGGACAGTCGGTGAAGCGCACTGTGCTCGAGCCGAAGCAGGGCGAGGCATTGCCTCACTCAGGAAGTGCAAGGGGTCAGGGAGTTCCCTTTCCTAGTCAAAGAAAGGGGTAACAGACGGCACCTGGAATATCCAGTCAGTCCCACCCTAATACTGCGCTTCTCCAACGGGCCTGGAAAACGGCACACTAGGAGATTGTGTCCCGCACCTGGCTCGGAGGGTCCTATGCCCACGGAGTCTTGCTGATTGCTAGCACAGCAGTCTGAGATCAAGCTGCAAGGCGGCAGCGAGGCTGGGGGAGGGGCGCCCGCCATTGCCCAGGCTTGCTTAGGTAAACAAAGCAGCCAGGAAGCTCGAACTGGGTGGAGCCCACCACAGCTCAAGGAGGCCTGCCTGCCTCTGTAGGCTCCACCTCTGGGGGCAGGGCACAGACAAACAAAAAGTCAGCAGGAACCTCCAGAGTCTTAAATGTCCCTGTCTGACTGACAGCTTTGAAGAGAGTAGTTGTTCTCCCAGCACGCAGCTGGAGATCTGAGAACGGACAGACTGCCTCCTAAAGTGGGTCCCTCATCCCTGAGCAGCCTAACTGGGAGGCAACCCCCAGTAGGGACAGACTGACACCTCACTCAGCCGGGTACTCCTCTAAGACAAAACTTCCAGAGGAACTATCAGACAGCTGAATTTGTGGTCTCACGAAAATCCGCTGTTCTGCAGCCACCGCTGCTGACACCCAGCCAAACAGGGTCTGGAGTGGACCTCTAGTAAACTCCAACAGACCTGCAGCTGAGGGTCCTGTCTGGTAGAAGGAAAACTAACACACAGAAAGGACATCCACACCAAAAACCCATCTGTACATCACCATCATCAAAGACCAAAAGTAGATAAAACCACAAAGATGGGGAAAAAACAGAGCAGAAAAACTGGAAACTCTAAAAAGCAGAGCACCTCTCCTTCTCCAAAGGAACGCAGTTCCTCACCAGCAACGAAACAAAGCTGGATGGAGGATGACTTTGACGAGTTGAGAGAAGAAGGCTTCAGACGATCAAACTACTCTGAGCTACGGGAGGAAATTCAAAACAATAGCAAAGAAGTTAAAAACTTTGAAAAAAAATTAGAAGAACGGATAACTAGAATAACCAATGGAGAGAAGGGCTTAAAGGAGCTGATGGAGCTGAAAGCCAAGTTTCAAGAACTACATGAAGATTGCAGAAGCCTCAGTAGCAGATGCGATCAACTGGAAGAAAGGGTATCACTGATGGAAGATGAAATGAATGAAATGAAGAGAGAAGGGAAGTCTAGAGAAAAAAGAATAAAAAGAAATGAACAAAGCCTCCAAGAAATTTGGGACTATGTGAAACGACCAAACCTACGTCTGATTGGTGTACCTGAAAATGACGGGGAGAATGGAACCAAGTTGGAAAACACTCTGCAAGATATTATCCAGGAGAACTTCCCCAATCTAGCAAGGCAGGCCAACATTCAGATTCAGGAAATACAGAGAACGCCACAAAGATACTCCTCGAGAAGAGCAACTCCAAGACACATAATTGTCAGATTCACCAAAGTTGAAATGAAGGAAAAAATGTTACGGGCAGCCAGAGAGAAAGGTCGGGTTACCCACAAAGGGAAGCCCATCAGACTAACAGCTGATCTCTCGGCAGAAACTCTACAAGCCAGAAGAGAGTGGGGGCCGATATTCAACATTCTTAAAGAAAAGAATTTTCAACCCAGAATTTCCTATCCAGCCAAACTAAGCTTCATAAGTGAAGAAGAAATAAAATACTTTACAGACAAGCAAAGGCTGAGTGATTTTGTCACCACCAGGCCTGCCCTAAAAGAGCTCCTGAAGGAAGCACTAAACATGGAAAGGAACAACCGGTAACAGCCACTGCAAAAACATGCCAAATTGTAAAGACCATCGAGGCTAGGAAGAAACTGCATCAACTAATGAGCAAAATAACCAACTAACATCATAATGACAGGATCAGATTCACACATAACAATATTAACGTTAAATGTAAATAGGCTAAATGCTCCAATTAAAAGACACAGACTGGCAAACTGGATAAGGAGTCAGGACCCATCAGTGTGCTGTATTCAGGAAACCCATCTCACGTGCAGAGACACACATAGACTCAAAATAAAGGGATGGAGGAAGATCTATCAAGCAAATGGAAAACAAAAAAAGGCAGGGGTTGCAATCCTAGTCTCTGATAAAATAGACTTTAAACCAACAAAGATCAAAAGAGACAAAGAAGGCCATTACATAATGGTAAAGGGATCAATTCAACAAGAAGAGCTAACTATCCTAAATATATATGCACCCAACACAGGAGCACCCAGATTCATAAAGCAAGTCCTGAGTGACCTACAAAGGGACTTAAACTCCCACACAATAATAATGGGAGATTTTAACACCCCACTGTCAACATTAGACAGATCATCGAGACAGAAAGTTAACAAGGATATCCAGGAATTGAACTCAGCTCTAAACAAAGTGGACCTAATAGACATCTACAGAACTCTCCACCCCAAATCAACAGAATATACATTTTTTTCAGCACCACACCACACCTATTCCAAAATTGACCACATAGTTGGAAGTAAAGCTCTCCTCAGCAAATGTAAAAGAACAGAAATTATAACAAACTGTCTCTCAGACCACAGTGCAATCAAACTAGAACTCAGGATTAAGAAACTCACTCAAAACTGCTCAACTACATGGAAACTGAACAACCTGCTCCTGAATGACTACTGGGTACATAATGAAATGAAGGCAGAAATAAAGATGTTCTTTGAAACCAACGAGAACAAAGACACAACATACCAGAATCTCTGGGACACATTCAAAGCAGTGTGTAGAGGGAAATTTATAGCACTAAATGCCCACAAGAGAAAGCAGGAAAGATCCAAAATTGACACCCTAACATCACAATTAAAAGAACTAGAAAAGCAAGAGCAAACACATTCAAAAGCTAGCAGAAGGCTAGAAATAACTAAAATCAGAGCAGAACTGAAGGAAATAGAGACACAAAAAACCCTTCAAAAAATTAATGAATCCAGGAGCTGGTTTTTTGAGAAGATCAACAAAATTCATCGACTGCTAGCAAGACTAATAAAGAAGAAAAGAGAGAAGAATCAAATAGATGCAATAAAAAATGAAAAAGGGGATATCACCACCGATCCCACAGAAATACAATCTACCATCAGAGAATACTACAAACACCTCTATGCAAATAAACTAGAAAATCTAGAAGAAATGGATAAATTCCTCGACAAATACACCCTCCCAAGACTAAATCAGGAAGAAGTCGAATCTCTGAATAGACCAATAACAGGTTCTGAAATTGTGGCAATAATCAATAGCTTACCAACCAAAAAGAACCCAGGACCTGATGGATTCACAGCTGAATTCTACCAGAGGTACAAGGAGGAACTGGTACCATTCCTTCTGAAACTATTCCCATCGATAGAAAAAGAGGGAATCCTCCCTAACACATTTTATGAAGCCAGCATTGTCCTGATACCAAAGCTTGGCAGAGACATAACCAAAAAAGAGAATTTCAGACCAATATCCTTGATGAACATTGATGCAAAAATCCTCAATAAAATACTGGCAAACCGAATCCAGCAGCACATCAAAAAGCTTATACACCATGATCAAGTGGGCTTCATCCCTGGGATGCAAGGCTGGTTCAACATACGCAAATCAATAAATGTAATCCAGCATATAAACAGAACCAAAGACAAAAACCACATGATTATCTCAATAGATGCAGAAAAGGCCTTTGACAAAATTCAACAACCCTTCATGCTAAAAACTCTCAATAAATTAGGTATTGATGGGACGTATCTCAAAATAATAAGAGCTATCTATGACAAACCCACAGCCAATATCATACTGAATGGGCAAAAACTGGAAGCATTCCCCCTGAAAACTGGCACAAGACAGGGATGCCCTCTCTCACCGCTCCTATTCAACATAGTGCTGGAAGTTCTGGCCAGAGCAATCAGGCAGGAGAAGGAAATAAAGGGTATTCAATTAGGAAAAGAGGAAGTCAAACTGTCCCTGTTTGCAGATGACATGATTGTATATCTAGAAAACCCCATTGTCTCAGCCCAAAACCTCCTTAAGCTGATTAGCAACTTTAGCAAAGTCTCAGAATACAAAATCAATGTACAAAAATCACAAGCATTCTTGTACACCAATCACAGACAAACAGAGAGCCAAATCATGAGTGAACTCCCATTCACAATTGCTTCAAAGAGAATACCTAGGAATCCAACTTACAAGGGATGTGAAGGACCTCTTCAAGGAGAATTACAAACCACTGCTCAATGAAATAAAAGAGGATACAAACAAATGGAAAAACATTCCATGCTCATGGGTTGGAAGAATCAATATCGTGAAAATGGCCATACTGCCCAAAGTAATTTATAGATTCAATGCCATCCCCATCAAGCTACCAATGACTTTCTTCACAGAATTGGAAAAAACAACTTTAAAGTTCATATGGAACCAAAAAAGAGCCCGCATCGCCAAGTCAATCCTAAGCCAAAAGAACAAAGCTGGAGGCATCACACTACCTGACTTCAAACTATACTACAAGGCTACAGTAACCAAAACAGCATGGTACTGGTACCACAACAGAGACACAGATCAATGGAACAGAACAGAGCCCTCAGAAATGATGCCGCATATCTACAACTATCTGATCTTTGACAAACCTGACAAAAACAAGAAATGGGGAAAGGATTCCCTATTTAATAAATGGTGCTGGGAAAACTGGCTAGCCATATGGAGAAAGCTGAAACTGGATCCCTTCCTTACACCTTATACAAAAATTAATTCAAGATGGATTAAAGACTTAAATGTTAGACCTAAAACCATTAAAATCCTACAAGAAAACCTAGGCAATACCATTCAGGACATAGGCGTGGGCAAGGACTTCATGTCTAAAACACCAAAAGCAATGGCAACAAAAGCCAAAATTGACAAATGGGATCTAATTAAACTAAAGAGCTTCTGCACAGCAAAAGAAACTACCATCAGAGTGAACAGGCAACCTACAGAATGGGAGAAAATTTTTGCAACCTACTCATCTGACAAAGGGCTAATATCCAGAATCTACAATGAACTCAAACAAATTTACAAGAAAAAAACAAACAACCCCATTAAAAAGTGGGCAAAGGACATGAACAGACACTTCTCAAAAGAAGACATTTATGTCAAAAAACACATGAAGAAATGCTCATCATCACTGGCCATCAGAGAAATGCAAATCAAAACCACAGTGGGATACCATCTCACACCAGTTAGAATGGCCATCATTAAAAAAGCAGGAAACAACAGGTGCTGGAGAGGATGTGGAGAAATAGGAACACTTTTACACTGTTGGTGGGACTGTAAACTAGTTCAACCATTGTGGAAGTCCGTGTGGTGATTCCTCAGGGATCTAGAACCAGAAATACCATTTGACCCAGCCATCCCATTACTGGGTATATACCCAAAGGACTATAAATCATGCTGCTATAAAGACACATGCACACGTATGTTTATTGCGGCACTATTCACAATAGCAAAGAGTTGGAACCAACCCAAATGTCCAACAATGAGACTGGATTAAGAAAATGTGGCACATATACACCATGGAATACTATGCAGCCATAAAAAATGATGAGTTCGTGTCCTTTGTAGGGACATGGATGAAACTGGAAAACATCATTCTCAGTAAACTATCGCAAGGACAAAAAACCAAACACCGCATGTTCTCACTCATAGGTGGGAATTGAACAATGAGAACACATGGACACAGGAGGGGGAACATCACACTCCGGGGACTGTTGTAGGGTGGGGGGAGGGGGGAGGGACAGCATTAGGAGATATACCTAATGCTAAATGACGAGTTAATGGGTGCAGGAAATCAACATGGCACATGGATACATATGTAACAAACCTGCACATTTTGCACATGTACCCTAAAACCTAAAGTATAATAAAAAAAAAAAAAAAGAAAAATAATGTCAACCAAGAATCCTATATTAAGCAAAACAGTATTTCAAAAGTGAGAGAAAAATTAAGACATTCCATGTAAACAGAAGCTGAACAAGTTCATTACCAGATGTGCCCTGTAAGAAATGGTCAAGGGAGTCCTATAAGGTGAAATGAAAAGACACTAAACAATAACACAAAGCCAGGCATCCATATGAAGAAATAAAGATTGTCAATGAAGGTTAATACTTCAGCAATTATAAAAGCTAATATTATTGTAATAATTGTTTATAACTCCTCTTTTTGTTTTTTACATGATTTAAAAAACCAATATGTCAAAAAATAATTAGTCTAAAAGCTAGTATGATTAAAACTTTGGTTTGGTAGAATATATATATAAAAAAATGATCCAACTATATGCTGTCTACAAGAGACTCACTTTAGATCCAAAGACACAAACAGATTAAAAGTGAAAGGTTGAAGAAAAGATTCCATGCAAATAGTAACCAAAAGAAATCAGGGGTGGCTATACTAATATAAGACAAAATAGACTTTAAATCAGAAAAAGTTATAAGAGATAAAGAAGGATATTATATATATTAATAAAAGGTTCAACATACCACCAAAAAGATATAACAATTATATACATTTACATACTTATTAAAAGACCACCATACTATATAAAATAAAAACTGACAGAATTAAAGGGAGAAATAGTTCTACAATAACAGTTGGAGATTTTAATGCCACACTCTCAATAATGTATAGAACAAGCAGACAGAAGATAAGCAAGGAAATAGAGGACTTAACACAATAAACCAATGAGATCTAATAGTCATTTAATAGGTATAGAGCTTCAGTTTTACAAGATGAAAAGTTATGAAGATGGATGGTTGTAATGACTGCACAATTTTATGTTATGTGTATTTTACCACAACAAAGAAAAAATTAAACCAAAGAGGAAGAAGAACAGGAAACAATAAGAACAACAACAACCAGTAGTAGTAGTAGTAGTAGTAGTAGTAGCAGCAATAGTAATGGTAGTAGTAGTAGCAGCAGCAGAAGACAGAAAGAAAATAAAGCACAAGACATTTGGTGAGATTGAAACACTGACTGGAGAAACTTGTGACGAAGAAACTGGTCCCAATTTTTTTTTTGGTATAATAATTGCATTCAGGTTATCTTTTTATTTAACAAATCTTTTTGTCAGAGAATGCAACTTGTTCTGCCACCCACACTGGAGTACAGTGGCACCATCATAGCTCACTGCAGCCTCGAACTCCCAGGCTCGAGTGACCCTGCTGCTTCAGCCTCCCAAGTAGCTGGGACTACAGGCATGAGCTACCATGCCTGGCTAGTATTTTTTTATTTTTGTAGAGACGGGGGTCTTGCTATGTTACCCAGGCTGGTCTTGAACACCTCAGCTTTGCAAGGTGCTGGGATTATAGGCATGAGCCACAGTGCCTGGCTAGGTTATATTTTAAGAGTCCTTGTCATTTAGAAATACATTCTAAAACAATTACAGATTGGCTACAGAATTATCAGGAGGTACAGACAAAACAAGATTGGCTATAAGTTGATAACTCCTGAAATGGGTAATGGATCTCTGGGGATTCATTAAACTCTTTCTACTTCTTTACATTTGAAATTTTTTTTTTTTTTTTGAGACGGAGTCTCGCTCTGTCACCCAGGCTGGAGTGCAGTGGCGCGATCTCGGCTCTCTGCAAGCTGCGCCTCCTGGGTTCACGCCATTCTCCTGCCTCAGCCTCTCCGAGTAGCTGGGACTACAGGTGCCCGCCACCACGCCCGGCTAATTTTTTTGTATTTTTAGTAGAGACGGGGTTTCACCGTGGTCTCAATCTCCTGACCTCATGATCCACCCACCTCGGTCTCCCAAAGTGCTGGGATTACAAGCGTGAGCCACCGCGCCCGGCCCTACATTTTAAATTTACCAACGATTCTGCTGAGAAAAAAAATCCAACCCCCCCCCGAAGGTGGAGTCTTGCTCTGTCACCCAGGCTGGAGTGCAGTGGCATGATCTCAGGTCACTGCAACCTCTGCCTCCCAGGTTCAAACAATTCTCCTACCTCAGCCTCACAAGTAGCTGGGATTACAGGCACACGCCACCATGCCTCGCTAATTTTTGTATTTTTAGTAGAGATGGGGTTTCGCCATGTTGGCCAGTCTGGTCTTGAACTCCTGACCTCATGATCTGCCCGCTTTGGCCTCCCAAAGTGCTGGGATTACAGGTGTGAGCCACTGCATCTGGCCAAGAAATTTTTTTAAAAAAGCAATTAAATAGGCTGGGCATGGTGGCTCACACCTTCAATCCCAGCACTTTGGGAGGCTGTGGCAGGTGGATCGCCAGCATGGCGAAACCCCACCTCTACTAAAAATACAAAAATTAGCTGGGCGTGGTGGTGTGCACCTGTAATCTCAGCTACTAGGGGTGGGGGGTGAGGCAGGAGAATCGCTTGAACCCGGGAGGTGGAGGTTGCAGTGAGCCGAGATTGCGCCATTGTATTCCAGCCTGGGCAACAAGAATGAAACTCTGTCTCAAAATAAATAAATAAAAATAAAAAAACAATTAAATAAAAAAATTTATCAAAACAAGATTTAAAATGCAGATTACTTAAAAAGACTAAACATAAAATAGGATTGTAAAGCTATTCTCTTATGTTTCTAGCTTCTATCTGCTTAATTTTTATTTGTTGAGAGAAGTATTACAATTTGAAAATGTTTTAATTTGTAAGCAGTGATATTAAAATGACCAAACATATAGTAGCTTAAAAAAAAACCTGACAGAACATCATAATCAAGTGGCAAAAAGGAAGAGCCAAATAATTTGAGTGAAAGAAAGCTAATGAGTAGCAATCAGAAGCACTAGTAATTGAAATCACAAGGTTCCTTTTTTTTTTTTTTTTTTTTTTTTGAGGCAGAGTCTCGCTCTGTCGCCCAGGCTGGAGTGCAGTGGCGCGATCTCGGCTCACTGCAAGCTCCTCCTCCCAGGTTCACGCCATTCTCCTGCCTCAGCCTCCTGAGTAGCTGGGACTACAGGCGTCCACCACCACGCCCAGCTAATTTTTCTGTATTTTTAGTAGAGACGGGGTTTCACCGTGTTAGCCAGGATGGTCTCGATTTCCTGACCTCGTGATCTGCCCGCCTCGGCCTCCCAAAGTGCTGGGATTATGGGTGTGAGCCACTGCACCCAGCCCACAAGGTTACATTTTTAAAAAATCTCTTGGGGAAACAGTGTAAAGAAAATAACAAAAGGCTGAAAGTAAAAGGCTTACGTTATTGGGTAAGCACATTTAGGGCACATTATGAATAAGAGGGGCTAGCAAAAAAGACAGTATATAGCATGAAAAAAAGTATCCTAAAGACATAGGAGGTCATATAGGTAGACAATAATGACTGGCTCATGTCAACATTATATAGAGAAACCAACTGTCCTCCTTCTTAATCATCCTTTTCCCCTCACCCTCCAGGCAAGTAGAATGAGCCAGTTTATACGGAATTCTGTAATAACTAACTTTCTAGCTTAGGGTTTATATTTTATATACTTTATATTTTAATATGAGAAACGATAGTGGTCCAGAGAAAAAAACGCCTGAACAAACATACACACGAATGTGGATGTACCGCTCTGTGTGGGTATGTTATGTTGGGAAAACGGGTAGAGGCAGGAGAGTGACATGAGCCATTACTAACCCTTAACATAGTGTTTTGAGTTATATTCTTTCAATATCTAACAGTAGTAAATAATGCAGGAGCAAAGACAGCTGGGAGATAAGGATGAAGAAAGACGGGAAAAAACGGCTAAGAACAAATGGAGAAAAGAATAAAATAGGGAATCAATGGACAGAAGCTACAGAGAAACCACCTAGCAATGTTTGAAAAATATCTTGGGGGCCGGGCGCGTTGGCTCACACCTGTAATCCCAGCACTTTGGGAGGCCGAGGCAGGCAGATCACCTGAGGTCAGGAGTTCGAGACCAGCCTGACCAACGTGGAGAAACCCCATCTCTACTAAAAATACAAAAGTTGGGTGTGGTGGCATGCACCTGTAATCCCAGCTACTTGGGAGGCTGAGGCAGGAGAATCACTTGAACCCAGGAGGCAGAGGTTACAGTGAGCCGAGATTATGCCATTGAACTCCAGCCTGGGCAACAAGATTGAAACTCCATCTCAAAAAAAAAAAAAGAAAAAAGAAAAATATCTTGGAACTTGAAATTCAAACCTCCTAAGATATTTCAATAGTTAAAAAGCCTTCTTTGCTTAGTTAGGGTCAAATAAAGGTACTCAGCATTTCTGGGGAGATTTGAGAGTATTTCTATAGTTTTACTTGGAACTTTTGCAAATTAGTAAAGAAATCTGGCACAATGACAAACATTACAAGATTAAATAACAGAAAAAACAGATATGGCCACCACAACACCCTGTGTAGGTTTTAAAAAAATTCCTTGGTTAGAATTCTTAATTCTTTGAAAACACACACACACACACACACACACAGAAAGAGAGAAAGAGAGAAAGCCATCCACAAAGTGACCACAATCAGCACAAGATACTGTTTTAAGATGGTTGCAGCAGTTTTCCTTAGACATCTGGGGGATCTGTGATTTGTATTTTTCTAAGAAATGACTCAGAATTGACTTTAGAACAATAGTCTTTCCACATTATCAACTGTTCTCTCTCCCATCCCTTCCTTCCTGCTTCTCTGTTCAAATCTCTTCCCATAGTCTACACGAAACTACAGTCATATGTAATCCTGTCTCCTTTAAATACAAAAAGATCAACAGCAATTAGGAATGTGCCTTAAAGGAAGCCAAACATGCATGAAAAGTAAAATAATGTATGAAATGCCTTTATACATTTTAAAAATAGCTTATAAACAGGTGATTTTAGATTTATCCAATCTAAGTAAGATTCGACTTCATCTTTTACTGAAAAATCTGATTGACCTTTATAAGCACAGCTGTTGCAACAACCTTTCCATTAGCTCACCGCACGTCACTTTGATACCTGTGAAGAAAATCAGCTACGGTTCCTTCCAATTCTACAGTTCTAAAAAATCCAGATAAAAACATAAAACAAGTCAGTTTTTCATTATAATAGAACGTGAACAATTATACCCTTTTAGACTCTAAACATAATCTACATTCACAGCCTCTTCAAAGTTGAGGCTTAGTATAATAAATACAATCATACCTTGAATTGTTTATCCAGTTTCTTTCTTCCTTTCTTTTTCTCTCTTTTTCTCTTTCTTTTAGACAGTATCTTTCTTTCCTTTTTTTTTTTTTTTTAAAGACAGAGTCTGGCTCTGTCACCCAGGCTGGAGTGCAGTGGGCTCAATCTTGGCTCCCTGCAACCTCTGCCTCCCCGGTTCAAGCGATTCTCCAGCCTCAGCCTCTCCAGTAGCTAGGATTACAGGAGCCTGCCACCAGGTCCAGCTAATTTTTGTATTTTAGTAGAAATAGAGTTTCACCATGTTCGCCAGGTGGGTCTCGAACTCCTGACCTCAGGTGACCCGCCTGCCTCGGCCTTCCCAAAGTGCTGGGATTATAGGCATGAGCCACCGTGCCTGGCCTACCCAGTATTTTTCATAAGAAATTACTTCCCTTAAAGTTTCTGTGCTAACTGACAAAAATCATAGACTCTTTACTTAGTGATACAAGGCATTTTCTAAAAGTTTCCTTTGATTTCGCTTTAATTTGCCTGAAAACAGGACAACAAGCTTAAAGCAATATTCTGAAAAATCACACCACACAAAATTAGACAAAATTCAGATGTGTGTTCAGAAGTGTACAATAAAAGAGGTAATTTTATTATAGTTTGCCTTGAGAAAAGACACCAAGGCCATCTACACAATAAATCTAGTTCCTTTCTTTGGGATTGGGATGATCTATTCTCAAACAGGTTTTTAAAAGGATACGTGTTCCATTAACTCCTGATATTTTAAAGTCATCTAGTAGTTGAACAACCATTTCTCTATTTGGATCATTAGGGTCTGAATTGCGAACCTGTAGTGGGGAAGAGACAGTATTTAGCAAAAGATAAAACATGGAAATAAGCCAAATGGTAGGGGAAGAATACTTACAGCAAATTAACTACAAGAAAGAGCTCACATAAATCTATTTTTAAAATATACTAAAATTTCAATAGCTTTAATGGAGAAAAATCTTAGTCAATTCATAAGAGGAAATACAACCAAAAGGAACTATTTTTCTAATTAAACTATTTTGCTCCCTGATATCAATCAAAGTGTAGCCTCCAAATTAACTGATGATTACCAGGCTACGAGGAACTAAGAAGCTTTTGCAGGATGCAAATCAACTACAGCACTAACCACACTGTTTTTTTCGGCGGACATTTTTTTTTTCCATGGAAAAACGTTCTCAATGAAGAAAATAGTATGCTGATTTACTTTTGGGTAGGTACAAGGCTCCTCATCTTGTCACAAACGGACATTCTGAAAAGTACTGTCTTAAGCCAGGTGCAGTGGCTTGTGCCTGTAACCCCAGCTACTCTGGAGGCTAAGGCAGATCACCTGAGGCCAGGAGTTGAAAATAAAAAAGAAAACTACTGCCATAGAAATCTCCTGGTGCAACATTCTCACTTTTCGAATAAAAAATCTAAGACTCAGAAAGAAAAAAAATGGTAACATGGAGGACATACTGGGGTAAAGGTGACCTAAACCCAGGTTTTCTAATTCTGAGTTTAAGTTCCTTCTACCACACTGGCATATTCCTAATTTAAAACAAAACTAAAAACACATTTTTGATAGAATTTATCTCAGCTTCCAGGTATAAATGGAATCAATAAATACAGTATTTTTATATTATGTATTCTATAACATATTTGAAAACAACAAAAAAGATGCTATACATTTATTTACACAACTTTCCTTTTAACCATAGTAGGAAAAAAAAACATTATGACAGTAGCTACCTGGCCTGTAAAACATGCTCAGTGAATATTTTTATTCATTTGAAAGGTTTTTTGGTTTATGCGTGTAAGAAGAATTCTAATCATAGCATTTGCCACCAGTTCCCTACTACATGCATGGAATGTGTAAATATTGTTGTCTTCCTTTACCTCTTTAAGGATACTAGAACTTCATAGAGAAAATTATCCATGCTAAACAGTCTCCACTTGGTGTGTTTTAATTCAATGAAACTTGATTTATTTATAATTCTTCACATTCATACATATAATCTAATACTCACTGACTTCAGCAACCGGATTTCATCTAGTGCTGTTTCGGTGTAATGCTCAGCACTTTTAACTACTTTCATTGCCACAAATTTCTTCCCCCTAAGAAACAAACAGGCAATTAAGACTACATAGCCTACCCTTACTTTAGGAAGCTAAGGTTTAGCTATAAGATGGTTAAAAGGACAAATATTGATTTCACGTTTCCCTGTAGCCCAAACAAACTACTTCTATGGGAACATTTGTACTTGTTAATGACACTAACTGGCCAGATTTCATTTATAGGAAGAATAAAAAATCTGTTCTCAGATAATCTCAGTTGTCGAACATTTTCTCTGAGTTAAAATCCGTCTTTTGAATATCTCCCTGAGTTACAAGCAAAACTGCAAAATGAGGATAAATAAGGGGAAAGATATTACCAAATTCCAAGTGTTCTGTGTATATATCTGTACATAGGCAAAAACTAAAAGGTTAAAAGCTGTAATATTTTCCCATAGGCAGCCAGAAGAAATATTTGGGTGAAAAGAAAATGATAAAAATCACAAAAAAATCAAACGACAAAAGCTTTACCAGCATTAATTTAATCACTCTTGTCTCTAAAGTAGAAAGGGAGATATATAATACTGATTCTTCAGGAAAGAAAAGTGGTTTCTCCAAGAATATGGAGACTATTGCCAACAACAAAATTCTGATAAATGAATCAGGCTAGAGATAGATAGAAGCCTGGATCAGCAGTGGAAACTCAAACATATTTAGACATCATCTAACTAATTCTTTTACAGAACCACTAAAACTTACTGAATATCCCATGATAACCATACTGTTGAAAAGTGTCCCCAGCCTAACTTTCGGATCACATGGTATCTCCCATTGAACAGATCTCCAATTTTCACAAGATGATAACCTCCTGGAAGAAACGGGGGAAATATAATCAGAAAAACCAGGACGAGAAACAATGGTAAGAAAAGGCATTTTTACATCACATTTTTCAACATCTATATACCTTTTATCAATAAAAAGTTTCTTTTATACAATCAATTCAACAGAAGAAAATCTTAATAGTCAAATCAGCCACATAGTATTACTGAATTCATGTTATTAAAAAAAGTGAATAATGATTTAGATTGAGCCTACAACAGCCTCATCCAAAAACAATAAAAAGGTTGTATATCACAATATTCTTGTCTCTCAATAATCCAATAGGTTTATCTAAACATATATATCTATTTACAATTACAGTCTCAGGTGTTTTCTAGGAGACAGAATAATTGTTTATTTAGCAAAAAAAAAAAAAAAAAAAAAAGCAAGTAAGCAAACGGGATTTTGTTTCTCTAAATAAAAACAAAACAAAACAGCCCAGGTGCGGTGGCTCATGCCTGTAATCCCAGCACTTTGGGAGGCTGAGGAAGGCAGATCATTTGAGGTCAGGAGATCGAGACCAGCCTGGCCAACGTGGTGAAACCTGTCTCTATTAAAAATACAAAAATTAAGGCGGGGCATGGTGGCTCATGCCTGTAATCCCAGCACTTTGGGAGGCTGAGGCAGGTGGATCACCTGAGGTCAGGAGTTCAAGACCAGCCTGGCCAACATTATAAAAAACCCCATCTCTACTAAAAATACAAAAATTGGCCAGCATCGTGGCGCATGCCTGTAGTCCCAGCTACTCGGGAGGCTGAGGCAGGAGAATCGCTTGAACCCAGGAGGTGGAGGTTGCAGTGAGCTGAGATTGTGCCACTTCACTCCAGCCTGGGCGACAGAGTGAGACTCTGTCTCAAAAAACAAACAAACAAATAAAAACAAAAAACAAAAAGCGGCAAGGCATGGTGGCTCACCCCTGTAATCTCAGCACTTTGGGAGGCCAAGGCAGACGGATCACAAGGTCAGGAGATTGAGACTATCCTGGCTAACACGGTAAAACCCCGTCTCTACTAAAAAAAAAAATACAAAAAATTAGCCGGGTATGGTGGCAGGCGCCTGTAGTCCCAGCTACTCGGGAGGCTGAGGCAGGAGAATGGCATGAACCCGGGAGGCAGAGCTTGCAGTAAGCCGAGATCGCGCCAACTGCACTCCAGCCTGGGCGACAGAGTGAGACTCTGCCTCAAAAACAAAAAAACAAAAACAAAAACAAAAAACAAACAAAAAAACCCAAACATTAGCCAGGCGTGGTGGTGGGTGCCTGAGGCATGAGAATCGCTTGAACCCAGGAGTCAGAGGCTGCAGTGAGCTGAGATCGTGCCACAGCACTCCAGCCTGGGCAACTCTGTCTCAAAAAAACAAAATTAAAAAAACCCCAAAAAACAGAAAACAGAGGAAGGCCTGAAAAGGCTGCCAACAGTGGCAAGAATCAAGGTATTTTCATATTTGTCTTTGTCAGCTGAGAATAAGGAGGACCACATTCTTCTCCTAGATGGTATGATACATTCCATTTTGTGTTCCTACCCAAAGACTCTAGAAAGTTTCATCAAGAAACAGAAAAGATAACAGGCAACCTGATGACACCATTTAAGTGTCTGTAATTCCAGTTTAACTTAACAGCCATCACTATGAGAAAAAAAGTAGTAAGAAGGTATTTTGCAAAAATCTATATGCCAAAATGTTACCATTGGTTATATGTGGCTGATAGCATTGCAGAAGTCTTTTACTTTCTTTTCTGTTTAACACAGCTCTGAAATTTTCTAAGGTAAATATATACTATAATTTTTAAAGAGGAAAAAGGTAAAAACATTTAATATAAAATTAGGCTTTGATAAATTAAATCAGACTAAGAACAAATACTATTTCCTATGTTTTAGAGAAAAAGATACAAGTAAACAGCAATAAAACCGTGTTTATGCTGATAGATCAAACACCCAAATGAGAAATTGCAAATAGATGGCTCATGTCTCACTTCATACCTCCTTATGAACTTACCTTTACAATAATCATTAGGATCTTCTTGCTCATCATCATCAGATCCCAGAATCTCCTCTTCCTGCTCTGGTAGATCACTCTCAGAGTGGGGAGCAGAGCCTCGGTGCTGAGTTTCAGATCTAAGAAATGATATAAAAATGCCCATTCCATTTGGACAGAAGAAAATAAGACATTATCAAATGCTGCCCTCCCCACAAAAAACTAAACTTTCAGATAGTATGAACAGAGTATTACCAAGTGGCAGCCTAGGAAAATATTAGCTGTAGTTTTACCTCATGTTAGAAAAATACTACTTTTTTAAAACTTCATTACATAATAAAATCTGAAAAATATTAAAAAGTACAATGGAGAAAAATTACTTGAATCTCAATATCCAAACATAATCACTGATAAACTACTGAATCTTCTTCCATTATGTTGCTGTATCGTCATAAAAATATTTATCTGTAATCACATACTATATAAACAAATTTGCATCTGGCTTTTTCTATTATAAACTTTTTTCATTTCTATGAAATCTCTTAAATCTTAACATGGAGGCCAGGCATGGTGGCTCACATCTGTAATCCCAGCACTTTGGGAGGCCGAGGTGGGTGGATCACCTGAGGTCAGGAGTTCAAAACCAGCCTGGCCAATATGGTGAAACCCCATCTCTACTAAAGATACAAAAAATTTGCCCAGTGTGGTGGTGGGCACTGTAATCCCAGCTACTTGAGAGGCTGAGGCAGGAGAATTGCTTGAACCCGGGAGGTGGAGGCTACGGTGAGACGAGATTGTGCCATTACACTCCAGCCTGGGCAACAAGAGCAAAACTCTGTCTCAAAAAAAAAAAAAAAAAAAAAAAAAAAATCTTAACATGCTTCCCTTAGAAGTATCACTGCTTACTTTGGCACATTCTGCTCAGTTGGACATTTAACTTATTTCCAATTTTTCACTCCTAAAAATATAGTTGTTGAATACTTTTGGATAATCTTTATTCTGTAATTAGAATTATTTCCCTAAAATTAAACTACTAAGTAGGTGTTAAAACATTCCTATTTATAAAAATAACATGTTAAATGTGGAAAATTTGGAAAACACTTGTTTCAAGACATACCTAATCAGAATGACTATTAACATTTTGGAATATTTCCTTCCAGTCAGTGGCCATGAATGCTTTGCTTCTAATGATTTTTTTTTTTTTTTTTTGAGACGGAGTCTTGCTCTGTCACCCAGGCTGGAGTGCAGTGGCGCAATCTCGGCTCACTGCAAGCTCCGCCTCCCGGGTTCACGCCATTCTCCCGCCTCAGCCTCTCCGAGTAGCTGGGACTACAGGCGCCTGCCACCACGCCTGGCTAATTTTTTTTTGTATTTTTTAGTAGAGACGGGGTTTCACCGTGGTCTCGATCTCCTGACCTCGTGATCCGCCCGCCTCGGCCTCCCAAAGTGCTGGGATTACAAGCGTGAGCCACCGCGCCCGGCCGCTTCTAATGATTTTTATGTAGTATGACTGTTTCCCAAAAAGGTTGTACTAAGTTACACCCCCACCAGCCACACATGGGCTTTTGGTATTTAAGTACTACCTCATTCTGAAAACTTAGCTTATTTGATAGGTAAAAATCATATTTCATTTTATAATGCATTAAAAATATTTACTGATTTCCTTCTGTATATGTCTTCAATTAGTTATATCACAACTTTCGTGCACTGAGAAGTTCAAGCAGCAGAAAAACCTGAATTTGCATTCAGGCTCTGACACTTATTAGTTGCCTGTCTTCTAGGAGCTTTAAGCAAAAAAAGCAGGGTACCTCTGGGCCTCATGCCTGTAATTCCAGCACTTTGGGAGGCCGAGGTAAGTAGATCATTTGAGGCCAGGGGTTTGAGACCAGCGTGGCCAACATAAAGAAACCCCATCTCTACTAAAAATACAAAAATTAGCTGGGTGTGGTGGCAGGCACCTGTAATCCCAGCTACTTGGGAGGCTGAGGCACAACAATCACTTGAACCCAGGAGGCAAAGGTTGCAGTGAGCCGAAATCACGTCACTGCACTCCACCCTGGGCAACAGGGCAAGATTCTGTCTAAAAACAACAACAAAACAAAAAGGCAGGGTACACAGCATTCCTTTCAATGGCTAAAGGAAAACACATCTTAATTTTAATTTTTCAGCATTTATTTACCTTTTCATCAACCTGTTTCATCAGATTATTTTTTCAAAAGATTCAATTAACAGAAAAACATTTTAATAGCAAAACCAGTTACATGCTATGACTGAGCTATTTAAGACATAAGAAATACCTTGATGTGACTAATGATTTAGATTTTTGGTGGCCATTCCCCTCAATTCTTGATTTTCTTTTTAATCCCCCAGGGTACACAAAATTAGCTATAAAACTGCATGATTCAATGTTCATTGCAACGGAAAACACGTCTTTGGGAAATTTATTTAGTAATACACTGGCCCACTTTCCTAAGTGGAAATAAGGAGTCTGAATGAACAACAACATTCTCCAATTTGAGATTAAGATGGAATTCTGAAACAGATTCTCTGATTCAAACTTAATGAAAGTAAATGAAATGCGGCCGGTTGTGGTGGCTCACACCTGTAATCCCAGCATTTTGTGAGGCCAAGGCGGGCAGATCCCTTGAGCCTAAAAGCTCAAGACCAGCCTGGGAAACATGGTGAAACCTCATCATTAAGAAAAATGCAAAAATTAACCGGGCTTGGTGGTGCATGTGCCTGTAGTCCCAGCTACTCGGGGAACTGAGGTGGAAGGAATGCTTGAAGCTGGGAGGTTGAGGCTGCAGTGAGTCATGATTGTGCCACTGCACTACAGCATGGGCGACAGAGCAAGACCTTGTCTCAAAAAAAAAAGGGGTGGGGGAAGATGAACTGAAGGCTTGTATAATGGAGTTGACACCGTACACTACACAGCAGACAGGTTGGTATTTATCTTGCAGGGGAAGAAAAGGAGGTCTATTCTCTGAAGAAAATAAACTGGAAAGAACAAATGCTGTTAGTGTGGATGATGCTATCCCAGAGTAAAGTTTTCCAGATTCTGGCATTCAGTGGGACCAAACATCACACAGGTAGCCTCTTAACTATTTACTCTAAAGAAAAAGCTGGCCAGGCACGGTGGCTAATGCCTACAGTCCCAGGACTTTGGGAGGCCGAGGTCAGTGGATCACTTGAGGCCAGGAGTTCAAGACCAGCCTGGCTAACATGGTGAAACCCTGTCTCTACTAAAAATACAAAAATTAGCCAGGCGCAGTGGCATGCGCCTGTAATCACAGCTACTCAGGAGGCTGAGGTGGGAGAATTGCTTGAATCCAGGAGACAGAGGTTGCAATGAGCCGAGATCATGCCACTGCGCTCCAGCCTGGGCGGCAGAGCGAGACTCTGTCTCAAATAAAAGAAAAAAAAAAAAAAAGAAAAAGGCTTGCTAGGGACATAGGGCTATCAATCAGGTCTCTAATGCCTTATCCATAAAAATAAAAGGTGACTAAGGATCATTGAACATTTGAGGAAAGCCCACGGCCCCAAAGACAGAGACCAAGATAAGCAATTGGAAAACTGACCCTAGAAGAGAGATATGCATTCAGGAGAAAGACAAAACTTAAAAACTAGTTAATATGAATACAGAAATGTTAAATGATGCCGATTTCCATATAGACTATGATGCTCTAGTCTAAAAGATGAGTAAAGTCAGAAAGAAGTTTTAGAAAATAAAGTTGACCATTCCCTAAAAGTAGGCGGAAACAAAGGCCCACTTATCTCATAATCACCCATTATCCCGTAATATCTCTATTCAAGATAATAATGCTCAAAAAGAGATGAGACAAACACAATCAAACCAGAAGTTCCCACATCTGAATAATCAGAGTTGCAGAAAGAGAAACTTATGAAAATAGAAGAGATAAAATTATTAAAGAAATTCAAGAAATTTCTGGAGATTGAATGGAAGCTCCACTTAATTTTTTATTAGGGAAATTTTTAAATCCCAGTGTTAAGAAGACTCTAAAGGCTTCTAGGTAAAAAAAGCTAGAAGGGCAATAATTAGACTGTCATCATCTATCTCATCAGAAAGCCAATACACCTAAAGACAATGAGGCAATGACTTCTAAATTCTGAGGATTTTTTTTTTAACCTAGTCTAAGTTTCAACAGCATTTGAGAGCAGAATAAAGTTTTTCAAATATGGACCGACATTGAAACTTATCTCCCATTCATCTTGTCTGAAGAAGTTACTTGAGGTCAAGAAAACAAAGCAGTAAAACTGAGAAAGAAGACATAGGATCCATAGGATTCCGTTTTTTTTTTGTTTTTGTTTTTGTTTTTTTTTTTTTTTTGAGACGGAGTCTCGCTCTGTCACCCAGGCTGGAGTGCAGTGGCGCGATCTCGGCTCACTGCAAGCTCCGCCTCCTGGGTCCACGCCATTCTCCTGCCTCAGCCTCACCGAGTAGCTGGGACTACAGGCGCCCGCCACCACGCCCGGCTAAATTTTTTTTGTATTTTTAGTAGAGACGGGGTTTCACCGTGGTCTCGATCTCCTGACCTCGTGATCCGCCCGCCTCGGCCTCCCAAAGTGCTGGGATTACAAGCGTGAGCCACCGCGCCCGGCAGGATTCTGTTTTACAGATCAAAAACAGAAGAGCCAAAAAGGAAGTTCCAAGAGCCCAATTATAGAGAAGGCCTGAAATGCATTTAATCTGACCTAGAGCCAGAGACCAGAGGGCTCTGAGAGATTCCAGGGAAAAAACAAAAACAAGAAAGTATGCTTGAGACATACTTTCTGGAAGAATCTAACAATATGATAAAAAAGAGGTAACACAAGGGAGAAAAACATAATTATGAATTCCAAGAAACAAAATCTAAACAAAAAAAGTTATGTAATTATAGCACAAGACACGATCAAAATAACATAAATGCAGATTATTGATTTTCTGCTTCAAAATCAACCTAATGATAAAGCACACAATAATTATGGCTACAAAGTAGAACGTAAGGATTCTTTGTAAAGACTGTAAAGACAGAATTTAGGGGGCAGTTGGGAGAGAAAGAAAAGTCCACCAATATTCTCATGTTACAAAGTTAAAGTGCCTACAGTTAATGAAACCAAAAACAAAGGTTGAGGCATATGCTTTCGTGTGTGTGTGTGTGTGTGTGTGTGTGTGTGTGTGTGTGTGTGTGTGTGTGTTCATCCACAGTTCCTGGCTCATAACTCCCACAGCGCTCGTTAGTCTTTTGTTATAATGTTGGGGCTCTTTAGGCCTCAAAAGCAGGCCTCAGAAAACAGACCTCCTGCCCTCTTTCACCTGCTCCTTTTTCTTCCCAATGCAGTAATGTAATCCTCTCGTGCCTTTCCATAAAGAAATTATCTGACCTACCTTATCTGATTCTGATTCATAAGATCCCCATTTCAGAGCCCCACACCTTGGGGGAAGGAATGATGCACAGAGAGGCCAAGAATCTGAACAGACAGGCCCTGCTGGGTTTCCATACTCAGTCTATTAGGTCGTACTTTTTTTGTCCAATCACATTTCTACACAGTTGTCCATGCTTTGTTCATGCCTATCCAATGAAGTCTCCATGAAAGGCCCAAGAGGATGAGGTATGGAGAGCTTCCAGACAGCTGAATAAGTAGAGATTCCTAGAGGGTGGTGCACCCAGAGAGGGCACGGAAGCTCTGCATTCCTTCCCATACCTTAGGCCTTATGCATCTATTCATCTCTATCCTTTGTAATATCTTTTATTTAAAAAAACCAGTAAACATGTTGCCCTGAGCTCCTCTAGCAAATTAATTCAACCCAAGGAGGTGTCATGGGAAACCCAATTTATAGCCAGTTGATCGGAAGCACAGGTAAAACAACCTGGGCTTGCAACTGGCACTGGAAATGGGGGAGAGGCAGTCTTGAGGAGTGAGCCCTCAATCCGTGGGGTCTCCAAGAAGACCCTGTCAGAACTGAATTGAATCAGAGGACATCTAGCTGGTATCTGCTGCAGAACTGATTGTGTGGTGTATGGCGGGGGAAAAAGTCTCATACATTTGGTCACAGGAGTCTGTGTTCATTGTTGTGGTGTGAGAGCAGACAACAAAACAGTTTGAAGTTTTCCTACTCAAGGTATATTAAGTTATAAAGTAATCAAAATAGATAATAACAAGTGTTGGTGAAGAAGTGAAAAAAAACTGGAACCCTTACACATCGCTGGTGGGAATGTAAAATGGCACAATCACTTTACATTTGTTAATTCTTCAAAATGCTAAACATTAGGATTACCATATGACCCAGCAATTCCACTTCTAGGTATATACCAAGAGATGAAAACATGTATCCACACAAAAAGTTGTACATGGGTGTTCACAATGCATAGTTGTATGATTTTGTTACCAATAGTGTTAACCTGAATGGGATCTGGTTACCTTGGAAATGCAGGAACTTATTAAGAATGTACTATAAAGTAAAATGCTGACTGATTCCTGGGGACAGGGTGGAATATACAAATACAACATTATTCATAATAACCAAATAGTGGAAATAATCCAAATGTCCACTAACTGCTGAGTGGATAAACAAAATTCATATATCTATACATAAAAAGGAATGATGTACTGATACCTGCTTTAACAAGATGAATGATCCTTGAAAACATTATACTAAGAGAAGCCAGTTACAAAAGACCACATAATCATAAGATTTTATTTACATGAAATGTCCAGAAAAGACAAATCCATTGAGACAGAAAGTAGATTAGCGGTTGCCAGGGTCTGAGTAAAGGGAGTAATGATGAGTGACTACTAATGGGTTTGGAGTTTTCTTACAGGAGGATAAAAATGCTCTAAATTTAGATCATGGTGAGATACAACAATTCTGAATATATTAAAACAATGGAACTGTACACTAGATGGTGAATTTATGGCATGCAAATTATGTCTCAATAAAGCTGTTAGAAAACTAGGTCCAAATACAGTGCTTTATTGAGAGGAAGAGAGAGATAAAGTGGTGATAGTACAAGTGAACTACATCTTCCTCAATCATAGCAAGAATTCATGGTAATAGCTAAAGCTGATGAATCAAGGAATAGTAGTAAGTATGCTGGAGATGTGCACGTCTATCCAACCATTAGTAAAATAAACAAAAAGCAATGGGTAAAAGTAGTTGCTTTAGGAAGTAGGCCTATGTATAGGGAAAAGGTGAGACAGAGGACTATGTAGCATTTATTTAATTAATTCATTAATTCATTCATTTATTTTTGAGACAGGGTCTCGCTCTGCTGCCCAGGCTGCAGTGCAGTGGTGCTATCACGGTTCCCTCCAGCCTTGTCCTCCTCAGTTCAAGTGATCCTCCCACCTCACTCCCAAGCAGCTGGGACTACAGGCGTGCACCACCATGCCTGGCTAATTTTTAAGTTTTTTTAGAGATGTGATCTCACTATGTTACCCAGACAAGTCTCAAACTCCTGGGCCCAAGTGATTCTCCAGCCTCGGCCTACCAAATTGCTGAGATTACAGGCGTGAGCTACCACACCCAGCCTGTAGCTTTTATTTAAAAAGGCTTCCACTGTGTATTCTATTGGAACAAATTAGACAACTAAATGTCCAACAAGAGGTGGGTTGAATATATTTATTAGCTGCATAGATCACCCATATGTTTATTTAAATTTGATTACCAATTTGTTCATGTAAGGTAAAACCTGTAATTGCTAAAAGGATCATCTACTCAGGCCCACTGATCAATACGTTGCATTATGAATGTTTACTATATTTGAAAATGTATCTATGCAATGAACTTTTAAAGTATTTATAGCAGCACAATTCTCAATTCTAAAGATATGGAACCAACCTAAGTACCCATCGATCAACGAACAGATAAAGAAAATGTGGCATCTATACACCATGGAATACCACTCTGCCATGAAAACGAATGAAATGTCTTTTGCAGCAACTTGGATGGAGCTGGAGGCAATTATTTTAAGTGAAGTAAATCAGGAATGAAGAAAAGCAAATACCGTATGTTCTCACTTATAAGTGGGAGCTAAGCTATCAGGACTTACAGATATACAGAGTGATATAATAGACTCTGGTGACTTAAGGTTGGGGAGAAGATGGAGGGGTTTAGGGATAAAAGACTACATACTGGGTAAAGTGTACACTGCTCAGGTGACTAGTGCACTAAAATCTCAGAATTCACTACTAAAGAACTCACTCACGTAATAAAAACCACCTGTACCCCAAAACTACTGAAATAAAGAAATTTTTTTTAAGTATGTATTACTATATTTTTTACAAGTTAATTTATCACAAACTTTAGCCACGCATGGTGGCAGGCATCTGTAATCTCAGCTACTTGGGAGGCTGAGGCAAAAGAATCACTTGAATTTGGGAGGCGGAGGCAGAGGAATCACTTGAACCCGGGAGGCGGAGGTGGCAGTGAGCCGAGATCATGACATTGCACTCCAGCCTGGGCAACAGAACGAGATTCCATCTCAAAAAAGTTAACTTATCATATTGCCAGGTTCTTCCAGTGTCAAGCATGCCTTCTTATCTGTTTTCCCTAAAACCTCCCTCTTAAAGCCCTTTGACCTCCAGTTCACATTAAAGCCCTCTGAACTCCAGTTCACATTTTCCAAAACAAAACAAAAATGTCAACAAATTCTACACAGACACCGGGCGCGGTGACTCATGCCTGTAATCCCAGTACTTTGGGAGGCCAAGGCAAGCGGATCACCTGAGGTCACGAGTTCAAGACCAGCCTGGCCAACATGGTGAAACCCCGCCTCTACTAAAAATACAAAAATTAGCTGGGCATGGTGGTGCGTGCCTGTAGTCCCAGCTACTCAGGAGGCTGAGGCAGGAGAATCGCTTGAACCTGGGACGTGGAAGTTGTAGTGAGCCGGGATCGCACCACTGCACTCCAGCCTGACGACAGAGCGAGACTCCATCTCACAAACAAAACAGAACAAAACACTGGTGATCTTTAATGAAGCACAATTAGGCAACCACTACACTCCAAACAGATTTTTTTTCAATGGCCTACAAGACCTTATGTGATCTGTCTCCTCATTGCCCCCTCCAACCCATCTCTCTATACATATCTTCTTAGGCCTGTGCTAAAGTGGCACCCTTTCAGAGAACTTCCTTGACTTTCCTATATGAAACAGCAGTCTTTGCCACATGCCCTCTGCCACTCCCCTTACCCTGTTACTTTTCTTCAGCACTTGGCATTTTATTGTCTTCCTCCAGACACTCCCAGAATGTAAGCTTCATGAGGGCAGCTTTTTGTTCAATGGCATATCCTAAATGCCTAGAACCGGGATGTGTACAAGGTATTTCTTTTTCGTCTATAGTTATTATTCATTCTTCAGTTAAAGTCCATTACACCTCTGCCCCCAACAGAACTAGACTGTGAAGAGCCTTAAATGTCAAGCATTGAAGCACTTTACATAGAAGGAAGTAGAGCCATTAGAGTGGCCCTACAAAAGAAATGCTTTAGAAAGATTCCTTTGGGGCCAGGCGCGGTGGCTCATGCCAGTAATCCCAGAGCTTTGGGAAGCCGAGGCGGGTATATCACTTGAGGTCAGGAGTTCGAGACCAGCCTGGCCAACTTGGCAAAACTCTGTCTCTACTAAAATACAAAAATTAGCTGGGCATGGTAGTGGGCGCCTGTAACCCCAGCAACTCGGGAGGCTGAGGTAGGAGAATCGCTTGAACCTGGGAAGCAGAGGTTGCAGTGAGCTGGAATTGCACCACTACATTCTGGTCTGGGCGACAGAGCAAGACTCTATCTCAAAAAAAAAAAAAAAAAAAAAAAAAAGATTCCTTTGGTAAGGTTTGTAAAATGTAGGGGAACCAGAAAGCAAGATGTTGGGGACCACTGCGGAGATAATAGTTACAGCAAAGGTCTCTGGAGTCAGGAGACTTGAGTTTGATCCTGGCTCCATAGTTTACCAGAGCTCCAAAACTCTGAATAAACTGTTAAGTGTAAGAAGCTCTCTGAGCCTCTCGCCTTATGCATAAAATGAAGGCAGAAATGATGCCTACCTCCTAGGGCATTTGCGAGGATATGTTAATCCTGTGGTTAATACAGTGCCTGAACATAAATTTTAGCATTGTAGGTAGAAAATAAAAGAAAAGAAACAAGCAAGTATGTGTTCATTTATTCAACTTAGTTTTACTGAGTGTCTGTAGATATCCCAGGTACTTTTTTCTAGGCACTGGGAATGCAGGTGTGAGCAAGTATAGGGTCCCTGCCTTCACTGTGTTTACATTCTAGCATGAAGTGACAAAAAAATAGCCGTAATTTATCTGAACCTATCTGGTTCTTGAGTTTTAGCTGGTGAACAGCAAAAGTTGTGACAGCAAAGTCCTATCTCAGTCTCTCCAGGAGATACATGCTCTACAATGTCGGGCTATGAAAAGAGCTATAGAGAAAAATTAAGTAGGGCAAGGGGACACAGTGTGCTCATGCTATTTTAAATAGTGTTGTGACATTGGAGTAAGGAGGTGAGCGATGCTGGAGTTTATCTGGAATGATTCAAAATGGTGGTTTCAGAAAATGGAAATTCAGGGAGAGGAACGGATTTAAAGATAGTATGTTTGGGGTCTTAGAAATGATTTAGTTATGGCTCGAAAGGATGGATTAAAGCTGGGCATGGTGGCACACACCTGTAGTCCCAGCTACTCAGGAGGCTGAGGTGGAAGATCACTTAAGCCCAGGAGTTCAAGGCCAGCCTGAGCAAGATAGTGAGATTTCCATCTCTTGAATAACAAAAAACTAAAAATTAAAGAGAGAAAGAAAGAGAGACTAAAAGCTGACTGGAAAAAGCACCTTTGAAACTTTAGTTTACTTACATATAAACTTTAGTCTTTTCTGTCTTGGGAGTGGGGAATGGTTAAGATCTCCTAATGCAGGGAACTGCCTTCTGAGGCCTGTGTTAGAGGCTGAATTTTGCCCCTTCTAGAAAGATAGGTTGGAGTGCTATCCTCCAATAACTGGGATTGTGACACTATTTAGATACAGGGTGGGTCTTCACAGGGGTAATCAAGTTAAGATGAGGTTATCAGGATAAGCCCGAATCCAATATGACTAGTGTCCTTTTAAAAAGAGGAAATCTGGATGTAGAGAGACACACACATATAGAGGGAAGACGATGTGAAGAGACACAGGGAAAAGATGGCCATCTATAAGGCAAGAAAAAGGCCTGAAACAGATTCTCCCTCACAGCCCTCAGAAGGAATCAACCCTCTGACACCTTTTAGACTTCTAGCCTGTGAGACAATAAATTTCTGTTGTCCAGCCACCCAGTTTTTGGTACTTTGTTACAGAAGACTGAAGAAAATAATGTTTGTATACTTATTTCCCTTAAGAAATCCTAAGTCTCTTGAAGGAAAGGACTGTGTCCCAGTCATCTCTGTATCCCTTCTAGAGTTATCACACTTACTTAGATCTGATGCAAAGATTTAACGAGACGCTATTTTAAGTTCTAGCACCTACACACAATGGAACTCAATAAATGCTAAATTTCTCCCACTACCTTTTCCATATATATTTTTCCTGATTTTTTTCTTTTGCAAATTGACATAATCCTTTACATATCTAATTTTATCCGAACTTAACTTCTGAGACATACTCACAAGTAGTCTAAGTTTCTCAACTCAGAAATCTTAAGCTGGAACTAGGGTCTAACAATATCAAAATAAAAATTTGAGTGCCTAAGTTTATCAGGTGTTACATACAAATAAATATAATTCAACCCTGATCCTCAGGTGACTATACTCCAAACTCTACCATATATATACGCACATATATATAAATATACATGAAAATGAAACACCAACACCATGAGCTAAAACTATTAGCTTGATACGCTAATAGTATTAAGAAATGTCACATAGACTTGGCACAGTGGCCCCATGTCTGTAATCCCAGCACTTTGGGAGACCAAGGCGGGAGGAATGCTTGAGCCCAACCTGGGCCAGATGGCGAGACTCCATCTCTACAAAAAAAAAAAAAAAAAAAAAAAAAGATTAGGCAGTCTTGGTGGCATGTGCCTGTAGTCCCAGCTACTAAGGAAGCACAGGCAGGAGGATCCCTTGAGCCCAGCAGTGTGATGCAGCTGTAAGCTATGATCACGCCACTGTACTCCAGAGCCTGGGTAACAAAGTGAGACCCTATTTCTAAAAAATAAAAAAAAATAATAAAATAAAAATCCAAAAAAAGTCACATAAAAGACAAAGATAAACCCATCTAAGGTAAAGAAGGAAGCATGAGAAAGAAAGCAGTCATCCAAAAACTTATTTCACCTCAGTACTGGCCTAGGCACTCAATGCAATATCATCCTTATAACCTTGCCATCTACAGATAAGGCAACTTGAACTGAAAGTCAAAAGAAACTGTCCATGTTCACCTAACAATGGTGCTGGAGGCAGGTTGAAATCCGGGACTGTGTAATTCAAAAGGAGAAGCTCTTTCTGATAAACAGCATATGAGCACATACTGTATTATCCTTCTACCTAGAAATATTAGCATGAATTACCTAATTTATCCCACTGCATTCTTCTTTCTAGTAAAAAAAAAAAATGCAAAATACAATTCCTGTTAAAGCTATTCTAAAAGGCATAAAAACTAGCAGAAGGGAGCTTGTCCTCAAGCTCATATGTAGATAGAAAAAACCTGGCATCTCTGATCAAATTGCTAAGTGGAGGCACATCAAAAAATGTTCATAAGCTTAAGAGTAGCACAATAATTAAAAGCAAAGTGGGCCAGGCATGGTGACTCACACCTGTAATCCTAGCACTTTGGGAGGCCAAGGTGGGAGAATCACTTGAGCCCAGGAGTTCAAGACTAGCCTGGGCAACACAGTGAGACCCTGTCTCTATTTAAAAAAAAAAGCAAATTGAATAAACAGAAAGATATGGTTGCCTACAAGGTACATTGATAATCAGTTACAAAATAAGGCTTACCCTAATATTTCAGGAAACAAAAGTTCACAAGAGGCCGTGGTGGCTCACACCTGTAATCCCAGCACTTTGGGAGGCTGGGGCGGGCAGATTACCTGAGGTCAGGAGTTTGAAACCAGCCTGGCCAACCTGGTGAAACCCCCCCTCTACTAAAAATACTACAATTAGCCAGGTGTGCTGGCACATGCCTGTAATCCCAGCTACTTGGGAGGCTGAGGCACGAGAATCACTTGAACCCAGGAGACAGAGGTTGCAGTGAGCCGAGATTGTGCCATTGCACTCCAGCCTGGGTGACAGTGAGACTGTCTAAAAAAAAAAAAAAAAAAAAAAAAATCACAAGACTATCCCCAAAAGGACTGTTGGCCTTGTTCAAAATGCCTAGGCCTCTATGATACTCAAATCATAAATTTTAGAATTTGAGTAAATTAAAAAAGGTTATCAACATGATTGACTACAAGTACTAAACTTCATACCATTGATGTTTTTGTTCACCAAACAAGAATTGGTGACAATTGTTATGTGGTAGTTAAAATATATATTAAAATTTCTGAAACTTCTTGATAGGCCATCCTAAAATACTCATCAATATTGTTCAAGGCATTTAAGCCACCAATAAATTACCCAATAGCAATGAATTACACACCTGGACTTTTGTCCAGGTTGGAGTACAATGGCACAATCATGGCACATTGCAGCCTTGACCTTCCAGGCTCAAGCAATCCCACTTCAGCTTTCCAAAGAGCTGGAAATATACGTGTGCATCACAACACCCAGCTAATTTTTTTTTTTTTTTTTTTTTTTTTTTTGAGACAGAGTCTCGCTCTGTCCCCCAGGCTGGAGTGCAGTGGCGAGATCTCGGCTCACTGCAAGCTCCGCCTCCCGGGTTTCGGCCATTCTCCTGCCTCAGCCTCCCGAGTAGCTGGGACTACAGGCGCCCGCCACCATGCCCAGCTAATTTTCTGCATTTTTAGTAGAGATGGGGTTTCACCGTGGTCTCGATCTCCTGACCGCGTGATCCACCCACCCCGGCCTCCCGAAGTGCTGGGATTACAAGCGTGAGCCACTGCGCCTGGCTAATTTTTTTTTTTTTTTTAAGACAGGGTCCCACTGAATTGCCCAGGCTGGTCTTGAACTCCTAAGCTCAAGTGATCTTCCCACCTTGGCCTCCCAAAGTGGTGGGATTATAGGTATGAGCCGGCATGCCAAGCCATGATTTTTATTTATCTAGCTCCTGCCAACTGATTTTTGTGTTTAGTGGAAACATTTTACTACAGTTATCTGAAAATTAAGTGTATTCAAATTATTTTGTGGGCTTCTGATAACTTTCTGAAGTTATACCTTGTTAAATTAGTTGAAAAACTGGATACTATGGTCTTCACAGTTGATCTTTGTTGGTCTTTTTCAAATTTCCAAAGCTAATCCTCCACTACGAGGCCCATGGAACCATGGGGCTCTTCCACAACTGTGTTTAATACTATCACTCAGAGAGGGAACTTGCAACAGTAGGCCTATTAATGCCTACCTTTCACCATAAAGACTCTGAGGCAGAGATTACATACTACAGGCTGCAAGCTGAATCCTGCCTGTAAAAAAAGTATACAATGGTTTTTAAATAAAGTCATGGGCCGGGTGCAGTGGCTCACGCCTGTAATCCCAGCACTTTGGGAGGCCAAGGCGGGCAGATCACGAGGTCAGGAGTTCAAGACCAGCCTGGCCAATGTGGTAAAACCCCGTCTCTACTAAAAATATAAAAATTAGCTGGGCATGGTGGTGCGTGCCTGTAATCCCAGCTACTCAGGAGGCTGAGGCAGGAGAATTGCTTGAACCAGGACCCGGGAGGTGGAGGTTGTGGTGAGCCGAGATCACACCATTGCACTCTAGCCTGAGCAACAACAGTGAAACTCTGTCTCAAAAAAAAGAAAATAAAAAGTAAAATAAAAAAGTAAAAAAAAAAAATAAAGTCATGGGCTGGGCACTGCGGCTCACACCTGTAATTCTAGTAATTTGGGAGGCCAAAGTGGTGAGAGGATCCCTTGAGGCCAGGAGTTCAAGACCAGCCTGGTTAACACAGCAAGACCCCATCTCTACAAAAGAAAAGAAAAAAAAAATTAAAAATTAAGGGGGCCTGGTGGTGCAGTCCTAGCTACTCCAGAGGCTGAGGCAGAGGGAATGCTTGAGCCCAGGAGTTTGAGGTTGCAGTGACCTATGATCACACCACTGTACTCCAGCCTAGGTGACTGAGACTTTATCTCAAATAAAGAACAAAAAACAGACAAACAAAAGTTGTGAACACTAAACAATCTGGAGAATCACATAAAAACAAAGTTCTAGCTTCTGTTGAAAAAGCTGAAGACGTGGTAATAGTGGACCCATCTTCTCACAGGGTAACAGGAGCTAAGAAACCTTTTCTTCTTTAGATATAAAGGAGGAGGCCCACTTCACACACTCTAATAAGCACAGAACCATTCCCTTTTGTCTTACTCATAGTATGCTTCATAAGCCATATCCTAAAAAAAAAAAAAACCCAACATAATCACAAATTACATACAATATTTATTTTAAGCAATAAGCCTAGATGACCCAAATAATTCTGCAAGACTTGGACTTTTTAAAAAAGCCAAAGATGACGTAAAATGAAAGCAAAATGAAACACATGAATCTGAGAAATTAGGTGGTAGCATAATCCTACAGCAAGGAACTAGTCAATGCAACTATAAAATTCAGTCACTTGATTCTACATCCCCAGTGAAATATACTCTAAGAACAATAACAAAAATTGTTATCTTCTTTAGTAATCATATTGTTGGGGTAGTGCTGGAATTGTAATTCTAAGACTGCTGTGTATACATTGTAGGAAAAAGAAAATGAGCAATCATGGTGATGTTGAGAACTGGGATTTTCAGCGTAGGAGAAAGAAGAGTGAAATATAAAATCAAACAAAAATCCTTGGGTCCTATGACTCCATGTTTAAGTATAACATGAACTCATGATTTTTTTAAATGAAAAAACACAACTTACTTCCTAAGCTCTAGTCACAGAAAAGGCCTAGAAACAATGACTAACCAACTCACTAGTAATAAGCTCCTTAAGCACTCAGATTATGGTCTCCAAATACCATTTCCCACTAAAAGGCTTCTTGGTGATACAGCTATTTCCTAGCCGGGGGCAGAAAATGTACAAGATAAGCCTCTAGACATACTGTCACACCAGATTTAAAAAAGCAATCAAAGACATCTCAGGTTGAGTAAAATGAACTCAGGAGCTACCATGAAAAAAAAAACTCCAGTTAGCCAAACAGTGGACAAGCAATAAAAATAACCACACATGATACAACATGCATGAATTTTATTATTATTATTATTATTTTTGAGACAGAGTCTCACTCTGTCACCTGGGCTGGAGTTCAGTGGCATGATCTTGGCTCACTGCAACCTCCACCTCTCAGGTTCAAGTGATTCTCATGCCTCAGCCTCCTGAGTAGCTGGGATTACAGGCATGCACCATCATGCCCAGCTGATTTTTGTATTTTTAGTAGAGACAGGGTTAGGCCATGTTGGCCAGGCTAGTGTCAAACTCCTGGCCTCAAACGATCCACCAGCCTTGGCCTCCCAAAGTGCTGAGATTACAGATGTGAGCCATGAATGAATATTAAAAACATTATGCTAAGTAAAAGAAGCCAGTCACTAAAGATAACATATGTTATGATTCCATTTATATGAAATGTCCAGAACAGGAAAATCCATAGGCACAGAAAGTAGATTAGTGGCTGCCTAAGGTTGAAGGTGAGGCAGTGTCGGAAGTCAAGGGGGATGACTGCTAATAGGTCCAGGTTTCTTTTGGAGTTGACGAAAACAACCTAAATTTACACTGTAGTGATGTTTGTGCAACACTATCAACATACTAAAAACCACTGAATTGCACAGTTAAAATGAGTTTCACTTATACCTCCATAAAACTGTAGAAAAAAAAAACCCACTCTAATGGACTGAACCACAAATATGTTCAAATTTGTGAGTTATTATCAAATGTTTATTGGTCATTTTGGAGCATGCTAGGGATCTGTCAACTCTCTCTCTGGGTAACCAAAGTTATGAGATAAAGTTTCTCTTTATAGAAGTATTACAATTAATAAATTAAGGAATAGAATATTACCATTTTTGAAACCCTAAATAAATTAATGGATCTAAGCAAGGATCAATAGCCGCTAACACCAGAAAAAAAGAATTGATGCTTCCTGATGAAAGTTTACACCACCACCCATAGGTAGTTTGCCAAAAACGAATTTGCAAGGAAAAGAACCACAGAGAACCTACAGAGTAAAAGACTAGAGACTTTTCAAACAAAGGCAATGGAAAGACTTTGTGGATCCCGATCCAAAGAAAATTAGGAAAATTTGAACACACATTGAATACTTGACATTAAAGACTTGTTTAAAAAAATTTAGGGCAATTATACTACTGTAGCTATGCTTTAAAAAAATTAAGAGTCTATAATCTATAAAATGATGCCTGGGATTTGCTTTAAAATAAGATGGAGTGAGGCCGGGCGCGATGGCTCACGCCTGTAATCCCAGCACTTTGGGAGGCTGAGATGGGTGGATCACCTGAGGTCAGGAGTTCGAGACCAGCCTGACCAACATAGTGAAACTCCATTTCTACTAAAAACACAAAATTAGCTGAACATGGTGGCACATGTCTGTAATCCCAGCTACTTGGGAGGCTGAGGCAGGAGAATCACTTGAACCCGGGAGGCAGGGGTTGCGGAGAGCTGAGAGTGCATCATTGCACTCCAGCCTGGGCAATAACAGCAAAACTCCGTCTCAAAAAAAAATAGAAAATAAAAAATAAGTAAGATGGAATGAACACATGAATAACAAGAAAGAGGAACAGCCTTGATATAGTTTGGCTCTGTGTCCCTACACAAATCTCATGTCAAATTGTAATCCCCACATGTCAGCAGAGGGATGAGGTGGGAGGTCACTGGGTCATGGGGGTGGTTCCCCCACGCTGTTCTCCTGATAGTGAGTTCTCACGAGAGCTGATGGTTTTAAAGTGTGGCACTTCCTCGTTCTCGCAGACATTCCATCCCGCCACCTTGTGAAGAAGGTGCCTGCTTCCCCTTCACCTTCCACCATGATTGTTAAGTTTCCTGAGCCCTCCTTGCCATGCTTCCTGTTAAGCCTGTAGAACTGTGAGTCAATTAAACCTCTTTCCTTTATATACCCAGTCTCAGGTAGTATTCTTTATAGCAGTGTGAAATGGACTAATATGGTAAATTGGTACCACAGAGAGCGGGGTACTGCTATAAAGATACTTGAAAATGTGGAAGCAACTTTGGAACTGGGTAGCGGGCAGAGGTTGGAACAGTTTGGAGGGCTCAGAAGAAAACAGTAAGATGTAGGAAAGTTTGGAGCTTCCTAGAGACTTGAATTATTTTGACCAAAATGCTGATAGTGAGGTGAACAATGAAGTCCAGGCTGAAGCAGTCTCAGATGGAGACAAAGAACTTACTGGGAACTGAAGTAAAGGTCACTCATGCTATGCTTTAGCAAAGAGACTGGCAGCATTCTGCCCCTGCCCTAGAGATCTGTGGAACTTTGAACTTGACAGAGATAATTTAGGGTATTTGGCAGAAGAAATTTCTAAGCAGCAAAGCATTCAAGACATGACCTAGGTTATTCTGAAAGCATTGTTTTATGCATTCAGGAAGAGATCATTTGAAATTGGGACTTATGTTTAAAAGCGAAGCAAAGAATAAAAGTTTGGGAAATGTGTAGCCTGACAATGGGATAGAAAAGAAAAAAACATTTTCTGGGGAGAAATTCAAGCTGGCTGCTAATCACCAAGACAATAGAGAAAATGTCGTCAGGGCATGTCAGAGATCTTGGCGACAGCCCCTCTCATCACAGACTCAGAGGCTTAGGCGGGAAAAGCTTACAGGGGCTAAGGTACAGCTTGGGCCATTGCTTCAGAGGGTTCAAGCCCCAAGCCTTGGCAGCTTCCATGTGGTGTTGGGCCTGCAGGTGCACAGAAGTCAAGAATTGAATCTCTGTCTAGATTTCAGAGGACATACGGAAATGCCTGGATGCCCAGGCAGAAGTCTGCTGCATGGGTGGAGCCCTCATGGAGAACCTGTGCTAGGGCCATGCAAAGGGGAAATGTGGGGCTGGGGCCCTCACAGAGTCTGCACTGGGGCACTGCCTAGTGGAGCTGTGAGGAGCAGGCCACCGTTCTCCAGACCCCAGAAGGGTAGATCCACCAACAGCTTGCACCATGTACCTGGAAAAGCCACAGCACTCAATGCCAGTCCGTGAAGGAGCTGCCCAAGGCTATGGGATCCCACCCCTTGCATCGGCATGCCCTGGATGTGAGACACAGAGTCAAAGGAGATTATTTTGGAGCTTTAAAATTTAATAACTGCCCGGCTGAATTTCAGACTTTAATGGGGTCTGTAGCCCCTTTGTTTTGGACAATTTCTCCCATTTGGAATGGGAACATTTGCCCAATGCCTGTATCCCCACTGTATCTTGGAAGTAACTAACTTGCTTTTGATTTTATAGGCTTATAGGTGAAAGGGACTTGTCTCAGATGAGACTTTGGACTTGGGACTTTTGAGTTAATACTGGAATGGGTTAAGACTTGTGGGGATAGTCGGGAAGGCATGATTGTTTTGAAATGTGAGGACAAGAGATCTGGGAGGGGCCAAGAGTGAAATAATACAGTTTGGCTCTGTGTCCCCACCCAAATCTCATCTCAAATCGTAATACCCACATGTCAGGGGAGAGACCATGTGGGAGGTGATCAGATCATGGGGGTGGCTCCCCCCACGCTGTTCTTGTGATAGTTCTCATGAGACCTGATGGTTTTGAAGCGTGGCACTTCCTTGCTGTTGCACACACTCCCTCCTGCCAACTTAAGAAGGTGCCTGCTTCCCCTTTGCCTTTCACCATGATTCTAAGTTTCCTGAGGCCTCCCAGCCATGCTTCCTGTTAAGCCTGTGGAACTGTGAGTCAATTAAACCTATTTTCTTTATAATTACCCAGTGTCAGGTAATATTCTTTACAGCAGTGTGAGAACAGACTAATACAAGCCTCATTTCTTTTTTTTTTTTTTTTTTAAGATGGAATTTCACTCTTGTTGCTCAGGCTAGAGTGCAATGGCATGATCTTGGCTCACTGCAAACTCCACCACCTGGGTTCAAGCGATTCTCCTGCCTCAGCCTCCCAAGTAGCTGAGATTACAGGTATGAGCCACCACGCCCGGCTAATTTTGTATTTTTAGTAGAGACGGGGTTTCACCATGTTGGTGAGGCTGGTCTTGAACTCCTGACCTCAGGTGATCCATCTGCCTCAGCCTCCCAAAGTGCTGGGATTACAGGAGTGAGCTGCCACGCCCAGCTTACAAGCCTCATTTCTGAGATGGAGAAAGTTTTAGTGGTCTGAATGGAAGATCAAACCAACCACAACATTCTCTTTAGCCAAAACCCAATCCAGAGCAAGGCCCTAACTGTTCAATTTTATGAAGTTTGTGAGAGGTGAGGAAGCTGCAGAAGAAAAATTTGAAGGTAGCAGAGGTTGGTTCATGAAGTTTACAGAAAGAAGCCATCCCCATAACATAAAAGTGCAAGGTAAAGCAGTGAGTGCTGATGAAAAAGCTGCAGCAAGTTACCTAGATGCTAAGATAATTGATGAAGGTGGCTATACTAAACAGCAGATTTTAGGTGTAGACAAAAGAGCCTTCTATTGGAAGATGATGCCATCTAGCACTTTCACAGCTGGAGACAAGTCAATGACTGGCTTCAAAGCTTCAAAGGACAGGCTGACTCTCGTTAGCAGCTAACGTACCTAGTGACTTTAAGTTGAGGCCAATACTAATTTACCATCCCAAAAATCTTAGGGCTCTTAAGAATTATGCTAAATCTACTCTGCCTGTGCTCTATAAATGGAACAACAAAGCCTAGATGACAGAACATCTGTTTACTGCATAGTTTACTGAATATTTTAAGGCCACTATTGAGACCTTCTGCTCAGAAAAATAGATTCCTTTGAAAATATTACTGCTCATTCGCAAGGTACCTAGTCACCCAAGAGCTCTGATGGGGACGTACTAAGAGATTAATGTTGTTTCCATGCCTACTGACATAACATCTATTCTGCAGCCCACGGATCAAGGAGTCATTTCAATTTTCCAGTCTTATTATTTAAGAAATACATCTGATAAAGCAATAGCTACCATAGTGATTCCTCTGATGGGTCTGGGAAAAATCTATTGAAAACCTTCTGGAAAGGATTCACGATTCTATATGCTATTAAGAACAGTCATCGGGAGAGGTAAAAATATCAACATTAACAGAAGTTTGGAAGAGGTTGATTCCAACCCTCATGCATGACTGAAATGTTCAAGACTTCCGTGGAGGAAGTAACTACAGATGTGGTAGAAACAGCAAGAGAACTAGAATTAGACAAGGATCCTGAAGATGTGACTAAATTGCTCCAATCTCATGATAAAACTTGAACAGATGAGGAGCTGCTTCTTATGATGAGAAAGTGGTTACTTGGCCGGGTGTGGTGGCTCACGCCTGTAATCCCAGCACTTTGGGAGGCCAAGGTGGGAGGATGGCTTGAGCCCAGGAGTTCAAGACCAACACAGGCAACATAGTGAGACCCTGTCTCAAAATAACTAATTAGTTAATTAATTTTTTTAAAAAAGAAGTTTCTTTCTTTTCTAAGAACTAGGGTCTCACTATGTTGCCCAGGCTGGCCTTGAACTCCTGGGCTCAAGCGATCCTCCCACCTCGGCCTCCGAAGTAGCTAGGACCACAGGTGCATGCCACCACACCCAGCAGAAAGCGGTTTCTTGAGATGGAATCTACTATTGGTAAAGATGCTGTGAACATTGTTGAAATGACAAAGGACTTAGAATATAACATAAACTTAATTTATAAAACAGTAGCAGAGTTTGAAAGGACTGACTCCAATTTTGAAATAAGTTCCTCTGTGGGTTAAATACTATCAAACATCATCACATACTACAGAAAAATCTTTGTGAAAAGGAGGGTCAACAGATGCAGCAAACTTCATTGTTTAAGAAATTGCCACAGCCACTCCAACCTTGAGCAGCCACCAGATGAGTCAGCAGCCATCAATACTGAAGCAAGACCATAGCTGGGTGCAGTGGTTCACACTCTTAATCCCAACTACTCAGGAGGCTAAGGCAGGAGGATTGCTTGAGGCCAAGAGTTCAAGGCCAGCTTGAGGGCAACATAATGAGATCCCATCCCTTAAAAAAATAAAAAATAAAAAATAAAAAATGAGCTGGGCATGGTGGCATGTGCCTGTAATCCCAGCTACTTGGGAGACTGATGCAGGAGGAACACATGCACCCAGGAGTTTGACGCTGCAGTGAGCTATGATAGCACCACTGCACTCCAACCTGGGTAACAGTACCAGACCCCATCTCTCTTAAACAAAAATTATTATTGAGGCACGACCTTATACCAGCAAAAAGATTATGACTCACTGAGGGCTCAGATGATCCTTAACATTTTTTAGCAATAACGTATTTTTAAATTAAAGTCTGTACATTTTTAAAAGACATGACGCTACTGCAAAATTAACAGACTACAGTACAGTGCAAACGTAACTTTTATATGCATTGGGAAACAAAAAATTTGTGTGACTCGCTTTGAGGTGGTCTAGAACTGAACGTGAACCCATAGTATCTCCGAAGTATGCCTGTAATACTTTAGCCAATTTAAAAATATCCCCAAACTAGTAACAGTGATAGGATTTGGAGAGCATGAGCAAAATAGCTTACCTAAAGTGGGAAAAACCCCACAAAAACGTGCCAGTTATTCCACAAGGTCTAAATTGATTTTAGTTGATCATCTTTCTTCCTTCTTTTGGAGAGAGGGGTCTTGTTCTGTCACCTAGGCTGGAGTGCAGTGGCATAATCACAGCTCACTGTAGCCTCTACCTCCTGGGCTCAAGAGATCCTCTCACGTCAGTCTCCTGAGTAGCTGGGACTACAGGCACGTGCCACCACACCCAGCTAACTTTTGTGTTTTCAGAAGACAGGATCTCACCATGTTGCCCAGGCTAATCTCAAGTTCCTCAGCTCAAGGCCTTGGCCTCCCAAAGTGCTGGGATTACAGGCATAAGCCACTGTACCCAGCCTTCTTCACTTTTAGTAAGGGAATTCCTAAGCACCCACAGCCTTATTCACTTTGGCACTTCAACAAGTTGCTGGTTTCAAGTAATCTAAAGGAAAATGGTAATTTGTCAAGCCTGGGACGCACTGTAATAGAAACACTAATGTAAACAAAACTTACTAACCAATGAAACTGCAGAGGAAGAAGAGAACAAAATATTTTCTGACAAGAGGAGTTCTAGAAATTCAATTTTGCAAGTACATATTTATATTTAAGGGAATCACACACAATTAAAAATGTAAATTTTAAAAAGATATAACAGTTGACCTCGAGGTAGGAGAATCACGTGAACCCGGGAGGTGGAGGTTGCAGTGAGCTGAGAATGCGCCACTGCACTCCAGCCTGGGTGACAGAGTGAGACCCTGTCTCAAAAAACAAAACAAAACAAAAACAGACATACACTGTTAAATCATAAAAGCTTATGACAAATAAATAAAGGCTCACAGCTCTTGGTATAAACACTGAAAACAAATGTTCAGAGGGAGATACATGATTGTGCTGTTTCATAGACACAGGACAGTAGGTCATGAAAGGGCACCCAAACCCCCAAGCATGCAGAGGTCTCTCATTCAGAAGCCTCTTTCAACTCAGCTTCTACCTTACCTGTTGTAAGACACACCAAAATGACTGTCACTTAGAAACACATGATTGGTAACCAGGGCTTTGGGTATGTCAGACCTGGGTTCAAATCCCAGCTTTGCAATTTTCTAGGGGAGTAATCTGACAAACCTCAATTCTCTTATCTGTAAAGTAAAATGGAGATCATCACCAACTAGTTAATGTTAGTAAATAAAAGCATAGCGTCCGCAAAAGTAAAATGAAGAATTGTCTAAATAAGAAAATTAAAAATCCCAAAGTCAAATACTCCAGCACAGTGAAAAGAACCCAAAGGAAATCCACTCTAACAAACACTGAGCTGGAAAGGGACCCTGAATTCCAAGTTTTGGTTCTTCTGTCACCAGCTTCAAGACCCTGGGTTTAAGATTTACAGTACCAGGCGACTGAAAATCCCTTCTGCCTGACACAACAGGACTAAATTACTAAGGATGCTATTTACTGTAACACTTCCAAAACTTTCTAAAATTTTCATTTAAACGCTTTGTTTTCATACCTTTAGGTCCTGATCAGTTTTCATTATGACTGAACTGCCAGTCAGGATATATACATAAGACTGTTTCCTTAATTAACTCGTCTAAGGTCAGATTGCTAAAAAGTAGCAAAATCAGAATTCAAAACCACATCTATCTCCAAAGACCAAACTCTATGGTATGGCATGCTTCTTCCTCAAATCTTCCTGACTCACCTCCTGTAACTAGCAGCTTGCCTTTGCAAAATAAATGTAAGTCATCAGGAGTGCAGTCAGAAGTCATGGAACAAAGTCAAGTTACCTTAGCTGAGGCTTGAACTTCTAACACAGTACTCTAACCAACTTAATTAGACATTTCAGCTACTTAAAAGGAGGCTGGGATACAAACGAAAGAAAAGAAAGAAAGAAAGACAAAAAGGAAGAAAGAAAAAGGAAAAAAAAGGGCAGGATGCAGTGGCTCACGCCTGTAATCTCAGCACTTTGGAAGGCTGAGGCAGGCGGATTACCTGAGCTCAGGAGTTCGAGACCAGCCTGGGCAACATGGTGAAACCCTATCTCTACAAAAAAAAACAAAACAAAAATTAACCAGGCGTACTGGCACACGCCTGTAGTCCCAGCTACTTGGGGGGCTGAGGCAAGAGAATTGCTTGAACCTGGGAGGTGGAAGTTGCAGTGAGCCGAGATCACACCACTGCACTGCAGCCTGGGCAAAAGGCTTTCTTTTTGCCTCAAAAAGAAAAAGAAAAAAAAAGGCAGGTAAATTCAAAAAGAAACAAAAAGAACTTATTAATTGGAAACAAAACCAAAAATAAAACACCTCTGAAACTACAATGGAGGCAGTTCATTCACGCATATTTTCAAAAGTCAAAGTTGCTCAAGATGAAATAATATTCAGTAAAATGACTGCTATGTTATCTATAATCCATACTTGCAAACAATTAACACAAATAACTCTAAGTTATCCATAGTAGTGAATGGCGTAACAGATATACATCTATCTGGCTTTAGAAATAAAGCACATGGTCTAAATAGATAATCGAAAGTAATAGATATCTGGTGCTTAAAGTATATGATCATCTATATACATTTACCCCTCAAATTATAGCTTGATTTGGGCTAATCTCAAATTAATTTCCAAGTGGTAAGAGAGATCTGGACAAATGGTCTGAGAGATCTGGACAAATGGTCTGAGAGACCAGGATTTCTAAAAAATAGAGTAATATAATAAAAACTGCAACTTCCTTGTATCAATAGAAAAGAACATTTTAACACATTCTCATCAATTCCACAAAGAATAACTAAACTAGGCACAGAAAAGTAACATTTCAATTCCTACTGCACACTAGAACCAAGTTAACACCTTGCTGTTTCTATTAAACAATCTAGGATTAAAAACTGATTTTGAATAATCCCATATATGGATAATCCAAAGCCAAACAGACACACACAAACTCACATTTACAAGCCTTCGTCACCAAGCACTTACAAAATACATTTCATAAGATAGAATAGAAAATGGAGCAAGAGGTGAGGTCACCTACCACTTTAGTTCTATTGAAAGAGAGAAGTCATTATGTGCTCTCCCCAAACAGTAGGTAGCCTCCAAAAACAACACACACCCCTACACCCCCCTAATCTGGTATTGTCATTCAGTGGGGTGACCTAGGAAGGCCTTTGACGTGTGTTGTATCAGCTCAGAGGGAATGAGACCGCATACAACGCCACAAAACATCAAATAAATGTAAAAGTATAAAGATAATACATCTAAAATTAAGAACTAGGCATAGAATCTCTCTCTGAATACAAAGTGTCTAAGAGCTGATTTCCAAGACCCTTTGCAATTAAACGTTAGTACATGATGAAAGTTCTTAAGGCTTAGCCTCACTTGCTGCTAAGCCTGCTACCTGAGTTTCTACTAGGCTGTGGCCAACTTTTGAACTTGCCACGATAGCACTAAACTACTGTTATGCATCCTACTGATAAAACTGGACATGTGGCGCTTAATACGCCAAACCAGAATCATCAATGTTTGTTAAAGAACTCTCCCATTACTATTGTGATGCCCACTCCGGAAGATTATCTGCATCTGGTTGAGGTTTAGACAGAAGAGAAGCAGTTAACAGATACCGACTGCATACACAGCGGTCTGCCGGCACACTGCAAAAAAACCGATGCGCCTTGCAGGCTCAGGAAGTTGACTAACCCAGGGAAAAGCCCCATGCCCTCCTCTATGAAAGGGAGTGTGTGGTTGGTAGAACCCAAAGTAAACACGGAAAAATTCATTCAAGAATTTCCTTAAGGCCTACCGTGCAGACGTCGGAGGCAAGTTAAGACGTTGGGGAGCAGGTAAGAAAGAGAGACCAGAGTTCAGAAACAGACCGATAATGATCTACCAGCTCCGGTGGGGGGGTCCAAGCTAGGGGAGTTGGTGCCTCCTCTGTGGAGTTGGGGAGGAAAGGTACCGGGCCGGCTCTGGTCCTCCTCCGACAGCCCTTTCCAGCAGGCCCGGGGCTGCTAAGACCCAGGCCTGGCGTTCAGCAACAGCAGCTCTCTTCCACATGGTTGCTGGAGAGCGACCCTCCGAGCTGCCCCGAGGCCATGCGGCTGCGGCCACAGGGTGCCCAAACCCGGTGCACGTTCAAGACGTGAAACCAGAGCAGAGAAGGTGCCGGAGGAAAATCCAAAGAATAGGATGTTGGGGTACAAGACTCACTTCCTTTGGGCTTTGTCCTTCTTGGCCTTGGTCCTTTTCTTTCGGGCCTGGAGCGCAAGCACTGCAGGAGAGAGGGATGGATGAAGGGCGAATGTGGAGGAAAGGAGGCGACCAAGGTGAGGGTGGAGACCCAGCAGGGGCGCCAGGCCCGGCTGCGGGGCCTGCCTCTGGGGCGGCTGAGGGACGAGCGCGGAGGCTCCGGCGAGACGGCCGGCCGTGGGGCTGGCGGCCCACGGGGCGCAGAGCAGCGCCCGGGCGGGATGCGCCGGAGGGGTCTCAGGCCGGGTCAGGGGGCGGGCGGGTGGGGGTCTGCCTCGCCCGCCAAGGGCCGGTCCCTGGAGTGGCCCCAAGGCGCGAGCCGGCCTGGCGGGGAACAAGGGGCGGCGACGGCCGGCGCCAGAGGACGCCTGGGCTGAGGGGCGCGGACCCGCAGCCCAGAGGCAGGGGGTGTGGGGCGGCGCCACCTCAGTGGAGGGGCGCCGCACGCCCGGGAACCGAACCGCGGTAGTTAAGCGAAGCTCCCGGCGCTGACCCGGGCCTCGCCCCGGCGGCCGTTGCCCCTCGTGGCGGAGGCCGCTCCACCGCTCACCTTTCCGCTCCATGGTGAGACCGGTAACCGCCAGGCGCCTGCGCACTCGAGTGGCGGCGACTCCGGCTCCCGCCGCGGCCCAAAACCGACCCCGCTCACACTCCGCCCCCCAGTCCCGCCCCACCCCCGCCCCACGGCGCCGCGCGCATGCGCGTTGGGCGCGGAGCCTACCACCTGCTCCCGAGGAGGGGGCGGCAAGGAGAGGGAGGGGGCGCAGCGGGGAGGAACGCCGGGGGGTGAACGTTGAAGGAGTGTTAGAGATCTAAGCTTGAAACCTGGCAAGGTTAGCTTTGTTCTATTTGCTTAGAAAAGGCGCATAGAGCGGCAGGGCTCCCTGCATGCTGCTGAGTCAGAGCTTCGGAGGCAACTGGGATCTGCCTCAGTTTCCTGGCCTGTAAAATGGATTAATCAGGCATGTCCCAGTTTCTCCTTCCCTGAGCTATTGTGAGCCCAGTTGAGATACTATTTAAAGAAAATGGAAAAAAATTACATGTGAGAAAGAAAAGGGAGTGGGAGCAACACAAAAAGACTGGAAGGAAAGAACCTGTGACCCTATTATCACTTGAAAAGTAAAAACTTCAAAAGTGAATTTTCTCTTGAAATTTCAAGTTTAAATGAAAGCTGTAAAGGAAAGAAGGGGAAATGAGAATAAAAACGTTTAATGTTTTCTTATTCTACCACCTTCAATACATGATAAAGTTGTCTTGTTTATAAGATTTTTTTTTATTGCTTTTCTAAGTGCATTATCTCATTTGATGTTTACGGCAACTTAAAGGCAAAATAGTTATTTCTTCCATTACACAAAGACACTAAACTTAAGAGGGCCTGCGTGTATGTTCAGAATCTTGGTGTACGACCCAGTTATTTAATCATCAAGCCCCTATTGCATAGCAGGCTCAGCAAAGTTTTTCTTTGGGTCATATAGTAAATATTTAGGCTTTGTGGACCATAAGATCTCTTTCTCAGCTACTCAACTCTGCCATTGGAGCTCAAAAGCAGTCATAGAAAATACGGGCTGTGTTCCTATAAAGATTTATGTATGGACACTGAAATTTGAATTTCATGTAATTTTCACATGTCATAAAATGTTCTTCTATTGATTTAAACATGGTCTTTGTTAGGTTTTGAAGGGAAGGTGAGGGTTAAAGAAAGACAGAGAGCAGTCTTGCTCTGCTGCTTAGGCCGGAGTACGGTGGCATGATCTCGGCTCACTGCAGCCTGGACATCCAGGGCTCAAGCAATCCTCCCACCTCAGCCTCCCAAGGTGCTGGAATTACAGGTGTGAGCCACTGAGCCAGGCCCTTTTGATCTTTTTTCAACCGTTTCAACCATTCTTATTTCAGATCTTAGTTTACCAACCCCTATTGTAAAGTACCGCAGCTGGACAGAGTGGAAGCTCTGAAGACCTTTGCTCTAAACAAGTAATTGAGAAGGGAAGATGAGAGGGCAATAGTACAGCACAAGTCAAGCATGGGGGCTTTGGCAGGACTTACTGAGCAAAGTAAGTAATTAAGCCCATCCAGAGGAGGCAGTTTTTGAGCTAGGTGTTAGGAAATATGTAAGATTTCTATAGGTGGAGAAGGAGATGTCAGACATTCCTGAATGAGAAAATACATTGAGCAAAAAGGCACAGACGTGGACACCTGTAGGTGGGGGCTAGGATTGGGGCTGGTAACAACTGAAGGGATGAAATGGAAGGTGAGGCTGGAAAGGCAGGTTAGCCAAATTTGAAATTTAGATAATTGATATATGTTGCATGGAACCTGAATGATAGCATGTCTGGGGATGTTGCAAAAGAAGACAGTACCTGTTGGTCAAGGAAGGATGCAGCCCAGTCTATTCCCTGCTGTAAAGTTGAAAACAAAAGGAAGGTTAGGACGGACAGGGAAGCCCTAGACTCTGAGGATGTGTGAGTTCAGGATAACCACATGTGGTTTAGAAAAGACAGGGAGAGAGCTGATGGCTAGGAAAAATCCCAGAATTGGGAAAGTACTGCCCACCCCAAAGTAAACTGAGTGTAGAGACCCTACTTAGGTTTTCCTTGATGTAAACTCAGTGCCTACACAGTGTTAGGCACTTAGTAGGTGCTCATATATTTGTCTAATAAAAGAATAAATGGGCGGGGCACAGTGGCTCACGCCTGTAATCCCTGCACTTTGGGAGGCCGAGGCGGGCAGATCACAAGGTCAAGAGATCAAGACCATCCTGGCCAACATGGTGAAACCTCATCTCTACTAAAAATACAAAATTAGCCAGGCGTGGTGGCATATGCCTGTAATCCCAGCTACTTGGGAGGCTGAGGCAGGAGAATCACTTGAACCCGGGAGGCAGAGGTTGCAGTGAGCGGAGATTGCACCACTGCACTCCAGCCTGGGCAACAAGAGTGAAACTCCATCTCAAAAGAAAAAAAAAAGAATACATGATCTGCAGTTTATGAGAAATGTCAGGATGAAAGAGAGCAAACACTGAGAGGGACAATATTAGAGCTGTGTTAAATCTGAATTGGTTATTGCAGACCCATCAAAAAGGAAATATGTTCAGCTTGGCATGATACAGTCATACCTATCCTGACTCTGAGTGGCTATTGCTTCTCTAAGAGCTTACTAACCATCTGTTTAACAACTCATTTTCAGAATTGTTCCAGAGTCAATGTGAAGTTCACTGGACTGAGTTCCCAGAATTGACCATTTCTCTTTTTTTTCCATCTGTTTTTCTCTATTCCTCCATCATGCTTTGGCTCTCCACTTTTTCTAAGATCTCTATAACTGTTCATGAAAGTAAGTTTGTTCATTTCCCCTATTCTACAACCATCCCCTTTTTGTGCATTTTGCTTTAAATGTAACTTTAAAAACAGTTTTTTCTCCCAAGTTTGCAGAGCTTGGCCTATTCTGGACTTTTAACCTTCCAGAATTTTTTTTTTCTTTGTCAGGATCTCACTCTGTCACCCAGGCAGGAGTGTAGTGGCGAAATCTTGCCTCACTGCAACCTGGGCTCAAGCAATTTTTTCACCTCAGCCTCCCCAGTAGCTGGAAATACTACAGGCACATGCCACCATATCCACTTGATTTTTGTGTTTTTTGTAGAGATGGGGTTTTGCCACGTTGCCCAGGCTGGTTTGGAACTCCTGGGCTCAAACAATCTGCCCCCCTTAGGCTCCCCAGAAACTATTCTTAAAAGTGGTGGCAAAAAAATTAAAAAAAAAAAAGTGTAGGCCAGGCACGGTGGCTCACGCCTGTAATCCCAACACTTAGGGAGGCAGAGGCAGGAGGATGCCTTGAGCCCAAGAGTTAGAGACTTGCCTGGGCAATACAGCAAGACCCTTTTCTGCACAAAAAGGAAAAAAAGACACACAAAAAAAGTGGTAGCTATTCATTCTTACATGCATACCCATGCTCCATCAGCTGTTTTTTTTTCCTGCAAGTCCCTTTAAAAGTAGAGGTATTCGGAAACCATAACCCATCATATTTTTGGCTGCTCATGGGTAGTCTCAGAATTTAATTTCTGAAAAGATCCTATCCCTTTTGAGCTAACTTACTTGTTAAGACTGCCCTGGAATCTTCTCTAATGCTTCTTTGACATTTTTGAAATCTGAACGTCTAACGTTGAGTTCACATGTTTCCTCATACCCAACATTGTCTGCCTTGATTATCACAAATTATTGTGCTTTGTCTAAAGTTTTGATCTGACTTAAATCCAAAGCAGCACATCCCTTTATGGCATCCCGTATGTCCTGCGAGATGAAATGGACAACAGGAGAAAGTGAAAATACATGAGATGATTTATTTTGAATGAGTTAAGATTTCCAATAGCTGTCTGCATAATTGGAAAACCCCAACAAAACTTTCTCTTACCTTTTGGATACATGGTTTTGTGAATTATATTGGGAAAATCTATATATTATAGGCCTGGGTATCAGGGAACACATGGCATAAAGGCTAATTGAAAAGAATTTAATGAAGGAATAAAGGTGTTAAGGAAAACAAACAAGGCATAGACATCCAGGGACTAGCAACAGCTGGAATTTTTACCATCTCTAGGCCTGAAGGGAGGAGAGGATGGAGGTGTTATCAGAACCCAGGGAGAGGTTTATTATTAATAGTTTGCCAGGGGCCAGACGCGGTGGCTCACGCCTGTAATCCCAGCACTTTAGGAGGCCAAGGCGGGTGGATCACCTGAGGTCAGGAGTTCAAGACCAGCCTGTCCAACATGATGAAACCCCATCTCTACTAAAAATACAAAAAAAAAATTAGCTGGGCATGGTGGTGGGCGCCTGTAATCCCAGCTACTTGGGAGGCTGAGGCAGAAGAATCGCTTGAACCTGGGAGGCAGAGCTTGCAGTGAGCCGAGATTGCACAACTGCACTCCAGCCTGGACAACAAAAGCAAAACTCCATCTCAAAAAAAAAAAAAACTTTTCCAGGGCTGCCATAACAAAGTATCACAACTGGGTAGCTTAAACAATAGAAAATTCTTGTTTCACAGGCTTAGAAGTCTGAAATCAAGGTGTTGGCAGGGTTGGTTCCTTCTGAGGGCTGTGAGGGAGAATGTGTTTCAGGCCCTTCTTGCCTTCTAGATAACCATCATCTCCCTCGCCACATGCTCTTCCCTGTGCACCTGTCTCTCATTGTGTTGGGATTTCCCCTTTTTATACGGACACCAGTCATACTGCATTGGGTCTCATCCTAAAAACCTCATTTTAACTTGATTACCTCTGGAAAGACCCTGTCTCCAAGTAAGGACACATTCTGAGGTACTGGAGATTAGGACTCCAACATATCTTTTGTCGGGTAGTGGGGCAAAATTCAACCCATAACAGAGCTGTAGTAAGAGAGGCCTGCCTGGCAGCAGCTGTGCCCTTTAATGAGCCCTGCAGGGAGAGGGCAGGGAAATAAAGACCCACATCTTCTCAAACGAGTGCCTCACCATTGACAAAACCCATCTGGAAGTTAAATGGCAAGGAAGCCTGGGTGATGCAGTCCATACAAGCCAGCCTCCCAGGGCATAAAGCAGGGTGGAGAAAGGTGGAGAGTGGATCTGGAGGGCCAGACAGAGAATATCCAGCACGGCCTGTCTGGGCAGTCAGACACCCAAAGCAGCTGGCATTTTCCAAGCAGGTAAGTCTGCCCCTCGGGCACCCTGATCCCTGGAGAACCAATGCCACCTGGAGATGACCCCATTTCTGGCTTCATTCTATAAAAGGTTAAGTTTCACAAAGAAATTGTGCTGGGGTGAAAGATCCGGGGTCGTAGGTGGAGAAGATGAAAGAATAAAGGCCTTGGCTTGGTAGGGTGGGAATAAAGGCAGTAGCTAGGAGGGGAAGGGGATTCTCTAAGAATGGTGATTCCTGAGCAGGCAGGGCCCTTGCTCTGCTCCCTGGAAGTGTTCTGGGTGGGAGCAAGGTGTTGCAAACTGACCTTAGCTGATCATGCCCAACTCTTAGCTTTTTTTTGGTTGGGAGTGATGCCTGCCAGAGAAGCTTGACATGGTGAGGGTTTGCCTCCCTGACAGGCCTACTTCCAGGACATAAAGAAAAGTTTCAGACTAAAATCTGCCACATATAGGTTTGTTGCACACTCATTAGCAGGCAGGCACAAAACAGGTCCTATAACCTGTCCTGTAAGTTCTTTGAGGTCCCAGCTCGCTGTCCTTTTAGGTGCTCTGGCCACAGCATGAATGAAAGGTTTACTCATGGTAGGGACAACAATATCCCAGAGTCAGGACTCTCACCCTCACTGCTGGGATCAGGCAACTAGAGATGGAGTCTCCCTTATGTTTGTTATGCTGTTCCAAGCTCGATTCACATCACAGGTGTTATCAGAAATGGGTTTTCACTGGTGAAAAGAGTTGCTTGTTAATTTGTGTAATGGATTTTAGAAAAGGGCTGTCATTGTCAAAATTTATGGCAATGACTCTAAATTACTTTGTTGCAGTCATTTTCTGACTAGAATATTTACTAACCACTCTTGGAATGGAAATTGCTGATTAAAACACAAGCTGCACCTAGGTATGTAAGTAACTGGTGCCTACAAATGTCATCCTGTCTTTCCCAAAAGATTTAATATGCCCAAGTATTTTTTTTAAGAAGTAGATTTATTTCTTTAAAATGCCAATTTTAAAAAAAGCAATCTGGGAGTCCAAGACGAGGGGAATGTAAGAAAGTCTTGCTGCACATCCCCTCTATGTGAGTTGCCAAAACAGAAACATGCTGGATCCTAAGGTTCTAGAAGTCCCAGAAGAGCTTTCTTAAATATCCTTATCTAGAATATGCTTTCCTTGCCTTGATTCCAAGGATGGATACCAAAGTATTTTAAGGTAAATTATAAATATAAGATTGGGGGCCCCTAGGAGGCTCCCAAGCCAGACAAAGATGCTCTGCTATACTTAGCATGTTCCAGGGGTCATGCAGACTTAGACAATACAAATAACGAACTTAAGATCAAAAGTTTGACTAGGCATGGTGGCTCAGGCCTGTAATCCCAGCACTTAGGAAGACCAAGGAGGGCAGATCACCTGAGGTCAGGAGTTTGAGACCAGCCTGGCCAACATGGCAAAACCCTCTCTCTAGTAAAAATACAAAAATTAGCTGGGCATGGTGGCTCATGTCTGTAATCCCAGCTACTTGGGAGGCTAAGGCAGGAGAACTGCTTGAACCTGGGAGGCAGAGGTTTCAGGGAGTGGATATCACGCCACTGAACTCCAGCCTGGGTGACAGAGCGAGAATCCATCAAGATCAAAAGTCTTTACTGTTTCCTGAGCAGTGTGTAAACCTCCCAGACTCTTATGTGACCCTTGAGAGACAAGCTCTATAAGGACTGTGATTTAACTTTTCCATCATGGCAGGCTCAGGGTCACACTGAAGTCAATTTAGGAAATACATAGAAATGGACAACATGGCTTATACATTTGAGATCTGATTTCTACTGGCTATGCAATGTTAAATCCATTTTTTTGTTTCCTTCTTTCAAATACTTTCCACCATACTTACCCTCATGACAGACATTTACACTTCAGTCCTTAGGCTGTGAGAAGCAAAGAAGGAAAAAAATAGGCCTTGCTCTGTAGGACTTAATAGCTAACTCTTATATAACAATTACTGGCTGGGTGCGATGGCTCATGCCTGTAATCCCAACACTTCGGGAGGCTGAGGTGAGCAGATCACGAGGTCAGGAGTTGGAGACCAGCCTGACTAACATGGTGAAACCCTGTCTCTACTAAAAAAACAAAAATTAGCTAGGCATGGTGGCGCCCACCTGTAATCCCAGCTATACAGGAGGCTGAGGCAGGAGAATCGCTAGAACCTGGGAGGCAGAGGTTGCAGTGAGCTGAGGTCGTGCCACTGCACTCGAGCCTGGGTGACAGAGTGAGACTCCGTCTCAAACAAACAACAACAAAAAAATTACTCTTTACTAGTCACTGTTGTCCCACAACCCTGAAACCCTACAAGATAGGTACTATTCTTTTTTTTTTTTTTTTTTTTTTTTTGAGACGGAGTCTCGCTCTGTTGCCCAGGCTGGAGTGCAGTGGCGCAATCTCAGCTCACTGCAAGCTCCGCCTCCCGGGTTCATGCCATTCTCCTGCCTCAGCCTCTCCGAGTAGCTGGGACTACAGGCGCCCGCCACCACGCCCGACTAATTTTTTGTATTTTTAGTACATACATACATATATGTATGTGTATATACGTATATATACGCACATATGTATACACATGTGCGTATATACGTGTGTATACACATATGTGCGTATATACGTGTGTATACACATATGTGTGCGTATATACGTGTGTATACACATGTGTGTGCGTATATACGTCTGTATACACATGTGTGTGCGTATATACGTCTGTATACACATGTGTGTGTATATATGTACATACACATATGTGTGTGTATATATGAATGTATATACATATATATACATATAATGCAAGTGGGGAGTGGTGAGAGATAGCTTGCCCACAAATATTTATGGGGCCCCTTCTTTTTTGGGCAGGCACTGTGTTTGGTGCTGGGGTAACAAATAGCAGCATAGCACATCTAAGGAACTTGAACTTTCAAGCATTATGCTCCCTTACCCACTAAAATAATCTTAAAAGCTAGCCCTAGGCAAAACACTCAACAAACTAGGAATGGAAAGGAACTTTCTCAACCTAATGAAGGTCATCTATGAAACACCCACAGCTAACATCATATTTAATGATGAACGGCTGAATGACCTCCCCCCAAGATCAGAAACCAGAGGAGGATGTCCACTCTCACCACTCCTGTTCAGTACTGTGCTGGAGGTTCTATCCAGAAACAATAGGCAAGAAAAATAAAAGGCATACAGATTGGAAAGGAATTTGAAATTTTAAAATAAAGCTGTTATATCACAGTTTTGAATGTCGTCCAATGGAATTTAAATATATATAGCAATTTGTTATGTACCATCATCCATTTATATAGAGAGATATATAAAGCAAAAGCACTCTTGGAACTATAAGAAATTCTATATTACTCCTTTTTCTCCTTGAACTTTTTTTCTGTTCCATTTTGTTCTCACAGAAGTTTATCCTCTGGTAATTTTATGCTTGAAAGTCTTTTATCGATCATCCTTTCATACTTCTCTGCCACACAAATGTGCATTTACGTAGAAATTTAATTTGTAAAAACATTTCCTCGGACCATAATCCTTTAAAAAGTTCCTTACCTATTATTACAAGTATTATTATTGCATGATTAATCAAAGTAACATATAGCATCATTTTTCAATAAATGAAATTTTATTGCAGATGCATTTCAGTGTGATGGTATGTGATTTTTCTCAATGAGTCCTGCATTGTTCTATTCCTTTTTTTTTTATTAAGAAAACTTACATAAAACAAGTAGATGGGAATGAAAATGGGTTTGCTATAGCAATAGCATTCAGTTCTTTTGGAACTGTTTCCAAATAATGTGCCAAAAATCACACAACAATCATAGTCCAAACTCATTTTAATGACCCATCAGCTGACAAGTCCAGGAGGTCCTTATTCAATTTTGTTGAAAACAAATAATTGGAAGCTACCTAACTTACAAAAAGATGTGTTACTTGGTCATTAAAGTTACTTACTTTTTTAATCCAGATACCAATATTTCAGTATATTCCTTCGGGTTGACCCTGGGAGATTTATACACCCGCTGGCAATGCACCTGAGGTTCATTGTGGGAGGGAGAGGCATTTGTTTTTGTTTGTTTGTTTGCTTGCTACTTTTGTCTGCTCCACCACTCCTTGGAATGATAGCTCCATAAAGGCTGAGGTGTTTGATTTTTGTTCACTTGTGTATCTCCAGAACATAGAAAGCTGTTGGATACCCTACCTACTTGATGCTTGGTGCTTGATGCATGTATGTGGAATGTTATGAAAGAATGTAAAAACCACCTGTTTCTTGCTGTATGCTTTGAGCAGGCAAGGAGAAGAGGCAAAGAGACAGAGGCACCCAGTGCTGCACTGATTTGAGTTTCTCCATCCAAAGGCACCAAAAGGTCACCTTTCTCCAAATCGAAGATGCAGCGTGGAGCAGAGAAAAGGCCTAATCTTTGGAATCCAACCTGTTTTGAAGTCTGGCAGTGACATTGAGTAGCTGTAATTTTGGGGCAAACACCTGGTCGTAGATTCTTCCCCTGTGTAAAAAGAATAATTGGCCCTCCTTCCAGGAGAGGCAGAGGAGGAAGTGACCGTGAAATATGATAATGCCCGTCAGGTATCTGCACCATTTCACGCACTCATTAGTGTGAGTTGTCTTTCATTCCAACTCTGCCTCTTTCCTCCTTGGTGGCACCACCCTTGCCTCTAACCAGCCCAGAAATTTATACTACTAGGTTCATCCTGAACCCTTGCTGCTGTAGATGCTAAGTAGCAGATAAAATGTTAGACTTGGGGGCTATGGTGGAATCTAGGGCAGAGGGAAAATGTACCCTCATCTCCTCATTTAGAAAATGGGGATAATAGGCTGGGTGTGGTGGCTCATGCCTGTAATCCAAGCACTTTGGGAGGTGGAGGCAGGTGGATCATCTGAGGTCAAGAGTTTGAGACCAGCCTGGCCAACATGGTGAAACCCCGTCTCTACTAAAAATACAAAAATTAGGCCCAGTGCTGTGGCTCACTCCTGTAATCCCAGAACTTTGGGAGGTTGAGGTGGGTGGATCACCTGAGGTCAGGAGTTTGAGACCAGCCTGGCCAACATAATGAAACCCCGTCTCCACTAAAAATACAAAAATTAGCTGGGCATGGTGGCGCACGCCTATAATCCCAGCTACTCGGGAGGCTGAGGCAGGAGAATCGCTTGAACCGGGAGGCAGAGCTTGCAGTGAGCTGAGATCGCACCATTGCACTCCTGCCTGGGTGACAGAGCAAGACTCCATCTCAAAAAAAAAAAAAAAAGGGGGGGGCGGGTAATAACAGTCCTACCTCAGGATTTTTGTGCAAGTTAATGTGTTGACTTTCATGAAGTGCTTTGGACAGAGCTTAACACACAGCCAAGGGTTGATAAATGGGTGTTATTATTCTATTTTGGCCTGCCTGTAGGCCGCTGATAAAAAAACACATGTGTTATCTGGAAGAGAAGGGGCAGCCCAGCCTAATTGTGGAGTGAGAAAGTAGGAATTTTCTCAGATGCTCTGTCTCCTATGCATCCTTTATAACATGCGTTGAGATCTCACAGAGTCAGATACTACAGGTGGAATGAAAACCAGTGGTCAGGTTTCAGGGGATGTAGCAGGTTAAGGGCACCTGGGTATCTGTGACCAGAAGAGCCACATGCTTCCCTCAAGCCCCCTATCCACAGGACTTCCCCAATACCCCCAGCAGAGGGTGAGGTAAAGTCCTGTCCTGCCTCCTCCACATCCTCAGAGCCCTCTTCTCTGAAACAACTTGGTCAGTGCACCCAGCATTTTAGTCCCTGAGTTACATGCACTCTCCCCCTCAGCCTATGACTTCTTCCAGAGAAGGAACTCATGCTGTAAAACCCCAGACAGGCATAAGGCTGGGTATAAAGCAAGCACTCAAATATTCCTTAAGTGAAGAAATCTGGAGGTAAACTGCTGCTGTCACAGGTTGGCCAAGGACAGCCTCCCCTGGGACTGGAGAGGCAGCTTCCTAAAACAATTGGAGAGGGTAAGGGAATGACCATGTTTCTGTCGACTCCCCTGGCAGTTTCTCAAGTTTATTAAACCTAAGGAAAGGATGCTGGAAACAAACACATAGGTCTGGAGCTGCCTAGAGGGCTGTGTCCAGGTGTGGGGAGCTGGCCCCACTTCCCAAGTTGTTTATCTTAATTTCCTTGAGAACAAGAAATGCATGTTAGGATGGGTTATTTTTCTTTTAGATTTAACCAAGGCACCTCATGATTTGCTGGATTTTTTAAAAGTTCTGTAACACTGGGAAGGGAGAAATGGGAATTCCTCCACTATTATGACAAAGTCTATGCTTTACAGTAAAGCAAAAATCCCAGAATGTTAACAGAGTTTATCTGTAGGCAGCAGAAGTACAGGAGATTCGCTTTTCCCCTATTTTTCTGTATCTCAGAATAATATTTGCTCTTCAGAGAAATCTATGAGATACAGAAAAGGAGGAGAATAATACTTGCTCTTCAAGGAAATTATAGATGAGAGCCACCATGCTTGGCCACTGTAGCTTTTCTTTCTTAATTAATTTTTGAGTTGTACATATCACATTGTATTGTAGTATATTCTGTCCATCTATCTTGTTCAGATTATGGAGATCATGAGGGCAAGGACTATCTTGAATATTTGATCCAAACATGCATGGATGAATAAGAGAATAAATGCATGGGTAGGTAAATGAATGAATGAATAAAAAGATTCAGATATGTAAAAAGCTGTTTGTTTTTTAGGCCATATTCAGATAGAGAGGAGTGAGCAGTAATTCAAAATTAATTTGTCAAGACTTTTTTTTCTTTGATGATACACACAAACCACTTTTTGAAGTTATCAGTCTGAAGCTGAGAGACCTCAGAACTCAGCAATATGCGTTTCATCCTCAAGCTCATTCATCTCTCAGCAATTTTAGGTCGCCATCTTTTCTATTTTCCTTTCTCTTTTCTTCTCTTTTCTTTTTTCTTTTCTTTTCTTTCGACCAAGTCTTGCTCTATCGCCTAGGCTGGAGTGCCGTAGTGTGAACTCAGCTCACTGCAACCTCTGCCTCTGGGGTTCAAGCGATTCTCCTACTTTAGCCTCCCGAGTAGCTGAGACTACAGGTGCGTACCACCATGCCTGAATAACTTTTAAAACTTTTTAGTAGAGATGGAGTTTTGCCATGATGGCCAGGCTGGTCTCAAACTCTTGGCTTCAAGTGATCCATCCCCTGACCTCGGCCTTCCAGAGTGCTGGGATTACAGGCATGAGCCACCACATGCAGCTCATATTTTTTTTCTTTCAGAACTTAAAAGATGTCATCCTAAAAGAGTCTTCTGGCTCTCATGGGAAAGTTTAGCAATCAGCGTTCTTGCTGTTCTCCTGTAAGTACGGGTCTTCTTTCTCTGGCTTTGTGTAAGATTTACTGTTTATCTTTGGTTTTCAGCAACTTGGCTATTATATGCCTACACTTGGTTTCTAATTTATCATGCTTGTCAGCCTTCTTGAATCTTTGAATGATCCTTCCTGTTTTGGCAAATTGCCAGTCACTATAGTTTCAGATATTGCTTTCCCTATTCTCTTCTCTGTTTCTGGAACTCCTATAAGATATATATTAGGGGGCCAGGCGCGATGGCTCACACCTGTAATCCCAGCATTTTCGGAGGCTGAGGTGGGCGGATCACAAGGTCAGGAGTTTGAGACCAGCCTGGCCAACATGGTGAAACCCTGTCTCTACTAACAATACAAAAATTAGCCGGGCGTGATGGTGCACGTCTGTAGTCCCAGCTGCTCCGGAGGCTGAGGCAGGAGAATTGCTTGAACCCAGGAGGCGGAGGTTGCAGTGAGCTGAGATCGTGCCACTGCACTCCAGCCTGGGTGACTGAGAGTTTGTCTCAAAAAAAAAGATATATATTAGGTCATTTGACTTTGTCCTACATGTCTTGCATGCTCTCTTCTGTTTTTTTTTTTTTTTTCATTTTTTTCTCTATGTGCTTCATTTAGAATATTTTCTTTTACTGTCTGAGTTATCTAATCCTATGTTTTGCTGTGTCCAGTCTATTAAATTCATCTGATAAGTTTTTATTTTCTAATACTTCATATTTCAGTTCTAGAATGCCCATTTGATTCTTTTTCTATAGGTTACAATTCTCTTTTGAAATTATCTATCTTTTCATTTTGCCCATCTTTTACTCTACTTTAACATCCTTATAATCATTATTTTGAAGTCCTTGACTGCTAATTCTAACACCTGGATCATCTATGGGACTGCTTCTATTATATGATTTTTTTCTTAATTATCAGATACTTTTCCTGCCTCTTCATGTGCCTCGTGATTGTTTCTAACTATATGCTGGTTGTTGTTTAAAAACGTAAACTGAAGTCAATGTTACTGCCCCCAAGATAAGATATACACTTTTTTTCTATTTGCCTAGTAAGGCAAATAAGGTGAGGCAGTTATCATCTCAATTCAATCAGGAATTGAGCTATGCCCTGGCATTGGTTAGACTCAGCCCACCTCTGATTTTAAATGTATCAAGGGGAAGACTCTTTGTGTGCTTATGGCCTCTTTCCATAGTGGTACTTTGTCTCCTAAGCATTTTCAGACTGTAGGAAACTTCATTTTGCCTTTGCAGGCCAATCTGTAGTCTCCTGAGTGGCCCTGGCACTCAGCAGATGTCTTGAGTAGAACAGCAGTCAGTTGGTTGTGACAGCCCATGTGCTATCAGAAGCTTCACTGTGCCTAAGGAAAGCCTGATCTTTAGCACTTACCCAAACTCAGCAAATAACCCTGATATGGTTTGGCTCTGTGTCCCCACCCAAATCTTATCTTGTAGCTCCCATAATTCCCATGTGTTGTGGGAGGGACCTGGTGGAAGATGATTGAATTAAGGGGGGTGGGTCTTTCCTGTACTATTCTTGTGATAGTGAATGGGTCTCATGAGATCTGATGGTTTTAGAAAACGGGAGTTGCCCTGCACAAACTCTCTCTTTACCTGCTGCCATCCATGTAAGATGTGGTTTGCTCCTCCTTGCCCTCTATCATAATCTTGAGGCTTCTCTAGCCATGTGGAACTGTGAGTTCTCCATTAAACCTCTTTCCTTTGTAAATGGTCCAGTCTCAGGTATGTTTTTTGCAGTGTAAAGACAGACTAATACAAACCCCTAAGAAAGAAAATGGCCAATAATCTCAACTTCCCTGGGAAGGAATCTTTTCTCTCTTAACTTTTAGTTCTTTTAATCTTCTTTGCTTCTACAGCTCTCCAATATCTTTCAAAATACGATTTTTATAATTTATTGATTTTTTTCACTTTTTTTTTTTTTTTTAAGAGACAGGGTCTCACCATGTTGCCCAGGCTGGTCTCGAGTTCCTGAGCTCAAGTGATCCTCCTGCCTAAACCTACCAAAATGTTGGGATTACATACATGAGCCATGATGCCCAGCCCATGTTTTTCCTCTTGATATAAAGTGATAAACTGTCACTTCTTACTACATTTTACTCAAAAGTAGAAGTTTTCTTATGTTCTTTTCCAGTTAATTAGTTCACATAGGATTCAAACAAGCTCCATGCATTGCACGTAGTTGATATAACTCTGAAGTCTCCTGGTTTATAGGTTCCTCCTCCCTCTTTGTTTTTGTTGTTGTTATGTTTGTTTTTCATCCTTTTTTTTTTTTTTTCTCAATATGTGGTCTTTCTATGTTGCCCAGGCTGGTCTCTAATTCCTGGGCTCAAGCGATCCTTCTGTGTCAGCCTCCCAAGTTGCTGGGACTATAGGCACATACCACCATGCCCAGCTGTTTTTCATCTTAGTTGTTAAAGAAACTGGTTCATTTGTTCTGTTGAATTTTCTGGATTCTACTAATTAGATTCTCCTAGTGTTATTTAACATGTTCCTCTGCTCCTTGTATTTACTACAATCTACCAGATCTAGAGGATTGATAATATTCAGGTTAAATTTTTTGGCATAATTACTTTATAGGTGGTACTATGTAGAGTCGGCCCTCCATATTCATGAGTTCCACGTCTGCAGATTCAACCAAGCAGGTATAAAAAATATTTGGGGGTGGGGTGTGGTGGCTCATGCTTGTAATCCCAACACTTTGGGAGGCTGACGTGGGAAGATCACTTGAGGCCAGGAGTTCAAGACTGGCCTGGGCAACATAGCAATACCCTGTCTTTACGAAAATAAAAGAACAGGCCCAGCTGCAAAACTAAAAAATTATTTTAAAAATAGGCCCAGCTAAACCCAACCTAAATTGCAGAATTATTAGCAAATGCATGATTATTGTTTTAAGCTACTAAATTTTGGGGTGGTTTGTTATGCAGCAATAGATTACTAAAACACATAGTATCTAGGATATGGTGAGCATTCCAATAAATGTTTAATTAAATTGTAAGAGATTAGATAGGTAATTTGACTAGTCAGCCCTCGTGGTCCTTCCAACCACTGAGATTCTATGGCCCTGATAATACCTTGGATTATGCCATTACTTTCTCTACCTCTGCTAATGAGTCACATCTGGATGTGATATAGTTGAGTCCTTGGACTTTGTGACACTTAACACATATAGAGACAGCGACCTGGGGCCACTTTATTTTTTGATAGTCTCTTTCAAACCTACTTTTTTGCAGTACTGTGGAATCCACTTAGATATTCACATATGAAAATCATACCTCAACCGCCATTTACTGTAGAACACAAGCTGTTTTGAGGGAAAGTAATGGAAGTATTTGTGCTTCCAAGACATTTATACTTTCCAACTTATTCTTTACCCATTTTGCAGCCTTCAGAATTTTTCTCCAGTTTCTTATTAGAGAGAAAACCATGATGACCATGCTACGAGAAGTGAGCTACCTAATCCAAACTATACCATTTGGTAAAGTTTGAAATGGCTTAGAATTTCGGGTGATCTGCATGTTGGAAGACTTAGCCTTTGAATTGTTAATCACTTTACCCTTTCTTTAGTGCTGTACTATTTATAATGAGTTAATCAGTTTTCCTTATTTGATTACTTTGGGAGGGGCTCAATGCTATAGGTTTATACCAGAGTATTTTTAAAAGACAGAGTATAGTCCAAGCATCTGGTTGGTCTTTCTGAGGTCATGCATCAAAGCCAATATTTTACCAATAATATGGTTTGGCTCTGTGTCTCCATCCAAATCCCATCTTGAATTGTAATCCAAATTGCAATCGCCACATGGGAGGGACCTGGTGGGAGGTGATTGGATCATGGGGGCAGTTTCCCCCATGCTGTTCTCGTGATAGTGAGTTCTCACGAGAGCCGGTGGTTTTAAAAGTGTTTGGTAGCTCCCCTTTTGCTCTCTCCTGCTACCTTGTGAAGAAGGTGCCTGCTTCCCCTTTGCTTTCCACCATGATTGTAAGTTTCCTGAGGCCTCCCCAGCCATGTGGAACTGTGAGTCAATTAAACCTCCTGATATGGTTTAGCTGTGTCCCCACCAAATCTCAACTTTAATTGTATCTCCCAGAATTCCCACGTGTTGTGGGAGGGACCCAGGGGGAAGTAACTGAATCATGGGGGCCAGTCTTTCCCATGCTATTCTCATGATAGTGAATAAGTCTCACAGGATCTGATGGTTTTATCAGGGATTTCTGCTTTTGCATCCTCTTCATTTTCTCTTGCCACCACCATGTAAGAAGTGCCTTTTGCCTCCTCCCATGATTCTGAAGCCTCCCAAGCCATGTGGAACTGTAAATTCAGTTAAACCTCTTTTTCTTCTCAGTCTCAGATATGTCTTTACCAGCAGCATGAAAACGGACTAATACAGTAAATTGGAACCAGTAGAGTGGGTTGCTGCTGAAAAGATACCTGAAAACATGGAAGTGACTTTGGAACTGGGTAACAGGCAGAGGTTAGAACAGTTTGGAGGGCTCAGAAGAAGACAAGAAAATGTGGGAAAATTTGGAACTCCCTAGAGACTTGTTGAATGGCTTTGCCCAAAATGCTGATAGTGATATGAACAATAAGGTCCAGGCTGAGGTGGTCTCAGATAGAGATGAGGAAGTTGTTGGGAACTGGAACAAAGGTGACTCTTGTTATGTTTTAACAAAGAGACTGGTGGCATTTTGCCCCTGCCCTGGAGATTTGTGGAACTTTGAACTTGACAGAGATGATTTAGGATATCCGGCAGAAGAAATTTCTAAACAGCAAAGCATTCCAGAGGTGACTTGAATACTGTTAAAGGCATTCAGTTTTATAAAAGAAGCCGAGCATAAAAGTTCAGAAAATTTGCAGCCTGACAATGTGATAGAAAAGAAAAACTAATTCTCTGGAGAGAAATTCAAGCTGGCAGCAGAAATTTGCATAAGTAGCAAGGAGCCTAATGTTAATCCCCAAGACCATGGGGAAAATATCTCCAGGCCATGCCAGAGACCTTCACAGCAGCCCCTCCCATCACAGGCCTAGAGGCCCAGGAAGAAAATGTGGTTTCATGGGTCGGGCCCAGGTCCCTGTGCTGTGCGCAGTCTAGGGACTTGGTGCCCTGTGTCCCAGCTGCCCTAGTCATGGCTGAAAGGGGCCAACATAGAGCTCGGGCTGTGGCTTCAGAGGGTGGAAGCCCCAAACCTTGGCAGCTTCCACATGGTGTTGAGCCTGTGGGTGCACAGAAGTCAAGAATTGAGGTTTGGGGACCTCTGCCTAGGTTTCAGAAGTTGTGTGGAAATGCCTGGATGCCCAGGCAAAAGATTGCTGTAGAGGCGGGGCCCTCATGGAAAATCTCTGCAGGGCAGTGCAGAAGGGAAATGTGGGGTTGGAGCCCCCACACAGAGTCCCTACTGGGGCACTGTCTAGTGGAGCTGTGAGAAGAGGGCCACCATCCCCCAGACCCTGGAATGGCAGATCCACTGACAGCTCGCACCGTGCACCTGGAAAAGCTACAGACACTCAACACTAGCCCGTGAATGCAGCCAGGAGGGAGGCTGTACGCTGCAAAGCCACAGGGTGGGGCTGCCCAAGGCCATAGGAACCCACCTCTTACATAACCTGGATGTGAGACCTGGAGTCAAAGGAGATCATTTTGGAGCTTTGAAATTTGACTGCCCCGCTGGATTTTGGGTTTGCATGGGCCCTATACACCCTTTGTTTTGGCCAATTTCTCCCATTTGGAATGGCTGTATTTACCTAATACCTGTACTCCCATTATATCTAGGAAGTAACTAGCTTGCTTTCGATTTTACAGGCTCATAGGCAGAAGGGACTTGCCTTGTCTCAGATGAGACTTTGGACTGTGGACTTTTGTGTTAATGCCGAAATGAGTTAAGACTTCGGGGGATGTCTTAACTGTTGGTAAGCCATGATTTGTTTTGAAACTTGAGGACATGAGATTTAGAGGGGTCAGGGGTGGAATGATTTGTTTGGGGGCTGTGTCCCGACCAAATCTCAACTTTAATTATATCCCCCAGAATTCCCATGTGTTGTGGGAGGGACCCAGGAGGAGGTAATTGAATCATGGGGGCTGATATTTCCCATGCTATTCTCATGACAGTGAATAGTCTCACGAGATCTGATGGTTTTATCAGGGGCTGCTTTTGCTTCTTCCTCATTTTCTCTTGCTGCCACCATGTAAGAAGTGCCTTTCACCTCCCGCCATGATTCTGAGGCCTCCCAAGCCACATGGAACTGTAAGTTCAATTAAACTTCTTTTTCTTCCCAGTCTCAGATATGTCTTTATCAGCAGCATGAAAATGATCTAATACACCTTGTTTCTTTATAAATTACCTGGTTTCAGGTAGTATCTTTATAGCAGTGTGAAAACAGACTAATACAGCCTTGTTGCAGTTGTAGCAGAAAGGACCCAAGTCTAGACTCTACGACTTAATGGCGCAAGTGTCAGAAGCCATTGATTCTGCGTTTACAGACTTTACTCTAATGGATACATGGGACTAGAAGGGAATTGGAGTAAGAAAGGCAGCAGCCCACAGAAACTGGGCTCTCTGTGCACTTCTTAGTCTCCTGTTATAAATATGAAATATTTCCTTGGCTTTGGCAGATTTCTGGGCCTGTCCCTGCCATCCTGACAACTTATTCCTGGTTTGAAATTTCTAGTTGAGCCCTTGGTATCTAGGCTCCATCTAGTTGTGCCCCAGGATATTCAGCTTCTGTTCTCATCCATGGCCACCACTCTTGGCTTCCCATTTGGTCCTGCCCTTCTAGCAGTCATTGGAACTTGCTTTAAGCCTAACTCCTACTCATCCTTCAGATCTCAAGTCATATGTCATTGCCTTAGGAAGAACTTCCTTGAGACTCAAGACTAGGTCAGGTCCTCTTGATACATGCCCCAAGAGTTTCTTGTGTTTCACCTTCACAATTTGTAATTTATTACTTCTCACAATTTGTAATTATTTTTGTCATCTGTTCTATACCCATCCTATATCTTCAGCACCTGGGACAGTGCTTAGCACAGAGTAGGTGTTCAATAAATGTGTTCAGTAAACATGAAACAATGAAGCTTGTGACTTTGGCCCCTACCTCGTTTTGTATTTACAAGGTCATATTGCACATTATATCTCAGTTTATGCATGTATAAATTAGGATAATATTATTTTACCTACCTCACAGTTCAAGGTGCTATGCATGTAGCAGATGCTTAACAAAATGCTTGTAGAATGAGTGAATGCATATGCTATCTCTATGATAAAAGAAATCTATATTTTAACTAAGATTTATTTCACTTAACAAGAGGAATGGAGTACCCAAACAGGAGGAGTCATGTTTTTTGAGCTGGAAATAAAATTCAGGATTTCATATACCTTTGCTCAGGGGTCTATATTTTTCTTCTGGTCATACTTTAGTATTAGACATATTTTAAATGGGGAAGGGGGAAATTTTTTGAATGGATTTGGACAAAACTAGTAATGATTGACTTTTCCAATTTCTAGGCTGGTTGTGGCTGTCACAGATTTTAACTCCTCGGTGCACCAAGAGTACAGATTCCAAATTGCCTATATCTTAAAAACTTGTAAGAAAGAAGCAATGGTGAATGTGAATCTGAACACCAGGGAGAGTTCCAGAAAGGGAACTCCCATCAGTTGGTACAGCTAATTGGCCTTATGAAACCAGTGGCAGGATAAGATCTTGACCTCTGAGAATGACAGCAAAAGTGCTCTCAGCTTAGTAGGACCTGGTACTACAAGTCTCACAGGCTGGCTTACCTTTGGACTGGATTAACCTGCCTGTTCTCCCCATTCCCCCATCAGTACAGGGAAGATACCTTGCATATAAAATACAAATGCTACTTAGTTTTTCTTTTTCTTGTTCATCTCTTCTCCACCATGTCCATCCACTCCCTTCTGGGATCCCTCCCATTTGACATTTCCTTCGGGATACAGAATACAGAGAAGGGAGAAGGTGCAGGAAGGATCCAAATGTTACTAGAGTTATACATTTTATTTGAGCTTCATCTCTTTGGAGAAAGGGGAACAGGGATGAGAGGATTAAGTTAGAGATGGTCCTGGCACAAGGCCCGGAGATGTGGGGTGTGTGAAGAAGGAAATTCATGACTAGAATATATGCTGAAGGTGAAATGAGGGGAGCCTGGATAGGGAATTCAGAGATAATTGTTGGCATTTAGTAATGTCGTCTGGGAATGTGATCCCAGTGCAGAGCAAGGAAGAAGGCTGGCAGGTAGTAGGAGTCACAGTCAGGAAGGAAGTACTGTAGTTCGTATCCAGTCTAGGTCTCTGGACAATTGACCCCTTTTGGGTAGGAGGATTTGCCAGGATTATCTAACGCCTTATTTCTAGTTCATCTCCTAGACATCTTCATTGCTGTTGCCCTCTGGTGAGTATGAATCCATAGGATGGCGTCTCCTCTCCACTGACCATGTCCGAGGCTGAGTCTGAGACTGGGTGGAAGCCATAGACGGATGACACATAGGCCAGTAATGCTGCTGAGGAAAAGTGTGAGCTCTTGGCCTAGATTTGGGGTCGGGCTCCATCTCAGGCTCAGTCTCAGGCTGGGGCTCCATCTCGGTCTCAGTCTCGGTCTCAGCCTTGGGCTCTATTTCAGGCTCCAGCTCTGACTCAGGCTCCAGCTCCCGATCCAGGTCTAGGTCCAGACCCAGCCCAGCCTCTTGTTCTGATTCCAGCTCCAAATCCAACTCGGACTCCTCTTCTACAGGCTGTTGGATCTTGGTGAAGCCTGGACTTACATTTTTTTGGCTTCCTAGAAAACTGCTGCTCATTTTATGTGTTGAGTTGTCATTCTGAAATACAATTAGGTGGGTTAAAATTTCTAATTAAATTTAACTTTCTGCTGAACGCAGTGGCTCATACCTGTTAATCCCAGCACTTTGAGAGGCTGGGGCAGGAGAATCACTTTAGCCCAGGAGTTGAAGGCCAGCCTGGGCAACATAGTGAAACTTCTATCTCTACAAATAATAATAATAATAATAATAATAATAATTTTAAAAACTAGCTGGGCATGATGGCACATACCTGTAGTCCTAGCTACTCAGGAGGCTGAGGCAGGAGGATTGCTTAAGGCTGAGACTGCAGTGAGCTGTGTTTGCACCGCTGCACTCCAGCCTGAGCAAAAGAGTGAGACTTTGTCTCAAAAAACAAACAATAAAAACCAGAATTTTAATTTTTGAGCAGTCAAGGAATTTCAGAATACAATAGGACTTAAGGTACCAGAACCATGGGTTCCTTGCAGAGTAGAAAATATTTCTTGCCTAATTCTACTTTTCTTTTTATTATTATTATTAATTTTGACACAGAGTCTTGATCTGTTGCCCAGGCTGTAGTGCAGTGGCATGATCTAGGCTCACTACAACCTCTACTTCCCGAATTCAAGTGATTCTCTTGCCTCAGCCTCCCAAGTAGTTGGGACTACAGATGTGCACCACCACAACTGGCTAATTTTTGTATTTTTAGTAGAGACAGGGTTTCACCATGTTGGCCAGGCTGGTCTCAAACTCCTGAGCTCAAGTGATCCACCTGCCTCAGCCTCCCAAAGTGCTGGGATTACAGGCATGAGCCACTGCACCCAGCCTTTATTTATTTTTTATTAAAATTTTTTTAAAATTTTCTTTAAAATGCCAATGACATCATCCATAAATCTGCTTTTCATCTTCTTTCTACCCTCTGGTTTCTCAGTTACTCACTATTCTTCAGATTCAATCAATTTCCATCTTAGAATTTCTCTGGCTTTTCTAGCTAGACCAGATTTCATGACCAACCATTTAAAACAGCAATGGACTTAACATTCTGAAACATCTTGTCTTCTTGATCTTGTCTTGCCAACCCCCAGTGCAATCCTTGACAGGGCATATAAGGCTGTGTGTGACCTGGCCTCTTGCCATTCTTCTTTAGCTTTATTCCAGCTGTGGTCCCCGCCCTTTGCTCTCACCATAAAGTTATCCAGAGTTGCCTGACTACTGCTCAGCTTTGTGCATGCCGCTCCCTTTTCCTGCCTTGTCCTCCTCCATCTTGTCCACATCCACTTAGTCATCACCCCAGATTCGGAGCCAAGATGACCAGGCAGGACCTCAGCTTCTTTTGTGTTCCAACTACACCTCATTCACACTTCCATCATAGTACCGGTAACATATTGTTTTATTTATTTACAAACTGACTCCTTACTAGAATCTAAGCTCCTTGTGGTACATGACAGGGCCTGGTTCTTGATATCCCCAGTACCAGACACTGAGCTTGTCATATAGCAGGTGCCCACAGGCCTTGCATCAGCCTTGAATCAGCCTGTAATAGCATTCCTCAAAATTAATCACTTCACCTTTCCTGAAACATTTTCTTCTCAACCACCATATGACACTCTTCTGCTTTTCCTCCTTCCTTCCTGGTTACTGCTTCTTGGTCTCTTTGCTGTCTCCTCTCCTTCTACGGGACTTCTAGATGTTGGTATGCCCCAAGGCTTGATCTTGGGACCTTTCTCTTCTCTATCTATGCTCTCTCCATAGGGACTTTTATTTTGGGCCCGTAATTTTCATTACCATCTATATGCTGATGCTGATGATTCTTTGGTTATAACCCTTCCCCTGATCTGCAGGTTTATAAATTCACTTCCATTCTTGACATCTCCATTTGAATGTTTAATAGGCAACTTGAATTTTGTTTTGTTTTAGACAGAGTATCGCTCTGTTGCCCAGGCTGGAGTACAGTGGCATGATCTTGGCTCACTGCAACCTCCACCTCCCAGGTTCAAGTGATTCTCCTGCCTCAGGCTCCCAAGTAGCTGGAATGACAGGCATGCGCCACTATACCCGACTAATTTTTGTATTTTTAGTCGAGAAGAGGATTCACCATGTTGGCCAGGCTAGTCTCGAACTCCTGGCCTCAAGTGATCCACCTGCCTCACCTCCCAAAGTGCTAGGATTACAGGTGTGAGGCCACACCTGGCCCAGGCATTTTGAATTCAATACACATCAAATAGAACTTGCTCCTCTCCTAGCCTTCCCTGTCTTAAATAGCAGAAAACAATTGACATAGTCAATACCAAATCTTAATATAAGAATGTTAGTACATTAGGAAACTATTTTTTAAAAACATAGTAGATAATGGCCATCTTTATTTATTTATTTTTTTGACTGGGTCTTACTCTGTCATCCAGGCTGGAGTCCAGTGGCACAATCAAAGCTCACTGTGAACTCAAACTACTGGGCTCAAGCAATCCTCCAGCCTCAAGCTCCCGAGTAGCTAGGATTACAGGTATGCACCATCATACCTGGCTGATTTTTAATTTTTTTTTCAAGATAGAGTCTCACTATGTTGTCCAGGTTGCTCTGAAATTCCTGGCCTCAAATGATTCTTCTGCCTCAGTCTCCCAAAGTGCTGGCATTACAGGCATGAGTCACTACAGCTGGCTGATATGTCCATCTCAAACCAGCTGTCACCACTAGTCTTTTATTTTTTTATTTTTCTTGAGACAGGGTCTCACTCTGTTGCCCAGGCTGCAGTGCAGTGGCACGATCTTAGCCCACTGCAACCTCTGTTTCCTGGGTTAAGGTGATTCTCATGCCTTGGCCTCCTGAGTAGCTGGGGTTATAGGCACGCACCACCATGCCCAGCAATTTTTTTGTATTTTTAGTAGAGCTGGGGTTTCGCCATGTTGGCCAGGCTGGTCTCAAACTCCTGGCCTCAAGTGATTCGCCTTCCTCGGCCTCCTGAAGTGCTAGGATTGCAGGCATGAGCCACCACAGTTGGCCACCACTAGTCTTAATAGAGACACACAAGGATCCTTCTCATTAAATTCAGGAGTAAGGCAAGATTCATCATTATTTCTTGTTCTGAGAGGTTTAGTTAATGCAATAATACATGATATTGAAATAAGAATTCTAACAATTGGAACATAAGAGATTAGTGTTATTTTTAGAAAATATTTTCCTATTTGGAAAACCCAAAGGAATTAACAGTGAAACCTCTTAGGAATAGTAAGGTGATTCACAAAGGTAGCCAAATAATTTAATAAAAACCAATGGGTTTCCTATATGTTAGCAATTGCCAGTTAGAAAAGATAATGGAAATGGCCAGGTGTGGTGGCTCATGCCTATAATCCCAGCACTTTGGGAGGTGGAGGTGGGTGGATTGCTTGAGCCCAGGAGTTCAAGACCAGCCTGGGCAACATAGCAAAACCCCGTCTCTGTGAAAGATACAAATATTAGCTGGGCATAGTGGTGTGCGTCTGTACTCCCAAATACTCGGGAGGCTGAGGTTGGAGGACTGTTTGAGCCTGAGAGGCTGAGGCTGTGGTGCACCGTGATCATACCACTGCACTTCAGCCTGGGTGACAGAGCGAGACCCTGTCTCAAAAAAACAGAAAAGTAAAACATATAAAGTATCTAAGATTTTCCCACGTGAAGAAAGTCACAAAACCTTACTACGAATGAAACATTTAAGAAGACAATAAATGTAGAGACAGTTCATGTTTCTGGATAAGAAGAATGAATACTATAAAGATATAAATTCTCAAGTGATTTTATATTTTTAATACAACTCTAATGATTATTTCAATAAGATTTGTTTTTGTGGGGTGGGGACCTGACAAAAGATTCAAAAGTTGGTTTGGAAGAATAAATTGGTGAGAATGAGTTAGCAAATTTTGAAATAGAACACTGATGACATAGGACGTCTTAACCAAATGTTACAATGTATTATACAGCAATAATAATAAAAACAGTGTGATGGCTAGGCGTGGTGGCTCACATCTGTAATCCCAGCATTTTGGGAGGCTAAGGTGGGCAGATCACCTAAGGTCAGGAGTTCGAGACCAGCCTAGGCAACATGGTGAAACCTCGTCTCTACTAAAAATACAAAAATAAGCCAGGTGTGGTGGCGCACACCTGTAAGCCCAGCTACTCAGGAGGCTGAGGCAGGACAATCACTTGAACCTGGGAGGCGGAGGTTGCAGTGAGCCAAGATCGTGCCACTGCACTCCAGACTGGGCGACAAAGTGAGACTCTGTCTCAAAAATCAAAAACAAAAACAAAAAACACTGTGATACTGAAGCGATACAGAAAAATGAAATCCACAACTAAGCTAGAAATACACTTTAGTTTTCATAAGAAAATAATATTTTATGAGAATAACATATCAGTAGGGGAAAGAAGGCTTATTCAATAGATGGTTGGATGGTGCTATGATTTGCATGTGTGGCTTCCAAAATCCATGTTGAAACTTAATCCACATTGTGGTGGTATTAAGGGGTGAGGCCTTTGGGGAGTGATTAAGTCATAAGGGCTCTGCCTTTGTGAATGGATTAGTGCCTTATAAAAGGGCTGGAGGGCTAGCATAAGCCCTTTTGTCCTTCCACCTTCTGCCATGTGGGGATGCTGCTGAGAGAAGATGGAAGAAGCCCTCAGCAGACACTGAAACTGCCAGGACCTTGATCTTGGACTTCTCGCATTCAGAACTGTGAGAAATAAATATCTATTATTTACAAATTACTCAGTCTCAGATATTTTGTTATAGTAGCACTAATGAACTAAGATAGATGGCATATGGCCCAAAATAGTTAGCTATATAGATAAAAAATAAAGATTAAGGCTGAGTGCAGTGGCTCATGCCTGTAATCCCAGCACTTTGGGAGGCTGGGGCGGGTAGATCACGAGGTCAGGAGTTCGAGACCAGCCTGGCCAACATAGTAAAACCCTGTCTCTACTAAAAATACAAAAATTAGCCAGGAGTGGTGGCGGGTGCCTGTAGTCCCAGCTATCTGGGAGGCTGAGGCAGGAGAATCGCTTGAACCCACGAGGCAGAGGTTGCAGCAAGCCGAGACCATGCCATTGCACTCCAGCCTGGGTGACAGAATGAGACTGTCTCAAAAATAAAAAAAAAATAAAGATTACCCTTCAATACCTGTACACTGAAAAACATTCTATTTATATTAAAGTGTATAACATATAAAAAATAAAAACATAAAAATCTAGAAAATGTGTCTTATTTACCTTCTAAGAGGGAATGACTTTCTAAATAAAAAGTAAATATAAATAATAAGAAAAGGAAATATTAATAGATATGACTAAGTATGTAAAAACAAGTATGTCGAGTATCATAATTATAAATTAAAAAATAGAGAAACTTCCATTTATCGTAAAAGCAGACTGCATAATTCAAACCAATTAGTTAATTAGTCATTACTAATTATTAACTACTAGTTAACTAGTTGTTTTTTATTAACTACCAGTTAACTAGTTGTGTGTGTGTTGTTCTTTTTTTTTTTTTTTTTTTTAGAGTCTTGCTCTGTCCCTCTGTCGCCCTGTCGCCCAGGCTGGAGTGCAATGGCGCGATCTCGGCTCACTGCAACCTCTGCCTCCTGGGTTCAAGCGATTCTCCTGCCTCAGCCTCCCAAGTAGCTGGGACTACAGGCACGTGCCACCACATCCGGCTAATTTTTTTGTATTTTTAGTAGAAATAGGGTTTCACCAGGATGGTCTCGATCTCCTGACCTTGTGATTTGCGTGCCTTGGCCTCCCAAAGTGCTGGGATTACAGGCAAGAGCCATCGTGCCCGGCCGTTGTACGGTCTTAACTGTTTCAGATGTGGTGTCTCATTTCATCAACTAGGCTTTGTTTAATAATGATTTCTAGTCATTAGCTAATATTAGATAATATTTTAGTGCCCATCTGTTTTAATTTCCTTTTTTTTTTTTTGGAAACCTTTAACCTACACAGGTACTGATTTGAAAATGCTGAAGTGGGCCCGGGTCTCAGTATTTTTTTTTTTTAGACAGAGTCTCACTCTGTCACCCAGGCTGGAGTGCAGTGGTGCCATCTCAGCTCACTGCAACCTCTGCCTCCCGGGTTCAAGCAACTCTGCCTCAGCCTCCCAAGCAGCTGAGACTACAGGTGCCCGCCACCATGCCTGGCTAATTTTTGTAGTTCTAGTAGAGATGGGGTTTCACCATGTTGGCTAGGATGGTCTTGAACTCCTGACCTCATGATCTACCTGCCTTGGCCTCCCAAAGTGCTAGGATTACAGGTGTGAACCACCACACTCAGCCAGGTCTCAGTATTAATAAAAGGCTGAAAATTCAGACTTACATATTATTCTCCTTTGCATTTGGTCAGGTCGAGTAAATCTCATACTACAATGTAAAGGTAATAAAGCTGAGGTATTAGACAAGATTATAGATCTGAATCTCTGCTAGTTCATTAGTTTTATTATTCATCTCAAGAGTGGGTGGGGTGGGGAGGAATTCTAAAGGTATAGCTGGGGGAGACATTTAGAATATTTAGCAACTGGTAATAGACACTAACCAAGAATGCTGTATAAGGATCCTTGAGGTCTGTGCTGGGTTGGGCAAACCCTCTCTTCAGTTTGGGAAATTTCTTGAATGGAACCCTGATGCCATGACAGTGAGGGCACTTGGCTGCTCAGATCCACTGCTATTTACCAAGTGGTAAGGGTGCATTTCAACATCTCAGATTCTGGTACAGCCATACTAAATACCTTTCTTGGACATTATTCATCTATCTGATCAGGTATCCTGACTCCCAGCCCCCAGCCACCCGTCACCCATCCCCCCACTGCCCTCAATCCCTTCCCCCAACCTCATGCTTTGTCTGTTTGTCCGACCTTGTCTGTTTCTGAGTAGGTTTCCCGTATCACTGTCTCAGATTCATCGATGCTTAACTTGGAGGAGCCTATGACCTTTCTTGACAAGGCAAACAGCACGGCGTCGTGAACGCTGAGGAACAGCTGGGTCTTGGTGATGCCAGCATCAAAGAAATCATTCCTCTCAAATGCCCTGACTATGGAAGCTACAAACCAAACCCAGAACACACACAATGTCAGATACTTGGGGAGCAGAGGACCCAGGGTGCAAAACAGCCCTCTCATAGGGTGAAGGATACTCACAGTGACACCCTGCAATGAGTATCAAAATGTTGGCATTTTGAAAGGCATTGCATATCTGCGGGGGGAGAGAAAATCAGTATCAGAAGGCTTTATACTTGCTAGGAAAGGCCTTCTATTAGCTAAGTTTTTGTTTTGTTTTGTGACAGGGTCTCACTCTGTCACCCAGATGGGGTGCAGTGGCGTGATCTCGGCTCACTGCAACCTCCACCTCCCAGGTTCAAGTGATTTGTCCACCTCAGCCTCCCAAGTAGCTGAGACTACAGGCGCACACCACCGTGCCCGGCTAATTTTTGTATTTTTAGTAGAGACAGGATTTCACCATATTGGCCAGGCTGGTCTCGAACTCCTGACTTCGTGATCTGCCTGCCTCGACCTCCCAAAATGCTGGGATTACAGGTGTGAGCCACCGCACCCAGCCAATTAGCTGAGTTTTAAAACCCCTTTGGCCCTTCACTTGTCTGGGGGTATATGTACCTTGCATCCCAATTCAGCTCTACAAACATTTGATGAGTGGAGTTCTCTATGCCAGAAAACATCTACAGTGCTGGGAATGCAAAAGAGAATCAGACCGTGTCATGTGAGGGTGGGGAGCAGGAGGGAGAGCTGCCTATAGTCTCAAGGGGATAAACAGTATACATCAAGACAGGACGTCTGCAGGAGGAAAGCCCTAGCATCGAGACAGGCACAGGTGTGATGCAAACACTCTGGAGAGTCATCTCAAACAACCGTATTTTGGCATGATGGCCTAGTGTTTGCATGAGACCCCCCTTCACCCTGGAGTTTACTGAGCAGAGGAAGCAAGATATGGCTCAGAAATGCTCAAGTGATGCAGTAGGGAACGGAATTCAGAAACCCTGAGGGTCACATTCAGAGCTGCCCTGCAAAGTTGCATTTGATTTTAGTAAAACATCAGATGTTTACTGTCAGATAAGTAAACGTCAGCTACCGTCCTCAAGTTTACTTCAGCCAGTATATACACTGTGGGGCAATAAATCTTGAAGTTCACTTCAAAGCAAATCAATATCGACTTTAATACTTAAGACTGAGTAGACACCAGCCCTGAGCACTAAGTTAAAGTGTCAAAAGAAACAAACTCTGCTTCTTTCACTACCAAGAGGAAATGAAGTCATTCTTGATCATATGGCAAATCACAAAGTCATTTGGCAAAGGGCCACAACAGACTCTAAATAACAAGTGCTGGAAAGGGAAAGTCCCATGAATGGAAGAAGTTTAATCTGAGTGGTTGTCTCCAATAAGAATGGACTGATGGGTAGGCCAGGCGCAGTGACTCATGCCTGTAATCCCAGCACTTTGGGAGGCTGAGGCAAGTGGATCACGAGGTCAGGAGTTCGAGACCAGCCTGGTCAATATGGTGAAACCCCATCTCTACTAAAAATACAAAAATTATGCGGGTGTGGTGGTGTGCGCCTGTAGTCCCAGCTACTCAGGAGACTGAGGCAGAAGAATCACTTGAACCCAGGAGGTGGAGATTGCAATGAGCCGAAATCATGCCACTGTACTCCAGCCTAGGCGACGCAGCGAGATGCTGTCTCAAAAAAAAAAAAAAGGACTGATGGATTTTTCCTAGGTTCCAGTTTTCAATTATAAAGTAAATAGAATGATTTCTTCCAATAAGGAGGCAGTATACACAACCATTACAAAGGAAGTGAAGAAACCTGTATTTTTAGAGTGCAGAAGTGCACCATGAATCTCTGAAGGCTAAAAGTTAAAGGCGTCTGACATTATCTCCATGTTGGGGATGGAACAGAAAGTCATCAACATGGGCCAGGTGTGGGTGGGTGCTGCCAAGGACCAGAACATATCTACAAAAAGAGGCGGAGCAAGGGAGACAATGGCACAACTATACCATGGAACAGAGAGAAAGTATGATATAAAGTCAGATACTTAAAGTTTCAATGCTGGACAGTCCACTTACGAGCTGTAAGCCTCAGACTCTTAGGGAAAAGTATGGCCTGTCTCTCAAGGCAGTTGTGAAAATAACATGAGGTAGTGTATATACACGTGCCCAGCTCAGTCTGGCACATAGTAGACACTCAGCAACGTGGGCTGAATAAAACCTAATGTAACAACTACAGCCCAAGACCAGGAGGGGAGAACATAGCCCAGTAGAATAAGATGGAAAAGCCCAAACAACAACAGATTTTCAAAGTATAATTGAGTCAGAAAATGGTGTTGAAAAATAAAAGGATCTCATGGATGGGAAAGCTCTTAATCTCTTCCAAACCTCTCATTTTGTAGATTAGGAAACGGAGACCCAGTTCAATTTAGTAACTTGCCTCGAGTCAGAAGGACAGTGAGCCAAGACAGAGCATACATCCCAGACTGCAAACCAGAGTTCTTTCTGCTATGAAAAGCTTCCTTTTGCCCCAGACCAAAAAGAAGCTGGACTCACTTAAGAGGCAGTCGTATTCCCTTAGGAGTAAGAAAATATGACAAAATAGGTTCTGAGGATAAAAGAAGGAAAACCATCCAAAGGCACAAATTTCAAAAGAGGCGCGCAAATCTCAAAAGAAGCACTCAAACACCATGAGTGTTCAGGATGTTCAAACTTGAGCCATCACCAAGAGGGAGACAGAGTGCTGTAAACTGGGATAAGCTGGCTGAAAAGGAATATTATGAGGCATTAAACAATGACATCAGTATGGTTAGCTGTGCACCTAAACTGTCTGTACCATATAGGAGGGAGAGAAGAGAGAACTGTCAGAGAAACCCAAGAGTAGAAAGGAAGTCAGGACCCAGGGGCACAGCTTTTGAAGGGAAAATCATCCCTGTCCTTTTCACCTGAAGATGTGTCAGTGAGGAAGGAAGTTGGGAAGACCCTGCAGGTAATGGACAGCCAGCCCCAAGTTTGAGGTGTCATTTTATCCCAACCTCTTCAAACTGGAGTACAAGGGAGCCCAGCGCCTTTTACAGTGCTGGCTTAGATCAGCTGAACTGTGGAGAATACCTGGTGAGCTGCTTTTTATTCTTTATTTTTTTGAGAAGGAGTCTTTCTCTGTCCCCTAGGCTGGAGTGCAGTGGCGCGATCTCGGCTCACTGCAAGCTCTGCCTCCTGGGTTCACGTCATTCTCCTGCCTCAGCCTCCTGGGTAGCTGGGACTACAGGTGCCCGCCACCACGCCTGGCTAATTTTTTTGTATTTTTAGTAGAGATGGGGTTTCACCATGTTAGCCAGGATGGTCTCGATCTCCTGACCTGGTGATCCACCCACCTCGGCCTCCCAAAGTGCTGGGATTATAGGCGTGAGCCACTGCTCCCGGCCGAGCTGCTTTTTTTCTGAAGCATTCAGACCTATTCCTTGAAGAGATTTGCAGCTGACTCCCAGGATGTTCTGGGAGTTACTGGGCGTGGCACAGATTGCTGTTTCAATGAAGTTCAGAGTGTCCTGTTTTTCATTTCTTGAGAAATAATAATGTTTTATGCTTACCAAACCAACCACAGCTCAATACATCAGAATTGGTTCATTTTAGGCTGGGTGTGGTGGCTCATGCCTGTAATCCCAGAACTTTGGTAGGCCAAGGTGGGCAGATCACTTGAGGTTAGCAGTTTGGGACCAGCCTGGCCAACATGGTGAAACCCCGTCTCTACCAAAAATTCAAAAATTAGCAGGGCGTGGTGACACATGCCTGTAGTTCCAGCTACTCAGGAGGCTGAGGCAGGAGAATCTCCTGAACCTGGGAGGCGGAGGTTGCAGTGAGCCAAGGTTGTGCCACTGCAGTCCAGCCTGGGTGACAGAGCGAGGCTCCGTCTCAAAAAAAAAAAAAAAAATTGGTTCATTCTCTTTTTATTTTGATTGACCTTATATTATACTGCCTTCAGTGTCCAAGGTTCTGGTGGCCTAGCAGTCACATAGCAGCTGATCAGTGACTAACAGAATTCAATCAGGATCAGGGTGGGGTTGGGATGGTAGGAGGGGGATCAGAGCTCCTGGCAAGGCCTCCCCAGTACTTACCTGTCTTAATACAACTAACCCCCGTGAATCCACGTAGTGTACCATGGAGAAATCCAGGATGATGGTGTGGACACTGGGCAGTGGAGACACATCTGAGTAAGGGATGAGTGATCTCCTCCCCTGGCTTTCCGCCACATCAGGCAGTCCTGGTGAGCTATTTCTTGATGTGTTATCAGGAAGCCAAACTTTCTCCACCTCCTCATACTGTTGCCCTTGATTTTTCTGAGACACAGATGATACTGTGTATGGCACTTGGTCTTCAGATGCAGTTTGGCTTGTGTTCATGCTCTCAAAATGTGAGCAGTGAATCAGGTTAACAGAGGATGCGTTGGGATCCAGTTTATTTTCAAATCGCTCTGTGTAAAGAATCTGGGACGACAGAGTTAAGGGAGGGCTGTGGTAAGACACCAACAAGGGCCGGAAGGACTTGCAACGATGCTATTTCTTGTCTCTGCCAGCTCATGTCCCTCTCTCATGAAACTTCACCCGAGAGTAGGTACTATGCGTTTTTTACTTGGATATCTGTCACTTCAAGCTCACAACTGAAGCCACCACAGTCATCTTTCCTCATCTTCACCACCCATGACACCCCCTTCCCAATTTCTGATGTTCATCACTGTCCCAGTGAGCCAGACTTAAAACATCTTTTACTCCTTTTCCTCATCCTTGAGTCCTAGTTAGTCTGCAGTGCCTACTAATACTTTGTGTGAAGTATTTTTTTCCCATCAGTCCCTCGTCTCAGCACCCTCTTCCTTCATCAGTGCAACAGTCTCCTTTCAGACTTCCTTAAGACAAAAAGCACTTGAAGGCTGGGTGCGGTGGCTCATGCCTATAATTCTAGCACTTTGGAAGGTCAAAGCAGGTGGATCCCTTGAGCTCAGCAGTTTGAAACTAGCCTGGGCAACATGGCAAAAACCTGTCGCTACAAAAAATACAAAAAATTAAAAAATAAATAAAAATAAAAATAGCTGGGCATGTCGGCGAGCCTGTAGCCCCACCTACTGGGGAGGCTGAGGTGGGAGGATTGCTTGAGCCTGGGAGGTGAAGGTTGCAGTGAGCCAAGATTGCACCAGTGCACACTCCAGCCTGGGTGACAGAGACCCTGTCGTGCCCCCCTGCCCCCCCCAAAAAAGCTGGCACATGCCTATTGTCCCAGGTACTCAGGAGGCTGAGGTGAGAGGATCGCTTGAGTCTGGGAGGTTGAGGCTGCAGTGAGCTGTGACCACACCACCACACTCCAGATTGAGCAACAGAGCAAGACCTTATGTCCAAAAAAAAAAAAAAAAATTACATGAGCAAGGCTGTCTTTACCACTGCTGTCAACCTCCTGAAGGCCCAGACTGCCTGCTATAGCTTAAGGACAGTACCAAGGACCAGGAACACAATGATGTGCAGGATGCAAATGTGGACTCTGCATTTACAGGAACCAGACTCTACCTGGCAGTTTGCACATGTTCATTAAAGGGATAAGTAAGGCCAGGCATGGTGGCTCACGGCTGTAATCCCAGAACTTTGGGAGGCTGAGGTGAGTGGATCATCTGAGGTCAGGAGTTCGAGACCAGCCTGACCAACATGGCGAAATTCCATCTCTACTAAAAATACAAAGTTAGCGAGGTGTGGTGGTGCATGCCTGTAATCCCAGCTACTTAGGAGGCTGAGGCAGGAGAATCGCTTGAACCCAGAAGGCAGAGGTTGCAGTGAATTGAAATTGTGCCATTGCACTCCAGCCTGGGCAACAAGAGCGAAACTCCATCTCAAAAAAAAAAAAAAAAAAAAAAAAAAAGCTGGGGGGGTGGCTCACGCCTGTAATCCTAGCACTGTGGGAGGCCAAGACGGGCAGATCACCTGAGGTTGGGAGTTCAAGACCAGCCTGACCAGCATGGAGAAACCACGTCTCTACTAGAAATACAAAATTAGCCAGATGGGGTGGTAAATACCTGTAATCTCAGCTACTTGGGAGGCTGAGGCAGGAAAATTGCTTGAACCCAGGAAGCAGAGTTTGTGGTGAGCTGAGGTCGCACCATCACACTCCAGCCCGGGTAACAAGAGCAAAACTCCGTCTCAAAATAAAAAGGATAAGTAAGAATATATATGGACGAGAACTATAAGGCACAAGGAATAATGAGAAGAATTCCTTTGCTAGAGTGGTGTAATTCTGGGTAATGTTTCTTTTTTTTTTTTTTAAATGTTATTCTAACAATGTTGCTTGTGAAATAAATTTTAAAAATTTAAAGCTAAAAACAATATGAGGTAGTATATATTGTATAGCAGAAAAGAAAAGAAAAGTGGCATGGATAGATGATAATGCTGCAGTTTGCAGTTCAAAGAAGAGAGCTGTTCCCAAGGCTTGAGGTCACTGGGGTCAGGCATTTGGGGAGCAGGCCAGGGTTGGCTCAGTGGCAGGGAGATGCGAGCTCCTCTAGGCAGAGGGAATTCTCTGAGAGCCACCTTTTTTTTTTTTTTTTTTTTTTTTTTTTTGAGATGCAGTTTCGCTCTTGTCACCCAGGCTGGAGTGCAGTGGCACAGATTCTGGCTCACTGAACTTCCGCCTCCTGGGTTCGAGCAATTCTCCTGCCTCAGCCTCCCGAGTAGCTGGGATTACAGGCATGAGCCACCATGCCGGGCTAATTTTGTATTTTTGGTAGAGACAGGGTTTCACCATGTTGGCCAGGCTAGTTTCGAACTCCTGACCCCAGGTGATCCACCTGCCCCGGCATCCCAAAGTTCTGGGATTACGGGCGTGAGCCACTGCGCCTGGCCATCTGAGATCCTTCTTTTCTCTCCTCCATCTACTCTACGTTCTTACCTTTCTTACAATCCCCTCATGTGTTATCTGCCTGACCTTACTTCCCATGTTAAGCCTCTTATCCTATGAGCCCCACATTTATTTCTACCTTGGTGTCTTTGTCCAAGCCTGTCCACGGACTGGGAATCCTCTTTTTTCCTACCCAACATTAATCCAAAATTCTCTCATAAACTTCCCAGCACAGGCCGATGCTACCACAAAGTTTTTCTGGCTTTTGAGCTCATGCCAATCTCCCCTTACTTGAAGTAGAGCTGTTAGAATCTAGCTGGGCGTGGTGGCTCACGCCTGTAATCCCAGCACTTTGGGAGGCTAAGGCAGGTGGATCACCTGAGGTCTTGAGTTTGAGACCAGCCTGACCAATATGGTGAAACCCCGATCTCTACTAAAAATACAAAATTAACCAGGCGTGGTGGCGCGTACCTGTAATCCCAGCTACTTGGGGCTGTTAGAATCTAAACATACAATTTAAAAGACAGCTATATGCTATATTGCATGATTCACTATGCTATTTTGTCAATCTTAAGATATACCACTATTATGAAAGAAAAAACAAGCCAGGTGTGGTGGCTCACCCCTGTAATCACAGCACTTTGGGAGACTGAGGCAGGTGGATTGCCTGAGGTCAGGAGTTCAAGACTAGCCTGGCCAACATGGTGAAACCCCTTCTCAGTAGCTCAGTAGAATCTATGCTCCATTAGAATGTGTGGGAACAAGAGTGGATGCTCAGGGTTTTGCAAGCACCTGCGTGGCGGATGGAGGCATTTGTGTGTGTGTGTTGCGGGGGAGGATGTAAATCTTTGTGTATAGAGAGAGCTGCCCCTCTGGAGTGCGTGCTATAGACTAGGTGATTGCTGAAAGACCCAAAAGCTAGAAATGAGCAATCCTGCTCTGGGGAAGGGACTACTTAGATCAAGTCCGGTTTGGAAATAATGAACACTTTGTAATTCTCATCAGCGAAAATAACCTCCAAATGCTGTAAAATTCCCATCTGAAATAGCAGCCTGTGCTCATCCTCCCCGCTCCTTTCCCCCATCTCCCATCATCATTTTCTTGGCCACAGGAAGACATCAGGAGACCCTGGCAGATCCTTGAGAAGCCCAAAAACCTTGACCCTGCCCTAGTTGGAATCAGAAAACAATCTTTAAGTCACTTATTTTCAGAAATCTAAAGCTAGGCAGTGAAGAGCCAGGGAAATAGGTGCAACTACAGAATTACAGTCTCAACAGGCAAACTGTACTCTGGTCACTGTTCATCCAGTAGAAGTCAGAACACTTCCCACCTACTTTCTTGTGAAAACCTGAACCTCAAGGGGGAAACTTGTGCCTTTTTTTTTTTTCAGTCAAGCCTCCAAGGTGAGAGGAAGCTTGTATCTTAATTTCTGAATTCTCCATGGTCCATCTAAAAGTCAAAATCCCTTAGAGGTTTTGATTTTTTTTTTTTTTTTAAGAAATGACTAGTGTACTTCTTTATAAAATATGGAGAAAAACCATAGGAAAGAAAAGGCATTTCTAACCCTGGGCAGCGGCTCCAGATCATCACAGTTGCAGAAACACCTGCAAATCTTTTCTCCCTGTAGATTGGTGTCACTGGAATTAAACAAGCTGAAAATTTCTTCTTCTTTAAGAGGCACCCTTACCATATCAACCTGAAAGACATGAGAGGTCTCATCCAGAGGGAGAATGGTGGAACAGAAGGTGAAAGAGTGGGAGAGGGATGCCAGTGGTGGGGAGTGGGCAGGTCAAGAAAGGCGGGCAGGAGGGCAGATACCTCTTTTAACAGCTTATGCTTTAGGTAGTAAACATTTACAAATGTAATTGAGCTGCAGCACTGGAAGATTTTCACCCCAGGAATGGTGATGATCTGCAAGACAAAATGTGAAGTTGAGGGAAATTTCTCAGTTATTTTATGGAGTAAGAATAATATATCCTTAGAAACTCCTAGAGAGTCTGTATTCTTCTTTTTTATTTTTTATTTTTTTTTTTGAGACAGAGTCTCACTCTGTCTCCCAGGCTGGAGTGCAATGGCGCAATCTCGGCTCACTGCAACCTCCGCCTCTCAGGTTCAAGCGATTCTCCTGCCTCAGCCTCCCGAGTAGCTGGGATTACAGGCACCTGCCGTCACGCCCTGCTAATTTTTGTATTTTTAGTAGATACAGGGTTTCACCATGTTGGCCACGCTGGTGTCAAACGCCTGGCCTCCCAAAGTGCTGGAATTACAGGTGTGAGCCAATGCACCCAGCCTGTATTCTTTATTAGAGACAAAAACTAGAAAATTATTTCTTCCTATTTTCACCCTCTGCTTTTCCTGCTGTCTTCTTTCTCCCTCCATTTCCTTTTTCTTGGCCGAACTCTCCTTAAAGTACATTTACAAATGATCTTTAACTGGCTGCAATACTATAAGAATTTAGCTACTTAAGAACCCGTCTTGGCCGGGCGTGTTGAGTCATGCCTGTAATCCTGGCACTCTGGAAGGCTGAGGCAAGCAGATTGCCTGAGCTCAGGAGTCCAAGATCAGCCTGGGCAACATGGTGTAACCCCGTCTCTACTAAAATACAAAAAATTAGCTGGGTATGATGGGGCACACCTATAATCCCAGCTACTGGGCAGGCTGAGGCAGGAGAATTGCTTGAACCTGGGAGGTGGAGGTTGCAGTAAGCCAAGATCGAGCCACTGCAGTGCACTGTCCAGCTTGGGTGACAGAGCAAGACTCTGTCCCCAAAAAACAAAAACAAAAACAAAAACAAAGAACCCATCTCTACCAGTGTACATCACATCCCCCTCCTTTGTAAATGTGTATCTGCAGTGCAGGAAACAATGGCAAGGGATTTTGTAGAAAAACTAAGCATGAGGTGGGGCCCACCCTATCCCTTAGGCAGAGAAATGGGACCCATTCGGATTCTTACCTCCCGATAATCATTGATGCTTCTATAAATGTTGGTGTTAGGGATTTGACCCAGGAGAAGAATCTTAGCTCTGAAAGGAAATGCACTTGCCTTTAGGTCAGAGTTGCCTTACCTTGCCTTGTTAACCTCCTATTACCTGAGACAAAGTACCTGTGTGAACGAACAGTGGTGATGAAGAAAGCAGAAACTACTGAGATAATTAGTCCAATGTCCAGTCCCAGGAAAATTGAAGATGAGAATGTCATCATCCAAAGAGCCTTATGGAAAAGGGAATGAGGGGAAAATGAAGATGATGAAAACAAGTACAACTGAGAAAATGATCAGTCCTGTTTCTCCCCTTACTACACCTGGGCTTTAGAGAAATATTCCATAGCCACATGGACTGGTGCCATCACAAACAGTGGGGCCCTCAAGGATGCCTAGCAATTCTTTATGCATCCCTGGTCGCCTCTGTCTTCAAATTTCTCTCAAAACTTCAATTTCCTCATGTGCAATATAGTAATAATGTCTACCTTATAGGCTTTGTTGAGATTAGGAATACCATTTGCAAAGCCAACTAGAATACTCACCAAATGGTAGTTGCTATTTTAAGATGTATAAGAGTTGTTGCAAATCTTTACCATACTTTTCAAGCCCCTACCCCAGCACCTTCTCCATTACTTCATCTTCACAGAAGAAAAATAGGCTGACATTCCCTTAAATATCTACTTTCCTCACCACCTGCCACTTGTCAGTATCTGTACTTAATGTTTCCTCATTCTCTTCCGTCCCATTGGAAGTGTTATGCCTCCTCCTGGAATACAAACTATCTGTGCAGTGGACCCATCCCCTCTTAGTTCCTCAGGGATCTGGCTCCAAAAGTTACCCCCTTTTGTATTTTTCTGCCTCTCCTGGTTCCTCCTCTCATCACATTCTATCCTCCACCTTTTATTTCTTGCTGTTTCCCCTTTCTGACCTCTGGTTTTGTGCTCCAGAGAGGAGTGTGCTCCAGCAGTTATTCTGCCTGACAAGACACCTCCTTCTCTTATTGGGATTGGAGACTCCTATCCTGAAATGTATTTACATTAACTGGATTAAAAGTCATTCAAGGCTGGGCGCAGTGGCTCACGCCTGTAATCCCAGCACTTTGTGAGGCTGAGGCGGGTGGATCACAAGGTTAGGAGTTTGAGACCAGCCTGGTCAATATGGTGAAACCCCGTCTCTACTAAAAATACAAAAATTAGCCGGGCGTGGTGATGGGCACCTGTAGTCCCAGCTACTCGGGAGGCTGAGGCAGGAGAATCACTTGAACCCAGGAGGCAGAGGTTGCAGTGGGCTGAGATCATGCCACTGCACTCCAGCCTGAGCAACAGAGCGAGAGTCCATCTCAAAAAAAAAAAAAAAAGTCATCCAAATATGCAATGAATGACAAAACATTTTTGCTAGATTTGGATGTAGCTGTAGCCACTTAATCCCTTTCATTTAATTTTGCATAGTTGGAATGAGGTCTTCATGTTTTCATGCACCAACAACTTTGACTTTCCTTTTTAAAGCAAAACTGGAGTACTAGGTATCAAAGAGTTGTTTGTGTTCTTTAGGTCCATGCCAGATCTCTTTTGTTTGTTCTTTCTCCCTCTCTCCAACCTCCCTCTGCCCTCCCCTTCCTAAGCCAGGGCATTTACACTCACACAGTCATATCGGTCCTGCCTCCACAGACTGGGTAGGTTAGAAATGGTTTCAAGGTAGGGAACGACGTTGCTCAGAATAATACCAGCCAGCACAGCCTGTGGGAAAAAGATAAATCCTGGTTCATTTTCCCTTTGGGGTGTAAAACTCACAAATCCCCACCAAGGAATCACAAAAAGTTAGTCTTGCCACTTTGAGATATTTTGCATTGATATTTTATATGAATACCATGTCTATGTTCCAACTCATTGTCCAATCAAATAAATTTTCTCTCTGTTTCTCTTTTCTCTTCATTTTTGAGACAGGGTCTCACTCTTGCCCAGGCTGGAGTACAGTGGCGTGCCATCATAGCTAACTGCAGCCTCGAACTCCTGGGCTCAAGATGTCCTCCCCACTCAGCCTCCCAAGTAGCTGGGACTACGTGCCATCACTCACGGTTAATTTTGTCTCTACATTTTTCTTTGCTCTCCTCCTTAATTTGCCAAAAACACAAGGCAAGCTCAGGCCAAGGTCAAGGCCTGACTGATTCAGCCAGGAAAGCTGACAATAGCCCCTTTTAGATTCAGGTAGTTCATTACTCACATAGACAGTGAGAGGAAAAGTAACTTGAGGAAAGCAAAAATCACCTCCTTACCATTGAACAGGCCCCGGAGACAAAAACTTCTTATCTGAGCAATTTAGAAGCAAAGACCACCTGATGACCATCCAACAGGCCATCTGGAGGCAAAACTCCTTATCTAGGAATTTAGAAGTAAACAAACTTCCCTAATATCTGAAATTGGCATGCGATTCCAGGCCTCTTTCAACTTTTATAAGTAACAAAAATTTCTATACATCTCTGGAATGCTGTGCTGAAACTCGTTTTACAACCCTAAGCTCCCGCCTTAAGGTCCGTGAATGCTCCTAAGGAAAACCCACCATAGCGCACTCAGTCCTCTTGCTGAGGCACCTCACTGCATCCTTTTGCAGTGCTCTTCCTTTCTAATAAACTTTCCTTTTTCAAACCTATACTATTGTCAGTAAATTATTTTCCCAACCTGCAAGTCGACCACTTACAGGTGCCAGGGCTCTGACATCTCGCCAGGCATAGCTAAAGGTTATAGTCATCTATCCCCTTCTGCTTCTGTGTTACTTTTGGTGTGTGGAACAAGACCCATGGGAGCTGGTGCCTTTGGCTACTTGGCCTTGCCTTGTCTGGTTTGCTTGACATATCTGTTACCTATCTTATCTAGAAACCATTCTCAGATGGGATGATAAATTAAGAGAACTTACACTCACAGAAACTCTAAAACAATTCCAACTGGGCTTTTCTTCATGTCGAATCATAATATACTGTAATGATTTCACTAATAAAATACCATTTTGTTTATCAAATTAAATGAGCAAATTTAAAATACTGATACCCAAGTGTGGTGGCTCATGCCTGTAATCCCAGCACTTTGGGAAGCCAAGGCGGGTGGATCATTTGAGGTCAGGAGTTCGAGACCAGCCTGGCCAACATCGTGAAACCTCGTCTCTACTAAAAACACAAAAATTAGCCGGGCAGTAGTGGTGTGTGCCTGTAATCCCAGCTACTCAGGAGGCTGAGGTGGGAGAATTCCTTGAGCCTGAGAGGCAGAGGTTGCAGTGAGCCAAGATTGGGCCACTGCTCTCCAGTCTGGGCAAGAGAGTGAGACCCCGTCTCAAAAAAAAAAAAAAAAAAAAAAAGGTAGATGTACAAAATTACTCACTGTTATTTATAACAAAAATGTAGACAACCTAATTTTCCAATAATGTCAAATGTTATAGAATGAAGTATCATGCTATATATTAAATAACAAGAATATAAAATTGTACAGTTAGGTTACAACTATGCAAAGTGATATCCATTTATAGAAAATAATATTGGTTGGATAGGTGCCAAAATGTTAATAGTTTTTTTATTTGTGATTGTGAATGACATTTTTATCTATTTTGCATTTTCTAAAGTTTTGAAAATGAGCATGTTTACTTTTATAATGGAAAGAAAGTTTCCTAAATATGAGGAAATGAAGATTTATATGCATAAGGATATAAAAATCGTCAGGGCTTCAAAGTAGGATTTAACCTACTTTTAAGAAACATTTTTGCTCACACCTGGCTGGGTGTGGTGGCTCACACCTATAATCCCAGCACTTTGGGAGGCCGAGGCAGGTGGAATCACCTGAGGTTGGGAGTTCAAGACCAGCCTGACCAACATGGAGAAACCCCGTCTCTACTAAAAATACAAAAAAGTTAGCTGGGTGTGGTGATGCATGCCTGTAATCCCACCTACTCGGGAGGCTGAGGCAGGAGAATCTCTTGAACCTGGGAGGTGGAGGTTGCCATGAGCCGAGATTGTGCCATTGCACTCCAGCCTGGGCAACAAGAGCGAAATTCCATCTCAAAAAAAAAAAAAAGAAACATTTTTGCTCACACCTGTAATCCCAGCACTTTGGGGGGCTGAGGTGGGCAGATCACCTGAGATCAGGAGTTCAAGACCAGCCTGGCCAACATGGTGAAACCCTGTCTCTACTAAAAATGCAAAAATTAGCCAGGCGTGGTGGCAGGTGCCTGTAATCCCAGCTACTCAGGAGGCTGAGGCAGGAAAATTGCTTGAACCTGGGAGGCGGAGGTTGAAGTGAGCTGAGCTGAGCTGAGATCATGCCACTGCACTCCAACCTGGGCAACAGAGGGAGACTCCCATCTCAGAAAAAAAAAAAAAAAGATTTTCTTGTGGTCATGAAATTCCTGTACTGGTTTAATTTCTTAGCCCTTTCCTAGCTGTCCTCTCCTCTATATTCTCTGCCTGGGAATTAGAACTAATCCTACCATGAGGAGTGGCTGAGTCCACGCTTACTCTGGCTTTCTAAGGGTACCCAGTGACCCGTTAGACACAACAGGTCAGCAGAGGAGGTAAAAGCAAAGATGAAGTTGGCAGAAATTACTTCTTTCCCACCATACCATCTTTCCCACTATGCTATCTTCTTTCCAGTCAAGAATCTCCAAACTTCCTTCAATTCGAAGAAATACGATGGGAAGGAAAAGAAACTCAACTTCATAGAGTTTTTGAAAGGTTTTTGACTCAAGGCAGGGAGTATGGAGAGGAAACAAATCTTTTCATAAAACAATATGCAACAACATTTTTATCCTTCTAAATATGAAGGTGAAACACGATCATGGTGTAAAAACGAGTTAAACTCATACATAATTTCCATTATCCCAGAGATAACCACTGGTATGTTCTATATTTTTCTTCCACACAAAATTGGAATAATATTGAATATATTATTTTGTATCATGTTTTTCAAAATTTGTGTTGGTCCTCTTGTAACTAGTTGAAACCCTAGCCTGAATGCTCTACTAGTGACTCTAACAAGGTTTTGCAACTATTCACAGTTTTTCAAGAAAGCAAGAAGTCATCTATAGCTTAGTACTCATTGAACCTTATTGTTATAGTAATTCAACTATTCCATTGATCTTATTATAATCACAACTGTTCACTCAGAAACATGCTAACTAGATGGTATAAAATTAATGTGATGTAACATGGCTAGCCAAAAGCAAGGGCTGTTCTGTCCCCAATGTGTTTATAATAAAGGAGTCCCAACTTTTATCACTACCCTTCAGTGAACTCTGATAATTTTCGTTTGTTTGGAATTTTAAAATTCTGCTTCATTTAGTTGTAAAGCAAAAATACCCATGTCCAAAGTAAATTAGTGAGTGGCCCTCCTAAAATAGATTCCAAGAGTGATAGCAACAAAGGTGCTGTAGAAACTGAATTCTGGAGATGACCTCTACTGGGAATCAGAGGACTGCTTGCATGTCAATTTGAGCTTACTAGTTCCACCCTCCTTGCATAGATTCCATGCCTTGGCTGCAAGGTCCTTGAATCATATGAGCAGAAGGCAGCAGCAGCCTCGTGGGTGGTCCTGCTCTACTGACACCTGCTATTCACCAGGTGGAAAGGAAGCATTCAGAAGGATGGAGATCACATTTACAACCACCCCAGCTTCAGGGACAGCCACCTCGGTGTGTAACCAAACTGCTACATCCACAAATAAACCTTCTGTCACCTCCCTAAGTACTATATAAAAATAGCTAACAGGAACATGAAGAAAACTTAAAAGGAAATGATGGTCACTGAGTATAGACCTACTGTAACCTAAGAACAGAAGGATTATAGCTAATAATTAACACACCCGGCATCTCTACAAGGTGCTCAGTTTCACACAAAGGGAAGAATGACACATTTGTATATAGAGGCATCCTGGCTGAATACTGAGTTAAGACACAACTTTCAGACCTGCCTTCTAGTGTTGTGAACTAACCAAGAGGCAGTGTGGCAGCAATGGGAGGACTGAGTTCACACAAATGCAGAACAAGGCCCTCTGGAACCAGTGTAGGAAAACAGATGGCATGAATGCACAGTGAGTTTCCAAGCCCATGTTGGTGTGGCATCTGAAGTCTATTTTGGTCATTTTTCACTGAATCCTTACTTACAAAGCTTGCTTTATAGCTTAAGCAATAAAAAGAAGATTCAATAATAATAATAACAACTTATTTTATTTATTTATTTATTTATTTTTTGAAACAGTCTCACTCGGTCAGCCAGGCTGGAGTGCAATGGCGTGATCTCAGCTCACTGCAGCCTCCCAGGTTCAAGCGATTCTCCTGCCTCAGCCTCCAGAATGGCTGGGATTACAGGCACCTGTCACCACACCCAGCTAATTTTTGTATTTTAGTAGAGACGGGGTTTTACCATGTTGGCCCGGCTGATCTTGAACTCCTGACCTCAAGTGATCTGCACACCTTGGCCTCCCAAAGTGCTGGGATTACACCACTTTTGGCCTATAACTAATGCTTTTTTTTTTTGGCAGAGTCTCGCTCTGTAGCCCAGGCTTGAGTGCAGTGGTGGGATCTCGGCTCACTGCAATCTCTGCCTCCCAGGTTCAAGAGATTCTCCTGCCTCAGCCCCCAAAGTAGCTGGGATTACAGGCTCACACCACTATGACCAGCTAATTTTTGTATTTTTAGTAGAGATGGGGTTTCTCCATGTTGGCCAGGCGGGTCTTGAACTCCTGACTTCAGGTAATCTGCCCACCTTGGCCTCCCAAAGTGTTGAGATTACAGGCACCAGCCACGGTGCCCGGCCCTATAACTAATGTTTCTTGAGTGTTTACTATAGGCCCAATACTATTACATCTATCTATCTACACACCATATAAATCATATATAAATAGACACGTGTGTGTGTATATATATATATCACATCATTTAACCCTCAACCCTGTGATGCAGATACTATTATTTTGAATGAAAGGGACTAGAGATAGGCTGGAGCAACCATTGGGGATAATCCGAATGCAATTCTCCTCGGAGATGCCCACCCACCGCTCCCCCCCACCCCACCCCCTGCACACACACACCAAGGAGCAATCCAGAGCCCTGGTCGTTGTTGACTTAGTTATTTGATCAGTTCTACTTACATTTGGCAGTGCGTAGAAAAAGTGTCCCATCTTCACCATCAGGAGCAGCATCACACCTGCGCCTACCAGAGATGCAAACTGAGGAGACAGAGCCAGTTGGAGAGAAACCATCAGGAACGTATTAGTCCCTGTCTGCAACTCAGGCCTTCTGCTTGGTGAGAAGCATGTCAGTTTTTCTTAAAAGGAGTTGAGTTCAGTCCAAGTGTATTTTTGTTGAACTGACATTTTCAAGTCTTATCAAAGTGCTAAACACATACTAGGTACTCAATAAATACTCCCTGAATGAATGGAAAGATGCTCCCTGAAAAGCTCCACATTGTCCTGGGCATTTGACTCTTTACTGCCACTGCTCTGTGCTATGAATCTGAATCCTCCTAAAATCTGATTTGCATCTCCTCCTAAGTTTAACCTCTCCTTGCACAATTTAGAAAAGCCTTAGTTGGCTGGGTGCGGTGGCTCACACCTGTAATCCTAGCACTTTGGGAGGCTGAGGCCGGCAGATCACAAGGTCAAAAGATGGAGACCATCCTGGCTAACATGGTGAAACCCCATCTCTACTAAAAATACAAAAATTAGCTGGGCTTGGTGGTGCACGCCTGTAATTCTAGCTACTTGGGAGGCTGAGGGAGGAGAATCGCTTGAATCCGGGAGACGGAGATTGCAGTGAGCCAAGATCGTGCCACTGCGCTCCAGCCTGGTGACAGAGTGAGACTCCATCTCAAAAAAAAAAAAAAGGAAAGAAAAGCCATAGTAGCTCCTCAGTGTCAGACCTAAAATCTCAAGCACCCTAATTCCCATGTAAATAAATTTCCTACCCCTCACTCTCCTGTTTGCTGCTTGGGTAACTGCCCATCTAGCAGCTTCAGTGGAGCTTCATCTTAAAAAACACAAAGATAATCACTTCCCATTTTCCTGCTTTAGTTTCTCTCTGCTCCAGTGCCATCAAAAAGAAAGAAAGAAAAAGCTACAAACATGAGTCAAGGCTGTATATAGCAGCTCTGGATCCTATCCCAGTTGGGTTGACTACTTTGGGCTCAGTGTCTCTTGGTAAGCAGTGATTCTCACTTGGCAAAATAAAGGTGGAAAACTAAGAAGCATAGTTTCCTTGATAAGCCCAGTGGTCTCTGGATAGTCTTGAACTCTTTATATCCTCTATTGGTAAATTTTCATTTTGTAAGCCACTAGTAATAAAAATAATAGAAACCAGTGTCATTTTCCACTGCGATGGGAATAGGGGATGGGGCAAAATTATAACCACAAATCAGAACAATGGCACAGAAAAGCAAGAACTGAGGGAGTCTCTCGATTCTAATCTACCAAAGGACCACTCAGCAATGATTCTCTAATTTTTCTCTGTATTTTTTATGGGGGGCGGGGAACACATGTTCCCACTGGGTTTCCTCTCACTACTCACTGCTATTTGCCATATAAATGTATTGCTGAAAATAATAGCAATGCAATCAACGTCCTGCTTCTTTCTTTCCCATCCCAGCTGACTCACAGCTAAAGTGAGTGGCCTGTTACGGAAAGGCTGAATCACATGAGAGTAGTGTAGGAAGGACTCAGGAAAATGGATCACCATAACTGAAACTCAGAAAGCTCTGATGGCAAACATTTCAGACACTGTGGAACTGAGACAGATAACCCCAAAGCCTCTCCAGCTGGATCTAATTTCTGGCTGTAGCTTCAGTTGGCCTTTACTGATGCTATAGAAGAAAACTATTTTCATTAGCACAGGAAATCTATATCAGGCGTTTTCTTTTCTGCCACTTTTTTTCTCCAAAATTCTTCTGATTATTTTTAAGGAAACAAAGGCAAGCAGACACAAAATAAGTTGTATAAAACTAGGTTATGCCAGGCGTGGTGGCTCACACCTGTAATCCCAGCACTTTGGGAGGCCAAGCCAGGCAGATCACCTGAGGTCAGGAGTTCGAGACCAGCCTGGCCAACATGGTGAAACCCCATCTCTACTAAAAATACAAAAAAATTAGCTGGGCATAGTGGCGGGCGCCTGTAATCCCAGCTAATTGGGAGGCTGAGGCAGGAGAATCGCTTGCACCTGGGAGGCAGAGGTTGCAGTGAGCCAGGACCGTGCCAATGCACTCCAGCCAGGGCAACAAGAGCAAAACTCCATCTCAAAACAACAACAACAACAACAACAATCCTAGGTCAAAATAAGCACAAACTAGACTCCAAATCCCATAAAATTCGCTGCTCAGAGAGCGTTGGAGGCCTGCCAATAATTGTGTCCCCCTTGGCTGCACATTCATAGGAATGGGTTTTGGGATCAGAGGACCATCCTCTGTGGCATTGTGCCTCAGGAAGATGCTCGATGTCTCTCAGAAGCTCAGCCTCAGTGCCTGAACAGGGTCTGATGACAGCAAGCACTGTTTGCATGTTTTACATCTCGTGCATGCTTTGTTTTTCTGACCAGATTTTCCATCACTTTTCCAGGCTTTCTTGAACAAAGACTGACTCTGCCTTCTCTCCAGAGAGTCAAAGCCATGTGAGTTTCCATAGCCACAGCCACAATCAACATGCAGACCCTCAGGCATCAATTGCTCCATGTACAGGGGGTTCCATGAAGTAGAATAGCAGATGATGAACACCTGCCCAGGCACTTGGGTCTTGGGGTAGAAGTGATGATTTTTGAACTCTTAAGTGACAGGCACCCATTAGCATCTAATTTAATTCTCACAATGGGCAAGTTTGTCTTATCCCCACTTTCCAGATGAAGACTAGAGCCTCAGAGAGCAAAAATAATTTGCCCAAGGTCACATACATCTAGGAAGCATAGAGTCAGGTTCAACCCTCCCCTGACCACCTGACTCCAAAATCCAGGCTCTCTCCACTGCCCCATTGGCTTCCCTAATAAGAACGCAACACATTCATTTCTCTCTTTTACAATAACCCATTTTTAAAGCTGTTCTGGGAATCTGGGCAAGGCAGGTCCTTAGAAAGCAGGGGACAATGAAAGAAACCTAATCTTGGAGAACACGGAAGCACAGTGGTACGAATAGGATGACCAGAAAGATGGAGTGGGGGACAGCCCAGCTGGCCACAGGCCTACTAGGGCTCATCACATCCCCTTTCATTGGTCAGGCCTGCCAATGCCTCAGGCTGAGGCTGTGGCCAAAAGGACCAGTAGGTTTTGCTGCAGCCACTGGAGGGAAATGAGTTCTAGACAACGAGAAATTAAGTGAAATCTAGACAAATATACACAGTTTGCATCTATGCCAGATAAAAAGTAAAAACAAAGTGACCCTTGATGGCAGATTATTTTTGAGAGGTTCAGAGCCAGCCCCCTATTTCTCTTTTCTGCAGTCCTAAGAAACTTTGAAGAAATAGGGGCATTCTCAGGCAGAGTGAATCAAGAGCCCCCAAGGGGTTGGGGCACGGTGGCTCATGCCTGTAATCCTAGCACTCTGGGGGGCTGAAGTGAGAAGATCACTTGAGGCCTGGAGTTTGGACAACATAGCGAGACCCTGTCTCTGAAAAAAAAAAAAAAAAAAATCATAAGGCCTCCAGAGATAAGAGGTGGAGAGAAAACTCCACTCCCATGGAATGAAGAAGATGAATGAGTCTCAGAGGCCTTTTCTGGTCCAGATTAGGAACTCAAGTGTATAGTCTGGGCAGCTGCCATGTGTAGGGCCAGGGGTCAGCAGCATTCTCTGCTTGAGCCAGTGATTTGCAAGGGGCACGTCAAGGCCTCAGGGAGGGCTTCTCAGCATTCCTAGGGACATGCCTCCCTGTGGAGGGCCGCTGCACTGCATTAAGAGGTGTCACTGGCAGAACTGTGCTGCACAGATGAACAAGGCAGCAGCGGAAAACAACATGAGTGCCATAGGCTACCTCTGAGGCAGACCTTCTGTCCAACAGGCTAAAATGCTAAAAATGGGCTTGCTCAGGGGTTGGAAATTCAATTGTCTGCCAAAACCTTCCCAAACCTTGGCCTTTCTATTCCCAGAATCAATGAGTGCAGTTGGCAAAGCCAGTCTTCCTCCAGTCCGCATTGCACGCACAAGTGGAATCCTGCTGTTAAGACAGCTCTGAGGATTAACTGAAGCCCTTCTTCCTCCTTCCATCTACACATACCCTAAACCCTTTCAGTATCCCTGAAAGTCCCACTTCTGCCATCATTTTCCTTCTTGCAATATTTATGCCGCTTTTTAAAAATCGTCCTCATTCTGCACTCAATTTTCCTTGCACTGTGATTTAGTTTTTTTCTAGCCGTGCACATCTTGTCTTCCAAATTTACATTATGCTTATACACTGAATAAACAAAGTATGTCATAAAAAGTTAGTGGAACTAATCTCTGGAATCGCCATTTCCATTTCTTCTTCTAAAACTCTCCAAGTCTCTTTGGAGTCTCTTTGACTCCAAAGTTTTTGCATGCTTGTACAAAACACTCTTCTTCTGAACATAGCCCAAATTTCTCTGTCTATTAAGCAGTAGTGGAAAAGGTCAATGTGTCCGGAAGAAGCTCTGTGACAAACAAAACTTGGTCCACAAAAATGGTACAATGTAGTCTTATTCTAGACCAAACTTGTCCAAGCTGAGGCCTGTGGGGCCACATGTGGCCCAGGACAGCTTTAGATGCAGCCCAACACAAATTCGTAAACTTTCTTAGAACACTATAAAATAATTTTGCGATTTTTTTTTTTTTTTTAGCTCATTAGCTATTGTAAGAGTTAGTGCATTTTATGTGTGGCCCAAGACAATTCTCCTTCTTCCAGTGGGGCCAGAGAAGCCAAAAGATTGGACACCCCTGCTCTATACCCATGCTTTCACCCCTGCCTAATCTTTCTGACTTGTATTAGCTTTTACCTTATGCTTCACCACATATTTGCCCATGGACTATGACACTTTGTCTTTCCCTGTGAAAGTTGACTGTTCATTCTGCTGACACATTCGTTTCTGACCATCGCTACACCTTTTACTATGTTTCTGCAGCAGAAGCTTGTCTTTGACCTCTGCCACTGTTTCTCTGGCGTCTGAATGCTGACTCATTCCCTGGGCAACCCCAGTTTCAATTCTGAGAGCTCTCTGACATTTTGTCACTCTGCATAGTTGAGATGGAACATCTCTCAGGTTAGCATGTTGTAATTTTATCTACTCAGTTCAAAACTCATGAACATTGGGCCGGTCCCGCTGGTTCATGCCTGTAATCCCAGCACTTTGGGAGGCCGAGGCAGGCAGATCACTTGAGTTCAGGAGTTCAAGACCAGCCTGGCCAACATAGTAAAACCCCATCTCTGCTAAAAATACAAAAATTAACTGGATGTCATGGCGGATGCCTGTAATCCCAGCTACTCGGGAGGCTGAGGCAGGAAAATCACTTGAGCCTGGGAGGCAGATGTTGCAGTGAGCCGAGATCGCGTTACTGCACTCCAGCCTGGGCGACGGAGCAAGACTGTGTCTCAAAACAAAAACAAAAACAAAAAACAAAACTCATGAACATTAGACTTATAAAATCTCATGCCTGCAATTAGACACTTTGCTTCTACAGTCTTTTCGACCACCATTCTCTCTATGTATGCTTAACACATACCTAAACATTTAGTTTACTGACTCAGAATACCCGCAGGCAATCTGATCTAGATAATTTTCTCCTACAGAAAAGTAGAACAATTATACATTCTCTAGGCTCTCCTAGACAAAGACCTGACTCCCTGTCATGAAAGCCCCTTGCCATGCCCTTTTGAGGAACCCAGGAAAATTTTTGGTTTGCTGCCAGGGTGTGTAGAGTTGTATTATTGCTTTTCCAGACTAGGTGTGAGAATGCTTCTTCCCACAGGGGGGAAAGCATTAGCAGATGATGGTAAGTTTACCAGAAATAATTTTTTGTTTTTTCTTTGAGACAGAATCTCATTCTGCCATCTAGGCTGGAGTGCAGTGGCACCATCTCAGCTCATTGCAACCTCTGCCTCCTAGGTTCAAGTGATTCTCCTGCATCAGCCTCCTGGGTAGCTAGAATTACATGTGTGCACCACAACATCCAGCTAATTTTTTTTTCCTTTTTTTTGTATTTCTAGTAGAGATGGGGTTTCACCCATGTTAGCCAGGCTGGTCTCAAATTCCTGACCTCAAGTGATCTGCCCACTTCGGCCTTCTAAAGTGTTAGTATTACAGGCATGAGCCACCACACCCGGCCAGTTTACCTAAAATATTCTTATCCTTAGGTATGTTACATGGAAAGTGGGGTTTTGTGGGCTAATACATGGAAACCTCTCACATATAATATTTCTATAGAAAATGGCTTTCAAATTCCACATTGACAAGTAACTTTTAAGACAAAATCTGAGCAAAAATTCAGGCAAGCATGGAATCCAAATTCTTCCCAGAGGTCTTTCCCATTAAGCATAACATTAAAATAGCAACAAGATTAAACCCATTTAATTCCCTACTCAATATACATATGAGTTGATATGAATATGTTTATGTATTAGAGATCAAATTGTATTTCAACGTACCTGTTGTCTTCCTCCAGATTTATCCTGGATGATAGTCCTAGCAACAGCACCAGTAAACACACAAGATCTGAAAAATGAACTGACGACATTGCAAAGGCCAATGGCTATTAAATCCTGTAAAGAAATGGCAAATGCTTTAGGCCTCCCTCTTTGTTGAAGAATGCTGATTTTGAGTTGAAGGCATATGGTTTATTTTTTGTATATGAAGATAGGGTTGTTTGCATCACTTGAAATAGCAGATTGAAATATTATTAGAAGGCCGGGCGAGGTGGCTCATGCCTATAACCTCAGCACTTTGGGAGGCTGAGGCTGGTGGATCACCTGAGGTCGGGAGTTCGAGACCAGCCTGACCAACATGGAGAAACCCCGTCTCTACTAAAAATACAAAATTAGTACGGGCGTGGTGGCGCATGCCTGTAATCCCAGCTACTCGGGAGGCTGAGGCAGGAGAATCACTTGAACCCAAGAGGCAGAGGTTGCAGTGAGCCGAGATCGTACCATTGCACTCCAGCCTGGTCAACAAGAGTGAAACTCCGTCTCAAAAAAAAAAAAAAAAAAAAAAATATATATATATATATATATTAGCAAGAACAAAAGGATGGCACATCTGATTTTCTTGATTAAACCGAATCATCATTTTAGCTAGTTATCACAAGGAAAGTGCTTTTTCAAGGTGAGAAAATGAGACTCTGGCATTTTTATTCTCTTTCAAGTGATGACCAGGACTTAGGATGACAGGGAGAAGCACAATGCTATTCTCCCTGCCTTATGTACTACCCTAAAGGCTAAATTGGGCTGGGTGCAGTGGCTCACGCCTGTAATTCCAGCACTTTGGGAGGCTGAGGTGGCAGATCACGAGGTCAGGAGTTCGAGACCAGCCTGGCCAACATGGCCAAACCCCATCTGTACTAAAAATACAAAAATTAGCTGGGCATGGTGGTGAGTGCCTGTAATCCCAGCTACTCGGGTGGCTGAGGCAGGAGAATCACTTGAACCCAAGAGGTGGCAGTTACGGTGACCCAAGATCATGCCATTGCACTCCAGCATGGGCAACAAGAGCAAAACTCCATCTCGAAAAAAAAAAAAAGGTCAAATTGGAACACCTGTTGTTTCCATATTTCCCTCTTGAGTTCTAGGGAAGGGGCTAAAAAGACAAAAACTATTTCTGGGAGGCCAACTGTATGATATTAGAAGCCCTTGTTTTTTTTTTTGAGATGGAGTCGCCCAGGCTGGAGTGCAGTGGCGGGGTCTCGGCTCACTGCAAGCTCTGCCTCCCGGGCTCACGCCATTCTCCCGCCTCAGCCTCCCGAGTAGCTGGGAGTACAGGCGCCCGCCACCACGCCTGGCTAATTTTTTTTTTTTTGTATTTTTGGTAGAGACAGGGTTTCACCGTGTTAGCCAGGATGGTCTTGATCTCCTGACCTCGTGATCCGCCTGCCTTGGCCTCCCAAAGTTCTGGGATTACAGATGTGAGCCACTGCTCCCGGCCCAACCCTGGCTTTTTATAAGATGTTCTGCAGCATTTCTTATTGCACCTCAGTATGTGGTTGGAGGACTTGGTAGAAAGAAAGCTAAAATTAAGAAAAGTGAAACTCTCCCAGCTTAACAACATGATGCCATAATTTTCTGGCCTCTCTGTACCTTATCTGTTCTAGGGCAATAACACTCAGGTTAATTCAAGTGCCCTCAAAGTTAAGTATCCCTCACCTCTCAAAAATCCTTTGTGATTACTGTCCAAACCATGGTCCAAGTGGCTCTTCAGTTAAAAAAGACTCCTGCTTCATGTTGGCAGGAGGCTTTGATGAAAGAACAAAGAGTTAAGGATCAGTGGAAGTAATAGGCCTCTCACCTGGTTGGAATTGACACTGTAATTGTGAAGACTGCCAATCTTCTTGCCCAGAAATATGAGCAGAAAGGAGCTCACCAAAGATAAGGAGAAGGCTTGTAAAATTATCTTGGGAAGAAGGCCGAAATCTGGTGTTACAGGAAACAGGAAGCTGGAATAGAATAGTGGAATTATTTCTGGATAGCGGGAATCCTTTCTTGGTACCTCCGCCACTCTATTCTAATACTGGGCTGTCCTGATTCTTTTTTTTTTTTTTTTTAATGACAATAGAGATGAGTGGTGATTGAGGCAGCAGCCTGCCAAAACTGCCAGCAAACAAAGCCAAGTTATGAAAGCCATTGAGAGAACATGCTGTTGTGTCTTGTAGTTCAATGTTTCTGCCAGGTAGCAATGGCAATAAACAGAACAGGCAAAACATTAACGATTCATGAAAAATGGTTTCTTGATACTGTTTGAGACCATACCAATAGGTGAACAATAGGTGGATATTTAAGGAAGAAATAATGCCTATTTTATAGAAACTCTTCCAGAAGTTGAAGATGAGGCAATACTTTCCAAATCTTTCTATAATGTCAACATATGGCTGGGTGCGGTGGCTCACGCCTGCAATCCCAGCACTTTGGGAGGCCGAGGTGGGTGGACCACTGAGGTCAGGAGTTCAAGATCAGCCTGGCCAACATGGTGAAACCCTATCTCTGCTAAAAATACAAAAAATCAGCTGGGTGTGGTGGCACGCACCTGTAATCCCAGCTACTCTGGAGGCTGAGGCATGGGAATCTCTTGAACCCAGGAGGCAGAGGTTGCAGTGAGCAGAGGTTGCAGTGAGCAGAGATTGAGCGACTGCACTCCAGCCTGGGTGATAGAGTGAGACTCAGTCTCAAAAAAAAAAAAAAAATTCAATATACTCTGACACCAAAACCAGACATAGATAGCACAAGAAGAAGAAGAAAAAAAAAACACTCAGACCAATATCCTTCATAAACATAAATGCAAAAATTCTTATCATTTTAGAAAGTCAATATATAAAAGGATAATACACTATGATCAAGTGGGGTTTATCTCAGAATGAAGCATTAGTTTAACAGTCAGAAATCAAGCACAATATTAACAGACTATAGAAGGAAAAGAAATCTTGGGGTGGAGCCAAGGTGGCCGAATAGGAACAGCTCCGGTCTCCAGCTCCCAGCCCCAGCGACACAGAAGATGGATGATTTCTGCATTTCTGCTTGAGGTACCAGTTTCATCTCACTAGGGAGTGCCTAACAGTGGGTACAGGACAGTCAGTGAAGCGCACTGTGCGCGAGCCGAAGCAGGGCGAGGCATTGCCTCATTCGGGAAGCGCAAGGGGTCAGGGAGTTCCCTTTCCTGGTCAGAGAAAGGGGAAACAGACGGCACCTGGAATATCGGGTCAGTCCCATCCTAATTCTGCGCTTTTCCAACGGGCCTGGAAAACGGCACACTAGGAGATTGTGTCCCGCACCTGGCTCGGAGGGTCCTATGCCCACAGAGTCTCGCTGATTGCTAGCACAGCAGTCTGAGATCAAGCTGCAAGGCGGCAGCGAGGCTGGGGGAGGGGCGCCCGCCATTGCCCAGGCTTGCTTAGGTAAACAAAGCAGCCAGGAAGCTCGAACTGGGTGGAGCCCACCACAGCTCAAGGAGGCCTGCCTGCCTCTGTAGGCTCCACCTCTGGGGGCAGGGCACAGACAAACAAAAACTCAGCAAGAACCTCCACAGACTTAAATGTCCCTGTCTGACTGACAGCTTTGAAGAGAGTAGTTGTTCTCCCAGCACGCAGCTGGAGATCTGAGAACGGACAGACTGCCTCCTAAAGTGGGTCCCTCACCCCTGAGCAGCCTAACTGGGAGGCACTGCCCCAGTAGGGACAGACTGACACCTCATTCAGCCGGGTACTCCTCTGAGACAAAACTTTCAGAGGAACTATCAGACAGCTGAATTTGTGGTCTCACGAAAATCCGCTGTTCTGCAGCCACCGCTGCTGACACCCAGCCAAACAGGGTCTGGAGTGGACCTCTAGTAAACTCCAACAGACCTGCAGCTGAGCGTCCTGTCTGGTAGAAGGAAAACTAACAAACAGAAAGGACATCCACACCAAAAACCCATCTGTACATCACCATCATCAAAGACAAAAAGTAGATAAAACCACAAAGATGGGGAAAAAACAGAACACAAAAACTGGAAACTCTAAAAAACAGAGCACCTCTCCTCCTCCAAAGGAACGCAGTTCCTCACCAGCAACGGAACAAAGCTGGATGGAGGATGACTTTGACGAGTTGAGAGAAGAAGGCTTCAGACAATCAAACTACTCTGAGCTACGGGAGGAAATTCAAAACAATAGCAAAGAAGTTAAAAACTTTGAAAAAAAATTAGAAGAATGGATAACTAGAATAACCAATGGAGAGAAGGGCTTAAAGGAGCTGATGGAGCTGAAAGCCAAGTTTCAAGAACTACGCGAAGATTGCAGAAGCCCCAGTAGCAGATGCGATCAACTGGAAGAAAGGGTATCGCTGATGGAAGATGAAATGAATGAAATGAAGAGAGAAGGGAAGTTTAGAGAAAAAAGAATAAAAAGAAATGAACAAAGCCTCCAAGAAATTTGGGACTATGTGAAAAGACCAAACCTACGTCTGATTGGTGTACCTGAAAATGATGGGGAGAATGGAACCAAGTTGGAAAACACTCTGCAAGATATTATCCAGGAGAACTTCCCCAATCTAGCAAGGCAGGCCAGCATTCAGATTCAGGAAATACAGAGAATGCCACAAAGATACTCCTCGAGAAGAGCAACTCCAAGACACATTATTGTCAGATTCACCAAAGTTGAAATGAAGGAAAAAATGTTAAGGGCAGCCAGAGAGAAAGGTTGGGTTACCCACAAAGGGAAGCCCATCAGACTAACAGCTGATCTCTCAGCAGAAACTCTACAAGCCAGAAGAGAGTGGGGGCCGATATTCAACATTCTTAAAGAAAAGAATTTTCAACCCAGAATTTCCTATCCCGCCAAACTAAGCTTCATAAGTGAAGGAGAAATAAAATACTTTACAGACAAGCAAATGCTGAGTGATTTTGTCACCACCAGGCCTGCCCTAAAAGAGCTCCTGAAGGAAGCACTAAACATGGAAAGGAACAACCGGTACCAGCGACTGCAAAAACACGCCAAATTGTAAAGACCATTGAGGCTAGGAAGAAACTATAGCAACTAACGAGCAAAATAACCAACTAACATCATAATGACAGGATCAGATTCACACATAACAATATTAACGTTTAATGTAAATGGGCTAAATGCTCCAATCAAAAGACACAGACTGGCAAACTGGATAAGGAGTCAGGACCCATCAGTGTGCTGTATTCAGGAAACCCATCTCACGTGCAGAGACACACATAGACTCAAAATAAAGGGATGGAGGAAGATCTATCAAGCAAATGGAAAACAAAAAAAGGCAGGGGTTGCAATCCTAGTCTCTGATAAAATAGACTTTAAACCAACAAAGATCGAAAGAGACAAAGAAGGCCATTACATAATGGTAAAGGGATCAATTCAACAAGAAGAGCTAACTATCCTAAATATATATGCACCCAACACAGGAGCACCCAGATTCATAAAGCAAGTCCTCAGTGACCTACAAAGGGACTTAAACTCCCACACAATAATAATGGGAGATTTTAACACCCCACTGTCAACATTAGACAGATCAACGAGACAGAAAGTTAACAAGGATATCCAGGAATTGAACTCAGCTCTACATAAAGTGGACCTAATAGACATCTACAGAACTCTCCACCCCAGGTCAACAGAATATACATTTTTTTCAGCACCACACCACACCTATTCCAAAATTGACCACATAGTTGGAAGTAAAGCTCTCCTCAGCAAATGTAAAAGAACAGAAATTATAACAAACTGTCTTTCAGACCACAGTGCAATCAAACTAGAACTCAGGATTAAGAAACTCACTCAAAACCGCTCAACTACATGGAAACTGAACAACCTGCTCCTGAATGACTATTGGGTGCATAATGAAATGAAGGCAGAAATAAAGATGTTCTTTGAAACCAACGAGAAAAAAGACACAACATACCAGAATCTCTGGGACACGTTCAAAGCAGTGTGTAGAGGGAAATTTATAGCACTAAATGCCCACGAGAGAAAGCAGGAAAGATCCAAAATTGACACCCTAACATCACAATTAAAAGAACTAGAAAAGCAAGAGCAAACACATTCAAAAGCTAGCAGAAGGCTAGAAATAACTAAAATCAGAGCAGAACTGAAGGAAATAGAGACACAAAAAACCCTTCAAAAAATTAATGAATCCAGGAGCTGGTTTTTTGAAAAGATCAACAAAATTGATGGACCGCTAGCAAGACTAATAAAGAAGAAAAGAGAGAAGAATCAAATAGATGCAATAAAAAACGAAAAAGGGGATATCACCACCGATCCCACAGAAATACAATCTACCATCAGAGAATACTACAAACACCTCTATGCAAATAAACTAGAAAATCTAGAAGAAATGGATAAATTCCTCGACAAATACACCATCCCAAGACTAAACCAGGAAGAAGTTGAATCTCTGAATAGACCAATAACAGGTTCTGAAATTGTGGCAACAATCAATAGCTTACCAACCAAAAAGAGTCCAGGACCTGATGGATTCACAGCTGAATTCTACCAGAGGTACAAGGAGGAACTGGTACCATTCCTTCTGAAACTATTCCAATCGATAGAAAAAGAGGGAATCCTCCCTAACACATTTTACGAAGCCAGCATCGTCCTGATACCAAAGCCTGGCAGAGACATAACCAAAAAAGAGAATTTCAGACCAATATCCTTAATGAACATTGATGCAAAAATCCTCAATAAAATACTGGCAAACCGAATCCAGCAGCACATCAAAAAGCTTATCCACCATAATCAAGTGGGCTTCATCCCTGGGATGCAAGGCTGGTTCAACATACGCAAATCAATAAATGTAATCCAGCATATAAACAGAACCAAAGACAAAAACCACATGATTATCTCAATAGATGCAGAAAAGGCCTTTGACAAAATTCAACAACCCTTCATGCTAAAAACTCTCAATAAATTAGGTATTGATGGGACGTACCTCAAAATAATAAGAGCTATCTACGACAAACCCACAGCCAATATCATACTGAATGGGCAAAAACTGGAAGCATTCCCCCTGAAAACTGGCACAAGACAGGGATGCCCTCTCTCACCGCTCCTATTCAACATAGTGCTGGAAGTTCTGGCCAGAGCAATCAGGCAGGAGAAGGAAATAAAGGGTATTCAATTAGGAAAAGAGGAAGTCAAATTGTCCCTGTTTGCAGATGACATGATTGTATATCTAGAAAACCCCATTGTCTCAGCCCAAAACCTCCTTAAGCTGATTAGCAACTTCAGCAAAGTCTCAGGATACAAAATCAATGTACAAAAATCACAAGCATTCTTGTACACCAATAACAGACAAACAGAGAGCCAAATCATGAGTGAACTCCCATTCACAATTGCTTAAAAAGAGAATAAAATACCTAGGAATCCAACTTACAAGGGATGTGAAGGACCTCTTCAAGGAGAACTACAAACCACTGCTCAATGAAATAAAAGAGGATACAAACAAATGGAAGAACATTCCATGCTCATGGGTTGGAAGAATCAATATCGTGAAAATGGCTATACTGCCCAAGGTAATTTATAGATTCAATGCCATCCCCATCAAGCTACCAATGACTTTCTTCACAGAATTGGAAAAAACTACTTTAAAGTTCATATGGAACCAAAAAAGAGCCCGCATCGCCAAGTCAATCCTAAGCCAAAAGAACAAAGCTGGAGGCATCACGCTACCTGACTTTATACTACAAGGCTACAGTAACCAAAACAGCATGGTACTGGTACCACAACAGAGACATAGATCAATGGAACAGAACAGAGCCCTCAGAAATGATGCCGCATATCTACAACTATCTGATCTTTGACAAACCTGACAAAAACAAGAAATGGGGAAAGGATTCCCTATTTAATAAATGGTGATGGGAAAACTGGCTAGCCATATGTAGAAAGCTGAAACTGGATCCCTTCCTTACACCTTATACAAAAATTAATTCAAGATGGATTAAAGACTTACATGTTAGACCTAAAACCATAAAAACCCTAGAAGAAAACCTAGGCAATACCATTCAGGACATAGGCGTGGGCAAGGACTTCATGTCTAAAACACCAAAAGCAATGGCAACAAAAGGCAAAATTGACAAATGGGATCTCATTAAACTAAAGAGCTTCTGCACAGCAAAAGAAACTACCATCAAAGTGAACAGGCAACCTACAGAATGGGAGAAAATTTTTGCAACCTACTCATCTGACAAAGGGCTAATATCCAGAATCTACAATGAACTCAAACAAATTTACAAGAAAAAAACAAACACCCCCATCAAAAAGTGGGCGAAGGACATGAACAGACACTTCTCAAAAGAAGACATTTATGCAGCCAAAAAACACATGAAGAAATGCTCATCATCACTGGCCATCAGAGAAATGCAAATCAAAACCACAGTGAGATACCATCTCACACCAGTTAGAATGGCCATCATTAAAAAGTCAGGAAACAACAGGTGCTGGAGAGGATGTGGAGAAATAGGAACACTTTTACACTGTTGATGGGACTGTAAACTAGTTCAACCATTGTGGAAGTCAGTGTGGCGATTCCTCAGGGATCTAGAACTAGAAATACCATTTGACCCAGCCATCCCATTACTGGGTATATACCCAAAGGACTATAAATCATGCTGCTATAAAGACACATGCACACGTATATTTATTGCGGCACTATTCACAATAGCAAAGAGTTGGAACCAACCCAAATGTCCAACAACAATAGACTGGATTAAGAAAATGTGGCACATATACACCATGGAATACTATGCAGCCATAAAAAATGATGAGTTCGTGTCCTTTGTAGGGACATGGATGAAACTGGAAAACATCATTCTCAGTAAACTATCGCAAGGACAAAAAACCAAACACCGCATGTTCTCACTCATAGGTGGGAATTGAACAATGAGAACTCATGGACACAGGAAGGGGAACATCACACTCCGGGGACTGTTGTGGGGTGGGGCGAGGAGGGAGGGACAGCATTAGGAGATACACCTAATGCTAAATGATGAGTTAATGGGTGCAGGAAATCAACGTGGCACATGGATACATATGTAACAAACCTGCACATTGTGCACATGTACCCTAAAACCCTAAAGTATAATAAAAAAAAAAGAAAAATTGTATAATATAACTTGTAATAAACATGGATTTAAAAAAAAAAAAAAGAAATCTTGATGATTTGGGGGGAGTGGTGTTTTTCCATAGATCCATACTGGCATAATTCTTTAAGTCAAATCTGGAAGCACAAATATGCTTCCTTTTTTATTTCTCTAGATTACTTTCTAAGTCAGAAGAAAAAACTAAGTGTTTTAGATAAGGTTTGCTATTTGAAACGCTTATTTGTTCTTTTGATTGTCTTTAATCATTTCATCAAAGACAAATATGTATGCCTCAACAGTTGATTTCCTTCTGATAAATTATATACAAATCCAAATTCAACAAAATGAATCATGTAAATACCCTTAGGAAAATTATCTTAAAAGAAATTTTGTGATATATATTTCCACAAAGCAAATAATCCCTTATCTAATTAAAATTTCTTATTAGTTCTTGCATTTAAAATTTTATTTTTGAGTAGAAAGAATTCACTTTTTAGCACCTCAAAGAGCTAAATATCATTTTATTCACCATTCAACTATGTCTTCTTCTTCTTCTTCTTTTCTTCTTCTTTTTTTTTGTATTGAGACTGGGTCTTGCTGTGTCGCCCAGGCTGGAGTGCAGTGGTGTGATCATGGCTCACTGCAGCCTCATCCTTCCTCAATAAATCCTCCCATTTCAGCCTCCCAAGTAGCTAGGATTTCAGATGCATGCCACCACACCTGGCTAATTTTTTTTTTTTTTTTTTTTTGTAGAAACGGAGTCTCACCATGTTGCCCAGGTAGGTCTTGAAATTCTGAGCTCAAGCGATTTGCCTGCCTCAGCCTCCCACAGTGCTGGGATTACAGGCATGAGCCACTGTGTCTGGCCCTACTATGTCTATTTTAATTCTTTATTTATAATTTATAACTTATGGCCAGGCGCGATGGCTTACACATGTAATCCCAGCACTTTGGGAGGCCAAGGTGGGCAGATCACAAGGTCAGGAGATCGAGACCATTCTGGCTAACACGGTGAAACCCCATCTCTACTAAAAATACAAAAATTAGCCGGGCGTGGTGGCAGGCGCCTGTAGTCCCAGCTACTTGGGAGGCTGAGGCAGAAGAATGGTGTGAACCGGGGAGGCGGAGGTTGCAGTGAGCTGAGATGGTGCCACTGCACTCCAGCCTGGGTGACAGAGCAAGACTCTGTCTCAAAAAAAATAATAAAATAATTTATAACTTACAAGCTCCTTTGCGTTTTCCAGGTAATGAGCTAAGTAGAAGCACAACTGAATGCTTAGAGGTAGGAATTTAAGTTATTATCAAATTCCACCTTTTTGTCTTTTTAAGAAGCTAGGTAAGAATGAGGCTGTCCCAAAGAGGTACACAGTAAATGTAATTTACTACCCCAATCTATATTAATAAAGCGTGAATATTTAGTATGATAACAACATAAACTACTGTTTTTCCTTTCTGTTCTCTGTAACAGTCAATTCTTGTTAGCAAATGAGGTTAAAAGGGGACATGGACACAGCAGGAGCTAACTTAAATTGTCCAATCTTACTATTCTCTAGCAGCCCTGGATAAATACATAATAAAAGAGAAAGCTCAAAGCAACGCTTAAAATTAGACTTCTGAAATGCTCACTTGTCCATCTGTACCTTTGAATCTTATAAGAGATAAGCAAAACTTGGCTGTGTGGGTTTTTTCTTTTTTCTTTTTTACTTTTTGAGATAGTCTCCCTTTATTGCCCAGGCTGGAGTGCAGTGGCATGATCCTGGCTTACTGCAACCTCCAACTCCTGGGTTCAAGTGATTCTCTTGCCTTAGCCTCCCAAGTAGCTGGGATTACAGGCACACACCACTATGCCCAGCTAGTTTTTGTATTTTTAGTAGAGATGGGGTTTCACCATGTTGGCCAGGCTGGTCTCGAACTCCTAGCCTCAAGTGATCCACCTGCCTCAGCCTCCCAAAGTGCTGGGATTACAGGAATGAGGCACTGTGCCCAGCCTGGCTGTGTGGTTTTGAAGTCATTGATAAAAGAAGCATATTGTGTAAGTATAACAGAGTGGTTATAATTATAGACTTTGGAATTAAGGAGAAATATGTTCAAATGATAGCTCTGCCATGGAGGAGCAATGTGCTAAGTAATTCAAACATGGGAAGCCTTAGTTTCCTTAGCGTAAAAAAGAAGACAGTATCTACCTCAAAGCATTACTGTGGGGAGCAAATGAAATAATACAAATATGTAAAGTGTCAATCCCACTGTTGTTCTTGTTATTTTATTTTATTTTTTTCCAGAGGACAGAGAGCGTGTCTTGCTTATCTTTGTACTCCCTAGTACCTAGGTGGTGTCTGCCCACATTTTTTAATTGACTGGAATTTCAAGTTGATTCAGCCATCGTCAGATTTCATTGAGAACTGGGTAGGTTATGAGACTCGTTCAAACTGATTGTGTCAAAATAGCCTACATTTGCCCAGGTGTGGTGACTTTTGCCTGTAATCCCAATACTTTGGGAGGTGGAGGTGGGAGGATCACCTGAGTCCAGGAGTTCAAGATCAGCCTGACCAACATGGTGAAACCCTGTCACTACAAAAAATACAAAAATTAGCCAGGCGTGGTGGCAGGCACCTGTAATTCCAGCTACTCAGGAGGCGGAGCAGAGAATCACTTGAACCCGGGAGGTGGAGGTTGCAGTGAGCTGATATGGCGCATTGCACTCCAGCCTGGGTGACAGAGCAAGACTTGTCTCAAAAAGAAAAGAAAAAAAAAAGCCTACATTTTGTGATCCTGGAGTTTAGCAAGTATGCTTCACTCTTTACAGGATTCCTTATTATACAACGTGAGGAAGTGGGCAATGCTCTTCAAAAGTCTCTCTGTGAGTCAAGAAACTGCAGTATATTGCCTTTCTTAGCTAATGTGATTCATCTGATTAAGGTTAAAAAAAATAATTTCCTAACAGAAGCAAGAGCCGTGCCTCATAGTCACTGGTAAGAATTATAATGTAAATTGATTGTGAGTCCTTAAGAACTCCATATGCCAGGCTATTTGAAGATCACTTTCTATCCAGAGTAAGAAAATAATGTTGCTCAAGGGCACCAATTCTGACCGGGCACTGTGGCTCATGCCTGTAATCCCAGCACTATAGGAGACCAAGGCAGGAAGAATGTTTAAGCCCAGGATTTTGAGACCAGCCTGAGCAACACGGCAAAATGCTGTCTCCATTAAAAATGCAAAAAATTAGCTGGGCATGGCAGTGCGGGGTGGTGTGCGCCTGTAGTCGCAGCTACTCAGAGAGCTGAGGAGGGAGGATCACTTGAGCCTGAGAATTCAAGGCTGCAGTGAGCCATGATTGCACCACTGCACTCCAGCCTAGGCAACAGAGTGAGACCCTGTCTCAAAAATAAATAAATAAATAAAAATAGGGCATCTATTTAGTCTAAGTTTGTGAAGGCAGAAGGAACGTTCATCTTCTGAACACAGAGCCACAGGAGAGAGGCTAGAAAAACCGAGGCATCTCTTGTCCACCCCTTGAGAATTAATCAGAGAGGTATGGTAGTTGAGAAGGCCTATCATGTGCTATGAAAAAAAACATGAGATTCTCTGGTATTCAGTGCATACAACAGTTTTCCTGGATAAGGGGATTGGCTCAACTATGAGAAGAGAGACAGAGGCTGACCAGAGAAGACACAAGGAGTTGTCCCTAGCCCTTCTCCTTTCATGAACCTCTGTGTTCTAAAATGAATTTTGCTTTGGCCAGAGACTGCTAGTAGAAAATATCAATCAGGCTGTGTGGTCAGAGGCTAAGAGAGGGTATCAGAAAGACAAGCAATCTTGAAAAGTGGAATTACTGACCTATAAGGAATCATGTCAATAAGCGTCTGGCTGGTTTCTGTGGCCATGCTTATCTTGTTTGCAATCACAGTGAAGCCAATAATCTGTAGGGGGTAAAAAAAAAGGGGGGGGGCATATGAATACCTAAATATAGTGTATCGCTTCCAGGAGCAGAGTTGCCCATAGCCTCTGGCAGGACAGAAAATGAAACAGGCAGCAGTCCCTATGCATGCAAATTGGAGAGAGAGGCATGGCTAGTTCAACGGAGCGAGGCAGGCATTAGAGATCTTCCCTGATTCTTTTGGTTCTCTAAGCCAGAGTGCAAAACAACTTGGTCTGTGAACATGATGGGAACAAATGGATGCCATGAACTTCTGTATCCCCACCAACTTTATTTATTTTTTCTTATTTTAATATTTAATATATTTGAATCTCAATGGCTTTCAGTGAGATCGATCCATTTAAATACTGAATGACTTGGAAAATACCTCTTTGCTCCTCTTTAAATAAAGAGTTGTGTATTTCAGAGTTTATCAGGAAGTGGGGAATCTCCCCACTAACTTTAAACATCTAGATTAATATAAACATGTTTTCAGATAATGGCTGTATCAAGTTTTTAGTTTCAAAAGTTTTTAGTTCCAGGTACATTGTAGTAATACAGGTATGCCTTTTAGGGGCTTGTTGAGGTATACCAAAAGAGAAACATGATTAACCCTTAATAATATGGAGCAACATTTAATTGCACAAAGAAAATTTCTGTAGCAAAGCAACTATGTGCTTCCCCCCTTTCATTTACTTCTAAAAATGTGCACATGTACCCTAAAGCTTAAAGTATAATAAAATAAAATAAAATAAAATGGCAATTCTCCTTCTAGTCCCTGATTTTTAATTAGAGGGAAAAGAGACAACCTAGCAGCTGTTATAGCTTATAAAGACTCTGCGTCAATGCAGATTAAACCAGAAACAAGAGACCTCAATTTCTATGTTTTAAAATAGCAATTATACAGTTGCTTTATCCCATTCTTCCTACTAACACATACCTCTTTCCCCAGCATCTACTGCAGGAGTTCAACCAGACGCTGAACAGAACAGCACTTGTCTAACCTGTGATACTGTTATCAGATGAAGACTGCTAGGAAGTCTACAGATTAGAATGGAAGGAAGAATCTGGATTACAGCTTGGATCAGAGAAGAAGAGTCTTGGTTTTTATATAGTTAAGAGGCAAGAAGTATGGCAAGTATGGCAAGGAACTCTTATTTCCAGTATAAAGGTAATACTTGTTCACAGAGAAAAATGAAGAAATATGAAACATTGAAAAACAGAAATAACTCATCCAAAGACAACTATTGTTACATTTTTTGTGTTTGCTATATAGCTTAAATATACATAAATTATTAACATATGTATAATTTCTTATAGCCAAGGGACCCTTGAATTATCAGTATAGTCTACCTGGATCGCAGCTGTTGCCTTGAAAATTTTCCTAAATATTGAGTCTGCTTTTTTTTTTTTTTGAAATGGAGTTTTGCTCTTGTTGCCCAGGCTGGAGTGCAGTGGCGCAATCTCAGCTCACCGCAACCTCTGCCTCCTGGGTTCAAGTGATTCTCATGCCTCAGCTTCCTAAGTAGCTGGGATTACAGGCATGTGCCACCACACCCGGCTAATTTTTTGTATTTTTTAGTAGAGATGGGGTTTCGCCAAGTTGGCCAGGCTGGTCTTGAATTCCTGACCTCAGGTGATCCTCCTACCTCGGCCTCCCAAAGTGCTGGGATTACAGGCGTGAGCCACTGTGCCTGGCCGAGTCTGCTCTCTTAAGGACAGATTGATAGATGTGTGCCATTTCCTCCAGCACATCTAAACATTAGTAATTTCTTTGTGGGTGCTGTGAGAGGCATTTTAGACCCTAGACCATGGGCGCCTCCATCCTCCCTCTCTCATTTTCCTCACTGCTAAGGGAAACAGGGAGGCCTTTTTCTGGTTCTACCCTGCATCTCTAATCCCTGCTATGTGGCAGAAACTGTATCCCCATCACTTGACTTGACATGTGTGTAGGTAGTGTGTTGCAGGCTTCAATAGCCTGTGAGCACAAATTAGGTCACAAAAAAGGTTAATGCCTAAATTGCAATTATTGTAAGCCTTCACCTATTTTATTGCTGGACCTCTGTTTCCTCCCCTACCTCACCTCATGGAGCACTGTAATTACTTATAGCATTCTCCAAAGGAATGTATTCTTCTTTTCTTTCTTTCTTCTTCTTCTTCTTTTTTTTTTTTTTTTCGAGACAGAGTCTTTGTTCTGCTGACCAGGCTGGAGTGCAGTGGCACAATGTTGGCTCACTGCAACCTCTGCCTCCTGGGTTCAAGCAATTCTCCTGCCTCCACCTCCCGAGTAGCTAGGACTACAGGCGTGCACCACTATGCCCAGCTAATTTTTTTTATTTTTAGTAGAGATGAGGTTTCACCATATTGGCTAGGCTGGTCTCGAACTCCTGACCTCGAGCAATCCACCTGCCTCCGCCTCCCGAAGTGCTGGGATTACAGGCGTGAGACACGGAGCTTGGCCCCCAGAGGAATATCTTGACTGTGGCTCACAAACCAATCTGTCAGCCATAGTCAAACCACAGCATTCTTTGCACTCTCACTTCTCTTCTTGCCTTATAACTCTGGTTCACATTGATTGCTTTCAAGGCTGTGTAAACCAAAAACAAAATTCTAAGGCCCCCAGTCATCTGAATGGATCCCATCTCTTGGCCAAGGGAATTCTGAAGTTAACCTGAAAAAACTAGTTCAGGCCATGATTGAAGCAGGGGTCAGACATACTTCATTATATCCCTCCTCCCTTTTGGAATTCAGGAAAAGCCAAGAAGCATTAACCTCAAAACAGACCCTTAAGTCTGATAAGAAACATTTACAACCCATTCTCTTTGAAGCCTGCTACTTGGAGGCTTCATCTGCATGACACAACTTTCGTCTCCACAACCCCTTACCATAACCCAGACATTCGTCTCTATTGATAATAACTCTTTCAATGAATTACCAATCAGAAAAATTTTAAATCTGCCTGTGATATGGAAGCCCCCACCCCTTCAAGTTGTCCCACCCTTCCAGATCAAACCAGTGTAAATCTTACAGGTATTGATTGATATATTGTGTCTCCCTAATGTATAAAAGCAAGCTGGACCCTGAACATGTTGGCAGGACCTCCCTCCAGAGGCTATGTCACAGGGGCTTCCTTAATCTTGGCAAAATAAACTTTCTAAATTGATTGAGACCTGTGTCAGATACATCTGGGTTTACAGACTGCTTGAAGGAACATCACTATGATCCTTGGTGCTGATGTCTCTTAAGAGAGGGCTGGGCACGGTGGCTCATGCCTGTAATCCCAGCACTTTGGGAGGCTGAGGTGGGCAGATCACGAGGTCAGGAGATCGAGACCATCCTGGCCAACATGGTGAAACCCGTCTCTACTAAAAATACAAAAATTAGCCAGGTATGGTGGTGTGTGCCTGTAATCCCAGCTACTTGGGAGGCTGAGGCAGGAGAATCGCTTGAACCTGGGAGGCAGAGGCTGCAGTAAGCTGAGATTGCGCCACTGCACTCCCCACTAGGAGACAGAGTAAGACTCCGTCTAAAAAAAAAAAAAAAAAAAAAAGAGGGCTGCTATCTGTTCATGGCTGCTGTCTGCCGGTGACTACAAAGCTGTAGCCTCCTAAGGTGCCAGAGCAGGGCTGGGAAAGAAGAGGCTGCCTCTGACTGCACCCTACAAACTCCACATACACATTGTTTCCTGAGCTCTAGAGAACCATTTGTATCCAGGGTTTTGTTTTTAAGAATTAACAAATAAAAATCATATATATTTGTCATATACAACATGTTTTAAAATATATATATACACATTGTGGCATGGCTGAATCGAGCTATTAACATATGCATTACTTCACATATACATCTTTTTTTTTTTTTTTTTTGAGACGGAGTTTTGCTCTTGTTGCCCGCGCTGGAGTGCAATGGCACAATCCCGGCTCACTGCAACCTTCACCTCCTGGGTTCAAGCAATTCTCCTGCCTCAGTCTCCCAAGTAGCTGGGATTATAGGTATGTGCCACGATGCCCAGCTAATTTTGTATTTTTAGTAGACACAGGGTTTCTCCCTGTTGGCCAGGCTGGTATTGAACTCCTGATCTCAGGTGATCCACCAGCCTCGGCCTCCCAAAGTGCTGAAATTACAGGTGTGAGCTACCATGCCTATATATCTTTTTTGGTGTGGTGAAAACACTTAAAATCTAATCTCTTGGCAATTTTCAAGAATATGATACATTGTTACTAACTGTAGTTACTATGTTGTACAACAGATCTCTTGAAATTATTCCTCTTATCAAACTGAAATTTTGCATCCTTTGGCCAACATCTCCCCAAACCACTCTCCTGCAACTCTAGACCCTGGTAACCACCATTCTACTCTTCACTTCAATGAGTTCAACCTTTTTAGATTCCACATATAAATGAGATCATGCAGTACTTTTCTTTCTGTGCCTGGCTTATTTCACTTAACATGTCCTCTGGGTTCATCCACGTTGTCCCAAATGACAAGATTTCCTTCTTTTTATTTTTTATTTTATTTTAATTTTTTAAACCAAATACCCAGGCTTTAAGGAGAAGGATTCCCTTTTTTTAAAAGGCTGAATAGTATTCCACTGTATATGTATACCACATTTTTTAAAAAATCACTTTTTGTTACATGTCTGTCAACTAATACCTGTATATACTACATGTATCCATTTATCTGTTGATGAACACTTGGGTTGATTCCATATCTTAGGTGTTTTAAATAGTGCTGCAGCGAACATGAAAGTGCAGGTATCTATTTAACATACTGATTTCATTTCCTTTAGATATATACCCAATAGTGGGATTGCTGGATATCCTTCAGGGTTTTGAAAAATCTTTTGAAAAACAAGCCTTTCAGCTTCTGGCCTTTATGAATTAATAGCTTTTCAAACATTCAAAGGCAAAAGAATATGCACCTCTACAAGAAGTAGGCAACAGTTATAAGAAAGTTTAGTCTAAAGTCCCAAGGCAGTATTTTTCAACCTTGAAGAGGATAGACCTGGATTAGTTAGTATAAGTGGGTTATGCTGTGGCAACGTACAAGCCATGAGATTGTAGCATTTTAACACATCGAAGTTTTTTTTTTGCCCAAAGTCCATGGTGGGTTGGTGTCTCTCAGGCAGGTTCTTTGCAAACAGTGCCCCAGGAATTTGAGCTAATTTCACTTGGGGATTCCATTTTCTTTTCTCTTTTTTTGAGACAGAGTCTTGCTGTCTCCCAGGCTGGAGTGCAGTGGCATGATCTCAGCTCACTGCAAGCTCCGCCTCTTGGGTTCATGCCATTCTCCTGCCTCAGCCTCCCGAGTAGCTGGGACTACAGGTGCACACCACCATGCCCAGCTAATTTTTTTGTATTTTTAGTAGAAACAGGGTTTCACCATGTTAGCCAGGATGGTCTTGATCTCCTGACCTCGTGATCTGCCTGTCTTGGCCTCCCAAAGTGCTGGGATTACAGGCGTGAGCCACCGCTCCCGGTCTCCATTTTCTTAACATACTGCCCCTGTCATCATCATAGCAGGGGAGGAAAGAAGAGGGAACTTGCGCCTATTCACCTCTACTCTGGCTCAAAAGTCACAGGGTCCTCCTAATTGCAAGAGAGACTGGGAGGTGCAGGGGGCACATGATTACTTGGTTAACTTTAAGCATCTTTGCCACAAACCACCACTTAAAAAAGAAATAATTCTCATTGAAACCCAAAAATTCAGCAACTTTTCTTTTCTTTTTTCTTTTTTTTTTTACATGGAGTCTTGCTCTGTCGCCCAGGCTGGAGGGCAGTAGCACGATCTTGGCTCACTGCGACCTCCGCCTCCTGGATTAAGTCATTCTCCTGCCTCAGCCTCTGGAGTAGCTGGTATTACAGGCACATGCCACCATGCCCAGCTAATTTTTGTATTTTTAGTAGAGACAAGGTTTCACCATGTTGGCCAGGCTGGTCTTGAACTCCTGACCGCAGGTGGTCGGCCCACCTCTGCCCCCCAAAGTGCTGAGATTATAGGCATGAGCCACCGTGCCCGGCCCCGAATTCAGCAATCTTAAAATGAAAAATGCTGACTTAGAAAATCTGAGCATTATTGATGAAAATATCTTTATCATGGTAAAGTGTTAATTATAACTGTAAAAGATAAATTTTATCAGCAGATTTTAGAAAAGAAACAAAAGGCCAGGTGCGTTGGCTCATGCCTGTAATCCTGGCACTTTGGGACACTGAGGCGGGCAGTTTACTTGAGGTCAGGAGTTTGAGACCAGCCTGGCCAACATGGTGAAACCCCCGTCTCTACTAAAAATATAAAAATCAGCTGGGCATGGTGGTGGGCGCCTGTAATCCCAGCTACTTGGGAGGCTGAGGAAGGAGAATCGCTTGAATCTGGGAGGCAGAGGTTGCAGTGGGCCAAGATCGTGGCACTGCACTCCAGCCTGGGTGACAGAGCGAGATTCTGTCTCAAAGAAAAAAGAAAAGAAAAGAAACAAGAAACATTATTATTAGACAGTGAGCCCTAGTTCTGCTACTTACTAATGACACAGATTAGAAAAAACATTTAACATCTCGTTTGCCTCAATTTCTTTGTTATATATATTTATTTTTATTAACATATAATTTAGATACAATAAAGTGCACAGCTTTTAGACATACAGTTCTATATGTTTTTTTTTTTTTTTTTTGAGACGGAATCTTGCTCTGTTGCCCAGGCTGGAGTACAGTGGTGTGACCTCGGCTCACTGCAAGCTCTGCCTCCTAGGTTCACGCCATTCTCCTGCCTTAGCCTCCCGAGTAGCTGGGACTACGGGCGCCTGCCACCTCGCCCGGCTAAGTTTTTTTTTTTTTTTTTTTTTTTGAGACGGAGTCTTGCTCTGTCGCCCAGGCTGAAGAGCAGTGGCTCGATCTCAGCTCACCGCAAGCTCCACCTCCCGGGTTCCCGCCATTCTCCTGCCTCAGCCTCCCGAGTAGCTGGGACTACAGGCGCCCGCCACCACGCCCGGATAATTTTTTTTTGTATTTTTAGTAGAGACAGGGTTTCACCGTGTTAGCCAGGATGGTCTCGATCTCCTGACCTCGTGATCTGCCCGCCTCAGCCTCCCAAAGTGCTGGGATTACAGGCGTGAGCCACCGCGCCCAGCCAGTTTTTTATTTTTACTAGAGATGATGTTTCACCATGTTGGCCAGGATGGTCTCGATCTCCTGACCTCATGATCTGCCCACCTCGGCCTCCCAAAGTGCTGGGATTACAAGCACGAGCCACCACGCCCGGCCAGTTCTATGTTTTGAGGAATTTATACACCAGGTAACTGCCACCCTAATTAACAGCTAATTAGCACATGAAATATTTCCATCACCCTGATAAATTAGTTTTCTACCACTTACTATTTAATTTTTCCACATGGGTAGCCACTAATCTTTTTGTCATGACAGATTAGTTTTTCCTGCTCTAGGAATTCATATAAGGGAATTATACAGTATATAGCCTTTTGTGTCTTTTTTCTTTCATGCTACATAATGTTTTTGAAATCCATCCATGTTGTACACACAATGTGTGTGTGTGTATATCTCCAGTTTGTTCCTTATTGCTGAAAAGTACTCTTGTAGGAAATCATTACACACATTACAATATGTTACCTTTTGTGTCTAGTATCTCTCTCTACTTTGTAGAGGTGAACAGTCAAAAGAATTAGAATTGAAGCATGGAGAATAAACTCAGGATTCCAAAAATGGGATAGAAGCAGAAGCGGTATATTCTAGGATCTTGGCAGCAGTCAAAATGAACTGTTTTGTGGACAACAAAGTCATCTGTAGGGACCTTAACATGGGGGCATAACGTGAGTTGCAACCAGGGTGCCCAATGATCTGTATAAACTAGGACTACAAGATAGGCATCATTAGGAGATTTGGCTGGTATATCTGTATTTCTTAGGAAGGACTGGTCTTGACTCTATCCTCAGCTAATTGCTGTTGTTGAGATTGTGTTTGCTGAATAAGCTTGCATTTTGCTTTCTTGAATTTTGTTCTGTTTTTTTTTGTTTTCGGTTTTTTTTTTTTGTTTTTTTTTTTGAGACGGAGTCTCGCTCTTTCACCCAAGCTGGAGTGCAGTGGCACTGTCTCGGCTCACTACAAGCTCCGCCTCCTGGGTTCACGCCATTCTCCTGCCTCAGCCTCCCGAGTAGCTGGGATTACAGGCATGTGCCACCACCCCCGGCTAGTTTTGTATTTTTAGTAGAGACAGGGTTTCTCCATGTTGGTCAGGCTGGTCTCGAACTCCCGACCTCGGGTGATCTGCCCGCCTTGGCCTCCCAAAGTGCTGGATTACAGGCATGAGCCACCGCACTGGCCTCTGCTGTATGGTTCTTGAGCCAAACCTGTACTGTTGGATACATGTCCATTTTTGAGGCCATTTCTTTCTGAAGGCTGAGGTTTGGGTATGGGTTCTTATTGAACAAGATGTTCAAATCTTCCAGTTGTTTCTCCATGAACATTGTATGTTTCCTTTGTGAATGCATCTGGTTCTAGCCATAGGAAAGGGCTATTCATTTCCTCCTTGGTTCTTTGGCCCTTTGCCTGTTATCATTTAACATGAGATTGCTTATGCCTCAACTCTTGGATTTTATTTTAATTTTTTAGGAAGGTCCTCTGAGTCTGACATCTTCTAATCTAGATGTGCTCCTATGTTCAAGTCCAGGGATGAGCTGCCTCAATTTCCTTATTGTAGCATAGTGAGAAGGAATGGAGGTTGAATAACAGTATGATTTCAACTACATTAAAATAAAAATAAAACATTTATGTAGAAAAAGATGGAAATTCACCAACATTGAGGCTAGTCCTGTCATATGTTTGTCTGAGAGAAGAAAGGAGTGAACAACTGAAAATACTGAAGTATCAATAGTCGTTGACTTTGGATGGTGCAACTATAGGAATTTCTATTCCTCTACCACTTTTTTAAACTTCCTTATGTTTTTCAAACTTAGAATGAGCCCGTATTTCTTTCATAAGGGGAAAAAATTCCTTATCTTTGAAATACTATGAGAACGAGGCAATAGATAAAAGTACTCGGAGAATAAGCATTTTGTGAGGGAGATCTATTCTGCTATTGTGACTATAGTTAATAATGTGTACTTGAAATTGCTAAAAGAGTAGATCTTAAATGTTCTCACAACAAAAATAATAACTGCTGCTAGCGTTGCAAGGTGACAACAATTAAAAATGATAATTAGGCCAGGCATGGTGGCTCACGCCTGTAATCCCAGCACTTTGGGAGGCCGAGACAGGTGGATCACCTGAGGTCAGGAGTTTGAGGCCGGCCTGGCCAACAAGGTGAAACCCTGTCTCTATTAAAAAAATACAAAAATTAGCTTGCCATTGTGGCACACGCCTGTAATTCCAGCTACTCAGGAGGCTGAGGCAAGAGAATTGCTTGAACCTGGGAGGCAGAGGTTGCAGTGAGCCAAGATTGCACCACTGCACTCCATCCTGGGCAACAGAGCAAGACTCTGTCAAAAAAAAAAAAAAAAAAAAACTTGATTTAAACATTTCACAATGTATATCTATATCAAAATATCACATCATAAGCAATAGATTCAATTTTTATTTGTCAACTATAGTGTTAGAATATTTTAGAAAAAGAAAACAAGCATGTTTTCACAAATATAAGCATATATTGAAAACTAAATGTATTCAGCTTTTATACAATTCAACTCAGCATTTTTTTAAAATACTAAAATTATGCAAACTATGAATTTGGGACATCAAAAACACCTACCAGAAATAATTCCATGGGAAACTCAATGGGATACTGATTGAAAGAAATTCTGATACATTTGTTGATTCGCAGAGCAACAACAACAGTTAGAAATAGTAGAATGCTGGTGGAATTAGCTTTTGGGAGAGCTACACAGTAATTAATTATGTCCTGAAAGAAAATAAAATTATGGAGGCTTAGAAAGGGATGTAGTAATTGCCTGTCTAGAAATTGACACTGTAGATTAACTCAAAAAGAAGTCCCCAAGTAGAGTTTCTGGGTACAAAGGTCTTTATGGGTATTACTAGAACAGTGAGGGCAAGCATGGTGGGGGTGGCCATTTTTGTAAAAAGAGGGAGAGTAATGTTCAATAAGAATAAGGAGAGAATACACTGTATGTTTTAGTATAATGAACAGGCCCTAGAAGTTCTGTTTATAAGCCAATAGTTATTAGTTTTCCCAAATAATATACTGTAGCTTAGCCCCTACCCTATTCTTACATTCAGGAACTACTTAGTCTTGTATATCCTTTAGAGGTTTTAGGATACATGTCTGTTATAAGGTAGGTAATGAGAAGAACTGTGATAGATACAATATCTTAAAGGCCAAATTTTAATGTATATCATGATAGTTTAAAAGGCTGAGCTGAAATGGTTAGTCAACTGAAAGCATGGTCTAACTGGCATCTGCAATTAATCAAGATCCTAATTCTCCAATAAAGGGAAATATTTCTAGTACCCTCTTGACTGAGCTGCCTATAGGCTGTGTCTCCTTTCAGAATGGGCAGGAGTCTCCCTACGGAGCTCCACCTCTCTTTGGAGGCAAAAGGAGTGGCATTTGTAACTCAGGGTAAGAGTTGAAATTACTCACATAGAAGAAGGAGATGGGACCGGCATGGAAACTAATCATAATCCCGAAGATGCAAGTCAGCTGGGACAGCATGATATGCAGTGCCACAGCAGCCAGGTAAGCACTCATTGCAGACTCCGGAAGGTAAGTAGCAATGAAGCCCAAACGCAATACGCCCATTATTAGCTGCAGAGAAGAGAAAACCAGAGTGGGGCAGAATGTCTTCAATCCACCAATGGCACCAATGGCGCTCCCCAGGAAAAGAAGGGTTTCCAACAGAAAAGTTAAGATAGGCCCCTTTGGTAACTCTTGTAACTCTCTTTCCCTAATGAACAGAAGTTGATAACATGGGTCCTTGTATGTTGATCAGAGGCTCCCGACAAGTGCTAGCCCACACTACTCCTTTCCTTCTTTGTGAGCAGTCAGCTCACTTAAGTTTTTGCCCTAGAATCTACTGCTCTCTAGGTTGACTTGGGCAAAGCAGGGACAAGGTGATCAGAACAAGTCTTTGCGTATTTATTTATTTATGAGACAGTATCTTACTCTGTTGCCCAGGCCAGAGTGCAGTGGTGCGATCATAGCTCACTGTAACCTCAAACTCCTGGGCACAAGGGATTCTCTGCTTCAACTTCCCAAATAGCTGGGACTACAGATGCATACACTGGGCTTTTTTTTTTTTTTTTTTTTTTGGTAGAGACGGAGGGGTCTTGCTATGTTACCTAGGCTGGTCTTGAACTCCTGACCTCAAGTGATTCTCCTGTTTTGGCCTCCCAAAACCCTGGGATTACAGGCATGAATGCACTGTGCCTGGCCTGCCTTTGCCTTTTGAAACCTCTTTCACTAGAAGCTTTGATAGCCCTTTTCAGGAGATGTTAATATTCCTCTGAGGAATACAGCTTTTCATAAAGGAGAAGAGAATTCCAAAACAGTGGGATCGAGCTCAAACTTCTTGGTCTTTGACTCTTACCTTTACTGAGAATAATTAAATTGAATTTATTTATGTTTTCAGGATATGCATATCCTGAAGAAAAATAAAAAAAGGTATTTTACATGTCAATATGCATGTGTAAAATTTATGTTATATAGTATATAATAAAATTTTATACACACAGGATCTAAAAGGATAGACCTCAAATGATTAACAGAAATTAATCATTGGGGAATGGGGTTAGAGGTTGGGGACAACATTTGATAATTTATACACTTTTTTACTATTTGAGATGTTCATCTTTTATAATAAAAACCACAATTAGGTTGGGTGTAGTGGCTCATGCCTGTAATCTCAGCACTTTGGGAGGCTCAAGTGGGAGGGTCGCTTGAGCTCACGAATTTGAGACGAGCCTGGGCAACATGGCGACACTTTGTCTCTACAACAAGAAAAATAAAAAACAAAAAGAGGGTAGGTTAAGAAAACTGGCACAGCCCAATGAAGACTTTTCAGTAAGCAGGGTGGAAAGGAGCAAAACAGAAGTCTTAAAGCCTACAATGGTCACTTCACTCTCCACTCCACTGAAAGCTCTCAGAAAACAAACAAATTTGGAACAATAAATCATTTTGCTTTAACAGGTTTTCGTTTCAAAGCTTTCAATCAGCCCGGCACTGTGTCTCTCTTAATCTCCTGTCATTGCCGCCCAATGTGCTCTTTTACTCTAGTCAGGCCAGTCTGCTTCCTATTTCTTGCGTGACTGGCTGACTCCTACTTCTGTGCTTATGCATGAGCCCCTCTTTTTTCCATCTCTGCCAATCCATGTGCATCATCTCTCTCTCTCTCTCTTTTTTTTTTTTTTTTGAGACGGAGTCTCTTTTTCTTTTTTTTTGAGACGGAGTCTTGCTCTGTCACCCAGGCTGGAGTGCAGTGGTATAATCTTGGCTCACTGCAACCTCTGCCTCCCAGGTTCAGGTGATTCTCCCACCTCAGCCTCCCAAGTAGCTGGGATTACAGGCGCCCAGCACCACACCTGGTTAATTTTTGTATTTTTAAGTAGAGACAGGGTTTTGCCATATTGGCCAGGCTGGTCTCAAACTCTTGACTTCAAGTGATCCACCCACCTTGGTCTCCCCAAGTGCTGGAATTACAGGTGTGAGCCACTGTGGCTGGCCTGCATCACCTCTTTCAAGAGCTCACTAAAATTCCTCTCCTTTAAGGAGTGTGGTGAAAAAAGCATGGTTCCCGGGATTGGAGAATCTGGCTTCAGTCCTGGCCCAGCCACTCACTGGCTGTGTAAGTGTGGGCAAGTTAACTCTCTGAACCTCAGTTTCCTCATCTATAAAATGTGAATAATATTGAATGTAAAGTGTTTCGAATAGATTAAATTTCATCACACATGTAAAATACCTAGCTCAGATCTGAAAATAGTGACAAATATGTATCACTCATATATGCGAATATATGTCACTCTTCTTCATACCATCCCTGCCTTCCATCTTGTAAATGGCAAAAATCTGCAATTGCCGTAGAACTCTTTCTTGCCCACTGTAATATGGCATCACATTCAGTGTTAACATAATATTCTAGGCAGCCACTGTTAATCAGTCAGGGTTGGCCTGTGAGATGAAACCTATCTGCCATTCTTACAGGAAGCCAGTACTAAATGTTGAATGAATGAAAGGGAGGGCTCAATAAATAGTTGTTTCCTTCCCAGATAACTTCAGCTCAACTAGAGGTTATTTTTTAACTTCATGTTCTTTTGGCACTAAACTCTTATATGAATATTATTTTGCACTTAAGATTTTCTAGAGCACAGATTCTACAATCAGACAACCCTAAAACTGAATCCCAGTTTGGTGTCTTAGCTATGTGACCTTTGGCAATTTTCTTAACCTCTCTATGCCCTTGTTTTCTTAAAATAAGGACCATAGTAGTGTGCTACAGGCATGCACCACCACACCCAGCTTTTTTTTTTTTTTATTTTGTTTTGTAGAGACAGAGTTTCCCTATGTTGCCCAGGCTGGTCTCAAACTCCTGGCCCCAAGCAGTCCTCCTGCTTCAGTCTCCCAAAGTGCTGGGATTACAGATGTGAGCCACCATGCCCAGCCCTCTTCCTTTTTTAGATGAAAAAAGCTGAGGCTTGAAGGAGAAGAGAAAGCATGTATGAGGCCCCTTGATAATTAAAAGGTTGCTTGTGTATTTTGTCTTATCCCACAAGATTAAACTTTTTAACCACAAGAAACTATATATTGTTTTTTAAATTTTTGGTCCCTGTTAAAGTACCAAATTCATTTCTCTGTGCCCACTAATTATAACTTATTGATGCTTACTATGTGACAAGCTCTAGGCTAAATACTTTGCATGCATTTTTTTCACTAAATCCTCCTAAGAACCCTGCAAAACAAATATTATTCCTGCTTTACACATGAGGAAACTGAGGCCCACCAAGATAAAATAATTTACCAAAGTTCACACAGCTCATAATGTCAGGGCTGGAGTCTGCCCACTTTGATAGCCTGCCTTTGTAGGTACCCAATAAATCTTTACTTAATGAAAAGTCCCAGGGGAGATCAGTGAAAATCAACTAGAGAGTGGGTTAGTTGAGAAAAAAGAGAAATAAGCCTGGAGGATGTGACTTTAGTTCAGTGGATGAACTTTTGGTGATAGACTCTCAGAGGAAATTAAAGACAGTGCCAAAATAAGTTTTGAGATTTTAATGAGTCATTCATATTATTGTCCTTTAGCTGTGGTCCTTGTCAATGCAGATAAAGGATTCCAGATCTGGCTCTAAAGCTTACTAACCCAAAGATAGTGTGTGAGCCTGTAAGGCCATCATTATTATTATTATTATTTCAGAGATAGGGTCTCGCTGCGCCACTCAGGCTGGAGTGCAGTGGCATGATCATAGCTTACTGCAGCCTCAACCTCCTGGGCTCAAGTGATCCTCCCACCTCAGCCTCCTGAGTAACTGGGACTACAGGCACATGCTACCATGCCCAGCTAAATTAGTCCATTCTTGTTGATAGAATATAAAGCAAATTTTGGCCGGGTGCAGTGGCTCACACCTGTAATCCCAACAGTTTGGGAGGCCGAGGTGGGTGGATCACCTGAGGTCAGGAGTTCAAGACCAGCCTGGCTAACATGGTAAAACCCCTTCTCTACTAAAAATACAAAAATGTGCTGGGTGTGGTGGCATGCACCTGTAATCCCAGCTACTCGGGAGGCTGAGGCAGGAGAATCACTTGAACCTGGGAGGCGGAGATTGCAGTGAGCCACGATTGTCCCACTGCACTACTGCCTGGGCAACAAGAGCAAAACTCCGTCTAAAAAAAAAAAAAAAGAATATGAAGCAATTTTTTAAAAGGTAAGATCAGGAGTGGAGCTCTGGACTAAGAGTCCCCAACCCCCTGGGGCCACCGACCGGTACTGGTACTGGTTTGTGGCCTGTTAGGAACCGGGTGCTGCACAGCAGGAGGTGAGCAGCAGGCAAGCAAGCATCACTGCCTGAGCTCTCCACCTTCTGTCAGATCAGCCACAGCATTAGATTCTCAGGCAAGCACAAACCCTATTGTGAACTGCACATGTGAGGGATCTAGGTTGCATGCTCCTTATGAGAATCAAATGCCTGGTCATCTGAGGTGGAACAGCTTTATCCCAAAACCACCAACCCTCCCTAGCCCCGACCTGCCATTTGTGGAAAAATTGTCTTCCAGGAAACTGGTCCCTGGTTGCAAAAAGGTTGGAGACCACTGCTCTGGACCATTGTCCCTTAGACCCTTTGTCTTAGAGGAGAAAGGACTGAAGAGAATGTTCAATATCTCATCCTAAATCAGTGGTAGATGATTTCTGAGGAGAGAGAAGTTTTGTCACTAAGGAGACACCCTATACACACAGCCTCTGATTTTTCAAAAAATAAATCACTGAAGTTCCAGGTGTATCACAGTGGATCACAGGAGCAGTATAAGGAAGGGGTCTGTTTATAGCCCCTTTATTCAGTTCCTTTTCAGGGATTTGAAGACTCAGATCCTACCTGAATAATCCCAGTCAGAAAAGTTGTGGTTGCCACCACACTCAAGGATTTATTATAGCCCATAAGGTAGGAGGGGGCAGAAAACTCATCCTTGATGAAAGATCCCATGACCAGTTGACCATTGTTGAATGGGCTCACTTTCAGAACGTTGATCAGCAGAGCACTCACCAGGAAGAAGGAACCTATGGAAGAAGATGTTAGGCAGAAGGTGAAGTTTCAAGTCCAGGTAAACTGATACTGACAAAAGCAAGGTATGGTTGAATTCCGAATTGTCCTTCAACTGAATAACTTTTCTCATTTGAAAGTGGCCATTGAGAAGTAAGAAAGATCAAGAAAGAGAACTGTGCCTCCACATATTGTGACCAACTCATGGAATTTAGATGGTGGTGGTTTAGGTATTTAGTCTCTTTGTGTTATGGGTATGTTGAGTGCAATAGAGAAGTTGACTGAAATGGGTGTCAGGCTCAGCTGCTGTGTCTGCTCTTAGAGAAGGTTAAAAGTGAGATGGCAGTGTAAATATTAGAAAACAAAGCAATCACCGGGCATGGTGGCTCACACCTGTAATCCTAGCACTTTGGGAGGCCGAGGCACGTGGATCACCTGAGATCAGGAGTTTGAGACCAGCCTGACCAACATGGAGAAACCCCGTGTCTACTAAAAATACAAAATTAGCTGGGCATGGTGGTGCATGCCTGTAATCCTACCGACTCAGGAGGCTGAGACAGGAGAATCACTTGAAGCCAGGAGGCGGAGGTTGCAGTGAGCCAAGATGGCGTGATTGCACTCCAGCCTGGGCAACAAGAGCAAAACTCCATCTCAAAAAAAAAAGAAAACGAAGCAATCAATAACAATAGGAAGAAAAATAATACTGACACTGAGGTAAATTAAACTTATTTCAAACATTATTTTGTTTAGTCCTCATATTGTCATAACACATAAGAGAGCAAAGATACATCTTAACTTTAAATTTACCTAACGTAAATAAATCTCTAACAACCCTTATTATAAGTATTTGGAAATGATTGTGAGGTTCCTCAGAAACTTGGAAATACAGGAATAAAATTGTTTTCTTGGTGTTCAAATGTAAAATCAACACATAGTGGATTGAATAAAGACACGAGCTATTCTTTATTTTTATTATTAATATTTATGTATTTATTTTGAGACGGAGTTTCGCTCTTGTTGCCCAGGCTGGAGTGTAATGGAGTAATCTTGGCTCACTGCAACCTCCACCTCCCAGGTTCAGGCAATTCTCCTGCCTCAGCCTCCCAAGTAGCTGGGATTACAGACACCCGCCACCATGCCTAGCTAATTTTTTCTATTTTTAGTAGAGATGGGGTTTCACTATGTTAGCCAGGCTGGTCTCAAACTCCTGACCTCGTGATCCGCTTGCCTCGGCCTCCCAAAGTGTTGCGATTACAGGCCTGAGCCACTGTACCCGGCCAAGCTATTCTTAGAAAAGTAGCACTTCACATCTGGAAGGATGGGATGTTAATCAGACTGAACATAGAGACATATATAAAGAATGTGTCATTCAGAATGGTAAATGTTGGTGGATTGGTCAGTTCAGTGGAGAAATCCAGGAAAAGGTACATCACTGAGTAAATGTTGGCAATGACCTTCTAAACTTACGGGGGAATTTTGTGATTTGATTTCTATGCAGGCTCACCTAGGTGAAGTAAATGTGCTGATCATATGACCTTTAATTAGTCTGGCCTCTGTAATAGTTATTTCTAATTATAAATTAGTAGATGGACTTTTGACTCAGGGAAGGGAAGTATTTATCCTATGGAAGTCAGTGTTTTGATTACTGTGATAACATTTTCTCACTGTAAATTAATAAGCTGGCATGCTGTATTACAAGTCAGCCCATGGAGCTTGGTTATTATGGTTCAGATGAAGGAAGTATCTGCTCTAGGAGTATTGACACAATCATTTCTGGATCTTCTGGGTTGAGGGAAGTCAGATTCTAATGTATGGTGATTTCTTAAGGAAAGTACCTCTGCCCTTTAATTTCTTTGGTAAACATCTTGCTGGCCTGTTTTCTGGTGTTGACAATAATGATACACTAGAAGTATTTATTTCTACAATCTGAACACTAACTGTATGGATAGAATGTCCACCTCCTGCCTCCTTTCTTTCTATCTTAAAGATAGCTTTATGTTGGGTTCCTTAGCAATAAGTATATGATCAAGATGGAAACTTCGTCCACCGCATGTGTATTTCAGTGCTGAACTCACCAATGGACATTTGATGACATGATCCAAAAATTACATAAATTACCGAAGAACAGAAAGCTGCATAAGCGATGTTGAGAGGAGGAATCAGTTGCCTTGCCAGCAAACTAAGTGTCAGGCCTGAAAAACAAGATAATTTAAGAAAAAGCAGCTTGTCTTTAAAAGTCACCTTAAATAAAAACTGTAAAGAATATTTAAAATAAAAATCATCCATGTGTATAGCTGACTGAGTGTGGTAATAGTATTTCTGGACATATGGTCCTTCATTAGCACTTTTTATTATCTTCTTTGATTCCTAGCTTCTCTTCCTATTTTGCCACATGCTTTTACACTTCAATTCAATATCATAGGCTGAAACATCATTCACTGTCAGGTCTTAATACTAAGCATGTGAAGCAAATACCACAGCAATAAGACCCCTAATTCCAACAGCTCAAAAGCAGCCCCATCCTTATTCCTAGTCTAGCACAAGCAGGCCCTGGGAATTCTCCAGGGCTGAAGATAAAACTGGAGAGCAAGGCAAGAATCACACTTCACTGACTTGAAGTTGGTATGTGTTGGTTCTCTTCCATAGGCCAATCACTGCAGCCTCTTCCTTCAGTTGCTTCTCTAATACTTACTTTCTTTTCTAAGAAGCACCATGAGAATTTGGAAATTTTGAAGCAAATGGACTAACAGTCATAGTGTCATCCTTTTGATGTTTCAAGCCCCTATTTCCTTCCCTAAGAGTCTGTCCTCAATTTACATCATACCGATATACTCATCTAAATTCAGTTATGAATTTAGTGAGGTGGTTTATTGTCTTAGATAAGCAAGGCTCCTTTTTATAAGACATTTCAAACATATACAAAAATAGAGTATAATGAATTCCATATACCCATCATCCACTTCAACAATGGTCAACCCATAATCAATCTATGCTTCTACTCCTCTCTCGCCCTATATTACTTTGAGGCAAATCCAAGGCATTTGATTATTTAATCTGTAGATATTTTGGTATGTGTCTCTAAATGATAATACTCTTCTAATTTAAGTACAATATCATCATTATCCACTCAGTGTTCAAATTTCCCTGATTATCTTACAAATGATTGTTGTGGTAGAGGGTCCCTAATATGATCCACAATGGCCAATTGGTATTCTTTTTTTTTTTTTTTTTTGAGACGGAGTCTAGCTCTGTTGCCCAGGCTGGAGTGCAGTGGCGCCATCTCGGCTCACTGCAAGCTCCGCCTCCTGGGTTCACGCCATTCTCCTGCCTCAGCCTCCGGAGTAGCTGGGACTACAGGTGCCTGCCACCACGCCCGGCTAATTTTTTTCTATTTTTAGTAGAGATGGGGTTTCACTGTGTTAGCCAGGATGGTCTCGATCTCCTGACCTCGTGATCTGCCCGCCTCGGCCTCCCAAAGTACTGGGATTACAGGCGTGAGCCACCGCGCCTGGCCTATTTCTTTGCTTTTCTTTACCAGTAGTGTACATATCCCTACACAATATAGTTTAATTTGCTCCCATTTTGAACTTTATATTAAGAGTTATACTGAAGACAATTTTATTTCTTTTTTTTTTTTTTTGAGACAGAGTCTCGCTCTGTTGCCCAGGCTAGAGTGCAGTGGTGTAATCACAGCTCACTACAGCTTCAACCTCCCAGGCTCAGGGAATCCTCCCACCTCAGTCTCTCAAGTAGCTGGGACTACAGGTATGCACCACCATGCCCATCTAAACTTTTTGTAGTTTTCATAGAGACAGGGTGTCACTGTGTTGCCAGGCTGGTCTTGAACTCCTGGGCTCAAGCAGTCCACCCGCCTCAACCTCCCAAAGTGCTAGGATTATAGGCATGAGCCATTGCACCTAAGCATAATTGATTTTTATATGCTGATTTAGTATCTAGCAACATTCATAAAATCTTATTATTTTCTTTGTTTTTCTTTTATTTTTTATGCCTTTTTAAAATCTTTTTTTGCTTTTAAAAACTCGTATTAATTTTCTTTATATTCTTTTGAATTCTTTGCATAAAAAATCATCTGTGAATAATGAAGCTTTATTCCTTTATAATTCTTACACTTTGTACTTCTTTTTCTTGCTTTAATATACTGCGTATGCACTCCATTATAATGTTGAATAGCCCCTATTTACTTTTTTCTTTTTTTGCGACAGTGTCTTGCTGTGTCACCCAGGCTGGAGTGCAGTGGTAGGATCTTGGCTCACTGCAGCCTCAACCTCCCAGGCTCCAGTGATCCTTCCACCTCAGCCTCCCAAAGTAGCTGGGACTACGGGTGCTTGCACCACCACACCTAGTTAAATGTTTTTTTTTTTTTTAGTAGAGACAAGGGTTTCACCAGTCTGGTCTTGAACTCCTGAGCTCAAGCGATCTGCCTACCTTGGTCTCCCAAAGTGCTGGGATTACAGGCATGAGCCATCATGCCCGGCCCCCATTTACTCTTGAAAAGCAATGTGTAGCATGAAGAGAAAATCTTTTGTTAGTTTTATATAACTAACCAATGCTGGGAAGGTAAGAGAATTACTAGGTTAACAATCTGAGAATTAAGTTATCTAGTCTCATTTAAGCTTAGGCCATAGTGAAATAGAGAGAATTAAAATTTCCAAACTTTCCAACAACTTAAAATTTTCAAAAATTTTAAACTAATTTTAGAATTACAGAAAAGTTACAAAAATAATGCAGTTTCCATATATCCCTTCCACAGCTTCTCCTAATATTAACATTTTATATAGTCATAGTATATTGATCAGAACTAGGAAATTAACATTAGAAACTAAAAACTTTATTTGAATCCCATGAGTTTTTTTACTAATGTCTTTCATTTTGTTCTAGGATTCTATCCAGAGTCTCACATTTTATTTAGTGGTTATTTCCCCTTATTCCTGCAATCTATAACAGTTCCGTAATTTTTACCTGTCTTTCATGACTTTGACACGTTAAAAGAGTATTAATAGATCAGTTATTTTGTCAAATACTCCTCAATTTTGGTTTGTCTTATATTTCCTTATGATTATACTAAGGTTATACGCTTTTGGCAAGAATACTACAGAAATGATGTTGTATCTTTCTTATTGTATCATATCACAGGAGTCATGATATTCATATATTTTACTACTGGTGATGCTCACATTAATCACTTAGTTGAGCTATTTTCTCCTAGGTTTTCTATTGTAAAGTAGTGGGGTAGTTAATAAATATCTCGAGGGAGATACTTTGAAAGTATGCAAATCCTGTTTCTTAGTTTGTAAATTTTCACCCACTGGTTTTAGCATCCACTGGGTAGATTTTATGTACAATTATTACTGTAGTATTTTCATGAAGGTGATTTTGTATTTTCTTCTTTAATTCTACATTTATAAATTGGAATTCTACTGTAAGGAAGATCCAGCACCTTTTTAATAAGGTCTTCATCATATAGTATTTTTGTTTCATTTGAATAAAATTATTGTCATCAGGTATTCAAATGTAAGTACAATTTTTGAATTATTCACACTACAAATTATCTTATTATTCACATCAATTAAACTAATATTCAATCCCTTAACCAAGTATTAAGAGCTGGTTGGATGCATTCATTCATATAGCTATGTAATCTTTTTTTTTTTTCCGATGGAGTCTTGCTCTGTTACCCAGGCTGGAATGCAGTGGTGTGATCTCAGTTTACTGCAGCCTCTGCCTCCCAGTTTTAAGCAATTCTCCTGCCTTAGCCTCCTGAGTAGCTGGGATTACAGGCATATACCACTACACCTGGCTAATTTTTGTATTTTTAGTAGAGACAGGGTTTTGCCATATTGGCTAGGCTGGTCTCGACCTCCTGACCTCAAGTGATTTACCTTCCTCAGCCTCCCAAAGTGCTCGGATTACAGGTGTGAGCTACCATAACCAGCTATGTAATCATTTTTATTCAACAGATATCTTTTGAGTACCTACTATGTGCTAGGTGTTGTGGTGAATGCTAGATATTACTCTAATGCCATTCTTATTTTGATACAAGATTATACTGATGACTTTTTAATTTAGCAATGAGATATCCTCCAACTTTGGTCTTTATTTAAATATAAGTAGAAACCGGCAGGGGACTCATAGTTAAAGCATCAATTCCAAGTTTAGCTGTCTCATTGCAGCACCATAGGAATATGCTAGAAATTTTATTCATAGAAATAAAGTGACTATATTAATACAAATGGGCCATTTTGGTTGTAGCTGCCACATGAAAATTTCTTTTTGCAGGAATGCAACTAGCACATATGGTAACTTAGTGTGAATACTCTCTTATTCTGAGAATGCAAGGCTGGTTCAATATTCAAAAAAATCAATTAATGTAACCTGCCATATTAATCATCTAAAGAGAAAAACCACATGGTCATATCAATAGATGCAAAAAATCATTTCACAAAATACAACATTGATTTATGATAAATTTCTCAGCAAACTGGAGTAGATGAAAACTTCCCTAACCTAATAAAGGACATCAACAAAAATCCTACAGCTAACATCATACTTAGTGGTAAAAGACTGAATGCTTTCCCCCTATGTTCAGGAACAAGGCAAGAATGTCTATTCTCACCACCCTTATTCAACATAGTATTGGAAGTCTTAGCTAGTATAACAAGCAATAAAAAGTTATAAAGGCCATTCATATTAAAAAGAAATAAACATAACTGTCCCTATTAACAGATGACATGATTGTCAATGTAGTTAATTCCAGGGAATCTACAAAAAATTCTTAGAACTAATAAAGGAGTTTCAGGATACAAGAAAAACACACAAATATCAATTGCATTTTTATATGCAAACAATGAATAATTGGAGACTGAACCATCATTTAAACCCCTAAAATGAAATACTTTGGCACAAATCTAACAAAACACATAGGATCTCTATGCTGAAAACTACAAAAGGCTGATGAAAGAAATCAAGGGACCTAAATAAATGGAGAGACACACATAATCATGGATTGGAAGACAACATAATAAAGATGCCAATTCTCCCTGAAATGATCTATAGATTTAATGGAATACCCATCAAAATCTAAACAAAAGCCTTTTTTGGTAAATTTAGATAAGCTGATTATAAAATGAATACGGAAGAATAGCTAAAACAATTTTGGAAAAAAAATAGCTGGAGGAAGCATATCACTCAACCTTAAAACTCACTGTCAAGACATGGTATTGGTAAAGGGATAGACACATAGATCGATGGAACAGAATGAAGAAAATTTAGGAGACTCACACAAAAGATGCCTATTTGATCTCTGACAAAGGTGCAAAAACAATTCACTGGAGGATATTCTTTAAAAATGGTGTTGAGGCTGGGCACAGTGGTGCTCACACCTGTAATCCCAGTGCTTTGGGAGGCCGAGGCCGGCAGATCACGAGGTCAGGAGATCGAGACCATCCTGGCTAACACGGTGAAACCACGTGTCTACTAAAAATACAAAAAATTAGCCGGGCGTGGTGGCGGGCGCCTGTAGTCCCAGCTACTCGGGAGGCTGAGGCAGGAGAATGGCATGAACCCAGGAGGCGGAGCTTGCAGTGAGCCGAGACTGCACCATTGCACTCCAGCCTGGGTGACAGAGCAAGACTCCGTCTCAAAAAAAAAAAATGGTGTTGAGGCCGGTCATGGTGGCTCATCATGCCTGTAATCTCAGCACTTTAGGAGGCCAAGGCAGGAGGATGCTTGAGGCCAGGAGTTCCAGACTGCAGTGAGCTATGTTCATACCACTGCACTCCTGCCTGGGTGACAGAGCAAGATCCTGTCTCTAAAAACAAAACAAAACAAAACAAAAGCTCAAAAATTAACAATAAGAAAAAAATAAAACCTCAGTGGAAAAATAGGCCAAGTACTTGCACAAACCTTTCAAAGAAGATATGAGGATTGCAAGTTAGGCACATGAAAAGATGTTCAACCTCATTAACCATTAGGGAAATGCAAATTAAAACAATGATGAGATACCACTACATACTTCTTAGAATGGCTAAAATAAAAGATACTAAAAATGAGTCTATTAAAATCAAAACCTTTTGCTCTGGAAGACTGTTAAGAGTATGAAAAGGCAGGCTGCAGACTGGGAGAAAATATTTGCAAAACACAAAAGACAAAATAACTAGTATCCAGAATCTACAAAGCATTCTCAGATCTCAATAGTAAAAACAGAATTTAACTAGAACATGGGCAAAAGACATGAAGAGCCATTTTATGAAAACAACAGATAGAAATTAGCATATGAAAAGATGTTAAATATCACTAGCAATTAAGACAATGCAAACTAAAACCACAATGAGATATCACTACATGATTATCAGAATAGCTAAAATAAAAAATAGTGACAACAGCAAATGTTGGTGAGGATACAGAGCAACTGGATCACTCATAGATTGCTAGTGGGAATGTAATATGTTAAGCCACTCTGGAAAACAGGTTGGTGAAAAAAGGCAACAGGCAACTCCTATATACTCCAGCAATGTACTACACTTCTAAGCATTTATCCCAGATAAATGAAGACTTAACATTTATTTTAAAAACCTGCACATGAGGCGAGGCGCTGTGGCTCTCGCCTGTAATCCCAGTACTTTGGGAGGCCAAGGTGGGTGGTCACTTAAGGTTAGGAGTTTATGACCAGCCTGGCCAACATGGTGAAACCCTATCTCTGCTAAAAGACAAAAGCTAGCTGGGCATGATGGTGTGTGCCTGTAATCCCAGCTACTCAGGAGGCTGAGGCAGGAGAATTGCTTGAACCCGGTGGCAGAGGTTGTAGTGAGCCAAGATCGTGTCACTACACTCCATCCAGCCTGGGTGACAGAGCGAGACTTCCTCTCAAAAACAACAACAACAACAACAACAACAACAAAAAACCTGCATATGAATGTTCATATCATCTATATATGTAATACCAAAGCCTGGAAGCAATCCAGATATCCTTCAATGGGTAAATGTTTAAATGAACTGTGATACATCTATACCATCGACTATTACTCAAAAATAAAAAGTTATAAACAATTCACATATACAACAATCTGGATGAATCACCACAGAATTATGAGGGAAAAAACCCATACCAAAGGGTTATATGCTGTATGATTCCCTTTAGATAACTTTCTTGAAATGTTAAAATTATAGAAGTGAAGAACATATTAATGATTGCTAGGGATTAAGAGGAGTTAGGGACAGGAGGCAGGTAGTAGTGGCTATAAAAAGACAACTTGAGGGATATTTGTGGTGGTGAAAGTGTTCTCTATCTTGACTGAAACAATGCTGATATCCTGGTTGTGAGACTGAACCATAGCTTTGCAAGATATTACCATTGGGGAAAATGGGTAAAGGGTACATGGGTTCTATCTGTTGTTTCTTACAAACGCATGTGAATCTATAATTATCTCAAAATAGAAAGTTTAATTTTAAAAATATTGACAATATCAACTGCTGATGAGGATGTGGAGGAAATGAAATTCTTATGCTTTGCGGGTGGGGATGTAAAATGGGAGAAAAACCACTCTGGAAAACAGTTTGGTGGTTTCTTATAAAGTTAAACATACACATACCACGTGACCAGCGATCCAGCTCCAGCTTAGTAAAATGAAAACTATGTTCACTCAAAACCTGTACATGAATGTTCACAGCAACTTCATTTGTGAGAGACCGAAACTGGAAACAAAATCTCTATCAACAAGTGAATGGATAAACAAGCTGCGATATATCCATATAGTAGAATATTACTAAGCAATAAAAATGAACTATTGATACACACAACAATTTGCGTGAATCTCAAAGGCATAATGCATAATGAAAGAAGCCAGCCTTTGAAATTTACATACTGTATTATTCCATTTATATGATGTGCTCAAAAAGACAGAATTATGGTGCTGGAGAACAGATCAATGGTTGCTAGGGGTTATAGATTGGGGGGATGTGACTTAAAAAGCATGGCATAAGAGAGTTCTGGAGGTGATGGAACTGCTCTGCATCAATTGTGGTGGTGGTTACACAAATCTACATATGTGTTTCTTTGTTGTTGTTTTTTTTTTGAGATGGAGTCTCACTCTGTCACCCAGGCTGGAGTGCAGTGGTGCGATCTTGGCTCACTGCCACCTCCACCTCCTGGATTAAAGCAATTCTCCTGCCTCAGCCTCCCAAGTAGCTGGGATTACAGGTGCGTGCCACCACGCCCAGCTAATTTTTGTATTTTTAGTAGAGATGGGATTTCACTATGTTGCCCAGGCTGGTCTCAAACTCCTGATCTCAATCAATCTGCCTGCCCAGGCCTCCCAAAGTGCTGGGATTACAGGCATGAGCCACCGGTCCCAGCCAAGTGTGTTAAAATCAATCTGAGTATACACCAAAAGGGGAAAAAAAAGCCAATTTTACTATTTGATAATTTAGAAACAAATAAGTAAACAAAGATTTAAAAAGTCATCTGTTTTCCCCAATAACAGTGCTGTGTTAGAGTTGGATTTCAGCCACAAATTGTTCATGTTCTTGACCTCTTTTGTGCTATCCACAACCTGCCCGATCACAAGCTTCAACCCTGTCTGTTGAGCCTCAGAAAAATAGAGAAATGGAGATATTTAAAGACTATCTGGGGAACTATAAACTACTGTGAGTAAAGGATTTATAAAACCCATTCTATTTTTTGAGGATGAATTTGATCTGGGGTTAACTTTCTAGCTCTGTTTCCCTGGAAACCTTATAATGGTAGAATGTCAGCTGTGTTACCAGGCAGAATTGCTTATGGTAAAAATGAACCCAAATAGTATGTTCCATCTGGACCAAGAGGACTGCGAATGAAAGATAAATATCCAGTTGGAAGCCCTACCTTTGGGATTCTCTGAGCATAGTGACTCTTATGACTGGACTTGTCCATTGTGGGACTCTGGAAGCAATATTTATGGAACTGTTACAAAGTTGTTGATTCCTATTTGGGAAATGAGTTTTTAAAGCCCAGATAAGCTCCCACACCTATCTGTGTGATCTTGTTGTCTTACATCTGAACTGCTACTTGGAAGACCAAAGAGTGGGCACTGGATTGCTTGTCACTTGCTGGAGAGATGCTGGCATGCTATGTTTCCTATCCTTCACCTTTTTTTTTCTTTTTTGAGACAGGGTCTTGCTTTGTTGCCCAGGCTGGAGTGCAGTGGTGTGATCACTCCTCACTACAGTCTCGACCTCCTGGGCTCAGGTGATCCTCCCACCTCGGCCTCCAGAGTAACTAAGACTACAGGTACACATCACCAGGCCCCGCTAATTTTTGTGTTTTTTTGTAGAGACAGAGATTCACCATGTTAGCCAGGCTGGTCTGGAACTCCTGAGCTCAAGCAATCTGTCAGCCTTGGCCTCCCAAAGTGCTGGGATTACAGGCATGAGCCACTGTGCCCGGCCTATCCTTCCCCTGTCTAGGTAAAACCAATGCCAAGTGAGATGTATTATAGTCATGAGTATGAAATAACTAGTTAAGGGAAAAAATAACAAAGAGTGGGTGTTACAAGTACTCTGGAAAGCATTCAAGGGTCTAAAGTAAACTAAGTCTTTTGGAACAACCCCGGAGAGGTTAGAAATCTGGCAGATAAGGGAACAAATGGTAATGCTGTGAATAAAATTCAATATTTTTTTCTATTCATGTAGCACAAGTAATTGTTTACCCTGGGCATGTGGACAAGGTCTGATACATTGTCTTTGGATGAACAGGCTTCATATCTTCCTTACCTTGGGGAACTTGCACAAGGCCAACACTTATACCAGCAAGTAAGTCTCCCAGAAGCCAATCCTTTAATCGATACATACACATCCATTCTAGGAAGGGAAAGATTGTAAGCATGCATCGTAGGAACCTGTGCCATGAGCAGCTGTGAGAGAGAAGAGCAGAGACTTGGTTAGTTTCTCCAAAGAAAATGCCCGCATAGCCAAGAAAAGGCATTTGGCCCACATAGCCAAGAAAAAGCAGAGTCTTGTCAGCACTAATGACAGTTTGACATATTGGACCAGATAATTCTTTGTTGTTGGGTTGTCCTGTGCATTGCAGGATGTTTAGCAGCATCCCTTGTCTCTACACATTCACACATTCGATATCAGTAGAACTCCCTCCTTCAGCTGTGACAGCTAACAGTAACAATGTCTCCAGACATCGCCACATGTTCCCTGGGGGACTAAATCACCTTAGCTTCAGAACCAAGTGCTATGTATATGTCAAGAACTAAGCCATATACATCCAGCATGTAATCAGTTCTGTGTTTTTACAGGATATTTGGGAAGAATTAAACCTAGCAATTTGCCAGTAGAAAAATGGACTGCTGTTGTTTTCTCTTGACAAGGACAGTGTTTTGAGGTGTGACATTGATAGGTGGAAGGGCAGTTAACACATTCATGTTATTCCCAATTAGGAGAGTCCCCAAGTGCGAGGCAGGTGCACAAAGTGTGTTCTTTCTAATTATGACCCTCTGTGGAGGAGAGGAGAGCATGGAACTAAAATTTTTACTAAACATTTACTCTGTCTGGCCTTGACCTGTGACATGTAGAAATTAGTAGAAAATAGAGAATATGAAGTCCTGTGCTTAAGGACTTAGTTATGTAAGGAAACAACTTTATAAAATAAAACTTTATTATCCTTTAGCCCAGTAGATCTCAACTAGGTGCAGTTTTGTTCCCCTATGTACATGTGGCAATGTCCAGAGACTTTTTTTTTTTTTTTTGAGATGGAATCTTGCTCTGTCGCCCAGGCTGGAGTGCAGTGGCACAATCTTGGCTCACTGCAGCCTCTGCCTCCCGGGTTCAAGCAATTCTCCTGCCTCAGCCTCCTGAGTAGCGGGATTACAGGCATGCGCCACCATGCCTGGCTAATTTTTGTATTTTTAGTAGAGATGGGGTTTCACCACATTGGCCAGGCTGGTCTTGAACTCCTGACCTCAGGTGATCTGCTCGCCTTGGCCTCCCAAAGTGCTAGGATTACAGGCATAAGCCACTGTGCCTGGCCCAGAGACATTTTTGATTCTTGCAATTGGCAAGTGGGTAGAGGCTAAACATCACAGAATGCACAGGCCAATTCTCCACAAGAAAGAATTTTCTGGTCCAAAATGTCAATGATGCTGAGATTGAGAAAACCTGCTTTAACTTTTAGATCATCTAAAACAACAGAATCATCATTAATCAACCAGGAAAACCAATTTGGTTTTAAATTGTTTTTCATTATTTAGATTTTAGCAGGGGTTGAAAGCAAAAAGTATGAAGATTTTTCGTGTGTAAACTGAGCTAGATAATTGGGATTTGACTACAGCAACAAATATAACTTTAACATAGTCAGGGCTGAAGTGCATGCTCAGACAAGAAGTAATTTTACTTATGTTTTACTCTCACAACTATGGCATTACTATTGCTAAGGTAATTAATGCCAAACAAATATGACTTTACCATGGTCACAGGAATAAGTGTGAGTAGAGATGGGGCTAGAAACAAGGTCCTTGATTTCTAGCTCAGTGTTCTAGCCACTCTCCTGCCTCCAAATTTCCTATTGGCAGCTGTGAAATGCTGCTTGGCAGCCATGAGTAAGACCATTGGTTTGGAAGGAACATCACATTGCTGTTCTTAGGAGAGTCCCTGGGTGTGTGGCAGGTGTACAAAATGTGCTGTTTCTAATTATGAGCCTCTGTGGAGGAGAGTAGAGCACGGCACTAGAACAGTTTGTTCCTTCACCTGGTTCAGTCCCCCTTCCTCTCTGTGTGTCACCTAAGGAAAGACCAGCCAGCCACCCAAGGCAAAGTCATCAAAGCTCTTCCCCATGGTGAAAAATACAATGGACACAGAGTGATGAGGCTGTAAGAGTGGCAGGAACTAAGGAGGGAATTAGAGGAATGGAAGTTGAAGCTGACGGCGGAACAGTATTAGCATTTAGACATGAATCTGGATTTCAGTTAAGACATCTTAAAAGTGAGAAATGGAAGAATCAAAATGAAAGCACAGGGGAGATTTTGATAAGAGGGGGGATTTGCAGTTGCTAAAGAGGAAGAAAATGAGGAAAGATATTAGGAGGTTTTCTGCAGAAAGGAAGAGATAGGGTTAAAAGATTATTTTATTTACATTAAAAAACTCACTTATGGCCAGGCGCAGTGGCTCACGCCTGTAATCCCAGCACTTTGGGAGGCCAAGGCGGGCAGATCACAAGGTCAGGAGTTTGAGACCAGCCTGGCCAATATGGTGAAACCCTGACTCTACTAAAAATATAAAAAAAAAACAGGGTCTGTAGTCCTAGCTACTTGGGAGGCTGAGGCAGAAGAATCGCTTGAACCTGGGAGGCGGAGGTTGCAGTGAGCTGAGATAGCACCACTGCACTCCAGCATGGATAACAGAGCGAGACTCTGGCTCAAAAAAAAGAAAAAAGAAAAGAAAAAGAAAAACTCACTTATCTAGTGCTATTTCCTAGTTGCTTTACAAATACTTTTTAAATCCTCACAATCGCTTTATGAGGCAGGTGCTAATATCATGTTGATCTTACAGATAAGGAAACCGAGGCACAGCAGAATTGAATAGCTTACCTAAGGTCCCATAGCTGAAAAGCAGCAGGACTAGTATTCAAAATCAGGCAGCCTGGCTTCAGAATTGTGCTTTTTTTTTTTTTTTTTTTTTGAGACGGAGTCTCACTCTGGAGCTCAGGCTGGAGTGCAGTGGCGCAATCTCAGCTCACTGCAACCTCTGCATTCCGGTCCTAGTTCAAGCAATTCTCCTGCCTCAGCCTCCCGAGTAGCTGGAATGACAGGCACGTGCCACCATGCCCAGCTAATTTTTGTATTTTTAGTAGAGACGGGGTTTCACCATGTTGGCCAGGCTGGTCTTAAACTGCTGACCTCGTGATCTGCCTGCCTCGGCCTCCCAAAGTGCTGGGATTACAGGCATGAGCCACTGCGCCCAGCCAGAATTGTGCTCTTAAGCACTGTGCTGTACTAATTTTCTGGTTAAAATTCAGAAGTGGAGAGAACCGTATGTTTTAGAAGTAGGGAGTAACAGTTGCTAGAAAGCTGATGGGAGGCAGAATGGGTCAGATTTAAGTGTCTGGATGGCAAGGCTAAGTAAGGAAGGTAGAAAGGAGTTAGGTTGAAATTTCACTGGGAATACTTATTTATAATGAGGGTAAAGTTGGGGAAAAAGACTATCATTTTATAGAGACAAAGCCAATGTTGCCCCCAAATACCCTCTTTGGCACATGTCCCCCGATCCATCATGGAGCAGAGGAAGTGAGAGGACTAGTGGGGGATATCCAAGAGCACAACTTGCAAAAGGCAGAATGTGGACAAAGGAGAATGTCTCAAGGAGAGGGCAGTCTGGAGCAGGGCTGTGGAGGGACTTTCCACACTTGTCACCAACATGCCAACATACCAACATGTGCCAATTGTGGGTGATAAACCAGGGGACAAGAAGGACTAATAAATTCAGAGTGTGAGTGAGGACAACTTGAAGAATTACGATTACTATAATGATGTAGGTCACAAAGGATTCTTTTTTTTTTTCTTTTTGAGACAGAGTCTCACTCTGTCACCAGGCTGGAGTGCAGTGGTGTGATCTCCGCTCACTGCAACCTCTGCCTCCCGGGTTCAAGCGATTCTCCTGCCTCAGCCTCTCGGGTAGCTGGGACTACAGCTGTGCACCACCAAGCCCAGTTAATTTTTGTATTTTTAGTAGAGAAGGGGTTTCACCATGTTGGCCAGGATGGTCTCAAACTCCTGACCTCAGTGATCCGCCCACCTCAGCCTCCCAAAGTGCTGGGATTACAGTGTGAGCCACTGCACCCAGCCAGGATTCTTAACCTGAGGTTTGTGGACCCCCAAGGGGTCTGTAGATAGTATTCGGGGACATATGTGAAATTATATAGGAAAACTTACATCTTTATTTCACTAACTTCTTTAGCATTTCCTTCAATTATGAATGTTGGCAACAAACCACAGTAGTATCAGCAGAACTTGACTTTGTCACCAGTAGAAATCACAAACATTTCTATATTACATTACAATTGCTAAAGAGATCTTGAAATATTAGTTACATTCATCACTACTTTGAAATTATGGTAGTTATTAGACCCATATTATTAAATAACACAATTTTGGTATTTTTGATATTTAGATAACTATTTCAATGTAACTGGTTTTCCTTATAATCCTGCTTATTTTATGCATTAAAAAATTATGCAGCCAAGACCATTTACTAGGTGAAGACAATCTCTTCAACAAATTGTCCTGGGAAAACAGAATATGTACATGTAAAAGAATAAAGCTGGACTTTTACCTTACACTATATACAAACATTAATTCAAAAAGGATCAAAGACCTAAATTTAAAAGCTAAAACTATAAAATTCATAGAAGGAAACATAGATGAAAATATGCATGATCTTGGCCCAGAGTGGTGGCTCACGCCTGTAATCCCAGCACTTTGGGAGGCCAAGGCAAGTGGATCACTTGAGGTCAGGAATTTGAGAACAGCCTGACCAATTTGATGAAACCCCGTCTCTACTAAAAATGCAAAAATTAGCCAGGCGTGGTGGCGCGCACCTGTAATCCCAGATACTCGGGAGATGAGGCAGGAGAATCGCTTGAACTTGGGAGGTGGAGGTTGCAGTGAGCGGAGATTGCGCCACTGCGTGGCAGCCTGGGCGACAGAGTGAGACTTTGCCTTGAAAAGAAAGAAGGAAAGAAGGAAGGAAGGAAGGAAGGAAGGAAGGAAGGAAGGAAGGAAGGAAGGAAGGAAGGAAGGAAAAAAGAAAAGAGAAAAGAAAAGATGCATGATCTTGTATGATCTTGAATTTGACAATAGTTTCTTAAATATGGCACCAAAAGTCCAGGCAACAAAAGAAAATACAGATAAACTGGATTTCATCAAAATTAAAAACTTTTCTACAACAGCCAGGTGCGGTGGCTCACGTCTGTAATCCCAGCACTTTGGGAGGCCAAGGCAGGCGGATCACCTGAGGTCAGGAGTTCAAAACCAGCCTGGCCAACATGGTGAAACCCATCTCTATTAAAAATACAAAAATTAGCTGGACGTGGTGGCACATGCCTGTAGTCCCCACTACTCAGGAGGCTGAGGTAGGGGAACCTGGGAGGCAGGGGTTGCAGTGAGCAGAGATTGTGCCATTGCACTCCAGCCTAGGCAGCAAGAGTGAAACTCTGTCTCAACAAAACAAAACAAAAAACCAAAAAACTTTTCTACATCAAAGGACACTATCAACAGAGTAAAAGACAACCTGCAGAATGGGAGAAAATATTTACAAAATTGTATAAGATTTACAAACATATATCTGATAGAAGTTTAATATCCAGAATATATGAAGAACTATAACTCATCAACAAAAAGACAACCTAATTTTACAAAGGACAAAGGAAATGAATAGACATTTCTCCAAAGAAGATATACAATTAACCAATAAACACACCAAAAGATACTCATCATCTTTAGTCATCAGGAAAATGCAAAACAAAAGCAAAAACAAAAAACCACGATGAGATATCATTTCATACCTAATAGGTTGGCTATAATTTAAAAAAATGGAAAATAACAAATGTTGGAGAGGACATGGAAAAATTGTACATTGCCAGTGAAAATGTAAAGTGGTGCAGCTACTGTGGAAAACAGTTTGGCAGTTCCTTAAAAAGTTAAATTTACCACAGATTTGTGATGTGATTCAACAATTCTAGTCCTAGTTATAGGACTTCAAACAGATCTCCTGTGCCAATGTTCATGGCAGCATTATTTACAGTAGCCTAATGGTGGTAGAAACAACTCAAATGTCTGTTAACGAATGGATAAACAAAAATGTGGTATATAAATACAATGGAATATTAGTCAGCCATAAAATGAAATGAAGTTCTAATACATGCTACAATATGGATGAACCTTGAAAACATTATGCTAAGTGAAAGAAGTCAGACACAAAAAGACAAACATATTGTATGATTCTACTTAAATGAAATAGCTAGAATAGGCAAATTCATAGAGACAGAAAGCAGAAGAGAGGTTACTTGGGCTGAGGGGAGGGGGAAATGGGGAATTATTGCTTAACAGAATTTCTGTTTGAGGTGATGAAAAAGTTTTGGAAATAGATAGCGGTGATGGTTGCACAACATTGTGAATGTCAGTCATGCCACTGAATTGTATATTTAAAAATGGTCAAAATAGCCAATTTTATGTTATACATATTTCACCACAATAAAAAACATTTAAAAAATTATTCTGAAAGATGTTGATTAACTTTATCGGACTGCTAGAAGGTTCAAAGCAGAAAAACAGGGTAAGAGCCCCTGAACTGTAGGACCTAGCTAGTCACAGTGGGTATCAGAGGTGGTGCTGGTAGATTATACCTTGGTGACCAGGAGTACCACCATGTGGGCACTGTTGGATATGAGACTAGAAGAATCTCATTCCCCTACCATTAATCAGTCCACCATGGCTATCTTATTTATTTATTTTTTTTGAGACGGAGTCTTGCTCTGTTGCCCAGGCTGGAGTGTAGTAGCACAATCTTGGCCCACTGCAACCTCTGCCTCCCAGGTTCAGGCAATTCTCATGCCTCAGCCTCTTGAGCAGCTGGAATTACAGGCACGTGCCACCACGCCCAGCTAATTTTTGTATTTTTAGTAGAGACGGGGTTTCACCATGTTGCCCAGGTTGGTTTCAAATTCCTGGACTCAAGTGATCTGCCCGCCTTGGCCTCCTGAAGTGCTGGGATTACGGGCGTGAGCCATTGCGTCTTGCTGGCTATCTAATTTTTGGTCGGGAGTCTGGTAGTCGTGGTTGATTGAACAATGGAATTATGAAATATCCTCTTTAGGTACCATACGGACACCCAAGATCTTTATGCCCAAGAAGTTTACAATCAAAAAGGTACTACAGGACAAACCACAAAAATGACTGAAGAAAAATTGCACATTAAACTGCATGATTCTGATTACAGGAACTCAGACAAGAAAGAGAAGTGGACACCAAAGGAGTCAGGTTAGGTTTCAGTCCTGCCCAGCTCGGCAGCAGCTGAAAGACTGGACACACGCACCAGCACTGGACGTGGTGTCTGAAGGTGGTGATGTTGATGTTCATGTTTCCAGAAGAGGAAGACTTCCTTTTGTGTTCCTGTTGAAAGGTCTCCTCATTGTATACTTCACGCTTAACATCATATGCGAATGAGTTTCGCCTGGACTTAGAGCTGAAGCCAGAGATGGCATTCCTCTCTAGTTGTGCCATTCCTGGATGAGTGGAAAGAGAGCAAATAAAAAAGCATTTTCAGTAATCCAAATCCTCAGCATATTTTTAAGGAAATAAAATTCCTATATAATAATGTTTTACACTTGCATAGCATCTTTCAGTTGTAAAAAACTCTTTCTCAATGTTGTACAATTTTATGTGTATTCTTTTCATTTTTCAAATGGAGACAACAAAACCCAGAAGTTTAAACAGTCTTTGCTGTTTGATACTTATCAGAGCCAGGACTAGAACCCAGGTGTCCTGCTGGGAGGCCTAGTTTTCTTTATATTCAATTGTGTTGATATGTTGTAGGAAAATGATCAAGAGGTAGACAGTATTAATCAACAATTTTCACTGAAAATGCTCACTATCCAGCATATATGAAGAAGTCCAGATGAAGGGTTAAGTGCTCAATACAAGTCTTGTAACTTCTCTAAAATAGCAGACATCATTATCCCTTTACCTTTTACTTTTCTTCACAGCACTTGCCAGCACCTGATTCATTATTTGTCTGTTTCCCCCATAAAATGTAAGACCAGGAAGCAGGACTGTGACTATTCACAGTGGCAGCCCCAGGACCCAAAATAATGGCTTTCACTTAGCAACTTAGCAGGCCCTTAACAAATATTTCTTGAATGACTGCCAAGTATACAGTTAGTGGCCTCATGGTGTAGCAGAAAAAGCTATAGAAGTTCAAGACTAGACTGGGCAACATGGTGAAACCCTGTCTCTACTAAAAATAGAAACAAAATTAGCTGGGCATGATGGCACAGCATGTAGTCCTAGCTGCTCAGGAGGCTGAGGTGGGAGGATCACCTGAGCCCAGCAGGTGGAGGTTGCGGTGAGCCGGGATCGCACCACTGTACTCCAGCCTGGGTGTCAGAGCAAGACCCTGTCTCTAAAAGAGAAAAAAATCTATATTATCCTGCTTTCTTAAAAGATTGAAAAGATAGAGTAAATGAGGATGGATAGGGATCCATCTCTGGGAGAAAGTATAACCATTCTTAATAATCTATGTTTTTGAACAATAAAAAAAGCATAAACTCTAAAATTCTTCCACATAAATGTAAAGAAGCATAGGTATAAACTACATACCTATAAAATATATCAGTAAACCCTCAAATTATATAGATTACACAATTATATAGATGATGGGTGATGCTGCAAATAAGTTTAATGTGTCAGCAACTTTGTTTTCCTTCAGAACAATCATCATCATTATCATCATCGCCAACATTTATTGGGCATTTATCCTATGCCATGAGTTGCACTAGATTTTTTCACAAGTTAGGTCATTAAATTTCCACAACAATACCAGTACTACTATTTCTTCCATTTCAGAGGTGTAAAACTAAGGTTTTAGAAAACGTAAGTAATCGGGCCATAATTATATATTGTATTTTTACCCTCAAAGCATTGGGTAGAAGTAGTATGTTGTATAACAATCATGAACTAAAGATCACAAATTCACTAAACCAGTGAGGTGACTGGGGAATACAGAAGAGGATGGGAGAGGTATTTTACAATATATCACTTAAGATAATTAGTGCCTCATGTCTCTTACAAAAAGAAAAAAAGGTAGAACTGTATATTAAAATGTAAGGAATTCCCACCTGCCTTTCTTTCCCCACCCATAGGAATACAGACCCAATCTTCCTTACTTTCCCCGTATAATCGTCCAATGTACTTCCATGAGTAGTCTCTTTGTTCCCAGCAACCTAAACAAGCCTAATTAGTCTGCTAATGACAAAACTGATATCCTGGGTCACATCGAGAGTCTAGAACCCAGCATTTTGTTCTGAAAGTGACATTAAAGGAGGATTGGTGTAAAATAGGCAAAATACGATCGTCAAGGAGTGGTGGGAACAGTGGGGCTGGCAAAGGCAGCAGAAGCTGCTTAGCTCTAGCCATTTTTGCCATCGGTCAATGTGGGGCCCGGAATGGCTTACATCTGATCTTTTCCAGGAGAAGCCATAATGCCAGATTTTTATGTGGAATCTTCTGGCTTTTAAATGTTGTCAATTACTTTACATATGTTTACTATTTTATTTTATTTTATTTATTTATTTTTTTTATGAGACAGTCTCGCTCTGTCGCCCAGGCTGGAGTGCAGTGGTGCGATCTCGGCTCACAGGGTTTCACCGTGTTAGCCAGGATGGTCTTGATCTCCTGACCTCGTGATCCACCCGCCTCAGCCTCCCAAAGTGCTGGGATTACACGTGTGAGCCACCGTGCCCGACCTATTTTTTATTTTTTATTTTTTTGGAGATGGAGTCCAGCTCTGTCACCCAGGCTGGAGTGCAGTTGTGCGATCTTAGCTCACTGCAACCTCCACCTCCCAGGTTCAAGCGATTCTCCTGCCTCAGCCTCCTGAGTAGCTGGGATTACAGGCATGTGCCACCACACCCGCCTAATTTTTGTATTTTTATTTTATTTTATTTTTTTTGAGACGGAGTCTCGCTCTGTCGCCCAGGCTGGAGAGCAGTGGCGTGATCTTGGCTCACTGCAAGCTCTGCCTCCCGGGTTCACGCCATTCTCCTGCCTCAGCCTCTCCGAGTAGCTGAGACTACAGGCGCCTGCCACCACGCCCGGTTAATTTTTTTGTATTTTTAGTATAGACGGGGTTTCACTGTGGTCTCAATCTCCTGACCTCGTGATCCGCCTGCCTCAGCCTCCCAAAGTGCTGGGATTACAAGCGTGAGCCACCGCACCCGGCTTGTATTTTTGGTAGAGACGGGGTTTCGCCATGTTGGCCAGGCTGGTCTTGAACTCCTTACCTCAGGTGATCCTCCCGCCTCGGCCTCCCAAATTGCTGGGATTATAGGCATGAGCCACCGCGCCTGGCCTATTTAAAGTCTTTCAGCAGAAGTAGTAATATGTACAGAGATGCATTTTGGGAAGATGAAATGTGCCAGTGTTATGTTCTAGAGCTGAGTTGTCCAGTATGGTAGCCACTGGCTACATGTGGCTATTTAAACTTAAAATAAAAAATTCAGATCCTCAATTATACTAGCTAGATTTCAAGTGCTCAACAGCCAAGTATGGCTAGTGGTTACCTTACTGGACAGTGCAGATATAAAACATTTCCATCATCACAAAATGTTGTTGGACAGTGGAGATAGGAGAGACTGAGGCAAAACAGCCAATTGGAGACCATTAATATAATAGCCTAGGAAAGGTTATCAAATCATAAACTCCTACGACCACAGTGAGGATGGTTAGGAGGAGCAGGTGGAAAGTTGTCTTTAAGGAACTCCATCAAATGTCTGGCTAACAGCAGCAAGGGTAAACACATGGTTTCCTTATTATTTTTTTTAAGTAATTTTCTTTGGAATTTCTCCAGCTCCATTATATCTTTCTTGATTTCATAGAAACCCTAGTGGCTCATTTTCATGTACTAGCAGGACCCTTCCCAAGAAGATGCAATGACCAGAAACTCCTACTGTTGAGTAGGCCCCACTTAGCAAGACCTACTGAATCAGAAACTCTGGGGGCCATCAGTCTGTTTTAAGAAGCTGTCCAGACTGCTGGGCCCCCAGAGATTCTGATTCAGTAGGTCTTGCTAGGTAGAAAAAAAAAAAGCAAAGAAGCTGTCCAGGTGATTCTGATAAAAATTAAAGTGTGAGTACCACTATAAATATAGTGTATTATCTTTCATGAGCCTTTCAGTGCTAAGTTTGGGGGCCCTGTTAAAATACAAGCACTTTTGGCCTAGCTCTTTCACCCTCCATAGTACCCTTATCCATCCATCCATCCATCCATCCATCCATCCATCCATCCATCCATCCATCATCTAATTATTTACATTATCTGTGTTCACAGTGTTTTAAAAGTAAAGAATAGGCCAGGCATGGCTCACTGGCTCATGCCTGTAATCCCAGCACTTTGGAAGGCCGAGGAGGTTGGATCAACTGAGGTCAGGAGTTCAAGACCAGCCTGGCCAACATGGTGAAACCCCGTCTCTACTAAAAATATAAAAATTAGCTGGGCGTGATGGTGTGTGTGTAGTCCTGGCTACTCAGGAGGGTGAGGCAGTAGAATCGCTTGAACCTAGGAGGCAGAGGTTGCAGTTAGCCGAGATCGAACCACTGCATTCCAGCCTGGGAGACAAAGCAAGACTCTGTCTCAAAAAAAAAAAAGTCAAGAATAAAAAGTTTAAATACAATCCAATTTTTTGGCTATTGACCCCAATAATATGAAATCTTGAAAGCTAGTTTAGTTGCAGGAATATCTTCCCCCTGATATTGTTAACTTTTTTATGTTTTCTATAATCATGGAAAGGCGAAATTCACTTCCGAAATTTCAAAATAAGCATTTGTAATTCCAACAGAAACAACCCTAAGCCTGTTACTACCTAGGTTTTTATGGAGAATGTATTGGGAATACAGAAAAGGTATAAGCAAAGAGCCTGGCCTTTAGATCCTTTAGTCACTCTGGCTAGTGGCTAGGGATGACTAGTAAGATGACAGTCCTTAGGCGGATGACCATTGGACACATAAACATAGGAACAACCACCTTCCATGCAATGTGGATACAGTAACATGGTGTGTTGGAGAGATGCTCATTATTGGGGTGGGGGTGCTGGAGAAGGCTTCACAGGGGCCCCTGACACATAAATGGCATTTGACATGAAAAGAAACGAGCAAGGAGGTGGGGGTGGGGATTCAGTCACAGGGAATAAAATGAACAAAAGCAGTGAGGTCTGAAAGGAGGAGGAACGGCCGGGCAGTCAGGCCTCAGGAGGAAATGGATGGGGTACGCGGTGGGGTGCAGGTAGCACATCAGTTCTGGGGCTTTTGACAATATAGACAGGAGAATTTGAAAGGATGCAGCTTGCAAAACGCACACACTGTCGTCTCTTGTCATTGCCATCCACACGGCCTTTGAAAGTAGAGACAATACCTCAGAGATAAGCTCCCAGGGACGACCGTCATTCATTCATTCCACAGATACTGAGTGCCCACGGCGTGCCTGGCTCTGCGGCATACCTGGGTACCTGCCGGTGACGGACGCAGCCCCCGCCCCGCGACCTGCAGCCCCTGGCGCCCGGGCGTCTCCCAGAAGCGGCTCACCTGGCTCCTTGGCGGGGGGCGGGAGTGCGGGCGCTGGGATCCCACACGGCTCCCGCCTGGCTGGCGGCGCTGCGGAGCGGATATCGGCGGTTCCCGAGCCGTTGTGGCCTAGCCCGCGGGCGTTCCGGGCGGGCTGAGGAGATGAGAGTGGGGGAGGGGACGAAGAAGAGGAGCATGAGCAGCTGGGCTAGGGAGCCGGGAAAGGGGTACCTGGGTCGCCCTCCTCATACCTGAGTCGTGGGAGCCCCTTGGTATTTGGTAAACCTGGATACCAACGCTCCTACTCTCTCCGAGGTTTTACTATTCTTGATCGAGGGCCTATTTGGTGCCAGGCCTCGTGCCCTGAACATACAGCAGTGCACATGTGTCACATGTGTACTGCACAAACGGTAATTCACTAACGTCTCCGGAAGACTTAAGCTTTCCTCAAGTCAGAAGAGGTAAAAAGAAATGGAGGCTAGGAGGGTCACCCAGGTCTCCAACCATAGGCTGTCTGCCCCAAAAGCCTGGCTCTCCGCACTGGATGACACCCTCCTGCCCAGATCGCCGGCTCTGGATGCAGACATGCCGTCTGCACTCACTCCCTTTACCCTCCTCCCACCCTATCCCTGTCCCTAGCACTGTCTCTCACTCCACCTTGTATTCCTGCTTGGCCCAGTTACAGTTTTACACTTGTTTGTTTGATGACTGTGTTAATGTCTACCTTATTATGCACTTTATGTATTCCTTTTTGTAAATCATCTTACCCCTATGAGGGCAGGGATTTTTATCCCTTTCATTAACTGTTTTATTGTCAGTGCCTACAGCAGTGTGGTGGACATAGGAAGTGTTCAATGAATTTTTGTTGAATGATTGCCCTCCCGTTGATTGTAAGCTCCACGCAGGCAGCAACTGTAGTTTTTAATCACTTTTAAACTACAAGTGCTTGGCACCTAGTAGGCATTTAATACACATTGGTTGAATGAGTGTATGAATATACTGCTTACTTTATCTTTACCCTTTCACTCTCACCTCATCATCCCAATTTGTAGGATAAAAATGTGCATTTCTGAGGATTCCTACTTCAAAGCTTCCTCCTAACCCCTTGTAACCATTCCCTCATTCCCTTGATCCCCCCAACACCATCCCTCATTTCTTCACAATCATGTTTTTGCTCTTACTTCCCCTTCACCCTCCATTACTTCTTAGAAAACTTCCTAGCCTCCCTAGTTTGGAATATTCTCAAGCATCATGTTTTTGTAGATAAGAGAATTGCAGCTAAGCTACATTGGATCCAAAACAGCTTTCCATGAATCACCCATGACTATCTGATTTTTGGTTTTATATTGCTTTCCTTGAGGAGGACTGAGGATCCTGTACCACTTCTTAAATTGAAATCATGGTCACTGTTCATAATTTTTTCAACAAATACTTATGGGACATGTTTTATGTTCTAGACATTGTGCTAGATGTTGGGACAAGATATGCAAAGTCTGAGCCCTCTAAGGTGTGTGTGACACAAAATAGAATAATCACGGGAAATGTTGAGAAATGTCCTGGCTTGGACCTAGTTATTTCTAATACAAGAAACTAAGAGAATGAGACAGGATCTGATTCTTCTGCTCATTGTAGCAAGCTTTAGCATAGGTGTAGGTTGATAATGGATGTAGGCATGGGGTTAGAATGCCTTGCCCATTCACATTTATCTTGTTTGGTTTTTACAAATGACTCTGTTAGTCGGGAATGCAGGGCAGGAATTCTCTCTGAACTAAGGTTCAGGAAAGGTCAATTGACTTGCCTAAATTCGATGAGACTCCTGCCCCATTCTCCTTACTTGAAGAGGCCTGAGTTAAATGCTTAAAATCCTCTTCACTGATGGCTCTTCAGGATAGGAGTCAGTTTCAAATCTTCAATGTAATGGTTTTTTAAATGCTTCTCAAAGGGAGATATCAGAGACTTTCCTGAATCAGAATCACTTAAGATGTATTATAAAAATACATGCTCTTGATGCCCTCCTCTGACCTATCCAGTTAGACTCCCTGTGAGTCCGGGGAACTTGCATCTTAAACTCCCAGGGTGATTTTTCTGCATGTAAGTTTAACTAGGAGAGTTTTAATGGAAAGCCTCAGTTTTTTTTTTTTTTTGAGACGGAGTCTCCCTCTGACGCCAGGCTGGAGTGCAGTGGCGCGATTTTAGCTCACTGCAACCTCCGCCTCCGGGATTCATGCAATTCTCCTGCCTCAGCCTCCCGAGAAGCTGGGACTACAGGCTCGTGCCACCACGCCCAGCTAATTTTTGTATTTTTTTTAGTAGAGACGGGGTTTCACCATGTTGGCCAGGATGGTCTCTATCGCTTGACCTCGTGATCCACCCCCCTCGGCCTCCCAAAGTGCTGGGAAAACAGGCGTGAGCCACCGCGCCCAGCCCCTGGAAACCCTCCGCTTTGATGCAGGGTTAACATTTGCCTTTGGGACATATTTCGTCAGCATCTCGAAGAGTAACCCATATGTAGAGTAACCCATATGTCCTTGAGCAGATGGGAATGCAACAGCCTTCTGGCCGGAACCTCTTTCTTTCTTTTTCTTTTTTTTTTGAGACGGAATTTTGCTCTTGTTGCCCAGGCTGGAGCGCAATGGCGCGATCTCGGCTCACCACAACCTCCGCCTCCCGGGTTCAAGCGATTCTCCTGCCTCAGCCTCCCAAGTAGCTGAGACTCCAGTTGCGCGCCACCATGCCCGGCTAATTTTGCATTTTTAGTAGAGACGGGGTTTCTCCATGTTGGTCAGGCTGGTCTCGAACTCCCGACCTCAGGTGATCCGCCCGCCTCGGCCTCTTAAAGTGCTGGGATTACAGGCATGAGCCACCGCGCCCGGCCACCTGTCTCTTTTTTATGCAAGTGTTTTTTGGAATTTGGGGGTTCAGGTGAGCAGGTGCTCCGCTGCTGGAAACTACTCACAGTTAAAGATCTTTTGACTCTTTCCCCGACACGCTATTTGTCACTGTCGTTTTCCACCACAGAGCCAGGTATTTGCCCCGCCGGCCACGGTGGGGCGCGCGCAGCGTGTGCTGCCAGCTTATCTCTTCCTTCCCTGGTCCGCCTTCGCGCCCTTAAGGAGACAGTCCCTGGGAGTTCCTGCCTTTGGTCTCCAGTTGTTGCTCTCTTCTCGCGAGAACTGCTCCTCCCATCCTCTGCTCTCACGAAGCCCCGCCCGCGGAGAAGTTCCATATTGGGTAAAATCTCGGCTCTCGGAGAGTACCGGGAGCTGTTCTCGCGAGAGTACTGCGGGAGGCTCCCGTTTGCTGGCTCTTGGAACCGCGACCACTGGAGCCTCAGCGGGCACAGCAGCTGGAGCAGGAGTACTGCGACGCAGCCCTGAGTCGGCCTTGTAGGGGCGAAGGTGCAGGGAGATCGCGGCGGGCGCAGCCTTGAGCGCCGGAGCGCGTCCCTGCCCTTAGCGGGGCTTGCCCCAGTCCCAGGGGCGCATCCAGCCGCTGCGGCTGACAGCAGCCGCGCGCGCGGGAGTCTGCGGGGTCGCGGCAGCCGCACCTGCGCGGGCGACCAGCGCAAGGTCCCCGCCCGGCTGGGCGGGCAGCAAGGGCCGGGGAGAGGGTGCGGGTGCAGGCGGGGGCCCCATAGGGCCACCTTCTTGCCCAGCGGCTGCCGCTGGAAAATGTCTCAGGAGAGGCCCACGTTCTACCGGCAGGAGCTGAACAAGACAATCTGGGAGGTGCCCGAGCGTTACCAGAACCTGTCTCCAGTGGGCTCCGGCGCCTATGGCTCTGTGTGGTGAGTGTCGCTGGGCCTGGGGCCGCTGTGGGCAGGGTGGCCCCTCGCGCCCGAGGGCCAGGCCTGCCCCACTGCTCAGCGTTGCGTCAAGTGGCAGGAATTTTCCTCCGGGGAGGGCATTGCTGCCCCTTCGAGCTCTGCCCGTTCTGCACCTCCTGCGCCCCTCGCCCTGCACTCACGCAGGTATGCGGTCCATCGTGTGCAGCACTCAGGTCCGCTGCGAGAGGTAGGTGGTGGTGCTGGAGCTCGGTTCAGCTAGCACCCTTCGCCTTCCCCTCTCGGAGGGTTGCTGCTCGGCGACAGGCACCGGGGGAAGGGCTGCTTCCTTGGGGGTCTCCCTGCCGACCTGGAGCAGAAGGACCCTCTCCGGTGATGCGCCCACGCTGGGGCGCCGGACCCTGTCCTCTGAGCAGACAAGCTCGGGGAGCTGCCGGGAGAAGCAGAAGGGCAGAGCCCAACCCGAAGACTGCGGTCATCTGAACAAAACTGACCAGGAAGGGAGCTCTCTCCGGGCCTTTTTTTTTTTTTTTTTTTGCAAAACTGTCGAAATCCCATTTTGAAAAGCGTTCTTTTTGAATTCGCACTTGAATTAACAGCGATCCATAGAGCTTAAAATACCGACTTTATCTCGGTGAGCACTGTGCCAGCTTGAGTGGTGTGTTTCCGATTCGGTTAAAAGCGTATTTCCTTTCCGTGGAGGGGCGGCGGTGGTAGTGCCTGCAAGAACACTGCAGCTTGAGAAACTGGCAGGCTCACTGATTAGTCACATACCACTGCTCATTTAAGTATTGTTCGACAAAACAATTTTCTCATTTGGAGCAAGAAAGATTCAGATCTGTAAGGCGCCCTCAAGATCAAAAAGTTATTAACAGTGCTGGGAGGTATTGTAAATATTTTTTGAGATAATTCCTGCGAATACTGTGTTTTAAAAGTCCATTAGAGAGTTTGCAGGGAGTTATCTAGTTATCTGCATTTATGGCCTGAGTTACACGATAGTTTTCGTAAGGATATGGAACCACATAGAAAAGGAAGGGAAGAGATACTTTTTAGCTTTAATTTACACCGTGAGTGTGTTTTAAATTAAGTCGATACCATATGATTTCCAGACCTGAAATATTTCACTAACTGCTCTCTAACTTCCAAGGTTTTATACCCTGTATTTTAGATTTTCTATAATTTGAAAGCTACGGATCTGAAACTAAGTATCAGATTTAACTGTTAGCTTTTTCTGTGTTTTAGTAATTCGTATTGTATGCGTCATTTGAAAAGGGGCCTGTAAAATCGTTTTTTGTTTTGGAACAAATTCCAGGCCTTTGGATATGTTAATCTTTAAATATGATTTCTGTGTTTCCCAAAGTCACATCATGAATTTCCTGTTTGGTAGAATCTTCTGGGTAATTGAGATTGTGCAATTGTGTCCAGCAACAGATCATATTGCATTTTCTAGTTCAAGCTGTTTAAGTTATGTTGCAGATAGCACCGTGCTTGACATCTGTCTCCCATTTTTACAGCATGGCAGTTTACATTTTAAAGGAATTTGCAGCATTTTACATTCAGAGAGTGTGTGTGTGTAGTTGGTTTGCAGCATTTTACATTCAGTATATACATATTATATAGGTATATACATTCAGTATATACATATTATATATATCTAGTTGATTTGCTAATTTTCAAAGATGTATTTGGATCATTGCTCTTTTAATATTTTATAGCTCATTAATATACTTCCATTTTTTCATTCTTGAATTGACACATACATTTCTGTAGTATCACGTTTTCGTTTTCAATGCTATTTAAATTTTAATGGAGTAATACAGCAGAATAACTCAACTATAGAGGGTTTGGGTGAACTCCAATTGAATTGCTTGCAAGGGTTCTACTGTTGGTGACTAGCTCTGCACTGGAACAGGAGATTCAGATTACAGTGAAGTACCATTAAAATTAACTCCACAGTTCTTTAGTGGTATACTTTTCTGTGCTGTAGAAGCCAGCAGTATCTGACACTTAAAAGTACTTTTATTGAACAGGTTTTTAAAAATAGGTAATACATTGTATAAAATTTGAAAGTTTTAAAAAGGTACTCAGTGGGCCAGGCGCGGTGGCTCACTCCTGTAATCCCAGCTCTTTGGGAGGCCGAGGCGGGTGGATCACGGGGTCAGGAGATTGAGACCATCCTGGCTAACACGGTGAAACCCCGTCTCTACTAAAAATACAAAAAATTAGCTGGGCATGGTGGTGGGCACCTGTAGTCCCAGCTACTCGGGAGGCTGAGGCAGGAGAATGGTGTGAACCTGGGAGGTGGAGGTTGCAATGAGCCGAGATCGCTCCACTGCGCTCCAGCCTGGGCAAAAGTGCGAGACTCCGTCTCAAAAAAAAAAAAAAAGGTATTCAGTGAAAAGTCTCCTTTCCTTTTTGTTCTCCAGCCACTCTACTCTCTCAAAGACAGGCACTGTTAGGTGTCTTGTGTCTTTCCAGGGAGGCAGAGTTTTTTTTATTTGCTTCTTTGTTTAGTAGTCTTTCTACTAAAGGGATTTAAGATGTAACCTACAGCATATTGGTGAAGGAAAATACAACTGAAACTGACATTGTATGGCAATTGACAATTAACAACTATAACTAATGTTGGAATGAAAATACCAGAATTTAGATTTACAATTAAGTGTTATTTTATTTAGAGATTCAGCGTAGTTATTTGAAGTTGTTCTTTTCTTTGAGACGAAGTCTCTGTCGCCCAGGCTTGAGTGCAGTGGTGCCATCTCGGCTTACTGCAACTTCCACCTCCTGGGTTCAAGTGGTTCTCTTGCCTCAGCCTCCCAAGTAGCTGGGACTACAGGTGCCCCCCAGCATACCCAGCTAATTTTTGTATTTTTAGTAGAGATGGGGTTCTCCATGTTGGCCAGGCTGGTCTCAGACTCCTGACCTCAAGTGATCTGCCCTCCTTGGCCTCCCAAAGTGCTGGGATTACAGGCCTGAGCCACCGTGCCCGGCCTGAAGTTGTTCTTTCAATGAGTACCTTTTTAGGTGTGGCAGAAAACATTTTTTGGAACTTCTTTTAGAATCCACTTTGGAGCCTATGATACTCTTCTTCTTTTTTATTTTGAGACAGAGTCTCACTGTGTTGTCCAGGTTGGAGTGCAATGGCACCATCTCTACTCACTGTAACCTCCACCTCATGGGTTCAAGCGATTCTCCTGCCTTAGGCTCCCAAGTAGCTGGGATTACAAGTGCGCAACACCAAGCCCGGCTGATTTTTGTATTTTTAATACAGGCAGGTTTTCACCATGTTGGCCAGGCTGGTCTCTAGCTTCTGACCTCAGGTGATCCACTTGCCTTGGCCTCCCAAAGTGCTGAGATTACAGGGGTGAGCCACCATCTCTGGCCATCCATCTTCATTTTTTTGAGAGCAGATTTGATTTTAGGGAATAACAGTCCATTTGAATCCAAATAATTTAGGGAATTTGGACTCAAGTCTGATAAGAAAGATTAGGCAATCAGGTTGGTGATACTACTGTTTTAGGTCAGATAGGAGTTATAACTATAAAGTAACAACATGAAATTTTTTGTGTGACTTCTTGAACTGGACCTGAAGTCTACTTCCAAAAAAATCTCCTAATTTTATTTTATTAATATTTATTTATTTATTTTGTAGAGATAGGGTCTTACTGTGTTGCCCAGGCTGGTCTCAAACTCCTGGCCTCAAGCAGTTCCCCCACCTTGGCCTCCCAAAGTGCTGGGATTATAGGGATGAGCCACCACACCCAGCCCCTGAATTTTATTTTCAAGAATGAAAATAAATGAATAGAATATTTCAATGAATAAAATTCATTCATTGAAATATTTGTCAGTTTCCTAATTTTATTGCTCTAAAGTGTGATATACTTTGTAACATTTACAAAGTATTTTAAGCCTATATTATTTTAATTTATACTAAGTATAGTAAAAAAGTAGAAGCCTGTGTGATAACCAACTATGAATCAAAATAGAGTTTTACAAATATGCCTCTCCTTTAAAGCATAAAGGGAACTAGACTAGGTCTTGCAGTTTTAAGGAACTTTATGCATTGTCTGTGAGGGGAAATGAAGCAAAATTGTTCAAGAATACATTGTTGCAAAGCATTGATTTTGGGGTTTTGGGACAGAAGGGGAGAACCTTTGTGGTGAGTTTAAGGAAATACAAACAGGAACTTAAGTGTCTTTCCTCTGGGGTACGGTTCTTCCAGGCCCTTGCTGTTGATTAGAGGAGGTGGGGCACTGGTAACCATAAAATTGGAGGTGACAGTTGAGAATTACTCTTAGATCGTATTCAACTGTTTATTCAACAGTGTTTATTGAATACCTACTATGGGCCAGATAGCTAGGTTCTGGAAATAGAGTGCTAAACAAGACAGAAACAAGACAATCCATTCTCTCCTGGAGCTTATAGCCTAGTGGGTTTAATAACTACATTTTGTGGATTGCTTGCTATGTTCTAGCATTGTGCTGTGCGCCTTATCATCAGCATAAAAAGTATATAACAAAACCTTTGGTAAAAGGATAGCAAAACTTGCTAAGAAATCAAATACAACTTCCTAAGTGCTTTGTGGAACAAGATTATTCTAGTATAATAGAAATAAGTGAAGCTAACTTTTTTTAACTATTAATGGCCATTCACCATTTTAAATCTATTTTTTTTTTTTTTTTAGAATGAGCCAGGGCACAAAGAAATAAAAGTGCATCATTATTAAATATACAAGGGTGACTTTCTTGACTCCTGACCAGTGAGAAGGGTGTGTCCTTTACTTTTCTAGTAGTGATAGTAGGTCCATGCTGAGCTTTCCATTCTTTTCTTTGTAACCAAAAGTAAGGTAGTTGCCTGTATGTTACCAGTGCCAGTCAATAAGAAGTCTTTAAACATAATTAATGGCAAACATTTGTATTATTGATGTATAAAGATTGTTTTAAGAAAGAGTTCATTCGAAGCTGGCTATAAAGTCATTTTATTATCAAATCCCATTTTTCCACCTTTTTTTTTTTTTTTTTTTTTTTGAGATGGAGTCTTGCTGTGTTGCCCAGGCTAGGGTGCAGTGGCGCAATCTCAGCTCACGGCAGCCTCTGCCTCCCGAGTTCAAGCCATTCTCCTGCCTCACCCTCCTGAATAGCTGAGATTACAAGTGCACGCCACCATGCCTGGCTGATTTTTGTATTTTTAGTAGAGACGGGGTTTTACCATGTTGGTCAGGCTGGTCTCGAACTCCTGACCTCGTGATCCGCCCACGTCGGCCTCCCAAAGTGCTGGGATTACAGGAGTGAGCCACCACACCCGGCCTCCACTGGTTCTTCTTTAAAATAAGCTTATCCTGGATCTCCAGGTTTTCAATTCTGCCAGTTTGATTTCTTGATACTGAGGAGTACTCTGCTTTTGATTTCTTTTTAGCCCAGTCTCAGAGATGATCTGCGTTGACTTTGCTTTTCATGGGCAAGAGTGCAGACATTGCTGAGCCCCTGGGGCCTAGAATTCAAAGATGGAAGAATTCACTGGGGTAGCTCACCCTCACTTTGGAATTAACTGACATTTTTAGGGATTTTTGCAGTTTATAAAGTGTTTTCATTCAAAGCATTATCAATCAGTTCTCACTAGCTCCATGGAGGCTGATACTTATTAACTCCGTTTTATAGATGGGGAGCTAGACTCATTCATTAAAGGAATGGCGTACTTGTCAGTGCTACTTTTAGTAGTCTCCTTTCTGATAGATGTGGGCTGCCGAGGTTGCGTGGTGGCACCTTCTCTTACGCAGTTCACCTCCTCTTGTGAAAAAGGGGTTGCTGAGTCACTCGGAATAGAGCTTGAGTGTAGGAAAGCAGTTCCACCAGTGTCATTGCCCAGTTTATGTGAGGGGTAATGACTTAACCCATTAAAGTCATATCTCTTCCTCAGAACTGATAAATCAAAAATGCACTCATTGCCCAGATTAAAATTTTTTCTGAAGGAATTATTAGGCAGTGCAAATAGTTAATTCCTGAATTTATGAATCCTGTTGGATTGAAATTCTTTAGTGTACATTTATGTAAAGTTGGGACTGTCTGTACATGTTTGTGTTACATAAGTATAGGATATAAATAGAAATAACTGCCTCTCCAGCCCTTTGAAAATACATTAGATTATTGCTTTTTGCAGTAAAAATTGGGGTAAAACTGATTTGTTCTTATCTGAGAGGTATAATTACTGCAGTGCTCAGAAAAGCCTCATTATAAAGTGGGCTTCCCTGACTTGGAACTTAGGGATGTCTTCTCATGGCTGCTATGGAAGTCATGCAGCTGTTTCATTAGGAAAATAACCAAAAACTTCTTTAAACTTGGAAATGTTGTTTGTAAAAGAAACTTTCAGTATTCGGAGTAGTTTGTCTTTCACAGTGCTTCCATAAATTAAGTACAGGCACAACTTGTTTTATTATGCTTCACAGATAATTGCTTTTTTTTTTTTTTTTTTTTGCAAATTGAAGGTTAGTGACAACCCTGTGGTAAGCGAGTCTATTGGCACCATTTTTCCAACAGCATGTGCTCACTTCATGTCTCCATGTCACATTTTGGTAATTCTCACAATATTTCTTTTTTTTTTTTTTTTTTTTTTGAGATGGAGTTTTGCTCTGTCGCCCAGGCTGGAGTGCCGTGGTGCGATCTCGGCTCACTGCAATCTCCGCCTTCTGGTTTCAAGCGATTCTCCTGCCTCAGCCTCCCGAGTAGCTGGGACTACAGGCATGTGCCACCACACCTGGCTAATTTTTGTATTTTTAGTAGAGATGGGGTTTCACCATGTTGGTCAGGCTGGTCTCGAACTCCTGACCTTGTGATCTGCCTGCCTTGGCCTCCCAAAGTGCTGGGATTACAGGTGTGAGCCACCGTGCCCAGCAATTCTGCTGGGATTACAGGTGTGAACCACTGTGCCCGGCAATTCTCACAATATTTCAAACTTTCTCATTATTATTAAATATTATGGGGATCTGAGATCACTGATCTTTGATGTTACTGTTGTAATTGTTTTGAGGTGTCTGGAACCATGCCCATAGGCAGACTTAATTGATAAACATTGTGTGTGTTCTGACTACTCTGCCAACCGGCTATTCCCTCTCTCCATCTCCTAAGGTGTCCTTATTCCCTGAGACACAATAATACTGAAATTAGGCCAATTAATAACACTACAGTGGTTTCTAAGTGTTCAAGTGAAAGGAATGTTTGCATGTCTCTTACTTTAAATCAAAAGCTAGAAATGATTAAGCATAGTGAGGAAGGCATGTCGAAAACTGAGATAAGCTGAAACTTAGACTTCTTGTACCAAACAGCCAATTTGTGAATGCAAATGAAAAGTTTTTGAAGGAAATTAAAAGTTATATTCCAGTAAACAAATGAATGATTAGAAAGCAAAACAGCCTTGTTGCTGAGATGGAGAAAGTTTTAGTGGTCTGGATAAAAGATCAGACCAACCACAACATGCCCTTAAGTCAAAGCCTAATCTAGAGCAAAGCCCTAACTCTCTTTAATTGTATGAAGTTTGAGACAGGTGAGAAAGCTGCAAAAGATAAGTTTGAAGCTAGCAGAGGGTGGTTCATAGGTTTAAGGAAAGAACCTGTCTCCATAGCATAACTTATAGTGCAAGGTGGCTGGGTGTGGTGGCTAACACCTGTAATTCCAGCACTTTGGGAGGCTGAGGCAGGCAGATCATCTGAGGTCAGGAGTTTGAGACCAGCCTGGCCAACATGGCGAAACTCTGCCTCTACAAAAAATACAAAAATTTGTTTTTTGTATTTTTTGGTGTTGTGGTGTACACCTGTAGTCCCAGCTGCTTGGGAGGCTGAGGCAGGAGAATTGCTTGAACCTGGGAAGTGGAGGTTGCAGTGAGTCACTGCAACCAAGTGGCAACCGAGATCGTGCCACTGCACTCCAGCCTGGGCGATAGAGCAAGAGTACATCTCAAAAAAAAAAAAAAATTAATAGTTGAGAAATTGCTTCTCAGGAATGAATAAAGAAAGTAGTTTCTTGAGGTGGAATCTACTGTTGGGGAAGATGCTTATGAACATTGTTGAAATGACAACAAAGGGTTTAGAATATTACATAAACTTAGTTGATAAAGCAGCAGCAAGGTTTGAGAGGATCGACTCCCATTTTGAAAGTAGTTCTACTGTGGGTAAAATGCTATCAAACACCATTGCAGGCTACAGAGAAATCTGTCACGAAAGGAAGAGTAAATCAATGCAGCAAGCTTCACCGTTGTCTTATTTTTAGAAATTGCCGTAGTCATTCCAACCTTCAGCAGTTATTGCCCTGAGTAGTCAGCAGCTGTCAATGCTGAGAAAAGACCCTCCACCAGCAAGAAGATAATGACTTGCTGAAGGCTCAGGTGACCCTTAGCATTTTTTAGCAAAAAAGTATTTATTTATTTATTTTTATTTATTTATTTTTTTTTCCCAAGACGGAGTCTCGCTCTGTCGCCCAGCCTGGAGTGCAGTGGCACGATCTCGGCTCACTGCACCCTCCACTTCCAGGTTCAAGCAATTCTCCCACCTTAGCCTCCTGAGTAGCTGGGATTACAGGTGTGCACCACCATGCCCAGCCAATTTTTGTATTTTTAATAGAGATGGGGTTTCACCATGTTGGCTAGGCTGGTCTCAAACTCTTGACCTCGAGCGATCCTCCTGCCTCAGCCTCCCAAAGTGCTGAGATTAATAGGTATGAGCCACCATGCCTGGCTAATAAAATATTTTTAAATTAAGGTATGTATATATATATATTTTTTGACATACTGCTAGTGCATACTTAATAGACTACAGTATCATGTAAATATAACTTTTATATGCACTGGGAAACCAAAAAATTCATGTCACTCATTTTTTTGTGATATTCACTGTGTTGTGGTTGTCTAGAACTGAACTCATGATATCTTTGAGGTACACCTGTATGTATGTGTTAAGGATTTACAAAATTAACCAGCTTTCCCGTGCAGTGTTCAAGTCTTTTAATAATTTATTATAGGGAAGAAGAAGTGGTGGTTTGTAAATTCTGTACTTGACAAATGGATACTGGGTTTTGGGCATGCTTGGCTCCAAGGCTGAATGTTGGGGGGGAAAGAAGTATAGGAGAGTGAGGAGTCTAGGATTTCTAAGTTTTGGCCTTGGGCAAATGGATATATTTTAGTGCCATTTTCTGAACTTTGTGTTACAAAGTTACAAAAGAGTGTTAGAGGGTACAAGATTGTAGAGAGAAAGGGGAAGGAACATAGGTTCATGGTAATCTCCTCGAGGACAGGACTCATTATACCTTGAGTGCCTACCAGTATGGTTTGCTGTAAGTGCTGGAGATGAAATATGAACAAAAGAGACAAAAATTTCTGCCTTAAGAAGCTATATTCTGGCCAGGTGCAGTGAGTGGCTCACACCTGTAATCCCTGCACTTTGGGAGGCCAAGGTAGGTTTCCTTGAGCCCAGTAGTTAGAAACCAGCATCCTGGGCAAAATGGGGAGGCTCCTCTACTAAAAAATAAAAATAAAAAATTAGGCAAGCTTGGTGGCACACTCCTGTAGTTCCAGCTACTTGGGAGGCTGAGGTGGAAGGATTGCTTGAGCCTGGGAAGCTGAGGCTGTAGTGAGCTGTGATCCTGCCACTGTACTCCAGCTTGGGTGACAGAGTGAGACCCTGTCTCCAAAAAGGAAAAAAAAAAAAAAAAGGAAGCTATATTCTAATGGGGATGGCAGTGGAAGTAGATAATAAACAAAATTTATAGTGTGTCAGATAAATGCTGTGGAGAAAATGCAACAAGGGAAGGAGAGTGAGTGCTAGGATGGCTGTTGTACTTTTAAGAAAGGTGAACAGGGTAAGCATCATTGATAAAGTAACAGTTGAGCAAAAACCTGAAGCAGGTGATACAGGACACTGGTTGGACATGGGTGAGGATATGAGAACATTCTAGGCTGAGGATTAGCAAGTGTGCAGAAGCCCTGAGGTAAGGGCCCTGTGCTCCAGGAAATAGCTAAGAGACCAGTACAGCTAGAGCTAAATGAACCAGGGGCCAAATATAGGGAGAAAAGTGGGGTGTGCGGGGGTTGCAGATATGCAGGGATCATGTAGGGTCTTATTTGCCTTTATACAGACTGTGACTTTTCCTTTAAGTGACAGGGGAAGCCTTGGAGTGTTATGACCAGAGGAAGGACATGACCTAAATCTTGTTTTAACAGATCACTGTGCTCTAGGGTCCCAAGTTTTTCATTTCAGTTCCTTACTCATTCTACCCTAAACCACTACTGTGAATAGGATAGAATGGTGGAGTTAGATGAATTGGTGCAAGCCCTGACCCATGCTCACAACTCTCATTCCAGCAGTCCCAGAGTGCCAGAGCCAGTATTTTTGTTGGGCCCTAGAAATTTAGGGTATTCCAGTCCAGCTCTTTAAATAACGTGGGCTTACTTTACTTTTTCAGGTTTTTGTTGCCAAAAGGAAGGAGCAGAGATTAGCTCTTGAGTTTAGCTGAAAAAGGAAGATTAGTCTGCTGGCAGATTGAGTGTTTTTTAACTTCTTTGGCTTTTAGGGTTTTTCTTACTTTTGGATCATGTTTTAAAAGTCATTTTTACCTTCTTTCAACAGTTAAACATTTAAGTTTTATTTGATTTTATTTGACCCTTTTTCTGCTTTACATTCCTCTGCCTTTTCCCCATTATAATACTTTTAGTAGAGGTTAGACCGTTGTTATCTGTCATTAATGTCTTAGCTTTGAGGCCCCAAGGACTTCTCTGTTAAACTTAAATACATCGTATAGATCGAAAGATTGTCTACAGACATGTAACCCTATAAAAACCCATATTATTTATTGTCCTCCCTGCCTTTACAGATGTAAGCCCCTCTCCTCTTTTCATCAGAGCTCTCCCTCTTTTACTGCTCTATCATCAGGTTGCGGAAAATAAGTTTTCCTGCAAACACAGATTCCCATGGCAACATAACAAAAAGGTAATAGAACAAATGTTTATTTTGTCTAGACCTGCTGTCTGAGTAACATTAGACCCTGAACATGTTGGCTCCTGTTATTTGAATGTGTGGTTACAAATTCCTTATTTTCCTCAAAACTTACTTCTCTTAGGCCTTGGTGATATTGTCACTGTGCCTGTGATATGAAGGAAGGTGTGTGTGTGTGAGTATGTGTGTCTTACTGTCATTCTACTCAAAAGTATGGATTGCATTTTCAAGCTTATGGCTTAAAATGTAGACACCACACAACATGTGAGCATGTGAAGAAAAAAAGCATAGCAGTTTTGTTCTTTGTTTTCATAAGTTCATTAATTTAGTATTTCCAGTGCACTATACTAGATGTTTTGTTTACAGAGATTTAAAAAAGAAGAAGGGTCCCTGCTTTCGAAAATGTCAGTCCAGGCTGGGCGCGGTGGCTCACGCCTATAATCCCAGCACTTTGGGAGGCCGAGGTGGGCGGATCACTTGAGGTCAGGAGTTTGAGACCAGCCTGGCCAACATGGTGAAACCCCATCTCTACAAAAATTAGCTGGGCATGGTGGTGCCTGTAATCCCAGCTATTCAGGTGGCTGAGGCACGAGAATCACTTGAACCCGGGAGGCGGAGGTTGCAGTGAGCCGAGATCACGCCCCTGCACTCCTGTCTGGGCAATAGCGCAAGACTCAGTCTCAAAAAAAAAAAAAAAAGTATCAGTCCAGAGGAGACATATTTATGTTTCCTCATAGATGGCTTTGGAAGTCCTCTGTCGTTTCGGATTTTGAAGCATTTTTGGTTTTGGATTTTCAGATTAGGGATACTCAACCTGTATAACCCAGGGTAATTCAACCTGTTGACATTTTAGGTGGGATAATGTTTTGTTGTGGGGGACTGACTTGTGCATTATAGTATGTTTAGCAGCATCCCTGTCTCCAACTCACTATATACTAACAGCAATTTCCAGTTGTGACAAACAAAAATATCTAGACATTGCCACATATCTCTTGACGGGTAGGGAGGGCAAAATCACCTTTAGTTGAGAACCACTTATATAACCCTATATATTTGGATTGGTTGGTCCTGAGTAAAAACTAGATGGGATAACATGAACCTTCCACCTGCAAAAAAGTAGAAATGCTCTACTTTCTGCATTATAAATTGGGCCTCTCTAAACATGATTTTTGTTATTTCTAGGAGAGTAACAGCATTTCTAATGGTCAAGGTCCTAGCTATAACCCGATAAGCTTAATGGATGGAAGAACTTGCACAAGCATGTTTGCAAGAGGCCAGGTGTATCACTGGCACATTTGAGAAACAACTAATAAGTGAGGGACACCCAATTTTCATGAATAATTGTGTTTTGTCATTGTCATGGCACCAACTTAGGGTGTTTTGAATTTTTTCTGAAAAGGAAATTAGCATGAAGTCCAAGTTGGTAGGTAGGTAGCATTTTCCCTAGTGTCTCTTCTGGTATTCTGTGTCCTTTCTCTCCTGTCTTCTTTCAGTATTTAGCATTTTCAAACTGCTAGAAATAAAATGCTGTTTAGAAGACCACAAAGAGCGCTGCACATAAACTAAGGAGCAAGAAGTAGTACATTGTGAATTAATTTTCTGTACATTTTTGAAGGTTCTTGCATCTGGGAAGGCTTGCTTAGTTTTAAAAATATTAGGTAATAACAGACTGAAATTTTGAAGATCTTATGGATCTCAGGTAGCAGTAACTCAGAAAGATCAACCTTCTTTGGTTTAGAATGTCATTTAGGCACATTATGTATTCTGGTACCTTAGAAGATACAATGCATTTTCCTGAATTATCATTGCTACTGCTTTAATTACTTTAAGGCTGTGAGGCAGCAACTAACTTTAGTGTCACAATGTATATATCTTAACATTTAACGTGCTCTTTTTTTTAACACCACCTTAAAGTACTCTGCTATTCAGATTTTTCCTTGTGTTTCTCTAATTCTCCTATTTCATCCATTGGTTAGTTTTTTCTTCCTCTTTTCTTTCTGCTCCATGATCCATTCTTAAATTTTCTTTTCTCTTTCTGTGCATATTCTTTTTGAATTCATTATCTGATAGTCTCAACAATGGTCTTGTTCATGTACTATACTTCCAAATTTGTACTTTCAAACCTAATCTCAAGAATAACTGACCCTTTGGATTCTAATCTATTGAGATGTAATGTTTCATGCTTTCCCTTGATTACTTTCCTACACACTTCTTGAAGATACCAGAGATGTAGCACTAACTTCCCTTGGAATGGGATTCATGTTACAAACTTGAATGGTTCAGTTTAGATATGTGAAGCGGATGTCATCATTAGCACTGATGATTGACAGTAGTTATAAAAATTACAATCAGGAATGAACCAATTTACCTGAAGTTTTCAATAACTCTAGGTATTAAAGCAACATAATTTTGAAAGTTTGAAATATATAGGTATAAATATTGATGCTTACATTTTAGATTTACTGTAGTGAAGGAAATTTGCCAGTCGTCCATCAGACAGTGTTAAATGCCCACCAATGTGTAAAATAGACCTAAAATATTAATAAATTGTGTATATGTGTATGAAGGTATTGATGTGTACAGAGAAGTGGAGACATTGTGAGTTATAGTGGTCAGTATGGTTTTATGGAGGAGAAAGGATTTGAAGATTATTTAGAAAGATGGGTATTTGGAGAGAAGAAAAGGAAACATTTTCAGACAAGAGAAAACATAAACCAAGAGAATAGATATGAAAAGGACTGTCCTGACAGGAGGAACATCTCAGGTAGAGTGAACCCAGTTGTGGTTCTCATTATTGTTGTGCTTCAGACTCACTTGTGGAACTTTTAAACATACCCCCGGAAATTAAGAATGAGATCTGAGGCCGGGCGCGGTGGCTCGCGCTTGTAATCCCAGCACTTTGGGAGGCCGAGGCGGGCGGATCACGAGGTCAGGAGATCGAGACCACGGTGAAACCCCGTCTCAACTAAAAAATACAAAAAAAATTAGCTGGGCGTGGTGGTGGGCGCCTGTAGTCCCAGCTACTCGGAGAGGCTCAGGCAGGAGAATGGCATGAACCCGGGAGGAGGAGCTTGCAGTGAGCCAAGATCGCGCCACTGCACTCCAGCCTGGGTGACAGAGCGAGACTCCGTCTCCAAAAAAAAAAAAAAAAAAAAAAAGAATGAGCTCTGGAGTGGGACTTAGGCAGTTGCATTTCTAAAAAGTCTACAAATGGTTGTTTAGGTAGTAGAGAGCTGTTAGAGTTTCTTGAGTTGTGAACTGTTGAGGAAAATTGTTTTAAAATTGGTCTTGCTGGAGTGTAAAGAATGGATTAGAGGAAACAAATGTATTGCTTTGTCAAAGTCTGGTAAATTTATTTATGTGTGCCTCTGTTCATTTTGACTCCTTGGCTAGATTTCTTAGTTCCTTGAGGTCATAAATAATCAGCTTTTAAAGCTTCAGTGAAGGAATATCTTTTTTTTTTTTTTTTTTGGCTGGGTTGGGGGATAGGGTTTTGCTCTGTCACCTGGGCTGAAGTGCAGTTACGCAGTCAGTGGCTCACTGCAGCCTTGAACTCCTGAGTTCAAGTGATCTTCCTACCTCAGCCACCCAAAGTAGCTGAGACTACAGGTGTGTGCTGCCATGCCTGCCTAATTTTTTTTTTTTGTAGACACGAGGTTTCGCTACGTCATGAAGTTGCCCAGGCAGGTCTTGAACTCCTGAGCTCAAGCTGTCCTCCTGCCTCAGACTTCCAAAGTGCTAAGATTACAGGTGTGAGCCACCGCACCTAGCAAGAAACATCTTATAAAATCATTCTACTTTCATTTGGAACTTGCAGGCTCATGCCTGTAATCCCAGCACTTTGGCAGGCTGAGGCAGGTGAATTACTTGAGCTCTGGAGCTCAGGATTTCTAAACCAGCCTGGGCAACATGGTGAAACTTTGTCTCTACCAAAAAATATAAAAAAAATTAGCCAGGCATCGTGGTGCGCCTCTGTAGTAGCAGCTACTCGGGAAGCTGAGGTTTGTTGGGGCCTGGGAAGTCAAAGCTGCATTGAGCCGTGATCACGCCACCACGCTCTAGCCTGGGCAACAGAACAAGACCCCGTCTCAAAAAAAAAATTAAAAATGAAAGTAAGTTTCATTAAAAAATACTATATATGTAATTGCAGTGGTGAAATTGTTTTGTGATTAAATAAACACTTATGTTGACATTAAAGCAAGATATTTAAGAGTTAGCAAAGATACTAAAGCTAATGTTTTAAATTTTGAGTTTTTAAAGTCAATCTTAAATTTCCTGCTACTCTGAAGAATATATATATATAATTTTTAATTTTTCTATTTCACTAGGTTTGAAGAGTATTTTTTGAGGTTCCTAAATCAAAACTTAAGTTCCAATTTTTGCATAAAGTTGCCTTTATTTTCATGACGTTATTTCCAAAATGGCAGGACAGAGCATCCGCTTCAGAACAACAGTGATATTTGCACATTTACTTGAATATGGAAGGAAGAAAAGCTAGGCTTCTGTAATAGAGCGTAATATGTGCAGAAAAATATTTCCAGTGTGTTATTTATTGAAATTTGTGCCAGGTGCTACAGGTAAAGAGAAAGTTCCAAGTTAGTGGTCTCAATTATTTAGTTATTTAGAAGGCAAGTTTTGAAGACTATTATTAATTAACCTGATTCAGTTGGAGAAAAAGCCTGAAATTGTATGATCCGGAGAAGAGGTGTCATGTTTTTGCAAATTATTTCTTCTCACTTTATAGATATTCTTTTTTATTTTTCTTTCTTTTTTTTTTTGAGATGGAGTTTCGCTCTTGTTGCCCAGGCTGGAGTGCAATGGTGCAATCTTAGCTCACCACAACCTCCACCTCCCAGGTTCAAGCGATTCTCGTGCGTCAGCCTCCCAAGTAGCTGAGATTATAGGCATGCACCACCACACCTGGCTAATTTTGTATTTTTAGTAGAGACAGGGGTTCTCCGTGTTGGTCAGGCTGGTCGCAAATACCCAATCTCAGGTGATCTGCCCACCTCGGCCTCCCAAAGTTCTGGGATTACAGTCGTGAGCCACCGCACCCGGCCGTCACTTTATAGATATTCTAATGAATTTAATGTATTAATGAGACTTTGCTAATTCAGTGTAACTACAGATTTCAATATATTTAAATATTTCCATTAACTTCCAAAGTAAACCAAATTGTATTTATCTACTTAGAAGTCATCTATGACCATTGAAAGAAATCGTAAAATCACTTACGATCCTGACAAATTACTCAAAGACTTGCTGAGTGATTACTCATTCTTCATATTCTATTGATGAAAACACAGATTGTTTTTTGAGGAAAATCATGGTGCAGTCATTTGTACTTTAATACTCTGTGGACATGGGCACTTGTCCAGCATCTTAACCTTTCTTAAGAGGTTGTCTCCCTTTCTCTACTCAGCTGATGTTAAATTTGTTGATCTGCCATTACCTTATAACAGAAAATCTACAAGTCAGGTGCCCATCATGGAATATAAACACAAGTTCCCTATATCTCTATACCTATCAAAAGCTCAGTGGACAGCCAAATATGGTGGCTCATGCCTGTAACCCAAACACTTTGAGAGGCTGAGGTGGGAGGATCACCTGAGGCCAGGAGTTCGAGACCAGCCTGGGCAACAAGCAAGGCCCCATCTCTACAAAAGAAAATTTTAAAAATAATAAACAAAAAGCTCATTGATAGCTCCAGTCATCTTTGGAGGATTGTCTGAAGAATATGGAGCTTATCTGTTTTTCTAAATGTATTTAAGATTTCCTCTTGGATTAAGTCTGTCAGTGAGGCCAGGTATGGTGGCTCATGCCTGTAACCCCTGTACTTATTGGGAGTCCGAGGCAGGAGGATCACTTAGCCTAGGAGTTCAAGACCAGCCTAGGGAACATAGTGGGACCCCGTGTCTACAAAAATCAAAATAATTAGCCAGGCTTGGTGGCACGTGCCTGTAGTCCTGGCTACTCAGGAGGCTAAGGTTGGAGGATTGCTTGAGGCCAGGAGGTTGAGGCTGCAGTGAGCCATGATTACATCACTCCACTCCAGCCTGGGTGACAGAGTGAGACCTTAAAGAAAAAAAAAAATAGAGAGCAACACCGGAATATTTTGTACTCCTACCCTCTTTGCTAATAATGAACTGTATTTTGGCCTTATGACAGCAATCTATACTGATGGATGCTCTAAAAAGAAAACCGTCTGAAACCCACTATTCTTTTAAAGATGTTGATTAGGACATTTTTACCACATTATATGTCTCCTTCTTGAACATACACAGAATGAACTTTTCCCTGGTTTATTACAGGAATAACTATGCCTCTCTTCAGCTCTCCTGAGTACCTGGTTGGTTTTTATCGTATGGCTTCTGTGATTCGTGTCCTAACTGATTGTGTTCTCTTTGTTAATGGCTTTAGTGAGCTTCGAGCCAAATTTGAGGCCCACCTCTAATGGGTATTTAAAAAGGACCTCTGGCTGGGCGTGGTGGCTCACGCCTGTAATCCCAGCCCTTTGGGAGGCTGAGGTGGGCGAATCACGAGATCAGGAGATTGAGACCATCCTGGCTAACACGGTGAAACCCCATCTCTATTAAAAATACAAAGAAACTAGCTGGGCGTGGTGGTGTGCACCTGTAATCCCAGCTGCTGGGGAGGCTGAGGCAGGAGAATGGCGTGAACCCAGGAGGTGGTGCTTGCAGTGAGCCAAGATCACGCCACTGCACTCCAGCCTGGGTGACAGAGCAAGACTCTGTCTCAAAAAAAAAAAAAAAAAAAAAAAAAAAAAAAAAAAAAAAAAGGAAGGACCTCATGATATATGCTAACCTCAACTGTACAGACTTTCTTATTTTCCATTAATCACTTACCGTTTTGTCAGGTTTTATATATACAATTCCAGTCTGCTTTAAATCCATTGTGAATAAAGGAAGGTATACATCAATAAATTTAGAAGTTAAACAGAATTATATTAGGATATATGAAGAATCTAGTAACCCAGATTTTCTATGTGTGTGTGACACAAGGGGAGGCAAGTATGAATGTGTAACAAAACATTGAAGTTTATTTAATGATTATCCTTGTGTGTTATGTACTGGATTCACCATCAGCAGTAGATGAGTGACAGTGATATCCTAATATTGTAATAACTGCTTCTAATTTTTATATTTCTTTCAGTTATTTTTTTACTATACCAATGATTTTATAAAATGTGAATTAATTTGATAATTTTGGAAAAGTTCATATAAATTCACAATTGGGGAAAAAACTTGTTAAACAGTATGTCCTGAATTTTAGTTTGGAGAACCTGTTTATCATAAAAATAATTTCATTTTATAATGCTGTTCATGAAAACAAGGTTTTACTTGTAGCTCTACTTTTACAAATGTGATTGAGAGGTGTATTTGAGCTTTGCCATGGATCAAGCTCCTTGCCAAACCCACTATAAAAGTTATTACATTTAATCCTAACATATCCTACAGATGAAATATAAACATAATTCTCATTTCCTGAAAGAATTTAATTAACATCCTAAAGATTATATAGCTATTAAGTGGCAGAACTGGAATTAAAATCCAGATAGTCTAATTCCAAAGTCCCAGTTCTTATTTAAGCACTCTGTTGGAGTATTATAAACGTAATAATAAATTGTGATTGTTGGGGTCTATAGGGTACTGATTAATTCTAGCCTGCCTTTTACTGAATAGATTCAGGAGTCAAATAGAGATAAAAATATTTGCTTTATTAGTAAAGCTGGCATGCAGAGTGCCTTGGACGGGCAACTCAAGTGGGCTTCTTATTTCTTCCCCAGTTAATTGAACTTGCACACTTAATCAGTCAGATCAGCTAGAAAACTGCTGCTGTTCCTTGCTCCCCAGCAGGCTTACCAGTGGAGGAGAGAAGAAAGTGCTCAGCTTGCAGGTGGAAGGCAAACTCTGAGGTGGGAAGTTGAAGAAGCTGGGTCCCACAGGGGCAATGGCCATTTTTCCAGTCTCATCAGAGCTAGTTTAGAGAACTGGGTTTAGAGATGAGTATACATTTACTTGCTACTTTTGAGAGGGAAGAAGTTACTAATTTATGGGTTTGTAGGAGCAGTGGGAGTATAAAAGAAGAGAACCACCACCCTCTTTTATGTGAGATGAGGAAGGAGTCAGTAAGGGTGTTGAGTAATTGCTTCGGAGGTTCCTGAGCAGGTGACTATTTAAACCAATACTTGAAGGATAAGGATTTAGCCATGGGGTGGGATGGGGGCGGAGGAGAAGAAAATCCTAGGAACCAGGAGCAGCAGTCTGAATAGTTAAAAGAACTGAAAGGAGCTAGCAGAACATAGCGGCTGAGAGAGAGGGAAAGAGTAGCACAGGAATAGGTGGAATAATCAGTGGTGACCAGATCACCTGGGCCTTGTAGGCCATCATGAGAAATTTGCATTTTACTCTGTATGCCAAGGAGATTTCTTGAATGGTTTGAAGGAGGGGAGTGGTGTGATCTAATTTGTACTTTCATTGCTATTTTTTATTTTTCATTTTTGAGACAGAGTCTCACCGTATCTTCCAGGCTAGAGTGCAGTGGTGCCATCATGGCGCACCACAACAAGGTTGAGCAGCCTCAACCTTCCTGGGCTCAAGCAGTCCTCCTGCCTCAGCCTCCCAAGTAGCTGGGCATGGTGGCCCATGCCTGACTAATTTTTTTTTTTTTTTTTTTTTTTGAGATGGAGTTTTGCTCTTGTTGCCCAGGCTGGAGTGCAATGGCATGATCTCAGCTCACTGCAACCTCCACCTCCCTGGTTCAAGCAATTCTGCTGCCTCAGCCTCCCGAGTAGGTGGAATTACAGGCGCCTGCCACCACACCCAGCAAATTTTTTTAAAATATATTTTTAGTAGAGACGGGGTTTCACCGTGTTGGCCAGGCTGGTCTCAAAACTCCTAACCTCAGCCTCCCAAAGTGCTGGGATTACAGGCGTGAACCACTGCGCCTGGCTGCCTGACTAATTTTTAATTTATTTATAATTTTTTTTTTTGAGACAGAGTCTCTGTTGCTCAGGCTTGAGTGCAGTGATGCAATCTCAGCTCAGTACAACCTCCACCTCCTGGGTTCAAGTGATCCTCTCACCTCAGACTCTCAAGTAGCTGGGGTTACAAGTGTGTGCCACCATGCCCCACTAATTTTTATATTTTTTTAGTAGAGACGGGTTTCACCATGTTGGCCAGGCTGGTCTTGAACTCCTGACCTCAAGTGATCCACCCGCCTTGGCCTCACAAAGTGCTGGGATTACAGGTGTAAGCCACTGCACCCAACCAATTTTTTTATTTTTTGCAGAGACAGGGTCTTGCTATGTTGCTCAGGCTGATCTCAAACTTCTGGGCTCAAGCAATCCTCCTGCCCTGGCCTCCCAAAGTGCTAGGATTACAGGCTTGAGCCATTGTGCCTGGCATAATTTGTATTTTTAAAAGACTGTATGGGATGCATTTGGAAAGCATATTAGAAGGAGGTAGGCCAGTGACATGGACTAATATGATATTGGTGAAATGAAGAGCAGTTGACTTTGAGATGTCTTTTGGAGGTGAAAACCATGAGACTTGCCAATAGATTTGAATGGGGACTGAGGAAAGGGAGAAATCAAGGATGACAATCAAATGTCTAGCTCGAGCAACTGGATGAACAGTCCATTTATTGAGATAACAGAGCCATGGAGAAGAGTAGTTCTGGGTGTTTTGAACTTGCTACGCTTCAGGTGCTTATGTGTCTTTCTTATGGAGACATCAGGGCTCAGAGAAGAGATTTCAGTGAGAGACATAAATTTGGGAGTTTTCATTATATAGATGGCATTTAATTTAAAGTCATGGGCATAGATGAGATTATCTAGAAAGTGAATGTGGGAGAGAGAAGAGGGCCCAGTACCAAGTCCTGAAGAATTCCAACATACAGAGTTTGAGTAGAAGAAGCACATGCGTGGAGACAGAGATGGAGCCGCCAGAGGGTCATAGAAAACCAATAGAAGTGTTGATATAGACTCCAGGATGGTCAGTATTTAGAGAAAGTGGTGACTGTGTCAATTACTAATCTTAGAAAAGTGGATTTGGTAGCAGAGGTCATTAATGACCTTGAGAAGAGCAGTTTCAGTGGAATGGATTGAGGAAAGAATGGAATTGAAATGAGTCAGTTGTGTAGATGTGTGCGTCTCACACCTTAAGAGGTATATTAATCACCTGGAAATCTTGTCAAAATGTAAATTCTATTTTAGGGCCCAAGATCTCCTTTCCTTTCCTTTTCCTTTCTTTTCTTTTTTCCTTTCTTGTTGTCTGCAGAGATCCTGCATTTTCTAATGAGCTCCCAGATAATGCCAATGCCGCCAGTCCATGGAGCACACTTTGAGTAGCAAAGGTATAAATTAGTGGTTCTCAAACTGTAATATGTATTAGAATAACATGGAGCGTTCGATAAAATACAGATTATTAGACCTACTTCGAAGTTTCTTATTCTGTAACTCTGGGGTGGTACCTGAGAATTTTCATTTCTTGTAAATTCCCAGGTGAAACTGATGCTACTGATCTGGGAACCTCTGGTGTAGGCGATTTTTTTGGAGAATTTTAACTGTGATGGAGAACTGTCAAGGGAAGTCTTTTGTTGTTGGTTAAAGGTGGTAAACAAGTAAAGCAAATTTATGCTGATGAGAATGGTCCAGTAGATAGGGAGACACTGATGATGCAAGAGAGAAGAGGAATGAAGAAGTGAAATCCTTGAGAAGATGAGTGGGGTGGCTCCAAAGCATGTATTGTGGTCTTGAATTTTGATAAGAAGGGGCACATTCTTAGTTATAGCAAGAGGGAAGGTGGAGACGATGGGTTTATAGATTTGGGGCTAAGCAAATGGAGCTCCCCTCTTGATGGTTTCTGTTTTCTCAGTGAAGGCAAGGGCAACTCTTGAGGGAAGAGGGTGAGTTGGAGATTTGAGAGAGAACATATCAAACGATCATTTTCGAGTAGGAAAATGAACTTACTAGAAGAAAATGGCTTTATTGAGAGCCTCTTTGAGATTAAGGTCAGAAACTAAGAATGAAATCTGATTCTGCGGTCTTTCTTGTTCAACCTCAGTTAGTTCCTTGGATTCAGTCATGGAGAATTAAGTGGTTGAGATTACCCAAGATTAGACTTTATCCAGGTGAGTACATCAGAGAGACAGAGAGAGAGAGAGAGAGAGAGAGAGAGAGAGAGAGAGACAGAGAGAGAGAAGTGCAAGGGAGTGATTATAATCATGGAACAGGAAGGGAGATGAAGACAGAAGAGGGCTGAAAGATAGAAACAAGCAATGATGATGAGGTTAACAAATTGTAGTCAGGGTACAAGTAAACTAGAGGTAACTAGGTTTGTGATGAAAAGCAAATGCTGCTGGCATTCACAATTTTGTAGGTGGGGCAGTTTTTGGTAGGAATAAAGGTCTAGAGTGTGACCATGAAGATGACTGGGTGTGGGGGAGTTTCCTAGAGAGGTCAGGAAATAGGATGTTGGGTGTGCTGTTCACCTGGATGTTGGAGTTGCCAAGAATGATGACAGAAGTTGCGAGTGTAGAGAGATCTTCTGGATAGAAACTAACTTTTCAATGAATGATGGAAAATTTCAGGTCAGTGGATACCAGCAGCAGAGAGGGATAGTTTATCAGGGTTGTGAGCAGGAGGTATTTTATAGAACAAACGGAAAGTAATGGTCCTGAAGTGGTAATGGCTGCCAAGGAAGACTCCTACCCACCTGCTAGCCAGGAGGTATCTGGGCTATTAGAGAATGCTTTCTAATGGCAGGGCTATAAGAGAAGCAGTGTCTTCTAGAAATGGCCTAGTTTCAGAGGTGGAGGGGTGGTTCAGAAAAGAGGGTGAAGATTTATAGGAGTTTATCACAAATTGGGATTTGAAGATTGAGGGTATGGCGTAAAAGTTTGGGAGTGAAAGGAAGGGAACTGGAGTAGGTACAGAGTTGTAAAAGCAAGTTTGGCAGGCAGAGAGTTTGGTGATAATAGATGACCAGAAAGTCTTGGATACATATTAGAGACCGAGACAAACTGGAGGATAAGGCATAATGGAACTGGCCCAGACAATTTCTGTTGTTATTATTATTATTATTATTATTATTTTTTTTTTTTTTTTGAGACAGAGTTTCACTCTTGTTTCCAGGCTGGAGTGCAATGGTGCAATCTCATCTCACTGCAACCTCCGCCTCCTGGGATCAAGCGATTCTTCTGCCTCAGCCTCCTGAGTAGCTGGGATTACAGGCACCTGCCACTGTGCCTAATTTTGTATTTTTGGTAGAGACGGGGTTTCACCATCTTGGTCAGACTGGTCTCGAGCTCCTGACCTCGTGATCCTCCTGCCTCGGCCTCCCAAGGTGCTGGATTACAGGCGTGAGCCACTGTGCCCGGTGATGATTTCTAAAAATAATTAAAATACACGTCGCATTTTTGCTATAGATGTCCTCCATGATCTAGCTGCTGCCTGCATCTCTTACGTCATCCCTTCCCACTCTCCCCTTGCTCCGTGTGCTCCACCCACACAGCCCTTCTGTCTTTCTGTCACTCACTCCGGCATGCCATACTTTTGCTACCTCTGTTTCTTTTTTCATTTGTTTGCACTTGATCTTCTGAGAGATAGCAGAGTCAAGTGGTCAGTAGCATAAGTTCTGGATCCAGACTCCCTGCTCTGCTACTTTTAAGCTTTGTGACCATGGTCAAGTTACCTAACCTCTCTGTGCTTCAGTTTCTTATTTGTAAGTGGGAGAATGATAATAGTACTTATTTCATAGGGGATTCGGGGAAATACAAAAGCTGAATTGAGACAAATAAATGTAAAAGGCTTAGAACAATTTCTTGTATGTGTGGGTAAAGACTCAATAAACATTAATATTATTATTATTTCTTCTGCTTGAAGCTCTTTTTCTTATATATTTATATAGGGAATTTAATCATTATATTGTTTCCTTCTCAGCTCAGATGTGATTCCTCAGCCATCCTAGCTAAAGTGGTATAACTCCACTGGCTTTCTGTCACTCTTTATCCCATTACCCTTTTATTTAGTCATAGTATTTTCATCACTACTTGAAATTATTTTATTATTCTGTTCTGCTCTTCCCCCATTACCTGAAGGTGCCAAGTACTTTGTAGGTGCTCAAGAAATATTTGTGGCAATTTATTGTCCTGAAAACACGGTTTCCTGGGCCTCGACTCTGATCAGGCAGCATATGTGGTAAGGTGATGACAGAGAGGCCTAGGCAGGGAAGACAGAATTCAACTCTGTTTATTAATCTGTTGGCTCATCTAGATCAGGCAGCTGCCAGTTTTTGTAAATTTTGTTAGAGCACAGCCACACCCATTTTAAAACTTATTTTCTGGCTGCTTTCCTGCTGCAACCACAGAGTTGAGTAGTTGTAACAGAGGTCTTAGGGTTTGCAAAGTTGAAAATATTACTATCTGGCCCTTCATTGAAAAAAATTTGCTGACTCCTGATTTAGATACATAGAAAAGACAAGGAGAAAACACCAAAAATAATAACAGAAGCTTTATTTGGATAATGGGATAATAGGTCATTTTGCTTTTTATCTTTATGCTTTTTTTTGGATTTTGTTATAGACCCTTCAATTTGGAAATAGCCTTATAAATACCCCAAAATAGTATTTAGAACACCTTTTTAATGGTGGGCTTTTTCCCTTTTTTCTCCTTAGTGCTGCTTTTGACACAAAAACAGGGTTACGTGTGGCAGTGAAGAAGCTCTCCAGACCATTTCAGTCCATCATTCATGCCAAAAGAACCTACAGAGAACTGCGGTTACTTAAACATATGAAACATGAAAATGTAAGTTATTCATTCAAGGAAAAATACATTTTGATCTTGAATAGACTGGGGAAAAATGTTTTAATTACTGCAGATGGAAATATGTTGGAGTGCATCAAACATTGGTCCCTGCTTCTTGTCCTGGGGTGTTAGTGGCCACTTGGTTATGTCAGGTCAAAGACTTGGAATGAAAGTGATGCATCTTCCTGGAGTTTTAGTTTTACTCAAAGATTTTTAGAGGGGAAGGAACTCTTTAAAATTTTAAAATGAAAGGATATGTTATGAAATACAACACAAAATTCACAAGAATTTTGAAGAGAAAATATTAAAAAGAAGTTATGTATTCTTTGCCTGGTTTTCCTAAGGCTATATTATGAGAATATGGGAGTCTGTGGCTATTAAAAGACAAAATAGCCACAGACTCCCATATTCTCATAATATAGCCTTAATATTTTTAAGTGGAAAAATCTGAGAAAGAGTGCCTTAGGCTCACTGAAAGTCCTATCAAAGGTGGCTATTATTTTATATATTTGTTAATAATTTTTCTTTTTTTCCAGATTCACGTATTTTAATAAACATGTCAGAGGCATTGTTTAAGTTAAATATAACTTTTTCTTTTTTACCAATTTGTTAATTCAGTTGCCATTCTGCAAAGATGCTTACAAATTCTAATACGGTAAATAAGTGGATATAATTGGAATATTAACTGAAAGTAAAAAGACAGTTGATTGAAGACATTTATTTTACTGAATTTCAAAATCAAGTTATGGATTTCTGTGACTGCTATATGAAGGGTACTGTGAAGTTTGTAGCATTGTGGAAACAATGGCCATAGAGATTTCAAAGTCCTCAGGCTGTACTGCTTGTTACCGTGTGGAAGAAAATTCAAAATCTGTGAATTTATTATTTGACTATTTAGACTGTTTTAGTAATTTAACTTCTTCATAGCGAGAAAAAGTCACAGGTAAGTGGCTCCCATTAGCATACACTTGTTTCATTAGTGCAGGTTGCTTCTAAATTGAGAACATTAAGACTTAAATTTGTAATTGGATTATGGATGCCATTATAATCACAGCTGCTGCTTTTTATTTTCACATTTTATTTTGATTGTATGCTATTGAGGAAATCCTATTTCTACAGACAACTTCTATTCCTGAGTATAATTTTACATAAGTAGCTATGTGCAAACCAGAGTTTTAAGAATGTTCAGTGTGGAGCTGCAGCCTTCCTAATCAGTGACATGTTTACAAGAAGTTGAGATATGCGGAAAAAGCTGGCAGCAGAAACTTTATTCCTAGGTCTGCATAAAATCAAGGTGGCCTGGCAGCTTTAAGGGATGTGTTTGCATTTGATTTTTAACACACTTAAGTGTGTATGCTGTTTTTCATTACACATTATTATATGTGACAGAGACAGTGTCACAGCTTTGCAAGTATAAAGGATATTTTGAAAGTGAAATGCAAGCCAAACATTTATGGAACCCCAGAGCACCTTTGGGAGCCCCTAGGATCCTATTGATGTGGCTATGCTAATTTAAGAACATCTGGTTTAGGAGATTATCAGTGCTACACTGATTGTTTTGCTTTTCTTCATAAATATGTTAAGCCAATGTTTAGGGATTGTGGTATTAGAAAAATAGGATTTTAATTTCCATACATTGTTTTATAAGTGGCTTGCTTACTAGCAGTCTTTTTTTTATATAAAGATGTTTAAGTTCTAACAGTAGATGGTCACCTAGATATCAGTGATTTGTTATTTAAACAAAATAAGGCACATGGCTGAATGTCTCATAGTTCTCTATTCCATTGGCAAATGTTTGAAGCCAAAAGACTTGACTCAATGTAGAAAAATTCCTGCATTTTAGCCTATTTTAAAAACATTTGTTAGGTGCTTATAATGTCAAAGTAGTTTTACCCAATAAAGAACCAAAACTTCCAGTAAGTTTAATTGAAGGTTGTCAGAGAAATTCGTCTCGTACCCTCCTCTTCTTTTTTAAAAAATTACTGTTTTGGGTCACCATCCCATTTTTATAGCTGCCAAACATCCCATAGGCAGCAGCAATAGGCGCTTAAAACTTGTGAACATTTTAAGTGTTGGTAACAAATATAATTTTCAGGTGCCAGAGGGCACGTGTGATCTTTTACACAAAAATACCTCTGACCCACAATCGGTAGTTCATCTTGAATTGTCTCTTCTGTTAGTGATCATGAATAACAGATAAACATTTATTAGGTGAGTGACTGAAGCTAGGGGATGTCCTCTGTGACTATGAGAGTTTCTCTCTGAACAAAGTTAGTTTGACCATTCCTGATTGAACTTCTGACCTTGATCTCATTAACACCTGCTCTAAGGAAAGATTAAAGGGAGGCAGCCTGCCAGCTGCATCCTTTTGCTGTCTGGGCAGACACTACAGAGATGGCCCATGTATGGGCCTAGAGATCTGTACATTTTAGAATTTAAAAATGATCAAGGAAATTCTTTTGTAAATTTTATTTGGGAGCCTTAGATTTAACCTTACCATTGTAGACCAAGAGATTGTTTTAGTGTGCTTTTGTTAAATATGCTAAATATTGTCTTTGGATACTGAGTTAAAGTATTTTTTTTTTGGATGTGTGCTAATTTAATAAAAATATGACTTATATTTGTCAGGCTTTGGACCATGATGGGATAATCATTAGAGATATTTGCTGCTTATTTGTATTATGAATGTCTTTTCTAAAAATTTGATTCCTGGGTTACTTTGAAGTGACTGAAGTCATGTAACAGCAGAAGGAGTTAAGGAAATAGACTAAAATATGACTTAATTTAGAAGGGAATTTCCATTTAAGAAATGAGAAATGGCTGGGCGCAGTGGCTCATGCCTGTAATTCTAGCACTTTGGGAGGCCAAGGTGGGTGGATTGCTTGAACCCAGAAGTTTGAGACCAGCCTGGGCAACATGGCAAAAACCGATCTCTATTATTATATTAAAAAATAATGAGAAATGAATAGATTCCTAAACTATTTTCCAGATCTATTTTAATGCTGAGAAGCTTTTGTTTTACAGTATCTTCCTTATGATTAATACTTCATAAATATGATTAATGGAGTGAGGGATATTTTGTAAAAACCCATCAAATTTAAGTACTTTGATTTAACATGGGTAGTTTTAATCTCAAAATTGTTATTTTCGGTGTGCTTATGCTAAACACATTAAATATTGTAAATATTGCCCTTTTTAGGAAATTAAAATTTGGTAGGGTATTTACTAGTTGGCTTTTCTCTATTTTTTTTCAGGTTACTTCATTTTTCTTCTTGCAGTCATGCTTTTTAATCATTTGAATAGTTGAGCTTTATGTCTCATATTCTGTTAATGGAAGTAGCTGCTTCAGATAGTTTGCTTAGGTATACTGTATTTTGTAATTCTCTATTCAACTGTGTGGGCTGTGGTCACCACTTATTTTGATGATCCACAGTGGGTCAGTCCTTTGTACTAGGCACCATCAGATACATTGTCTGCTCAGTCTTGGTGTCAGTACTGTGAAAATAAGCAATGATGTCCTCATGTTTTTCATGTGAGGAAAATGGGACTCAGAGAAGATACCAAATGTATTTGCCAATTATTATTTAATAACAGCCATTCATTGAACCCCTGCTGAATGCCAGGCTCTATTCCAAGTGCCAAGGTTATTGGAATGAAGAAATTATAAGCTCTTGGACCCAAGAAATCACAAACTAATACTGGGGTTCAAACTTATAGCTGCTTGGTTCCAAAATGTCTGTTGTGTTTTCAGTTTGAAATTGGAGTTTTTATCTGAAAATAGTTTTGACTTTTAGTCTTTGAGGTAACTCTTGCATGTGTAAATCAGATCTCTAATGATTTAGTTTTATTTCCATAGGAGGATGATTTTCACAATCACAATGGAAACAGTGTAAAACAATACAAATAGTTTTAAACTTTTCTATTATATTGAGGAGATGGGCATCTCAGATAACAAGAATCATAGATTAGAAAATATTGGAACAGGTGAATAATGTTAGCTTCTAGACCTCAGTTACCTTAAGTAGAAGTGGGTATAAGGGAAAGTGATTAAAAGACCAGAGGTCTTAAGCCAGGAGTATACCAAACTCAAGGGAAACGATTATGGTTTAGATGGAGAAGGTAAAAGGAAATGGATTTGACTTAAATTTAAAGCACTATTATGAATGAGGTCACAGGTTCTCTATTGGGGGGCATGTAAGTTGACCTTACCTCTATGGAGGACAATTTGACAATATTAAGATCCTTGAATATATTGTTGTCCTTCGATTCTGTAATTCTGTTTCTTGAAATTTATTTCCTGGAAGAAAATATGAGATGTGCAAAATACATATATTTTTCTTGCATTATTCCTTAAATGTCTAGAGATAGGAAATTGGTTAAGTTATGGTATACACAAATGATAGATATGCTGTATACAAATATTTAAATATTAAGTAAAAAGGCAGGATATAAAACTATGCATGGTGTAACCCCAATTTAATTTATGTACATCAGAAAATCAAAAGAAATATATCTCAGAATGTTAATGATAGTTATAATGGGTGGTACAATTATGGGTAATTTTGGTTTTCTTATATACTGTTGTCTGGATAAGATCTGAAAGTGTCTCTATTTCCTTTGGAACAATTTACAAGGACTTGAAACCTATTCTTGAATTCCAAGTATGTGTCCCACCATCTCCTTTTCAGGTTCAGACTGTAAAATTGAAGTTGCTTTTAAAAAGTGATATTTGGAGTCGGGCACGGTGGTGCATGCCTGTAATCCCAGCTACCTGGGAGGCTGAGGCAAGAGAATCGCTTATATCCGGGAGGCAGAGTTTGCAGTGAGCTGAGATTGTGCCATGCACTCCAACCTGGGCAACAGGAGCGAAACTCTGTCTCAAAGAAAAAAAAAAAGTCTGGTATTTGGATGAGTGGAGTAACATCCTAATTAGAAGATCTTTTTCATGATAATGTTTTGAGTGTTAACATATCTTACTTCTAGAGCTTTGTGTTTAAGTTGGCAGTTTAGAACAGTGTGCTAGTGAGGCCACAGTCTTGCTTCATAACCAGATACTCTCAAATATGGCTGGGCGTATTACAAATGAATTATATATTTCTTATTTGCCTTGTCAATGCCTAACTTTGTAGAAATGAACGGCCTGGGTTTTAAGGAAAATAGATGGGAGGTAGGGGTTGGAGGGTGCTGTATGTGGATAAATCATTATAAATTCATGATCAGAAAAACTGCTCAAAGACCATGGGTTATTGAGTATTAAGTAGCTCTTTGCTTTATCCCTGTGTAAAGATAGACTTTTTTTTCGTTTTTAAATTGTCTGATTTAAATACCCTATACATTAAGATTTCGTGAGATAATACTGAGAATATTTTGAGACTTTAAAAATGTCAGTTTTGAAGGATATATGGTTAAGATGGAAATTTTCGTGGAATACATTTTTAAAAAACACAATATTATGGTAACAACCATGGACGTGTGACCTTTTCCCCTGTTGGATTAATTCATTAGACCATTAGTACATACGTAAGGCAAGGACCCTAAATCTTTTTGCGTTCTGATAAACTACTGACTACATATGATTAAATTCTAAAGAGATGAAGATTTCTAATGGTAAAGTGGGTTAATATGAGAATTGATGTTAACAAGTAGAAAACAAAAGCATAATTTGGGTAGAAAATTAGTTGGAGTTATTGAGTATATGATGTGATGTTATGGAACTGAGGTAGCTGGTTTTGAATTAGTTCCTATTAAAATGATTGAGACCTGGCTGGCCATGGTGGCTCACTGCTGTAATGCCAGCACTTTGGGATGCTGAAGTGGGAGGATCGCTTGAGGCCAGAAGTTCAAGACCAGCCTGGGCAATCTAGTGAGACACATCTGTACAAAAAAAGAAAAATTAGCTAGGCATGGTGGTGTCACGTGCTTGTAGTCCCAGCTACTTGGGAGGCCGAGACAGGATTGCTTGAACTACAATGAACTGTGATGGTGTCACTGTACTCTAGCTTGCATGTCAAGAGTGAGATCCTGGCTCTTTTTTTTTTTTTTTTTGAGACAGAGTCTCGCTCCGCGTCTGCACTCTCCCAGGCTGGAGTACAGTGGCGCAATCTCGGCTCACTGCAACCTCCACCTCCCAGGTTCAAGCAGTTCTCCTGCCTCAGCCTCCTGAGTAGCTGGGATTACAGGCGCCTGCCACCACGCCTGGCTAATGTTTGTATTTTTAGTAGAGACAGAGTTTTACCATGTTGGCCAGGCTGGTCTCGAACTCCTGACTTCAGGTGCTCTGCCCACCTCGTCCTCCTAAAGCGTTGGGATTACAGGCGTGAGCCATTGCTCCCGGCCTAGACCCTGACTCTTTAAAAAAAAAAAAAAACAGAGAAGATTAAGACCTGATGGGTACTATACTGAGTTTAATATTTATTTACTTTTTAATTTTTATATTTTCTTACAGGTCATTGGTCTGTTGGACGTTTTTACACCTGCAAGGTCTCTGGAGGAATTCAATGATGTGTGAGTAAATTTTTTGCATTTGCCTTCCTGGTCTACAGAATGAAGACTAATAGCCCATTTCTATTCCCGAACCATTTAGCAACATATAGACTTCAAAAAATTCTTTATTCCTATCATGCACCTCTTTTTGGGTATAAGGATGGATACCAGAAGATGTATGTTATGGGTGGTGCGTGTTAGTATTTGCATCATTTCAGGCACATTGTACCCCATTGAAGAGTCAGTTTTGAATTCTTACAAAAATTCCATGGAGAAAGGAATGGAGAGAGTTTTGACTATGGATTTTCTTTTCAAAGTGTTTATCCCAGGGTTGGTTTTTATTGTTGTTGTTGTTGTTGTTTTTGTTTTAAAAGACATGATGTCTTGTGATACTGCCCAGGCTGGACTCAAGCTCCTGGGCTGTAGTGATCCTCCCACCTCAGCCTCCTGAGGAGCTGGAACTACAGGCACATGCTACCATGCCTGGCCGATCCCAACTTTTAAAGGTGCTCTTCAAGAAATGTAATGGAGCCCCAGCCATATAGACTCCCTGCTCTTATCGCCCATGCATGTGGGAGATGATACTAGAACTACATGCTGGTCCTCGAAGTATTAGATTTCTACACTGGGATAAGGGGCAGACTCTACCTGTTGAGAAGGTCTTCTTCTCCCAGCTTTGTAACCACCTCTGTTGTTTTAGCCTGGGATCCCCCTAGAAAGCAGAGCCTGGGATTCTCAGGAACCAGTAGTGGGGGGCTAGTGAAAATGAAACAGGGAAGGAGAGAAAGCTTCTATGAGTATATGTTGAGTTGGTCACCACTATGGACAACTGGGCTGAAAACTGCCAAGATCTAAGAAGCTGTACGTAATGCACCTCAGATGGGGATCATTAATACACTGGCTCCTGACCCCATTGGCAAGGGTTGCCACATGTGTCATTAGTGCCTTCACATGCCCAGGTTGCACATTGGTGAGCATAAGACAGATTCTAGCAAGTGTTCCCATGTATGTGTGAGCTCTCTACTATAGTAGCTTTTCTAGTATCTGAGTTGACACAGCTCTCCCTGCCCCCAGTTCACAGATACACTATACCATGAAAGAGAAAAAAACCTTAAACACAGTTATACTTTTGATCACATTGAAATTTTGCATTCCTAAATGGAAAGGGTTACTATTATGAAAGCCAAAACAGAACTGAAGATCACGACTTCTCTTCCTTAACCTCCATTCCCCCATTGACCCCAGGGCTGAACCTAACCAGTTTCTCCTCACCCTTATCTTGGTTTCAGTTTCTGCCATTCTTATTCTGGGCTGATCGCAAACACCATTTACTCCTTTCCCACAGGACACAAAGGGGATATGTTTGAACTTCTATGTTCTGTCTAAGAAAAGGGAGAAAGAAAGAAATAAGATGAAATGGAAAGGGAAGGAGGAAAGGTGGCAAAAACATTTCTCCACCATTTGAATTTAGTTGGAACAGTGTATGGCTGAGAGTAGAAGTTAAGAGAGGAGAATTTGGTCCACCTACAAGATCTCCTTGGCCACATTAAATTTGATCCTGCTAATGAAAATTTAAGAAACAAAGGAAAAAAGTAGCCAATAACTAAGAAAAATTGTTCTTCTCGCAGCCCTGCTTGATACAACAATATGGAGGCTTCCAGAGATTACTGGATGTTACCCAGGGGCATGTATATTACAGTTTGTTGAGCCCTACTGTATGCTATAGTTGGAAAAGGGAATGTTGCAGAATGAATGGTTTTTAAAAATAGTTTTCCTAAATGTGGAAGAAATGCTGAAGTAATGTGTTTGTGAATTACTTTGGAAAACATTTGAGTTCTGAGCTGTATCCCAAAACTTTAGGTATACTAAGGATGGATTTATATAACAAAGGAAATGATTTGCTGACTTGTGCGAAGTGCAAAATGCTGTATTTTGGCCTAATTGGGCATTCTGGAACCGGATTAAGAACCTATTTTTCCTATGTGAAAAGACCTTAATTAAGGCCAGTGTCTATTTAAAAGGTTAAGTGTTACTGATAGTAGTGCCTTTGTTTGGCTCCTTCATTCATGTAAGGACCCAGCAACTACAAATCTACCTTTGAACTAAGGTTTCATTCATTCATTCAACCATTCATTCATTCATTTATTCAACAAATACTATGGCTGTTGAGCAGGAATCTGTTCTTTCTATTTAACTCTAGCTGGATTCTGTTTTTTATAAACAATAACTGAGTTTACCTCTTGGAAGCAAATCTCATTGCTACTTGTTGACTACTTACTGAATGCAGAACACTGAGCAGAGTGTTGGCACAGGCTCAGAATAATCAGAAACAGTCGCCCTTCCTTTCGACGAAAGTGTCTGGTTGGGGGAAACAAATTCAAAGCACTTTTGTATCCAAGCTACGAATTGGCCATATGACCTTGGACAAGTCACTTTACCACTGTAGGCCCAGTCATTTCCCTGTAAAATGACGAGAATTGAGGTCGTTGACTTCTGAAGTGTTTTAAATTACAGAAAGTCTCTGAAAATAGAATGAACTTGTTTGCCTTTAGAAAAATGTTCCATTGTTTACTTTTTAATGTGATGTTCATATCACTGAAAAAATCACTGTAGTTCAGGACTATAGTTATTTCAGTGTTTTCTTTCTTTTTTTTTTGAGACAGGGTCTTGCCCTATTGTCACCCAGGTTGGAGTGCAGTGGTGAGATCTCGGCTCACTGCCACCTCTGCCTCCCAGCTCATGCAATCCTCCCACCTCAGTCTCCCAAGTAGCTGGGACTACAGGCGTGGGCCACCATGTCCAGCTAATTTTTGTATTTTTGGTAGAGATGGGGTTTTGCCATGTTGCCTAGGCTGGCGTCGAACTCCTGAGCTCAGGTGGTCGCTCTCCTAGGCTACTCAAAATGCTGGGATTACAGACATGAGTCACCACGCCCAGCCATTTCAGTGTTTTCTAAAGTTATTTTGGGATATGCATAAGAAACTAAACATCTTCACCTACAATTGCAGGGTTTGCAAATTTAAATACCTTCAGGGTCACACAAAGAACATAAATGAGGTTCAGTGTTACACAATTGGGAGTGGTGGGGTCTGTGACAAAATACATCTGCACTTCCTAAAAGTATTCAAATTCACATTGAAACAAAACAAGTAAACAAATGAAAACCTACATTTCTGGCCAAACCAGACATAATGTAGGCTAGAGGGGTTCTACAAGCTGCCTGTTTAGAGCAGGCTATAATTTGAACACAAATTTTTAAATGCTAATTAGCAAAATCTCTAATTACTTTCAGATTTACAGTTTTTTTTTTCTTTTTCTTTTCCTTTTTTCTTTTTTTTGAAGTGGAGTCTCGCTCTGTCACTGAGGCTGGAGTGCAGGGTCACGATCTTAGCTCACTGCAACCTTCGCCTCCCAGGTTCAAGTGATTCTTCTACCTCAGCCTCACAAGTAGCTGGGATTACAGGTGCACATCACCACACCTGGTTTATTTTTGTATTTTTAGTAGAGGTGGGATTTCACTGTGTTGGCCAGACTGGTCATGAGCACTTGACCTCAAGTGATCCGCCCACCTCAGCCTCCCAAAGTGCTAGGATTATAGGTGTGAGCCACCGCACCTGGCCTAGAGTTGACTTTTAATCATGTGGTACGTGTATTTGTGCCTTTATGTTTTGGTTAGCACTTTTAATTTATATACAGTCATGCATCAGTTAATGACTGGGATGTGTTCTGAGAAACATGTCATTAGGTGATTTTGTCATTGTGCAGACATCATAGAGTATACTTCCACAAACCTAGATGGTATAATCTACACACCTAGTCTATATGGTATATCTTGTTGCTCCTATGCTACAAACCTGCATGGCATGTTACTGTACTGGATACTGTAGGTAACTGTAACACGATGCTATGTATTTGTGTATCTAAACATAACTAAACATAGAAAACATACAGTAAAAATATGGTACTGTAGGCCAGGCTTAGTGGCTTACTCCTATAATCCCAGCACTTTTGGGAGGCCGAGGTGGGCAGATCACTTGAGCCCGAGAGCTGGAGACCAGCCTGAGCAACATAGGGAAACCCCTTCTCTACAAAAAAAATGTAAAAAATTAACTGAGCCTGGTGGTGCATGCCTGTAGTCCCAGCTACTGGGGAGTCTAAGGTGGGAGGAGCACTTGAGCCCAGAGGCAGCAGTTGTATTGAACCATGATTGCGCCACTGCATTCCAGCCCAGGTGACAGGGTGATATATGTGGTCCACTGTTGACTGAAACATTGTTATGTGGTACATGACTACTTCAGATTTTTGCTATGTTTTAAATTTTAATTCTTGCAAATGAAGACTATACCTTTGAGAAAGGAACAATAGGTAGTGCATTTTGAACATTAGGAACAATATACAGTTACTGAATCTGGATGGAGATGATTTTTGGAAAATGTAGTGTTAAAAGATGGATATACTGAGTTGCTCTTGACCGCCATAGGATGTGGTTGTACAGATGGCAAAATTTTGTAAAGATACAGTACATCTAGATCTCTTAAATGATTGGAAATCCTTCGGGCCTTTCTGTTGGCTTCTTGATAGCAATGTTTGGCAAGAGACTGCGGGCATATGTATTCCTGTGTATGCAACAGATATTACCAGTAGAAATGCAAAAATCTTAAATAGCCAATATTTGAACCTAACACCAGAGCAAGCTGTAATTTAGTATTACTACAGTATTGCCTTTTCTTTGTGTGTGTGTGTGTGTGTGTGTGTGTGTGTGTTTTCTTTTTGTAGTTGGGACTACAGGCTCACACCACTAGACTCAGCTATTTTTATTTTTTCGTAAAGACAAGGCCTTGCTATGTTGCCTTGGTTGGTCTTGAACTCCTGGACTCAAGCAATCCCCCAACCTTGGCTTCCCAAAATGCTGGGATTACAGATATGAGCCACCATGCCGCACCCCCCCACACCTTTTTTCTTAACTATGGTGGTTCTTTGCACAAGCATAGTAGACAAGAATTTTTTGATTCCTCCTGGGAACTATTTCCTCAAATTTCATGGAAACTGAATTGTCATGAGTTAAGTGGAAATTAGTCTTCTGATACTTTTTCCTTTATTTTACAAGTTCCCATCCCAGGTTTCTTACACTGAATTCCTTATCTCTGCTTCATTCTTGAAGAGGGAAATGGAAGTGGGGTTTTGGATTCTACCATGATAGAGCAGAAGACCTACAACAAGGCTAATCAGCAGCCTTTGTTTTAGTGAAAGCCAATGAGAAGAGATCACTTCTTCCACTTACTAACAATGATTGCTCAACTAATAAGTTTAGCTTTTTATTTCAGTGTAAAAGTTGCTGAAAACACTGAACTGGTAAAGGAAATTTCTGGATTTACATTTTAACCTGATGTTGTTCAATAAATATTTGAATACCTTATGCTAGGCACAGTAATAGTCTCTGAGGAATATAACAGTAAATAAGAGCTGAGGCTGTTAATGGGAGAGAAGAACAATGTAAATCATCAAACAACATACCATGTGGTAAGACCTGAAAGGTCCTACATGAGTTGGTCTCCTGTGTACTCTCTAATCTAACCTCACCTCATCCTCTTTCTACTCTGTCTCCACCCCAGTCACTCTGGCCTCTTGTTCTTTGAGTACAGACAACCACATTTGCAATAAGACCTTTGCACCAGTTTCTGTTATTGCCCTGGAACTTTTTCCCCACATACCTACATGACTGTCTCCTTTCCTTCAGGACTCTACCCAGGGGTCTTCTCATCAGAAGCTCTTCTTTTGTTACCATTCTAACTGAAATAGTACCCCTACTGTCACTGTTTACTCCTTACCCTGCTTTGTTCTTAGCAAATTTTGTTGTTGTCTGTCTTCTCCCTCTGTTTGTAAGCTCTGTTCCAGCATGGAGTTTGTTTTCTTCGTTGCTGAATCATTAGCACTTAGAACAGTAACATGCACTCCATTGTTCGTTAAACAGGTGAACACAAGAATTGCCATTATAGGGCAGGTATAGAGTGCTAAAGGACTGCATAGTATGGCCACCTAACCCAGACGTGAGGTGTCTTCAGGAAAGCCTCTGCAAAAAAGATGTATACACAGAGGGCTTAACGGATGAAGGAGAGTTGGAAAGGTGGGGAACGTACAAGTTCATCCAGGGGCCGAGAGAGGGAGCTGAGGGCAGAAAAGGGGTGTGTGTGTGTGTGTGTGTGTGTGTGTGTGTGTGTGTGTGTTTGGTGGGAATAGAGGTGTATATGGCAAAAGATGAAGCTGGAATGGGGAGGGACTAGATCTTTGGGGCTTTATAAGCTAAGCCTCATTAAGGTAGTTGCTTTAGAGAAGAGATCAAAGGGTACTGGGAACTGGAAATGGAATTGGAAAAAGGATGAAAGGTTTTACTTTTATGTGGGATGACATAGTTACAACTCTCTCCCCCTTCCTCCCCACACAAACACATTCCATAGTGTGTGATAAAAAGATATCATTTTACCAGAGGCAGTTTTCTCCTGGATCCTTAACACATTAGGAAATATTTTGGATGGGCATACTAGTTGAAAATCTGAAATGGATTTAAGACTTTTCTGGGAACTTAAATTTATGTAATGATGCTTCTCATTGTTAATATCTGACTTTAATTTCCTTTGGTTTGACTTCTTGCCAGCATTACAACTATGTCCTTTCTTTAAAAAACAGGGCCTTATGCTTATGAGTGAAACTGACAAAACGTGGGTGAGCAGTTCTATAACAACTTTCTTTTTTTCAGTAACATCTTGGAGGGTACAAAGGGCTTTCACGTAATCTCATTTGACACAACAACCCTGTGAAATAGATGGTATTATCTCTAATTTTCAGATGAGGGAACCGAGGTTGAGAGAGATGAACCTAATTGTATAATATCACATACAAAATTGCATCTCTCCCTGGTCTTTTGGCTCTAAACCTATTTCTCATCACATTTTTCTGATCTAAGGCTATGATTATTATTTGAAAGTCTGCTACCCTTTCTTATTGAGTAAATATTGTGTTAAGTTCTATGTAAGATGCCAAAACTAAGGGCCTGTCTCGTTTTCCAATTGCTATGGTCTTATTAAAGAAATGAGGTATTTCTTATTAAGAAATGCTTACCTAAAATAACTGAAGGGCTGAGTCAAATCTGTAATGTCTAGACAACTTACAGGGTGCTGCATGAACTCAGAATATTAGAGAAGCTTAGTGGAGAAAAGCCTCTAAAGAAGGTAATAACTGTGTCCGAAGAAACAAATAGGGATAGGATGTGGAAGTTGAAATTTATTCCAGAGAGAGAATGAAGGAAATATGTAAAGTGTACAGAAAAGAGATTTGTGTGGAACGGAGAGTGTTAAATGAAAATAACTATTGATTCTTCTTTTGTACTTGATAAAAATTGTGCATTAATGAATTCTGGGTGTGTGTGTGTGTAGGGTTATTCCTAATTTAGCTAATAAATGTGATCTTTTTGGAAATAATGGTGAAAGAAATACCTAGCCGAGTTGCTTGGACTTATAGGTTATTTCCTAATTTAGCTAATAAACATGGTATTTTTGGAAATAATGCTGAAAAAAATACCTAGCCTAGTTGCTTGAAACTAGGCTAAGTGCTCAAGATAGTGAACACAGGAAGAGAAGTGGTCTAGGATAAAGATTAATGAGTTAACTATTGACATTTATATTTACAATTTTTTTTTTTTATCAGAGAGGTCTGCTGAAATGGGGATGGTGGGTGGTGAAACTCCTTGTAGATGTTTTTACAAACTCATGTTTGAAATCTAAATAAGTTACATATCTCTTAAGAAAATATCATTCAGTTTTTGCCTGACATGATTGATAAGATGCCACATTTTTCTCAGATTAGCTAGTTTTAAAAGGTAAGGTAGCTTCAAGGCCTAGCTTAGAGTTTGAGTCCCTCAGCAATCTCTCTCTAATTCACTCCTTCCTAAGTCTGTGCTGGGACTCTCTCCTGTGTGTTCTCCAGCACCATATGTCCCTTTATTATGATTATATATTCATATATGCCTTCCTTTCATCTAAATGCTGTATCTGTCTTTCCCACTGCTGCATCCCCAGGGCCCAGAAATACGTATTTGTTGATGGAGTGATAGAATCAATGAATGACTTTGTGCTGTCACTGTTTATAACTGGTTGATGATTTGGTTGCCTGAAAGCATGCTCAGTGCTCTCTCCTTTGACTAGCTTTTTTGTTTTCATCCTGTAATGCAGACTGTGTGGTAAAATATTGAGTCTAGTTTCATTGATGCAGGTAATGTAGAGGGCATCTTTTAGTAATCTTTGCTTCAAGTGAGAATAATTTGTTGTGAAATAAGCCTACTAAGCTGCCTATTTGGCTGCTGAATGGTTCTTTTACCCCTAAATTAGAACAGTCCGGTCTGCTTACCAGATAAGATCTTTGGCACACGTATTTCAATAAAATGAGCCCTTGTCTTGTCTTACTAGTAGTGCTGTATGAGTTGTCCTGAGTCATTCAGTGGTAATTGAGTGCCTACTATCTATCAGACACTGTTCTTGGTACTTTAGATACTATAGGGAACAAAAAATAACCCTGTCCTCCATGAACATTGTACAAGCAGATAACAATAAACAACAGTGAGCATATAAAAAAGGAAATTACATAGTCTGTTAGCAGACAATAATGCTATAACTAAAAAGAAAAGGTAGAACAGGAAAGGGGTATTAGGAGTACAAGGGTGGGGGGGAAGATGGAATTTTAAATGGATAGGCCTTATTGAGATGAATTTGGAGCAAAAGTGTGAAGAAGTAGAGGAATTAGACCTGGGGGTATCTAGAGGAAGAGCATTCCAGGCAGAAGAGGAAGTCAGTGCAAAGGTCCTGAGGCAGACTGCATGATATATTGGAACTGGAGCAAGGAGGCCAGTGTGGAGCTGAGTAAGAGCAAGGGACAGAGACATAGACTATGAAATCAGAGACGTAATTAGGGGCAGAGTACTGGATTAGGTAGGGCTTTATCTGCCATTGAAAGGAATTTTGTGTTTTAGTAAAATAGGGAGCCTTTTGAGGAAAGGAGTGCCCTGATCTGAGTTTTATTTCTAAAGAATCACTCTTCCCCTGTGTTGAGAATAGACTGTAGTAAGTCCCAAGGATCAATAGGTGAGTTGCAGAAGCTTGTGCTTACAAATTGTCAATCCCTGTGATTGTTTTAAGCACCCTGTTTAAATATGGAATAAATTTTTGTTTTGTTTTGTTTTGTTTTGTTTTTTGCCTTTTGATAATTGCTTTGAATAGGACTGATAGCAGTAAGAGACGCCAGTCTATAGATACAGAAAAGTTTTTTCTACATAGGTTCTTTCTGATTGTTCTGTGCTTTAAAAAGTGAGAGGTGGGGAGGAAGAGGGCAGGGACAGTGGTGCTGGTCTTAACAATTGGGTATTATCCAAGAAGTATAAATGAAGCTGTAGAATGGGGTGCTGTCTAGAGTACTGAAAAGCATTTATGACAGAGTTCTTCCTTCTTGCTGTCACAGTACATTTTACTCACAGGAGTCACATTGAGAAATGTGATTTGTGCTCTCTATACTTTGATTAAATTTAAAGAAGACCAACTTCACAAGAAAAGTGAAAAACAAGATTTGTATAAGTCCATGAAATTGTTTTCAGCTTTTAGCCTAATAAAGTCCTTAATTCCTTTGTAAAGATGTGAGAACTAGATAGCTTTCCAACCATACTCAAGTCTAACTTTCCTTAATTTACTTTACTTAATTTACTTTAGGTACATCGACAATATTAGGCATGTCTTTACTAAAATGTAATTGACTATGCCTTTCAGAAACGAATACTATAGAAATTATGTGACTCTCCATTAATGCCTCTTTTGGAATGTGCTTCTTAAAACGTGCTCATTTATATTCCTTGCCCCCCATCCTGTTCATTATTTTTAGAAGTTGGTGCATCTTCCATAAACAATCAGCAACTTTGCATGATGCTTGCTTTTGTCCCCTGTTGTAAGACTTATTTTGAAAATCTTTCTATATGGGAGTTAGAATGTAACAATTGGTGGTCATGGATTGGTCTTTGGGCCTCCTGGAAACAAGTATAGTGATTAAGTTAGTTCCTGCAAGATGCTTCTGCCATAAATAATACCTTTCAGTTTATTTCATTGTAGCTTAGTAGTAATGCTTGATAGTTATTACTATATAGACTGATTAATCTTATAAACTTACATAATGTTTTGGCAGTCTCACCCTCATTCTAAATTTTGGTGATAAAATGGATGTGGTCTCTGAGGGGGAAAGGATTTGAGAGAAATTACATAGTGGTAAACTGTTCTAATTAAAAGCTCTCTCTCTCTCTCACCATGCAGTCAGTGGTCCTCTGGCTGCCTAAGATTTCTTAACTCACTGGTAACAATTTACACACAATAGCTGTACTTGAAGTTGCTATGGTTTCATTAGTAGTTTTGCCTAACCTTTGTGAACTGGCTCAGGCATATTAGTTAGGACTATTATTATTTTTATTTAAAAATAAGTTATGTTCGTCTCTTCTCCGTAAAATTATTTAGAAAAGTTCAAAGAATAACCCTCTTATTATCCAATGTCAAACAATATAATTATGTGCAAAGTAGTCTTATACGACCGAAATTGAATTCTGTCTTCCTCAGCTTATGCATCAATTTAGGGTTAAAAAATATAGTAACTGTGATTAGGACAGAATACTGCTATGTTCTTGCCAGCCTAAGAACTTTGTTAAGATTAACTTTGATAGTAAATACAGTATTGAGAAAATACAGTATTGAGAATTATTAAGGAAATTATTCAGACATACTGCTTCCCTAGTTATTGTGACATTTGTAAGAGTTTTTAAAAAGGTCATTCCGTTGATGTAAATTTTGCATCAGCTGAAAGAATTGTTGGAAGAATATGTGCTGTGATTAAGATCATGGTCTGTGGGGTCAGTTAGTTTTAGATCCAACCCCTGACATTACTACTCTTTTTGACCTTGAGTAGATGGCTTATCCTTATTCTGTCTCTATTTCCTTGTCAATGAAATGGGAACGCTAATGGACATTATCTCACAGAGTTATTGGGAAGAGTACATGAGACATGGACATAATAAACTGCTTGCTGCAGTGCTGGACACAGAATAAGTGCTAGTTAGTGCCTTTGGTTATGTTATGTTGAGATTGGAACATTTCTTAAAACGTTTCAGTCTCATTTACTTATTAATTACATTTAGAGTCTACTCTTTCCTCAAGGCAGTATAAACATGCAAGATTTAAAAATATGAAATGCTAACATCTTAAGGTTACAACTAGGTTAAGTCCTGTTGATCTTCATGAAATTGAGAACTGACCATGGCAGCCCTACCGGGAAATTATGACAGAGAAAAAAATTCCATTCCTCTTGGAGGACAGAAAGTAATAAATATAGTGTATTAGTTGTGTGTGTAGGTATATAAAGAGAGGTCACACACACACACGTTTATTCTTATAATACATTAATAATAGATCTAAATTACTGACCTGCTTTCTTCCCTCCAAAATTCATAAAAAATGCAAATAGAAATGAAATGAAATCAGCATTCTTTATAGCTCAGCTGATATATATTATTACCCAACCTCAGGAATAGGAATGATTCTTAGACAGTAAATAAAACTTACACTTATTTTTAAAAATTCAGCCTCTTAGCCGGGCATGGTAGCTCACGCCTCTAATCCCAGCACTTTGGGAGGCTGTGGTGGGCGGATCACTTGAGATCAGGAGTTCGAGACCAGCCTGGCCAACATGGTGAAACCCCGCCTCTACTAAAAATACAAAAATTAACCGGGCATGGTGGCACGTACCTGTAATCCCAGCTACTCGGGAGGCTGAGGCACGAGAATTGCTTAATCCCAGGAGGTGGAGGTTGCCGTGAGCCGAGCTTGTGCCACTGCACTCCAGCCTGGGTGACAGAACAAGACTCTGTCTCAAGAAAAAAAATAAACAGCCTTTTTAGACCCGATCTACTTTTTATGTTTCCGTAGCTGTGTAATACAGTAATGAATGGGTTAAGTCATTGTGTCTAGAATATGTGTGGTGAACCTGTTGGACTTGAATGTAATCATTCCCTAATCTTACCACATAAAGATGGGATTAATAACCAGCACCACACCTGTGAGGAGAAATTCTGGAATGCCTCATCTTGCCTCCAGAAAAAACGTGTTCCTCCTTCCTTTAAGGTAAATGCAGGAATATTGTCAATGAACAAAATCCTTTCACTAGTCATTCCTGAAAAAGAATTATAGTTTGAAAATAAAAAAAACTCCTATTTTAGAACCTATAATGTGAAAGACTTATAATGAAATGAAAATGTAGCAGTGGATTTAAAACTACAAGATACTTAATTATAGCCATGCAGTAAGTTATACTATATATTTGTCATGCAAGAATAACATTTTTAAGAAAACTGATACTTGGCATGTGTATCTTTCTAATCCCTACCTTTGTTTTTTTTGTTTTCTTTTCTCTCTTATTTTTTGTAGAGATGGGGTTTCCCTATGTTGCCTACGCTGATCTCACACTCCTGCCTCAGCCTCCAAAGTGCTAAGATTATAGGTGTGAGCCACAAAGCTTGGCCTGGTTTCTTTTTTCTTGAGATAACCTGGAAAAAGATATGTCAAGTAGGAATGAGTATGTAAGTGTTTAGAATAGATGGCAGGTAGTTAAAGTTAGAATAGTAATGTTGGGAGGCTGAATTGGGAGGATCACCTGAGACCAAGGGTTAGAGCCCAGCCTGAGCAACATAGTGAGACCCCAGCTCTACAGAAAAATTTTAAAAAATTAGCTGTGCGTGGTGGTGCACACCTTTAGTCCTAGCTACTCGGGAGGCTGAGGTAGGAGGATCACTTGAGCCCAGGAGTTTGAGGTTGCAGTGAATTACTATGATTGCTCCACTGCATGACAGAGCATGACCCTGTCTCTAAAAAAAAAAAAAAAAAGAATAGCGATGTTGAAAATGAGTTAATGAGGTGCCCTTCCCCGCCCCCGCAAAATGAGTAGTTGTTAACTTTTAGCTGTCATCGTGTTACAGCTACCATTTTAAGGGAAGGGTAGCCTTCCCTTAAAAACTTAGAAAAGTCAGGCCGGGCGTGGTGGCTCACACCTGTAATCCCAGCACTTTGGGAGGCCAAGGCGGGTGGATCATGAGGTCAGGAGATCAAGACCATCTTGGCCAACACGGTGAAACCTCGTCTCCACTAAAAGTACAAAAATTAGCCGGGTGTGGTGGTGAGCACCTGGAGTCCCAGCTACTTGGGAGGCTGAGGCAGGAGAATGGCGTGAACGGGAGGTGGAGGTTGCAGTGAGCTGAGATTGCGCCACTGCACTCCAGCCTGGCAATAGAGTGAGACTCCATCTCAGAAACAAAAACAAAAACCAAAAAAACCAAAAAACTTATAAAAGTCTTGTGAAGATAAGAACTTTCTTAGGGGTTCTAGATTGTTTTGTAACTTTTCACTAATTTCTAGGTATCTGGTGACCCATCTCATGGGGGCAGATCTGAACAACATTGTGAAATGTCAGAAGCTTACAGATGACCATGTTCAGTTCCTTATCTACCAAATTCTCCGAGGTCTAAAGGTACAGATAATATAAGTAATAATTTTTTAAAACGAATTCTCCCTTTCTCCCCTCCTTTTAGGGCTTAAACAAACAAGTAAACAACTTTTCTAATGGAAAATTTAAACACGTAAAATCAGAAGTAAGGGTCATATAGTACAACAAACTGCCATGTTCACTCAGTGACAACAGTTGCCGACATATGGCCAATCATGTTTCTTTTGTATTTCCCAAGGCCTGGATTATTTTAAAGCAAGTCTAGACATTATATAATACCATCCATAGATACCTCAGTATGCATATCTGAAAGATAAGGACTCTTCATTCTTACATCTAAACAATAATTTCTTGATGTAATCTAATATCTGGTCAGCGTAATGTTGAGATTTTCAAAAAATCGTCAAGAAAGACTAATTTATTTGTTGGAGGGGCAGATAAACAGTGTTTTAAGATTAAACCCATCTTTGATAGTTAGCCGCTTTGAGTCCTTATTGAGCTCTAGAGTGCCAACCAGAAAATAGATTAAAAGCTCAACTGAGTGGAGTCAATGGCTGTGGAAATTATAGTAATGGTAAATGTACACAATACTGATAGTTACTTATGCTGATTTCTAATCTTACTATTAACACTAGCAGTTCTTACTGATTCATGAAAATGTGCAGCAAATATGTTATATAATATGACAATAGAAGGTTGGAGGTAACTTTGACTTTTTTCTCTTTTGCAGTATATACATTCAGCTGACATAATTCACAGGGTATGTATTGTGACTTTGATTACATTATTTTGGGGAAGTGGGGTGAGAGTGGAAGAATGGCATTTAGCCAAGATCCTAATCTAAACTTTAGCCATTGAAATGTTGATTGATTGCAACTTTACTGTAGGTTTAGGCTGATTATTTTTGTGTAGTTTTTTTCTATGTAAGGCTAACTTGGACTGGATACTGACTGTAGGATGGAGATTGTCTTTTGATAGCTGGATGAAGTCTTTTATGTCTGGATCCTCATTATTACCTGTAGGGGGAGAATTGATCATGCATTATAAAATTGATCCTGTCTTCCCTGTATTTGCTTCCTAGGACCTAAAACCTAGTAATCTAGCTGTGAATGAAGACTGTGAGCTGAAGGTAAAATGAAGAGACAGTATTCATTGTTTGCTTTACTTTGAGATTATATGTTTGACTAAGCAGGCAAACTTTCATAGGGAGTAGATTTATGAGCCATGACTATCTGAAATTCGTGTTATTTTTATTATCAGACTTTGAAATTTAAACCATTTCTGAGTAAGCTAAGTGACATTGAAAGTGGCATCACTTGTTTTTATTTTAACATAAAGTTAAATTTTAAATTTAATATATTAGTCATAATAAAGGAGGATAATAGTCAAATATCAAGTAAGCAGTCCTGAAGAGGTGATAACTAGATTAAATACATTTCTAAGAGGAGAAATGGCAGAAACCCACTCACTCAAAATAATTCAAATAAAAAATAAGTGAATTAATTGTTTCTAATTGTTTCTAAAGAGCAAGCAGCTCTAGAACTTGTTTTGTTTCATTTCATTTTTTTAACTTAAAAAAATTTCTATACATTAGAATGCACCATTTCATTTGGCAAAATTATATATCCACTTAACTCACATTTATGATAAAGACCATTTCTTTCTTTTTTTTTTTTTTCTTTTTTTTGGGATGCAGTCTCGCTCTGTTGCCCAGTCTAGAGTGCAGTGGTGCGATCTTGGCTCACTGCAACCTCTGCCTCCCGGGTTCAAGCGATTCTCCTGCCTCAGCCTCCTGAGTAGCTGGGACTACAGGTGCATGCCATCACACCCGGCTAGTTTTTGTATTTTCAGTTGAGATGGGATTTCACCATGTTGGCTAGGATGGTGTCGATCTCCTGACCTTGTGATCCACCTGCCTCGGCCTGTCAAAGTGCTGGGATTACAGGTGTGAGCCATTGCTCCCAGCCAAGAACATTTGGGTTACTTTAAAAAGTTTATGGCCAGGCGCGGTGGCTCATGCCTATAATCCCAGCACTTTGGGAGGCCAAGGCGGGTGGATCATGAGATCAGGAGGTAGAGACCATCTTGGCCAACACGGTGAAACCTCATCTCCACTAAAAATACAAAAATTTAGCTGGGCTTGGTGGCGGGCACCTGGAGTCCCAGCTACTTGAGAGGCTGAGGCAGGAGAATGGCGTGAACCTGGGAGGCAGAGCTTGCAGTGAGCCGAGATTGCGCCACTGCACCCCAGCCTGGGCGACAGAGCAAGACTTCGTCTCAAAAAAAAAAAAAAAAAAGTTTATTTTGTCCCTTCCTAGTCAATCCCTACCCCTCCACCCCTAATTCTGGCTCCAGGCAACTATGGATCTGCTTCTAACACTATAGATTAGGTTTATCTTTTCTGGAGTTTCATGTAAATGGAATCATATAGTGTGTATTTTTGTGTGTCTGGCCTTTGCTTGGTGTAATGATTAGGTATTGTGTGTGTCAGTGGTTTCTTCCTTTTTATTGGTAATAGTATTTTGTTTTATGAACATATCAGAATTTTTAAATCTATCCACCTGCTGATGGACATTTGCTTGAGTTTGAGGCTGTGTAAAGCAACTGTGAATATTTATGTGCAAACCTCTGTATGGACGTAAGTTCTCATTGCACTTGATTAAATACCTAGGAGTGACATTTTTGTTTTGCTTTTTGTAATTTCAGTTTAAGTTCTTGCTGTATATTTACCATACATTCTAAGCATGGACCAGGAAATCTCTTTATGAAAGTGCTATTTTGTTCTCCTTTTTAATAAGGCAACAGAGGTTTGTTTGTGGTTGTTGCTTTTTTTTTTTCCCTGCCTGTTTCTAAGTCTTAGCAGTTTGTCTGTTCCTCTTCTGCCCTTTAGATTCTGGATTTTGGACTGGCTCGGCACACAGATGATGAAATGACAGGCTACGTGGCCACTAGGTGGTACAGGGCTCCTGAGATCATGCTGAACTGGATGCATTACAACCAGACAGGTATTACTTGCCTTGGTTATTTAGGGCCTTATTTAATTCCATGTTGGATGCATTTGGGATTCTCAGAAGTAGAGATGGTGGGAGTGGGAAGAAATACCTTTTCTTCCCTCAGTGATCCTTTTAAAGCCTGCAAGTAAAAATATTTCACTTCCTCAGATGGGGAAGTGGGGTTTTATACACAGCTTTTAAACCTTGCGATTTAGCAATTGGGTTTTTATTTATTTAGATTTCGAATATATTCTCTGAGTACTTATACCTAAAGACAATTAGTCCATAATTTTAACCCCTCAATGTTACTTGGAAGAATCTACCATTGTACTAATAAGAAACTTGCCCCTTTTTAAACAGCTTATTTCTCTTAAGTGTGTTTTGACTTACCCCACCTTTGAATAGCCCTTTAGTCAGGTGAAGATCTTAGTAAGCTATTTATTTCTGTAAAAATGAGTATGATTGTTGAGTCTCAGATGTCTTAAATAGTAATTTGAATATTTCACCCCTCATTACGGTTTCATTTGTTGCCAAGAATAGTAACAGTGACATCGCATATACTTTTACTTCTTTTTAATTTTGCCAGTTGATATTTGGTCAGTGGGATGCATAATGGCCGAGCTGTTGACTGGAAGAACATTGTTTCCTGGTACAGACCGTATCCTTTAAAAAGTTTTGGATTCTTGTTTCTTATCTGTATTCCAGTGTCCATGGATGTATACTCCTTTTACTTATCTCCAGGGAAGGCTCTCAGTATTTTGCTTTTATAGTCTAGATAATGCATTATGAGGTCTTTCTTCTTACTGAGTAGCTTGCCTTGCCAAGCAAGAGGCTTCAGTTTACTTCTGTGAGTTGGAAAAATTCCTCATAAGTTGAAAAACCCATCAAATCTGTCTTCTTTTTGCAACAATCCCTTATTAATCATCCCACAGCAGTTCTGAGACCTGAGCATACTCATGAGAAACTCCAGATCCCAGTGACAGTTTTAGTCTACTTGTATAAACACTTAATGAACACAAGATACCTGTTTATAAATGAAGGGCATCTTGCTGTTATGTTTATGTATTAAAAGGGCTGTGTTTGGTACCTGCAATGATATACTGCTTACTTGTTATGTTTGTTGTTTGACAACAAATAGTAAAAACAAGAAGTGAAAAGGTTACCATGTAATGTACTTTTGTTTTTCCAGCACAACTTTTTCCCAGATTGCAGCCAAACCCTAATTTACTCCAAGACTTACTGTCTAGTTTATGGTTTATTATAGCCCCTTTATTTTAGCTCTTTTCCTATCTGTGGTATGCTTGTTTCATGGTTTAGTAATAATGTCATGAAAAATGTGGTTTGTTGGAACTCTCATCAGTTCTACTTATGGAAGATGTTTAAGTGAGAAAGAATGTTAAAATATATGTCTAGAATTAGTTTTGGGGATCTTTTTTATTTTCATAGAATTGAGTTAACTAGCCTTCAGGTGGTTTTGGTTGGGCAATATTAGACATGCTACCTCTGATCTATTATGCCTAGAGATCTAAAAGCCATTTTAGTCCCTTACCTAAATAAACTCAATTGAGTTTATAAACCAGAACGTCAGTTCACTTGCTTAGGGGTTGGGGATATACTTCTGTAATGGCTATGATGTTTGTGATATCTACCCACGTGTTCTAACTATCTTCTGCTAGAGAGAATGTACTTTCATTATGAACTGAAAAAACCTCTATTTCTCAGGTAAAGCTGTTTCTTTCTCTCTGAATATCAGGATTGATACAGAGTCCAGTCTCCCTGTATTTATCTTACCTTATTACTCCCTACCTCTGGATTTTAAATTAGTTTAATACCTGGTATTTCTCCTTTGTCCTTTGTTTCATTCACCTTATATCTGTTTCTCAGAAATTTGATATATATATATATATATATATATATGACAGTCCAAGGTAAGAGAATTAGGGAAAATTCATACTTCCCCCTTTCCTCAGGTGCATATCTCAGAGTCCCACCCTTGGTTTGTCCTCTGGAGTAGCTGCTGTCCTGATGCTATTCTCTGTTCTCCGCTCCCCTTCCTCTTCTTGTGTCTGTATCTCCTATTCAGTCAGTCACAGACCTCCATGCTGGTGTAGACACACAAGGTGGCAGAGAAGGAAAGACAGTATAACATACAGGTTAAGCACATGCTCTGGAGCCAGATTTCCTGGGTTTAGATCTTAGTTCTTTTATTTCCAGCTATGTAACTTTGAATAAGTTTTCTAACCTCTATGTCTCTCAGTTTCCTTAACCATAAAATGATAATAATCATACATACTCACAAGGTTGTCGTAAGAATTCAGCCAGATAATAACTAGAAAGTACTGAGACGAGCCTGCCAGTAAATGTTAGCCATCATCTTCAGTAATGGCCTTGCAAAACAGATTACCCCTTCGCCCTCTCACTTAATTGTCTACCTATGAATCATTAATGTTTTGTTTTTAATTCTGTGATAGGTAGGAAAGGATGGATCTCCTTGGCAGACTAGTGTTAGAAAGTTTTCAAAGCAGTGTGGGTCTTGTACCTTTGTGGTCCCATCTCACAGATACCTGTCTATTCCCTGACCCGTTTAAATGCTAACTTTCTGCCTGTAGGAAATCTTCCCTTTGTGCTTAGGTCTTTTTCTTCTGTGAGGTTTAGATAAACAATCTAGTGTTTAAACTTTTTAATAAGGGATTCATTTTTTAATACATGAGAATTCATTTCAAAATTTTGGTTTTAGTTATTTATTTTATTCTACTTGGCTCTTTTTCAGACAGATGTTCTCTCCTGGATTGTAAAAGTTGAATTCAAAGGATTTTTATTTGTAATATACTTAACCTTTCTCTTGTAAGTTGCCATCTGTGTAGATACAGCTTTGATTGCCTGACAAGAAGAAAAGAGGAAAATGTTTCCCATTATCTTTTTCTGCCTGAACTATACGGTCACTTGTGTTCCAGCATAGTGGTTCTTAACCCTCATAGTGTGTCAGAATCACTTTGCAGAGCTTTTTAAAACTCTAGATGCCTGGGGACCACCCTAAAGACTCCATTTTGTTGTCATGGGTCAAAGCGCAGTCTTCTAGTTTGCAGCTAGTGTTGAGTACAACTAGAGTTTAACCCAGTTGAATTTTAGTTTAATCTTGGCTGATCTTGAAGATGTTAGTAATCTCCATTCATTTTTTTTGGAAAAGTACCAATGAGATCAGAAAGTTAATTAGAAAACATCTAGTTGAATCCCCTGTTTTTAATAGATGAGGAAACCAAGACCCAGAGAATATAATCCAAAGCTACCTGTCACGTAGCCCACAATTTCTTTTCCAATATTCTGTTCTTCGCTGTTCTTCTAATTTGTAGAACTCCTCTTTTCAAAACCTTTGGAGAATGTATTGGCCTCATACCCTCTTCCTTCAGCCTGAAAGACATGCAACTGCCACTTATTTATGATTTTTAAATTCAACCTCTAGAACAGGGGTGTCCAATCTTCTGGCTTCCCTGGGCCACATTGGAAGAAGAAATGTCCTGGGCCACACATAAAATACACTAATGATAGCTGATGAGCTTAAAAAAAATTGCAAAAAAAAAAAATCTCGTAATGTTTTCAGAAAGTTTACAAATTTGTGATGGGCTGCATCCAAAGCCCTGGGCCACATGCAGCCCGCAGGCCCTTGGTTGGAAAAGCTTGCTCTAGAAGGTACTCATTGTTTGAGTGTCCAGTTTTCTCCCTGTTTTCCTTATTTATTGACCATTTTGCATTTGGAATTGGTGGTTTTGGCTTGTAAGTAAGAACTATGAACTAGAACTTTTGTGGTATTGCAAATGTTTTATATCTGTGCTATCCAATGTGGTGGTTGTAGGCACCAGCTGCCTGTGGCTAATTATTAAGCAACTGAAATGCAGCTAGTGATGAGCAGTAACGTTGTAGAGAAGAAAAAAAAGAAATGTAGCTAGTTTAACTTGGAAATTGAATTGAAAATATTTTTGTGGTTAAATGTGTATAACATAAAATTTACCATTTTAACCTTTTTTTCTGAGACAGTCTTGCTCTGTTGCCCAGGCTGGAGTGCAGTGGCATGATCTTGGCTCACTACAACCTCCACCTCCCGGGCTCAAGTGATTCTCCTGCCTCAGCCTCCCAAGTAGCTGGGATTGTAGGTGTGTACCACCATGCCTGACTAATTTTTGTATTTTTAGTAGAGACGGGGTTTTACCATGTTGGCCAGGCTGGTCTCAAACTCCTGGCCTCAACTGATCCACCCACCTTAGCCTCCCAAATTGCTAGATTACAGGCATGAGCCACTGCACCCGGCCCCATTTTAACCATTTTAAGTGTACAATTCAGTGGCATTAATTACATTCATGATGTACAATCACTACTACCTATTTCCAGAATTTTTTCATCACCGCAGATGGAAACACTCAGCCCATGAAACAGTAACTTCCCGTTCTCCCCTCTGGTAACCTCTGTTCTTTCTGTCTCTGTGAATTTGCTTATTCTAGATATTTCATAGAAGTAGAATCATATTATACTGTATTTGTCCTTTTGTGTCCGGATTATTTCACTTAGTATAATGTTTTCATGGTTCTTCCATGATGTAGCATGTATCAGAATACTATTCCATTGTAAGTATTTAATATATCCCACATTTTGTTGACCTGTTCATCTGTTGGTAGACAGTTGGGTTGTTTTTACCTTTAGCTATTGTGAATAATGCTGCAGTGAACATTGTCATACAAGCATCTGTTTGAGTCCCTGCTTTTGATTCTTTTGGTTATGCACCTAGGAGTGGAATTGTTGCATCATATGGTAACTCTATGTTTAACTTTCTGAAGAGCCACCAAACTCTTTTCCACAGTGGCTGCACCATTTTACATGCCCACCAGCAATGTATGAGGATTCCCGTATCTCCACACTTGTTCTTTTTTTTTTTTTTTAATAGCCACCCTAGTAGTTACAAAGTGGTATCTCACTGTGGTTTTGATTTGCATTTCTCTCATGACTAATAATTTTGAGCATCTTTTCATCTGCTTATTGGCCATTTGTATGTCTTCTTTGGAGAAATGTCTATTCAAGTCTTGTCTATTCTTAATTGGGTTGTTTGTCTTTTTGTTGTTGAGTGGTAGTTCTTTATATATCTTGGACCCTTATCAGATACATGATTTGCAAGTATTTTCACCTATTTTGTGGGTTGTCTTTTCACTTTCTTGATGATGTCCTTTGATACATAAAACATTTTTAATTTTGACAAAGTTCCAATTTATTTTTTTTCTGTCATTGCTCATGCTTCTTTGATGTCATATTTTAGACTATATTGCCAAATTCAAGGTCATGAAGAACTTACCCCTATGTTTTCTACTAAGAGTTTTGTAACTACTAGGAATATAATAGGGTTTAGCTCTTATACTTAGGTCTTTGAAACATTTTGAATTAATTTTTATAGATAATGTGAGGTAGGGGCCCAACTTCATTCTTTTGCATCTAGAAGTCCAGTTACTCTAGCACCATAGAGAGACTATTACTTCCCCCGTCGAATCAAGATGGTACCCTAGGATTTCTCCTTTGTTTTTTGTTTCATTCACCTTTTACCTGTTTCTTAGAAATTTGGTTTATATAATTAGCAATACACGTGTGGGTTTAATTCTGGACTCTCAGTTCTATTCTATTGGTTTATATATCTATGCTTATGACAGTACCACACTGTTTTGATCACTGTAGCTTTATAGTAAGCTTTGAAATCAGGAAGTGTGAGTCTTCCAGCTTTGTTCTTCTTTTTCAAGATTGCTTTGACTATTCTGGGTCCCTTGTAATTTCATATGAATTTAACAATTGGCATTTCTATTTCTGCAAAAAAAGGCTTTAGAATTTTGATAGGGATTGTGTCAGATTTTTAGATCACTTTAAGTGATATTGACATCTTAACCACTATTAAGTTATCCTGTTCATGAACACAGGATCTCTTTCCATTTATTTAAGTCTTTATTTTTTTTCAGCAGTGTTTTATAGTTTTTAGTTGTAAAGTCTTTTACCTTGGTTAAATTTTTTCCTATGTATTTTATTATTTTTGCTGTGATTATAAATGGAAATTCTTTGGTGTGTTCATTGTTGATAAATAGAAACCAAATTAATTTTTGATTGTTGATCTTACACCCTGCAAATTTGCTCAATGTATTTATTAGCTCTAGCAGCTTTCTTCTAGATTCTTGGTGATTTTCTATATATAGGGTCATGTCATCTGCAAACAGAGATAGTTTTATTTCTTCCTTTCCAATTTTGATGCTTTTAATTCTTTCTCTTATCTAATGTAATGGCTCTGTCTAGAACTTCCCCTACAATGCTGAATAGCAGCAGTGAAAGTAGGCATCCTTGTCTTGTTCCTGTCTTGGGGGAAAGCTTTCAGTCTCTTCCCATTGATTATGATGTTAGCTGTTGGTTTTTCATAAATGCCCTTTAATCACATTGGGGAAGTTCTCTTCTTTGGTAGTCCATTTCACATTGCTATAAAGGAATACCTGAAACTAGGTAATTTATTAAGAAAAGAGGTTTATTTGGCTCACAGTTGCACAGCTGTAAAAGAAACATTGTGCCAGCATCTGCTTCTGGTCAGGACCTCAGGAAGCTTTCACTTATGGTGGTAGGGGGAACAGGCATGTCACATGTCAAAGGAGGGAGCAAGAGAGATGCCAGACTCTTTTAAACAACCATCATTTGCATCAACTAATAGAGCGAGAACTCATTCATTAATGTGGGGAGGGAACTAAGCCATTCATGAGGGATCCAAGACCCTAACACCTTCAATCAGGCCCCACCTCCAACACTGGGGATCACATTTCAACATATTTGGAGGGGACAAAACATCCAAACCCTATCACTTTCTGTTCAAAGTTTTCTGTGTATTTTTACCTGAATTTTAAATGTCATTAAAATTTTATTTAGATTACATTTAAACTCAATTACACATGGTTAGTGGTATTGGTTTATGCATTTTTAGATCTCTTCAAGTTATCTTCCTGTTCTACCTTTTGCTTGGGTTTTGTAATTAGTCTGCTTCTTGAAAGATTATTTTGGTACTGGTTGTTAGTAATTCCTGGATTTCCTTTAAAGATATAAGAAATACTGGGGAGGGGACAAGATGGACGACTAGAAATAGCTGCAGTCAGAGGCTTCCAACAAGAAGAACGAAAACGGTGAGTGAATCCTGCACTGGCAACCGAGGTATTCAACTTCTCTCAATAGGACTGACTAGGTGGCTAGCATGACCCATGGAGAGTGGGGAAAAGCAGGGTGGAGCGACAGCCCACCTGGGAGCTGCAAAGAGCAAGGGGAGCTCCCACCCCAAACCAAGGGAGGTGGTGAGTGATTGTGCTACCCTGCCCAGGAAATCATGCTTTTTCCAAAGATCTGTGCAACCTGTGATTCAGGAGATCCCCCTCATGAGCACACGCCACCAGGGCCTTGGGTCCCAAGCACAGAGCTGTGTAGATTCCTAGTGGCCTCTTGGCTGGAGACTACATAAGACTACTGAGTTCCTTGGGGGAGGGGTTGCTGTCATCACTGCAGCTCCAGTCTGCTGTTTTCCCCTGCTGGTGCTGGAGTGACTAGGCGGTTGGGACCTAGAAGGAATTCCCTACAGTGTAGACCCTACAGTGGTGGTGGCACATCATGGCCAGACTGACTCTTTAGGCTGAACTCTGACTCATCCCCCTACACGGGATGGGGCCTCTCTGCAGGAATTTCAGCAACTCCAGCCAGGGGTTTACAGACAGAATTCCAGTCTCCCTGGGATGGAGCCCCTGGTGGGAGGGGTGGCCACAATCTCCACAGATCAGCAGACTTAGTCTTTCCCCTTGCTGGCTCTGAGGAATCTAGGCAGTCTGGATGAGTGAGAGTCCCCCCAGCACAGCACACCCCCTCCACCAAGGGGCAGCCAGAGTGCTTCGTTAGGTGGGCCTGTGCCTCTTGACTGGATGAGACCCCTCCAACAGGGGTCGCCAGACACCTTATACAAGAGCGGTCCCACTGGTATCAGGTTGATGCCCCTCTGGGACGGAGCTCCCAGAGGAAGGAACAGGCAGCCATCTTTGCTGTTCTGCAGTCTCCATTGGTGACACCTCCAGGTACAGGAGGGACCCAGGCAAATAGAGTCTGGAGTGGACCCCCAGCAAACTGCAGCAGCCCTATGGAAGAGGGGCCTGACTGTTAAAAGCAAAACAAATGGAAAGCAACAACAACATCAACAAAAAGGTCCCCACCAAAACCCCTCCAAAGGTTAGCAGCCTCAAAGATCAAAGCTAGATAAAGTCATGAAGATGAGAAAGAATCAATGAAAAAATGCTGAAAACTCAAAAAGCCAGAGTGCTTCTTTTCCTCCAAATGATCACAACACCTCTCCGGCAAGGGTACAGATGTGGGCTGAGGCTGAGATGGATGAATTGACAGAAGTAGGCTTCCGAAGGTAGATAATAATGAACTTCACTGAGCTAAAGGAGCATGTTCTAACCCAATGCAAAGAAGCTAAGAACCATGATAAAACATTACAGGAGCTGTTAACCAGAATAAGCAGTTTAGAAAGGAACATAAATGATGGAGCTGAAAAACACAACATGAGAACTTCATAATGCAACCACAAGTATCAATAGCCAAATAGACCAAGTGGAGGAAAGAATTTCAGAGCTTGAAGACTATCTTGCTGTCAAGATTAGAGAAAAATGAAAGGAAATGAACAAAACTTTTGAGAACTATGGGATTATGTAAAAAGACTGAACCTGCGAATGATAGGGGTACCTCAAAGAATTGGGGAGAATGGAAACAAGTTGGAAAACACACTTCAGGATATCACCCAGGAGAACTTCCCCAACCTAGCAAGACAGGCCAACATTCAAATCAGGAAATCCCTAGAGAACCCCAGTAAGATACCCCATGAGAAGATCAACCCCAAGATACATAATCATCAGATTCTCCAAGGTTGAAATGAAGGAAAAAATACTAAGGGCAGCCAGAGAGAAAGGCTAGGTCACCTACAAAGGGAAGCCCATCAGGCTAACAGTGGACCTCAGCAAAAACCCTACAAGCCAGAAGAGATTGGGGGCCAATATTCAACATTCTTAAAGAAAAGAATTTCCAACCCACAATTTCGTATCTGGCCAAACTAAGCTTCATAGTCGAAGGAGAATAAAATCCTTTGTAGACAAGCAAATGCTGAGGGAATTCGTCACCACCAGGCCTGCCTTGCAAGAGCTCCTGAAGGAAGCACTAAATATGGAAAGGAAAATCTTACTGGCCACTACAAAAACACACTGTTTTCTTTTACCAGTGACACTATGAAGCAATTACCTCAACAAGTCTGCAAAATAACCAGGTAGCATCTTGATGATAGGATCAAATTCACACATAAAAAATATTAACCTTAAATGTAAATGGGTTAAATGTCCCAATTAAAAAACACAGAAGGCAAGCTGGATAAAGAATCACGATCCATCAGTATGCTGTTGTATTCAAGAGACCCATCTAACATGCAAAGACATACAAAGGCTCAAAATAAAGGGATGGAGGAAAATTTACCAAGCAAATGGAAAGCAGAAAAAAGCAGGGGTTGCAATCCTATTTTCTGACAAAACAGACTTTGAACCAGCAAATATCAAAAAAGACAAGGGCATTACATAGTGGTAAAGGGCTCAATTCAATAAGGAAAGCTAACTATCCTAAATATATATGCACCTAATACAGGAGCACCCAGATTTATAAACCAAGTTCTTAGAGACCTACGAAGAGACTTAAACTCCCATACAATAATAGTGTGAGACTTTAATACCCCACTGTCAATATTAGACAGATCATCGAGCAGAAAATTAACAAGGATATTCAGACTTGAACTCAGCTCTGGACCTGATAGATATCCACAGGACTCTCTATCCAGAAACAACAGAATATACATTCTTCTCAGCAGCACATTGCACTTAGTCTAAAATTGATCACATACTTGGAAGTAAAACACTCCTCAGTAACTGGAAGAACTGAAAATATAATAAACAGCCTCTCACACCACAGCACAATCAAATTAGAACTCAAAATTAAGAAACTCACTCAAAACCACACAATTACATGGAAATTAGACAACCTGCTCCTGAATGACTCCTGGATAAATAATGAAATTAAGGCAGAAATCAGAAGTTCTTTGAAACCAATGAGAACAAAGAGAACATACCAGAATCTCTGGGACACAGCTAAAGCAGTGTTAAGAGGGAAGCTTATAGCACTAAATGCCCACATCAAAAAGCTAGAAAGATCTCACATTGACACCCTAACATCACAACTAAAAGAACTAGAGAACCAAGACCAAACAAATCCCAAAGCTAGCAGAGGACAAGAAATAACCAAGATCAGAGTGGAACTGAAGGAGACAGAGACAAGAAAAACCCTTCCAAAAAAATCAGTGACTCTAGGATCTGGTTTTTTGAAAAATATAAAATAAAATAAAATAAAATAAAATAAAATAAAGACTCCTAGCTAGAATAATGAAGAAAAGAAAGAAGAATCAAATAGACACAATAAAAATGATAAAGGGGCTATCACCACTGACCCCACAGAAATATGAACAACTATCAGAGAATACTATAAACACTTCTATGCAAATAAACTAGAAGATCTAGAAGAAATGGATGAATTCCTGGACACATGTGACCTCCCAAGACTGAACCAGGAAAACGTTGAATCTACCAATAACAAGTTCTCAAATTGAGGCAGTAATAAATAGCCTACCAAGCAAGAAAAGCCCAGGACCAGACAGATTTACTGCCAAATTCCACCAGAGGTACAAAGAAGAGCTGGTACCATTTCTTCAGAAACTATTCCAAACATACAAAAGGAGGGACTCCCCTGTAACTCATTTTATGAGGCCAGTATTATCCCAATACCAAAGCCTGCCAGAAATACAACAGAAAAAGAAAACTTCAGGCCAATATCCCTGATGAACATCGATGCAAAAATCCTCAGTAAAATACTGGCAAACCGAATCCAGCAGCACGTCAAAAGCTTGTCCATCCACCATGGTCAAGTCAGCTTCATCCCTGGGATGCAAGGCTGTTTTAACATATGCAAATCAATAAACATAATTGATCACATAAACAGAACTAAAGGCAAAAACCACATGATTATTTCAGTGGATGCAGAAAAGGCCTTTAATAAAATTCAACATCCCTTCATGTTAAAAACTCTCAGTAAACTAGGTATTGATGGAACATACCTCAAAATAATAAGTCATTTAAGACAAACCCACAGCCAGTATCTTACTGAATAGACAAAAGCTGGAAGCATTCCCCTTCAAAACTGGCACAAGGATGCCCTCTTTCCCTACTCCTGTTCAACATAGTATTGGAAATTCTGGCCAGGGCAATCAGGCAAAAGAAAGAAATAAAGGTATTCAAATAGGAAGAGAGGAAGTCAAACTCTGTTTGCAGGTGACATGATCCTATATCTAGAAAACCTTGTTGTCTCAGCCCAAAAGCTTCTTAAGCTGATAAGCAACTTCAGCAAAGTCTCAGGATACAAAATCAAAGTGCAAAAATCACAACTATTCCTATACACCAACAGTAGACAAGCAGAGAGCCAAATCATGAATGAACTCTTATTCACAACTGCTAAAAGAGAATAAAATACCCAGGACTGTAGCTATTAATAACAAGGGAAGTGAAGGACCTCTTCAAGGAGAACTACAAACCACTGCTGAAGGAAATCAGAGAGGACACAAACAAATGGAAAAACATTCCATGCTCATGGATAGGAAGAATCAATATCATGAAAATGGCCATATTGCCCAAAGTAATTTATAAATTTAATGCTATTCCCGTTAAACTACCATTGACATTCTTCACAGAATTCATAGAAAAATCTTCACAGAATTCATAGAAAAATATTTAAAATTCATATGGAACCAAGAAAGAGTCCATATAGCCCAAACAATCCTAAGCAAAAAGAACAAACCTGGAGGCATCACACTACCTGGCTTCAAACTATATTACGAGGCTACAGTAACCACAACAGCATGGTACTGGTACAAAAACAGATCAATGGAACAGAATAGAGATCTCAGAAATAAAACTGCACATCTACAACCATCTGATCTTCAACAAACCTGACAAAACGAGCAATGGGGAAAGGATTCCCTATTTAATAAATGGTGCTGGGAGAACTGGCTAGCCACATGCAGAAAATTGAAACTGGACCCCTTCCTTACACCTTATACAAAAATTAACTCAAGATGGATTAAAGACTTAAGTGTAGAACCCAAAACTATAAAAACTCTAGAAGAAAATCTAGGCAATATCATTAAGGACATAGGCATGGGCAAAAATTTCATGATGAAAATATCAAAAGCAATGGCAACAAAAGCAGAAACTGACAAATGGGCTTCTGCACAGCAAAAGAAACTATCATCAGAGTGAACAGACAACCTACAGAATGAGAGACAATTTTTGCAATCTATCCATCTGACAAAAGTCTAATATCCAGAATCTACAAGGAACTTAAACAAATTTACAAGAAAAAAAACCCATTAAAAAGTTGGCAAAGGGCCAGGCACAGTGGCTCACGCCTGTAATCCCAGCACTTTGGGAGGCTGAGGTGGGTGGATCACGAGGTCAGGAGATCGAGATCATCCTGACTAACATGGCGAAACCCCATCTCTACTAAAAATGCAAAAAATTAGCCAGGCGTGGTGGTGTGCGCCTGTAGTCCCAGCTACTCAGGAGGCTGGGGCAGGAGAATGACATGAACCCAGGAGATGGAGCTTGCAGTGAGCTGAGATCACACCACTGCACTCCAGCCTGGGCCACAGAGCAAGACTCCATCTCAAACAAAAAAAAAGTTGGCAAAGGACATGAACAGACACTTCTCAAAAGAAGACATTCATGAAAAAAAGCTCAGCGTCACTGACCATTAGAGAAATGCAAATGAAAACCACAATGAGATACTGTCTCATGCCAGTCAGAATGGTGATTATTAAAAAGTCAAGAAACAACAGACGCTGGTGAGGCTATGGAGAAATATGAACACTTTTACACTGTTGGTGGGAATGTAAATTAGTTCAACCATTGTGGAAGACTGTGGTGAAATCCTCAAAGACCTAGAACCAGAAATAACATTTGACCCAGCAATCCCATTACTGGGTATATACCCAAAGGAATATAAATCATTCTGTTACAAAGATACATGCATGTGTATGTTGATTGCAGCAGTATTCACAATAGCAAAGACATGGAATCAACCCAAATGCCTATCAGTGATGGACTGGATGAAAAAACGTGGTACATATACACCATGGAATACTATACAGCCATAAAAAGGAATGAGATTGTGCCCTTTGCAGGGACACTGATGGAGCTTGAAGCCATTTTCCTCAGAAAGCCAAACACCACATGTTCTCACTTACAAGTGGGAGCTGAACAATGAAAACACATGGACACATGGAGGAGAACAACACACACTGGGGCCTGTTGGTGGGGTGGGGGGCAGGTGGAGGGAACGCATCAGGTTAAATAGCTAATGCATGCAGGGCTTAACACCTAGGTGATTGATTGATAGGTGGAGAAAACCACGATGGCACATATTTACCTATGTAACAAACCTGCACATCCTGCACGTGTATCTCAGAACTTTAATTTAAAAAAAATATAAGAAATACTCATTTTTGTCTTAAAGCCAATTATGTGTTATCAGATTAGAAATTATTCTTGTTTGTGACTTTGCAGAACCCTTCCATCTGGTCTAATAATAGTATTATTATTTTTTAAAGAATGAAGCCCTTTCTTAAAAGCCTAGTTGACTAGGGATATCAAGTGGACACAGCTGACAGAACTTTGTACTAGAAAGGAGGGAGGATACAGAATGTCTCTTCAGGTACAGTACTAACTTATTTCAAATACCATAGATCTTGAAATGAATAAGCCACTTAGAAAATTCTGTTACCAACACTTAATACTCTGCAGCTTAAGGAAGAGAGAAAGTTTTATAGCCCTGTTATGCATCAAATACCGTTTTTCTACCAGAGATCACAGCCTTGGCTTGCTGTTGTTTTCCTTTTCTACATAATCAAATGAATTTCCTTTATGTGTAAAACCTTCTTTAATTTTAACAGAAATGGTGCTCTTAAGACATTATGGGTTAATGGAGCTGAGTTAAAATCCACTTGCCATCAGTTGCTGCCCTGGTCTGTGGGAGTTTTCTTAGTGTATTAAATTTGCTTCTTCTATTTTTTTTCATTGCTTCTTTTGCAAACATGTTTTGAAATATTTCAGACATACTACTAGACAAAGAATAATAAAATAAACACCTCTGTTCTTACTGTCCTGCTTGTGAGTTAAAACACTGGCAATAGAGCTAAAGCTTCTGGAGACCCTTCTCTCACATCTGCCCATCATTTTCAGTCATTGGTTTCAAATACTCTTTTTATTTTTTTTGAGATGGAGTCTCACTCTGTTGCCTAGGCTGGAATGCAGTGGCGCAATCTCGGCTCACTGCAACCTCCGCCTCCTGAGGCTGGTCTAGAACTCCAGACCTCAAGTGATCTGCCCTCCTTCGCCTACCAAAGTGTTGGGATTACAGGTGTGGCCACTGCACCCTGCCAAATATTCTCTCTCTCTCTTTTTTTTTTTTGTTTTGTTTTTTTGTTTGTTTTGTTTTGAGATGGAGTCTCGCTCTGTCGCCCAGGCTGGAGTGCAGTGGTGCAATCTCGGCTCACTGCAACCTCCGCCTCCCAGGTTCAAGCGATTCTCCTGCCTCAGCCTCCTGAGTACCTGGGACTACAGGCGTATGCCGTCACGCCCAGCTAATTTTTTTGTATTTTTAGTAGAGATGGGGTTTCACCATGTTGGCCAGGCTGGTCTAGAACTCCAGACCTCAAGTGATCTGCCCGCCTTGGCCTACCAAAATGTTGGGATTACAGGTGTGGCCACTGTACCCTGCCAAATACTCTCTCTCTCTTTTTTTTTTTTTTTTTTTTGGAGTGAGTCTCACTCTGTCGCCCAGGCTGGAGTGCAGTGGCGCAATCTCTGCTCACTGCAACCTCCACCTCCCGTGTTCAAGCGATTCTGCCTGCCTCAGCCTCCCGAGTAGCTGGGATTATAGGCACATGTCATCACGCCCGGCTAATTTTTGTATTTTTAGTAGAGACAGGATTTTGCCATGTTGGCCAGCCTGGATGTTCTCTCATTTTTAAAAAGCAGTTTCACTTTAGACATCAAAAGCAAGTGTCCTAATAAACGCTGAAGAAGAAAAATATTTTATTAGATTATTTGCCCTTTCCTCTCTAACTTGAGAATACATTTTCTCAGAAAAAGGTAGAATCCTCAGATTTGTCCATAAACCAAGGGTACCTTAAGAAATTTTCTTTGTGTTACAGTGAAAATGACTATTTTGACAACCTGGAAGATAAGGAGCTAGGCTAAGTCTTATTCTAGTCTATCCTCTCTGTCACCAGGAAGATTTCCTACCTTCTCTAAGGTTAGTGCTCCACTTTGCCCCTATGTGGATTTATTTCGTTGAAAATTGCTGCTCATGGCAGGTAGGTCCTGCAATTGGTCCTTTTATTCATCTTCAACTTTCTGGCCTGTGGAGGTTTTTTAGGAGTGCCTGGAGCACTTAGAACTGACTAGAATATCCCTCTTTTACTTTCCCTAGAAATATCCTGTTATGCTTAGTTTTTTTTTTTTTTCTTTACCTGTTCATTCTGACTGACTTTTGCTTTTGTTAAAGATGACTTGGTCTAAAGCGTAATCTTAGGCTTAAGTTGTTCTTTTCTTCATTTGTTTTAGAAAGATTCAGGAGATTTATGATTTAAATTTTGACGTCGTGATCATTACAATTAAAACACATTTTAAACTAATAGTAAAAATATTTTCTACCTAAGAGAAAAAGGGCTAAACCTATTACAAAGGATGGCGCACTGTGGAAATAACTGATTGTCATGATGTGGAGAGTTTTGCTTTACTCCGCTAATGTGGCTACGTGAAGCTCCTTCTGGTCTTAACTGCCTGGACAAATCATAGTGGCCTTATAGTAGCTGGTACTGTTGGAAGACTGGCCTATATTTCAGTGGATTTGCCAGCTTTTGAAGAACCCATGGTGATTTCTTCTGAGGTTTGCATGTTTTAACTTCCTTCATGCAAATGCTTTTAGTTACTAAGATTTTTATTTCACATTGTGTGTTTTTCCATGGAGTATGGTCATTCTGTGTTTTGAGGGCAAGGCAGTGTGGTAAAGCTGAGTTGAAAAGCATAATATGGCTCATCTTTTTTTTTCTTTTTTTTTTTTTTTTTGCATTTTGTGCTGCTTTTATTTTACAAAAAAGCTAGTTCAAATCTACATTAAACTAAGTTGAATACAGAGTCTTTGTGAAGAAGGCCTGGTAGTCTCGTTTACAAAAATGGCCAGTGTCATCTTTGGCCTTAAAATTTCAGGACGGGCACTTCAAATGGCTTCGCATTTGCATATTTCAGTGCTAGAGCATGGGAATAGACTCTGGCATCCACTGTAAGATGTTTTTCAGCTACGAGAGCATTGAGTCTCTGCAGCAGGTCATTCTTGGGTGACGAAATGACTTCCACAAATTCTCCATCCCCTGGCTTTGGCTTGGGCCTTACATTTTCTGCGTCATCTCCGTTAATGATTACTGTCACGATGTGTGTGGTACAGTTTGACGAACCTGGGTCCATACAGACCGCTGGAGAACATTCGGCAATGTCCCCTTTGTAGCCAGTTTCTTCCTCAAGCTCCCAAAGAGCGGCTGCTCCTGGGGTTTCACCATCATCTATGACACCTGCAGGGAACTGTATGCAGTAGCCACCCATTGGTGGTCAGGACTGTTTCACCAGAACGATACACTCGTAGTGACGTGTTCTCTGCAGCACAGGGATGAGTGCTACATCATCACCAGTCTGTTCTTTCCTGGTTGTATGTTTCACTGAGTCCCAAGTTCCAGTTTTACCAATAGGAGCCATGTATGTTGTTTTTTCAAGCTTGACCCATTTTCCTTCTGCAATTAACTCCTCTGAAATAATATAGTGTTTCCATTCTGAGAAGATTCAGTTGGTTCTTGGCTCTCCCTTTTCAAACTAGTCTTTACGCCGTCAGGAGGGAAGTTCACCTCCAAGGTGTAGGGGTGATAAAGGGAAGAGAACAAAAGAACTACTGGAGGCAGCAGTGTCAGCATACGCCAGTGCCACGGCTCAAGGCACCGGCACCTCCTGAGGTGCTGAAAGGATGTGCCATGGCTCATCTTTTCAAGTCAACCAGTATTTATCAAGCTGCTCTGTGGAAGGTGCTGGGAACAGGATGGTACCTGTCCTTAAAACCAGAATGATCAGACTCAGTGGAAAGAGAGTTACAAGAGTTACTGGAACAACTGTCTCTGATTATAAAATAAGATGGAGTGATAAATACACTAGAACAGAGTTATAGATAAGCTATTGAAAAAAAGAAGTAGAGAATTAATTCCACCTGAAGATATCCAAGAAGACTTCATGGCAGAGTTCTTGTTTGAATAGGACTTCAAAGTGTAAATAGGAATAGAAAAGGCTTGGAAGGACGGGAGAGGGGGGAGGTATTCTGGTTTATGAGTTACATAAATAAGTACTTGGAAGCTTAGAAGTGCCTGGAATATCTGATGTGAGTTGAAGCATTGAGTGCATTAAAGAATAGTAGTTTGAGCCAGAGTCAGAAAAGAAGCTTGATGCCAAATCACAGATGGCTGTGAATGTGAGGCTGAGGAATTGGGGCTTGATTCTTCAGGCCTGATACTGTTTCGTGCCAGCAGAGGTGGGAGAGAGAGGGTTTCCCAGCTCATTGACGTAATGAGCCACTGTGACTAATGGTAATTGCATATTCTTCAGGTAGGTTGGGGTGAAGTTCAGGTAGTTGAGAAATTCACAGCTCAGAGAGCCTGTCTTCCTTAGAGAGAGTATAAAAATTGACTCTCAGCCGGGCGCGGTGGCTCACGCCTGTAATCCCAGCACTTTGGGAGGCCGAGGCAGGCGGATCATGAGGTCAGGAGATCGAGACCATTCTGGCTAACATGGTGAAACCCTGTCTCTACTAAAAATACAAAAAATTAGCGTGGTGGCGGGCGCCTGTAGTCCCAGCTACTCTGGAGGCTGAGGCAAGAGAAGGGCGTGAACCCAGGAGGTGGAGCTTGCAGTGAGCCGAGATCGTGCCACTGCACTCCAGCCTGGGCGACAGAGGGAGAGACTCCCTCTCAAAAAAAAAAAAAAAAAAATTGACTCTCATTGTTAAGTAGTCAGAAAGAAGTCTCTTAAATAAGAATACCAATATCAAAAGCTTCATTTTAGAGATTACTTTTGATGCATATATTGTAAAGCCACTTGTTTGAGATTTGAAGTAGTCAAGATTTTTCCCATATATGATTTACTTTATCTTGTGGTGGCTACCCAGTTAAATATATTCCTGAAGAGTGTTAATGTGAGGAAACTAAATTTTTGTAAATTGAGTCATTTTAGATGAGCAAGAATTTTTTTTACTGATTTCTATTGTAATATAATTAATCCGATTCTTTTAGAGCAAGACAGTATCCATCCCACCCCCATTCCTACTCTGTCCCATGAACGTATGCTTTAACATTTTTTTCTTCTCAATATCTTGAACTGAGAAGCCAGTATTAAAATCTTAACCTTTATAACACACTGATTTTTGCCATTTGCAGATGACAAAATTCCGTGTTATTCTTAATTTAGAAATAACTTACGTGAGTGGACTTGTTTCTAGTTTGTTTTTGCTTGCTAAAAACACAAGTTGTTTGGGTTTAAGATGGGGTTTGGCACACCTTTTCTGAAAGGGCCAGGTAGTTAATATTTTAGGCTTGGGAACCATATGGTAACTGTGCTTGTTGTAATTGGAAACACCTGTAGACTATATGTACATAAATGAATGGGCATGGCTGTGTTCTAATAAAACTTTATATATAAAACAGGCAGAGATTGGGGTTTGCTGACTCCAGCCTAGAGTTTTCTTCCATTTAAGCTGATTTCATGTCTGAAAGAAAGTAAAAGATGTCAAATTACTGCATTAAGTTATTCCTATAAGGTAGGCACCTGTGTCTTATAGAGACTGTTGTTTTTAAGTGCTACTATGTTGCCTTTATATGTATAACCATAAGCAAAAATTTCTTTCATCCTACTCTACCTTTTCCTCAAATATTTTGACTACCTGTCCTGTACCAGATGTGTTAGGCTGGGGATAAATGGTGAAGAGGCACAGTGGCCCCTGTCCTCGTAGAGCTGTAGACCAGTACAGGGGGCAGACAGTAAGCAAACAAAGTAATTCTAGGCTGTGATAAACACTATGATGTTATCAGGCATGGCGCTGAGAGAGAATTGGGGGGTGGAGTGTTATGTATATAGAGTGTTGAGGGGAGGCCTCCCTTAGGAGGTGAAGTTGAAGCTGAGACCTGAAGCCAAGAGGATTTAGTCATGTGAAAAACCTGATGGGTCAGAAGAGAGTCATCCTCCCCTTCTCCCTCCCTGGAATGTCAGTCAGTATAAACGTGGATAAACTGTTCACATTTTCAGAGGAAATATTAAAAGCTATTTTATAATATTTTTCCACCTCTTTTTAACTTCCTTTTTAGGTGAGACTAAAAGCAATGAGAAAAAACAGAAATTTTTGTCTTCTGTTTAACACATGCACGTACATTCTGAGTATACATTGAAGTGTTGGATGCCAGGATAAAAGTTTTGGCATTGTGGCCTATTATTTAGAGCCTTTGGGATGTGTGAAGTTTGTTAAGCATTGTTCATTTGCATTTTGTAAGATTGAAACCGCCTGTGAACGCACTCCTGAAGGAACATGCAGTGGGAGAGCGCCCTCTGCTGGCGACTCTCCCTCATAGTGCTCTGCCTACTCAAGCCAGTGTCAGAGGCGAGGCTTCCCTTTCCAAAGGGTGTGCTCTAGTGGTCAGGCTTTGGGGTCTCACAGGCCTTCCACTGTCATATCACAAGCCCTTTAGGTCACGCTTGGGAGAATATTCATAAATAGACTTGTACATCCCTAGCTTCTGTGCTCTGCTGCTTTTTTCCTTATCTGTGGCCCTCTAATTATCAGTGCTCTTTGCTGAACTGGTTACTGACACTGTGATGGCAGATGAAGAGGGCAGTGTAAACTGAGTGAAGCTCTTGTGTTTTCACCTGCTGTCTTTGGCAGCTAAGAACCAGCTAAAGTTGCCTCACTTCACTGATACATGCTGTTGACAGATGCATAAAATGAATATAAAGTGGATATGTGTGTGGTAGCATTTTGAATCTTTGTACAGGAGGAGCATGTCCTACGTGAAGTGATCATCCTGCAGGAGCCTTGACCTAGAGGGATTCACCGTGTTGGCTAGGTTTGGGGTGTTTCATTTTTGTTCTCGGTGTGTTTTGTTTGTTTTTGTTTTGTTTGTCATTGTTTGTTTTTCATTTTTATTTTGTCCCAACATTTTCCTTTATGGTCCACCATTAGATATTGATCAGTTGAAGCTCATTTTAAGACTCGTTGGAACCCCAGGGGCTGAGCTTTTGAAGAAAATCTCCTCAGAGTCTGTGAGTTGATGCTTTGTAATTATCTGCCCTGTTGGGAGCCTCTGCCACTTGCCTTCTACCAATCTGTACTTTGACCTGGGTGTGTTTGTGAGCATCATGCCCTTTGTGTGCTGACTTCCAGGATGAGTGAGGTAGAAGACAGTGTGAGTGTGTGTGCGCGTGCACCCATGTGTGCCTGCTTGCATGCACAAGTGTGTTTTATTCTCTCTATGGGTACACACTAAGATCATGGGAGCCTCTATTAGACAATAGTATCCCAGTGAAGCAATGAGATTTGAGATTCTAATTCATTCCAAGAGATTAATGCAAAATTTGTGTCTCTGTCCTCAAGCCCTGACTTTCTTCTTTCTCAGAAGTTTCACATATGCTTTAGAGCTCTTTTCACTGTTTCTAGTGTTTGTTCTCAGAGCTTGAGCTTCACCATGTATTTAGTCTAACTTAATCACTAAAAGAATAAAATGTACATTGTCTGCACACTGTTGCCCCTTCCCATAAGTTATTTTTTATTGTTTTAGAATAGATACTCACATATCCTTTGTTAAATGTTTGTTCCCAACAGAGGGACCTTTCTACCCAGTCCCTAGACCCCACTCAGAAGAAACAACTTCACTCCTGATACCTCAGATACACAGGAATGTGGTTATAAATTTTCCTCCTGTTGCCTTGTAATGATAAGTTAAATAACCTGAGACAGAGTTTGGAACTAGTGCTTTCTTGCTTCTAAGCAGGGACTTAGACAGAGGCCATGGGAATATGACTCTGGCTTACTTTTGCTATGATTTCCTGCTCTTGGTCATGTTCTTGGGCCAGAGGCATGAGAGAAGCCATGAAAGCCCAGCTTTTCTTCCTTTTTCTCTCGATCTGCCGCCAGGCAGTTGAACAAAAGAAAAAAAGAGCTTTGGAGCCAAGCTCCAGTTATGCCTTCCTGGATTCTCCTCCCAACATTTATGACTGAAGGGGCCCTTTGCCCAGTTGGGAAGACGGCTGGGTAGCTTGAGGCAAGCATAAGCAGGTGAGTTGGAACCGTTCATCATCTTCCTGACAAAATAAAGAATACCGTCATCTGGTATGTATCCGGTACATTACTTGAAAGGGTCCCAAAGCCCAGTGTATTTCTGAACCTCCACTCTGAATTTGTTTCATTTACTTATTTAAGATAAACAAGCAAAAGCCCAGAAGGGCAGTGACTTTTCCACGTCATGCACTGAATCACGTGGCAGAGCTGAGTATAGATCCCAGATGTTCTGATAACATGATCTAAACTATAATCCCATGTGATTGCACACTATTTTGGAAGTCATTGTCAGTGTTATCACAATGTCAACCTAAAGAGGTATTTTTTCCCCTTTATGATATGTAGAAGCTGGATTGGAGTGAATCAAAGATACCAGATGATGCTTAGAAAGAGCAGTACCTTTTTTTTTTTTTTTTTTTAATGTTTTTGCTTAGAAACACTGTCTTACAGTAAGAGGACCTAAGGGCAGAGGGAGGAACTCAATTAATAAATAGTGCTAATGAGACCAAGCAAATTCATTTCCTTCCTGAGAGTGTCTCCCAGCAGCCCTTTCTTAGTCTTCTCTTCCATCCAAACCATCTGCCCTATAGATATGTGCTATTAGTCATTTGGAATTGAATTAGGAATTCAAACCAAAGTCTAGGTAAAATAGTCAATAGTATTTATCTGTCATTAATCCATCACTTATTTTTAAGAAAGAAACACTGAGTGCACAGCCTAATAATGGAGGTCCCTCTGTGAAATGAGGCACATTATACATTTCAACAGCTCTACTGAAATTGAGTACCAGAATACAGAACTTAACTCAAATAATATTATATTGAAGATAAGAATAAGAAAGGTTTTTTTGTTTGTTTGTTTGTTTCCTGCGTAATTGGGGCAAGTGGACAAAAGTAGTTTAAACATCCTAAGGGGTAGGCAAGATTAATTTGATGTTCATGACACGGCCCAAGTACCTGTTTATCTTAAAAGCACATGATGTAAAAATAAGGCCAGATGGGTAAAATTGTTCAGAGATTTTAAAAATTAAAAAAAGAAAGAAGACATTAGTGAAGGAGTGCAGTAAATAGAAAGCCAACAGCTATTTCCATTCTCCTGAAAAGTAGTAAAGTAGTGATGGCAATAATTTTGAAGAAATTGAATGCTGAGTAAGAGAATGCAGTAATGGATTGAGAACCTATTAGAATGAGCCATAGGAAAAGGTATAAATGGGTCGTGATGGAGGCCAAGGATAGAGAATTCATTTGGTTAATGTCCCAGTATCTATAATATTAATGTCCCAGTATCTATAATAATCAGTGAAAGAACAAGAAAATCATATTAAGAAAGCAAAAGCAGATTGGGCACAGTGGCTCACATTTGCCATCACAGCACTTTGGGAGGCTGAGGCAGGAGGAGGATCACTTGGGGCCAGGAGTTTGAGGCTGCAGGGAGTGGTGATTGTGCACTGCACTCCAGCCTGGGCGACAGAGCAAGACCTCGAGTTTAAAAATAAATAAACTAATAAATTAGATAAAAAAGCGAAGACCTGATTCATTCACATTTTCCTCCAGAAATAGAATCTTTCTAACTTCTTGACAGAAAGGGGATATAATAACCTCTTTGACTAAAGGAGACAAAGACACAAAATGTGCAGGCCAGGTATCATTCACAGAAAGAAAGGGGAAGTGGAGGATTTTTACATTTTAAGACCCAACTGGTATTCTGCTATTGCTGGTTTACTTTGTGGCCCCTTTTTGTTATTTCCCTTGGCATGAAAAGTATCATTTGTTATGTGATTTGTTAAAGGTAACTCTAAATTCTGTTATCTATACTCCTAACAAAATAATTCTATCATCTGGTATGGATCTGTTAACGTTTCTTAAAAGGACCACAAATCAAAGTGTATTTCCTACCCCCTTTGGAATTTACTGGCCTCTGTCTTTGGGCTTAGGGAGCGTGAAAGGCAGCGTGGAGCACATGGCTCTAGCTCTCTCCCCATGGCCAGCCTTAAACGGATTACTGCTAAGTCATCTGACCACTAGGGAGTTCAGTTCAGAGGACGAGCTAAAGTAGAAAAATTATTTGGGAAAGCCATGAAGAAGTAAAATTGCTTGGCTGTGGTGCTTATTGAAGATGACGCTTCACCTGAATGAGGGAATTAGTAGTTAACAAGAACAGGACTAGAAAAGGGGTTTATTGAATTACATTGAAGATTTTAAAACTCTCATCACTTCTGCTCTTAGTAGGAACATGATAAACAGTTCTGACATTTTAGAAGAGGGCGAGTTGTATTAACATTGATGGAACAGTTAAAAGAGAGAAGTTGTAGTACAGCTTACATATGTGCCTATACATATAGAAAATCTCATAGTTCTGCCCTTGTCAGATACTTGCAGAGTATTCTGCAGACTTCCCTCCAGCTGTTTGTTAAGTGAGGTTAGTCTGTTCGCTTGTTGAAGAGACTTGTGGAGGAAATCATGTGGCATGCTTTAACACTGTCAGCAGCCTGTGACTTCTGTTTTGCCTTTGCCATTAGCCTCTAACCTTCTCTTTGTCTCCTCTTTCTTCATTTACCATTTTGTGTTTGTGGCAAGTATTTTAAATGTACCACTAACTAATGTCTTTGAAATGTGGCATTGCTTATTAACCCAGATGCCCACGTGTGTCTTAATTCGGAGGGATGGTGCCTTGGAGAACCTGTGCCGCAAAAGTTTAGTCTCTTCCTTGAATGGATATGTTGGATATTTTATTTTGTTCAAAGTTGAGTCAAAATTTTTGGAATCATCTATATTTCTCCCACAAACAGGTTTTGGCCATCAGTACTTGAAAACAGTTCTCTGGCTGGCATCCTAGATCAAGGGGCAGTCTATTTCCAGGGAACCTAAAATATTTAACAGTAAAGATGATGCTAAAACCAAAGAAAAGTAATTTTTCTTATCTGCATGGCCAGTCACTGGCTACATGCCTGGTTACTCATGTCATTCACAGAAGCGTACTTTAACATGCAGCCGTGGGCTCTCGGGTAGGGTGAATGGGGGGTAGATTTTTTTGTTTGTTTGGGGGTGGCTTTTTGACCTTTTTAAAAACTTGAGTTGAAAATTATTTTTTGCACTGTATGTTTAACAATGCCCTTGACTAGGCATCTAAGATATTAACCAGCTTCAGCAGATTATGCGTCTGACGGGAACACCCCCCGCTTATCTCATTAACAGGATGCCAAGCCATGAGGTGAGAACAAAGAGACTGTACAGGGATGTCGCACTGAGAAGCCACATTCTCATTTTATTGCCGCTGTATAACCAACAGTTTTTAACATCACTGGATGCTTGCATGTGCCTTGAGGCCTGCCTGTGTGCTATTGCAAGATGTTGACTTTTGGGATAAAATGTCATCCAGTCTTGTGAGATTGGGAATATAATTAGTAAGCTTGTAAATGGAAAATTGTTATTTTTATATTTGGTTGTGTGAAATTAGTGCTCGTGAGGCGATTTCTTTCTAGGTGCTATGCCTGTAGCTAGGGTGTGCTACTATCGTGACCTTTATCAGAAGGGTAGTTAACTGAAGTCCATTAGCGTGCTTTCCAATTCATCCACTTCTTTAATGACCAAAAGAGGATTCTTTATTTAAAAACAAAACAAAACTGAAATATCCAGTACTAATATGTACTATATTTAAAAGAAAATATACAAATAATATAGAATAAATACAAACACTTTGGTACAGTTAGGTACCTTCTTTATTAATTATTAGCTGCTTAGTCTAACTCTTGTTTTATTATCAGAGGTGATTGGGGCACTTCTTTCTTTCTAAGATACCCTTAATATTTTGGGGAACCAGGTTGGCATCACAGAGGGCCCTTCCCAGCAGCTTTGTTTCTACTTCAGCTATATTCAGGTCGTCTTTTGATTTATCTTTATTAAAGGGATGACTGTTCTCTGAATGAGATAGTTCTCTCTTACCTGTTACCCCTTCCTCTTTTTATTTACATGTTCAAGTAGAAAGGGATTACAGCCATTTGTGTATTCAATTCCTAAAACTTTCTTTTCAAATCAGAAAGATTCTCAGTTGCTTTTCAAAGTAGACCTTTCCTCCTGACTCCACATGCAATAATTAAGAAGCTGAAGGCTGGGCGTGGTGGCATGCACCTGCAATCTCAGCACTTTGGAAGGCTGAGATGGGAGGATCAGTTGAGCCCAGGAGTTTGAGACCATCCTGGGCAACACAGCAATACTGCAGGTCTACAAAAAAAATTAAAAAATTAGGGCATGATAGCACATGCCTATAGTCCCAGCTACTTGGGAAGCTGAGGCAGGAGGGTTGCTTGTGTCAGGAGTTCGAGGCTATAGTGAACTGTGATCGTGCCAGTGACCTCCAGCCTAGGCAACAGAGCAGAGACTGTGTCTCTAAAAAAATTTTTTTAATAAATAAAGAAGGTGAACTTGCCCAAGCAACCAGATTTTTTTTTTTTTTTTTAAGACGGGATCTTACTCTGTCATCCCAGCTGGAGCGCAGTGGCATGATCTTAGCTCACTGGAACCTCCACCTCCTGGGCTCAAGCTTCCTGGGCTCCATCTCCCTGCTCAAGCGATCTTCTTACCTCAGCCTCCTAAGTAGCTGGGACCACAGGCATGCGTCACCACACCTGGCTAATTTTTTGTATTTTTGGAGACAAGTTTTCACCATGTTACCCAGGCTGGTCTCAAAGTCCTGGGCTCAAGCGATCTGCCCACCTTGGCCTCCCAAAGTGCTGGGATTACAGGCGTGAGTCACTGTGCCTGGGCAGCCAGAACTTTTTATAACCTTGTGTGTGTATGTCTAAACATAAATATACATACATACCTTTACTATTGGACTGTATTAAAACAGGAATTTTAAAGAGGTGGTTAAGATAGACAGCAGACTTTGCTTCTGAAGATGATAGTGGGATAGCAGATAATGTTTCTTGAACTCTCACTTGGAACCAAGTACTGTGTTAAGAAAGTACTAGGTTTGTTATCTCTAATCTTCACTCCAACCTTGTGAGGTAGGACTGTTACATTAAGTTTATATTAACTTTTTTGTTACCAGTGTTACTTTGTTAGCAAGGTTTAATATTGATATCCTTTGATGTACTAAGAGCACCTACTGAAGTCAGCACTATCAAAAGACTGCTGGTCCAAGACTTTCTTTGGGAATACCAACCCCTCTACCAATTTAGCTGTTTGAGAAGGCTGTCTCAGGGCTACTTCTTACATATCTTGGCCTCAGTTTTTAAACTTCTCATCCTGTGATCAGAAAGCTAATGAAAGAGAATTTGATTGATGAGCATTCTCGTTCACTTGAAATGCAACTGTGAGAGATAGCAGGAATAAAGAAGGTGATGATCATAACTAGGGAAGTTAGGATGGCAGTAAGGGAGAAGTTTTATCAAAGACAGTTATAAACATTGGAGTTAGTGGACTTTGTCAGTTAACACTCATTCCTTAGCAGGACCAAGATTGTTTCTTTGAGAGCAGTAACATTATTGAACAAAGTCATTCTGAAAACCCTTGTTTTTTCAGGCAAGAAACTATATTCAGTCTTTGACTCAGATGCCGAAGATGAACTTTGCGAATGTATTTATTGGTGCCAATCCCCTGGGTAAGTTGACCATATCCTCACCTCATGGATATTGAATTGGTTATGATATAAATTGAGGATTTGAAGAAGAGTTTCTCCTTTTGACCAAATAAAGTACCATTAGTTGAATCTTGGAAGGTGATAAATATGGCTTTTATTATCTGTTTGTGTTGTGAGATTTTTTTTTTTTAATCACATGAGATGCTTATATGTTTAAATGATCACAGAACTTGGGATTGGGGGAATGGGCAGGTACAGTGGAGAAAGGAGAGAAAGTAATGGGAATGTTGAGAGAAAAGATTGGCGAGGCAGGAAGAAGCAGATACAGAAGAAAGCTGTAACTTGTTCACAACTGCTGTGGTTTTATGGTGTCCCTGAGTGGAGGACAGAAACCACAGAAGTGCAGGTGGGTGTTTAGAGGAGCCACCCAGGAGCTCCCTGCAGGGTGCTCTGCTCTGTCGGTAGCTGCCATTGCTACAGATCCTGTCATCTTCCACACTCATGAACTTTTCCCCTCCCCTCTTCTTTCTCTGCCCTCAGAGGCATAACCATCCTCTCCTGTTTGTGGAGCTTATTTGCTACCTAAACTTAAAGGAATGGCTTCATATGCCTTCAAGATCCTTGGCAGAGGGAAGTGATGGTGGCAGCTGAAGATGTGTGTTGCCTTGGCTAAAAAAGGAGTTGCTTTATTATTATTATTATTATTTGGTAGTGTCAGGGTCTCGCTCTTTCACCCAGGCTAGAGTACAGTGGCACAATCATAGCTCACTGCAAGCTTGAACTCCTGGGCTCCAATGATCCTCCTGCCTCAGCCTTCCAAATAGCTAGGACTACAGGCATGCATCCCCATGCCTGGCTAATTTTTTAAAGATTCTTTGTAGAGACAGGGTCTCGCCATCTTACTAATCTTGGACTCCTGGGCTCATGCAGTCTGCCCACCTCAACTTCCAAAAAGTGCTGGGATTCAGACGAGAGACACTGTGCCTGGCTGACTATATTCTTTGAAGGGGAGGACTGATGTGTGCTTCAAATGGCCCCTGAAAGCTGCTTTGCCTGAGGCTTATTCCCTGACTCTTGAAGAGGGCAGTGGACAGTGCTGTTTAATGGTGGGCACAGAAGGATCAGACCAGGACCTCCCTACAATAGGGAAGGGAGCTATGCTATGGTAACGAGTATAATCTGCCTTCTCACTTTTCTTAAGATTGTACTGTGTGGTGTGTTTTTAAATCTCACTGCATTTCTTTGCATCTGTGTGGATCATCTGTCTTCTTAAGGGTCTTGGCAGCTATGCTTCAGGTTTAGTTTTATCTTTTTGAGGGCTGACACCCATGCTGACCTCTTTAGAAGTTGGGGTGAAGGCTAGGTGATTTTACCTTTTTAAGTACTTCATTCATAGTGATTATGGAGAGGAATTTTAGTGTCGCTGTGATAATTCTTATAATAGCAGAGATGCTCACGGTCTTTGAAGTATTGGGCAGTTGTGGGATGAGTTCATGTCAGCCTTGGAGACGGAGAGTATGTCATATCTCAGCTGGGTCGCTCTCCTGTCCTAGGATGAATCCACAGTCTCATCAGGGGTAGATACGATTCTACTGAGACTGGCTTAGGTTTGCATCTGCCCTGGCATGCTCTCATTGGCTTTGTGTGATTTATTTGAGCTGTATTATCTAGTTCAAGGGTCTGTGAGAAGCTCTCTTTGAGCCTTAAGTACTACAGGATGTTGGGAAAAGATGTTGTGTTCTTTTTTTTTTGTTTTTGAGACACAGTCTCGCTCTGTCACCCAAGTTGGGGTGCAGTGGTGCGATCTCGGCTCATTGCAAGCTCCGCCTCCCGGGTTCAAGTGATTCTTCTGCCTCAGCCTCCCAAGTACCTGGGACTACAAGTGTGTGCCACCACGCCTGGCTAATTTTTTGTATCTTTAGTAAAGATGGGGTTTCACTGTGTTAGCCAGGATGGTCTCGATCTCCTGACCTCGTGATCTGCCCACCTCGGCCTCCCAGAGTGCTGGGATTACAGGCGTGAGCCACCGCACCCAGCCCGTTGTGTGCTTTCTTGTCCGTCATTCTGTTCTGAACTTGTTTCATTTTATAAGCCTTAAGTTTTAAACAGGGCATTACTCACTGACACCCTCTTAACAGACTCAGAAAGATGTGTTAATTCATTTTTTAGGGGGAGAGGGGAGATATTTGTGTTCCAGCAGCTTATTTAGGTCACATACCTCCTGATAGGTCTTCCCATTCTTTGAAATCATGACATTGAAACCTCCAAAAGAACTAGATACCACTTTGCTAATGAGTTGAAAGGAGGCTTTGGTCCATCTGGTGCTCAGCACTGTACTTCTCAGCATTTAAACGCGCCTTACAGCCCATTGCCAAACAGTGATGTCATATAATGAGGCTCCCCTTGCTGGGCAGATGGAGCACAGTGTTACTATCACAAGCTCGTGCCCAGCATATTAACTGAGCAGGAACATGCCAGAAATATAAATATTAACAGCTCTGTTTTGTCAGCCACTGACTTTGTTTCACTGCTATTCCCAAAACATGAATTAAAACTTAAATTACCCCTTGATGTTAGTGTATATATTTATCTGTCAAGATTTTTTTTTTTTAAGAGATGGCATCTCACTCTGTCACCCAGGTTAGAGTACAGTGGCACAGTCATGGTTCACGATAACCTCGAGCTCTCGTGTTTAAGTGATCCTTCCTCTTCCCTATCCCAAGTAGCTGAGACGACAGGTGCATAATGGCATGCCCAGCTAATAAGATCTTTGAGGAATCTTTTTCTTGCCCTTGACCTTATTGGTTATAAGAACATGGTCCTTTTTACCCTAGGGGTAACAGAGACTTGTCATATAATCTGTGTTCAATTATAAAATCAACAGCTGATAAGGTTTCTTTCTCTAAGAAGAGAAGACCATCAGAAGAATATATATATATAATCCAGGCATTCACCTAGTACTGTAAAGTGTAAACTTATGAACTTGAATTGACACATGAATACTCACTTTGTTTCTGTATCCCCCTGAAGCCCATATTTCTCCAGTGGATTACTCTGGAATTCAAGCTGTAGGACGGGGTTGAATCTACACAGCAGTAGATCTCTATACGAAGCTGTCCTCTTCACTACTCACCCCCATCCCCTCCACATTTAAGGAGTAATTTGCAAAGTCTCAAAAGCCTATTTCACCACAGTGATAACTGGTTACATGGCAGTATTTATCCTCCCAAGTGCCACCATGCTGAAACACAAAAATACTCATTTGAAATATAGAGTTAGACAAATTACCATTTTGTAACCCCTTATGAAATAATTGCTTTTGGGAAGGAAACCTAGTGAATGCAGAAAGCCATAAGTGAAAAGAATGGGTATTTACTTGGTACCAAAATATCCCATAGATTACTTGCTTTGGTCAAAGGGGAAACATCTTAACCCAGTGATCAATTTTAGCTCATTAGTAGTGGGACAGATGGCCTTAATGCACTATCACGTGCACAGCATCACCTGTATTTTTGCTGAAAATGTTTAACCTGATTCTTACCAAAATTTTTGACCTAACTTCTGGTTTTTGGGAAGTACAGGGGATAGCGGAAGGCAGGGTATAGACACATGACAGCAAAAGAAGCAAAATCAGACACATCCCGAGAAACGGTCATTCTCAGGACAACCAGAGGGTCTCTTTAGATCAAAATCAGGAAAGAACAGGGCTTAGAAGTAAGAAGATTATTCTAGACTAAGAGAGACTACAGAAATCCAGTCAGTTGCAGTGCATGGCCCCTAATTGAATCCTGGTTTCAACAAATTAGTTCTAAAAGACAACATTGGAATAATTGGAGAAATTTTAACATTAACTGGATTTTAGATGATATTTAGAAATTATTTGTCAGACATGATAACAGTATTATGATTACATAGGAAGATGTCTTCGTGTTGAAATATTTGGGGAGGGTAAAGTGTCATGTCTGTAATTTTAAAACAGTTCAGAAAAAAATATATATAAATAAAGAAATATAAAAATGTTAATTGTTGAATCTGTATGCTAGGCATATGAGTGTTCACTTTATCATTGTTTTTACTTTTCTGTTTCTGTATATTTGAAATTTTTCATAGTGAAATTTTTTAAAATAAAATTCCCTTTGATTTTAATACCACGTCTCACCCTCATCACCATGTAAAATCCCAATTTATTCACTGTTTGAAGATCTGTTTGATGAATATTTATTTGTCTTATGTTAGTAAATAAACAGCTTAGGGGGACAAAAAAAAAAACAAAAAAAAACAGCCCTGCCTACCTATTGTAGGTTACTTTAGCTGTAGGCTTTTGTTTTTATACAGTTTGACTACACTGGTGGCAGTTTGACATTGACGTTCCACAAAAGCCTCTTCAAACAGAATCCCAGTCATTTAAAAAAATTCTTCTTTAGTAACATATTCTTTAAAAATACAAAATACAAGAGGAGGGCGAGGGTTGAGAAATAACCTATTGGGTGCAATGTTCACTATTTGGTTAATGGGCACACTAGAAGCCCAGTCCCCATCAGTCCATGGTGAGACCCATGTAACAAACATGCACATGTACCCCCGAATCAAAAATAAAAAAATTTTAAAACATACAAAATACAGATACACACACACACACACACACACATAAAGGAGAAGAGGGCTAATATATCCTAGAGTAGGTATTTTGGAGGAGAATTCTTTGTTTGGCTATGAAGGGTCAAAACTGTGTTTGCTCAATAAGGCATACTTTTTTGTAACATGTTAAAAACTCTTTTCTTTCTTGCCTGTGGTACTGATAGCTGTCGACTTGCTGGAGAAGATGCTTGTATTGGACTCAGATAAGAGAATTACAGCGGCCCAAGCCCTTGCACATGCCTACTTTGCTCAGTACCACGATCCTGATGATGAACCAGTGGCCGATCCTTATGATCAGTCCTTTGAAAGCAGGGACCTCCTTATAGATGAGTGGAAAAGTAAGTCCTAAGGGCAGGATTAACATCTTGAACCACTAACCAAAAGCAGTGGGAAAAATAAAAACTGAATGGTCATAACCAACTTGCTAAAGCTTGTAGTTGAGGTCTCTAATGCAGAATGATATGTTCTCTGGTGGAAACTGTTGTGGACAGTGATACTCTCTGGACCTTTGAGATATTTATGTCTGGTCTGATTTTATGCACAACCCCTCACACAGGAGCTTTGCATGGAGATTTGAGGTTTTCAGAGTCATTGCATTTACAACATCTCTCTGAGCTTTTACAGTTTTACATTTAGTAGAACTGGGGCAAAGAGAATTTATGTCTTATCAGTTAACTTAGAACTAGTTAGGGACATAGCCAGGAATGGGACCTGTGTATCCTGTGTCCAGTCCCATATTCTTTCCACAAAACACAAGTTCAGAACTCCAGTTAAACCCCAAGAGCCAAGACCATCTGTTGCCGTAGCTTGTGAGAGTGCTCTTTCATTCTTGAGTACCTCCGTAGAGAGCTTAAAAGAAGAGGCACTCAGCGATGAAAAACATGAGAAAAAAAAATGGTTCTTTTCTATGTCCCTTGAACTTCTGTGTGATAACGTGTTCCATTAGGATATTACATACAAGCTGTGAGGTAGCCCATAAAACCACTACCTGGACAGGGAGGAAGGATCTTGAGCTTAGAAGTCAGAGTGCTCGCCAGCAAAGAGAATAGCCTAAACTCTCACATCTTACTTTTCCTTCCCAATTTCTAGGCCTGACCTATGATGAAGTCATCAGCTTTGTGCCACCACCCCTTGACCAAGAAGAGATGGAGTCCTGAGCACCTGGTTTCTGTTCTGTTGATCCCACTTCACTGTGAGGGGAAGGCCTTTTCACGGGAACTCTCCAAATATTATTCAAGTGCCTCTTGTTGCAGAGATTTCCTCCATGGTGGAAGGGGGTGTGTGTGCGTGTGCGTGCGTGTTAGTGTGTGTGCATGTGTGTGTCTGTCTTTGTGGGAGGGTAAAACAATATGAACAAACTATGATCACAGTGACTTCACAGGAGGTTGTGGATGCTCCGGGGCAGCCTCCACCTTGCTCTTCTTTCTGAGGGTTGGCTCAGGCAGACAAGAGTTGCTGTCTTTTTAGGAATATGTTCAATGCAAAGTAAAAAAATATGAATTGTCCCCAATCCCGGTCATGCTTTTGCCACTTTGGTTTCTCCTGTGACCCCATCTTGACGGTGGGGCGTAGACTTGACAACATCCCACAGTGGCACGGAGAGAAGGCCCATACCTTCTGGTTGCTTCAGACCTGACACCGTCCCTCGGTGATACGTACAGCCAAAAAGGACCAACTGGCTTCTGTGCACTAGCCTGTGATTAACTTGCTTAGTATGGTTCTCAGATCTTGACAGTGTATTTGAAACTGTAAATATGTTTGTGCCTTAAAAGGAGAGAAGAAAGTGTAGATAGTTAAAAGACTGCAGCTGCTGAAGTTCTGAGCCGGGCAAGTCGAGAGGGCTGTTGGACGGCTGCTTGTGGGCCCGGAGTAATCAGGCAGCCTTCAGAGGCGGTCATGTGTGCATGTGAGTGCATGCGTATATGTGCGTCTCTCTTTCTCCCTCACCCCCAGGTGTTGCCATTTCTCTGCTTACCCTTCACCTTTGGTGCAGAGGTTTCTTGAATATCTGCCCCAGTAGTCAGAAGCAGGTTCTTGATGTCATGTACTTCCTGTGTACTCTTTATTTCTAGCAGAGTGAGGATGTGTTTTGCACGTCTTGCTTTGAGCATGCACAGCTGCTTGTCCTGCTCTCTTCAGGAGGCCCTGGTGTCAGGCAGGTTTGCCAGTGAAGACTTCTTGGGTAGTTTAGATCCCATGTCACCTCAGCTGATATTATGGCAAGTGACATCATCCTCTCTTCAGCCCCTAGTGCTATTCTGTGTTGAACACAATTGATACTTCAGGTGCTTTTGATGTGAAAATCATGAAAAGAGGAACAGATGGATGTATAACATTTTTATTCATGCCATCTGTTTTCAGCCAACTATTTTTGAGGAGTTATCATGGGAAAGATCAGGGCTTTTCCCAGGAATATCCCAAACTTCGGAAACAAGTTACTCTCTTCACTCCCAATAACTAATGCTAAGAAATGCTGAAAATCAAAGTAAAAAATTAAAGCCCATAAGGCCAGAAACTCCTTTTGCTATCTTTCTCTAAATATGATTACTTTAAAATAAAAAAGTAACAAGGTGTCTTTTCCACTCCTATGGAAAAGGGTCTTCTTGGCAGCTTAACATTGACTTCTTGGTTTGGGGAGAAATAAATTTTGTTTCAGAATTTTGTATATTGTAGGAATCCTTTGAGAATGTGATTCCTTTTGATGGGGAGAAAGGGCAAATTATTTTAATATTTTGTATTTTCAACTTTATAAAGATAAAATATCCTCAGGGGTGGAGAAGAGTTGTTTTCATAACTTGCTGAGTTTCAGGCATTTTGTTCTACGTGAGGACTCCTATATTTAAGCCTTTTGTGTAATAAGAAGGTATAAAGTCACTTCCAGCGTTGGCTGTGTGACAGAATCTTGTATTTGGGCCAAGGTGTTTCCATTTCTCAATCAGTGCAGTGATACATGTACTCCAGAGGGACAGGGTGGACCCCCTGAGTCAACTGGAGCAAGAAGGAAGGAGGCAGACTGATGGCGATTCCCTCTCACCCGGGACTCTCCCCCTTTCAAGGATAGTGAACGTAAAGGCCTCATCTTTATTGCAGTTCAAATCCTCACCATCCACAGCAAGATGAATTTTATCAGCCATGTTTGGTTGTAAATGCTAGTGTGATTTCCTACAGAAATACTGCTCTGAATATTTTGTAATAAAGGTCTTTGCACATGTGACCACATATGTGTTAGGAGGCTGATGCTCCGGAAGCCTGGACTCTAAGCTGGAGCTCTCGGAAGAGCTCTTCGGTTTCTGAGCATAATGCTCCCATCTCCTGATTTCTCTGAACAGAAAACAAAAGAGAGAATGAGGGAAATTGCTATTTTATTTGTATTCATGAACTTGGCTGTAATCAGTTATGCCATATAGGATGTCAGACAATACCACTGGTTAAAATAAAGCCTATTTTTCAAATTCAGTGAGTTTCTCAAGTTTATTATATTTTTCTCTTGTTTTTATTTAATGCACAATATGGCATTATATCAATATCCTTTAAACTGTGACCTGGCACACTTGTCTGACAGATTTTAATACTGCTCCTAACATTTAGAAAATGTTGATAAAGCTTCTCAGTTGTACATTTTTTGGTGAAGAGTATCCAGGTCTTTGCTGTGGATGGGTAAAGCAAAGAGCAGATGAACGAGGTATTAAGCATTGAGGCCTGTCTTATCTACACTCGACTGTAAGAGTGGCCGAAACGACAGGGCTCAGCAGACTGTGGCCTGAGGGCCAAATCTGGCCCACCACCTGTTTCGTGTAGCCTGCTAAGAATGGCGTTTACATTTTTAAATGGTTGGGAAAGAAAAAAAAAAGAAGTAGTAGATTTTGTAGCATGTGAAAAGTAATGTAAAATTTAAATTCCAGTATCCATAAATAAAGTTTTATGAGAACAGAACCACATTCATCTGTTTATGTATTGTCTGTGGCTGCTTTTGTGCTACAGTGACAGAGGCAAATAGTTGCAGCAGAGACTATAGGACCTCCAAAATGTCAACCATTTACCTTCTGGCCCTTTAGAGAAGTCAGCTGACCCTTGGCCCAGGGCTACAGTTTTCTCATCTATAAAGTGAAGTTCAGATTTTTTTCATCTTTGACATTCGGGACTATCTATAAGCCATATATTTTTATTGTAAAACTGCCAGAGAGAAGGTTTGGTTTGTATATAGATATGTGTACATTGTTTGTAAGCTTTTAGGCGAATGTATTTTATGACTTTGTCTTAGCTGGCTACGGTCCTTGAAAATACTCTTCAGAATGACTGAATTGCATCACAGGATGAAAGAGCCACGGGGTCTCACAGCTGAGTTCTCAGGGACTTTGCTGATGTGCTTCCTTTCTTGGTGTCCTTGGAATGACACCCAGCAGGTGTCCCAGGTGGATTGTGGGGCTCAGCCTATGAGGATATTGAGAGTTGTTTTTGTCCAGGCCCTGGCTGGCAGCTGGGAATGAAGGCAGTGATCGAAGGCAGACCAAGCATAGTCTCCTTTCTATCCTCAGTGACTTCATAAGGAGGTGAGAGAAAAGGGCCCTGGTTGTTACATGGGGTCCTTTAGCTCCTGTAAGAATCAGACAGTTGGCCGGGCATGGTGGCTCACACCTGTAATCTCAGCACTTTGGGAGGCTGAGGCGGGCGCATCACGAGGTCAGGAGATCGAGACTATCCTGGCTAACATGGTGAAACCCCGTCTCTACTAAAAATACAAAAAATTAGCTGGGTGTGGTGGCGCACGCCTGTAATCCCAGCTATTTGGGAGGCTGAGGCAGGAGAATGGTGTGAACTGGGGAGGCGGAGCTTGCAGCAAGCCGAGATCGTGCCACTGCACTCCAGCCTGGGTGACAGAGCGAGACTCTGTCTCAAAAAAAAAAAACAAAAGAATCAGATGGTTGTAGGGAGTATTTTACCTTCACATACCAGACATGAGAACAGCCTTCCTCCTAGGCTTCTGAGAAGAGGGCCTGCTTAGTCCAAGGAGAGCTGACACCAGAAAAAGCTCCCCTGAAGTGAATCCACTTAAAACGGGGACCAAAATTTCATAGTATGTGGTGGACACTGGGGAATAGGGGAAACCTGAATGGAACTTTAATCATGAAAATGGAACAAAATGACAAAAGCATGTTCATAATTTTAAAGATATATTAATTCTGACAAAGAAGGAAATTAAGTTGTTTTCGAAGTGAAACTGATTTTGTATCTTGCAATATTCTCATTTGATTTTTGCAACATGATCATAGAAGGAAGTTTTGCAAAAATATTTGAGGGCTTCATCAGTTTTCAGAGGGCCTCTTGATATTTTGATATTCACATTCTTTTTTATAAGGATCTATTGGTGATCACCTCAACTTTCCTTTTATTGTTAACTGGTCTGAGTCTGTCACCCACTTTTCAGAGCTTTTGCTTAAGGTTTGAGCAGTTTTCTAGCATTATTTATCAACTTCATCAAATCCACCACCATTTGCAATATTTGTGATTATTGCAATTAAGTTGCATTCTATTTGTGTCATTTGTCATATGCTTACAATATAACCATAGAGACTAACAGAAGACCAGAATACAGTGGGCAGGATAAATACTTTGGCTTCAGGTACTTAAGAAGCAAAGAGGGACTAACTTTTTATAAATAGCTCGTTAGTGAATGTTTTCACATTGGGATGACTTTCACTTCTCTATATAATTTGGTAGCTGCAAGGACTTGGCTAATGAATATGCAAATAATAAAGACCCCCTTTTATTTATAATGCAGATATGTTTTAATAATGTACATGCCCTTTGAACTTAGCATTTACACTTCTCAGAAGTCTTCAGCCTGAGCAACATAGCTGGGGACTGTTTTAAATTAAGATTTTTTAAATTAGCCAGGTGTGGTGGCACATGCCTTATAGTCCCAGCTGCTTGGGAGGCTGAGGTGGGAGGATCTCTTGAACCCAGGAGTTCAAGGCTGCAGTGAGTCATGGTTGTGCCACTGCATTCCAGCCTGGGTGACATAGACCCTGTCTCAAAAAAAAAAAAAGGTCTTAAGTGCACAAAGTAGAATGTTTTTCAGTGTCACATTCTTTGTACAGCAAAATACTAGAAGTAAGCCACATATCTATGAATAAGGACTTGATTGAATAAGATGGTCAACTGTGCAGTGGAATACCGTGCAGCTAGGCATGGATAGATGTGCAACATACATTGTGAAGGAGAAAAAGTCAGTGGCAAACTGTAGTATCCTGGCCCCCTTTTTTGTTGATAGGTAATGCTGGGCTAGGAAATGAATATACATTGAACTGTTAGCAACCATCTCTAGGCAATGGGATTGTGCCCTTTAATTTTTATGCTATTTCTGTAATGTGTACCTTTTTTTACACTGAGAGTTTTGTTTTGTTTTGTGATCAGAAGAAACTTTTTCTTTTGTTTTTTAATGAGAAAGGTGTTTAAAGTCTATGTGACCTGGGAAACCATTCTCAAATTTCAGTTTTGCCAGGGCTAGAGCCCAACCTTTCAAGGCAGGAGAACAGTTGCTGGAAAGAAATTGCACCCAGCTGTTAGGCCTCTGGCAGGCAAAGCCGCACCAGTACTTTGTAGTGGGATTCTCCACCCCGCTGGGAGGGTTTGGTGGTTTCTTCTTCAGTAGAAGGGTGTATTTTAAGGATCTTAAGCAGGATTTTCCAATTTTGGCACTATTGACATCTCAGACCAGATACTTATTTGTTGTGGAAGCTGTCCTGTGCAGTGTAGGGTGTTAGGCAGCATCCCTGGCCTCTACACACTAATGCCAGTAGCACACATGCTCCCTTCCCCCAGTTGGGATAGCCAGAGATGTCTCCAGACGTTGTTGCCAAATGGCCTCTGGAGAACAAAATCATCCCTAGTTGAAAACCACGAATCTAACACTTCATCCCTCCTAGTCTTGCAGAACACCAAAGCCTCTTTTCTTGAAAAAAGAGTTAACACCCACTAGCCTGTTGTAACTTAAAGAAGTAGTTTGGTGGCCGGGCATGGTGGCTCACGCCTGTAATCCCAGCACTTTGGGAGTCCGAGGTGGGCGGATCACCTGAGGTCAGGAGTTGAAAACCAGCCTGGCCAACATGGTGAAACCCTGTCTCTACTAAAAATACAAAAAATTAGCCGGGCTTGGTGGTGGGCACCTGTAATCCCAGCTACTCTGGAGGCTGAGGCAGGAGAATCGCTTGAACCCAGGAGGTGGAGGTTGCAATGAGCGGAGATGACACCACGGCACTCCAGCCTGGGCAACAAGAGTGGAACTCTGTTTAAAAAAAAAAAAAAAGTAGCTTGGCATCTTGGAGGAAAAGTACAAATTGTAAAGGCCTTTTTAGACTCAAATACACATTTTTAGAGGAAATATGTTTGGTACTGAATTAAGGTCATTTCATTTCTTAAACAAAACAAAACAGTAGGTGTAGATTTGAGTAAATTAAGTTATCCTTTGTTCAGAAGCTCTTTGCCGTTTTCCACAGGCAGAAAATCTGGTAATTAAACTGGGGGTATGACTACAAGATTTTCTTAGACCAGTAAGGAAATAACAAACCTCAATGTGCCTGGTATGTTGTGGACACTCAAGATACTGGTTAGTCTGCATCTCACGAGTTGACACTGGGCATCGAGGCTGTCTTGTTAGGGGGAGTTTGCAGCCTTCTCCATCTGGGAACAGTGTGTGCCTCTAAAGCCAATTGGGAAGAGAGCTCCTGAGTACAAATGGTCCTGAGGCAGTTTCTGGAAAACCCATTATTGAAGCCATAGGCTGTGGTCTAAGTACTCATAGCCAGTGGGATAATGTTATATTGCAGAGTTATTTGGGTAGTTCAATTTAAGGAAGGTGCTTTGTTTAGAAGTTGTTGTTAAGTTAAATAAGGAATTAACCTTCAGTTTGCAATTAAAAATAAAAATTATGCCACCACCATTTGAGTGTCAGTTGCAGCAAAAAATAAGAAGATGTAAAACCACAGACCCAGTCTAGATTCTTAACAAAAACCAGTGGTTCTAAACTCTTGTCAGATCTATTACCCTTTGCATAACTAATGTTTCATAATACCTCTTTTATAATCCTGAGGTGAAATTCATAGGTAATTCACACAATTTCAAAGAAAATATAATGATCTAATATAAATGACAAAGGAAAAATACGAATACATTTCCGTATGTAACTGCTGGCTGGGCATGGTGGCTCACACCTGTAATCCCAGCACTTTGGGAGGCTGAGGCGGGCAGATCACTTGAGGTCAGGAGTTCAGGATGAGTCTGGCCAACATGGTGAAACCTGTCTCTACAGAAAATTTTTAAAATGTTAACTGGAGCGGGGCGCAGTGGCTCACACCTGTAATCACAGCACTTTGGGAGGCTGAGGCAAGTGGATCACTCGCCCTCCTGGCGAACATGGTGAAACCCCATCTCTACCAAAAATACAAAATCAGTACAAGATAGAAAAATTAGCTGTGGTGGCGCACGCCTGGGTCCCAGCTACTCAGGAGGCTGAGGCAGGAAAATTGCTTGAACCCGGGAGGCAGAGCTTGCAGTAAGCTGAGATCATGCCACTGCACTCCAGCCTGGGTAACAGAGTGAGACTCCGTCTCAAAAAAAAAAAATAAATAATGAAAAAATAAAAAGTTATCTGGACATGGTGGCACACACCTGTAGTCCCAGCTACTAAGGAGGCTGAGGCAGGAAGATTGCTTAAGCCGTGGAGGTTGAGGCTGCAGTGAGCCATGATCATTCCACTGCACTCCAGCCTGGGTGACACTCTAGAGTGAGACACTGCCTAAAAAAAAAAAAAAAAAAAAAAAAAAAGTAAATTCTCAGGCATAACTACATAAAAGAAATAATGAAGTAGTTAGATGCTTGTACCTATGCATAGAATCACCTTGAATATGACAGCTCCAAATGCATACTGATACAGTTGTGTTGTCTTGGCAACTCAGATACCATAGCTGACTGCTGTCAGTCATGATTTTTCTGAAACTGGTAAGCAACTCTTAGTAAAATTTCAAAAAAACAATTAGAATCTTTTGTTTTTTGGACAGGGTCTCAGTCTGTTGCCCAGCCGGGAGAACTTTTTCATTTACTCAGTTGTGATCCTGGGAAATTTGAGTATATTAATACGCAGAAAAGTATTTGTTTTATATGTAAAACCAAGTTACAGTCTAGGCTCAGATAATCATAAATAGTTTTTTCCACCTTCATGAATGTCCAGCAGGATGTTTGTAACGTGAAGCAATTCTTGTTAAGAATCCCACTCTGCACAGTGGCCCGTGCATGCTCATATCAGTAATTCTCCTGATCAGTATGATAACCAAAAATGGCCCCAGAGATTTCAGTGCACCCGCTGAGAATTGCTGACAGATCAAATGACTCTGGGACACCTGGAGTCCTAAGAAGTGAAACCTCCACAATGCAGGACAGACCTGGCTCCCTATTGTCTTCCTTCCTTCCTTCACCTCCTTCCCCCTACTTTCCTTACCTCCCTACTAAAAAGTAGTTATTTTAATGAACTGCTACTGTATGTTAAGCAATTTACATTCTTGCATATTCTATACAAGTAATGTCTCTTTCTCAGTCACGTTACAACTGAGGCTAGATTCAACAGACTATCCTGGTATCAACGTTGAAAGACTCCTGGTTCCAAAGAGTTTTATAGCATTGGTGTTAGACACACCTCTTTTGGTTTTTTTTTTTTAAAGAAAACTTAAAAAAATTAATTCAGCATAATTTCCATAAGGACTCCCTGGCTGCTGCTGGCCAAATTGGGGAGGAGTCCATGGCAGCCACAGCCAGGCACTTGGTGCCTTATCTTGTTCAGCACACACTGGGTCTGTCTCCCTAGTTCCAGCCCCCTTGCCCTCGCTTCTCTACTCATCTGGGATAGAAATGCACCTCCAGTCCTCTGAAGAGAAACTACCTTTTCCATCTTGCAGCCAAAAGGGCTCAAGCCAGCACTCGCTTTGTATGTCCTAGAAGATTAACATGCTTCCCTCTGGCTCTCCTCTATAGCACTGCTCTAATGGGACAAGGTCATTGTGTGCTCTTGCTTTCTCTCCTGGTCTTTGGGCATGATAGTCCCTCTCTCTAGAACTCTCTTCCTCCTCCTCATTCCTCTGAGCTAATGTATTTGTTCTTCTGTTCAGCCTTGACATTTCTCCCTCGGTAAATCCCTGACCATTCCCGAGCCTGGATTAGCTGTGTCTTCTGCGTGCACCCTGTAATCTTCTGGAATGATCATTGGTGGCACCGATCACACTGCTTTATCATTGCTTGCTGTTTGTACCACCTGCTCAAAAAGGAAAAACATACAAAGGTTAAGGATACAGGCTCTGGAACCTTTGATGTGATTAAGTAATTTGCCCAAGATTGTACCAATAGTAGAGAGTGGGGCTGTGAGGACTAAATGAGTTAAGACATGAAAAACCCTGAGCATACAGTAAATGCTAAATACTGGCTTAAGGCTGCATGTCATCGAAGACAGATCATGTCTTGTTCACTATGGTGTCCCTGTCACCTAGCTTGGTACCTGGCACACAGTAGGCATTCAGTCCTTACTGACCGAGTCAGTAAGTGACTGTCAGCTTTTATCCCTTGCAGATCACCTTGTCTTTTGCTTCCTGTTTTTACAATCAATAGTCTTTAGAAGCAAAGATCATTTAAAGAAAGAAACCAAAAACGTATGGGTTGTCTGCCTTGCCTAAGAAATGGTGCTGTGTGGAATTTCCTTGTTTAAGAAGAGACACGTGTTAGAAGAATTGGCTTCTGATTCTCTTTGCTATGTCTTGCTGTGTAATTCAGGTTGGATGCACAGCAATTTAATGAATTAGAACAAGAACAAAAAGATTATTGAAAGTGGCTGATGGCCATGATCTAGATAATTCCTACTGTGTCCCCATCCATCTGCCACTTTAAAATGAAAACAGCAAGGCAAAAGAAAGATAATTGGAAGGCATTATGGTGTCTTGCACCCTCATTCAGCCATTCTACAAATATCTATTAGGTACCTTCCACCTGTCAGGTGCTGGGAATATGGGAAAGAATAAAAGTCAAATTCCTGTCCCCATGGAGTTATTCGTTGTTTTCATGGGAGAAGGCAGTGGTAAACAATGACTGTACCATCTCGCTGGCACCCCTAGAACAGAACATCTAAGCACCTGTTGCTGGAGGCCATTTCTGGGCCGGTGCACCTTTGATCCACCTCCCTGGCACTCAACTGACAGACAGTAGGATTTCTCGTGGCATCCAGGGCTGCATGTCCTCTTGGGTTACCTCGACCTGATCAGCTGGCTCCACTGTGTGTTTCCGGTGTGAGGTCACCATCCGCTGCCATTACACAAAGACCCACTTCCCCTGGGCCATTGCTCAAGTGTGACAGAGCTGGTTGTCCTGTATGGAAACTCAGCCACTCACAGCTCTGCCCAGTGAGACAGGCAATGACTATCTGATCATGGTTGCTGACACAGTGCTTGTGGTGGGGAGTGTCCCTATCTGGAGGCAAACAGCCGAGTGGCTGCTGTGCCCTCAACAAGCCCCACCCTGCTTCACGGTGAGGAAACAGCCCCCACCCAACCAGTCCTCTCCCCAGTCTCCAGTTGAGTCAGGTGCCCCCCTCCAGGTGTTTATGTAACTTGTGCTGATCTTACCCGGGTCAAAGCACTTACCACATTACTTTGTCTAACTACTACTCTTTCATGACACAAAACATATTTATTGTCGAAAATGTTTAAATGTAGTAGGTAACATCTATTATCCCACTACCTGGAAATAATAGCTGTTGACAGATTGGCATAACTCCTAGAAATTTTTTTAAATCTGGAAAAAAATACATCGCTTTTAAAATTCATTATTATTCAGTGATCTGTGTCAATAAATGGCATTGAAACAGCTGGATAGCCACTTTCCTCCTTCAGGCACAATCATTTCCAGACAGGTCAAAGATTTAAATGGAGAAAGGCTTTCAAAGAATGTCCCCAAACCTAGAAACCATGCAGGAAAAGGCAAATGAATTTGCCCATACAAAAACTGTAGAGCTTTCAAACATTGGCGTCCATTTGGCAGGGTTCAGTAAGGGCAGAAGCTGCACATAGCTGCAGTTCTAGGTAATTATTCTAGAACTTTCTAGAAGCTTTCTCATATGTCCACAAGGAACAGAGTACGGAGACTTTTCACTCGACATCATTTGTAATAGCAGGAAAAAATGGGAACAAACCTCCAACACCATCAATAGGGGAATAGGAAATAAACTGCAGTATGTATTTATACAATGAAATATTAAACAGCAGTGAAGACAAATGAACTAGAATGATTCCCCCACCACCACTCCAGACCCCTGATTTTGTCTCTGTCCCAGGAACAATAGGCAATGTCTGAAGACCTTTTTAGTTGTCACACTTGGAGGTGAGGGTGGTGAGTATCTAGTGGGTTGAGGCCAGAGATGCTGCTAAACATTTTGCAATGCACAGGACGACCCCCACAACAAGGAATTACCCAGCAAAAACATGTCAGCAGTGCCGAGGATGAGAAACGGAGATGACTCAACATCTTGGCAGATCTCACCAACAACCTCAAGTGAAGAAGGAGGCTGCAAAACGATCTATCTGACATCGTTTACAGATGCATACGTATACAGTAAAACTAAAAGCAGACGAGAATAATAAACACCAACTTGTAGAGGGGTCACCTCTAGGGAGGGAGAGAGGGCATGGAATCAGAGAGGGGCATGAAAGGGCTTCAGCTGTCAAGAGCCAGACAGCTTAGGTTCTAACCCCGGTTCCACCACTGACACTGTGTAACCTGCAGGTTGCTTGATCATTCGGGGCCTCAAGTTACCACAACTGTAAAATGGGATGATATTGATAATAGTGCCTTCTTCACAGGGTTGTGGTGAGGGTTAAATACGTTAACCAATGTAGAGCACTTAGAACAGTGTGTGGCTCATAGTAAGAACTGTATGTTTTTGTCACCGTTTTCATCATGATGATGAGTATCTATGATGTTCTATTTTTAAAATATCAGAAGTGAATATGGCATGTGTGTGAAACAGCTCAGCGTTCTGCCTTGACAAGGACCTTCACTCCTGCCACCCCACCAGCCAAGTGAATTTCACCCTCAGCACTGGGTCTGTATTTGTTAAGGCAGGCTATCCCGAACATACTCTCCAAATCTGAGACAACTCATCCAAGCAGTGTGTTTCCTTTTCCTCTCCCCCACCACCCCGCCGCCCCCCCATGATGCTGGAAACTTCTCTTTATTGATACAGATGATGAGCAATGCGGTGATAAGTGTGCGTCCCCCGGCTGTTTCGCGTTTTCACTAAATTGATGGCTATGGGATTACCGGATTAACAAGGTGCACATTTTGACACTTTGGCAGCATTGCCAAATGGTTCTCCTAAAAGCTTGCCCCAGTTTACACTCCCACCTCCGACGACAGTGTTACCGTTTCCTGTTGCTGCCCTCACTAGGGTAGGAGCTTCTCGAGCACAGGAACTGTGACATTTGTCCATGTATTCTCAATGTCTTGAGAGGTGCCTGGCAAAATTTGGTTGAATGGATTAAGGCTTTACCTTAATCACCAAGTAGGTAAGGAGGATAGAGAAAAATAAGACTCATGCCCTCAAGAACTTACAATTTAGGTTTGTTTGAAAGTTAACTGAGAATTCCAAGTCTAAGGGTGCTGGTGAGTGGCCTGGCAAAGCCAGCCCAGGAAGAGCTGCTGAGCAGGTTGTGAGGAACGAGGGTCCCCCCCCGCCCCATCCTTGGCAAAGCAGAGGAATGGCATTCCAGACGGGCCACAAACAGCTCAAGCAAAGACGTGGTGATAGGGATGAGGAAGGCACGCTTGCAGATGGCTAGAATGGAGGTTGCCTGGGCACAGACACCTTGGAGGATCCAATTAGCAAGAAAGGCAGGGCCCAACCGGATGCGGGCAAGCCTTGTCCAACTTAGACTAAGAAGTTTAAACTTTATCCTGGAGGCCACTGAGAGCTACCAGGGGTGGGGCGTTGTAGGGAGGCAAGGCTGTTCTGAAACAGGATTAGTCACAGCTGGGCTGCCACTGGCTGCCTGTCACACGGGAGCTGTGCTGCCTTCAAGCTGCCCAGCTGGAGCACCCTCTTTCCAGGTGACCAAAGCTGGATCCGGATGCCCCCTGGCTTAGGAAGGGCAGCCCTGGGCAAGTGTGAGGGAGTGAAGACCAGGCCTGAGAAGCAGGGAGAAGCTGTTTGTCAGGGGAGTGTAGTCACCAGGGTCAGGGTGGCTTCCCCTCCAGAGCCCCTTACTCATCCCTGTGGCCACACCTGTGCTCGGGCGGACAGTGACAGTGGTGTGCTGGAGCTCTCTCACTGTGACTCTTATTTTTTTAGAGACAGGGTCTCGCAATGTTCTTTCTACTTAATTTTATTTCTTAGAAAAGATTGGCCCTTCACAAGCATCATCCAGCACAGCTAAGCATAGTGGTTACTAGCACTGACCCTGGGCAGGACTACCTGGGCTTCACTCCCAGCTCTAGTGCTTACTAGCTGTGTGTCCTTGGGCAAGTCACTTCACCTCTCTGTGCCTCATTGTTATACATAAAATGGGGGATACTGTTAACCCATCTCATAGAGTCCTTAGGAGGATTAAGTTACATGTATGTAAAGCTCTTATAACAACTTTTGGGAAGTAATTAGTGCTCTTTCCCTGTTTATTAAATGCATATAATAGAAAATGAATGTATCCAGAGAGGCAGTCTGACTTACCTGAGGTCACACAGCAAATTAGAGACAGAGCTGGAATCAGAGCCCAAACCTCTGCCATGGCAGGTATCCCTGCTAGTCTTGTTTGGGGTTATCTGCCCCTGACCAGGGTCCATAGGGCTTCTGGGGAGGATCTATGTGTCCTGACATTGGATAGTTTACTTAGAAGGGGTGGAGCAAGGAGACCCTGTGGCCTCTGCCCTGGACAGGCAGGTTGTGGAGGTGGCCTCCAGGGTGCACAGCCTCTCCTGCCTGAGGCAGGCTACACACAGGAGTCCAGGCAGGACCTGACTCCATTACTGTGGTTTGTCAGGTCAGTACAGCAGAGACTGCCCCAGGCACGAAGGCGAGTTGGGCCTGCATATCAGCTGCACACAGACAGAGACGCAGCGATAACAAGGCTGCTGGGGAAAAGGCCCTGCTACATCCCTGCCATTCAGCCAGTCACCGGCTGCCAGGCACTCTTCCAGGTACTTGGAATTCAGTGATGAACAAAATAGACAAATCCCCTACCCTTGCCATTCTATTAGAGGGGGGCAGGCAATAAACAGGTACACAGGGCTTGAAGGACACGAGGCCAGGTAAGGCAGGTGAGCATGGCTTGTAATGAGGAGGTCAGGGGGACCTCAGAGGAGGTGACACATGAGCAGTCCTGAAGGACCAGAGGGAGCACCACGCATAATGCCTGCAACCTGGCATGTGTTGCTTCAGGAAACCCTCCTGGTAGCCCTGGCTATGCAAGTGACATTCTCCCATCTTACTGATGAGGAAGCGCCACCTGTAGCCACAAATGGAGTCACGAGATTCAGACTCAGCCCTGTCTCCCGGAACTCGGCTACCTCTCTACTGGCTCACAGGAGTACAAGCACGCTTCAAGAATGTGGACGTCATGAAGCCTGTGGAGGGGGAAGCAGGTGGTGTGCAGTGGGTGTCATGGGGAGAGGGATATGCACAGGGTTAGTGGGGTGAGTGGATCTAGAGTTCACTCGGGAACACCTCCTTGTAGATGTGAGTTTAGAGTTAAGCTTGGAAAGAAGGAAGGGAGGGAGAGAGGGAGGGAGGGAGAGAGAGAGAAGGGAGGGAGAGAGAGAGAAGGGAGGGAGAGAGGGAGGGAAGGAAAGAGGAAGGAAGGAAGGGCAGACAATTCCATAGGGAGAGGATCTGGCTCATCATGCAGAGCTTCAGTGGGAGTGGTGAGGAGGGCTGTCCACAGGGAGGAACTTGCTTTGGAGTGGACGTTTGGTGCAAATTCATGGCAAGAGAAGAGGCCTCAGATTCAGGTTGTACACTCTGGTTCTTTCACCACCATAGGAAGGTCCAGCCTCATGCTAGGACCTTGGGGGCCCCACAAGGATGAGGCCTCTAGGCCTTCCCTCAGGGAGCAAGGGAAGAACACAGCAAAATCAAAAACATCCTAGGACAGATTGTATCAGACTGAACAGTGACCACACATCCTCGGTCCCACCATTTGGGTCTTCAAGCCACATCTTCCTCCTATGGGTATAGTACCCAGAAGAGACACAAAACTCCTTGGTTCGTTCAGTCACTAAGTATTTACTGAGCAGCTACAAGGCTCAGCAGTGGGCAGAATACTGCCCTCGCCCTTACAGAGTCATTGTCCAGTGGTGGAGAGGGACATGTCACAGGAGACAATGCAGATTAATTAATATTATGCTGAATGCTACCAAGGACAAGGCCAAGATCAAACGGAGCGGAGGCCTGGGCACCAGACCTTCCCCCAGCCACATCTTTGTAGGGTGGAGTGGAGGGGGCTGACCTGTGGGCTGGGTGCAGGGAGGCAGGCCTTAGTGGTGGAGTGGAAAGGGGAGTGTGGACTGGACGGTGTGGGGAGGGAGGTGTGAAGAGGGGAAGCCTGTCATCCAGAACCCAGAAGGCTGGCTGAGAGGTGCCCGATTCACAGAGCTGTCCCCACCCCCATCTTCCACCAGGGGGTGCTAAAGCTGAGGGAGGGGAGAGAGGAGGAGGTGGAGGAGGTGCAGGGGAGTGGGGGAGGGTGCCTTTTCTTTCTTGTCTTGCTTCTCTCTCTCTCTCTCTCTCTCTCTGTCTCTCTCTCTCTGTCTCTCTCTCTCTCTCTCTGTCTCTCTCTCTCTCTCTCCCCCCCCTTCCTCCTTCCCACCCTCCCTCCCTTCCTTCCTTTCCTTCCTTCCTGCCTTCCTTTCCTTCTTTTTGAAATGGAGTTTCACTCTTGTTGCCCAGGCTGGGGTGCAGTGGCACGATCTCGGCTCACTGCAACCTCCACGTCCCAGGTTCAAGTGATTCTCCTGCTTCAGCCTCCCGAGTAGCTGGGATTACAAGCAAGCACTACCATGCCCGGCTAATTTTTGTATTTTTAGTAGAGATAGGCCAGGCAGGTCTCGAACTCCTGACCTCAGGTGATCTGCCCGCCTCGGCCTCCCAAAGTGCTGGGATTACAAGCATAAGCCACCGCACCTGGCTGGTGGTGCCTTATCTTTTGCTGCTGGGATGGATGTTCTGCTCGAGCCCTAAGTCTGCTGACCAGCCCTTGCCCCTGAGAAGGGGAAGAGGTAATGGGGAGACAAGGTTGGGGAGATGGCCTCGCAGGAGGAGCCCAGCACCCCATCAAGTTTCCAGAGGCTGGCTGGGCTCGGTGGCTCAGGCCTGTAATCCCAGCACTTTGGGAGGCCGAGGCAGGCGGATCGCCTGAGTTCAGGAGTTCGAGACCAGCCTGGCCAACATGGTGAAACCCTGTCTCTACTAAAAATACAAAAATTAGCTGGCCATGCCTGTAATCCCAGCTGCTCAGGAGGCTGAGGCAGGAGAATTGCTTGAACCTGGGAGGCGGAGGTTGCAGTGAGCCGAGATCGCGCCACTGCACTCCAGCCTGAGTGACAGAGCAAGACTGTCTCAAAAAGAAAAAAAAAAAAGTTTCCAGAGGTCAGTAAGGTGTCCCGGCACTCTAAGCTGTTCCCCTGAGGGACTTACCAGAGGCTGCTGGAGTAGGGAAGTAATGGGCACAGGAGGAATGAGGCTGGGTGCCTGGTCTGCAGGGTCAAGTGTCCCCTGTGGGGTTTGGAAGGCAGGCACCTGCTCTTTCCCCAGATGTCCGCTGGGCTCACTCCCAGACCCATTCAAGGGTTGCTCAAATGTTGCCTCCGCAGAGAGACCTTCCCTGATCAAATAAGACTCATTAGTCCTTTAGATCCTTACTCTGCCTTATTTTCTTCATAGCACTTAATACCACCTGCCACTACATTTAGTTGAACCATATGGAAGTATTAAATACCAGCATTTTAAATTATTTGTTTAGTTGAGACAAGGTCTCGCTCTGTTGCCCAGGCTGGAGTGCAGCTCAGTGCAGCCTCGACCTCCCAGGCTCAAGTAATCCTCCCACCCCAGCCTCCTGAGTAGCTGGGACCACAGGCGTGTGCCACCATGCTTGGCTAATTTTTATTATTATCATTGTTAGTAGAAACAGGGTTTCACCATGTTGTCCAGGCTGGTCTCAAACTCCTGGGCTCAAGTGATCCTCCCACCCCAGCCTCCCAAAGTGCTGGGATTACAGCCATGAGCTACCATGCCCAGCCAACAAATAAATGTTGAATGAATGGGTCAATGAATCCTTGGGCTGAGGATCTGGCAAAAAACTTAATAGAGGAGTTGGATGTGAGTTGGAGCTGACTCTCACCAAGGGGACCATTTCTGGGGCAGGGACTGGACAGCCAAAGGGCAGGGGCTGGGGTTGGGCAGCTGGAGTACCCAGGCGGAGCTGACACAGTCCACTGGGGAAGGAGCCTCTGGCGAGACCTACTGTGTGCCAGGCACTGAATTGGACACTTTTCTAGTCATCTCTTTTAGTCTTCACAACAGCCCTGTAACATGGGTCTTATCACCCACTCTCGTTTTACAAATGAGAAAACTGAGGCTTAGAGGAGCCAACTAACTTGTCTAAGATCACACAGCTTACCACGCCACAGAGCAGCCCACACCTGCAGTCTTTCTTCTGCATCTCCCTGTCTCCTTGCAATTTTGCTTGTTTCATGGAGTCTTGAAAGCCCCAAAAGAGCATGAGAATCTCTAGAGCTGGGGCCAGAGCTCTAGGGCTCCCTGGCCTGTCCCACCCTCATAGGACCCCAGATGTGTCATGCTTTTTCATTTCTGTGGCGGTCTCGTGGTGAGGAGGTTCATGCTGCTCCTGCCATTTGGGACAGACAGGGTGGCTGCTGTGCTCGTGGGGCAAGACGGTGTCTGGGTGGCCAGGATAGGGGACATGACAGTCTCATAGTTATGTGGGGCTTTTGTCTTTATCTCTAAGAAACCAGTCATCAATTCCCACACCATGTCTCTGCCTGCAGAGGCTCACAGGCTAGCTAGGAAGACAATGCAACAACAGCAGCCACTTCTCAGGCACTTGCTGGGCACCAGGCATTCTAGTTGGCAGTTAAATGTGCAGACTTAGGAGCCAGATGCCAGGTATGAAGATCATGTTCACCACTTTCTTAGTTATGTGTGACCTTGGGCAAATTACTTAACCTCTCTGGGCCTCAGTCTCTCCATCTGTACCAGGGGAATAATATTGGAATAGATCAAAGCAGCCCTGACATCTGGGAGCTGCCTGTTCCTATCAGCCAGGACTTGGTTGCTTAGAGCTGTCCAGCCTGGTGCAATTCGGTCTTGCTGTGCTGAACATAGACGATTTCACAGACATCAGTATAGAACAAGGCCATCCATGACCAGGGCAGACTAAGACAAAAATGAAACTACTCCTTTATCATATCTGAACACAGACAAAACATGAATATTGTCAAACCACAGAATTGACCCAAATCCCACTGTAGAGCGAAGCTGAGTGGAGGCCGCTGGTTTACCAGCTGTAGCTTCGGCCTTGCTCTAGTCTGCTTTCCTTCTTGGCAAGATGTATTAAGACTCCCAATCATAGTATTACCTCCACTTCCTGACAGCATCAACCCAGAAGAAAGCCTCGCTTCCTTAACTGCTCCCCAGTCACCTAACACAACTCCAAACATTAGACTAAGTCCTTTCTGATGCCCCCTTCCTGGGACGCCCCATGATCGCCATGGTGCATGCTCTCCCTTGCTGCAACGAGTCATCAGCTCAGCTTGTTCACCCACACATGTGTTTCTCTGGTTGGAGGCATTGAAAGTTCCTACCTCATTGGGTTGTTGTGAGGAATATGTACTTGAAATAATACAATCCTAAAGCTCTTTCAATATGCTTGCCATACTTTAATATTATCCCCATTTCACAAGGAGGACACTGAAGCTCAGAGAGAGCACCAAACTTTGCCCAAGGTCACACAGCTGGTGATGACAGAGAAGGGATGTAAATTCAGGCCTCATTCCAAAGCTAGTTTCCTGAATCCCTGCCTCCACGCTCATAGGGCAGAAACCAACAAGACAACCTTGGGTTGGTGTCTGGAGAGGAGAAGAGCAAAGGGCCCTTGGAACTCAAAAAAGCCTCAGGCTGGAGAGGCAGGGTATACAGGATGACCTGAGTGACCCTCTCCTCCTCCCCTCCCTTTCATGACTCCCCAGCTGGATCCTCCAAGGACTCCCTCCCAGACTGCCTGGCTGCTGAGTAATGCAGGGCCAGTCAGGCCCAGAGTAGGGGTCAGTGTCAGCAGAGTTGGAGGCCTGAGTCACTTCCTGACCCTTGCTCAAGAGCATCCGGAGCCACAGCCAGAGTGGCCACTCGTGCCCTCGGAAGATCGCACCCACTTGGGCAACGAGCACGTCCTTGGTATCCCCACCTTCCTGGGCTCACCTCTGCCCCACTCAGGTGTTTAAGACGTGCAGCAGAGAGGCGCCATCCTGACCTGGTGCCACCTCCTAGCCCCTTTCCTTACTGGATCCTCAAACCAGAAGAAAACCTGAATCTCTGAGGTCACTTACTCTCTTTTGCCTGCGTCCAGCCTAAAATCTGCCTTCCAGGACCCCACCCCAACTTCAGAATCAAGGTACCTTGCACTGGTGCCACTGATCCCAAAGGTCCAAAACTCCTGCAGCACTCACAGGCAAACAACCCCGTTCCTTAGGCTCCCATGGGGTCTCAGGGCCAGAGTAGGGGGTGGGGGAGGGAAAAGGCTGGGGAAAATATCAGATACCCCAGGGCAGGATGGACTGAGGGAGACACGGTTGGATCAGTAGACATGTCTTTATGATGTGGGCAAGGCCATTTCCTTTGAGGAGCAATTCTCTCAACTCTAGGCCACTGCATAGCCTCGCTGCCAAGAGCAGGGACTCTAGAACCAGGCTGTACTTGCTTTCACCCAGCTCTGCCCTTACCAGCTGTGTTACCTTGGGCAAATTACTTAGCCTCTCTGTACCTCGGGTTCGTCATCTCTACAATGAGGATAATCATAGTACTGACTCATAGGCCTCTTAGCAGGATTAAGTGAGTTATATAAAACACTTAATGACTGGCACATGGCAAACACAAGTGTTTATTAAATGACTCTTTTACATCTAATGGGCTGACTCCTCCATTCATTCTCCACACATTTGCTGATCTATTGCCATGTGCCAGAAATGAAAAAGACAGATTGCCTGACTGAAATAATGGCGGGTGTTGTTGTGTGATGCCGGCACCCCACCCTCACCTCAGAATGATATTCCAGGCCATGCCTGAGGCTGCAGGTCTGCCCGGGAGGGTTTGGGGCACAGAGTTTGGGGGCTGCAGACTCCCTAGTGTGGACCCACAGCTTGCCGTAAGCCCCTAGCAAGTTTCTCTCCTCGTTCAATAGACCTTCTCTCTTTTTGACAAAGTGAAGCAGGTGGCCCCTGCCCCTTCCACAGCCCCATGCCTGGGCCAGAGAGGGGTTGGACAAGTCAGGCTGGGCATCTAGAGCCCTTGCAGCCATTTCCTCCCCCCACCTCCCCACCTTGCTCCTCAGAGGCCTTTGTGGTTTGAGCATAGAATCTCCATCAGGCTTCACAGGCCACCAGACAGGTGGCAAGGGCCCCAATTAGTCATTGTCCTTATAGAGCCTTAGGAAGTCTACCGAAGCTGTGTTCAAAACTGCACATTTGGGCCAGGTGCAGTGGCTCACTTCTGTGATCCAAACACTTTGGGAGGCTGAGGTGGGCAGATCACCTGAGGTCGGGAGTTGAAGACCAGCCTGGCCAACATGGTGAAACCCCGTCTCTACTAAAAGTACAAAAATTAGCCAGGAGTGGTGGTGTGCACCTGTAGTCTCAGCTACTAGGGAGGCTGAGGCAAGAGAATTGCTTGAACCTGGGAGGCGGAGGTTGCAGTGAGATGAGATGGCGCCACTGCACTCCAGCCTAGGTGATAGAGTGAGACTCCATCTCAAAAACAAACAAAAATCCTGCACATTTGAACCTGCATGGATATTTGGTATTATAGAATTAGTGCTATTAATTTTAGGTTTAAGAATGTATTGTGGGCCAGGCGTGGTGGCTCACGCCTGTAATCCCAACACTTTCGGAGGCCGAGGTGGGTGGATCACGAGGTCAGGAGTTCAAGACCAGCCTGGCCAAGATGGTGAAACCCCGTCTCTACTAAAAATACAAAAATTAGCCGGGCGTGGTGGCAGGCACCCGTAATCCCAGCTACTTGGGAGGCGGAGGCAGAGAATTGCTTGAACCCGGGAGGTGGGGGTTGCAGTGAGCCGAGATCGCACCACTGCACTCCGACAGAGTCTCAAAAAAAAAATATATATATATAGTGTATATATATAGTATATATAGAGTATATATATAGTGTATATATATATAGTATATATAGAGTATATATAGTATATATATAATATTGTGTATATATAGTATATATAGTATTGTGTATATATGTATATAGTATTGTGTATATATATAGTATTGTGTATATATATATATAGTATTATGTGTATATGTAGTATTGTGGATATGTACTTTTAAAAATCTTACCTTTTAGAGATACAAAAATATTTATGAATAAAATGATATGACGCCTGGGTTTTGCTTCAAAACGATGGTAGGAGAGGAATGTGGATGAAATAAAACTGATTATGAGTTGCGGTTGCTGAGGAATTGGGGTCACGGGGGTTCATTAGAACCTCCTATCAGATGTGGTTCAGAAGCCTCAGATCTGGGAGCTGGCTAGAAATGCAGAATCTCGGCTCCACCCCAGACCTACTGAGTCAGGATCTGTATTTTAATCAAATAAAATGCCTAGGGGATTCCTGAGCACACTCAAGTGTGAGAAGCGCTGGCTTACTCTGTTCACTTCTTTCCTGTATGTTTGACATTTTCCATAATGAAGAGGTTGTGGGGTTTTGTTTTGCTTTCCTGTGTGTTCACGGTCACGGGGAGCTCTTCCTATGGAGACCGGGGCTGGAGGGAGCTGGGAAGCGCTGCCTCCCCGCTCCTGCTTGGACCCACCAGCCCCGCCGCTGGCCCGGGCGGGCACCGGGGTCCCGCTGGGCAGCCCGGACCCCGTGCCTGGGCCGCACCTGCCGCGGTGGCTCCGTCGGGCCGGGCGGAAGCGCGGGAGCGCAGGGCTGGACAGGCCCGGGCGTGGCGGCCCCGGCGCACCTGGGCGAGCCGGCAGGTGGGAGCGTCGCGGCCCGGGGTCCCCGCCCTCGCGCGGGGGAGGAGCGGGCGGCGCGGGGCGGGCGCAGTGGGGGTCGGGGCGCTGGGAGCCCGTTGGGCCGCGAAAGCAGCCGCCACGCCGGGTTCGCCGAGATCGGGTGCCCGGGATGAGCCTCATCCGGAAAAAGGGCTTCTACAAGCAGGACGTCAACAAGACCGCCTGGGAGCTGCCCAAGACCTACGTGTCCCCGACGCACGTCGGCAGCGGGGCCTATGGCGCCGTGTGGTGAGACCCCCGGGCCGCTGGGGGGCGGGGGGCAGGGGGCGGCGGGGCGGACGCCGTGCTCTCCCCTTTCCGCCCAGCCCGCCGTGGGCTGGCCCCTCGCCAGCGGCATCTTGACCGCGGACCTCAAGGCCCAGCGCCCTCCCCGGGGCCACCCAGCCGCCATCTCCCTTTTCTCACCGAGTGGCTGAGTGAGGTCTCTGTGAGTTGAGTTGGGACTGCGCCTGGTTCTCCAGGACTGTACACTTGCAAGACCCCGGAGTTCATCGGGCAGATCCTCACTGTTACAGACGAGTACACCGAGGCCCCAAGAGAGGGAGGTGGCTCGCCAAGTTGCAGAGAGAGTGAGACTCCTGCGCTGCCGTGGATCCCGTCGCAATGAGACGTTGCTGCCCCTGGCGCTGTGCCCCTCTCTCAGCTCCTGCCTGGCTTCCTACTCCCTGCCCTGCGTCCCGCGGCTCCCCCATATTCTAGGTGGTGGGCATAGTCCCCTCTCAACCCAGCTGCCCAGTGGGAGGGATCAGGGCGGTCTGGGAGATACGGCCCAGGAGGAGAGCCTCGCCTGCTGACCGGCCTGTGCCCGACAGCTCGGCCATCGACAAGCGGTCAGGAGAGAAGGTGGCCATCAAGAAGCTGAGCCGGCCCTTTCAGTCCGAGATCTTCGCCAAGCGCGCCTACCGGGAGCTGCTGCTGCTGAAGCATATGCAGCATGAGAACGTAGGTGGTGGCTGCCCCGGGGAGGGGGGCGGGGGCTGCCCTGGGGAGTCAGGGGCGGGCGCAGGCGGGGCCTCCCGGTATGGAGAGCTCGGGACAGTCTCTTCCTTGCTCCCCTGATGGTGCCTCTCGCCTCACTATTGAAAGGAGGGGATGCCGGGACCTTCCCTGCCCACTTTCCAGGAAGAGGTCAAAGGGTATTTTTGGCAGAATGCACTTGGTGAGGTACAGACTGTCTTATCCTACAGAGGAAATTGGCACAGGGGAACTTTGTAATTGGTTCCATGTCTGAGAGCTTGTGGCCAGCTGGGACTGGAATCCTAGTTAGTGTTGTGTCCACGTGACCCTGATAACATCAGCAATGTACACATATTGAGCACTTCCTATGTTCTAAGAGCTCTGTATACACTGACTTGTCTAGTCCTCATGACATATGAGTACTATTGCCCACATGTCACAGACAGGAAACTAAAGCATAGCAAGGCTCACTGGTTAGATGGTTAGTCAGTAGCAGAGCTGGGGTTTCAATCTCGGCAGCAAGGCACCAGGTCTGAGCACATGACCATCAGATTGTCTTGTCTGATAGAAGCAGCCGGGAAAATCAGGGGCCCAGCTCAGGGCCTGGCAGCCAGGCTTTGCTGCAGGATACCTAGATTGGAGGGCAGACATTTCAAAGAATGATTTCAAAATGTTATGTACATTTTAAGCCCATCCTTCTCCAGCAAACCCCTCCCCTACAGCCTCCAGCCAGGGTGATCTTGCCCTTGGCTCTGAACCAGCCCTGTGGCAGGCAAGGATGGATGTGGCTGGAGACCCAAGGTCAGGGGCAGGGAGTTTGCTGGCTGAAAAGCTCCTTCCCTGTTCCCTCCTTTTTCCCTTCCACCCTTCCCTTATGCTTTCCTGCTGCCTACATGAGTCGAGAGTGGGTTTGCATTGCTTGCCCTGACACCAGACTTGAGAGAAATGGGCACACATCATTCTCCCCACCTTCCCTTCTCCCCAGCCTGACTCTCCGTCATGATTTATTGCAAACTCCCTCCAAATCCAGGGGATTCCTCTAGGCCTCTGCCCTTTTTACTGCTTCCAAGAAGGTTGGAGACATGCCTCCTGCTGGAGGTGGTGTTTTAGGAAGTGGTGGATGGCTCTGTGCATGGCCAGGGCCCAGGAGGAGGTGGGAGGAGAAGGTAGTGTCTGTCTAGCCCTCACAGGTGACTTCTTACCCAGGTCATTGGGCTCCTGGATGTCTTCACCCCAGCCTCCTCCCTGCGCAACTTCCATGACTTGTGAGTTGGGCTGCACTGGGTTCTGGGGCATTTGCAGGCCTTACATGCTGCTGGGGAACAAGGTGGGGGAGGGTCTAGGGTTTCTATTCCGGGTGTGGCGGGGAAAGCCTCCTTCCCTGGCAGTCCTGTGCCTTTGCCTGTCAAGTGTGATTCTCTCTGGAAAGATGCTTTTAGCCAAAGGCAGGCAGGAAGAGGCAGGAAGGACTTTGTGGGGTGCTTGCCTGGCAGGGGGCAGTCTGCACAGCTGCGTTGCTTTTTACCCAGTTTTAACACCATGAAGACACATCTGCCAGTCCTCACAGGGTTAGAACCAACTCACCTTTCCTGGGGACACAGATGTGAGTCTGGACCTTGGAGCTCTTTCTAGCATGAAGCAAGGATTAAGAAGCCTTGGCTGCCTCTGGCTGATGGGGGTGCTTGACAGAATGGCAGAGAACCAGAACATTTAGTTGCAAAATGTCTAGCTTTGCCTGTGCAGTGTCTGAATGAGACTGGACTATTTGGACAAGATGGAGAAGTCAGTGTGGCGCGTGGAGGCCAGCAGCTGGCTTGGTCAAGCTGAATCTGGATTGAGCCCACAGGCAGCCTCAAGACCTGGGGACTTTGAGCAGGGAGGTGATGTGTTCAGATGGGATTTGGGGGATGCACTCTGGCAGCAGCAAGAAAGGAGCAGGAAGCAGCTCTGGGGCAGAGGGGGAGAGCCTGGAGGTCAGTGTTAGTGATCTGAAGTAGGGATCTAAAGTAGAGGTGATGGGATGCCAAGAGCAGACTTGAGGCCCCATTTGGGAGGCAGGGCCAACACAATGTTCTGTCTGTTGGGGTGCAGTGGCTGAGTGAGGTGGCAGAGGTGGGGGAATGGGCAGGTTCCTGCTTGAAATACACGGTAGAGGAAGAACAGATCTTGGGGGAAAGATAACAAACTCCATTTTGGACACTTTACTTTTAAAGAACCTGTGAACATTCCAATGTTTAATCACAGTTGCAAATAAATATGAACCTCAGGAGAGGAAGGTCTGGGCTAGGGATATGGATTTGTGCTGGAATAATCACCAGTGGGTTATAGCTGACACCCGGGAACAGATAATTGTAGAATGTGGTAAGATAGTATTGATTCAGATATCAACATGAAAGAGAAGATCCAAGAGGATGAGGAGATGGAAGAAGCTGAGAGGGCCTGATCGGAGGCAGAGGAGAGTCAGCAAAGAATTGAGAGGGAGTTTCAGACTTGGTGCAAGGTTAGATCAGAAGAAAAGGGAGTTGTGGTGTGTTTGTCGGGTGTTCACTGGTGACCTTGAGCCGAGCGGTCTGGCAGTAGGACGGAAGCAGAAACCAGGTTAATGCAGGACTGGGAGTTAAGGCAGTGGAATCCAGGAGTGTGGACCGCCCTTTCTAGAAGTTTGGTGGTGAGAGAGGGAGAAGGGGTGGTCATTTGAAGAAGCAAAGTCAAGGGCATGTGGTTCTAGCACAGAAAGGCTTCAGGAAGCATGTCGCCAAGATGAAAGAACCGGTGCCCAAGTGGAGGGGAAAGACACAGGAGGGGACTGGGCATGGAGAGGGCCCCAAGGGAGGTGTGTGGTCAGGCAGGAGAGGACTGCCAAATCCAGAGTCTCCTGGAGATGCCTCCAGCATGTCCTTTCAAAAAAAAAAACAAAAAAAAAAAACCTATTTTATAATTGTTTAAGGTAACATTTATTTTTAAAAATTTTAAATTTATATTCTAGAAATAGGACTGGGTTGCCCAGACTGGAGTGCAGTGGCACAAACACAGTTCACTGCAGCCTCCAACTCCTAGGCTCAAGCCATCCTCCCGCCTCAGCCCCACAAGTAGGTGGGACTACAGATGCATGCCACCATGTCCAGCTTTTAGTTTTAATTTTTATAGAGATGGGGTCTCACTATGTTACTCATCCTGATCTCGAATTCCTGGCCTCAAGTGATCCTCCCACCTCAGCCTCTTGAGTAGCTAAGACTAAAGGTGCATGCCACCACACCTGGCTAATTGTTTTTTTGTTTTTTGTTTTTTGTTTTTTTTTTCTGAAAGATGGGGTCCAGGACGGGCATGGTGGCTCACGCCTATAATCCCAGTACTTTAGGAAGCCGAGGCAGACAGATCACCTGAGGTCAGGAGTTTGAGACCAGCCTGGCCAACATGGCAAAACCCCGTCTCCACTAAGAATATAAAAATTAGCTGGGCGTTCTGGCAGGCACTTGTAGTTGTAGCTACTCAGGGAAGCTGAGGCAGGAGAATCGCTTGAACCTGGGAGGCGGAGGTTGTAGTGAGCCGAGATCGTGCCACTGCACTCTAGCCTGGGCGACAGAGCGAGACTCCATCTGGAAAGAAGGAAGGAAGGAAGGAAGGAAGGAAAGAAGGAAGGAAGGAAGGAAGGAAGGAAGGAAGAAAGGAAGGAAGGAAGATGGGGTCCCTATGTTGCTCAGACTGGTCTCAAACTCTTCGCCTCAAGCGATTGTCCAGCCTCCATCTCCCAAAGCACTGGGATTGGAGGTATGAGCTATGCCCTGTGGCCTATTTTATAATTTTTATTATTTTTTGTCTTTGTCCTGGTCTTTGCTGTTACTACAACAGTTACATTTTGCTGGCCTTATCCTATTGTGCAATCCCCTAAGAGGCTGCAGGAGCCTCCCCATCTCCTCCTTCCACCCTCCTGGAAACTGTTGTATTGTTTCCTTCTTGGAAAGGTAGACATATTGTTTGTTTGTGGAGCCATCTCAGATGGGCATGACCCTCTGAGGGATAAAATATTTGGACAGAAGCCGAAGGAAATATTGGCAGATGTTTCTGACTCCTGGCTGTGGCTTTCCCTGGGATGTGGAGAAGGGCAAGGAGAGAGTACCTTTGAAGAGTGGTAACACAGTTCCATGTGGCTTTCCTGAGCACGCTCCAACTGCAGCGTTTACTCCGAGCTCTGCCAGCTGGGCGGCCTGCCACAGGGAGGCTGGGAGCCAGGAGCCCAGAGGCCCATGTGGTGATCTGGCTGGCTGAGGTGGAGTTGGTTTTTGCACACTGGAGGGCGTCTCTATGACCCCTGTTCTGCCCTGAGGCCCCTCCTCTGAGCTCAGACCTGGGGCTGGGTGGGACCCGGCACTGTTCCAAGAAGCCCTCGTGCCTTCCAGCTACCTGGTGATGCCCTTCATGCAGACAGATCTGCAGAAGATCATGGGGATGGAGTTCAGTGAGGAGAAGATCCAGTACCTGGTGTATCAGATGCTCAAAGGCCTTAAGGTGGGTGGGGACTGGCAGAGGGGACGCCTTGCTGTCCAGACCTGAGGTTTGGGGAGGTTGGAGGGAGCGCACTGTTACAGGTCGGCCAGCCTGAAGTGCCTGGTGTGGAAGCTGGGCCATGGACTCACCCTTCTCTCTCTCCCACACAGTACATCCACTCGGCTGGGGTCGTGCACAGGGTGAGTGCTTTCTCTGCCATGGTCCTCAGAGGCCCCTGTCCCATCCCTGGGTATGGGGTTCTCTGGCAATCAAGGAGTGGGAAAGGTGGAGGGAGAGGACACTGCCAAGGAGCACAGAATGTGGAGTTTTCAGACCCAGCCACGGCCCAGGAAGGCCTGCTCAAAAGAGTCACTGTGTCCCAGGGAACTTCATGGGGAATTGCTGCAGACAAAGTGAGCCCTGAGCTGAGTGTTTCAGGCTTCAAGAGTCAGGAACATTTTAGAGCTGGATGGGCCCTGAGAGAACACCTAGTCCAACCCTCATTTTACACATGAGGAAACTGAGGCCCAGAAGGGGAAGGGGCCTGGCTGAGGTCACACCCCTGGGTGGTGGTAGAGCTAGGACAAGCTCCATCTCTGCCTCAGCCTAGCATGTACTCTCTGTCCTCCCCCCAGGACCTGAAGCCAGGCAACCTGGCTGTGAACGAGGACTGTGAACTGAAGGTGAGTGGGCTGCAGGCTCAGCCCAGAGGCAGGATGGGCCCTCCCCCAGGGAAGCCCCTGGAAGCCACTCCCAGAGCCTCCTCCCCTCAGCAAGTTCCTTTTCTATTTATCCCCTGAGCCATAGATTCTGGATTTTGGGCTGGCGCGACATGCAGACGCCGAGATGACTGGCTATGTGGTGACCCGCTGGTACCGGGCCCCCGAGGTGATCCTCAGCTGGATGCACTACAACCAGACGGGTCAGTGGTCAACGCCTAAGAGGGCGGTCCTGGGGCCATCTGGTCACTCGGTGCTGACTACTGGGCCCCAGTCAGACAGTCCAGGTGACACTCCCCCTCCCTCTGCAGTGGACATCTGGTCTGTGGGCTGTATCATGGCAGAGATGCTGACAGGGAAAACTCTGTTCAAGGGGAAAGATTGTATCCTTTGCTGGAAAAGCCAAACTCCATCTAGGGATTCTCCCTTCAACAGACACTTTATTTAAATAACTGCCTTTTTTTTCTTAATGTGAGAGTGATACATACTCCCTGTAGAATAATTTGTAAATGCAGATAAGGCTGGATGCAGTGGTTCACGCCTGTAATCCCAGCACTTTGGGAGGCTGAGGTGGGAGGATCGTTTGAGCCCAGGAGTTTGAGACCAGAGGTGGCAACATAGTGAGACCCCATCTCTAAAAATTTTTTTAAGTTAGCCAGACATGGGCCGGGCATGGTGGCTCACACCTGTAATCCCAGCACTCTGGGAGGCCTAGGCAGGCAGATCATGAGGTCAGGAGATCGAGACCATCCTGGCTAACACGGGAAACCCCATATCTACTAAAAATACAAAAAAATAGCTTGGCGTGGTGGCGGGCGCCTGTAGTCCCAGCTACTTGGGAGGCTGAGGCAGGAGAATGGCGTGAACCCAGGAGGTGGAGCTTGCAGTGAGCTGAGATTGCGCCACTGCACTCCAGCCTGGGCGACAGAGCAAGACTCCGTCTCAAACAAAAAAAGAAAAAGAAAAAATTAGCCAGACATGGTGGCATGCGCCTGTCGTCCCAGCTACTTGAGAGGCTGAGGTGAGAGGGTTGAGCCTGGGAGGTTGAGGCTGCAGTGAGCTGTGATTGTGCCACTGTACTCCAGCCTGGGTGACAGAGGGAGACCCTAACTCAAAAAAAAAAAATACAAAAAAACAAAATGTTGGGTGGGCGTGGTGGCTCACACCTATAATCCCAGAACTTTGGGAGGCCAAGGCAGGCAGATCACCTGAGATTAGGAGTTCGAGACCAGCCTGGCCAACGTGGTCAAACCCCATCTCTACCAAAAAATACAAAAATTAGCCGGGTGTGGTGGTGCACGCCTGTAATCCCGGCTACTCCGGAGGCTGAGGCAGGAGAATCGCTTGAACCCAGGAGGTGGAGGTTGCAGTGAGCCAAGACTGTGCCACTGCACTCCAGCCTGAGTGACAGAGTGAGACCCTGTCTCAAAAAGAAAAAAAAAATGTATATAAGCAAAATGATGAAAAATTCTACCACTGTGTGGAAAATACATTTTGGCACCACACACATTAACTGAGTGCCTGTGTGTGCAGGGCAGGCCTTTGGTGAGAAGACGAGGAAACAAAAGAGTGACTGGGATGAAGGCTGAGAAGTCCACATGTATTTGTCGGGTAGGGACCCCCCTCAGCCTGGCATGTTGGAAAGCTCTGCAGAGCCCTGAGCCCTGAAGAATAAGCCTCCTCCTGAGAGCAGGAGGTGGTTAGGCAGGGCTGGAGCCTGGATGATCAGTTGCCATGGTGCCCGGGTGAAGTGATGGTGGGGTCGCGGGAAGGGCAGTCTCAGACCCACCAGGAGAGCAAGACTAAGCCTTAACCTGCCACCAAGACCTGGACCAGCTGACCCAGATCCTGAAAGTGACCGGGGTGCCTGGCACGGAGTTTGTGCAGAAGCTGAACGACAAAGCGGTGGG